>NC_089252.1:0-1200000 GCF_963930625.1 Muntiacus reevesi | reverse complement strand
GTCCCATGTGGTTTCAACGGTGAATCCCATCATACATTAATATTTAGAGAAAAGCCATGAAATTAAAAGATGCTTGCTCCTCAGAAGAAAAGCTATGACAAACCTAGACATAGGTTATTAAAAAGCAGAGACATCACTTTGCTGAAAAAGGTCATTAGAGTCAAAGCTATGGTCTTTTCAGTTAGTCATGTATGGATGTGAGAGTTGGACCATAAAGAAAGCTGAGCAGCGAAGAATTGATGCTTTCGAACTGTGATGCTGGAGAAGACTCTTGAGAACGCTCGGACTGCAAGGAGATCAAGCCAGTCCATCCTAAAGGAAATCAACCCTGAATATTCATTGGAAGGACTGATGCTGGAGCTAAAGCTCCAATATTTTGGCCACCTGATGAGAAGAGCCAACTCATTGGAGAAGACCCTGATGCTGGGAAAGATTGAGGGCAGGAGGAGAAGGAAACAACAGAGGATGAGATGGTTGGATGGCATTACTGACTCAGTGGACATGAACTTGAGGAAACTCTGGGAGACAGTGAAGGACAGGGAAACCTCGTGTGCTGCATGCAGTCCATGGAGTTGCAAAGAGTCGGACACTACTTAGTGACTGAACAACTGTTGGGGAAGTCATACTAGGAATTTATATTTGATTATGACTTTTCGGGCTGTTTTGTGCTGTGTGCTCTTGCATGAGCGCTAGTGTCAGTTTAAGGACCCCACAAGCCACTTGACCAAACAAAATGGGTGCTGAGATAGCAACAGTATGGAGTAGCTTCTATTTTATAAGAATACAGTATATAATACTTACAACGTACAAAATATGTATTAATCGACCAGTCGTGTTATCAGTAAAGCTTCCAATCAACCTTAGGCTTTCAGTAGTTAAGTTTGGGGAGTCAAGAGTTATACACAGATTTTTGACTGCACAGAGGGGTCAGCGTCCTGTTCTTAAAAAGTCAAGTGTACTACCATCAAATAACCTGAAATGAAATTAAGAAAATAATTCCAAAAAAAAAAAAGAAAATAATTCCATGTACAATAGCATCAAAAAGAAATAAAGTATCTAGTATTGAATGTAAAAAAAAAAAGTTCAAAATTTATTCACTGAAAACTATAAAATATCACTGAGAGAAATTATAGAAAACTTAAGTGGAGAGATATCCCACGCTCACAGATTGAAAGATTCAATGTTATTTATATGTCAGTTCCCTACAAATTATAGAGAAACAGTGCAGTCATTATCAAAATCCCATCATGTTTTTGTAGAAATTGACAAACTGATCCTAGTAAATATGTGGACATGAAAAGGACCTAGACTAGCCAAAATAATTTTGACAAAGAACAAAGTTGGAGAACTTACACTATTGGATCTCAAACTCACTATAAAGCTACAGAAATCAAGATCAGCTGGTGTTAACATAAGGACAGACATAAAGATCAATGGAACAGAACTTGAAATTCTAGGATGTTCATGGTCTGTATCGTAAAATTTAACACAAAATAACATTTTAAAGAGTCATTGGAGAGAGATTTCTTCCTATTAAGGACTCTCTCAACCCCATAGTTTATTCTCATGTCTGTCTTGTGCTGGATTCAGAGCAGGGACCGGCGGGAGATGACTCCAACCCATTCTCTGCTGTGAATTACACGAACGTGATTGTCTTGGGACCTGCTTTTAGAAACTCTCTCTCCAGCAGCTGTAATGGAAATTTGGTCATAAGATGAGAAGCAAATTAGGAGGTAATTTGTACATAAAATCATGTGGAATTCATGCAGGAACATTACTTCCTATCACACAACATCGTACTTTTTATTAGGAAAGTTTTCAGATATGCAAAAATACCAACGTTCCTGATATTCCTCTGATCAGGACAGAACCTTCCTTGTTCATTCATACTTCCCATTCAGTAGGCCTGATTGATTAGAAATAAATCCCAGGTATCCTATTATTTCATCTGTAAATATTTCATCACACATCTTTAAATGATAAAGGTTGCTCTTAAAATGATACTCAAATCACCAGTAATCTCCTATAGGTGGAGAAGGAAATGGCAACCCACTCCAGTATTGTTGCTGGAGAATCCCATGGAAGAGGACCCTGGTGGGCTATAGTCCATGGGATCGCAGAAGAGTTGGACACGACTTAGCGACTGAACAATAGTCTCCTACAGGAATCGAAACAGTAAAAGGAAGCAATCTTCTGTAAGCTGCACAGACTCTGCCTATAAAGTCTAGCTCTCTTTAAACAGCCTTTTTATACCCATCTGATGATGTAAAATCAAAAGAGTCTCATGTTCATTTTTCCATAAATAATAAACTTTTCCGAGCAGCACAGTAAACAGCAGAGCGTGCCGTGGTCAGGAGCCTGCTGCCCCAGGGGGACACAGCAGTGCCTGCCGACGCACCCCCTTCTATGGAGCACACCGGGCCCAGCCCGGAGCTAGGAAAGTGGACCCTCAGTCCAGAACAAGGGCTGACTGCCGAGTTCTAAACCTGATAAAGAGAAACTTCAAGTGAAAACCGCTGGCTTAGAGATGTGAATCAGATTCACTCTATCTTTTCTCAACATCTGACTTGAAATAATAATTTAAAAAATTAAACCCAAGCCTTGTGGGAAGGGATTCCCAGGTGGCTCAGTGGTAAAGAATCCACCTGCCAATGCAGGTGGTGTGGGTTTGATCCCTGGGTCCAGAATATCCCCTGGAGTAGGAAATGGCAACCCACTCCATATTCTTGCCTGGAAAATTCCGTAGACAGGGCTGGCAGGCCTATGGTGTCACCAAGAGTCAGGCATGACTGAGCAGCTGAGCACACCTTCACATGTAACTGCCTCCAGGCCGCCTCTCCCCACCGTAACAGACAGTGTGCCGGGAAGATGCCAGGAGACCAGTGCTGCTGACCCGCCACTAGTCATCCCCTCATGTGAGTGGTGAGTGCTACGCTACTCTGCCTTAACCCAGGGAACACTGACTCTCTGCTCCCACGGGCTTGGCTGCACAGACAGCATTTTACTGTGGTTGGTCCAGGAGATCCAAGGGGACACCACAACATCCCCCTTTACTGGGGAGTAAGACCACAGAGACAGCAGGGAGACTCTCCTGATCACCCAGCCACCCTGAAGGGCCCGGACATGCTCCTGGGAAAGTCGCTGTTCTTTTCCCCCTCTCTCTCTTTTTCCCTCTGGTTTTCTCCCTTTTCTGTCTGTATTTCAAGGTACTGGTCTTAGAGGAGTCATGTGCTCACTGCCCCTTCTGTTTTGATGAGTGGGGCAGAGGGAAAGCTGGAGATGGAGATAGTTCCTGTTAGTGGGAGAGCACTGTTGACATGTCTGGGCCCCCCCCCAAAGAGATTCCTGGGAGGGGAGGAGGGAGTGGGGGGAGAGAGTTGGGGGGAGGGGAGAGAGGGGAGGGGAGAGGAGGGTGGGGAGGGAGTGGGGGAGGGGAGGGGGGAGGGGGGAGTGGAGGAGGGATCACTTTTGTCCTGTTATCCAGTTAGAAACAGAGAAGAAAATCTAAGAGATTTCCACTTTGGGTGGGACAGCAGTCTGGAGACTCTAGGGGCCCCACACTAAGAACAGTTAGATTTCTGTCTAGGACATGAATTTCCATGCCAGCACCAGGTTTGAAGGAAGCAAGGGACATCCTGAAAGTGAAAGTTGCTCAGTCATGTCTGACTCTTTGCAACCCATGGACTATACAGTCTACCGAATTCTCCAGGGCAGAATACTGGAGTGGGTAGCCTTTCCCTTCTCCAGGGGATCTTCCCAACCCAGGGATCAAACCCAGGTCTCTAGCATTGCAGGCAGATTCTTTACCAGGGACATCCTGAAGTCTCTCAAACCAAGGAAATCCTAATGAGCTTGACCCAGGGAGGGAAGTCCAGTAAGAAAATACAAGAAGCAGAGTGGCCCTCAGGGAACTTGCCAATATCACAACTACTGATTATATATTATGCAAATATTTGAGATATCCATCATGTGGTTGGACCTGTTTCTTTTCGTTGGAATGTAGCTCTTTCATAATAATTACCCAAAAAAGGAAGCTATGAAATGTAAAAACAACGGTGAGAAACAAATCGGTTAATATGGTGGTAGTTCAGTCACTAAGTCGAGCCCATGGACTGTAGCCCTCAGGCTCCTCTGTCCATGGAATTTCCCAGGCAAGAAAACTGGGGTGGGTTGCCATTTCCTTCTCCAGAGGATCTTCTTGACCCAGGGATTGAACCTGCATCTCCTGCATTGCAGGCAGATTCTCTACCGACTGAACCATCAATTGGTAAACATAGGTTAAAGAAAAACAGTCTATAAAACAATGACTAACTTGGGAGTTGTAAAAAAAATGCAGAATTAAAATATTAGATAATTATAGTGTGTAAGTCTGAAGAACAGAAGTATTGTGTTTTGAGATCTATATGTTGTTTGGAAGGAAAGTGGAATATTAACTTTACATTTAGTAAGTTAGGAATGCCGGTTCTTTGGGTTCCTGAACCCAGTTCCAGTGTGTGTGTGCGTGCAGGCCTCCCTACATCAACAAGCAATTCTTGGATGCAAGCAGGATATCCAGGAATCCAACTCAGTCCTGATACTGTCTCCCTAGAGACAGAATCAGACTACAACTTAAAAGGCTCAGTCCCACAAGACAGCCCTCCACTTCAGACTCCAGTTGAAAGCCCGGGTTCTGTTCTCCTTACAGACTCATCCCGAGGACTCCTCCACCTCAGGATGTCAATCACAAGTCCAGTTGTCACGTGCACTTCTGACCAGCTGGCTGGAATCAGAGGTTCCCACAGCCCCCTCCTCAGGTTGGATTAATTTGCTAGAACAGCTCACAGCACCTGGGAGCTTTCTTATTGGATTACCAGTTTGTTTTAGAAGGATGTGGCATCGGATGGAAGAGAGACACAGGGTAAGGCATGGCGGGGGAGCAGGGGGTGGGAAGTTTGCATGCGCCCTGCAGGTATTAATATAAAACTTGGAAAGGAAGTAATTAAACAATAATTTGTAAATTATATGAAAACTCCAAAGAATCTACTGATATACTACTTAAAATAATTTATTAAAGTAAATGGATCATTGCACAAAAATCTGCATTTTTACATACCACCACCAGTCAATTAGAAAGTATCAATTTTTAAAAGTATCATGCATTGACAAAAGTATCAACAATGAAAAAAATGGACAAAAGTGTCAACAACAAGAAATAAAGTAACTAGGAATAAATGTAACCAATATACAAATCCTACATGCAGAAAATCATAAACTCTTATTGGAAGATTTTGAAGGGGGCCTAAATAACTAGAGTACACTCCGGGAGTTGGTGATGGACAGGGAGGTTTGGCCTGCTGCGATTCATAGGGTCACAAAGAGTCGGACATGATTGAGCGACTGAACTGAACAACTGAACTAACTAGAGTCATATACTCTTTATAGATGGGGAGATTCAAATCACAAAGATGTCCCTTCTTCCCAACCAGAATTATAGATTCCACGTAGTTCTGAGCAAAACTCTTAACAGGTATAATCAATAAATTTGACACATTAATTTAAAAATTTATCAAGCAATGGCCAAGAATAGCCACAAAACTTCTTTCTAAATAAATAAACTACTAGGGGCAATTGCCCTCACAAATAATATGCCTTACTATCACTCTATAGCAATGAAGACAAGGCGAGAACCCAAAATAGAAAGTCCCAACAAGCCCATGTATTTATAGAGACTCACTGCGTATCAGAGGTGGCACTGCGCTCAGCGGGAACAAGAGAAGCCGTTCAGCAGCGTGGGGCTGGTAGCAACAGCCAGGAACCCATGGTAACTGGCTGGTAACCCATGTGGGAAAGAAGCCATATCCCTGCCCTACACCATATACAGAACATCCACTTCTCATTAAAGACTGAGCTATGAAAGGCAAACTGTTATAAAATTAAGGAGTAAAAAAGGAAGCTATCTTTATACTCTCAGGTTAGGGGATACACTCTTAAAATTAAAGACTTCTGTTCTCAAATGACCATGAAAAATACAAGTCAAAAACTGGTGGATGATATAGGTAACATAAACAATAAAAGATCTGTTTCAGGAACTACAAGGAACTACCACTGCTCAACAAGAAAAAGACAAACAACCCAACAGAAAAATGAGTGACAAACTTGAATAGACATTTTGCAGAAAACACAAAAGGCAAATTTATTTTAAAAAATAGGAAGATACTAAGTCAAAATGGCTAGCAGATGAATACAAATTAAAATCACAACTTCATTTTAACAATTTTCATTTAGATTGGCAAAGATTAAGTAGGATAATAGCAAGTCATTGAAAATGTGGTGAGAATAGAAGCTGAGACAACAATTTGACATATCTCATAAATCTGAACACTTGAATATCCTGATAAGCAATTCCACATTATTATACATATCCTCAGATTTCAACTCATTATACTAAGAAACATGCAGAAATATGTTCATTGTAGCAATTTCCATACTACCAAAAAGGGAAAACAATCTAAATGTCCTTCTATAAAATAATGTATAAATAAATCCTGTAATATTCCCCCAATGACCTATTATATAGAAGTCACGATAAACTGTACCCATATAAAATAATACAAATAAAATTTGGATACATAGTGATGAATGAAAAAACCATTCACAGATTTAAAAACATATGACGCATTTTTATAAACATCAAAAACAAGCATGACTAAACAGTATCTTTGTGCATGCTGCTGCTGCTGCTAAGTCACTTCAGTCGCGTCTGACTCCGTGTGACCCCATAGACGGCAGCCCACCAAGCTCCCTGTCCCTGGGATTCTCAAGGCAAGAACACTGAAGTGGGTTACCATTTCCTTCTCCAATGCATGAAAGTGAAAAGTGAAAGTGAAGTTGCTCAGTCGTGTCCAACTCTTAGCGAGCCCATGGACTGCAGCCCACCAGGCTCCTCTGTCCATGGGCTTTTCCAGGCAACAGTACTGGAGTGGGGTGCCATTGCCTTCTCTGATCTTTGTGCATACATTTATACAAATGCAGCAAAACATCATACAACACGAAAAAGACAAACATGAATTTGAGGATGGCCGATACCTCTGGTGGGGAATCAAGGGGGTGAGATGGGATTGTAAGGAACATGTAGGTAGCTGTAACAATATTGGTCATGTTCAACATTTTCAGACCACGGATAGGTTCACTTTAGGATTACATCATCTTTGGTATGTACATAATTTACAGTTATTAAATAAGGGGAGGGAAGAACAAAGGGGGAAAGAAAGACCATGACAGGTCTACCTTGGAGATATGAAGGGTTTGGTTCCAGACCACTGCAGTAAAAGTGAATATTGCTAAGTCTCACAAATTTTTGGCTTCCCAATGCATATAAACATATTTCTACATTATACTGTAGTCCATTATGGGTGCAATAGCATTGTGTCTACTTTTTTAAAAAAGTGTACATACCTTAACTTAAAAATGCTTTATTGTTAAAAAATGCTAACCATCATCTGAGCCTTCAGAGAGGCGTAATCTTTTTGCTGGTGGAGAGTCTTGCCTGGATGGTGATGACTGCTGACTGATGAGGGTGGTGGTTGCTGAAGGTTGGTGTGGCAATTTCTTAAAATAAGACAATAGGGATGTTTGCCACATCAATTGACTCTTCCGTTCATGAACAATTTCTCTGTAGCATGCAATGCTGTTTGATAGCATTTTAGCCACAGTAGAACTTCTTTCAAAATTGGAGTCAATCCTCTCAAATCCTGCTGCTGCTTTATCAACTAAGTTTATGTAATATTCTAAGTCTTTTGTGGTCATTTCAACAATCTTCACAGCTTCCTCACCAGTAGATTCTGCCTCAGGAAACCACTTTCTTTGCTCATCCATAAGAAGCAACTCCTCATCTGTTAAAGTTTTATCATGTGATTGCAGCAACTCAATCACATCTTCAGGCTCCACTTCTAATTCTAGTTCTCTTGCTATTTCCACCACATCTGCAGCTACTTCCTCCACTGAAATCTTGAACCCCTCACAGTCATCTATGAGGGTTGGAATCAATTTCTTCCAAACTCCTGTTAATGTTGATATCTGAACCTCTTCCCATGAGTCACGAATGTTCTTAATGGCATCTAGAATGGTGAATCCTTTCCAGAAGATTTTTAGTTTACTGTGCCCAGATCTATCCGAGGAATCACTATCTATGGCAGCTAGAGCCTTTCGAAATGTATTTCTTAAATAATACAACTTGAAAGTTGAAATTACTCCTTGATTCATGGGCTGCAGAATGGACACTGTGTTAGAAGGTAGGAAAACAACATTAATCTCATTGTACATCTCCATTAGAGCTCTTGGGTGACCAGGTGAATTGTCAATAAGCAGCAATATTTTGAAAGGAATCTTTTTTTCTAAGCAGTAGTTCTCAACAGTGGGCTTAAAATACTCAGTAAACCATGTCGTAAAAAGATGTGCTGTCATCCAGGCTTTGTGGTTCCATTTATACAGCACAGGCAGAGTAGATTTTGCATAGTTCTTAAGGGCTCTAGGATTTTCAGAATGGTAAATGAGCATTGGCTTCAACTTTAAGTCACCAGCTGCATTAGCCCCTAACAATAGAGTCAGCCTGTCCTTTGAAGCTTTGAAGCCAAGCATTGACTTCTCCTCTCTAGCTATGAAAGTCCTAGATGGCATCTTCTTCCAATATAAGGCTGTTTCATCAACATTGAAAATCTGTTGTGTAGTGTAGCCACCTTCCTTAATCATCTTAGCTAGATCTGGGTAACTTGTAGCTTCTGCATCAGCACTCACTGCTTCACCTTGCACTTTCACATTATGGAGACGGCTTCTTTCCTTAAACCTCATAAACCAACCTCTACTAGCTTCAAACTTTTCTTCTGCAGCTTCCGCACCTCTCTCAGCCTTCATAGAGTTGAAGAGAGTCAGGGCCTTGCTCCGGATCAGGCTTTGGCTTAAGGGCATGTTGTGGCTGGTCTGATCTTCTATCCAGACCACCAAAACTTTCTCCATATCAGCAATAAGGCTATTTCGCTTCCTTATCATTCGTGTGTTCACTGGAGTAGCACTTTTAATCTCCTGCAAGAACTTCTCCTTTGCGTTCACAACTTGGCTAACTGTTTGGCGCAAGAGGCCTAGCTTTCGGCCTATCTCAGCTTTCGACATGCCTTCCTCACTCAGCTTAATCATTTCTAGCTTTTGATTTAAAGTGAGAGATGTGCGACTCTTCCTTTCACCTGAACACTTAGAGGCCATTGTAAAGTTATTAATTGACCTAATATCAATACTGTTGTGGCTTAGGGAACAGGGAGGCCAGAGGAACAGAGACAGGGTACACAGACTGGTAGAGCAATCAGAACACACACAGCCGTTTATCAGTTAATTTCCCTGTCTTACCTGGGCGCAGCTGTCAGCACCCCAAAACAATTACAATTGCAACATCAAAGGCCATGAATCACAGATCATTGTAATAAATAAAACAAATGTTTGGAATACTGTGAGAATTACCAAAATGTGACATTCAGACACAAAGTGAACAAATGCTGTTGCAAAAATTGGTGCTGATAAACTTGCTCCATGCAGGTTTGCCACAAACCTCCAAGTGGTAAAACAAACAAAAAACATGATCTGGGAAGCATAATAAAATGCAACAACAGTATGCGGATACTGAGTTGTCCGCCTTCCTTAAATTGTGTCAGTTTTTGCTTCATGCACCTGCGGTGGGGGTGGGGGGGGCTCTTGCTGTTGGGACAGGTGCTTCAAATCTCAGCAGAGAAAAAGCAGCTCTTCAGAAATCGTATCAAGAAAGACCTTTTGAAGGCCTCCGCAGACGACTGCTCCCGGACTGAATCAGCTCGTCTCCGCGGCGGCTCCCGCAGTCTCCGGGCAGTGCACCAGGTCTCCCAAGGCGGGGTAAAGGCGAGGCGGACAGTGCAGTGAAGGTTCAGCCGGAAGAGACCCCAGAACACGCACTCCGGGGCGAGGAGGAGACCTGGCGACCAAGCCCCCAAGCCGGCGCCGCACGGGGCACGCTGGGCCAGCGGTCCACGACGCCCGCTCCGCACGCCGGGGTTCACAACGCAGCCCGGGATTCCCGGGGCAGCTGCACGCCGGGCCTCGGACGACCGGACTCCGAGGGTGATGGGAGAGGTCGTGGGACGACGGCCGCTGTGGCGTGCCGACACCCGCGGCGCCAAACCGGGCGAGTGCCGAGTGCCGGGTCTCCGGCCCCGCCGTCCTGAGACGCCAGCCAGCCCCCAGCGCGGAAAGGGCGGCGAGGAGCGCTGTATACTGGTACTTGTAGTTCTCCTGGCACCGTCCCCGAGCCTGCGATGGGGTCTGCGGGGCAAACACCCCTGTTGCATGCCGGGACTCCCGGCGCCAGATGGTTGCTCGTGATCCCTAGGGGCGCGCTGCATGCTGGTACTTGTAGTTCTCCTGGCACCGGCCCCGAACCGGCAATGGGAGCTGCGGGACAGGCACCCCTGTTGCATGCCGGGACTCCCGGCTCCAGACGGGGACTCGTGATTCCGCGGGGCGCGCTGGACGCCGGGACTCGTAGTCCCAGGCCGTCCAGCCGCAGCGCCTGACACGGTTTGCGGCCCGGGGGCCCCGCTCTGCCTGCCGTCGCCAGTCCCGGATGCTGGTGCTCACGGGGTGGACGCGGCGAAGGTGCCTCGTTCCCAGCAGGGCCAGCCCCGCCCGCGCCCTCCAGGCAGCGGCCGGTTCCGGGGACCCGGCGGCCTCTCAGGCCCCGCGTGGCGTGCGTCTGCCACGGCCCCCGGCGCACGCGCGCGCGCGGCGACACGTGACTCCGCACGCTGTCCCGGAAGTCGGCGCGGGACGGGCGGCGGGTGGAAGCCGGTGCGGGGCTGAGGATCGCAGCGTTACCGCCGTTGTCCCCTCCTGGGCTGGGGTCTCCCGCCCGCGGCGAGGGGCGCCGGGCCCTGAGCCTCTGCCGGCGCCCTTCCGCAGCGTCTCCGCCCGGCTGCGATGGAGGCGCCGCCCGGCGGCCGCCTTCCCGCCGAGGGCTCCCAGCCGCCGGCCGTAGCCGAGGTGCGCTGCCCCGGCCCCGGGCCGCTGCGCCTGCTCGAGTGGAGGGTGGCGGCTGGCGCTGCCGTGCGTATCGGCTCTGTGCTGGCTGTGTGCGAGGCCGCCGCCTCCACACAGCCCTCCGGGCCCGCCCCTGTCCGCACCGGCTCCGGAGGTTGCGTGCGCGCGGAGCGCAGGCTGAGGTCGGAGCGCGCGGGCGTGGTGCGAGAGCTGTGCGCGCAGCCGGGCCAGGTGGTGGCCCCCGGGTGAGTGGTAACGGGGGAGGAAGCCAAGTCTGGAGGGAGCTCTGGGCCTGGGCCGGGAGGGGGACCTGGGCTGGGCACTGGGTGGGACAGGGTCTCCCGGGCTGCAGCTGAAGGGGCTACGCTCGGGGAGAACTTTGGAAGGTAGGGCGCACAGTTGCGCCTCTGCCTGTTTTTCTAAGGCTGGATGACAGTCCCTGCTAGTTATCTGCTGATCGGAGGCAGCAAACTTAAAAAAAAAAACAAAGCCCTGTGTCACCGAAATTGTACTCTTTGAAAGACAGTTGCCTTCTTTTCTGTCTGTGACAGGTGTCTCCACCCAAGACTTCACGTTTATAAGTCAGGAAAACTAGGAGTCATAGCGCATACAGGAAGAAGCAGGCGTGCTCCTTGCTTGTTGTCGCAGCTTAATTGTTGGGAGGCGTGCACTTGTTAAGGTCCTAGTAAACCTTGTGAAGGGCGGCTGTAAAACCTGGCAGTTCTGCTTCATAGCTCAGGCAGGGGGTGTGGCTCTGGCACAGGTAGGTCAGGGCAAGCAGTAGTGTCTCCTCCTACCATCGGCTCTTGCTGTCCTACCCCTGTTTTAACCTTGTGAAGGGATTTTTTTTTCTTTTTTGAAGTGTATGAAACTCTTTATAAGTTGACCAGTGTTGTGCGCAAAGTTGTGTACACATGACTGGTGTGGTTGTTTCCATTGCAGGGACGGAAACCTGGGGCAGGTGAGCATCCCTGCCTCCTGTTCAGTGGCTGGGGTGCAGTGTCCCTCTGTGGGGCCCAGTGCCCTGGGCACTCAGTTCCCTTTCTCCCCACCCTGGCCCTCCCCTGGAGAGGTGGGCACCGGCCCTTGCTGCTCTCCCGGTGGCACAAGTTCATTCTCTGACTGTTGAACATTTTCCACCTGGTTCCACACGGCTAGAGCCTGCCTGCCTTGCAGTCTGGGGCACCTCATCCCGTGTCCAGTTCTCTTCTCTCATCTTTGGAGACGGAGCCAGGTCTTCAGCCATCTGTACCTGCCGCAGAGTGCAGGGGAGGTGGCTGGGCTGCACTCTCATCTGCCACCGCCAGAGCCATCTGCCTGGCCTTACGAGGGAGAGGCTCACTGTGTGTGACACCCCGGTGTGCTGTCAGCATTGCTTTGAAGTCAGGTCTTCCTTAACCTTTGCTTGGGCCCTGAGGAGCCTGTAAACCCGCCACCTGGACGATGGACATGCTGCTTGATGTTGCCGTTTCACTGGGTAGAAAACCCCCGAGGGAAAGACCTCTGCTCCATGCTGTTCTGTTACTCTGACTGCATGGAAACGACCCCGAGGCCCAGGCAGGCCGGTCACTGGTCACAGCAGCTAGTGAGCCTCACGTGCAGCCGCCCTGCAGAGCAGAGGAGCCCAGTCAGGTAATGCTGCCAGTCAGCCCAGTAGCTGGCCTAGTGACGAGTTCCCAGCTGTGTGTAATTTTCTTTTCTGTGTGTTTTTGGCGTTTCATGTCTTGGGGTATCTTACTGCAGTGGTTCGTCCCGGAGCCTTTTGAGACTCTGAGCAGTGGCAGCATTTCTTCTGGAATGCAGGTGTGAGAGGGTGTGTAAAGCACCAGCCCGGAGCCAGGCTCTGTGGCCGGAGTTGTCCTTGTGTCCATCATCACTGTCACCAGCTGGCCTCGTCCTGACCACACCAGAGGTTGTTCTCTGGCAGTGAACAGTTCCAGGAACACAGAGACCTTGTCTCTGGATGTAGTGGAAATGGCAGACGCTCTTTTGACCTGTGATGGGATTGCGTGTTTCTGTAGCGCTCACACTGTCGGGGAGAGTGGGGATTGTTCTGACCTTTTAGAAAGAGGAGGGGACGGGGTCCCAGCAGGTTCTGACATACCAGCCTGGTCCCTGCTGGGCTTCCCCGGGTTTCCTCCACACTGCTGTCTGCTTAGGCTGCATTTCACTCGGAGCATCCCCGTGCGGGAAGTAGATGGAATAAGAGTCTGTTTCTGTTCTCGTAATGCGTATGTGGATTGAAATTATTTTGATTTGGAAATATTCTGACAAGGCACTGTTAGCAGAAAGTATTTCTGTTAATTATTTGTCCTTTCTTTTTACTTGTCTGCTTTTTTTTCAATTCATGTGGATACATTGAAGTCTCCAAAGGAAAGGAAAATATACACATAAAATAATAAGGAAACAAGCCTGGTGATGGATAAGGACCGGCACAGGAGGAGGCTGTGTAGGTGCGTGCTTGCGTCTTTTCTTGACATCCAACTAGCATTATCTGTGCCCGGTAGCCTGTCTGTCTGAATCTGCTGTTTGTATTAGGATTGTACAGTGGTGATGTTTTTAATTCCTTCGTTTCTTCTTCCTTTCTTGGTTGGCTTTCTACTGTAAGAAAAACTAACTTATTGGCGTGGACTCATGGGTGCTTATTCAGTGGATTATAGTCCATTCCAGTTACTTTTTCAACAGTCAGATTATCCTGGACTAGGTAGCAGGCACCCTTCCAGGTCCTGTTTCCTGACACAGCCCTGGAATCAGCCTTTCTCAAGTCCTGCTTCCTTTCAGTGGAACCGTGGTCTGGATGTCTCGCCGCCCAGTGCTCTTCAGTAGTTAGACGTTTACCGCTCTGAAGAGGTCCCTTCACCCCTCACCCATCTGACCCGCCCAGATCCAGCAGCTGGCAGCGCCCTGGGACCCGCTCCCTGACGCTGTGCTCCTTCCGACACAGCTGGTGCCCTCTGAGCTCCCCGTTAGAGCAGACAGACGCTCCTGAGCACAGAAACCTCCGGAGAGCTTGGTCCTTGTGTGCTGAGGGGAGTACCTTGTGTGGGGATTGCACTGATGATTGTCCTGTGGCCTCTCCTCAGGTACCGGCCAGGGAGGTTGGCCTGTGTTGGTGACTGGCTTGCCATTCTGAGGCTCTTCTCCTTGGTTGAAGTGTTTCTGGAGTTCACAGCACGTCAGTCCCTTGACTGTGCAGTGTATTGAGGGTAGAACGACCCTGCCCGTGGCAAGGTCTGCAGAGTTGAAGAAAGAGGACATCTCGTGCTAAAAGGACGTGGCTCTTGCTCCTGTCTGACCCCCTTTCCCTCTCTGGGGACTGCATCTCTTTTGGGGGATATTTTTTAAGCCCAAGCAGAGATGCAGAAGTCAGCTGGACAGATAGTGTCATACCCAGCTCTGACCCTGGAGGGCAGATCTGAGTGGTCCTGTAATTTACAGCAAATGCAGTCGGCCCTCCCTGTCCACGAGTTCCCCACCTGTGTGTTCAGCTGACTTTGGGTCAGAACATCTGAGCAGTGAGGGTAGGGATTCAGAAAGTTCCAAAAAGCAAAGCTTGAATTTGCCACATACCAGCAACTGTGATAGTGCTGACCTTGTGGTGGGTGTCACCAGTGACTGGGAGATGGTCCATGTACACAGGAGAGTGTGTGTACACAGGAGGGTGTGTGGAAGTTGTGTGCACACACCAGGCTGTTTTCTGTAAGGTACTAGGGCATTCTCCGACTCTGGTACCTATGGGTCCTGGGAGCAGCCTCCCGCAGATACACACAGGTGACTTTCAGGTTGGCTTCCCTCTAATGTGGGCTGGGCATTCCTGCAACCTACCCGGCAAGTGTCAGCCCGAGCTGTGCCTGCCGAGAGGAGCAGCGTGTGGGGGCCCCCAGCCCAGGAGCCCACCGGCCGCTGTGTCCCTGTGGCCTCACGCGCAGCAGGTCTGTGGGGCCTGTGACCACAGCGTGAGCAGCGTTGGCGACGTGGTGGACGAGCAGTCACTGTTTCTCCCCCGCCTGCCACCTGCGGGTGTCCCAGGAGGCAGGCGGCAGACTGTGCCCAGGTGCCACAAGGCCCACAGCGCCCCGACCCGTGAGCAGATGCTGGAGGGCACCCTCGACCTTGAGCGGAGCACCTCCGTCCACTTGCCGGCTCCACTGTGCGGTCTCAGACAAGTCCTGGACCTGTGCCCGCCTCGTGCGCAGGAGGGTCCTTGGCAGGAAGGGATCTGGGAAGGTGGGCGGGGGCCGTGGCAGCAGTGGCCTCACCCCAGAACCGAGGGTGAAGCGGGCAGGACCCCAAGCCGGCGCTGCTGACGGGCAGGGTCACCTGGAGGAGCTGCGTGTGCTCAGGGCAGGGGCTCATCCACTCCCCCAGCCTGTCTAGGGTCAGGGTGAGGGGGCAGTTTCAGGGAGAGGTTGAGATGGCACCTACGGTGGGCCCTCAGGGAAGGGGCCATGCTGCCCACCCGGCACAGGCCTCGGGGTGGCCCGGCGGGGGGCTCATGAACAGCAGGGATGGTGCGGGGAGAGGCAGGAGAGGCCTCAGAGAGTCTGTGAGGAGACACCCCGAGGGCCCCGCACGCCAAGCACCTGGGCCCTCACCCGCCGGGTCGGGAGGCGGGACCACGCTGACCCACAGCCGTCAGGTCGGGGAGCTGGAAGCCCCCTTCAGAGACCGCTGCCAGGCCACGAGGGCTTGAGGTGAATATACAAAGAAAATGGCAATTTCTGTGTTTATGAAAACTAGGGATATTAGTCCTGTCAGAAAAATTTAGATTAATCACACCCTTTCTCTAGACCGGGAATGACTGTGGGAGACAAGAATCATTTATTGTCCGTATTTTAATGAGTTGTTCCTTTTGTCATATTAACGTTTCAGTTTTTCTAAGCTGTTTATCAGAAACCATAGGAGAATCCCATGTAAGCTTCTCATGCATTTTGAGACAGTTTTCTGTTATCTGACTGGACATCCTGAGTCCTTTCTATTGTTCCTTAGGTAGTTTTGCTGTGTTTCATGTGAAGGACCCACGGAGGGGAAAGCCCTTCACTTTATCACCAGAGACACGGCCTGGGGGCAGCGTGACCCCCTGCAGTCCTGGGGCACCGATAAGCCCAGGGGTTGCGGCTCTTGCTGACATGTGCTTGTTCTCCCCCGTTTCCAGGGCGGTCCTGGTACGCTTAGAAGGATGTAGTCACCCCGTCGTCATGAAGGGCCTGTGCGCCGAGTGTGGCCAGGACCTGACCCAGTAAGTGCTGGCGGCTCGGGAGCGGCGGGGCCTGTCGGGGTGAGGGCCGAGGGCTGGGGTGCAGACCACGGTGCCACTGTCCTCCACTCGCCACGGGCCAGGCTGCCTCCTGGGGAGGCGCGCACCGGGTGTGGTGCGCGCAGCTGTGACGAGCCCTCCTCCTCGTGCCTGCGGGCCAGCCGGCCTGGGCCTGGCCTGGACTCCCCGCCCATCGTGTCCCAGCCTGGGCGGGTTTGCCCCCATGGTCGAGGGTTCCCTGGCACATATGGAGCAGTGTGGACCCGTCTGTTTCTCACGCTGGGGGCCTCTGGGACCGCCTTTATTTTCAAGGGGAACTTTGTGAGTGTGACTTAGTTTCTTCATCAGTGTTCCTGTGTTTCCAGACGGGGAAGACACTTCAGCACTAGGCCCGCGGTGCATGTCCACTAGAATTAAACCAAGCTGAAGTCCCCGTGTGAGTTAGCAAGCTAGAGCCCTGGCCTCAGAGCCCCTCTCTCCACAGGCTGCAGAGCAAGAATGGGCGGCAGCAGGTGCCACTGTCCACGGCCACCGTGTCCATGGTGCACAGCGTCCCTGAGCTCATGGTGAGCTCCGAGGTGGGTGTCCTGGCAGGCCAGGGCTGGGAAGGCGGTCCTGGGGTCACTCCTCAGTCAGGGCAGGGGCGGGGGAGGAGATGGCAGGCCTGTTTTTGTCACTGTCATGAGTGACCATAGTGCACGCATGGTCTGTGGAGCAAGCGGCCTGCCTTGGACAGGGATTGCGCCTCTCCTGTTGTCTCCCTGCCTTTGAGTTGGGAGGTCTCCGGGATGCTGCCGCCGGAGCCTGGGCTCAGAGGGGAAGACAGCCTTCGGCGGGGAGCCCCGGCCGGGCAGGGTCATGAGCTGGGGGCACCGGAAGGCTCCTGCCTGGGAGCAGGGCTGTGCGGGAGGTGAGCGGTGTCGGCTGAGTGGTGCTGGCCACATGGGCGTGGGGGCCCAGTGCATGCTTTCACGAGAGCAGACGTGCATGTGCTGTGGGGAGGTCTGGGAACGGAAAGCTTGCTTGTGTATGTTGCGAGAGTCATGTGGCCATGCTGACCAGAGGCCTCCTGATGCTGAGTCAGGGCCCACACGGGCGCAAGCATCGCCAGGACCGGGCACCAGCACAGGCTCCGTGAGGACTGGCTTCTTGTCTTGTTGAAGGAGCCTTGGAGCTCTGCGTTTCTGTAAGCAGTCAGTAAAAACACTGTGCTTGTAAACGACATATGCCTACTTTGTGTTTCATGGAAAAGACAAAATACCAGAGACGTGATTCTGCCTTCTCTGAATTACTGAAATCTAATCATAAGTACGTAAGCGTGTTTAAGACAAAACAAGGAAGTCTGAGGTAGAAAAGAGAAGGAAGTGTTTCCGTTGTTTCTGCTGTAACAGAGTAGCTCTTGGCTGCATAAACTCTTTGGGGAACACAAGGTGGGATTCCTGTCACTCATCAGGACAGCTGCAGCTGCCCCGTGGCTGAGCGACTCTATAGACTCAGCCTCTTGCCTGCCCGCCCCCGATCACTGGTCCACACGTAACTAGAAGTAGTCACATTCAGAGTGGCTTGAGGACATTTGAACAAATGAAACAGGCTGCAGGCACCAGGGCATCAACTCCAGGCTGCTGGGCGCATGGGTGTGGTGGGCACCCCCAACTTCCTGTTCTGTTTCCTGAGAAGACGGAGCGTCACCTTGCCTCCACACAGCCTTCCTCAGTCATTTCTCTTTCCCTCCCCGGCTGTAGCAAGCTGAAAAGCTGGGGAGGGAAGACCAGCAGCGCCTGCACCGCAACAGGAAGCTGGTGCTCATGGTGGACTTGGACCAGACGCTGATCCACACCACGGAGCAGCACTGCCAGCAGATGTCCAACAAGGTGAGCGCGGGCGGGTGTGGCCAGCAGGGCGGCTGCGGGCGTCCTCGGAAGGAGCCTGGGTGTTGGGCTCTGCCCCGAGCTCGTGGTCACGGTGGGGGGACAGTGGAGAGCTGGTGGGGGCCGGAGTGGACCCTCTCCCACAGAGCAGCGCCGGTGTTCGATGGCTAGTGTTTCTGCGTTGTGGGATCTTCTGTCCCCTGACAGGTCTCCATGCTGGCTGTGCCGTCACCTGCGGTTGTGTCTCAGAGTTTCCTGCATCATGACCACTGCGTTCACGGGCGGCAGAGCTGGGTGGGCAGGGATGGGGCGCCGCGGTGGCGACTGTAGCCACTTGGGGCTTGTCCGCCGCGAAGCGGGACATTTCCATTCATTTCATAAGAGTTTGAACGGTTACATCACACCCAGTGTGACCACGTGTGGTAGTAAGGTGTCCCCGGGGCCGCGTGGACCATGTCCACTGCTGGCAGCTTCCCTATGCCCCCCTGATCCCCCACCACTGCCGCTCCCAGACCTGTAGGACACCTGGCGGGCAGCACGTAGAGAGGTGGGTTGAACCCTTAACCTCGGAGACCCTCACTTGGGATTTGAGGATTTTTCTGTTGCAGCGTCCAGACGATTTAACACTTAGCATGGGGCTGGGGCAGCGGGGGCGGTTGTACCATCTCGACTCCCAAGTGTTTTACCAGAGTAGCCCCATCGTGAACAGTGTGACAGTTATAGCCAATCAAAACTTAACAATGCCTCAGTCATTTCCTTTTCTTTTTGAGTTTATTATTACTGGGAAAGTGAATGATAAACAGAATTAAAAGGATCAGAGTTTAACTTTCTAAGGAGAGTAGACTCTCGTGCATGTTGGTCACGTGTGAGCAGGTTGGAGTTACTGATCTCATCTGTCTCCTAAAGGTGGACCTGGTTTTTGTGCTGTAAGTCAGTGGAGTTGCATCTTACAGCTGTAAGGGAGTTAGGCTGAGTTGTGTGGGGCTCTTCAGTTACCTTCATCTCTGGCTTCGGGAGGCGCTGTGGATAGACCCTGGAGTCTGCGGCGGTTGGCTGCCTGCCCCGTGTGAAGTGACCCACTCAGGGTGCCCGTGAAATGGTTAGGACATGCGTGTCCACCACTGTCCTGAGACACTTGGTGAGGCCCCTGGTGCCTGGTCCTCAGACAGCTGAGGCACCGTAGTTGTCACAGGAAGCTATCGCAGGTCACCTGGCTGTTCTGGGCAGTCACTCTGATTGTCCGGAGTGCTCACCCGGGCGGTTACTGCAGGAAAGGGCTGAGCCCCCTTACAGAGCGTGAGAGAGGAAGGCTTTTGTGTGGCACGGCAGGCTGTGCTGCCCTGACTCCCCCTGTAGCCCCCGGCCGGGCAGCAGTCACCTGCCGCACATCAGTGCCACACTCTGACCGGACCTCCGCTCTGCAGGGCATCTTCCACTTCCAGCTGGGTCGGGGCGAGCCCATGCTGCACACGCGCCTGCGTCCCCACTGCAAGGAGTTCCTGGAGAAGGTGGCCCGGCTGTATGAGCTGCACGTGTTCACGTTTGGCAGCCGGCTGTACGCACACACCATCGCAGGTGAGTGGCCCTCGGTATTCTGTCCTGCTCCGGACACTCAGGGCCGGCGTGTGGGTGTGGCTCCTCTCCTTCTCAGTGGTGGGCCCTGCAGATGGAGGGAAGGTCAGAGGCTCTGCCTGACTCTGCCTCAGCCCCGCAGTGGTGACGGGGGTGCGGGCAGGCCGGTCCTCCAGGACCTCCACTCCGCCCAGCTGGCAGTCACGCTCCAGTCCTGAGTGCAAGCCCCTGTCCCTCCGTCAGCTGCACACTGCGGGCCCCTGGAGAGGGTGGTCAGGATCACAGACATGTGGGGAAGGAGGAGCTCTCTGTAAGGGCTTTCTTATACAGGCAGAGGCCCTCAGGGCTGCCAGCCTGGTCACCAGGGACACATCCGTCTCGGTTGACACAGACAGCAGTCGGCATAGGTGTCAAGTCTGACCTCAGGGTTCTGTCACAGGGCGGGGGGTCTGGTGGGCGCACAGTGAGCCCAGGAATAGCTGAGCGGTGCTGCATGCAGCTGGTTAGGTGCTTCCTCGTCCATGTCCACGTGGTTCTGCTGTCGGGAGCGAGTTTCAAAGCGCTGCCCGGACGCCCTGCTCTCCCCTCTGCTGTACGAACTCGCTGGCCCGGGATGCACAGAGGCCGTGGGCCCCTCCCGGGAGCTGTGGCACGTGTGGGGTCCCCATGCTGGTCACCAGCAGGCCCTGGTCTCCTGGGGCCGCACTGAGCTGTGCTCACCCCACCTGCTGAGCCAGCAGGATCCGGGTGGGGGCGCTCCGTCAGCATCTGGGCCGATCCCCTTCCCCTAAGGGGGGGCGGGCTTCTTGTCTTCCCGTCTCGCATGCGGTGGGACGGCAGCACGTCTCAGACATGTTTTCTTGTCCTGTTTTCTTTTCAAAGGCTTTTTAGACCCTGAGAAAAAGCTGTTTTCTCATCGAATATTATCAAGGGACGAATGTATTGACCCGTTTTCCAAAACGGGGAACCTTAGGTAGGTACCTGGCTGTGCGCTTCCCGTCATAAAGTCTGCATCTGGAGCATCAGGCCCCTGGTTCTGTATCTCCTCTCCCAGTCCCCAGCATCCACTCCGGCATGTGGACAGCCGCTGTCTTCTAACCAGATCCCTCCCTTCTCTGCTTTCCCTGAATGTCCAGGCAGCGATGGCTCCTGGGGTGCTTGGGCCAGAGCCCGGGATCGCACGTGTGGGAGTGAGCATGGGGCGGGGTCAGGGGTGTGTGGCGAGCGCCTGGGCTGGAGCGCCTGGGGCAACCCGGCCACCTCTGAGGCCTCATTCCTTTAGGGCCTCGCATGTGCTGACCCTGACATCAGTGTCCTGCCTCCTTCCACCCCACGGGCCCCTCCCGTCCTGGCCTCTGACCCCTCACTGAAGGCCTGTTTTGCAAATTTTTTGCTTACCCTGTGTAAGGAATTTCCCCGTTTCTACCCAGAGAGAGGCAGCCTCCCCCCGATAAGGGGGTACATACTGCTGTCTCGGTGTGGTCTTTTGGCCAGTATTGGTCACCCTTAGCTGACATTTCGAGATTCAGATTTAGGATGTTCTGTTCACATCTGTAGTATATAAGAGAGCCTGAGAGCACTCGTCTGGAAACAGTGCTCATGTTTACCAGTTGAGCATCCGAATGAGCAGATTCAGGGACCAGGGAAGGTGCGATGCTTGTCAGGGGAGAAGCTGCCTGAGGACAGGGTGTCCAGGGACAGGGCTCCTGGCAGCTCCAGGCGGGGGTGCTTGGCGGGGCAGGTTTCTGGCCGCAAGCTGTTCCTGCTCTCGCTGGGGTTAGATGTGCTGAAAGCATCCCCAGTGTAGGTCATTGTCGGTACCCTGTGCCTGTGGAGACAGACTCACAGAAAATCATTTCGAACATGTAAATGTTTTTCCTGCCTTTAGTGGCAGCTAGAAAACCTGAGCAGTGGCAGGCGCTTCTGCTGGGTTTGTTCCTCGGGCCTGGAAGACGGGCAGGAAGCACTCGTCCTCTGACTCTTGTGTCTTCACGCTTGCTTGTCTGAATGTCGGTGTTGGGGGCAGAAACCAGGTGATGAGACCCCAGAGCGGGCCTGTGTCCCTCAGGCTTTCTGGATCCTTGGTGACATGTCTGCCCCCCCGGCACCCCAGCGTCACTGTTGTGTCCTGATGTCACGTACGTGCCCAGGTGAGACGCCAGTGGGGCTCTGCATCCCACCTGGAGCCGGTAGCTCTCACGGGGCGTGGGCCAATGGCCTGCTGGGCCGGGACACGGCCGGGCCTGTTGGTCCACTCCAGCTTTCCCTGGGCAGAGGGCTTCCTGCTCCTGCCCTGAGGAGTGCCACAGTGGAGAAGTGTTAGCGATCTTAGTGTCACTTTCTCTGGAAATCTTGAGAGTCTTGTGTTTTAAACAAGCCCTTCCATGTGGCTCACGCCTGGTCCTAGATAGTCTGCTGTCTGTCGGTTCCACGTGAGAGACGATGTAAATGTTTGGTGGGTGGTGACTTTCATAAGAGGTGCTAGTGATGCATGTTTACTTTCAGAAACCTCTTTCCCTGTGGAGACTCCATGGTTTGCATCATCGACGACCGAGAAGATGTCTGGAAGTTCGCCCCCAACCTGATAACCGTGAAGAAGTACGTCTACTTCCAGGGCATTGGGGACATCCATGCCCCATCTGCGCCCCGGGAGCCCCCAGCGAGGAAGAGAGGTGGGTGCTCCCTGGCAATCGGGGAGTGTGCCAGCCTTGGTCCCGTCTCAGCTGTGGCTGCTGCTCATCTGGGGCTCCGTTTGGTTTTGTTCGGTTACTTGTGTTTCAGTGTCAGAGAGGTTGTGTGGGTTTGTTTGTTACACTGATAGTATTTACTCTCAGCGTAACAGTATTAGCCTGAGCGTTTTTTCTTGTTGAGTCAAGAGTGAAGAATGCTGCTTGACTTAATGCATCTGAACGCTCCCTTTCCTCCTAGTTGTCCCTGGAAAGAACAGCTCCGCCCAGGGGTGCGGTCTGGGGGCTCCTGCAGAGGCAGGGCCGCTGCGCCCTACCCAGACCTGCACAGAGCCCCTCGGGCCAGTTGAGCCAGAGTCTGGAGAAAGTTTGAAGTTTCTGTTTAAAGTGTTTCTGATGATCTTTAGCTTTTAAATTATTTTCAGAATACAGTTATTGCTGCAGGGCTGAAGCAGAACTTTGAGACTTGGCAGGGGGAGGGAGGCCCCAGGGTGCCCCTCACGGCTGAGGCAGGGACGTCTGACCACAGCCTGGGAGCCAAGAGTGGTCCGCACACCTCGGACCCTGTGGAGCCCCTAACACAGTGACCAACGAGGCAGCCAGCCTGGAGTGGTTGCCTGCCGGCCGCCTCCCACTGTGTGCCGCCGTCCAGAAGTGGCTGGAGCCGCAGGCGCGGGCAGGCAGCATGTCCACAGGAGGCTTCCTGTCGCTCGCTGAGTAACCGTGGCCTTGTCTCCTGTATCCTCGCCTGGTCGATCCTCCTGAAGGTGCTGATGCCGCAGAGCAGCCTCTGTCCATCAGGGAGTCCGAGGAAGGAAGGCCAGCATCTGCAGTGGAGAGTAATGGCCTTGGGAGGCCCACCCGTGAGCTCAACGGGGGCCTGGGCCCTCGGGGGGTCTGGCCCTGCCAGGAGGAGGAAAGGGCCGCCCGGCCCACCACCCGCACCCCCTCGACTGACGGCCGTGGGCCTTCGGCGGGCGCCCAGCTACGCGGAAAGACCCCACCAGAGAAGAGGCCCGTGCGGGGTCCAGCCGGCCCCGACCCAGACCCGGACGTGCCCAGCGACAGCGGGAGCAGCAGCGAGTCTGAGGGCCAGCCCTCGCCCACCCCCTCCGACGGGGAGAGCGGGGAGAGAAGGACCCGGAGGAAGCCCCAGGCTGCCCGCGACGCCGGGAAGGCCACGCAGCAGGGAAACCCCCCAGGTCCAGCCGGGGAGCGACTCGCAGGCCCCAACCACTGCGGGGAGCCTGGTGCTGGTGTGCCGGTGGACGCGCAGGAGGATGGGGAGCGGGACGGGCTGTGCGCACTGGGTGGTGGCTGCACCGACCGCAAGGAGGCCGAGACGGAGTCCCAGAACAGCGAGCAGTCGGGCATCACGGTGGGCGAGTCCCTGGACCAGAGCATGGAGGAGGAGGAGGAGGAGGACGCTGACGACGACGACCACCTGGTGCACCTGGAGGAGATCCTCGCCCGCGTGCACTCCGACTACTACGCCAAATACGACCGCTTCCTCAGTGGCGAGAGCGCCGAGGCCCCTGACATCCGGAAGATCGTCCCCGAGCTGCGCAGCAGGGTGCTGGCGGACGTGGCCATCATCTTCAGCGGGCTGCACCCCACCAACTTCCCCGTGGAGCGCACGCGGGAGCACTACCACGCCCGGGCGCTGGGCGCGCGCATCCTCACCCAGCTCGTGCTCGACCCCGACGACCCTGCCCGGCCCACCCACCTCATCGCCGCGCGGGCCGGTGAGTCACCCTCAGCCCTCCCGCCGCCGAGTTGGGGGTTCCAGGTGTCCCCGAGTCCTGAAGTCCCGGGCCGGAGGCTCTGGTTGGGGGCCGAGAGGCAGCATGGGCAGGTCGGGACCGTCCCAGGACAGGCCCCACCCCTCCGGCTCCACCCCGGCACCCATGGCTCTGAGTGGATGAGTTTGCCCGCAGGCACGGAGAAGGTGCGCCAGGCCCAGGAGTGCGGGCAGCTGCACGTGGTCAACCCCGACTGGCTGTGGAGCTGCCTGGAGCGCTGGGACAGGGTGGAGGAGCAGCTGTTCCCACTACGCGACGACCAGGGCAGGGCGCAGAGGTGAGCTCCGGGCCGCCGGTCTGTGGAGACGCCCACCTGTCTCTCCCCTGTCCCCGCCACGCGGGTTCTCACCCAGAGCCCTTCTCCCTGGCACCACCTGGAGAAGGGGCAGAATCACTGCTTCTAAGACACGAAACAGCGTTCCCCCGTGATTCCTGGTTTGCAGGTGTTTCGAAGCTGGGAATGCTTCTGTTGCGTCCCGTGGTCTCTGCAGAGTCCAGCATGGAGGGAGGTGGTGGCTGGGGGAGGGCGGGTGCAGAGGCGCGAGGGCATGGTGTAGGGGGACTGGGCTCGTGGGCGCCCCTCTCCGTCAGAGCGGGCACTGGGTTTAGAGGCAGGGCTGCAAACAGCCCAGGAGACAGCGGTGCTGAGAATGCTGCCCTGTGTCCGAGGCCACGGCTGAGCCCCAGGCCTGACCAGGAACCACGTGCTCCCGTGCAGAGTCACGGTCCCGGCAGGAGGGGTTGCCGGGGTCCTGTTGGTTTCAGCCCCTCTCACGGCCCTCTTTCTCGCCCACAGGGAGGACAGCCCCGCATCCTTCCCCGACAGGCAGAGCCTGCTCCCCACCGCCCTGTTCCACCCTACTCCCGTGCACCCCAAGGCCCCGCCTGGTCCTGAAGTCCGGATCTATGACGCCAGGACAGGCAAGCTCATCCGCACAGCTGCCTCAGGCCCCGGGCCACCCGGCGCCCTGCCCCACGCTGGGCTCTCTTCCTTCAGGTACTTGCAACCACTTGTGGGGAGGTACCCCTGGGCTGCGGCCAGCTGCGAGGAGCAGGCTGCATGTGGGGCAGGCTGGCGCCAGGCCTTCTGCACTGTCTCCCGTCTGTCTCGGGTGCAGGGCTGGGCTGGAGGAGGCATGGTTCTGCCTGGACGGGTATGTGGCCTTCCTCTGCCCAGGGCCAGCAAGGGAGCAGGAGGCAACCCTGGCCCTCCTGCTTTGTCCTGCCAACTGCATCCCCAGGACATGGGGTGGGCCTGTCGGGAGCAGCTCCCACCCTGTGCAGACACACGGGCCCTGGAGACTGTAGGCTGTGTGTCTTTCCTGATGCTGGGCTCCAGGTGTGGACAGACAGATGCACTCAGTGGTTGAGGCCAGTTTCAGTTGGGTGTTGGTTGGCGGTTTTGTTATTTGAAACTAAAAGTGTGGTCACTGATAGAGCTTTGATTTTTTTTTTTTCATGATGACGTGACATTTAATCATTTAAATAGATGCATTGTGACCCTGTGTGCTGCTTTTGTTCCCGTGGAGTTGCTTTTTAGCTGGGTTAAAGGTCATGGACATCTTTGACTCTGATAAATGGGGGAGTTAGTTGTTGTTTCGCCAAAGGCTCGTTGAGCTCCGTGGTCCCGCCCGGCAGGCTCTGGCCCCCTGCCTCCTGGCCCTGGCCTGTCTCAGACACACGGCTGCGCTCTGACGCACCTCCGGCCTCTGTAGCCCTGTGGACCCGCCTCCACTTTGCTGGCTGTCGTCTTGCATCCTGAGTTAATGCTTCTTCCTGGCTGTCTTCTGGGAGCTCTGCCCCGGTCCTCCAGGGTGGCGGTCACTGTCCGAAGGCTGCGTCACTGCCTGGGTTCAGGACGTGCTGGTCCCGTGCTGGCAGCCGAGCAGTGCTGGCCCCTCGTCCATGTGGACATGTGGCCTGCCAGGGTTTTCTTTACGGTGATCGTCGTGTTCTCTCAGGTCCTTCCTGACGAAGAGCAGGTGTTTGGGTGGCACGTTGAGGGGGGCCCTGGAGCTGTGCTGGCCTCGGCACGTGTCTGTAGAGGTTGCGCTATCTGGACAAAAGCGGCCCAGTGTTTCTAGATTAACTCGTGCAGGTTATCCTAAACAGCGTTTGGGTTTTGGGGCGCAGCTCTGTATTCTGTCATCCAAGAAGCTTCATGGGGCTCTCCTTCTGTGGAGCTGTTCTTGTCGCTCCTTGCCCACGTGCGTGTGTGGGATGTCCTGCTTGTCGCTGCGTGGTGCATGCTCACTGTGCGTGCATCCTTACACCGAGCTGTTCTCCGAAGTATTGCAGTGAGCTCCGTCTCTGAGGTTCCTCCTTGTGAGGGTTAGCCCGACGGGGTGCAGGACTCAACCTCCGAGCACCCGGCCCAGGCCACCCCCTGGGTCATCCGCCCTTTCTGGTCCTGTTTCCTGGAGGTGGCGCCTCGCCCACACGTGTGTGGAGGGCAGGGTGGGCTGCACTCCCGGGGGCAGCATGCTGGCCATGTCCTGAGCCGGAACCCCAGGGCAGACCCGATTGTGACAAGACACCGCAGCCGTTGGGCAGTTGCTTCCATCTGATACTTGTTTGGGAGTCGTAAGTCTCGGGAGCTCCTGCCTTGATGTTCTGGTTCTGGGCTAAGGTGCCAGCCCACAAGGGGCCTGGAGTCAGAGGTCCTTGGGGAACATGGGCGGAGCACCTCTCATGCGGGATCCCCACGTGCAGGTCGCCACAGGGACTGTGGAGGGGAGAGCAGCTGCCGTTCAGAGCCCCTGGGCTGGGGCCCGGGTACAGGCTGCCCATGTGGCAGGCGCAGCTCCGCGGGGTCGCTGGCCTAGGGCTGTGTCTGGAGAGCAGGGTGCAAGGTCAAGGCCACAGCAGCACACCTCACATGCGTCTCCCAGTGGGTCAGCCTCTGAAACAGCTTCTCCTATGCCCTCTGTTACCTGTGTGCTGCGGGTTATGAATGTTTTGTTTTTTTAAGTATAGGTTTTCTTTGGAGATGGTTGTACGGGAACAGGCAGTTAACAGAAATGACAGAGCACCCAGGGACCCTTTAACCATCTCCCCCCAGTAGCCACATCTCCAGACTTGCAGCCCGTGTCAAGCCGAGATGCCTGCCCCAACAGTCCAGACCCAGAGCGGCCACCCACTCCAGGCCCATTGCCACCCCCCAGCCTCCCTGCCCCACCCCTGCCCCTCCTTGCCCCCCAGACTCCCGCAGCACCGCCCCCCCCAGTCTGTGCCCATCCCTGTCCTGTCGTCTGTGAGCGCGGGCTGGTGGCCTGACGGCTCGCAGCTCTGCCCGGCTCTGCTCCCTGGAGACGCTGCCCCAGTGTCACTGTGCTGACTGCTCAGAGGGCGTCGTGGTGTGAGCTGTGGCAGCTTCTGTGACTGTCTACCCACTGAGGACACTGGGGGCATGTCCAGCTCTGGATTCTGACCGACAGGGCTGCTGTAAACATGTGCGTGTCTCTGTTTCTCCCGGGTCGACCATGGGGGCTGCTGTGGGCTTGCTGACACCGGGGCAGGGAGTGGTCTGTGGCCATTTGACCCACCCCCCCCAGTCTCTGTAGGTGGTGCGGGTGTTCCCGCCTGGGGAGCCGTGCAGGCAGCGTGGGATGCCGAGAGCTGGCGGGAGTGGTGGGGCTTTGGCGACTGGTGGTCGCCGCGTTAGGAAACAAAGTAGAGACGTTTTTAAAATACTCACTTTTCATTCTTCTTAAAATAGCAAACTTCTGCATGTTAACACCACCTTAATGAAGGGCAACTATTTTCCAGTTCCCTGGTGCCTCAGATAGTAAAGAATCTGGCTGCAGTGTTGGAGACCCAGGTTCTAGCCTTGGGTCAGGAAGATCCCCTAGAGAAGGAAATGGCAACCCACTCCAGTGTTCTTGCCTGGAGAATCCCATGGACAGAGGAGCCTGGAGGGCTACACTCCATGGGGTCACACATGACTGCTTTCCAAGTAGAAAAGAAACGTACTGAGAAGCGTGGCTTGTTTGCGTTTTGGGGAATCTCTGGCTGATGAAGGGCGGGTGCTACTCGCCCACCCGGTGTGACTGCCTTCTGGCCAGGGAGGCCATGAGGGGGAGTGGTGGCCGAGCCAGTCCTGTCCCTGGAGGAGGGAGCGTCTTGGCGGTGCCTGCAGGGTCCCGGGAGCCCCAGCCTGAGGCAGTGAGGGGTGGGTGCTCGTGTGCGCCGGGCAGAGTCTGCACCTGAGGGAGCCGCCCCACTGGAGCCCCAGGCCTCCGCCTTGCGTGGAGGGCGCTCCTGTTCCCTCCTTTCCCTTTCTTGATCTGGAGGGAGGCTTAACAGGCGTGTTTTCAGTAAAAAGATACTGTTGCCGTTTTTCCACTCTCATAAGAGCTGTGGCTGTTGGGACCTGACGTGGGGCCGTACAGAGATCTTGTGGCTGCTTGACCTCATGTGGAGGGCAGATCCCCCCGCGCTGGCTTCTGGGCAAACCCTCCCTGTCCACCCCGCCAGACCAGCACTGAGTAGTGTGGTTTTTTGATGAGAGAGGAGGTCAGTGTCTGCTTTCAGCCCGAGGACAGCAGAGCCTGACCTGCCGCATTCTGGCTGGACCTGCTGGGCTTTGGTTTCATAAATAAAGACTGATGAAACCTGAGTAGGCACCACCCACGAGGCAGCGTGTGTCTTCACAGCTCAGGTTTGCCCTGTGTGTGTACCCCGGGTGTGTATATACGCTGTGT
Source organism: Muntiacus reevesi (assembly GCF_963930625.1). NCBI lineage: Eukaryota > Metazoa > Chordata > Mammalia > Artiodactyla > Cervidae > Muntiacus > Muntiacus reevesi. The sequence continues at coordinate 1,171,080 of NC_089252.1, read as the reverse complement.
ATGCTGTGGGTGTGGGTGTGTTTACCTCAGGTATGTTTATATGCTGTGTGTGTGTGTACCCTGAGGGGGTGTGTATGTATACCCCGGGTATGTGTATATTCTCTCTGTGTGTGTGTACCCCGTGTGTGTGTGTGTGCCCTGTGTGTGTTTGTGTACCCCGGATGTGTGTATATTCTCTGTGTGTGTGTGTGTACCCCGGGTGTGTGTGCGCCCTGTGTGTGTACCCTGGATGTATGTATACCATCTGTGTGTGTGTGTGTGTACCCCAGGTATGTGTATATTCTCTGTGTGTGTGTGTACCCCGGGTATGTGTATATTTTCTGTGTGTGTGTGTACCCCAGGTGTGTGTATGCCCTGTGTGTGTGTGCGCCCCGGGTGTGTGTATATTCTGTGTGTGTGTGTGTGTACCCTGGGTGTATGTGTGCCCTGTGTGTGTCTGTGTACCCCGGGTGTGTGTATATTCTCTGTGTGTGTGTGTGTACCCTGGGTGTGTGTGTGCCCTGTGTGTGTGTGTGTACCCCAGGTGTGTGTATGCCCTGTGTGTGTGTGTGCCCCGGGTGTGTGTATATTCTCTGTGTGTGTGTACCCCGGGTGTGTGTGTGCCCTGTGTGTATGTGTGTACCCCGCGTGTGTGTGTGCCCTTTGTGTGTGTGTATACCATCTGTGTGTGTGTTTACCCCGGGTGTGTGTATATTCTGTGTGTGTGTGTACCCCGGGTGTGTGTGTGCCCTGTGTGTGTGTGTGTGTATACCGTCTGTGTGTGTGTTTACCCCGGGTGTGTGTATATTCTGTGTGTGTGTGTACCCCGTGTGTGTGTGTGCCCTGTGTGTGTGTGTGTGTATACCGTCTGTGTGTGTGTTTACCCCGGGTGTGTGTATATTCTGTGTGTGTGTGTACCCTGGGTGTGTGTGTGCCCTGTGTGTGTGTGTGTGTATACCGTCTGTGTGTGTGTTTACCCCGGGTGTGTGTATATTCTGTGTGTGTGTGTACCCCGGGTGTGTGTGTGCCCTGTGTGTGTGTGTGTGTATACCGTCTGTGTGTGTGTTTACCCCGGGTGTGTGTATATTCTGTGTGTGTGTGTACCCCGTGTGTGTGTGTGCCCTGTGTGTGTGTGTGTGTATACCGTCTGTGTGTGTGTTTACCCCGGGTGTGTGTATATTCTGTGTGTGTGTGTACCCTGGGTGTGTGTGTGCCCTGTGTGTGTGTGTGTGTATACCGTCTGTGTGTGTGTTTACCCCGGGTGTGTGTATATTCTGTGTGTGTGTGTACCCTGGGTGTGTGTGTGCCCTGTGTGTGTGTGTGTGTGTATACCGTCTGTGTGTGTGTTTACCCCGGGTGTGTGTATAACCTGTGTATGTATACTCTGTATGTGTAAGTGTGCCCCGGGTGTGTGTGCACCCTGGGTGTATGTATACCGTGTGTGTGTGTGCATGTGTACCTGTCCTGAGAGTCGGGTTCGGGCCGGCTGTTCTCACGGTCTGTGACTTCCCTTCCAGGGCGGTGCAGCCACGCCCCCAGCAGGTGTTTGGTGACGACCTGCCCGACAGTCAGGATGGGGAGCAGCCTGGTCCTTCCCGGAGGAAGCGCCAGCCCAGCATGTCGGAAACCATGCCGCTGTACACACTGTGCAAGGAGGACTTAGAGAGCATGGACAAGGAGGTGAGCCCGCACTGCCCTCTGTCCGCCTGGGGCGGCTTGGCGGGACGTGACTGGTCAGTGTTTGGGCAGCACAGGAGGCAGGTTTCTGACCCCACCCGGGGACCACGGCGCTCGCCTGTGCGCTGCGGGCAGCCTCTCAGAGGAGATGGTAGACTCTTGTAGTTCGGGTGATCCATGTCTGTGGACGTGTGGGTCTGTTTGGGGCAGTGAGTGCCATCTGTCAGCACAGGAGTCCTGCCTCACTGCCCGTTGTGGGTGTTCTCACGTTTCATGGGAGAAATGGAGGCCTTCAGCTTAACCGAAGAGGGTGGATTACGTGTGAAGGCCTTGTGAAAGTGGTAGTCAGTCAGTCATGTCTGACTGTTTGTGATCTATGGACTATAGCCCACCAGGCTCCTCTGTCCCTGGAATCCTCCAGGCAAGCATACTGGAGTGGGTAGCCATTCCCTTCTCCAGGGGAATCTTCCTGACTCAGGGATCAAACCCAGATCTCCTGCATTGGAGGCAGATTCTTTACCATCTGCGCCACCAGGGACGCCTGGAAGACCTTGTGGGCCCGACAACAAAGCCAGCCCTTGAACTGTCGCCTCAGCATGTGCGCTTTAACTCACGGATGCCTTGTCCCTTCTCAGCTGTACGTGTGGGTTTGCAACTGGAGACGTCGCTGGTCTGAGTCCTCCGCCGTGGCGGTGGTCCCTGCTCAGAGCTGCTCTACTTGGGGGTGGGGTGGGGTGTCGCCCCTCACCCAAATTTCATCAGAGGGTTTTTAATCCTGGCCAGGCCTGGTTCCAGGGCTTTCCTCCAAGGCATCCCCACCATCCACTGTGCGTCCACGACTTGTGCAGGGAAGTGGGCCCCATAGAGCCATGGGGGGTACACACCCGGGACGGGGCTCCAGGGGCACCAGCCGTCATCCTGGGCTCTGGGCCTCCCTGACTCAGGGCTTGGGCAGAAATGGTGCTTTGTTGGGCTTTGGAGTTCTCTGTGGGGCTGGGGGCACAGCCCAGGCTGCCCCTTCCCGCCCGGGGCCGACCCCACATCGGAGCTGCAGGGAGCTGCTGCGTGTCCTCCCAGAGAGCGGGCGATGCTGAGACCCGCCCTTGGGAAGGGGCCGCCGGGCAGGTTCCTTAGGAAGATGCTGCGTCTGTGCTGACGCTCGGCCCCTTGTCAGGTGGACGACATCCTGGGCGAGGGCAGCGACGACAGTGACAGCGAGAAGAAGCCGCCAGAGGAGGAGGAGCTGGGGCACGGCCTATCGCCCGAGGCCCTGGGGGCGCCGCGGGGGCGCCGGCTGGAGAGGAGCGCTGCAGATGGCCGGGGGCTCAGGTGAGCACACCATCCTGTTGGGTCTTCCCGGTGGTGGGGACCCTGATGGGAGGGGGGAACCCTGAGTGGGTCCCCAGAGGGCAGAGGCCTCCCCCTGCTCTTTGAGCAGGCGGCTGGGTCCAGGCTCTCTGTGTGAGTGCCTGTGGGTGTCTGCATCTGTGTCCCCTGGGCCGTCTGGTCTGACTCGCAGGCCGGCCTGTGGGTGAACTGACCTGCAGAGAAAGTGCGGCCCCTTCAGGCAGGCACAGAGCAGGGCCCTGCCAGAACCCCACAACAGGCAGAGGCGCGGGATCGCGCCCTCCGTGTGCAGGAGCCCCCTCGGCGCACTGCGCTTCCCCGCTTCATAGAAACGCTATTCTGTGGGTCGAGGCGAGAACTGTGAATTCTGTTCTGGGTGATCAGCCACACAGGATGGTTTGACTCCATGTCCTCGCACATGGGGAATTCTGCCATCAGGGCGGAGGGTATGGGGGTGCAGGCGTCCTGGGCCCTGCATCTGCGCCGGGCTTGGAGGGCAGGGGAGCCCAGTGCTGTGTCCCACAAGGGCTCAGAAAGCTGCTTTTGTCATGAAACGCACTCGGACTTTTCAGAAGCGATCGAGCAGATGAAGTCTAGATAAACTTTTCTTGGAGCGTGCCCTCTCACCCCGCAGTCCTTCCCTGGATCACATGCCCTGGGGCCCTGGTGCCGTGTTATGCGCCCCACATGTGCGTCTCTGAAGACACGCAGAGCCTCCATTGTGGCCGGGCCGGACTGGGCAGGAGCCCACCCAGGAGCAGCGTCTGCTCAGCCTGGGGGCCCCAGTGGCTTTCCACACCACAGGGCAGGCGCTCCTGGGGTGCTCAGCTCAGGGTTTGCCAAAACTGCTGGATCAGATCAGGTGTTTCCTCATTTTTGTAATAATGGCCGTGTTTCCAAATGAGAGAGACATTCTTTTCAGGTCCTTTCGTGTCCTGGTGGCACCAGGTCGCCATTCCGTCCCAATGCCCTGTTCCCGGCGCACTGCCCTGCACCCTCCTGCCCCCGTCATAACCTCCATTTAATGCACGGAAATGACCATCTTCTCCACCGTGAGTGCAGCTGGGACAGCGGTAGAATACAGACCTGTTCACACACACACACGCGTGCACACACATGCACCCGACGTGGCCTTGATGGGTAAACTAGTGACCTTACTATGTGCAGTGCTGCCCTTTTCTTTTTGCCAAAAATACCCAGCTGGTTGTAACTAGCAGTTCAAACATATGTGCTTTATGGATTTTGTCTAATCTGGGTTAGGTGTTGATACAAAGTAACAGTTTTTTATTTAGTATTTACTAAGCAGCAGACTTCAGATGTGGGTCTACATGCTTTTTCTTCAGCAAAGTGCTCAGGCACTGGACTGTAGGGGAGGAAATTTGTGTGTTTGTGTTCCTGTTCACATTGTTGCTTTATTCCACATCAAATCTGAGATGACTCTTGGACCTTAAATTTTCTCCAAATTAAATCTGTTAGCGTTTCCCTAGGGAACTGTGCAGCTGGTTGTGGAAACAAAACACAAATATTGCTTGTTCTGCTGGGAGGAGAGGAAGCTGGTCTCAATTACAGGCCTTTATTAACCATGGCTTGCAGCTGTTTCCAGGCTTTGAGGTAATTTAAGCACTAAAACTCAATTGTGTTGGATGTGAGATTACTCCAAACATTGTGTAACCGGGATGAAGGCTTGCCTGTTCCACCAGCGGGCACTGCCTCTGTGGCCTCTGACCTCCGTCCCTGGCAAGCCCTCCCACTAGACCCCAAGGTCCCCCAGAGCCTTCCTCCTGTGGACCCCGGGGTTCAGCAAGTTGACGTTCATCTCTGTGCGGAGGCTGCAGTAGATTGCGGGGTCCCCCCGCCTGGCTGGCTGCGGGTGTCTCCGTGGGGCTTGCATCTTCCCGGCTCTGAGGTCCACAGGGTCCGTTGCCGTGAGAGGGGAGGGGCAGCAGTGTCTCCAGATGCACTTGAGAAGGTTTTATTGACAAGTGGCCCAGAGTGCCCCTCATGGGGACCTGTGCTTCTGCCCCGGGGCCCTGCCCAGCCCCACCCCCACCCCAGGGGGCTCACCACTGATGGCCTCAGCTCCTTGTCGAAACACCTTGGGGCATGTGAGGGTCTCTGCACCTCATGTTTCTTACTTCCAGGAAGGTTGCCCCCTCCCCAGTGACTTACTGAGGGTCTCCCAGCACACAGAATGGAAGGTGGCCGAGAAGGAGCTGGAGGAACAGCCAGTGTTCCCGGGGTCTCGCTGAGGCTGAGGCCGTGCAGCCAGGGGTGGGGCCTGGGAGCCAGCATCCACAGTTGAGCAGGACTTGCCTGGGGCCGTCTGTTCACTGCACATGTGTTATTGCTGTGCACACGTGCACACACACACACGACCTCCAGTTCTGTCCCTGGGAGGTGATACCCCTGTGAGGAATGTGGTTAATAGGGTTGTTTGCAGTGGTTTGAACGATAAAGAAGGAAGCAGTCTTTCAAAAGTGTCTCTATGTGTTATTTCTAAATGTATCTGCATGTTCACCACTTGACAAAGAGAAATAATCTGCGTGCTTCAGATTAATTACACTTAGTAACAACTTCTGTTCAAGCATCTCTGCACATCCAGAGTCAATGCTGCAGTGGGGGTGCCAGCCCGGGGCCCTGCATCTGCTCTGATTTGGTTTGAGAGCTGCGGCCCTGCATCCACACCCCCCCCAACCGGCGCCGGACCCCAGCCTGGCCGGCACCTTTGCTGGAAGCACTGCAGGGACCCACTCAGCCCCACCCTCGTGTCCAGACGCTGGCGCCCTCCCCTCTTCCCGGCCCAGCCCCTCAAGGTGTGACCGGGGCCTGAGAGGACGGACTCTTTCCGGGTGACTAGCCCTTCCCTGTCCCTCGCCCCGTGGGGCCCAGCGCCCAGCTCCCGCTGTGGGCACGGAGGGGAACGGCGGCTGTGGCCTGTGGCTGTGCCCCGTCCCGTGCCAGCCTGTCTGAGGTGGGTGCGGCTGCTGCAGGGCTGTTTCTAGGATGAGGCAGGACGCCCTGGGGGCCCACTGCCCTCCCAGACCCGGCTGCTCCACACGGCCTCTGAGCTCAGGCCCCAGAGACCTACAGTTCACGTGTCTCCTCATCCCGCCACCTCACGTTTCTCTATAAGTGACGGCGTAAAACGGAGTGGTTTTTTAAACGGAGATGCGCCTCACCCCAAGGCTGCTCTGCCTGCAGCTCTTGTAACCATGACAACAGTAGAGTGTCCAGAGTGACGCTCCGCTTACCTGGTGCAGATGAAAGTCCGTGACTTAGACACATGTGTCCGGTGCCCACTCCTTTTCTGGGATGTGTCCCTCTGGGTGGGGCTGGAGGCGCAGGATGTGGGGGACCCTCAGCCTCTGAGCTTGGTGTGGGGGTGTGTGACCTCAGGGTGGGGGGCGGTTCCAGGCGCCAAGCCGTGAGCGCGTCGACGGGTCGAGGAGCTGAAGGCACCAGGCTCCTGTCCAGCGCCCACCCCATGGCACCTTGCTGGACGCGGCTAGGCAGCCGTCCAGGGTCGTGACTTCTCACGGGGAGACGTGCCTGCTGCACATCCGGCTCGGGGACTCGCTTCCCAGGGCCAGTCCTACTCCCACGCAGGGCCCAGGGCCTCCCCTTGGCTCCTGCCAGCCTGAGGGGTGAGGTGCTTCGTAACTGCACCTTTGTTTCACTTTCCAGTTAAGTCGCACTGTTTTTTCAGTGTTTATTGTCCTTTTTGAATTTTTTGTTTTTGGGGGTCAGTTGTTTTCTGTTTGGGGAGTGTTTCTCACGATTAGATCGTTTATTGTCTGTTGTAGAAGCATCTTTGTGATAGAGCTTGAGTAATAGATGACATCACCTTGTGTGTGTGGCTGCTGACAGTGCCTTTTGTGTCTCTTAAGAGTTGCACTTTTGGGGGTCTTCTTCTCTTTGGAAGGTTTTTCCAAACCAGAGGTGTGTGTCAGGGGATGTACATACTCTTATATAACTGAAGTTTCCTTTTCAGTAAATGGTGCTACAACAGTTAGATGTCCAAATGTAAGATAATCTTGGCCACAGTCTGAAATTTACTCAGAAATTAACTCAAAGTAGATTATAGGCCTGAACCATGAACCTGTCTTTTGGTGACTGTCCTCGTGTCCCTTTCCGGCGCCTTGTCCTGCCCTGCCCTCTCCTGTCCTCAGGCATCACAGGCACTGTGTCACCTGCTGTGGGCCCTGGCCGTCAGGGCTGGGAGCATCTCACAGCGTGTCTGCTTCCATTGCAGGGCCCACAAGAGGAAGCTGAACGAAGAGGATGCGGCCAGCGAGTCTAGCGGGGCATCCAGCTGCGAGGACGAGGAGGGGGGCAGCTCAGAGGCGGACGAGATGGCGGCTGCGCTGGAGGCCGAGCTGGGTGACCTCATGTGACCTGGGACGGCCCGCAGCTCACCCACAGAAGGATGTGTCTATTTGCAGAGCTCCACCTGCAGAAACATTATTTTGCAGAAATAGGTGTTTTTAGAAGTTACCACAGGAAGGCCAACTTGTTAAGGACAGCATTGTGGGGAGCGCGGGCCACACCAGAGACCGTCGTTGAGGTCAACCGGGCCACACGGCAGGGCTGAGCATGCAGTCTGTCATCAGAGGAGGGGTGTGGGCTGAAGCGTGGGGTCTGTCATCAGAGCTGGGGGGGCGCCTGTGTCGTCAGTGCTGCAGCACGTCACTTAGGGTGAGGCCTGGGGCCCTGACAAGACTCGGGATGGTGTGTGGGAGTCCGGCGGCGTCCTGGCTCTCCTGACAGAAGCGGCGGCGTGTGCAGGGTTTGAGTGAGGCTACGTGGCACGCACATACCTGTGCAGAGCGTGGATAGGCCAGGGGGTGCCCGGCGTGCTGTGGCCCATGGGGGCCCTGACACCAGGTCCCATGGCTCCGCACCCAGGCCGCCTCCTCACTCCCACGGGCATCGGGACAAAGGCCACCGCCTTTGGCTCCTTTGTGAGATCAGATGTAAAGTTTTGTATATCTATTTCATATGTGACCCACTGAACAGATTTTTCTTTCATTTAATAAAACTCTTTTTTGTAAGCCTTCTTCTCTGCCCTGTTCCCTCCTCTCAGAGTCCAGCCACCCGCCTCCCCACCCGAACGCCTGTCAGGGAGGTTGTGGGCAGATACGTGGGGAGGTTCATGGGTGAGTGAGCGGGGCCTTGGGCATTGGAATGGAGAAGCAGGGTCCTCCTAAGCTTGCCCATGGCTGTTGCTGGTTCCATACGCACCAAAGCTTTAGAAAAGCTAAAGACTGTTGCTATTTCTAATAGATTTATGAAAATTAGATCTAGCAGCGAAGGAAAGCAGAGCAATTCTGATCCTAGGAGCTGACAGCTGACAAGGTTGTAAAATTCGTCACGTACGGCTTGTCAGCCAGCAACATGGACAGCGTGGTCCTGTCCCCGGGATCTTGGGTCTCATCCACAGGCCTGTGTGCTCAGATGGCCCAGTCAGAGCCCCCTGGGACCGCTGACCCGAGACCCCGGGCGCTTCGCCTTCAGCCTCCGCACGGAGGGCAGTATGAGGGCGATTTCACCTTCGGGCCTCCCCTGAGACAGCCCTCTGGCCCTTCCTGGTGACCCCAGGTTGGCCTGCAGGTGGAGGCACAGAGCCCGGGAAGGCCTGAGGAGCCTGCAGCCTGCTGTGTGGGGCAGAGCCGGGCCTGGGGTGTCAGCTGAGCCAGTCTGAGGCATGGATGAGTGCTGGCACTATTGAGCCACCAGATGTAGGAAGCATGCCCGCTTCACCTCGTAAGTCAGCAAGCAGAGCAGACCTTTCTCTTCCCATTTCCTGGGGTAATCACCAGTTAAAGGCGAGGGTTGGCTATGGCTGTATCCTCACGTGCAACAGTTGTAAGTAACAGTCACAGCTCTACTGGGCTTGTCTTCCTCTATTGACTCGCTTGTCTAAGAAGTAAGTTATAGCTTCAGGTACAGCTGGATCCAAAAGTCCACCAGATGCTCAGGTGTCTGGGATCTGACTGCCTCTCCATGGTTCGTCCTCTCCTGGATCCTGACTCCCTCCCAACGGTTCTCTCTCCTGGATCCTGACTCCCTCCCCGCGGTTCTCTCTCCTGGAACCTCACTCCCTCCCCGTGGTTCTCTCTCCTGGATCCCGACTCCCTCCCCGCGGTTCTATCTCCTGGATCCTCACTCCCTCCCCGCGGTTCTATCTCCTGGATCCTCACTCCCTCCCCGCGGTTCTCCCTCCTGGATCCTGACACCTCCCAGTGGTTCATCCTCACACGAGTCGTGTGCACAGACACATTCAGAGGCGCAGCCTGGTCTCTAAATAAAGCGTTTCCATTTTGAAACGGCTGCCCAGGACTTCCTTGGTGGTCCAGTGGTTAATTGTCCACCTGCCAGTGCAATGGACAACACGTTCTGTCCCTGGTCTGGGACGATCCCACGTGCCTTGGGGCAACTAATCCCATGTGCCAGAACTCCTGAGCCGGTGCATTCAGGAGCCTGTGCTCTGCAACAATGAAGCCATCGCAATGAAAAGCCCACTTAGGGCAACGAAGACCTAGCACAGCCAACAATAACTAAATGCTAAAAATCCTGCTTTTAAAAATATGCTGCCCAGGTGGAAAATTTTTCAAGTGAAGAAAGGAAACAAAAGACACGCAGGGTAACAGTCACAGTCAGCACTTATGGAGCTTTCCTGTGGTCATGTGCCTGGCTTTTTAAGATAAATCTGATTGTGACCTTTTAACATTGACACTGAGGGCAGAAGGAGAAGAGGGCGGCAGAGGATGAGATGGTTGGATGGCGTCACCAGTTCAGTGGACATGAACTAGGACAAACTCTGGGAGATGGTGAGGGTCTGGGACCCCACGGGGTCACAAAGAGTCAGACACACCTTGGCCACTGAATGACCACAACATTGACCATGAAAGATGGAGAAGGAAAATGGCTTCAGTCCACTGAGTCCACCCGCAAAAACATTTCAAAGTGGTTTTTTTTTTTTTAGTTTCTTAAACATACTGTTTTTATAGAATTAATTTTTAGAACAGTTTTAAGACTAGAGGACAGCTGAGGGGAAGGTTCAGAGGTTTCCTGTGCATCTCCCCTGCACACGGCCTCCGCCGCCTCTGCTTTCCCAGCAGACAGGATGTATGTACAACTGACGGACATCAGTACATCATCACCCAAGTCCACGGCTCATGTTAAAATTCCCTCTGGATGTTGTACGTTCTGTGGGTTTGGACAGATGTGTAATGACACGTATCCATCATGATGGGGTCATTCAGAGGCTTTCACTGCCCTAAAAATCCTCTATGCCCCCCTTTTCATCCCTCCCTCCCTGGCCCCTCGACCACTGACCTGCTCCATATGACTGTGTCCATAGTTTTTCCAGAACGTCCTGTGGTTGGACGTTGGACACACAGGGCAGCCTTTTCAGATTGGCTTCTTTCACTTAGTGGCGCGCACATATGTCTCCTCTGTGTCTCTTCACCAATAACCAACGAAGGCAGGCTGCCAGAGACTCGGAGAGACACCCTGGTTCCTTCAAAAGGTAGTTCTCAGGAAAAGCCAGAGAGATGGAGCATAGTGCACGCGGCGCAGTTTGAAGACTGAAGCATGTCAGCCAATCCCAGTGTTTGGGCTTGTTTGGATTCTAATTTACACAACTTCAACATGCACAGATACACAGCATGACAACAGAAACTTTAAACATGAACAGATGTGAGATATAGATGAATATTGTTCACTTAGCTGAAGTGCACCTCTTTCGAGAGCCCCCTTTTTAAGAGAATGTCCTGAAATATTTATGATAAATGACAAGATGCTGGGGTTTGCCTTGGACGGAACGAGGCACAGCGGGAGAGCTGAGGCTTGGAGGGGTGTGAGGTCAGCGCTATTTTCACAGGAAAATCTCAAGTTCTGCCTACTTTGCGTGTGTTCAGAATGTTCTGTAATAAAAAGTGACAAGGCTATGAACAAAGTCGCTCAGTCTGAGTCTTAAAGATGCACAGAACAAGGCCAGTTTCTTTGAGGTAGATGGACAGTTCTGTGGCCCCTGCACCTCCAGCTGCAGACCCACTGGCCGGCAGCCATCTGCCTGCTGTCTGCCTCCCATGGGGCCCCTGGGCCTGAGGTCAGCAGTGTCTGTGGCCCACGCTGGACATACCTCAGTGCATGCCTCGCCCTGTAGAGCTTATGGACCCCCTCTAGATACATGCACACATATGCCACGGCCCATGTGGTCTAGCACCGTATTCACATGATGGCTTCCTCAGGCTCCGACCTCTAACAGCTGAGCACCTGCCGTGGCCTGGCACCAATAGGACTGCCTGAGTGGAGACGAAGACCCCTAAAGATCTGGCCTTGGAGTCTGAGCTCCGCACAACAACGCGAGCTGATGAGGTCACTGGGTAACACGTCACCTGAGGGGCCAGACCGAACTCCAGAGCACTTTCTGGACAGCAGCCACTTGGCCCTTGCAGCTCCCTTGAGACGGCCGTGTTCCAGAGAAGCAGGCCCAGATTTGAAGTCAGGGACAGTCTGGCTTCCTGCGTGTGCTGCGGGGAAGGGAGCCCCTGGGACTCATGGTCAGGGCATATATATATTTATATATATGTAAGTATAACGTATTTAGCAGTAGTTTCATTTCTGCATCAGAAAAAGTATACACATGAAACCCACACACGTATGAACTTAACTGTTGCTTGCGTTTGCATTTGCTGCACTGTAAACACATACATGCATCGAGAGAACAGTGCCTGGACCCGGCCACACGCAGAGCCAGGCCAGCGGCCGGGGCGGGGCTGGGGCAGCGGGGGCCCTGACCCTCCGTGCAAGTGCACAAGCGCTCCTCTCCACTGCTGAGTCACCCCAGCAGTGCCGAGTGGGCAAGTGGACAACTGGGCCCTGGAGACAGCTTGGTGTTGAGCTCTCACTTGAAATTCCTCCCCTGTGTTGGCTATGCCAGCCCAAGGGGCATCCCTGGATGCCGGCAGCTCTCACCAACAGCACACCCTTCGACACACGTGTTAGAGAGTGTGTGAGCCGGCGAAACTGAGCTGGTGATGGGGCGACGGTATGGGACAGCCCCTTCCGCCAAGGGGCCTGACACTGCTGGACCTGGGGTGCTGACCCGGGCGGCCATGATGACCGACCTCCAGGACAGCAGTTAGGAACCGGTGCATCTCCTGTGATACGTTGCTTCACAGTTGGTTCAGAGCATTCATTTTAATAACAGCACGGCCATGCAGGCCGCCTGCACCTCCCTGCACAGACGTTAAACTGCCAAGGTTCGTCATCATTGATGCTCTGCGGCCTGTTTGGGGAGAGACCTCGGCTCTGCTGGTCTCTTTATGACCTCTTCAGTGTCTTCCTTCGTTTCGTAGAATCAAATCAACGCAGAGCTGCCCGGGGTGTAGAGACAGGAGGCCCAGCCTCTGGAACCTGGCCGCACGCAGATGAGTCATCTGGGAGCTGGTATGATGAGCCCCAGGCCAGGGTGGTGCCAGAGACCGGTCCCGCAGGCTCTGGGTGCAGCTGCCCCCTGCAGACCAGCAGCAGCCCACTCACCCTGGTCAACCCTAACGCCAGACGAAACAACGCCATCTCTGCTGATTTTTAGCTCCGTTTAGTGCACTCACCTACACTTCCACACAAACAAGCAGACCTCAGGAATGAAGAGAAACCCCTCTGTGACGTGACCACAGTGTGAGACCCATCTGCAACCCACATAGGGGCGTGACCCCAGCCCTTACTGCAGACACTCGCTCTCCTGGATCTCGCTCTGAGCCGTGACCTGGGGAAACAGGTGCTGCTCAGCACCAGGACGCTGTGGGAACGACCACTGTCGGGCCTGAACCACGCTGGCCTTCCTAGACCTTTCCCACAATTTCCATGCAAGAACCGGCCAGCGGTTCATCAGACAGCAAACTGGATTCTGGAGCCAAATGACGCCCCCACACACACACCCAGACACACAGAGACACATACAGGCACACAGACACACACACACACACACACATGCACACAGACACACAGGCACACACACACAGACACACAGAGACACATACAGGCACAAAGACACACACATACACACACACACACATGCACACAGACACACACACAGAGACACACAGACACACAGGCACACAGACACATACAGACACAGGCACACACACAGACACACACACACACACACATGCACACAGACACACAGGCACACACACACAGACACACAGGCACACAGACAGACACATACAGACACAGGCACACACACAGACACACACACACACACACACTGTGCGCTGGCTGAACACACCACACGGCATGCTCCGGGCTTGCTTTGCAGCCACGTTCTGGGCTCTGCCACCTCCACCCATCGATCCATCCCGGCCCACGGCCCGGCACCCCAGGGCCTCCCGAGAAATGTCCTCTATGTCTCCCCGTGCGCAGCCCCCTGGGTGCACGCTGACGTTCCATAAGGGGCGAGGCTGCTCCCTCTGGGCTCGCAACCACCCGCCTCACTGCCCTCCAGCCTGCACCCTGTCCAGGGCAGAGCAACCACCCACCTCACTGCCCTCCAGGCTGCACCCTGTCCAGGGCAGAGCAACCACCCACCTCACTGCCCTCCAGGCTGCACCCTGTCCAGGGCAGAGCAACCACCCACCTCACTGCCCTCCAGGCTGCACCCTGTCCAGGGCAGAGCAGGGGCATCTGCTGGGCAAACAGGGGCCCCATGCCCTCCCTTCCATCTCCTCGGGAACGAAGGCGGGACAGCGGCTGAGGGTGAGAGCAGGGTCCGCGCCTGAGGTGGCCTCTGGGCCCGAGGACGCCCCGCGAAGCCCCGGCCTTGTCGGGGTGTGCCCACCTGGGCGCGTCTGCTCCTGTGATGAAGGTAGTGACTCTGGGGAGCTTTCAGTTACGCGCTGGCTATATTTGGAAGGAGTTATGGCACAATACATCATGAGGACTCTTTCTATGTGTTTCATAACATTTGTCTTCTAGGACCTGGTAGCACTCTTGAACCAGTGGGCTGTTGCATTTCCTTCTAAAATCTACATGCTCAGCTTTATAACATGGCCAGTGTCCAACTTGACAAAAGAGAGGCGTCTAAAGCTAGCAGCATTGGGTATTTTTCCTCCCAACTAAACTGTTTCTCTAATTGCTTGGCTGTCTTGGAGGCCCTGCCGGGCCGTTGGAGGAGGGCTGGGAGCCTTCAATCACTGCACAGCGCCTCCTTGGAAAGCTGTGGGGCGTCTTTTATTTTTGGTTCTGGTAATCTCTGGTTCGTAGGTGTTGACGGATGGGGAATTTTCCAGTCACTCCACAGCAAATACAGAAAAATAGGCGAGCAGGGCAACCCTTCAAATACTGGGCCCTGCCTTTGGAGCCTCGGTGATGCCATGATGTTCCCAAGACATTTTGGTGTCCAGCAAGGGCGGGTCAGCCATGGACGTCCCGGCACCACTGACCCTGAAGGTGGTCTGTCTCAGCAGCGGGCCTGTCCCCACAAGGGGACGGCCTGGCCAGGATGGGTCCCTGAAAACCACTTGGAGGGACACATGAGTATCCACAGTTAACGTGAACAAAGTGACAAGTTCCTTGGCAGTTTCAAAGGCAGCATGTGTTGGACGGCTGGGCCTAGCATCACCCGGTGGGTGGCAGGCTGTGGGCTGGGAGGGGCTGGCCCCCCGTCCTCTCAGCCCTGGTCTCTACCCCTGTGATGCTGACCCCGATTTCTGCCCTGAGGTAGCTGTGGGAGCCTCATTACATGGTGCTTGGGTGGTGGAGGTGGGCAGGGGGTTCGGAGCTCCAACCAGGCACCGGGAACTGCAGGCTGAGCCCAGAGCTGGGGCCCCAGCAGACCCCCGTCCAGGTCACCTGCAGGGACGCACACGCCTCTGCAGGATGAGAGGCATCCCCAGGGTGTCGCTCACCTGTCATCAGGTTAGGGCCCACCGCTTGGTTCGGAGCTGGCCGGGAAGGCGGGGGCAGCAGGGGGTGTCCAGCTAAGAGTTGGTGGGAACGCTTAGAGGACTTTCCCATGTTCTTCACGTAGGTCTTCCCAAAAAGCAACTTCCTGTCAACACTTGTTACCTTGCTGTCAAAGAGTAAAACTTTATACCCAGAGCAGACTTGGAATCAGCACCCTTGGCCTATTTCCAAGGAAGATTTTTACTCACAGTTCCTCACCTGGTAATTGTATTTCCCACTTCTGATAACAACTGGGAAAATTTACACCATGAGGGGAGGAAGGGATGCAAGGAGAGGGAGCGATCTGAAGGGCAGTAGAAACACCTGAACCAGCCCAAGGAGCGTCCCCTCACCCCTGTCAGCATTGCCCTTCACTGTGCGCCTGCTCCATTGTGATGTCACACAGGCTGATGATGTCACACTTGCGATGACATCATGGGAGGGCGTCCCATAGGATGGGGCCCATTACCTGCCCCTGAGACCCCAGTCCAGCCTCCCCTGGGGGGGATGTGGCCTCAGCATCTGAGTCACCAGGTCCCATTCCCACAAGGATCCCAGAGTCACCCCACCTCTCTGTCCTGCAGTCATGGCTTACCCACTGGACACAGCAGCCCAGGTGACCAGGGCCCACCACTCCGGCCTGTTTCATCGAGAAATGACCCTTCTCTCCCTTCATCCAAATGCAGAGCCCGCCCCTGGGTCTGCCCTGTAGATGTCCCCGCAGGAGGGGCTGGGGTGATGACATGTCCTGGGGTCTGTGGCCGGCACACCAGCCCATCAGAGAACTCTCTCAGCATCTGACAGGTCCCAGCTGGGCGCTTGGGGTGCAGGTGCGTCCACAGATGGACCCCCCTCAGGCTGGATGTGAACACACAGGAAGCTGTCACTCTCGGGGCTGTGCTTTGTCCCAGAGAAAAGACAGATGGTGGCCGGGGGAGCCTGTGGCGGAAGCAGGGGCCCCAACCTAGGAACTCCGTGGTCCCAAGCCCTTGGAGAGGCAGCCACACAGGGCATGTCCCCCCAGGACACGCCCCAAGCTGGCGCCCACAGTCACCTGTGGCTCAGGCACTGGGCGCTCCTCCCAGGCTGGGTTCCTCTCTGTGGGTGCACTGACTGCCCCCCAGTTGAGGGGCTAGCCCAGACCGGGGCAGGGCCCCCACTGCACCCCAACACTATGGCCGTGAGTATCATGCCCAGCAGTGTCCCCGCAGCAGCCTGGCCCCAGTGGGCCTGTGTCCAGTGTGTCCACCGATTCAGCTGAGGACATGCTCACTCCCTGTAAAGAAAGTCATGCTTTGGTTTGGTTTTCCGTGGCCCGTGCATTTCTGGACCACACTTGCTCCCCTGAGAGGGCAGGCCGGGTCGGGTCCTGGTCCTGCCGGAACCTGAGTGTCTGCTCCACCGCTGAGCAGAGTGGACACAGCCTCCCAAGGAGGGCGTCACAGTGCAGTTTTTCCGCTGTCTTCACCGAGCTTGCAGATGAAGAGCAGGTTCACAGGTCACCGGGGCTTCTCCTGGGCCCTTGAGGGAAAAGGGCCCTCGGTCAGGGGACCCACAGGAGGTGTGGCCCCTTGGGCGGCCTGGGGACGGGTGGGAGGGCTGTGCGCAGCAGCTGGAATGCAGAGGCCTCGTGAGAGCCCTGGAAACGGGAGGCGGAGCAAGCCCAGCCACCTGGCCCCACCTGAGGCCCAGCCGCGTCCAAGGAGTGTTTGAAGGACAGTGATGCGTCCGACGCTGAACTTCCCGTCCCCTCAGACACAGAGGAGCCTCCCTCGCAGGCCTTGCTCCTCAGGGATCTGTTGCCTCAAAACTGGGGCAAAGGCTGGAGGAGGCCACGGAGCTCGGCAGGGGCACAGGGACGTCAGGAGGCATCAGGGAGCCTCAGAGCAATGCGGTCGTGTGGAGCGTGGTGCGCACGGAAAGTAGGCCAGAGCAAGTCAGCAAAGCCAGGGCGAGGGCGGCCTGCGGGTGGGCAGAGGAGGCCCGTGGGGGCCTCGGCCTCTCACTACCACCACTCCAACCAGTGAAAGGGAAGCTGACCCTGCTTCCACAGCCCTTCCACCTTCCTGTAGGGGCTTGCGGCCTGGCCAGGTGCTGGCTCACCAGGGGTTGGGGACTGCGGCTGGCTTTCCCCACCCTGGAGGAGACACACTGAGCCAAGACCCGTGTGTGACAAAAGAAGTGTGTGCCAGTGACCCGAATGCCTGCACAGCCATACCTGTCTGCTCACACAGCCACACTGTCTACCTGCACACACACCTGTCTATCTGCACAGTCACACCTCTCTGCCTGCACAGTCACACACCTCTCTATCTGCACAGTCACACCTGTCTACTCACACAGCCACACCTCTCTACCTGCACAGTCACACACCTGTCTACCTGCACAGTCACACCTGTCTACCTGCAATGTCACACCTCTCTACCTGCAAAGTCACACACCTCTCTACCTGCACAGTCACACACCTGTCTACCTGCACACACACCTCTCTACCTGCACAGTCACACACCTGTCTACCTGCACAGTCACACACCTCTCTACCGGCACAGCCACACCTGTCTGCCTGCACAGTCATACACCTCTCTACCGGCACAGCCACACCTGTCTGCCTGCACAGTCATACACCTCTCTACCGGCACAGCCACACCTGTCTACCTGCACAGCCACACCTCTCTACCTGCACAGTCACACACCTCTCTACCGGCACAGCCACACCTGTCTACCTGCACAGTCATACACCTCTCTACCGGCACAGCCACACCTGTCTACCTGCACAGCCACACCTCTCTACCGGCACAGCCACACCTGTCTACCTGCACAGTCATACACCTCTCTACCTGCACAGTCACACACCTCTCTACCTGCACAGCCACACCTCTCTACCTGCACAGCCACACCTGTCTGCCTGCAATGTCACACCTCTCTATAGTTCCCCCAAGACACTGCCTGGTGGCGAGTTTCCCCCAAGAGGCCGTGTTGTAACTCCTGGATGTGGCAGGTTCCCTGTGCCTCCCAGGCCTCAAGCTGACGGTCCCCACTTCATGTGCTATCTCAGCCCAGGATCCCACAGGGAGTGAGAGCGGGGGGCTCAGGGCAATCCATCTGCAAACATGCCAAAGGGTAAAGTGCTGGCAGCTCGGCTTATGAGAGATCGTAACGGAGCTGGAATTACTCAAGTTGGAGAAGATGGCTGCATTTGTCACCCAGAACACATCTATTTTTAGCTCCTGCAGTTCCTGTTCTTGAGGTTCGGAGCTTTGAAGGACCGCTGGGGGCCGTGAGCACCTGGGCGGGCTCCCAGGGCAGTCCCTGCCGTGGCCATACGTCCTGCCCTGTTTTCTCCTGTGTCCATCTTCATTCTTCTCAGTCAGTCTTGACTCAAGAAAAACAAACCAAGCTTTGCGGTTTCTACCTCTCCAAGCTGTGTGAGACTTCGGTAACCTTCCCTCGCCTGTGAGTGAGACGGGACCAGACAAGCTCTGAGATGAAGTCCAGGCGACTCCCAGCTCATTCTGGCCCTGAAAGCCATTTCCTTTCTTGGTTTAATGGAGAATTTGGGGTGTGGACACTGTTCACCATAATGTTGCTCGCCTGGGGACACTTGGCCTTGGTTAAACCACTGGGGGGCCCTGGGATCTCGTGAGGGAGGGACGTGCCTGCTCTGTACCCTCAGGCACAGAGCCCCATTCATGGAGACCCTCGGCAGACGCTGAGGGAGCACGGCCCGGCCCGCCTTCCCGTGACCCCAGCCTGATGTGCCAAGAGCTCATGCCTCTGGACACAGCGACCCATTTGGGGGCAGACATAGAGCCAGAACCCCCGGGAGTGTTGCCAGGACTTTCTCTCCCCTCAGAGCCCTGAGAGGCCTCAGTCCAGGGGCAGTCCTGCCAAGAACAAGCGGAGGGGTGGGCCAGGGACACGGGACCTGACCACATCACACGCAGCCTCAGCTCAGGTCCTTGGCCATGAGAAGCGAGGTGTGCGTCTGTGCTGGCCCACCTGCTAACGCAACAGCTGTGTCTGGGGAAGGGGCTGCCTGAGTAAATAAAACGTCAAGGCCTCAGTGTTTAACAGTGCTCTAAGGGGAACACGTGTGTTCTGGCCAAGCCCATATTCTCTGATCAGATCTGAAGCTGGAAACATGATCATAACTCCCCAAACAGATTTGAGGTTGGAAATGCGATTTTCTGGAAATTCACACTAAAGCCCAGTCTACTTCGAGAGGTAAGGGATGTAGCCCTTGTGATGAGCAGAGAGCTGGTCGGCCACTTTTGAGTGGGAAACTGCGGCTGAAGAGTCCCCAGCTCGAGACTCAGACAGGAACCTGGGAGCCAGGACCTCAGCCTCAGGGCCATAGCTGGAGCAGGTCCAGCCCGCGGGCACGCGGCCCTGCCAGTCCTTCGCACAGGGCAGGGGGCTCCCTGACAGTGGGGCTGTCCCTCAGGGCAGCAGGCGGGTCCTCCCCACAGCGCCCCCACCCCATGGAAGGAGGAAATCTGGAGGCTGGGCCCCTCGGCCAGCCCTTCAGCTACGGCCCTGCTGCCTCCACCCGTGTCCCCGTTCCCCCACCACGAGGCTCCCAGGCCCTGAGCTGGCCGGGCAGACACAGTTTCTCCCCAGAAGCCAGGGAAACGCATTCCCCGTCAGCCTGGCCCTTTTCTGCTTTGGGGTTTACTGGGGCCACTCTTCTGGAGGGTTCCTCCCATCCCAGCCGCTCTCAGACAGGGTGTCTGCCAGGTGCTCACACCCAGGGGCCGTCCCCCACCCACCCACCACAGCACACATCTCTGAATCTGGGGAGGGTCCTCCCTCGGACAGTGGAGGGGGGCAGGGAGGTGCGGGGGAGAGGGGAGTGGCCAACTCAGGACGGAGGAGCCCTAGCAGTTCCCGCAGGAGGCACTGTGTCTGTTCTCTGAACACACATGCCAGTGCCTGCCACTCCAGGTGCACATACACACTCACACACCCACCTCACCCGTGCACAGGCACATGGACTGTCTGCCCAGGGCTCTGGGCCTGTCCTTGACACTCCCAGGAAGCTGACCGGACTCCTGGTCCCCAGGAAGCACAGAAAATCCTGGATGACTTGGTGCGTTTCACCCCCAGGGAAGGCGCTGCACCCTGGCCGTGTAACCACTGTGGGCGGCCTGTTCCCTGGTGGCAGATGCGAGCAGGACCGCCACAGATGGAAGTGTTGTCAGAAATGTGGGAACTCCTTGTAATTAGTATAGGGCATTGCTATTCCTCAGCAAAGAAAAAGCCCAAAGCCAGCATGGAGCACGAACCTCACATCCCCACCAGGGTCTTTGTGGAGCCTGGAGCCATGTCGCTGGTTGATAATTAAAGACCAGACAGGCTGAGGCACCCACCTCGGAGGCTGTGAGGATGAATGTGTGCAAGGGAACCGACAGCAAGGGTGCAAAGCTGAACACTCATCCAGGGAAAAGCCCAACGAGCAGGCGCTTCTGCCTGAAATACGGCATTTGCTTACAAGCAGTGATTGTGCTGAGTGCTGGGTTTAGCGGAGCGGAGGTTTAAGAGGAAAATGCAGCAAAACGTCCACAGGCAAGATGAACGGCAGGCAGTCCTCTGAAGGTGGCAGTGAGAGTCCCGGCGAGGCCACAGGCAGGTCTGATCTCAGCAAAAACAGCACCTGGGCACCTGCGTGAACTTGAGGAGACCCGCTTAGGCAGAGGCGCTGAGAGCAGCGGCATTCACAAACAGACAAGGGTCACGGCGCTGAAGGCGGGGGACTTTCTGTGTTTGCTTGCCTGGCTTTCAGTTCCGAAGCTCTAAGCACCATCCTGGTGAGGAGGCGGCCGGAGCAGCAGTGGAGGGTGTGGGGGTGGGTGCAGCCTGGGCTGACGGTGGCGGCTGCTGCCCTCTGAGGGTGAGGAAAGCGCGGTCAAGGGCGGCTGGGAGGTCACAGCTCTGGCAACTGCGTTTATTTCTGTCTTATCCACCCTGCTGACCCTTCTCTGTCTCCTGTGCGCTCCCATTACTTGCTGGAAGTCTCCGTCTTTCCTGGCCATTCCTGATTCGCTCACTTTCACCCCAGGCCGAGGGACACCTGCAGCCTGTTGCTATTCCATCCAGAACAGCTCTTTGTTCTGTTGCATGTGCGTGTGTGCACATGTGTGTGCGTGGGTGTGCAGCACATGTGGTGGGGATCGGGGCAGACTGCAGCTTCCCCCTGAGTCTCTCTTCTCCTCATTGCTGTTCTATGACCTCACACCCCTGTTCTGTAGAGATCGGTGTGTGTGTTGAAGGGTGCAGGAGACACAATGGTTTGTTCATGTTTTGGAAGGAAGAATTTAAAGCTCATTTAAAAGCTGAGTCAAGACAGAAAAGCCCCAACTGTCAATATTCAGGCACTTCCCATCTTGGGCTCTGCTCTCTGAGACTGCCCTCCCCCCCCACGTGGCTACCACAGAACAGGGTGTCCAGCCCGGCCGCAGGGCGCAGGCGTGAACAAGGACTTGTGAATTGGGTGAGTGTGAGTGACATGTCTGTGCACGGGACTAGCCCAGGTCTCTGCCCTGTTCACTAAGGCGAGAGAAGTATTTCTCTTCTGAGTGTCACTCATGCTCAATGACTCAGGAGAAAAGCAAGTCCCATTCGGTCAGACCCTCACTCAGCACTCTGTACAGGGTTAAGCAATTCAAGTCATTTAAAATGTTACTGCATCCAATCTGAGGCCGCTTCCAAGAAGGATGACATGAGTGAAATTGAATATTAAATTCACAAGCACAAAACTGACAGAGGCAGAAAGACACCGGCACCACCGTATATTTAAATTAAACGACGAGGGGCTCCCGAGGAGACCCCGAGGTGTCCTGGGGTCACAAGTTCTCACAGCGAGAGAATGCTGAGGAGTGTCATGAGAATCACTCACTGAGAACAGATTCGAAAGTTTACACACAAAACACAGCCAAGTAGGGTCCACAGCCTGGACGACACACGGGTCAGGAGAGGAGGACCCCGGCCTCCAAGGGCCTGGCTCCTCAGATGGGTGGGGTTAAGAGAATTCAAATATGTGGGCCACACCCCCTAACTGGTTCCACCCCCTAACCGATGTCCGACCCCATGGACTGCAGCACACCAGGTTTCCCTGTCCATCTCCAACTCCCGGAGCTTGCTCAAACTCCTGTCCATCGAGTCGGTGATGCCATCCAACCATCTTATCCTCTGTCGCCCCCTTCTCCTCCTGCCCTCAATCTTTCCCAGCATCAGGGTCTTTTTCAATGAGTCAGTTCTTCGCATCAGGTGGCCAAAGTATTGGAGTTTCAGCTTTAACATCAGTCCTTCCAATGAATATTCAGGACTGATTTCCTTTAGGATGGACTGGTTTGATCTCCTTGCAGTCCAAGGGACTCTCAAGAGTCTTCTCCAACACCACAGTTCAAAACCATCAATTCTTCAGTGCTCAGCATTCTTTATAGTCCAACTCTCACATCTATACATGACTACTGGAAAAACCATAGCTTTGACTAGACAGACTTTTGTTGGCAAAGTAATGTCTCTGATTTTTAATATGCTGTCTAGGTTAGTCATAGCTTTTCTTCCAAGGAGCAGACATCTTTTAATTTCATGGCTGCAGTCACCATCTGCAGTGATTTTGGAGCCCAAGAATAAAGTCTCTCACTGTTTCCATTGTTTCCCCATCTATTTGCCATGAAGTGATGGGACCAGATGCCATGATCTTCTTTTTTTGAACATTGAGTTTTAAACAAACTTTTTCACTCTCCTCTTTCACTTTCATCAAGAGGCTCTTTAATTCTTCTGCGATTTCTGCCATAAGGGTGGTATCATCTGCATATCTGAGGTTATTGATATTTCTCCTGGCAATCTTGATTCCAACTTGTGCTTCTTCCAACCTGGCATTTCAAGTGATGTACTCTGCATATAAGTTAAATAGGCAGGGTGACAATATACAGCCTTGACGTACTCCTTTCCTGATTTGGAACCAGTCCGTTTTTCCATGTCTGGTTCTAATTGTTGCTTCTTGATCTGCATACAGATTTCTCAGGAGGCAGGACAGGTGGTCAGGTATTCCCATCTTTTTCAAAATTTTCCACAGTTTATTGTGATCCACACAGTCAAATCATAGTCAATAAAGCAGAAGTAGATGTTTTTCTGGAACTCTCTTGCTTTTTCGATGATCCAGCAGATGTTGGCAATTTGATCTCTGGTTCCTCTGCCTTTTCTAAATCCAGCTTGAACATCTGGAAGTTCTCAGTTTAGGTACCATTGAAGCCTGGCTTGGAGAATTTTGAGCATTATTTTGCTAGCGTGTGAGATGAGTTTAGTTGTACGGTGGTTTGAGCATTCTTTGGGATTTGTCTTTCTTTAGGATTGCAATGAAAACTGATCTTTTCCAGTCCTGTGGCCACGACTGAGTTTTCCAAATTTTTTGGCATATTGAGTGAAGCACTTTAACAGCATCATCTTTTAGGACCTGAAATAGCTTAGCTGGAATTCCATCACCTCCACTAGCTTTGTTCATAGTAATGCTTCCTAAGGCCCACATTTCTTTGCATTCCAGGATGTCTAGCTCTAGGTGAGTGATCATGCTATCGTGGTTATCTGGTTCATGAAGATTTTTTATGTGTAGCTCTTCTGTGTATTCTTGCCACCTCTTCTTAATATCTTCTGCTTCTTTTAGGTCCATACTGCTTTGTCCTTTATTGTGCCAATCTTTGCATGAAATGTTCCCTTGGTATCTCTAATTTTCAAGCTGATTGGCAAAACTGTATGGTGCACACGTTTCGGAAGGACCTCTGTTTCCTGGGTGAAACCCACCCTGTTCGTGAACCACAGGTTCAAGGAGGTTCAGGCCTTCCTGGATGAAGGGCTGAAGCAGACAGCGTCCCTTCAGCAGATGGAGCCCCTGCGTGGAGCTCAAAGTGAGATGAGGAAACGGAAGAAGAGAAGCACAGAGTAGGGGCGGCAGTCGGGGGATGAAAGGGGTGAACAAAGGAGGAAAGCTAAGGCGGCTCAGAGGCCCATCCTCCTGTGGAAGTGGCATCTGATCATCAAAGCGGAGCACGGAGCAGACACAGGAGCCAGACGGCCACCCGCAGCTGGGGAGGGAGGGGGAGCACAGATCAGGGCCGTCTGTGGGAACTGCAAAGTGAAAAGAACATGTGCATTGCTGCAAGTGCTCTGGAGAAAGAGACATCAGAGGCGAGAGAGGCAGGAAGAGAATGGCTTCCAAGTAGCAGTCGAGTGAACCAGGAAAAGGCAACTCAGGCTGGGGAACCATGATGGCGAGAGAGCTGGCTCCCCTCCACGCTCAGGTGGGGAACCAACATGTACAGGAAAAGAAAGTGAAAAAGAAAGCCAAGAACAGGCAGACAAAGAGTCAAGTATCTGGGAGGCTGACCGGGTCCAGGAGCTCTGCTGAATGCAGGAGGGACACCTGGACAGCTAGACAGATGGACACGTGGGCAGATGGACACATGGGCAGATGGACACATGGACAGATGAACTGAAAGGGGGTCCATATCACTAGGGACTGGGATTCTTTAGGCGGAGGTAGACATGTTCTACCATCGGTTGTGACGTCTCTATAATTCTGTGAACAACCTAAAGCCCACTGGATCGCACACTTTACAGGGATAAATTGTGTGGTGCCGGAATTCTTCTCAATAAGGCTGTTACCAAAAAAAGCGGACTGATTGTGTCATCTTGTTTTGAAAAGGAGCCAATAAATGAAAATTCATGAAAGTTAAATATAAATAGCTAGAAGAAAATAAGTAATTTGGAAAATATTGGTAAAGAAGGGAACTAGACTTCTATGTTTTAACAACTCTCATTCCCCTCGTCACTTCCACCCTCACAGTAAACACTTTCCAAACATATGTGGGTGCCAGGCCCCACCTGTGTGGAGGACAAGGAAGCAAAGATAAAAAGGCCCTGTGCAAGGGCCTTTCTGCCTGCTGAGACAGAGACAAGAAAATGCCTGTCAACTTTCTATTTCTTCAAAGAAATTATTTCAATTACATTCACACCAAGGATTTTCCACTAATAACATACCAGTCAGTATTTACTAATATGCAACTATAGTCAAGAAAGTAGGTTAAAATATATATATGAAAGTCATTTTGGTCAAAGTATTTTGTAACAGTAAAAAACTGGAGAAAACATAGATACCACACAATAGAGTTTGAGTTACAGTATGGTACCAGCCATATGACAATCATTTAAAATTATGTTGGAGCCTGGAAAACATTGAAGATGCTCATATCCTATTAAATCCAGTGAAAATCCAGGAGCTGTTTTGATGCTATTTTTGTATAGAAACAAACAAAAACATTCTTACATTTAAAGGGTACAAAATGTTTTGGTACCAAAATAGGTCCCAAACAGTAACAATGATAAAGTGTGGACAATGGAGCTGAGAGGTGTAGAGATTTCTCATTTTCTCTTTTGTGTTTTTCACAGAAGGTTTACTCATTTTCTACAACGGGCATGTATTACATTCCAAAAACATTTTGTAAATGTTTGCTCCTTTCCTAAAACAGAAGCCACACAAAAATGCAAATGCATCAACAAGCAATGAATTTAATATTATTTAAGAAAAGCAATGATGCACCATGTTCTGTAAGGAGGACACCGCAATCCACTCCAGTATTCTTGCCTGGAGAATCCCCATGGACAGAGGATCCTGACGGGCTACAGTCCATAGAGTCATAAAGAGTCAGACATGACTGAACAAACTGCAGGAAAAGTAATGATGCACCATCTTCTTCAACTTTGTCTCTGGTCTGTCCTGTGGACCAGCAGGCACTTTATTAAACACCAGCAGAGCTGGATACCCAGACATGTGGTCGCTGGAGTGTCAAACACCTGTATCCTACCCTGGGTTCATTGAACAGTGAGATACAGCAAGACAGTGTCCCAAAGAAAGTAGAAAATGTGTGCTGCTGGAGCAGTCAGGGTTGGGTAAAGTGTTCCTGGCACTGTGATCAGGCAAGGTCATTGCAGTTGACTCCAAACAGAGGTAGAGTTCAGTGGAGCTCGCCTGCAAGCTCGCCTCTTTGGACAATGTTGAGTTACCTCTTTTCCGCTGGCTCAAGGTGCTGTTTAGTCACTAAGTCATGACCGGCTCTTTGCTGACCCCATAGACTGTAGGCTGCCAGTCTCCTCTGTCCATGGGATTTCCCAGGCAAGAAAGTGGGTTGGAGTGGGTAGCCATGCCCTCCTCCAGGGGATCTTCCTGACCTAGGGATTGAACCTGGATCTCCTGTTTCGCAGACGGGTTTTTACCACTGAGCCACCAGGGAAGCTCAAGGTGAGGTTATAGCGATTGATAGGATGAAGCTTCTAAAACACCTGAGAGGCTCACCAAAGAAGTTAGTAAAAGCTGATAAACAATTGAAAAGAAACAAATACATTGAGCCTAGATTTTAAAGAACTGTATAACTGAAAACCATAGGTCAGAAAGCAAGAACAACGGCACCAACAGACACTGGGGAGGTGCAGATTTCCGTGGACCAAACCCCAGAGTTGGCTGAGAATACGGCATGGTGCCAGGGCAGGCTACTTGGCACTCGGGCTAGATGAACAGAGGTGTGGTGTGTGGGGAGGCAGGGGACAGTTCATTTGACTGTGCTCCTCACAACCAGCCAGGACTGCAAACAGGCACAGGGTCTGAAGGGGCAGCCAGGCGGCGCTGGGTCTGGAAATCTCCCCACATGGAGGGCAAGGGTCTGAGAAATCGTACATACCCACCCACACACACCTATGTAACCCAGCTGCAGGGCCCCGGTTGTGGGCCGGACATGGCCCGAGAATTCCATGAGCTATCTTGTTTAGTTACTTCTTAGCGTCCCTCAGGGTTGGAGGGGTCTCTGTTCCAGGGATCCTCCATGGAGCTCTGCCTCAGCAGCTACAACATCCACTCCTGGTGGGCAAATGCTGCCCCTCCCCCAACGGACTCTGCTCAGCTGGGCAGACTCTGCTGACAGATGGAGCTGCCTCAAACACGGGACAGTCAGCGCCCTGAGCTACCACTTCCTGTGGGAGAGGTGGCCTTGCGGGCTAGAGAGGTGGCCAGCCCTCTCTGGCTCTAAGAGGAGCCCGGCAGGCTACAGTCCACAGGGTCTCAAAGAGTCAGACACGACTGAAGGAGCTTAGCGCGCACGCACATGAAGAAAAAAAAAAAAAAAAAACCCTTCAAGGTCTCAGTGTCCAGGCTCAAGCCCGAGAGGAGCATCCCCGTGTCTACGATGAGAGCCCCTCACAGAGGCCGCGTCAGGATCAAGGCGCAGCTCACACGCATCTGGCGATGCCGGCCCGGGAGAGGAGGCTCTTCCGGTGACCGACCAAGCGTCTCCGGACCCCACAAGCTGCCTTCCTCCGGGCTGGCGACCACACCCACGTGGAGAGCCCCTCGTCTGCCCCTTTACACTAAGGGCCGCTTCGGCATGTGGTTACGGGGGACGCCGTCTGCGCCTCTGGAGCCGCCACTGTGCTTGAGGGTGGGCACATGTGCCTGTCGCGTCGGTGGGCGCGGTGCGCAGAGAGGGGTCCGCGCCTCCTATGCCCCAGAGAGTTCCTCTTGGGGAAACACGGCCCTGGGCTTCTGGCTCCCTGCCGGATAGGCCGGGGGTCCGCTCGCCCTGGGGACCCGCGGCCGGGCGCGAGGGGGCGCCACGCCACCGCAGCCGGCGGATCGCCAGGGCCCGGCCGGGCCGGGGGCGGCGCGCGGGGCGGTGCCGGACTCCGCGGGCAGCGGGCTCCAGAGACGCGGCGCCCCGCCCCGAGGAGGCCGCTGGCCGGGCGAGCGGAGCGGCAGCCAGCCGAGTCGGGCCCCGAGGTGAAGTTGCGTGCGCGGTGGGGCCGGGCATCCGCACCCGAGGGTCCTGGGGCCGGGTTAGGGACGAGGGCGCAGGGTCCACACGGAGGATCCGATGCAAGAGCGGGGGCGGGAGAGCTCGGGGCTTCTACACGGGGTTCCGGGGCAGAGACCGGGACGCAGAGGGTCTACAGCGGAGGGTCCCGAGGAGAGAGCAGATGGGAGGCTGACGCGGCGGGAGAGGTCGGTCTACACTGGAGTCTCTCGGGGCCGCAGCGGGGACAAGGGGTCTACACCGCAAGATCCCGATGAAGGAGAAGGGGCTGGAGGGGCGCGAGCGTCCACCTCCGAGCGTCCGGGCGGGAGCAGGGCAAGGGGGCCACTGTCCGGCGCGCGCGGTCTCCACTCGGCTGCGCAGACGGGTGGGGGCGAAGGAGAGTCCGGAAGGGACATGTACGCTCCCCTCCCCCCACCCGCGGCCCCCGGAGCCGAGGGCGGTGCCGGACTGGGTGCCGACCCCAGCCCCCTGCTCGGCTCCGAGTCCCCAGCCGGGCGGGCGTCCGGCCCCAGGCGCGCGCGGGCTCGGGCAGCTTCGTGCGCTTCCATGGAGGTCCGGGCGGCAGTGGCCGAAGTCTGGTTGCTGCTGCCGCCCCGTCTGTCCGCGTGGGATCTGCAAGAGCTCAGGTGAGAGGAAGGATGGGCGACAAAGCCAGCGGGATGACCAGGGATCCCCCAGGCGCCCGTGCTGGCTGGTTGTGGGCGCACTGGGTTCTGCGCAGAGGGCGCGGGATGCAGTCCTTGGCACATGGGTGCTCTTTCCTCGCCCCTTCCTGCCGCCCCTGCCCTGCAGAGGGGAACGTCGCCCCCGTATACACAGCGATGCGCGCAGATGTAGTCTTACACACACACACACACATACACACTCATGGTCTTGCCTTCTCCTGCCCGCCCGGAGCTGGAGCCAGAGCGGGGACGTATACCGGAATCCCAGAAAGGGAGCCCCTCTCAGGCAGCCTTGAATTCTCTAACTCGGAGCCCAAGTACCCCTGAGCCCCCCGGAGCCGAGTCTGGGAGGCTCCCACACTCACCCGCTGAGCCCCGGTTGACGCCGGGGCTGGGGGCGCAGAGAGGCCAGGGGTCCACATAGAGGATGGTGCCCAGGGGTCCTGGGCTTCAGCAGGGATGACCCGAGGCGTCTAGAAGAGCGAGCCCGGGTTCTCTATGCCTCGAATGCTCTCCCAAGCCTCCAGTCTTCCAGGACCCTGCAGTGTCCCGGGGCCTGAGGGTTTGCCTTCCTGAGGTTTCAGGTGACCCAGGGAGTCCCCTCCCAGCCCCCCTTGCTCCAGCAGATTCAGTTTCTGGTTTCTGACTCTCAGGACACGACTCTGATCATGGGCTCTGGCCCCTCCTGTCACCTTTGTCCCCTCGTCCGAGATTCTAGCCCCAAGCTGGGTTTGTGCTCGGGCAGACTCTCCTCGCCTTTGGCGTTCCCTGCGGGCCGCCCCTTCTCCTCCTTTCCCTGGGCTGCAAAGACCTGGTTTCCTCAGTCCTGCACTCAAAGCCAAGGTTTGGAGCCACTGGCTGTTGGAAGTGGGTTTTGACCCTGTTGGTGCTTGTGGCAGTGACCCCGCTGGGAGGTGGCCTCCGAGGGACAGCAGTGGCAGCTGGTTCACCCCTCTGCTCTGGGGCAGCTGCTAAGGGGGTCAGTTAAGAGAACCCCCAAGGTCTTCCTCTCCATCCCTGCTGAGAAATCCAGGGTGGACCCCACAAGCCCAGACGGGTTCAAGCAGAAGAGGGCGTGCTCCTTACCCCACCCCCACCTCTAGAACCGTGCAGTGTACGTGGCCTCCAAAGGCTCCCCTACACCTGTAGTCCCTAGGCAGTCAGCGGATAGACTTGCTCTGGTCTCTCTTACACTGGCCCCGGGGAGCGCTGTGGCCCACTGGAGGCTGGAGTCCACTTGCTCTGGATCCCTGTTGCTGACCAGCCACACACTCACCAAGGGTTATGCCGCCAATGGAGGATGGGTGCACTTGCACCTTCCCTGGGCACAGGCTTGGAGAACAACCCTTTCCAAGGCCAGCGCCCAGGTGTTCCGACCCTTTTAGACTTAAAATTTGTGTCCTTCCACTTTGCAGAAGTTTTTTTAATACCTTGAGATTTCCATAATTCGAGGAAAAAAAAAAAAACATTGGATGTTTTTGTAGACAGGGGAGAAAAGGAGGGAAGCAAGTTCTTGGCTGGCACCGAGGCCTGCACAGGCCAGATGCTTAGAAAATATGTGCGGGTTGATTCATTGTTTGAGTTTAATTAAGAGTTTCTACCCAGGGTATGGCTGGGAGCTGCATTATCATAATTACAGGTGTATGTGCCATGATTAATAGGTCGTGCAGAACACATGGGTTGGGAGGAAGTGGTAAAATGCTGGGGTTTGCCCTGGCAAAAGCAGGTCGGGTCTGTGTCCCTGGAGGGTTTTGCACCTGGGGTGCGGGCAGCCCCTCTTCTGCCCCCGGCTCTTCCATCCAGGCACCAGGAGCCGGGGGGCAGTTGGATTCTCAGCCTCTCTGCTGAGGGCCGGGGTGAAGGGGAGCAGGCGAGTCGGCTCAAGATGTGTGCACACGGTGGGGAGGGTCACATGAGCCAGGAGGGGCACTGGGGAGCCTGACGGATGGGCCGGTGGGCTCTGTGGGGGTCCGAGGAGAGCGGCCACGTATGTCTGCTCATTTGAGCACCGTGTCTTCATGGGCCATTCATGAGGAATAAGGACGCCTTAGGACAGAGCCACGGTGTCCCCACTGCCTGCAGGGTCCCTCAGGGTCAGGCTGAACAGGGTGTCCCCAGCTCAGGGCTGAGTGGAGGCACCCCATGCCCACAGCTCCACGGAGGGCCCTGGGACTTGCAGCCTCACTGTTGAGCTGGTCAGGGTGCAGGCTCTGGTCCCGCCCAGCCTGGCAGTGGGTGACCGGTGTGCCCTTCACAGCAGAAAGGGGTCCCGCGTGGGCATCGAAGAAATAGCTGTGTCTGTTTCACTGACCAGCAACTCTTCTGAGAGCTTCAGCCCTTCTCAGCCGAAGCAGAGAAGACAGAGGCTGGCTCCCTGCTCGGCGAGGCACCTGCGGGCGCCTGCGAGGTACAGCCAGTACTTGGTGCCTCGTGCCATTGACGCATGCAGGGAGGCGCGGGTGCGTGTGGCTGGGAGGGCAGGCATGGGCGTCCTGGGCCTCCTTGGCTCTGAGACGTGGGCAAATAGTTCAGCTGCTGCTGTTTTATATTTTCTGATTCCTCCTGTGTCAGACCAGAAGGCTGCTCTGAACCGTGCCAGCTCTCTGATTTTCAGAGGAGGAACCTGTGTCGTAAACCAGGGTCAGTAATGCATTCACTCAAAATGAAACTCCCAATATTTTGATTTGATTGTCTATTTAGAAAAAAGGAAAATTGAAATGTCATGTATAAATAGTACAGAAGACCTTTATGTTGCTTTTTAAATCCATGGAGCTATGACAGTAAGAGCAAACTGCACATGGAGGGGCAGATGGTCCCCTGGCCCCTGACACCCATGCTGCTCCTATGGGCGCTGGGCCAGGCTGGGCCACCGCTCTGTGCCCTGCCCGCTGGCCCTTGGCCTCTTGATGTAGCAGTCACACCCCTCGCTTCCCTCTGCACCTGCCCCCCCGGGCACACCTGCCCTGGCCCTGTCCTCCGCTCTGTTCAGCCTCCCTGGACAAGTCGGCTCAGGGAGGAGGCAGACAAGCGCTGGTAGCCAGAGCCCTGGGCTGCAGTTCCCGAAATTTAATGACCTTCCTGGCTATTTTTAACCTTGTCAGATATTTAAACAATGAAGTTTAAATCTTAGATTAGACTTGGGGAGTGCTGGGTACGTGAAAGCCGAGGCTGGGGTTCTGGGGCCCAGAGACTCTCAGGCTGCTCTGAGTGGTGCACTGCTTCTGACCAAATTCTAGCTTGAAGAGGCAAATTTATTTTTGTAAAGGATTAGCCTTTTTCTGGTGGACGAGGCTATGATCTCCGTATTCCTGACTCAGTTCTCACCGACCTGGCCACCTGACCCCAGCAGGACTCGGGGAGGGTGTGTGGATGGAGGGCCTGCCTGTGGGTGGCGTGGCTTCCAGGGGCCTCCACGCCCCAGCTGGGGGTCTCCACGTGCCCTCACCCCTCCCACACCAGCAGGCGCCTGCGTCTATCTGGGGTTCTGTCTGGGGGTTGGGGTGCTGCCCATCACTGGGACAGCGGAAACTGCTTTGTGGACTGTGTTGGCGTCTTTGTAGCAGGAGGACAGAAAGTACCAGCTTTGCACGTATTCCAGGTGCGGTTCTCTGTATTCTGGGTCACGACACTAAACAGGTTCAAAATCACAGAAAGCCCTGCCTGGACTGTGTGTCTGGAGGCCTGACCTCCTGGCTGAGCTCAGACAGGAGCGGCGGCTGGAGCCAGGCTCACAGCGGACCACCGGACAGTCTGCCGGGTGCAGAGGGTCTGGCCCGGCACGGGGGCTGCACCGGCTCAGACCCTGACGTTTGTTAAGTGCGCGCCTGCTGGCCTCCCCCACCCCAGAGCCCCCCAGCTCTGTTGGGGCTCAGGGCAGAGTCACCATGCGCCCGCAGGACAAGCAGATACATGTCATCTCCCTGAACAAGGTCAAACCTGGTTCTGGTGACAGCCAGGAAGAGGGTTCCCTTCCTTCTGGGGGGTTGAGGAGGCACGTAGATTAACATGGGGAAAAGTGCATGACAAGTTTTAAACCCAAATGTTTTATTTAACATCATAGCAATTAATGCAATGGAGTGAAATGCTTTGGTAAAATAAAATGCATTAAAAATTTATGCACTTTATGTAGATTAGCTACTTATTCTTCGAAAGGAACACCCTTCCTCCATAGCCTCTGATATTCGATTGTGAAGCTGTAAGGCCCCTTTCTGGAGCTGGTTCACAGTTACTTCAAGAAAATGACCATTTCTGACTGTGAACAAATTTCCTTGATTTTTTTTCCCCACCAAGAGTAAAAAAAGACATTTTTCCATGAGGAAATTTAGGAAATATGTATCATTGTCTTCTTTAATACATAACCAATTAGAAATAGAGGCTTCCCAGGTGACTCAGTGGTAAAGAATCTGCCTGCAATGCAGGAGACCCGTATTTGATCTCTGGGTGGGGAAGATTCCCTGGAGAAAGGAATGGCAATCCACTCCAGTATTCTTGCCTGGAGAATTCCATGGACAGAGGAGCCTGGTGGGTTACAGTCCATGGAGCCACAAAGAGTCGGACACAACTAAGCACAATTAGAAAAACTCCGCTATTTCAAAATGCTAAGGTGAGCTGGGCAGCACGCACAATGAACAAGGTGAATTTTTGTCTCCAGGAATTGTGATGTGTTGCCTTAACAAGAAACCTACATCTGGTGGGGGTGCTTGTCGAGTAAAAGGCTCCGAGGGGCTCCTCACTCCAGGAAACACCTGCCTAACTGCTGGTGGCCGAGATGCACCTGAGCCCAGGCCTGGTCCCGGGAGTGGAGGCGCCTGGTGTGTCCTCTGAACAGGGCTGCCTGCAGACAGGCCGTCAGAAGGCGAGGGGCCCACTGTGCCCAGTGGGTTGGCGTCCTTTCCTGGGAGGTTATTTCACCATCAAAGGGAACATGACCAAAAAGAAGCCCTCTCTGCCCCCAGAGGAACAGGTGGAAAGGTGAGGCCTCATGTTTCCAGGTACAACAAACACATACAGATCAATGGGATAGAGTTGGGGAGAGATGAACCTCCAAATCTGGGGGAGATTGATTTTCAACAGCAGAGCCAAGGCCATTCAGTGGGGAAAGAATTCAGTTCAGTTCAGTTGCTCAGTCGTGTCTGACTCTTTGTGACCCCCTGGACTGCAACCCCGCCCCCTAACTGGGCCCCACCCCCTAACCGATGTCCGACCCCATGGACTGCAGCACACCAGGCTTCCCTGTCTGTCTCCAACTCCCGGAGCTTGCTCAAACTCATGTCCATCGAGTCGGTGATGCCATCCAACCATCTCATCCTCTGTCGCCCCCTTCTCCTCCTGCCCTCAATCTTTCCCAGCATCAGGGTCTTTTCAAAAGAGTCAGTTCTTCACATCAGGTGGCCAAAGTATTGGAGTTTCAGCTTTAACATCAGTCCTTCCAATGAATATTCAGGACTGATTTCCTTTAGGATGGACTGGTTTGATCTCCCTGCAGTCCAAGGGACTCTCAAGAGTCTTCTCCAACACCACAGTTCAAAACCATCAATTCTTCGGTGGTCAGCATTCTTTATAGTCCAACTCTCACATCCATACATGACTACTGGAAAAACCATAGCTTTGACTAGACAGACTTTTGTTGGCAAAGTAATGTCTCTGCTTTTTAATGTGCTGTCTAGGTTAGTCATACTTTTTCTTCCAAGGAGCAGACATCTTTTAATTTCATGGCTGCAATCACCATCTGCAGTGATTTTGGAGCCCCCCAAGATAAACTCTGTCACTGTTTCCATTGTTTACCCATCTATTTGCCATGAAGTGATGGGACCAGATGCCATGATCTTAGGGGAAAGAATAGTCTTTTCAACAAATGGAACTGGATCACCTGGATGCAACTTGCAAAAGTGTCTCTGATACAAAAAAAAAAAAAAAAGAATCACTCATCATACCAAGAACAAGAAATATCAAAACCTGACTGAAAAAGACCGTCAGTAAATGCTGAGATGATAATTATCTGACCAATCTTTTAAAGCCAGCTTTGTAAAAATGCTTCACCAACCAATTATGGGTTTTCCTGAAACAAACAACAACAACAAAAAAAAGAGAACTTCAGCAAAGAAATTCAAGTTATAAAGAATACACAAATGAAGCTATGGAACTGAACAGTGCATTGATTGAATGGAAAAAACTTTGCATCCCTGCTGGTCCATCTCCCAGTGCAGGGGTCCTGGGTGTGACCCCTGGTCAGGTAGCTGAGATCCGACATGCCACGCGGTCAAAGAAAACCCAACCAACCGAGCAAAGCGTGTGCTGCCTGGGGTCAATAACAGAGGATAAAACCAGTGAGTCTGAGATTAATAAGAACTGCCCAGTCTCAACAATAGAGAGAAAAGAAAGACTGAAAAAACAAAAAAAGAAGAAAAGGAACAGATTCATAGGCACCTGTGTGAAAATAGCAGAAATGCCAACATTTGTACCGTCAGGTCTCAGAGGAGAGAAGAAAGAGGGTGGGGCTGAGAAGATTTGAATAAAGAATGCCTGAAAACCTCTCGAAACAGCAAAAAATACAAACCTACAGATTCAAGGAGCAGAGCTGAAAAACAACAGAAAAACTTGTAAATGCTTGGCAGTTAGATAACACACATAGAAAATTAATATGTCAAAGAAGAAGTCTCAAAGGAAATTTTAAAATATAGAGAACTGAAAGGAAAAGAAAAGACAAGTCAAAATACATGGAATGCAGCCAGAATAGTGCTGAGGAAAGTTCACGGCCCTGAAATGCTTACATGAGAAAAAAGGAAAGCTGTCTACATATGATATTATATCAGTAATATAACTTTTTAAATTGTATTAATTCTTTAAGAACTCCTTAAAAAAGAAATCTCCAGGTCCTGGGGATTTCACTAGAAAATTCTACCAAACATTACAAATCATTTTGAGGTTAATATTACCTGAAGACCACATTAGGAGAAAAATACAGATCCATATCATTCATGAACTTAGACAGAAAATCCTAAACAAAATATTAGCACATTGAATCTAGTGATGCATGAAGTTACTGGGCCAAGTGAGATCTAATCTGGGTATGCAAGTGTGGTTTAAAATTAAAAAATCAGTCAGTATAATTCACTGTATCAACAGACCAGATATAAAATCACAACTTATTGCAGAATTCGTATGGGAAGGCACAGGCTCTAACGTAGCTGAAACAGTCTCGAGAGGAGGGGCAAAGTGGATGAGGACTCTGCCCAGCATTAGTGCTGTCTGTGTGGCTGCAGTAACGAGACCCTGTGATGCGGGCAGAGGGCCGGAGATGGAGCTCAGAGCCCAGGGGTGCCCCCACAGGCACACCCGATTGCCTGTCAACAAAGGTACAAAACCAGGTCACTGGAGGAAGCGTAGCCTTTTCAACAAGTGGCTGTTCATCTGTAACCTCACACCTTATATACAAATTAACTCAAACACATTGTAAATAGCTATACTTTCAATGAAATAAATGTTCAAAAAATTAACTCAGAAATGGACCACAGACTTTAATGTAAAACTGTAAGACTTTTAGAAAAAAAAACAGAGAATCATCTGGGTTTAGGATCCCCTAGAGTAGGATATGGAGAAGGCAATGGCACCCCACTCCAGTACTCTTGCCTGGAAAATCCCATGGACAGAGGAGCCTAGTCCATGAGGTCGCTAAGAGTCGGACACGACTGAGTGACTTCACTTTCATTTTTCACTTTCATGCTTCACTTGCATGCATTGGAGAAGGAAATGGCAAACCACTCCAGTATTCTTGCCTGGAGAATCCCAGGGACGGGGGAGCCTGGTGGGCTGCCATCTATGGGGTCTCACGGAGTCAGACACGACTGAAGTGACTTAGCAGCAGAGTAGGATATGGAACCCACTCCAGTATTTTTGCCTGGAGAACCCCATGGACAGAGGAGCATGGTGGGCTGCAGTCCAAGAGGTCACAAAGAGTAGGACACAACTGAATGACTGAGCATACACGTGCAAAGAGTTCATAGACTTGATACCAAAAGCATGCTCCATAAAAGGTACACTTGATAGACTAAATCTCATCAGAATGAAAAACCACTTTTTCAGAAACCCTTTGCAGAGCATTAAAGGAAAAACTACAGAGTGGGACACAATATTTGCAAACCACACATCCAGTGAAGGACCCAAATCTGTACTATATAAAGAATTCCCGAAATTCAATTGCCAAAAGCAACAACATCAGCAACAGCAACAAAACCAAAAATATGCAATTAAAAATGAGCAAAATATATGAACAGATATTTCACCAAAGAGGATATACAGATGGTAAATAAACACATGAAAAGATGTTCAACATCATTAGCCATTAAAGAAATGCAAATCAAAAGCACAAACAGATATCACTGCACACTTATCAAAGTGACGAGAATGAAACGGAGGCACCGAGCGCTGCCGGGTGTGGAGCAGTGCTCTGTGCATCGCTGACAGGCGTGTACAACGGAACAGTCACCATGGAAATTAGCTTGGCAGTTTCTTACGAAACCAGCGATGCAACTGCAGTGTGACCCAACACTTGTACTCCTGGGCATTTATCCCAGAGAAATGATAATTTATGCTCACATAAAAACCTGTACATGACTGTTTATAGCAGTTCTGTTTGTAATAGTCAAAAACTGGACACAACCCAGATTCTTTCTATGGGTGAATGGTTAACTGTGGTCCATCCACGCCATGAAATACTACTTGCAATAAAATAGGAGTGAGCTTTTGGTACTGTTTGCACGTGTATGCTCAGTTGTTCAGTTGTGTCCTACTCTTTGTGACCTCTTGGACTGCAGCCCACCATGCTCCTCTGTCCATGGGGTTCTCCAGGCAAAAATACTGGAGTGGGTTCCATATCCTACTCTGCTGCTAAGTCACTTCAGTCGTGTCTGACTCTGTGAGACCCCATAGATGGCAGCCCACCAGGCTTCCCCGTCCCTGGGATTCTCCAGGCAAGAATACTGGAGTGGTTTGCCATTTCCTTCTGAATGAATCTCCAGGGCATTTGCTGAGTAAAAACACTTTTTACAATGAAAGTCTATTTTTGTATTAGTAATATACTGTAAAATATATTTACATTGGGGCTAGGGAAGGCTTCCCAGAGAAAGTGACTTTAAAATGCAAAAGGGTGTTCTAAGTGTCTAACTAATGTTAGAATAGTGTCCAGTGCTAGGAAAGTGCTGAGGGATGCTCTTACGGGCAGCTCCACTAGCACCTAAGGGTAGCCAAGGTCATATTTCCACTGGATTCCCAGTCCCAGCGAGAAAACCAGTATTTAGCAAAAACATGGGCATTTCCTTAAGGCCTTGGGGCCCAGCGACCCCACACAGCCAGCCAGACCTCTCTGTGTGAGACTTCTCAGACTTCTGTCGAATTTGCAGAGAGGGAGAAGAGAGAACTGAGGAGACTCAGGACCCCTGAACTCTAGGGCCGCCCGGGGACCTCCTTGTCCCCCTGCTGTGGATGTTCATCGTGCAGGTGTCCATCTGTCCCTCGCCCTCCCCACCCACCCCTGCTGCCCCAGCCAGAGTGTGAATTCAGCCAACCTGTTAGAATATGCACTTAAAGGGGTGGGAAGCCCCCAATCTGTGATGGTCGTCCGTGGTGGTTGCATTAAAGGTTCTTCTTCTGTTTGATTGAACTGTCAGATTTTCCACTTTTCCAGTGGCTTAGTTTTAGAATCGGAACATTATTTTTCATGAAGATGAACCTCCAAGACTCATTTATGCAAATTGATGTAGAGAAGAATGAGAAACATCAACACATATCCTCTTGTGACTCAGAGGGAAGTGTTGCGTCCATGTGGGAAGCCTCCTCCCACACCTTCACAGCAAACCGCCTCCTCTGCGTCGGCAGCTGGCCAGGGACACCTGGGCACTAGCAGGATGGACAGGGCACAGCGCTGGGAGCTGGACCTCAGCAGGATAACAGAGGACCCTTTGGGGCTAAGTTGATCCTCTAGTTGGGTCAAAGCAGGTTGACCACACGGATGAGAGGAGTGAGAGGGCTGAGTGCCGACCGTCGGGCGGAGCCAGGGCTCGGGGCGTGTCCTCTGGTGACCGAGGCTGCTGGCAACCATGTGCATTTACATCTTCCCATGAAAACCTCCTTAGGACCCTGGGACACTCAGGGGGTCACATGCCCCAGGTGGAGTCTGGCACCATGAGTGCCCCTGGGGGTGGCCGAGGGCACTCCCTGACCCCTGCCCTGCCTGCCCCCTCCTGCCGCCCACAGTGGGCTGCTTGCCCCTTCTCGCCCCCGGAAGACTTGGCCCTGCTTGGCTGCCGGTCCAGGCAGGAACGTGAATGGGTCCTCGTTCTCTCTCCTGCCCCAGGTTGCTTAGACTACCCTCTGAAGGCACCGACAGAACCCACAGGGTGGGACCCGCAGGAGAGGCCCTCGGGGGCACAGCGTCCCCGCCCTGGGCCTGGCCAGCCCTCCCTGCACCTCCTCACACCCTGGCCAGCTCTCCCACCCTCTGACAGCATGTGTGCATTCGTAAGTTAGGAAACTATTTGAACTGAAGAGAAGTGTTCCTGAAGTTAAGTGGCACAACTGTTTATTTTTGGAACTCTCACTGTTAACGTCAAGGTGTAGAAAAATTAAATGACACCAGTTCATCCCAACTCTATTGTCATAGCAGGCCTTCCCGGCCCACCGAGCTCCACACGAGCCCCGCGGACCTGGACTGGCCTGGATGCCTGGGCCCTGCCTCCAGCCCCGCAGCACACTTGTGTGTGTTGTCAGCGCATAAATGGCCACATCTGGCCTGCACTCAGGTGACAGCCGTGCTCCACGCGCTGCCCCACCAGTGCCTCTCTGTGACCCCATCTCTTCGGCCGTCTTGGCAGAGAAACGGGCAGGCGGGCAGTAGGCTGATGGGCGAATGTCACACAGCTCTTGGGGGCCGGCCTGGCCCTGGGCCACTGGCTTGGGGAAAAGCCCGTGAGCCCCTCCTGGCAGGATTTCTGGGCCGGGCAGCCAGTGCTGACCATGTGCGTGGCCCCAGGTACAGTCCCTGCAGAGCTGGATAAGCCCGGTTCAGTGAGTAGACGAGCAGCCTCCGATTTCTGTGATTCCTTTATTCTTTATCCTGAATAATGTCAAAAGAGTAGGGCGCGTGTGGTCTTGTCACTGCTTAGACGGCAAGGACTGTGGAGAAGTGGCTGATGTGTCCATCA
Source organism: Muntiacus reevesi (assembly GCF_963930625.1). Classification (NCBI taxonomy): domain Eukaryota; kingdom Metazoa; phylum Chordata; class Mammalia; order Artiodactyla; family Cervidae; genus Muntiacus; species Muntiacus reevesi. The sequence continues at coordinate 1,131,402 of NC_089252.1, read as the reverse complement.
GTGGCTGATCCAGCAGGCTAGAGCTTGGTCCTGGGCAGGGGCCTGAGCCTGGCTGCCCCCATGCACCCCTGAGCTGGCCTCTCTGGGACAGGACTGTGACCTGTGGAGGGGACGCAGTCGGGAGTGGAAGGAGGGGATCACAGGGGCATGCCGAGAAGGAGGCCCGGTGCCGGAGCTGAGCCCGTTGCAGGCCAATCCTTGCAGAATCGCCTGACGCTCATTCTGGGTCAGACCGCAGCGCATCCTGCCTCCTCTGGGAAGAACCCAGAGCCGCCAGCCGTGGCCTGGGGGAGTACCCCTGTGCCCCGGAGGCCGCACGCTTGTGACGCCCCAGGAGGGCAGGCGGGAGGGGTCCCTGGGGCTGTGCAGCTGTCAGTTTCTGAGAAGTCGCAGAGTCTCTGCTTCTGAGCTCACAGCACAAAACACAGCGGGTATTTCCAGCAAGCCTAGTGCATGTCTAGTCTAGTGCGAGCTTTGCACGGTCTGCTCTGAACCTTCTGAACGGCCTTCTGAGAGGGAGATTGTAGCAGAGAGGAAAGAACAGAAATGGGAGCCGCTGCGTGTGCTGGGAGGAAAGTGCACGAGGCAGAGGCCGAGTTCCTTAAGGGACCCAAGTTTCCTGTTTCGGACATAAAAACAGTGCTTTCTTCATGATCCCTGTAATCTGAAAACTGATCAGCAATAAGGCCTAAGCAGCTGCGTGGTTTTGGCGATGTTGTTTTCTTTAGTTGCAGTAAACTATGCATGACATGTGGCTTCCCTGGTGGCTCAGTGGTAAAGAGCATGCCTGCCAACGCAGGAGACCTAAGAGGTGCAGGTTCGATCCGTGGGTCGGGGAGATCCCCCAGAGGAGGGCAGAGCAACCCACTTCTGAATTCTTGCCTGGAGAACCCACAGACACAGGAGCCTGGCGGGCTACAGTCCATAGGGTCACAAAGAGTTGGACACGACTGAAGCGACTTGGCACGCACGCACACACACACAAATAACATAGGGCTTCCCTGGTGGCTCAGCGGTAAAGAATCCTCCTGCCAATGCAGAAGACCCGAATTTGATCCCTGGGGAAAGACATGGCAACCCACTCCAGTATTTTAGCATGGAGAATTCCATGGACAGAATCCAGCATGTTACAGTCCATGGGGTCACAAAAAGTCAGACACGACTTAGCAAGTAAATCAACAACAATACATAACATAGAAGTGACCATTTTAACCGTCTTTAAGTGTGCAGCTTAGTGGCATCAGATGCATTTGCCTTCCTACCCTCACCCCCATCCTCCGTCTCCAGAACTTTCTCATTTTCCTGTTGAAACTCTGTCCTGATGAAGCCCTCGCTCCCCTCCCCAACCCCACCCAGCCTGCTTCCTGTCTGTGAACTTGACTCCTCCAGGGACTTCACACGGCATGTGCCCTTTTGTGGCTGGCTTCTGTCACTCAGTGCAATGTTCTCGAGGTTGACCCATGCTGCAGCGTGTGTTGGAACTTCTTCCCTTTTCATGACACATGATAACATTCCCCATGTCTGTCACACATGCTGCTGACCCGCCCACTCTTCGGGGACACTTGTGCTGCTCCCACTTTCACTGTTGTGAGCGTGGATGCTTTCAGTTCTGGGTGGACACATAGAGTGGAATTACTGGACCACATGGTGATTCTGTTTTTAATTTTTTGCTGGACCACCATACTGTTCTCCATAGTGACTATATGATTCTATATTCCCACCTCCAAGAGAACAGAGGACGAGATGGTTGGATGGCATCACTGACTTATGGACGTGAGCTTGAGCAAACTCAGGGAGACGGTGAAGGACAGGGAAGCCTGGCGGGCTGCAGTCCATGGGGTTGTAAAGAGTCAGGCATAACTTAGTGACTGAACAACAACAATAAAATCCCAAGTGTTCAAATTTCTCTACATCTTCACCAATCCTCTTTTTCTGTTTGTTTGTTTTTCCTTATAATAGCCACCCTAATGGATGTGAAGTGGTATCTTATTGTGGTTTTGATTTTCATTTCTCTAATGACCAGTGTTATTAGAGCATCTTTTCATGTGCTTATATATTTTTTTGGAGAAATATCTGTTCAAGCCCTTTGTCCATTTTTAAAATTATTCTGTTGCTGTTGTTTTTGAGTTGCAGGACTTCTCCATGTGTTCTAGATACCAATCCTTGATCAGATATATGACTTGAAAATATTTTCTTCTTACATTCTGATCTTTCCACTCTGTGGATAGTGTTCTTTCATAAACAAAATTATTTAATGTTGATAAAATCCAGTTAATCTACTTTTCCTTATTTTATTTCTGCTTTTGTAGCTCAGCTGGTAAAGAATCTGCCTGCAGTGCAGGAGACCCCAGTTTGATTCCTGGGTCAGGAACATCCCCTGGAGAAGGGATAGGCTGCCCACTCCAGTATTCTTGGGCTTCTCTAGCGGCTCAGATGGTAAAGAATCTGACTGTAATATGGGAGGCCTGGGTTCAATCCCTGGATTGGGAAAGTCCCCTGGAGGTTACCACCCTGTGTGGTAACCCACTCCAGTATTCTTGCCTGGAGAATCCCCATGGATAGAGAATCCTGGTGGGCTACAGTCCGTGGGGTTGCAGAGAGTCGGACACGACTGAGGGACTCAGCACACACTTGGTGTCATATCCAAGAAATCACCACCAAACCCAGTGTCATGAAACTCTGGTCCTATTTTTTATTCTAAGAGTTTTGTGGCTTTAGCTCTTATGTTTAAGTCTTTAATCTGTTTTGAGTTAATTTCTTTATATAGTGTAAGATATAGAATCTAAGCTTGTATCCTGTATCCTATGTAAGGGTATAAGGATCCCTCTTCCTTTTTTGCATACAGATATGCAGTTTTCCCAACACTATCTGTTGAAAAGATGGTTTTCCACCTTGAATGGTCTTGGCACCATTTACCTGTGTATTCAAGGGTTTATTTCCTGGCTCTCAGTTCCATTCCATTGGTCATAAATCCATCTTTATGCCAGTGACACACTTTTGTTTGCTACAGTTTTGTAAGGTTTTCTTATTTCATTTTATTTTTTTGGCTGTGCCATGTGGCTTGTGAAATCTCAGGTCCCCGACCAGGGATTGAACTGGGCCACAGCCGTGAGAGCACCGACTCCGAACCAGTAACCACGAGACCCCCACGGGACTCCCGTGGTGAGTGATGAAATCAGGAAGTGAGACCCCTTGTCTGTGGAATCGTCTTTCGTTAGCCCAGCTGTGGAGCAGGGACGACACTAGCGGCCCTTTCAGGCTCTGCCCCACCGACCCCCCGAGCCCCCCATCCAGGGCCTGCTGCCAAACCTCCCCACTGCTTCTGCCTGGAGATCCTCCCGGCTTGATGGATGGAGCCCCCTCCACCTCTGGTCCAGCCCTGCACCAGTGAGCCTGTCCAGCGCAGTGAGCATGGCAGGACCATGGCTGGGACACACCCTGCCTCCGAGGGACCGACCCCCGGGGGAGAAGTGTAGCCGACACGGGTGCTTCCCAGGAAGGGTCTCCTGTCAGAGTCACACCCGGTCCCTGCAGGAGCCGCACAGCTGTGCCCCTTTAAAGGGGGCCTCGGGGACGCACATGGCAGGGGGCCCTGAGACTCTGCAGGAGCAGGATGTGTTTTTACTTATTTTGACCCATGGATAAAAGGAGAAGGGGAGAAGGCTTCCCACTGACCAACAGGAAGCAGCATTGCTTCTAAAAGTGCTGTTTTCTGAAGTCACAGCTCCCCCCCATCACTTAGGGGCTGCAAAGGCGTCTCCTCAGAGGTCCTAATTATGGAGACTATGGAGCTGCTGTCAGAGCAACTGCGCGTCGCCCTTCTGGAGACCTGCGGTGCTGGACCAGCCCAGACCTGCAGGGGCCCCAGTGCCCCAGACAGAACCTCATCCTGGTGCCAGGGTGACCTGCCCCCGGGTGGCAGAGCTGGGTGTCCGGCAGCCCGAGGTCTGACCAGGCTGCCAGGATCCCGGTGACTCTCGGTGCAGCCCCTCAGAGCCCAGGGTCTAGCCCGTTGCCTGGCCGGGCTAGCAGCTCAGTGAACACGTGGTTGAATGAGAAATTGTTGGGTTTTTGCTTGTTGCTTAGTTGCTCAGTCATGTCCTCTTTGCTACCCCATGAACCATAACCTGCCAGGCTCCTCTGTCCATGGGATTTTCTAGGCAAGAATACTGGAGTGGGTTGCCATTTCCTCCACCAGGGGATCTTCCCAACCCAGGGATCGAACCTGTGTCTCCTGCACTGGCAGGCAGATGCTTTACCACTGAGTCACCAGGGAAGCCCAATGAAAAACTGAGGCATCTGCAAATCAAGAAATGAGAGAAGAAAAATAAGAAGGGCCCAGAGGTCACAGCGCTGGCAGAGGAGAGGCATGGCTGGACCCCCTTGACTCCGAGGCCGGTGAGGGGGTTTGGCCACATGAGGAGAAGGCTGAATGCCCACAGGACAGCGGGCATCAGAGAAGCCTGTGGAGGGATGCTGGGCAGGACTGTGGTTTGATTGCGTTTCCCGAGACACCAGTGCTATGGGGCATCTTTTCAGGCGCTTGTTGGCTGTTTGCCTTCTTTGGAGAAAGGTCTATTCAAGTCCTTATCCCATTTTTAAGCTGAGTTGTTTCTCTTTTTGTTTAGCTGTAGGAGTTCTTTGGATCTTCTTGATACGAAACTCTGATCAGGTATATGATTTGCAAATATTTCTTCCTGTTCTGTGGATTGTCTTTTCTATCTGTTGATAGTCTTTCAATGCACAGAAGTCTAATTTTAATCAAGTCCAATTGATTTATTTTTAAATTTTGTTGTGTATGTTTTTTGTGTCATACTGGTGGTTCAAATGGTAAAGAATTTACTTGCAATGCAGGAGATACGGGTTCGATCCCTGAGTCAGGAAGATCCCCTGGAGAAGGGAATGGCAACCCACTCCAGTATTCTTACCTGGAGAATTGCATGGACAGAGGAGCCTGGCAGGTTACAGTCCATAAAGTTGCAGAGTCAGACATGACTGAGCGATGAACACACACAGAGAGAGAAGTGGGCTGAGCATGCCAGCAGGTTTTGCCTTTAACAAAATCCTAGCGCTAATATTTGCGGAGAAGGGTGTGAAGGCGTCACTGAAACTCATCAAATTCAGACCCAAGGTGCTTTTCGTTCCAGTACCTCAGGGTTGAAATGGAAAAAGTTAGATATAAAGAAACTTCTTATTTGAACTATTTTAAACTTACAGAAAAGCTGAAAAATTAGCATAGACTTTTCCTGTATCTGTACCCAGTTTCCTCTCATGTTAACATTTTAACAAAAAGCTCTGTGAAATGAACCCTGTCCTGCACGGGGACTGGGCTGCAACCAATCCAGCGGCGACCCACCCCCACCCCAACGCCTAGTCCCTTAGACCCACGTCTGGGTCGTCTGGGTCGTGTTTCTCCTCTGTCTCTGAGGCAGCACGTCTCTCTAGGCTTGCTTTGCCTCTCGAGTTGCTGACACTTCAGAAGGATGTTTTCAGCCTGTGAGAATTTGCCGACTTGACAGACTCCGCTCATGTTTCAGTCAGTCTGTCTGTCTGTCGCCCCACAGCCATCAGAGCTGCTTCCCACGGCTTCTCAGGCTGGTTTGTCCTCTTGCGGCCCCTCCTGCTTTACCTCCAACCTGGATCTGGCCATTGGCGGAGCTCGGGCAGGTCTCCTCCTCGTCCCTGGAGCAGGTGGCCGGGGTCCCCCCTTGGCCCCACGTCCCTGTGGCGACAGCCAGCGGGGACCCGCAGCACCACAGGGATCACATGGAAGCGGCTTATGTACGTCACATTCTGCAGCAGACAGTGTGGGAATGATTCATCACTTGCTTAATAAAATTGATTTAAGAAAGAAATTACCAATTAAGAACCGTCCTGACTGTAAAGTAAAAATTCAGTGATCTGGAAACTGTCCGCTTCCTGCTCAGGGAGCTAAGGGAGTCCAGGGCCGTGAGAAGGCCACTGCTCTCCCCGGGTCACGGGGATCTCCCGGTCTCCGGTCTTCACGGGGAGGCGGGGGGGGGGGGGGGGGGCCCTCAGGCCTCCTTCTGGCGGCCAGCCCGGAGACCCGTACTGCAGGCCCCGGAGCACAGAGGGTCTGCAGGCGGGTCCCGGCCAGCCCTGTGCCCTCAGGCTGCAGCCTCTCATCTCAGGAGGGGAGATACAGGTCCACACAACACCCCCCCCCCCAAGCCCACCAGAGACAGCAATGGGCAGGAGAGGTAGTGGCCGTGACTCTGAGAACCTCAAACCTGCCCCTTTCCATTTGCTGCAGTTTCCGTTGCTCCGTCCTGTATAAATGTCTGCTCCACGGTCAGCGTGCAGGGCCAGGCTGGACCAGGACCTCAGCCTCTTAGCTCAGGAAGCCCCACGGGGTCCCCTGCAGAGGGGCAGGGGACGAGTTCTGGACGGCTCTGTAATTTCTCCATCTGTCTTAGGCATCAAAGAGCTTCTATTATGTGGGCTTAGGAACTGACTGGGGAGACAAGCCGACTGGGGGCCCTGACACATTGAGGGTCTGTCCCCGTCCCCAAGAGACGCTCTGGGGGGATTTGCAAGATGCTGCAGAGGGACACACTCCAGTGGAAGCCCCCCCGGTGACGCCTCCTCCAACTGTCGGCTGTGAGCCGCCCCCAGTGCCCGGGGCGGCTGCCCCCCATGCCCTGACAGCTCCGAAGCATCTCGCAGAGCCTGGGCTTTGTGGCAGCCTTGCTTCTCTGGCCGCAGGAGCAGAAGCACCGCATGAACAGAGATTTCAGAGAAAACTGATGCAGCAGACGTTTGCATACAGATGTGCTAATTATAGTCCTCAACCTGTACATTGAAACAGACTTAGCAGCTACGATCGTCCTGGAACATAACTGCTTTTTCCAACCTGAGGGCACTCAGGCTCCGGGAGACGTCCTCAAATCCAAGAGGAGGTTCATGCTCCAAGTCTATGGACCCGAACTTGAACCCGGCAGAGGGTGAGGGGGCCCAAGCAGCCTCGGAGACGATTGTTCTTGGAGGGGCCGCGGGGCTCACATGGGGTCAGCAAGGCCCCGAGCTGGGTGGGCAGTAGCCTGAGCCCCAGTAACCCCCGGGCTCTGGGGCAGCTCAGAGGCGTCCAGGAGGGGATCAGGCCTTTGGGGGAACAGGTAGGGGGGCAGAGGAGCCCCAGGTGGGCCAGAGAGGGGAGGGTTGTAGAGGGAAATGCTATTGGTCCCCTGAGAGCCCCGTGAGGTGGCAGGGGTGGGGGGGTGGAGCACTGTGGAGACCCTCGTCCAGGAGGGTGCCCTGTGAGGGGGGCGCAGGCACCGTGGAGACCCTCGTCCAGGAGGGAGGGCGAGGAGCAAGCTGTGCTGGGGGCTGCCTGGGGCTGGAGGGTACGGCTGCCTGTGAGTTGCTCATTTGCTGATTACGAAGAACCCTTGCAGCTTGGGCTGGGGGCTGGAGGACGGAATACTCTGGGAGGTGGGGTGAGGACATGGGACACAGATTGGCCTCCAGCAAGAAAGAACTCTCCCCTGAAGCAGGGGAGATATGGTTCAGGGCCTCACATTTGAGCCGAAAGGTGACAGTTGTACATTTATCATGCAACACCACAGCTGTCTGTCTAGTTCACTGATGGAGACAGAGGAGCTGAGGCAAGGAGCAGTTTCTGAGAAGGTACTATGTTTCCACTCAAAACCCTGCCCTTGAGTGTCCAACACTGTGTAGACTGGAGTGAGAACAGTGTTTGAGGAAAATACAACGACCATCACGATGCAACCAAGTGGGTGCTTGGAATAAATATAAACGTGCCCTGAAATACAGGTTCTTCCCAGGAGTCCTGTGACCATAGCCCATGTCAGAGAGTCCTCAGGACCCCAGACCCACCGTGTATGTGTCTGTGAGGGAATGAGCCACGTGTCCTGGACTCTCCAAGAAGCCCGTGGCCGACCAGGGTCTAGACGCAGTGCCTGCAGGAGGGGGACCTGTCATCTCAGGGGCCAGCAGAGCCCAAGCAGAAGCGGGGGAACCCCCCGGGGATGAGCCTGACGCGGGGAAAGCAGCGGGGCTGAGGGGTCCTGTGTGCGGCCCCACCCCCCACGGGGAAAATGGAGTTGTGGTATTAAGCCATGGCCCAGGGAATCTCAACATGAGGGGGCTGAGAAAACAGCGATTTCCTCAGAGGTTCATGCCCAACGAGAGGCGGAGAGAGCTTTGGAGAAAGAACTGGCAGGACGAACTGGCCAGCCCCGCTAGAGTGTGAGGCCCTGCTGGGGAGGAGGGCAGGAGAGACTGCGACAGACGGAGTGTGGGGAGAGAGAGAGAGACGGCCGCGAGGAGCTCTGGGGCGGGAGGGGACTGCTGGCAAGACGGTAAGCTTGGCCCTGCAGAGCCTGTGGCGCTGCCCTCCCGTCCTGTCCCCTGGGCACCAGGGTCCAGCCAGCCTCATCCTCCTCGGGATGGTCACCCCAGGAGCACGAGGGTCATCGAGGAAACATCGGGGAGGCCTTATTCTTAAAGGCTGTGCCCCAGGGTCCAGACTGAAGGGTCAGCTGGTGACCGAGAGTACGAACCTCCTGAGTGGAACCATGTCCACCTGACCCCGGGTTTCCTGCCTGCCCCCAGGTGTTCCCCCTCTGTGGCCAGGTGTCCCCCCGCCCCCAGGTGACCCTCCCACCTGGCGCGGGTGGCCCCCTGCACTCCCGGGTGTCACCCTTGCCCCCGCGTGTCCCCCCATGCCCCCAGGTGACGCACCCACCTATGGGTGACCCCCCCACCCCCGGGCGTCCCCCCCTGCCCCCGGGTGACCCCCACCTGTTCCCGGGTAACCCCACCTGCCCCTGCGTGTCCCCCCATGCCCCCACGTGTCCCCCTCACCCCCGGGTGTTCCCTTTGCCCCTGGATGATCCCACCTGTTTCTGGGTGACCCCACCTGCCCCCATGGGTCCCCCCACAACCCCATGTGTCTCCCCCCACCCCGGGTGTCCCCCCCTGCTCCCATGTGCCCCCCTGCCCCCAAGTATCCCCCCACCCTGGGTATCCCCGCCTGCCCCTGGGTGTCCCCCCACCCTGGGTGTCCCCCCCATCCCCAACTGTGCCCCCACCCCCAGCTCTGCCCCCCTGCCCAGGTCTCTTTTCTCTTCAGCTCTTGCTGCTTTTTTCCTCCTCGATCCTCCCGCTCTCTCTGGCTTTTTTCCAAGAGACCAGGCCTACCATCTTCTCCACTCTTACCTGCTATTTATGAACCTTGAGTCTGGAGGAGGCCTTGGGATCATCTCATCCACTACCTTGATTCACCAGCTGGACCCTGAGATCTGGAGAGGTTTCAGCAGCTTTCAAGGAGCTGGCTGGGGCAGCAACACTGAGGATCCCGGCTTCGGCTCCATCTGAGGCTTTCCCACCTACAGGCGAGAACCCAGCCTGCACAGCACTGGCACACATCATGCGTCGTTTTCACAGAAACAGAGTCTTGGCCTCATCCCCTCAGCAGCACACATACCGACCTGCCCAGATCTGGGACGTCCCCCTCACCTGCCCACCTGCTGCCATCCATCACCTGCTGTTGGCGGGCAAGGCAGAGGGCTCCCTCCCCTTACAGCGGCCGGGATGGGCTGTTCTGTGTTTCTCAGCCTTGCAGTGAATGGAGGCTCCCTCACTGCTGGGCCTAAGTCTCTCCTGTGCAGCTAGATGTGATGTTACGGTCGCTAGGAATTTCCGTTGTTACTCTAGTTGTTTTTCTTTTGACGCCCACGGGTGTGAGTGATGTTTGCAAAGTGAGAAATTAGTAACTAGAAGTTTATAGAACAAAAACCCAAATCTGGGACTGGTTGTTTAAAAGAAACAAACTTTCAGAGAATTCCCTACAGACGGACCATTTCCAAGGAGATGAAAGCATGCTGTGTACATGAACGAACGACGCGTGTCAAGTCGTGTGGCCCAGGCGGTCATGACCAGTGTGCTGGTTCTGAGTGACCTTGTGACCAGGAAAAGCACAAAGGCAGATCGGAGTCCTTGGCCTGGGCTCCAGTGCCTGAGGCTGGGCCAGGTTCTGTCCTAGAGGCCAGGAAGGGAAGGTGGGATAACCCTCAGCCCAGTCAGGATGTGAGCGTCCTGCACAGAAACGCAAGGAGCAGGACCAAGGAGCCAGCGTGGGCAGCGGGGGGTGCCTTGTGTGGCCGAGGAAGCTAAGGGGGCAGCTGGGCTTGGCTGCCTAGTGGGCTTTTATCTTGACCACCTTTGTGTACGACACCCACGTCTGGGGCTTTTATCTTAAAAAACCTTCGTATACGACACCCACGTCTGGGAGGGCAGTTGGCTTCACTCTACAGATTAAATGTTAATCTCATTCAAAAACACCTTACTGGAAACACCCAGAAAAATATTTGACAAATATCTGGTGCACCCCATGACCCACTCAAGTTGACACATAAAATTAACTGTCACACAACATAGTCATTATTAATAGCTCCATAAATAAAAATGGACGTTGTACATTATTTTGCATCTTACTTCATAAGGAGGAAAGGAACATCACCAAAATTGTGTTTTGTTGGGTTGGGTTGTGGGGGTGCTGTTTCTTTCTCGCTCTTTTCAAGTAAAAAATTTCAAACATACATTAAAGTCGAAAGAGTAGTACAGTGAAAACCTAGCCATCTGTGTAGAAGTATATATATAATACATATGAGATGTATGTGTATATATGTGTGTGTGTTCATATATATATGAGATGAATGAACCATGTGGAAGTAGTTTACAGAAGCCAAGACAGTTATCCCTGAGTAGTTGAGCGTGCATCTCCTAAAAATAAGGCCATTCTCTTCCATAACCAATTCAATTATAACACCTAAGAAAATTAACAATAATGAGTATTTCAGATTTTCCCAGTTGTCCCCAAGCTGTGTTTTATAGGCTTTCTGGTAGACTCTAACCAAGGTCTATGCATTTTGTGTGGTTATATCTCGCGGCCTCTCACTCCACATCCTGTGACATCCCTCCCACCTGTTCCTTTCCTTGTCCTTGACTCTGAAGACCTCAGGCCTCCCGTCTTCTCTGGATGCAGGGACCTGGTTCTGGGCGTCTGACTGGATCTCGTCTTGCCCAGGGCAGAGCCAGATGCTGCGGAGACTGACCACTGCCTTCCATTGCTACCCGGGTGCCAGATGTGACCACAGGGTCATGGAGTGGACAGGGTCCGCACCCTCTCTCCAGACCGTACGAATGTCTTGTTCCCCATGGTGGCGCGTGTTCTTTCTCTCCTCCCTCTGTCACTGTGTAGCGTGTATGCACCATAGACGTGGGGCTTGACTTAGGTTTCCTGTGCAGTCACTATGTACTCAGACTTTCCAAGTCCGCCCGGAGGAGCCCGTCTGTGATGACCACTGATGCATGTGCTCTCACACAGGAGTCTGCTTCCTATCGTCTGCTCACCTGGGGCCTCTCCTGCTTCCCGTCAGAAGTGAGCTGCTCTGGGAAGAAGCGGTCCTGGGGGCTGAGGTGCGATCACGTAGCAAGAGAGCGTGTCTGGCCGCAGGAACCTACAAGCTGTGCTGGTGTGCTCAGATCCACACTCTGAGCAGATCGGGCGTTTCTTTTCTCTTTATTCAGTAGCACTATCAGAGCTTCACAGACGCTTAGAGGTAGATTCACTGCCATCTAGGCTGTTGATTTCAAACTCCCGACGGGCAGAGGTTGAACAGAGGGCTCCAGGTACCCACACCGGGTGTGCATCGCCTCTCAACTGTGAGTACAGTACGTCCCCAGGCTGCTGGACTCCCAGCCAGATGTGCCTACAATGAGTGGAATGTATGAAAATTCTGAGTCATCCTGGAGAGACTAGAAGCACTTTTTTTTTTTAAGAAGCACTTTCAGTAGCTGCTATTCTAAGAATAATTTTAGAAACAGCATTTGTTTAGAAATCAGAGTCAGTGGACACCCAAAACATCTGACTGTTTACATGTTTATACTTATACACAGTTTACAAAAAAGGTGGAAGATACTGAGTATCAAGAACATGAAGACGAATTAGATACTCAATATGCAAATGGGGTAAAATTTCTAGAGGAAAAAAAATACATTGGTTTTATTTTGTTGTAGCTTGTTTCCAGAGCAGGTGGAATTTCTCTAAAATGACTCTATTATAAATTACAAGATTAACAAACATTTTGTGGCTTGCTTTCAAAATCTTTGGGGATGCCCACCTCCAAGAATGGGGTTGACAGGCATTTCCTGTGAGGGTCACACCTTGTACAAAAATTATGTCAAAGTGCATCACAGACTTAAGTATAAAGTGTAAACATTAATTTTGGGAAAACAACACTGGAATATCTTTGGGATGTTGGATCAAGCACATTATTCTTGATACCAAAAGCACAGTCAGGAAAAAAATGTAAATTAGACTTTATCAAAAAGTAAAAACTTTTGCTCCACTGGGTATTTAACCACATGATGGGGGGATGTTTGTGGAAATGTTTGTAGCAGCTTTGCTCTGAACAGCCAAATCCTGGAAATGAGCCAACCATCCTTCACCTTGAGAGGGTTATACAACTGTGAGCACTGCACCAGCCATGATCTGGTGAATCTTCAGAGTTATGCTGAGCGAAAAGACCCAGTCCTCACAGGTTACCTGACAGTGTGGGTCCTCTTATACATCCTGCTTGGGATGACAGGAGCTCAGGGACAGAGCACAGACCGCTGGGGCCAGGTTAGGCAGGGGTGGGGCTGGGAGGGATGGAGATGCTGGGGGCGCGGTGTGATGGACGCTCCTTGTCCGGACTGTGTCTGAGGCGTCACCCTGGAGGTTTGCGAGATGCTACCACTGCACGAGTTGGGTAAAAGGATCTCTACAATCTCAAAATTGAAAGTTTAATTTTAAAAAACCTTTGGGGCAATTATATGCAATTCTGCTATATGCATCATGCTTTACCATCATCCAGCGTGCTTTGTGGATAAGAGTTATTAGCTATCAAATTTCTATGTGCCTTACAGATTTGGAGACTATATGAAGTTATCATAAATCATAACTGAAAATAATCATCAATCTTTCTGTCAACAGCATGACTGAAAATAGATCTAATTAACATGTTTTTGGTTCTGTTCATATATACACTTTAGAAGTGTAATTTGCAATTTGTGTAATTTTGACATATAGAAAAGAAATGCATTCCAGGAAAAAAAAATGGTTGAACACATTGGAGGTTAACAACTGGGCAGAAATTATAGGAATGCTCCTAATAGTACTTTAAGACTGAAATTTCCTAACAATCATGTTTTATTTGAAATTAGTTCTTTACCTTTGGGTCTTTGTACTTAAAACGTGGATGATTTTTATCTTAATTCATGTGATGTTTGTCTTGGTAGGACAATAAGAATTGAAAAACAATGCAGTGTCTCACCAAATATTAACCTGTGTTCTCCTTATTGTCAGGAGGTTGGACACAGTTTTATTTTAAACTAGCTCAGCCACAGTCAAGTGCTAGTTGGTTGATTGGAGAAAAGCGTTTCTCATTTAGATCACGTTTTCTGATTGTCACGTGGCTGGTCTCATGTGTTCGTTCTCGTGAACCCGTGTCAACTCAGAGGTGAAGCACTTCGGCTGTAAGGAAAGTGAGCCTCTGGAGGGGCACCAGGCCAGGCAAGGACCAGAGCGGCCTCAGAGGGGGGGCGAGCACAGCCCCCTCCCCGCAGACCCGGGGGCTGACAGCAGAAGCGGTGTGGGAAGGGGCTCTGCGCCTGTCTCCCAAGCACCCCCTGCTGTGCTTCCCTGACCGAGCTTGGCTCTCAAGCGAGGAGACAAAGCCCTCTCCAGGCCCACAGTGGTGGGCAGACTGGAGGCGCTCTGCAGTGACCCATCTCTGGGGTGCGCTGTCCCCACTGGGAGCTCCCCCCGACCCCGCCTGACTCTCCCTGGGGCAGGAACCTCCCTCACCATTCACTCCTGCTTGGCCTGTGCTGGGCAGGCAGGTGGACCCCGGAGTCCGAGAACGTCCCCACGAAAGATGCAGATGCTAAAGCCTGGGAGTCCATCAGTACATGAACCTGTGGGAGGACGTGGGGCCCCAGGGGCCCAGCAGCGTGGCTCCCTGCCAAGGTACAGTTCAGTTCAGTTCAGTCACTTAGTTGTGTCTGATTCTTTGCTGACCCCATGGACTGCAGCACACCAGGCCTCCCTGTCCATCACCAACTCCCGGAGTTTACCCAAACTCATGTCCATCGACTCGGTGATGCCACCCAGCCATCTCATCCTCTGTTGTCACCTTCTCCTCCTGCCTTCAATCTTTCCCAGCATCAGGGTCTTTTCAAATGAGTCAGTTCTTCAGGTGGCCAAAGTATTGGAGTTTCAGCTTCAGCATCAATCCTTCCAATGAACATTCAGGACTGATTTCCTTTAGGATGGACTGGTTGGATCTCCTTGCAGTCCAAGGGACTCTCAAGAGTCTTCTCCAACACCACAGTTCAGAAGCAGTCATTCTTCACCCCTCAGCTTTCTGTATAGTCCAACTCTCACATCTATACATGACCACTGGATAAACCATAGCCTTGACTAGACAGACCTTTATTGACAAAGTAATGTCTCTGCTTTTTAACATGCTGTCTAGATTGGTCATAACTTTTCTTCCAAGGAGTAAGCATCTTTTAATTTCATGGCTGCAGTCACCATCTGCAGTGATTTTGGAGCCCAAGAAAATAACGTCTGACACTGTTTCCACTGTTTCTCCATCTATTTGCCATAAAGTGATGGGACCGGATGCCATGATCTTAGTTTTCTGAATGTTGAACTTTAAGCTAACTTTTTCACTCTCCTCTTTCACTTTCATCAAGAGGCTCTTTAGTTCTTCTTCACTTTCTGCCTTAAGGGTGGCATCATATCTGAGGTTATTGATATTTCTCCCGGCAATCTTGATTTCAGCTTGTGCTTCCTCCAGCCCAGCGTTTCTCATGATGTACCCTGCATATAAGTTAAATAAGCATGGTGACAATATACAGCCTTGACGTACTCCTTTTCCTATTTGGAACCAGTCTGTTGTTCCATGTCCAGTTCTAACTGTTGCTTCCTGACCTGCATACAGGTTTCTCAAGAGGCATGTCAGGTGGTCTGGTATTCTCATCTCTTTCAGAATTTTCCACAATTTATTGTGATACACACAGTCAAAGGCATTGGCATAGTCAATAAAACAGAAATGGATGTTTTTCTGGAACTCCCTTGCTTTTTCGATGATCCAGCAGATGTTGGCAATTTGATCTCTGGTTCCTGCCTTTTCTAAAACCAGCTTGAACATCTGGAAGTTCACAGTTCACGTATTGTTGAAGCCTGGCTTGGAGAATCTTGAGCCTTACTTTGCTAGAGTGTGAGATGAGTGCAATTGTGTGGTAGTTTGAACATTCTTTGGAATTGCCTTTCTTAGGGATTGGAATGAAAACGGACCTTTTCCAGTCCTGCGACCACTGCTGAGTTTTCCAAATTTGCTCATTTTATTTTATTTATTTTTTTTTTTTTATTTATTTTTTTTTTTATTTATTTTTTTTTTTAAATATTATTTTATTAGTTGGAGGCCAATCACTTTACAACATTTCAGTGGGTTTTGTACAGCAAGATCTTCTATGACCCACCTCCCAGAATATTGGAAATAAAAGCAAAAATAAACAAATGGGACCTCATGAAAATTAAAAGCTTTTGCACAACAAAGGAAACTATAAGTAAGGTGAAAAGACAGCCCTCAGATTGGGAGAAAATAATAACAAATGAGGAAACAGACAAAGGATTAATCTCAAAAATATACAAGCAACTCCTGAAGCTCAATTCCAGAAAAATAAACGACCCAATCAAAAAATGGGCCAAAGAACTAAACAGACATTTCTCCAAAGAAGACATACAGATGGCTAACAAATTTGCTCATTTTAAAGGTCACCTCCTCCAAATAGGAAGGTATCTGTTTTGCACAAGAAAAGACATTTTTCCTAGAGAAGAATACTTCAGTTCTCTTGTGAGATCCAAAGGTTTACCTCTATGAAACAGGTTTTAGTCTGTTCCAGTTCATTGGTAAATTCAGCTACAGAATAAACATTTCTCCAACTGTGGGTTGGTCTTCTGATATTTGAGACCCCTGTCTAATCTTGTGTGTTTTTCCCCTTTTTCATTTTCACTCACACACATCCCTCTGACGTCCCCCTTGCAGACCCCCCAGAGGCAACATCCCTAATGGGTACTGCCCTGCCTGCAGCTCCCAGGATCCAGGAATGGAGTGATGTCTCTCCCAAAGTACCGCAAAGTCAGGTCCTCTAGGATTGAGGTCCCCAGGTCTCCCTGAAAAGTGCCAGGTGGGGGGTGTTCCCCATCGTGTGGTCACTCCAAGCTGCAGCCGGATGTCTCCTATCTTCAGTTTCCTTCCCTTGGGATTCCTACTGAACAGTATTTATAACTTCACTTTATCTTAATATGTGCTCTTGTCTGTGTTGTCTGTCTTCTGTTGACTCCTTTTGGAGGGTTCCTGTGAGAGAACCTGACCCAGCCGAGCTCAGCCTGACCCAACCTGACCTCAACCAGACCCAATCTGATCTCAACCTGACCCAACATGACCTCAACCTGACTTCAACCAGACCCAACATGACCTCAACCAGACCCAACCTGACCCAGCCTGCCCTCAACCTACCCTCAACCTGACCCAACGTGACCCCAACCTGGTCTAACCTGACTCATCTTGACCTCAACTTGACCCAGCTTGACCCCAAACTGACCATCTCTATTTTCAGTCTCATTTATTCATTTCTGGAAACTGGGTTTCATTTTCAGATTCTCCTAGTCTTTTTGATAATATCCTTCTTCCTCTGGGGTTTTTAATTTCTTCTTTGATGTCTTGAATTATTTTTGATAATCCTCCCACCAGAGCCCGACCCTATTACTCCTGTGTCTGCCAGTGTTTGCTCAGGTGGGATTCTGCCCTGTGTATTTTATAATTTCAGTTTGTAAATTCATCTGTCAGGGCTTCACCAGTGGGAACCTATGAGGCTTCAGTGGCAAACTCGTCCCTCCAGACCCGTGGTGCTGTTGGCATTGGGCTGGGTCTGCCCTTGTTCTAGGGTATCATGGGCTTGCACTGTATGATTTCATGGCACCCCTGACTTCTTCCCACCAGACACCAGTGGGAAATTGTTTTATCTGGTCATGACAACCAAAACCATCCCAGGCCTTCCTGATGCCCCTGGGGGCAGAGTTGCCCCAGGTGATTCTGTGTGTGGTCTAACCAGAGTCTCTGGATGTGGTCAACGTGAGACCTTCTCTCATGGGTGATAATTTCTTAGGTTTCGGTCATTGAGACAGAAGTTTCAACCTCATACTTACTGTGCAGGTAGGGTTTTTAGACATGTATTCTCAAAGAGGCAGGCAGAGAAATCTTATAATCCTCTCCCCAGGGCAGATTTCTTTCACTAGGATATAGGGACCCTTTCCCTAGTGTGTAAGGACAATCATCCCTGCTTCGCACAGGGTGAGTTCAAACCTTCCACCTCCCGTCACCTACCAGTTACTACCTGTCAGAAGCAAATGCAATAAACTGTGTCCTCAACCTCTCCCACCCTATAACGCAATACCTGTGGCAACTTGAGGTGTTTACTTTTGCTGTAAGGAATGAACTGGAGCATCTTTTCATATATTTAAAGGCTATTTTTTCCCCTTTACTATAAACTCAGTGATATTTTGCCCATTTTTTCTATTAAGTCTTTTTTTTTTAATCTACAGTGCTTAAATGCCTCCTATACCCCACATGGAGGATGGGGAAGCATTTCAGGGCTGTTGTTTCCTGATAAATTATGCAAAGTCTGTATTTTTTGTCTTTGTCTTGTATTTTTTGTCTTTTGTCTCTGTTGCATTAGCTTAATGGTCAGAAAGTGATTGGACAGAGCATCTGAAATGCCTTGAACAGAAACAAAAACCAGTTTCTGCAGATGAGTTGTGTGTATCTGGGCACTTCAACACCAGCAGGCTGTCCCTCACGGCACGCCCCCCACCCCCTTCACCTCTCCCTGGTGCAGAGCCTGCATGGGGGTGCAGGGGAGGGTGGAGGCTTCTCAGGTCTTTCCAGAGCATGCCCATGGCCCCAGACATGTGAGCCACATTCTATGTTTCCAGGAATTCGTCAGAGCTCTTCCAAAGCGTCTCATTCCCCAGCCTCTTCTCCCTAGCCTTCTGGTTAGCCTGTTGTTTGCCTCGACACAAAGTTCATCCCTTGTCTCGGCAAACATTTTCATGTAAGTGGTTTCCACAAACTGCTCAGGTGGCCACCTCTGCCCTGGGAGGGCCCCGAGTCAGGGGAGGTACAGGCAGGCCCTCTGACGGGTCTTTCAGGGGAGCAACCAGAAAGGTGCCAACAGGTACGGTTCCCCCTGAATGGGGTGCACTCTCCCCCTCCCAGTGCCAGGCGTAGTGCCAAGAATGCAGGGTGTCACCTTCAAGGCTACTGTCAAGCTGGGGGGCAGGTTAAAATGCTGAGTTAATGTTGTTGCTGAGATTCAGGGGTTCTTTCGCAAGTGTCCCCTGGCGGCTGCTACCCTTTGGTTAGTGTCTGGAGTTCCAAAAAAGTCAATTCTGATTATTTTTTTTCCTTTTTTCCATCCTTTCTTTAATGGGAGGATATTTGGAGATCCTTAGTATGCAGTTTTCCAGTCACTCTGAATTTTAAGTGGAGAGCCAGGAATATACATATTTCGCAGGTTCTCCTGATAATTCTGGTGCTGTCGGCCCTCAGTCCACACTCTGAGAACGGTCTCTTTCCCCTCCAGAGGACTGCCCGGCCCATGTCCTCCCTCAAACTGCCCAGTAAAGAGGCTCTGGGCTGGTACTTGCTTGCTTTCTGTGCTCCGTCCCTGTGGCCACAGTCCAGGGAAGCACCTGGTGCCCGAGCGCGGCCCCATCATGTTAACAAGCACTGCGGGGAGGAGCATCCTGGCAGGATTCGGGGAGAACCGGAACCTCCCGTCAGTAGTGTGGAAAAGAACCCACAGGAGTCCATGCAACTTCCGTGATGTGGTTCCTGAGTCAGAGAGCCTGTTTCCAAAGAGATAATGCAGATGTAAGGGGGGCCTCAGGGATGGGAGAAGCACTGAGCGGCGGGGCCGGTGGAGCCCTGGGTTCCATTTGGTCCCAGGCCCCTGGGTCGCGCGCAGGCAGGGTGGCCCCAGCTCCATCCGGCCCGCGGCCTAACACTCGCTTCGTTCCTTTGCAGGCCCAGCCTCCTGACCCCGGCGCGGCACTTGGGGCCATGGCCCTGCTGCCCGGGCCCGCGGAGCGACGGGGCGGCGGCGGCGGGGCCCGCGCCCGGCACGTCATCATCAACGTGGGCGGCTGCCGCGTGCGCCTGGCCTGGGCCGCGCTGGCCCGCTGTCCCCTCGCGCGCCTCGAGCGCCTGCGCGCCTGCCGCGGCCACGACGAGCTGTTGCGCGTGTGCGACGACTACGATGTGAGCCGCGACGAGTTCTTCTTCGACCGCAGCCCGTGCGCCTTCCGCGCCATAGTGGCGCTGCTGCGCGCCGGAAAGCTGCGGCTGCTGCGCGGCCCGTGCGCCCTGGCCTTCCGCGACGAGCTGGCCTACTGGGGCATCGACGAGGCGCGCCTGGAGCGCTGCTGCCTGCGCCGCCTGCGCCGCCGCGAGGAGGAGGCGGCCGAGGCACGCGCGGGGCCGGCGGAGCGCGGGGCGCCGGGGAGCCCGGCCTGCGCCCCGAGACCTGGCGGACGGCTGGCGCGCGGCCGGCGGCACCTACGCTCTGTGGTGGACGACCCGCGCTCAGGCCCGGCCGGCAAGCTCTTCGCCTGCGTGTCCGTGGCCTTCGTGGCCGTCACGGCGGTCGGCCTCTGTCTCAGCACCATGCCGGACATTCGCGCTGAAGAGGAGCGGGTAAGCGTGGGCCGGGGCAGCTGGCAAGGGCACCCGGGCTGGACTGGGGCTGGGACAGGCGGCCGGGCTGGGCAGGGCTGGGGTTGGCGGAGACGGAACCAGCCGGGGTGGTGGGGGTCAGCGGGGACCTAGGGCTGGACTCTTGTCGCGGCCTGGAGGCAGCCGGGCCCGGGGAGGGAGAGGCACCCACGGCTTTAGGCACCCCTGCCCCGTTGGTGGTTGAAACTATGGGCCCTGGACCCACCCTACCAGCTCTGGTTCGGGGGAGAGAGCCGCTGGCATGGCAGGGGCACCAGGCTGTCCACTGCGGGCAGAGGCTCCAAATTCCTGCCAGTTCTGAGAACTCAGTGAGTCCGCTGGGCGGCAACCTTCTCACCCATCCTACCAGTCAGGCCCAGAAGCTTGGACAATGCTGAGCTAAAATGCCCGCCCTAGAGAGTGCTATGCTGTAAACTCAAGGCCTGTCATCCTGGACTAGAAGAAGGGGACCTGGGAACTCTTCCAGGCGCCCTGCTCCCGCGCTGGCTCTGGAAGTGCTGGGGCTGGTGTCTGAGCAGCCGGTGGACTTCCCGCCCAGCTGCTGACCTGAGAGGTACAGGTGGAAGCATCCTCCACGGGGTTGGGTGTCACCCAGAGCTCACAGATGTTTGTGTGCTGCACGCATCCTGAAAGGTCTCAGGCACATTTGGGGAGGGCCGGAGGGGATGGCGTTGGGGCTGGGTCAGGAGAGAGGAGCCGCTGCGTGTGTGACGATGTGACTGTGTCACCTTGCACAGTGTCACTTGCGTTTCCTCACGAAGTGGTGGGGGGTTCGCTGCCTGCCTGCTCTCCAATTCCAGCTTCCAGGCGTGGGCAGACCTTGGACTTGAACACCCCCACCCCCATCCAGGCAGAGCAGGTCAGAGCTCCCATAGCCCCTCCCCAAGAGCCCTCGAAGTCTGGGGTCGTGTCCAAGTTCACCCAATGTGGTCAGCTCATTATTCAGAGATGCAGAGCCCGGTCCTCCGGTAACAGCTGTGAGTGGGCTTCACTGGGAGCCTGGTGACCCTGACTGCAGATCAAATTTAAATGTAAATTTTAGTAAATTGGTTTCGCTTCCTTCATTGTTTGGTTGTCTGATTCCTGGGCTGTCATTTCCAGTTGTCTTAACTAGACCCAGTTTTTGGATTCTGCTTCTAAAGACGTGTTTGGACTTTCTAAGTAGCAATAACTCCATACAATCCGAGGAAGAAATGATTTATGCAAGAATCAGGGAACAGAATTCAGGACTATATCACCAGAGACTGAGCTGTCCTTGCATCTCCTTGCTGGTCCCCACGTCAGCCACCATTCACATCCATCACCCACCTCTTCCTCATTTCCAGAAATATCACTTCCCCGCCACCCGACACTGTCTCACCAAATCAGTCCTCAGGCTAGGAAGTAAGGACCCCAGTGCTGGTGAGCATGTGCTGGGTGTGTCCATGTGTTGGTGAATCCATGGACTTGTACCTGTGTGCACTACCGGGACCCTGGCACACAGTAGGTGCCGAGTCACAGTAGGTGTTGTCAGTGCCACAGGAAGGAAAAAGTTTTATGTTTCATCAACACTGAGTGTGTGAGGCAAAATACACATGAAATTCACTGGCTGAGCTGTTTTTATGCACAGTTCAGTGGCATTAACTACAGTCACATGTGCACTATCCATTGCCAGAAATCTCTCGTCTTCCCAGACTGAAACTCTTCCCTTTAAACACTGACTCGGCAGCCCCCAGAACCTGCCTTGGACCTTCTGCCTCTGTGGATCTGACAAGCTTAGGGACTTTGTTTAAGAGGAATCATGCAGGCACCGTGTCCTCCAGGTTCACAGCTTTGTGGCAGGTCTTAGACTCCTTCCTTCTTAGGGCTGAGTAGCGTTGCCTCATATGTGTCTCCTCTCCTTACTCACCCATTATCCATCCGTGACACCTGGGTTGCTTCCCCCTCTTGCTGTTGTAATGCTGCTGTGGACACGTATGCACGTGTCTGGTGAGTCCTGCCCTCGAGTCTGGGGCTTGTCCCAGCAGTGGACCAGCTGGCTTCTGTGATGATTCTGTGTTTACATTTCCGGGGAACTTCTGCTGTCTCCCCCGCCGCTGCAGCCTTGACTCACCAGGGAAGTTTCCAGGCACAAGGCGTTGGAGATGGAGGGCAGACAAGAATGTGAAACGCTTCATTCTTTTCTTGATTATTGGATTTTTTTTCCAGTAGAATTTATCTTGGGCTAATATTATCTGTATGTGATCTCTGATTTTAATCAAGTAACTGAGTAATTTTTTTTAAAATTTCAAGTCTTCTTTTGAAGGCTCAGAAAGCTTCCTCTGAGGGGCTCACCACTGATCGTCCCTTGAGCCTGAGGTCCTGTCTTCCACTAGCAAGGATGCTTCCACAGGGCACCTACACTCTAGCTGATGGTCCAGATCAATGCACCCAACTTCCTCCTGGAGAAGGATCTTGGGGAGCAGGAAGCGTCCTCAGGAATCAGAGGTGGCTGGCGTGGCTCCCTTGTCTTTAGTCTGGGGACATCGCTCGTCATCTCTAGCAGCGTTAGTGTTTGGTGGTTATTTTTGTGTGTTGGTGCAGAAAAGCATGGAGGGAGAGGAAAGATTATTCTCCATTATTCAGGGAATCAGAGGAAAATGGTTCCGTGGTTCCCGCTGCCGACCCATAAAACGCCCCCTTGAGTGAGTGGGACCCCTACGGGGGTGAAGGAAGCCCCCAGTGCACAGAGACCCTGGCTTTGGGGCGGCCGGGATGTGGCCTTTGGGCACAGGGACCGTCTCCCTCTGCCTTGGCCCCAGGTGGGTCTCACCGTTGATATCATGGAGTCTTTCATGTTGCCTCGAGTCCCCTTCCCCGCCCCTGGGAGGACTCTGCAGCCAGACTGCTCAGGGCGGCTGAGAGCAGTGGGCAGAGACCCTGGTGCTGCCTGAGGCTGTGCAGGGCCTGTGTGCTTGGGGGGTTCTGGGCAGCCCGCCCTCCAGAGTCCAGGCTGTGGCCGGCCCCGTGTCTCTTCGATGCCCAGGAAGCCCCTGTGCCCAGTGGTGGCTCTGTCCAGAATCTCCTCTCACACGTCATAACTGAATGAGAGCTGGTCTCTGCTTTTCGTTGTTTATAGGATGAATGATGGGAAAAGCATACTTGTGGGACAAACCTTGAGGACGCTGTGCTGAGTGAAACAAGCCAACTGTCAGGACAGAGCCTGTGTGACTCCACCTAGCCGAGGCATTTGGAGTCAGCAGACCCTTGGGGACAGAAGTGGACGGGCTGGGCGGGGGCCGGCGGGGCTCCAGGGACCCGCAGGGCACAGACCACCGGGGGAAGAGCCGGGGTTCCACTGCATCCGGCACCTCGCGAGGTCCCGAGGACCCTCGGCCCGAGGGCGGTCAGGACCCCCTCATGCTCAGCGAGAGAGCAGTGGGCCCCGGGCCGAGGGGGGCCCCGGGCTGAGGCGGGTGCCGGGCCAAGCAGGGCCCGGGCCAAAGGGCATGCAGCCCCAGCCCTTGCTGCCCCTGCCCGGCCCGTCGAGATGCAGGGAGCGGGGGGTCCCCAACTCCATGGTCCTCACCTTGGCATCCAGGTCAGAGCGGGCAGGGGCCACAGGGCAGCTGAGGGCTGAGCTCAGCCTGGATGCCCGCCCTGCGCAACCCCCAGGCCCCTTCCCAGATGCAGTGGAACCCTGGCTGCTTCCCCGCTGTCTGAAGCTGGCTCGGCGAGCGCTGAGGCCTGCTTCTCGGGGACTCGTTCAGGGTCGGCCCTTGGTTCCGGCTCCATGTGGACCTGCGTGTGTCCCCGCTGCCGCGAAACAAACCACCACCAGTGTCCTCCTTAAACAACCTCGTGGTCCTGCTAGGATCCGACCTCTTGTCAGGGCTGGTTCCTCCTGAGGCTTCAGGGGACTCCCTCCCTCGTCCCGGGGCCCCTCAGCTGGCTCTCCTCTCCTGCCACGGTTCCCTCCCTGAGGCCAGGCGACTCCAGCTCCAGGGCTGACCCCTGATCTCCCTCCTGCATGTCACCGTAGGAGCCCCGAGCCAGAGGGAGGCGAGCCCCCCATCCTGCTTCCTTGGGGTCTGCAGCGCCTCTGGCCTCACTTCTAGGGTGTTGGGGGCTCAGTGAAGGAGACAGAGCA
Organism: Muntiacus reevesi; assembly: GCF_963930625.1. Classification (NCBI taxonomy): domain Eukaryota; kingdom Metazoa; phylum Chordata; class Mammalia; order Artiodactyla; family Cervidae; genus Muntiacus; species Muntiacus reevesi. The sequence goes on along the minus strand of NC_089252.1, from coordinate 1,107,402 downwards.
TGTTTCTAGCCCCTCCCCAACACCTTGCTGTCAGGTAACACACGGGCATCAGGTGTGCCCAGAGCACCCCATCCCTGCTGGATACTCGGTTCTGCGAGAGGTGTGTCCAGAGTGGTTAGGCGACCCCGGGAACGGGTGTGCACTCTGGCGCCCACCCCACTGGACGTTGCAGCGATCAGACAGATGCTGAGGACAGGCCTTTGGAACCAGAGAGGCCTTTGTTCCAGCAGTTGGCTCTCGGATTCCTCCCTGCGGGGCGTTGCCTGGAGACAACTGCTGGGCCGGCATATAGTGAGGCCCGGGTGCACACGCCGGCCTGGGGAACAGAGCGTCCTCGGAGGCTGTGCTCAACCCATCACTTCCTTTTCATGGAGGCTGGTATTTGACTTGCAAGTCGATTTTTAACTCTAAGCTCATATGATTAAATCAAGACCCACATAATTAGTTATGGATTTCATGAGTGCAACTTCGAGCACCAGATTCACAAAGACACTTGGCAACAGCATCGGAAGCTGGCAGCAGAGCTGCTGCTGCGTGTGGGCACAGACATGCTCTTCGAGCTTAGCAGCCTGAGCCGGGCTGAGGGCTTCGCTGCTCCAAGTTGTCAGTCAGGGCTCCCCAGCGAACAAACAGAACCGGTGCAGTGGGCTTGCAGCCTGCTCCGTGGGGTGCGGGGCTGGCTCGCTGCGGTGTGGAAAGCACAGGCGCACAGGCTCAGGGACTCTGCCTCTGAAGACTTGACCTGGAGCCTTCCGTACCCCCGACTTGGATGACGTCAGGCCTTAGAGTTGATAGCAAAGTTTCTTAGACTTCGGGGGCTGCAGGATAGAATACAGGCGAGAAGGACATGAATTTGGGGTGCTGGGGGCAGAATGCTGCCATCTGAATGTCATGTTCCCAGAATTCGCAGGCTGAATCCCAAGCCCAGTGTGTCAGGATGGGGGCATCTGGGGGTGACAGAGTCATAAAAGCTGAGCCTCGTGATGGGATCATTCTCCTGCAACAGTGACCACCCAGAGCTGCCCACCCGTTCGTCTACGTGCAGACACAGTGAGAGGTGCTTCTGTAAACCAGGAGGCGGGGACCCACTAGACACCACGTGTGCCAGTGCCCGGACCGCGGATGTCCAGCTCCAGAGTTGCGAGCGACGAGCTGCTCTTTCAGTGCCGACAGCAGCAGGGCTTGAGCCAGTGGCAAAGGGACCCCTGAGCACAGGGACCTGGGCTTCGGTTCAGTCCGTGGCGGCTCGTTTCCTGTCCATGAGGGATAAGAATGCTGTATTGGGGCCGCTGCAGCAGGGCAGGACCGTGGGGCCCTCCCATACACGTTGACTGGATGCCAGGCCCCATGTCCAGGAGTCTCCAGTCCCACCCAGCAGGGGCCATCTGCGTCCCATCGTCACGCCGTGCCAACGGGCTGCAGTGCTTCCTGACCGCGGTCAGGCCCAGGAAGCCGAAAGGAGGAAAGGAGGACAGACCCCAGCCGGCTGCCAGCGCAGCCACTGACTCCAGATAGGGCCCTGCCCCTGGAACCCCAGGACCGAGCTGGGGACAGAGGCTCCCAGGGCCCTGGGCTGGACCGTGGGTCTGGCCACTTGGGTTTCTTATTTGCAAAGGTCTGATCCAGGAACCAACATGACCTGGTGGCAGATACTCCGCTGCAGGCGAAGCTGGGTCTGGTACGGGTCCAGCCCTGATCATCGTGCTCTTCTGTGAAGTGAGGGGGGCCCTAGGGCTGTGAGGAGGGTGAAAGGGTAGCCCCTCCCCACGGGGAGTCTCGTCTGCAGCCCCCACTCTGGCCTGGCGCCCCTGCCACCCCCCAGAACTGCAGGCCAAGCCCCAGCAGTCATCGGCCGCCACGTTGGAGGGAACACTGGCTGTTTTCACGGGGGGCCCTCCTGCCAGACTCTGAAAGGCTCTGGAAACAAAGCCACATGTGCCAGGGGATAAACATGGAGCTCGGGGCATTTTCCTCCACTTTCCACGTAAATTTGGCAGGAAAAATAGGGGATTTCTGTTTTGGATTTGTGCTTTAGTCTGAGGGAAAAAAAGACTTGTCCTCAAATGCCTAGAATAGAAGCTACAAGGTTCCTTTTTTTAAAAAAAAAACAACTTTTTCGAGCAGTTTTAAATTCACAACAAAACTGCGAGGAAGGTACAGAGAGTTCCTGTGCACCCCTGCCCCACCCTTACACAGCATCACACGTTATCCGCCTCCCTGAGAGCGGACTTTCTTACAAATGATGAACTTCCATTGGCAACCGCCCAAAGCCTATGGTTTACATTAGGGCTCCACCTCATTCTGTTGTTTTGGACACATGTACAATGACCTGTATCCACCGTAACGGTATCACTCAGAACTGTTTTCCTGCCCTGAAAACCCTCTGTGCCTCCCCTGACCCCCTCCCCTTCCCCAGGCTCTGGCATCGCTAATCCTTTCACTTTATCTGTAGTTTTGCCTTTTTCAGAATGTCCTATAGTTGAAATTCTTTGCAGATTAGCCTCTTTCAGTTAGTAATATGCATTTAAGTTTTATCCATTTTTTCATGACTTTATAACTTGTATCTTTTTGGCCTTGAATAATATCCATTGTCTGGATGTTCTGGAGTTGGTTTACCTGCCAGGTCCTGCAGACCTCTTGGCTGCTTCCAGGTTTGGCAATTATGAACAGAGCTGCTATAAGCACCTCTGTGCAGGTTTTTGTGTGAACATAAGTTTTTGATTCCTTTGGGTAAAAACCGAGGAGTGTGGTTGCTGTGTCACTGGATAAAATATACTTAGTTTTTTACGAAAGCACCAAACTGTCTCCCAAAGTGCCTGCCCCACTTTGCCCGCCCAGCGACACTGGCTGAGCCTCGTTGCTCCCCTGCCCCCAGCATCTGTGCTGCCCGTGCTCTGGACGGGGGCCTTTCTGACGGGCATGGTGTCTCCGTGTCGTTTTCCCTTGCATCTCCCTGACGACATATGAGGGGGGCGTCTTTTCACGTGCTGCTTTGCCATCTGCTAATCTTCTTTTCTCCCGTATTTACTGAGAACCTTGGCAGGCCCCTGGCAGCAAATCTCCCAGTAAATCTCAACAGGTACCCTGGAGCTTACAACTCTCAGATTTGTTCTCACTGAGCCTCCAGCAGTTGAAAATCACAGTTCAGGATTTCCTACCAGCACTGGCTCCTGGCGGCTTTGTCCCGCCCCTGGAAGCCTGGCTCCCTGCGTTCACCCGTCTGTCACTCCAGTCTTGGGGGCCATGGTTTGCCCTGTGCCCTCCCTTCTCTTACAGACCCGAGAAGAGTGTGTTTTTCAGTCTGTTCAGATTTTCAGCTGTTGTTTGGAGAGAGTGGCAGCTGCCAAGCCCCTGTCATGCAGAACCGGAAACCAGTCCCAAGTTTCTGCCATGATCTAGCCAAGGCTGTGGGTTCACCTTCTCTGTCACACAAGAGGCAAACGGGTGCTGGTTAAGTTCTCAGACTTAAACGCAGACCAGGGCTCCCACCCCAGCCCCTGTACAGTTGGCTGAAGACCCAAAAACACAAGATCTCCTTTCAGAGACTGTTTTCTCTTCTGTAAAATGCGGATACTTCAGAGTTGCTGAGATTAAATTGAACAGTGCTTGCAAAATGACTCTTGACAGTGCTTTGCACAGAGAATTAAGTGACAGCTTTCACCCTTTTGCACACAAGGTGCTGTAGCACAGGCGGGCCACGGGGTGAGTGGAGGCGAAGAGCCCGTGTCCAGGCGCCGGCTGCTGTGGGGGACGCATTGGGAGCTGCTGGTCCGTGGAGGGCGGGGATCGGACCGGGGGTGTGGGGGTAGCCAGTCCACGGGCGCAGCTGGAGAGGCGGCCGACCCGCCCTGCGTGGCTGTCCGCAGGCGCCTCGCCGCAGCCAGGGTGCAAGCGGAGCCTGTGGCGAGGCCTCTGCCTCCCTGGTGGTGGAGGTGGTGGGCAGGCCGGCTGGGAGGCGGGGGCAGGATGACCCCCTGGCCACCTCCCGCCCTCCCTCCTGCTGCCAAGAGGAGCCCCTGCGGGGTTCTCTGCACCCGAGTCTGCACTGACCCCCTCCGGCCACTGCCCTCGGCTTCAAGAACCTTCCCGTCTCGGCTGTCTTGCTGGGAGGCCCGGATCCTGCTCTCCCTACAGCCACCTCGATCAGGAGGGACGGTCACCCGCTCTAGACCCAGGAGGGTGGGCAGGCGAGTGGACGCGGCCCGAGGAGGAGGCAGTGGGGCCTGTGGGTCCCTGTAGCCTGCGCCCACCCAGCCGGCCCCAGGTGCCCCCCCCCCACCCCCCGGCCACTGCGCCCACCCTCCTGGGCAGCCCTGATGTGTGATGACGAGGCCGTGCTGGGCAGTTGGGGCTTGAGGGCGAGGGACGGGAGCCACCTTGGGTTGCAGGAGGACCCGGGGACCTCCTGCCCTGCGGCTGGCAGTGTGGGAGCAGCTGTGAGGACGCTGAACATGGGGTGGATGTGGGTGGGGGTCCCGGGGCCTCTTGGGTACACCTGAACCCTGGCCTCCGCTCTTCCCTCCCAGGCTTGCAGCGTTTTCTTTAAAAGCCGCGTGTTTAAGGCAGGGAGATTATCTGGCACCAGGCAGTGGCAGGAACAGACCTGAGCATTCAGGTAACGCTAGGCTCCACTTAAGCCCTAGATGGGGCTGCCCCGGTGACTCAGCCGGTAAAGAATCCGCCTGCAATGCTGGAGACCTGGGTTCCATCCCTGGGTCGGGAAGATTCCCTGGAGAAGGGAACGGCTACCCACTCCAATATTCTGGCCTGGAGAATCCCTTGGACAGAGGAGCCTGGGAGGCTTCAGTCCATGGGGTCACAGAGTCAGACGTGACCGAGGGACTTTTCAAGCCCTAGATATTCATTATAACATGAATGTACATTTTTAAGGAGAAGGCATTGCCTGTTGTAATTCAGCAAATTGGCTCTTCTCAAACGAAGAGCTCGTGCTGTTTATTTTACCATGAATACTAACTTATCAACACCCGTCAGAAGTTTGGTGAGGGTCAGGGTCAGGGTGTGGGTGGGACACCCCTGCATTGGCAGTTCCTGGGGAGGGGGGTGCACTCCAAGGAGCACGGTGAGGGGGGCCTGGAAGACTTGCTCTTCTTGATACAACCTAGAAATGAGTGTCTGGAGAAGTACACCCAGCGTGCCCGCGGGAACCGCCCCGTGGGCATAGCTGGGTGCAGAGCGGGGAGAAACCAGCCACCAAAGCTCAGATCCTGCCTGGACGGTCAGCCAGGCCCCCTGCCTGCCCAGACGGCCTGTCCCTCTGCTCCCCCAGTGGCCCCAAAACACACCCCTCAGAGAGTGTCCTGGTTGTAAACATGATGCCTGCTCTTCACGGAGGCTGGGCAGGTACAAAGCTGTATGGAGAACAAAGGGAAAACAAACGGCGAGGTAGTTACTGAAGCCTGAATGCGTGTCACTGCCTCTGCTCCGGAGCCTCTCGTGAGACTGGAGGAGAAGTGCGCAGGCAGCGTCTTGTAGCCACTTGGCCCCGTGACAGTAGCAGCCAGGCAGTCCTGTTCTGTAGTTTTACGTGTGCCCTCCTGCTTCCGGCCCTTCCTGTCACGAGTCCTGCTGGGATGAACACTTGATCACCCAGTTTCCACCACTCGACCGCTCACCTGATCAGGTCCTCAGCTATGCCCATCTGGGGTGCTGTGCCCATCTGGGGGCTGCAAGCCCGTGCCCCAGATGCTGCCCCGAGGAGGCCTTGCCTTGCCTTCGTGAGCTCGAGTCCCCAGACCCTGGCCTACCAGTGCTGGGTGGCCTGGTAACAGTTTGCCTGGTCCTTTAAAAAAAGGTCACCTCCTGCTTTTAAATTTTCATTCAGTCACCCCTGGAAGCCGACATCTCACGTCTTTACCTCCATTTGTACTTCCTACAGTTCCGTCTTCTTTGTCCAGCTGCCGTGGGTGGTCTGTTCTCAGCTCCCTGTGAGCATCTCGGGATTCCTCAGTGGGAGACGAGCAGGCAGCCTCAGGGGACCCCTCACCATGTCCGCCTTGAGCAGCCTTCCCTGCCCGCCTGCCCCTCCGTGCTTCACCTCCAGGATGCCCGTTCAGTGCTGGCCACGGCCCTGGTCCCGCAGGTCCTCAGCACGCCAGCCGGCTGGCGAAACAACCATAACACACTGTGCCCCTGCCCATGCGTCTCTACTCCTGGCTGCGGGGTGGACGTGCGGACATGGTTGGCAGGGAGGGCCGCCTTCCTGGAAAATATCACCTCCTGTTGAACCCAGTCGGCATGTGGCGCAGGGGCCAGGCCCCTCCTGCCTGGGTCATGTGAGCTGGGAAGCGTCGCGGGACCAGCTGTCCAGCTTGGGCGTCTCTGCCCTCGTGGACGAGCCACGTCTGAACCCAGGCAGCCAGGAAGGTGCGGTTAAGTCACTGCTGCCAAAGGTTCTCAGGGAAACTCAAGCAGCTGTGCGTCGGGGGTGCTCTCACGGATGGGTGGGGCCAAGCCCAGCACAGAAAGTGTGTCTGTGCCCCGTGGCAAGGGCACAGCCACTGCTGTGGATGCACCCCAGGACCAGGGACTAAGATCGGGGAACAAATGAGGAGCAGTGGCTTCAGATTTTGTATCCTTGTCTGTGACACAGGAAGCACTCAGATTGGTGGTAGGGAACCGTTCTCCCCTGAGATGGACGCCCCCCTCGCTGATCCGTGGGCGGCGCCGCTGTCTGTCACCAGCTTGCTGTCTGTGTCCATCTCAGCTCATGCTGGTCACTTCCGCGGGAACATTGGAACCCTGGGGGTCTGCTCCTCAGGGCACCAAAGTGTGAGATGCTGGCGACCACAGTTCTAGCTGATTCCTGAACCCCTGTGGGGTTCAGGCTGGTGGCATCGTGCTCAGAAGGGACCATGGAGGGCAGGCAGAGGGTGGCGGACTTCACAGCAAGGTATCTTCACTTCTTTCCATGTAACCCCATAAAGCTAGTCCACAGGATGTTGACAGGAAAGTGAACTGACAGCTCCGCTTCAGTGTGGGTGATTTCAAGTGAGCGCATTCGTGACTTCTATGTAAATGCCTGTTTGATCTTTTTATACAATTTGTTCTCCTAAGTGAATTTAATATTCCTTCCCCTGATTATCTATTTGTACTACAAGAGTCTTTTATCAAGATAATTGGAAAAAAATAAACCTCAACTAAGTTCAAAGCCAGGTTATTATGAATGTTAGTAAGTTGAGTTAATAAATATTTTCCTTTAAGTGCTCATGGGAGGCAGAGAGAAAATCTTACACAAAGCTGTTAATGAGTGAGTGGATAAATTAGTAAGGAGAGAGCATTCACCCTTTGCAACATCCTGCGACACACCGGCCTGTTCCCAGCTGCAGACAATAGCTCGGACCAGCTCCTCTGCTGGACACAGGGTCCGTGCTGGATCAACAGAGGGGTGCGAATCGGTGTCCAGAACACATGCAGGCAGCAAGGGGACACGTGTTTTCAGAGTCTGATTACCCTGGACAAACACAGGCAGAGTCTGCCTGCCTCGGGGTCCGCGTTGAAGCGCTCCCAGCGTTGGGGGCCTCAGCCCGGGCGGCAGGTGTTGGCCGAGCTCAGAGCCATCCTCACGGTGAGCAGTCCACCCCGACCTCCCGTCCATCTCCTCGCCCTCACACCTGGGTTTATCCTCAAGGAGCAATGGCACTTGGGCGTCAGCAGTCTTCTTGGCAGAATGGACACCACAATGTTTGATGCTCTGAAAAGAGAACGAAGCCAGGAGTGGGAGCACAGCCAGGCCAGACCTCTCCTGACCACGCCCAGGGTGCTGGCTGCCCCACGGCGCACGTTACCGAGGAAGCTAGTCGGGGTGCCTGCTTATTCTACTAGAAAATTGAGGCAGCATCGGTGCCATGGGACTGCCAGGCCGTGGAGGCTGCAGTTTGAGAAAACGGTTCAAAAACCACTTTGTTAGCTAGGATATGGAAGCAACCTAGATGTCCATTGGCAGACGAATGGATAAGAAAGCTGTGGTACGTATACGCAATAGACTATTACTCAGCTATTGAAAAGAATGCATTTGAGTCAGTTCTAATGAGGTGGATGAAACTGGAGCCTATTATACAGAGTGAAGTAAGTCAGAAAGAAAAACACCCATACAGTATATTAACACATATATGTGGAATTTAGAAAGATGGTAACGATGACCCTGTATGTGAGACAGCAAAAGAGACACAGAAGTAAAGAACAGTCTGTTGGACTGTGTGGAAGAAAGCGAGGGTGGGATGATTTGAGAGAATAGCATTGAAACATGTATGTTATCATATGTGAAATAGATCTTCAGTCCAGGTTCGATGCATGAGACAGGGTGTTCAGGGCTGGTGCACTGGGATGACCCAGAGGGATGGGATGGGGAGGGAGGTGGGAGCAGGGTTCAGGATGGGGGACACATGTACACCATGGCTGATTCATGTCAATGTATGGCAAAAACCACTCAATATTGTAAAGTAATTAGCCTTCAATTAAAATAAAGTAATTAAATTAATTACAGTGGAAGTGAGAAATAGATTTAAGGGACTAGGTCTGATCGACAGAGTGCCTGATGAACTATGGACAGAGGTACATAACACTGTACAGGAGACAGGAATCAAGACCATCCCTAAGAAAAAGAAATGCAAAAAAGCAAAATGGCTGTCTGAGGAGGCCTTACAAATAGCTGTGAAAAGAAGGGAAGCAAAAAGCAAAGGAGAAAAGGAAAGATATACCCATTTGAATGCAGAGTTCCAAAGAATAATAGCAAGCACAGATAAGAAGGGCTTCCTCAGAGATCAATGCAAAGAAATAGAGGAAAACAATAGAATGGGAAAGACTAGAGATCTCTTCAAGAAAATTAGAGATCCAAGGGAACATTTCATGCAAAGATGGGCTCAATATAGTACAGAAATGGTATGGACCTAACAGAAACAGACGATACTATGAAGAGGTGGCAAGAATACACAGAAGAACTGTACAAAAAAGATCTTCATGATCCAGATAAGCACGACGGTGTGATCATTCACCTAGAGCCAGACATCCTGGAATGTGAAGTCAGGTGGGCCTTAGGAAGCATCACTACAAACAAAGCTAGTGGAGGTGATGGAATTCCAGTTGAGCAATTTCAAATCCTGAAAGATGATGCTGGGAAAGTGCTGTACTCAATATGCCCGCAAATTTAGAAAACTCAGCAGTGGCCACAGGACTGGAAAAGGTCTGCTTTCATTCCAATCCCAAAGAAAGGCAATGCCAAAGAATGTTCAAACTACCACACAATTGCACTCATCTCACACGCTAGTAAAGTAATGCTTAAAATTCTCCAAGCCAGGTTTCAGCAATATGTGAACCATGAAATTCCAGATGTTCGAGATGGTGTTAGAAAAGGCAGAGGAACCAGAGATCAAATTGCCAGCATCCACTGGATCATCGAAAAAGCAAGAGAGTTCCAGAAAAACATCTATTTCTGCTTTATTGACTATGCCAAAGCCTTTGACTGTGTGTATCACAATAAATTGTGGAAAATTCTGAAGGAGATGAGAATACCAGACCACCTGACATGCCTCTTGAGAAACCTGTATGCAGGTCAGGAAGCAACAGTTAGAACTGGACATGGAACAACAGACTGGTTCCAAATAGGAAAAGGAGTACGTCAAGGCTGTATATTGTCACTGTGCTTCTTTAACTTATATGCAGGGTACATCATGAGAAACGCTGGGCTGGAGGAAGCACAAGCTGAAATCAAGATTGCCGGGAGAAATATCAATAACCTCAGATATGCAGATGACACCACCCTTAAGGCAGAAAGTGAAGAAGAACTAAAGAACCTCTTGATGAAAGTGAAAGAGGAGAGTGAAAAAGTTGGCTTAAAACTCAACATTCAGAAAACTAAGATCATGGCATCCGATCCATCACTTCATGGCAAATAGATGGGGAAACAGTGTCAGATGTTATTTTCTTGGGCTCCAAAATCACTGCAGATGGTGACTGCAGCCATGAAATTAAAAGATGCTTACTCCTTGGAAGAAAAGTTATGAGCAACCTAGACAGCATATTAAAAAGCAGAGACATTACTTTGCCAACAGAGGTCCATCTAGTCAAGACTATGGTTTTTCCAGTGGTCATGTATGGATGTGGAGTTGGACTATAAAGAAGGCTGAGCGCTGAAGAATTGATGCTTTTGAACTGTGGTGTTGGAGAAGACTCCTGAGAGTCCCTTGGACTGCAAGGAGATCCAACCAGTCCATCCTAAAGGAGATCAGTCCTGGGTGTTCATTGGAAGGACTGATGTTGAAGCTAAAGCTCCCATACTTTGGCCACCTGACGCAAAGAACTGACTCATTTGAAAAGACCCTGATGTTGGGAAAGATTGAGGGCAGGAGGAGAAGGGGACGACAGAGGATGAGATGGTTGGATGGCATCACTGACTCAATGAACATGGGTTTGGGTGGACTCTGGGAGTTGGTGATGGACAGGGAGGCCTGGCGTGCTGCGGTTCATGGGGTCACAGAGAGTCTGAAACGAATGAGCAACTGAACTGAGTTAATTAAAAATGAAAAAAACCACTTTGCTTGCAGAAGGGCCTGGTGGGGACCGCTCTGGCCTGTCCCTTGGGCTCCACCCCAACCCATGTGACACTTCTGGCTGCCTGCCCTCCCCCGCAGGAGCCCCGAGCCTGGGAGCAGGTTTGGGGTGCAGCCACAGAAGGTGTAGGAGAACCCGCCATGGGCTGAACCAGCCCCCATGCACCCGCGGGCACCTGGACTGGGAGACTCCCGCCTGCTGGTGAGGGTCCCCTCCAAGGCCCCGCTTGACCTTCTCACTTGCGAAGCCCAGGGGCTCGGCCACCGAGGGGGAGGCCTGTCAGAAAAGGGCAAAGGCAGAGCCTGGAGGAGCAGGGAGCCCCAGGGCCCTCGGGGCAGGCCCATGCGTGTGCCGCTGGGTGGGGCGGGCTGGTACTGCTCTGGAGGCGCTTGGAGACCAGATCAATGGAGACGTGGGGGAGAGAAGGACATCAGGCATGTAGGTTTATTGCTGACCTGATTTTGGCCAAATAGGCCAGTTGTGTCAAATTATGATAAATTAGGGTAATTTTCTAAAAGTTCCAAGAATAGTTCCCTCCACTTATCCTCCTGACTGGTCCTTAAGGTGGGGGGGGGGGGTGCAGCGGAGGGGTTCACAGGCCGAATCCACTGGATTGACCTGCCTCTGGTCAGGTGCGGGGGCAAGGGGCTGCCTCCCGCCTGCCCCAGGGGTGCCTAGGGTCTTCGTCCTTCCTCCTCCCGCACTTGGGGCCACCACCCACCCGATGGGGGCTTGAGGCTAGACTTGGCCAAGAGATGATGGGGGACCAGGAGCCCAAGTTCAGCCTGGACAAGGGGACGTCATGTGGGAATGTTCCTGGGGTGTGGGTCATGGGACCCCCAAGCATCCCGTGGGCTGAGGTCATCAGACTCCAGGTGAGGACGGAGAGTCCCCCTTCCTGCTGCCAGGGCTTCTACCCCATCAGCCCCACGGCCCCTTCCTGCCTAACTCCCGCCGTGTCCTGAGGCCCCTGGCCCAGCAGGAGGCCCCTATGGCTCCTCCAGGGCCGTGCCAGGTGGGCAGAGACCCAGGGCGTCAGCGCTGCCTGGAGGAGCTTCGGCCTCTCAGAGCCTGCCCCCAGCGTCCCCCAGGCTGCCCAGAAGGAATGAGGTGGAACGGGGCCGTGGGGGCCGCAGGGCTGCCGGGGTAGAAGTCTTTCATTTCATTTTATGTATTTATCAGTGGCTGTGCTGGGGGTCGGTTGCTGGGCCAGCTTTTCTCTAGTTGTGGTGCTCGAGCTTCTCATCGAGGTGGCTGCTCTCGTGGAGCCAGGGCTCCGGGCTCAGAGGCTTCTGTGGCTGTGGCACATGGGCTCTAGAGCGCAGGCTCAGCGATTTGGCTCTGTTGCTCCACTGTGTGTGGGATCTTCCTGGACCAGGGATGGAACCCATGTCTCCTGCATTGCCAGGCAGATTCTTTACCACTGAGCCACCAGGGAAGCCCTAATAATTATTTATTAATAATTATAATTATAATATATAATAATTATAGCTTTGCTGCTATATGATTCACATATAGTTTGCCCCTCTTGAGTGTATGATTCTGCTGTTTCTGGAGTGTTCCCAAATTCTGGAGCCATCACTACTGTCTGATTTTAGAGAATCTCCATCTCCCAGGAGACGCTGGCAGCTGGTTCATGCTCAGCCCTTTCCCGCTCCTGCCAGCCCTGAGCTACCAAGGCTGTGTCTTAAATACTTCCTTGTTCTGGATCCTGAGAACAGAACCACCCAGCATGTCTGGCGTGACTGGACCCTTTCACCCTGAGCTGTCTTCAAGGGTCATCCACGTTGTAGCAGGAGTCAGCGCTTCATTTCTTCCATGGCCCAGCAGTGGCCCAGTGTGTGTGCAGCTTCCAGATTTTTAGTCCATCTGTCAGCAGGTGGACATCTGGGTTATGTCCAGCTCTTGGCTGTTGTGACTCAGTCGACCATGAACATCCGTGTACAGGTTTCTGTGTGCAAATGCATGTTGACTTCTCCAGGCATGCACCTAGGAGTGGGATGATGGGGCTCCATGAGGAAGGTTTGGGGGCACAGCCAGACTCTTTCCAAGGTGACTAGATTGCGGCACGCTCCCAACAGCAGTGCATGAGGCCTGGTTTCTCCAGCACTTGTCGTCGGCTCTTGCACTCGGGCTGTCCTGGTTGGGGTGAAGTGGGATCTTAGGGTGGGTTTGCCCTACATTTCCCTGGTGATGAATGGTGTTGAGCCCCATTTCATGTGCTTCTCAGTCACTTGTGTATCTTCTTTGGAGAAAGGTCTGTTCAGATCCCTTGCCCATTTTTAAAATTGGGTTGTCTTTTCTATCATTGAGATGTAGGAATTCTGTGTTCTAGATACAAGTCCCTTGTCACACATGAAAGTGAAAGTATAGTTGCTCAGTCATGTCTGACTCTTTGCCACTCCATGGACTGTAGCCCATCAGGCTTCTCCATCCATGGGGTTTTCCAGGCAAGAATGCTGGAGTGGATTGCCATTTCCTTCTCCAGGGAATCTTCCCCATCCAGGGATCAAACCCAGGCCTCCCACATTGAAGGCAGACACTTTACCTTCTGAGCCATGATGTGTACATATATTCTCCCATTCTGCGGCTTATCTTATACTTCCCAAGACACTCTGTATTAGTGTCTGTTTAGTCTGCTAAGGCTGCGGTAACTAAGTATCACTGACCTTGTTACTGAACAGAAACCTGTTTTCTCACAATCTCAGAGACTGAAGTCTGAGGTCCTGGTGTTGACAGGTTGGTTTCTCTTGAGACGTCTCCCCTTGGCAAGTTGGACGGCTGTCTTCTCCTGTGTCCTCACGTGGTCCTGCCTCTGTGTGTGAGTGTGTCTCCTCACCTCCTCTTCTCAAAAGGACACTAGTCCTGTAGTTGGACCAGGGCCCACACACAACCTCATTGTAGCCTTGTTCAATTGCTAAGTCATGTCTGACTCTTTGCAACCCCACGGACTGCAGCTCACCAGGCTTCCCTGTCCTTCACTCTCTCCCAGAGTTTGCTCAAGTTCATGTCCATTGAGTTGGTGATGCCATCCAACCATCTCATCCTCTGTCACCCCCTTCTCCTCCTGCTGTCAATCTTTCCCAGCATTAGGGTCTTTTCCAATGAGTCGGCTCTTCTCATCAGGTGGCCAAAATATTGGAGCTTTAGCTTCAGCATCAGTCCTTCCAGTTTTTAGGGCTGATTCCCTTTAGGATTGACTGGTTTGATCTCCTTGCTATCCAAGGGTTCTCAAGAGTCTTCTCCAGCATCACAGTTTGAAAGCATCAGTTCTTCAGCGCTCAGCCTTCTTTATAGTCCAACTCTCACATAGGTACATGACTACTGGAAAAACAATAGCTTTGACTAGACAGACCTCTGTTGGCAAGTTTAATCTATCTGTTTTATCTTGTTTGCTCCTGCTTTTGATATCACATCTGAGAAGAGTCTGGGATCACTGGTTTTCAGCCTGAAGACCTTCCTTTAGAGTTCTGTAAGGCAGCTCTCGGTGTTTGTTCTTCTGGGCTAGTCTTCATTTCACCTTCATGCTTGATGACAGTGTTGCTGGATATAGGAGCCTCAGGTAGGGGGGTGTTTTCTGAGCAGTGTGAACACGGTTATCCACAGCTTCCTGCTGAGATGTTAGGTTGTTAATCTCACCCAAGTGACCTCTCAGGTGACCTGTTGCTGTCTGTGCTGTTCCCAAGGTTTTCTCCTTGTCTGTGGCCTTCGGTATTTTTCCTGTGATGTCTCTTCCCTGACAGAATTCAGTGAGTCTCCTGCTTTTCAGCAGATCTGGGGGGTTTGCAGCCACTGTTTCTCAAACATTCTCCTCCTCGCTCCTCTCCCTCCCACTGGTACCTGGATGCCACAGTGCTGGCCCAACCCGTGTGTCCCAGGTTCTCGCTGTTCTCAGCCTGTGTAATTGCCTCCAGCGATCTCCTAGTTCTCTAACCCTTTCTTCTGACAGTTTACATTCACTGCCAAGCTCCTGTAGTGAATTTTCTGTTATTGTATGCTTCAACTTCAAATTTTCCATTTGATTCTTTAAAAAATTTTTCTTTTTTGATATTCTCCATCTGATGCTATGAACAGTCAATCAAATTTTCTTTAGTTCTGTGACCATACTTATAATGGCAGTTTTGAAGCTTTTTGTTAATCTGACATTTGATCATTCTCATAGGAAGTTTCTGTTGCCTGATTTTTTTTTTCTGATGTACAGGTCATACCTTACTGTTTCTTTGCCCTATGATTTTTTATTGAAAACTGGGCATTTTAGATGATAAAATGTCTAGGAACACTGAATATTGCCCCCCCCCCCAATGTTACTGTTCTCTGCTTGTGTGTTTAATGATTGGTTGGATTATTTTAGTGAAGTTTATTTTATTTTCTTCTTGGGTATCTCCCTGAGCAGCCTCCTTCGTGATCTGGGACTCTGGGAGGTGGAGGGTGGGGGTCTTGGTTCAAATACCAAAGACTCTCGTTTTTAAATGAATTTCCATAGATTTTCTTGAATAAATGTTTCATTTGCTGTTGTCCTTGGAACCGCTTCTGGAGCTTTAAGTGGTTTTGTTTTGTTTTGTTTTGTTTGTAAACAAATCAGCTGAGCTCTGCTCACTCTTTCGCAGGAAGCCCACCTCCTAGTACTTTTTTGTTAAAAAAAAAAAAAGTAATTGGGTTTTTGTGCACAACCCTTGGCCTGCAGTGCTGACATCTGGAGGAAGGGCAGCCCAGGAGGGATAGGCCTCCGTGCCCCCAACAACAAGTCCCCCTCTCCCTGCAGGGTGAGTGCTCCCCTAAGTGTCGCAACCTGTTTGTGCTGGAGACGGTGTGCGTGGCCTGGTTCTCCTTCGAGTTCCTGCTGCGCTCGCTGCAGGCCGAGAGCAAGTGCGCCTTCCTGCGGACCCCGCTCAACATCATCGACATCTTGGCCATCCTGCCCTTCTACGTGTCGCTGCTCGTGGGCCTGGCGGCCCGGCCCGGCGTGGGAGGCAACAAGCTGCTGGAGCGCGCGGGGCTGGTGCTGCGGCTGCTGCGGGCGCTGCGCGTGCTCTACGTGATGCGCCTGGCGCGCCACTCGCTGGGGCTGCGCTCGCTTGGCCTGACCGTGCGCCGTTGCGCGCGTGAGTTCGGGTTGCTGCTGCTCTTCCTCTGCGTGGCCATGGCCCTCTTCGCGCCGCTCGTGCACCTGGCCGAGCGCGAGCTGGGCGCGCGCCGCGACTTCTCCAGCGTGCCAGCCAGTTACTGGTGGGCCGTCATCTCCATGACCACCGTGGGCTACGGCGACATGGTGCCGCGCAGCCTGCCCGGGCAGGTGGTGGCGCTGAGCAGCATCCTCAGCGGCATCCTGCTCATGGCCTTCCCGGTCACCTCCATCTTCCACACCTTCTCGCGCTCCTACTCGGAGCTCAAGGAGCAGCAGCAGCGCGCCGCCAGCCCCGAGCCCGCCCTGCGCGAGGACAGCACGCGCTCCGCCTCCGCCACCGCCACTGAGGACGACGGCTCACAGAGCCCCGATGGCACCGGCTCAGCCGGGGCCTCCTCGGAGGGGCCGTGGGCACGGGCGGGGCCGACCTGACCTGCGGTGACAGTCGGGGGCCTGGGGGCGGCACCGCGTCCTCGCCCCGCTCCGCGCTCAGAGGGGCGGGACGGCTCCTGTCGTCAGCCTGCATGTTGCTCGACCTGCGCACACCGGAACTTGGCCCGGGCCTGACCGGCCTGACTCTGGGGTCAAAGCCATCCTGTGCTTGGAGTAAAGAGTTTCACCCTAGGAGCACCACCAACCTGTTCTGCACTTTCCTTTTTTGTCTCCAGAGTTTCCACTCCATGGCCAACTAAAACTAAATTCCATAATCCTAGAAGGTCCAGGCCTGTAGCAAATGCCAGAAGGCCACACTTGTCCTTCAGCCTCACCCTGACCTTCCCCCGCTGGTCACTGTGGGGCTCAGCGGGGTTGGGGGTCAGCCTTGTGGAGCTGTAGGAAAGGGCAGTGCCTTCCTGCTCCTGCTGTCACCCCCGGGGGCCATGCCACCTCAGAGGGGGGCCTTTACATAGCCTCTGTAGAGGCCACATGCCCACCAAGTAACGGGGGCGCTTACAGCCCCTAGTTCCTTTGGGGGGGTGTGTGCCAGCCCTGACCTCTGACCTCCCTTCCCTAGTCCTCATCTGCTGTCCCCTCAGAATGCCCAGCAACGCTGCAGGCCTCCGTGTCAGCCGGGGGCCCCACAGCCTCCTTGGGCGCCTGGCCCCCTCCCTGGGCATGCAGCTGCTGGAAGCTGGTCATCACGGAGCTGCTGCTTCTCCAGGGGAGGGGAGGCGTCTGTGCCAACGTGGCTCTTCGGCCACAAGCCTGCTCCTCCGGAGGAAACGACTTCCTCCTGGGCGGGGGTTTCGCCGACTGTCCCTCCGAGGGATCGGTCAGCAGTGGGACACCCCCCTTCGCTGCAGTGGTCCTGAGGGCCCCCAGGAGCCCTGCAGAACCAGAGCCACCGCCGGTCACAGGATGGGTGCCGTGGGCCATCCTGCGGAGAACCGTGCAGGGACGGGGGCACGCTGTTCCCCAGCACCCGGGCGGGCCACCAGCCCTGGCTTTCCTGCTCCTCCCCATCCTGCCCCGACCCTCCCACGTGGTCCCTCGGGCCGGGGGCTGGCGGGCCTCTGCTGGCCGAGGCTTTCTCTGCCCACCTAGGTTGGGGGCAGGAACGAGCCGGGTCCCTGCCAGCCTGTGGCCCCACACCCACCCTGGAAGCCCACCCCGAGATGCTCCCTGGGACAGTCCGCATGAGTCCTGCAAGACACAACACACCACAGCTGCTTCCTGCCAGAGCTCTCTGGTTCACCCGAACACGTCTGTACACGTTTAAAGGGGGTGGTCTCTGTCGGTGGCCTTCCAGGGACCTTCAGCAAACAGCCCCCTACCCTCAGGGCTGCTCCTGCACATGCTGTAACCTCCCTGGGCCCCGACTGGCCCTCCACAGCCCCAGCTGACACCTGGGGGCTCGGGGATTCACTCAGATCACCAGGGCCACTCCAGGGCTGAATGTGCTCCACCGTCAGTGATGTGGGTCTGAAACCCCCATATCTGCTGCCAAAATAGGCCCAACTCTGGTACCTCTTATTCAGAGGAAAATGCCCCCCCCCCCCCCCCCGCCCCGCCACACACACAGTTTCCTCCCAGCCAGCTGGAATCCAGGACGGGCAGCAAGAGGTGCTTGAGCTGTGGGCAGGCAGGCGGCTCTCTGAGCTGTTCACCTGCTCTCACTCTGAGTAGACGCGGTCACTCACCCAGGAGCCGGAGCAGCAGCACCGTCTTCTTCCCATTTCCAATATGTCCCCCTTGTTGAGAGGAAGAGCTATGAAAGTGACCATCATATATTTTTCTCACTGGGAGCCCCAGGTGGAGTTACTATTAAAAATATCTGCCTTGCCCTAGTGGACGTCTTGTCCAGGGCCCGGGCCCAGAGCCCTCTTGGCCAGTGTGGCACCAGGCCTGTGAACACGCCCGCTCTGCTCGGTCTCCAAAGGGCAGCTCCTCAGAGGAACACGGGAGCCACTTCCAAGCTGGTTCTCTGCTCATCAGTCAAGTCAGAGGAGGCTAGAGGTAAGTTCTCAGGAACAAAGATGGGTTCCCCAAAAAGACACCCCATATATTTTTTGCCTCTTTTTTTTAAACTAAACTTTTACTGAATAATTGTTAATTAAAATAGTTATTCTGAATTAACACATTATTAGAGGGAAAATAAACATCCACGCCAGAGCAGTACCCCTGCCCTGCACCATTCAGTACGGGGAATCTGGGGTCCACAATGAGGCTCTGTGCTGCCTGGGGTTGCCGTGTCGACTGTCACCAGCTCAGGTCAGCTCCAGCAGCCGGACTCATCCTCAGACACTCAAGGGCTGTCGTGACTCATCGAAAAAACTTAAAATAATTCCCTTTCATGTGTCTTGACTTGGTGGATTTTTTTGGCCTTGCCCCTATTATAAATGCTCTAAAACAAGCTGCTTAGTACAAACAGCTCCAACCCGACCTTCTATACAGAATTGTGCGTTTTCTTTAAAATACCTCTTCTGGCCTTTATAGGAGACATTCCCCAACCTCTTGAGACATTCCGTTGTCAACAGAACTGTGTGAATTGGTGAACAGGCGGCTGCCTCCTTCGGCCTGGTCCCACTGGCACAGGGCGGTCACTGTCCCAGGATTCTGAGGGGTGACCCCGGTGTCACAGGCCAGTGCTGTTCCCCAGGAGCCTGAGGGGCAACCCCGGTGTCACAGGCAGCGCGACCCCCGGGAGACTGAGGGGCAACCCCGGTGTCACAGGCAGCGCTGACCCCCGGGAGCCTGAGGGGTGACCCACGTGTCACAGGCAGCGCTGTCCCTCAGGGATCTGAGGGGTGACCCACGTGTCACAGGCAGCACTGTCCCCCGGGAGCCTGAGGGGTGACCCACGTGTCACAGGCAGCACTGTCCCCCGGGGATCTGAGGGGTGACCCACGTGTCACAGGCAGCACTGTCCCCCGGGAGCCTAAGGGGTGACCCACGTGTCACAGGCAGCACTGTCCCCCAGGGATCTGAGGGCTGACCCACGTGTCACAGGCAGCACTGTCCCCCGGGAGTCTGAGGGGTGACCCACGTGTCACAGGCAGCACTGTCCCCCAGGGATCTGAGGGGCGACCCTGGTGTCACAGGGAGCACTGTCCCCCAGGAGCCTGAGGGGTGACCCACGTGTCACAGGCAGCACTGTCCCCCAGGGATCTGAGGGCTGACCCACGTGTCACAGGCAGCACTGTCCCCCGGGAGCCTGAGGGGCGACCCCGGTGTCACAGGCAGCACTGTCCCCCAGGGATCTGAGGGCTGACCCACGTGTCACAGGCAGCACTGTCCCCCAGGGATCTGAGGGCTGACCCACATGTCACAGGCAGCACTGTTCCCCGGGAGTCTGAGGGGCGACCCCGGTGTCACAGGCAGCACTGTCCCCCAGGGATCTGAGGACTGACCCACGTGTCACAGGCAGCACTGTCCTCCAGGGATCTGAGGGCTGACCCACGTGTCACAGGCAGCACTGTCCCCCAGGGATCTGAGGGCTGACCCACGTGTCACAGGCAGCACTGTCCTCCAGGGATCTGAGGGCTGACCCACGTGTCACAGGCAGCACTGTCCCCCAGGGATCTGAGGGCTGACCCACGTGTCACAGGCAGCACTGTCCCCTGGGAGTCTGAGGGGCGACCCCGGTGTCACAGGCAGCACTGTCCCCCGGGAGTCTGAGGGGCGACCCCGGTGTCACAGGCAGCACTATCCCCCAGGGATCTGAGGGCTGACCCACGTGTCACAGGCAGCACTGTCCCCCGGGAGTCTGAGGGGCGACCCCGGTGTCACAGGCAGCGCTGTCCCCCAGGGATCTGAGGGCTGACCCACGTGTCACAGGCAGCACTGTTCCCCGGGAGCCTGAGGGGCGACCCCGGTGTCACAGGCAGCGCTGTCCCCAGGGCGGGGTGCCGGCCCAGCACTTCCCTGGATCCCCTGAGGTGAAGAACAGACGGGCCCTTGACTCTGCCCTGGGCCGCGCTCCGACTCCACTCACAAGGCCACACTGGATCCGCGAGCAGTTTATTGAGTTAAAGTCACCCTGACAGGACTGTGGGGCTCCCACACGGGGCACGCAGGGCACCACTGCACCCGGCGACAGACATCTCCCTTCATTTTAAAAAATAAAGATTTACAGAGCATCTTGCAGGCCAGAGATCTGCACGGGATCCTCAAACATTCAGGAGCTCTTGAGGAAAAGTCAGGAGGAGGAGACGGCTTTGCACGCATTCCACCGACCACACAAACACGGCACTCTGGCAGTGGCCCGGGGAGCATGGACGCCACAGGCCCTCCACCCAGCAGGAGGGAAAGTGCCTGCGGAAAGTCTGCAGAAGTATCTAGAACACTCGCCTGGGAGACTGAGGTGCCCATGTAGACTGAAGAGGGCCAACGTCAGACACAGGGGACGCGGAGGGCCGCGCAGAAGGTGGGGGCAGCATGGGGAAGCCTGCTCCGCCGCCCCCTGCCCTGACCCGCAGGTGCCTCCAGGCCTGGAAGACGGATGCCTTGGGCTGCGTCTGAAAAGGGCACGGTTCCCAGAGGGAATGGATGCCTGGGGGAGTCCAGTCCTAGACCCGGGCCCCTAGCCTTCCCGGGCGCACCCCAGGCCCACCAGCACCCAGGCCCCCTTCCCAACACCCCGGGCCCACACCGGCCACAGCTCTGCCGGACGTGATTGGGTCCACAGCAGCCTCACCAGGCGGGGCCGGTGGAGCAGCGAGGTCACTAGGGCCTGGAAAGGTGCCGCCCTGGGGCTAGGAATCCGGAGCCCGGCATCCCACGTGGCCCAGCCTAACCCTGCGGTGCGTCACCCCGGCTGGCCTGGACCGCGGGCCCCTCGGGTGGGGACCCAGGCTCCCCGGTGCTGTTTCTCACTCCTGCCACGTCTCGCCCATCCTGAGATCCCCGGCCTGGCTGCAGGGTCCCCCACCCGCCATGTCAGGGGCCTGGGGGAGGTTCCCAGAGGTCCTGGGTCCCACGGGGTGCAGGACTGCCCCCCGGGGCTGTGAGCTTGCCCCAGGCTCTGGCCAGTGGTGTCCTGAGCTGAAGTGGAAGAGAGGCCTGTTTTCTGTCAGCTTGAGAGCGCGGCAGCCCCGTTTGGGGAGACCTGCTCGTGGAGTCCTGGGCAGCAGAGTGCAGCGTTGGCCCCCGGGCCCTGCCATGCCCAAGAGCCGGAGGCCGGGCGAGTCCCCCACGGCCGGACCCGTCTGGGGGCTGTGGCCTCGCTGCCCACGTGGAGCACAGGTGGTCGGGCCAGAAGCTTCGGTCCCGCGTCCTCATCCTCCCGGCCGCCTCAGAGAGCCTTTGCGCTGGTGGGGTGGGCCGCGTGGGGGGCTGGCTTCAGTGGGTGGCGGGTGAACACGTAGGCCTGCCCCAGGATGGCCAGGTCCACCAGCACCTGCAGCAGCCCACACACCGAGAACTGCAGGGGCGCCCCGTTCAGCAGGAAATAGGCCGTCTTGAAGGTGTCTCCACTCGTCCACATGAAGACCATCTTGATGCTGCAGAGACACAGAAGCGGTCAGGGGTCACAGACTGGGGTCAGGGGTCACAGACCACAGTTAGGGGTCACACAGCAGGGTCAAGGGTCTTAACCCAGGGGTCACAGACTGGGGGTCAGGGGACTTAACCCAGGGGTCAGTCAGGGGACATGCCAGACCCTGGCCCACGCTCCTGTCCTGGCCGTGAAGTCGCCACGTGCATGGCCGCAGGGACAGGAAGGCCCTCGGGCAGGAGAAGCCTCAGGTCTGCGGGGCAGAGAAGGGCGCCGCAGGGCCAAGCCCATGTGGGCTCACAAATGTCCTGGCTGCAGGCACAGCAGGCGTGTGGCCCTCAGCTGACCTGCTATGGCCTCAGGTGGGAGAGGCCTGTCACACTGTCTCCCACCAGCCAAGCTCACAGCACGAGAACTGGCCTGCACCCAGGGCACTGAGCAGGAAACCAGGTGCCTCTCTTGGTAACTCCTGCTCAGCCAGGCTCCTCGCTCCCAAGACAGCCTGAGGGGGACCCCCTTCCAGTCATCAGTGTCGCTCCTGGAGTCTCAGACCAGTCCTCAGAGCAGAACTGCATCTCTGACCGCTCGCGTCTGCACACACCTCTCCACGTCTAACAGCTGGCTGGCCAGGCACAAGCACCAGCACATTGTTTTCCTGCATAAAATGTTTAAATCAGACCCATTTCCACAGCAGGCGAACCATATGTGGCTGATTAAGCCAGGCCACAGTTTGTGGGGGCAGCTGCCTGTCGGCTGGGAGGACTCCAGGGACAGGATGCAGGTCTGAGCCGTCTGTGCCAAGGGCAGGGCAGGCGCTCTGCGCTCCTGAAGTGGCCCCATCCACCTGGGGTTGGGAGGCCTCTGACCCCAGGCTGGTTCCTATCAGTAAAGCCAGGCGAGGGGCCATGACCCGTGTCCAGGGCAGTGATCCCCACATCCCCAGCTCTGCCCACTGGAGCATCAGACAGACCACATAGAAGCAGGGCAGAAAGTGGACAGTTCCCCCGACCTGCACTCTCGAAAGCTGGAGCTTCCAGGATCCTTACTAAGGAGAATGGTTCAGGCTGGGGCTCTGAGCCCAACCCCATCCACCCTGCGGCCCGGCGTCTGTGTCCAAACAGCCCTGCAACTCCTGCTGGTTTGTCATCTGGGCTCACACAGTGTTTAAAGACTTTGGTTTTCAGTTAGCTGATATAACTCTGCATTTAAACAGAGTTTAAAGTTTTGACATTTGACTTTGGTTTCACAGTCTGTGATAGAATGCACATTTGGGACTTGCTGAGTATCTTAAATCCGTACATGGATCTTGCGCCAAATTTGGGAAGTTTTTAGACACCATTTCTTCAACTCTTCTGCACCACTCTCACCTCTCCTGCATCTCGAGTGACACAAATGTTAAACATCTCCTGCTGTCCCTGAGTCTATTCTTTTTTCCCCAATATTTTTTTCCTGTTGTTCAGAATGGATGATTTGTATCAATCTTCAAGTTCATTGATTTGTCCTTTGTCATCTCCATTCTACTAATGAACTAATGAAGTATGTTTTCTGTTCAGCTACCGTATTTTTCAATTTAAAAATTTTTAGTTATTTCTCTCATAGCGTTTATTTCTCCCCTGTGATGGTCTATCTTTGCATTGATTTCAAGAGTATCTGCTATTGCTCTTTAGAGAATAGTTACACCAGTGCCTTTAAAATCTGGTAACTCCAGTCCCTGTGTCAATTCTTTATTGTCTGTTGTCTTTTTTTTGAGAGTTGTTGAGATTTTCCTAGTCTTCATGGTGAGTAATTTTGGTTTACATCCTGGAGGTTTTTAACACTACGTAAGGAGACTCTGTCTTGCTGCAATCCTGTGGAGAATGTTGTTTTTTTTGTTCCAGCAGGAAACTGACATGGTTAAGTTCAAGCTGCAAGCTGTGGCTGGTATTTGGGGACTACGGCTGAATTCAGTTCAGTTTTCAAAACCACTCAGATCTGCACAGCATGGCCAGCAGTCAGTGGTCAGCGTGGGACTTGAGTGGTGGTCTGCCCCAAAGGTCCTGGGGGAACCCCATTTCCACGCCTGAGACAGGAAGCTTTCTGCCCCGTGCACCTTTCTGGGCTTGGGGCTGTGCAGGAGTCCAAACTGACAGATGTGGGAAAACAAGATGCGTCCTGTCATTCATGTAATACATCCTCCCATAGTCTGCCTGCTCCTGTACCCAGGGCTGCTCCATCCATCTGGTCCTGTCTGTAGGTGCACCCAAGGGAGACATAGGCCTGGTGTGAAAAGACCTGAGATTGGTAGCCCAGGGAGCATCCATCCTGAGAGTGCTGGCCTCTGCTGACTGGTCCCTGTGGATGAGACCTAGTTTGCCCTGGCCAGAGGCTGAGGACCAGGAGGGAGGATGTCTTGTTGCTGTCCGCTCTTCTATGTGGCATCTTTCCCCACAAACTTGTGCCCCTCTCTCCATCCAAATTCTGTCCTGCTCTGGTGCACCAACTCAGAACTTGAGAGTGAAGTAACAAGTGGCCTGCAGGTGACTCTACATCATGGACACGGAGGGGACTGGGTGGGACCCCCACAGCGGTGTTTGGAAGGAACAGCAGGTGGGGGCACAGGGACCATCTGGCAGCGGCTGGGGTCAACCTGCACACGTCGAGGGAAAGTGCAGAGGCAGGGGGATGAACACAACGTGGTGGGCGAATGCACCAGAGTGACCGCTGGGATGAGACCATGTCCACAGCTGCGGCGGGAGCACCGTGTACCGGGGACTGGGCACCAGTGTGGCTGGGTGGCCCCAGGAGGTTGCGGGCATCGTGGCGGACCACAGCGGCAGAGATGCAGGCCTGCAGCGAGGCTGCTCACAGCTCTCCAGTTCAGAGCACTTTCATTTCAAAGGAAACCCACACCCACAGAGCAAGCATTTCCAGGAGAAGCTCTGACAAGCAACCACAATTTCTGCAAATGGCCGTGAGGATGGGAAGAGAACCAATGTCATAAATGACTCTAATTCCATTCTACAGAATTAAGAGCTAAGACACAGTCTCCCCCAGAGACACCAGAACTTAACAGAAGACCCAAGGACCCTCCCTTCAAAAACAGACACCACATGGTGGCCTGTGCCCTTTTAGAGAGGAGACGCTGAGGCACAAAGAGGTTGGGTGACTCACCCAAGGACACACAGCCAATGCCTCGCAGCGTGGGAAGGGCGGTGGAGGGGTGGCAGAAGGCACAGCTGAGCCCGTCCCAGCTGGTGTCCCTCTGGGCCTGAAGGCACAGGTGTACCTTCACCCTAGCAAGTGGAGACGTGAGGTCAACACCGAGAGCTGGGCTCTGCCTGACACTCACGGACATTTTTAGCTGCCCAGATGCCTCTCCTGGCCTTGGCCCTCAGTTGGCTCTCACCCCAGAAGCAGGAATCTTACAGCCTTCCGAGGCCCCACAACCAGCCCCGTGTGTTGAGGGCTCAGGGCAAATGTTTAATCAAACTGTTCCTGCCAGCCCAAGCGCCACCCTGAGCCATGGGAGCCCGTGTACCAGATGTGGACACTCTGGACATTCAAGCTCATGTTCCGAACCCCCTGGTCACCCTGGACCCTGCACCCTGTGGGCATGTGCACAGGCCCACACCCATTCTCCCCTACGGTGTCAGGCCACCTGTTACCCTCAACAGCTATCAGGTGGGCGAGCCCTGAGGCCCAGTTACCACCGTCCAGCAGGCCAGGGACGTCCTCATGTGTACCAAGGCTGGAGCGTGTCCGCTGCACATGGTGGGGTCCAAGAAGACCCCTCCTTGACTGAGGGGCGCCAGCCTGTGGTTTGGATGGCACAGGAAGCTCAGGGCAGGGAGAAGCTGTGGGAGCCAGTCTGGGCAGGTGGGGACTGTCCCTAGGCTGCATTCTTCAGCTGGGGATGGGCCGGGTGGGCGGCCCGGGAGCTGATTCCTTTCTCTAGTTTCCTCCTCACCCCGGCCCCAACTCCAGCTGCTGCATCCTGTGCCTGACCCTCCCCATGAGTTTAATCCAGGCTCCTGTTACTTCATTCTTGGCGCCAGCATTTTTCCTCCCAAACCGAGCAGCCTGATGACTATTCCTAAAATACTTCTCACCTCGCCCCTGCCCCATCCAGACAACCAGAATGCCTCTCCCCAGCCAGCGCCAACGTGGCAGAAGCCTCACTCCTGCACCTGCGCCGGCCCCACCGGAGCCCACACACCTGCCTGCCACTCCTCACTCTTACCTCCGAGCCCGCACCCACACCTCCCCTCCTTCCTGCCCATCCAAAGCTCTCCCAAAATTCAAAAGCTACCCAGAACACAGGAGTAGGTCTTTGTGATCATGGGTCACAAGGTTTCTTGGGTGTAACACCAAAAGCATAGAAATTTTTTTAAAAAACGATATACTTCATCAAAATTCAAATCTTTTGTGCTGCAGTGTGAAAAGATGGCCTGCAATGGAGAAGATGTATGCAAACCAATAAGAATATTTAAAGATCTCTACAAGTCAATAAGAAAAGACAAGCAATCAAATTTTTACATGGGCAAAAATCTGAACAGACCTTTCTCTAAAAAGATACACAAATGACCAATAATCACAGGAAAAGGTATTTGATGTCATCAGTCATCAGGAAAATGCAAATCAAACCCACAGGAGACCCGACTTCACATCCACACGATCAAAAGGTAACAAGTGCTGGTGAGGCTGTGCAAATGCCAGAAACCCGCACCTCCAGCGAGAACGTAAAATGCACGGCCGCGACTCCCCAGCTCCACTCCTAAGTGTATCCAAGACAGAGGAACACACGTCCGCACAGAAACTGGCACATAGACAACACTGCTGTTCACAGCAACCCTGCTCACAGTAGCCAAGAAGACGCCAACCCACCCAGACATCCAGCAACTGAAGAGGAGATCAGCAGAGCTTGACCTGTGAGCACAGTGACTGTCACTTAGGAAGGATGGACACTGGCCGCTCACTGTGGATGGCCTTGGGAGCGTCACGGAGAGTGAAAGCAGCAGAGAGGACCACGTGCTGTGTCATTCCATTTCTCTGATGTGTCCAGAACAGACAGAGCCGTGGAGACAGAAAGCAGATCAGTGGTTCCAAGGCCTGGCCGAGGCAGAGGCAGTGGGGAGCGATCACCAGCGGGCACGAGACTGCTTTTCAGGTGACGAAACGTCCTAAAATTAGACTGGTGATGGCTGCACAGCTCTGTGAATGCACTACAATCCACTGGATGGGATACTTTAAATGGGTGATGGTGTGACAAGTTACCACTCCATGAAGTTATCTTTGTAAGTTCCAGGGCTTTGGTTGGACTTTGTAAGTTCCAGCCCTCCTTGTCTCCTGACTGGCCCCTGGGTGTGCAAGTGTGGTGTGCACTGTGGTGGAGGTGTGCCTGCGTGTACACACCCACAGGTGCACTCTAATGGGCATCATGCACGGCACCTCCACTCACGATGGCAGGCTCACCACGTGTCAAGGACGACACAGAGGACAATGGGTGGGGGGCTGGGGGTGACACACATGTGGCCCTGGGGAGGCGCTGCCCTGATTCCCAAGCAGCTAAGGCCCCATGCTCGAGGGCAGGTCTGGAGCTGGACCAGGTGAGCACTTCCCAGACACTGGACACTGGACACTGCTGTCAAAGCCAGGAGTGTCCTGGCTGGGACGAGCCAGCAGCTGGCCCGAACTGCTGTTCCCAGAAGCATCCCCGCCTCACAATACCACACACGTGACCTCCTCCTGGGGCCCCCTCGGCCCCCGTGGCCAGGGCCAGCATTTTCTCTGAACACCGCCCCCAACCGCAGGCTTCCCGCCTGCCCCTCCCTCTCTTCGGTCATAACTGGATCCACTGCTGGTTTTCCCCACATTGGCCCCCTTCACCCGCCCCCAGGCTCTCCAGTAATTACTTGTTGGGGAACATCTTCTAATGCAGCAAAACGTGGAGGAAAGAGGAAGGAACTTGGCTCACAAGCTGCCTTTCAGGGCTGCAGCGCTCATTAGAGATCTTATTTCAAAGCTGCATCACTTTCTATTACTGGTTCAGAAGCACCATTCCAACTATCGCTTAACATTCTATAAAGGGAAATCACTCGAAAGTACCTCCTGCATTTCCTCCAAGGTAGAAGCAGCAAAAGCATGCATGTGAGTGTGTGTGTATGAATATGTGTGTGCACATGTGTGAATGTGTGCATGTGTCTGTGTGCATGAGTGTGGGTGCATACCCTCTGGGCAGGTCCCCTGGGAGACAGGTGAAGCTGGACTTTGAGCAAGACCTCACAGCCCCTGCCCTCTTGCACCTCCTGATGGTCTGAGGCTGAGTGTCCCACAGCAGATCAGAGCCGGCCTTGACCGCAGGGCTTCAAGAGTCCTGAGTCTCAGCAGATCCAGGGCTGCTCCATCTTGGGGGTGAAACAGAAACCTCCCTGGGGGACACCTGAGGATGCTCAAGTCAGTCCATGTGGTGCAGCTGCTAGGCAGTGGGGACGGGGTCAGGGCAGCCCTGAGTCCAAGTCCTGAGTCCAGGCATGGACACTGGAGAGGGCGGGAGGGCTCTGGTCCTGAGCTCTGGACAGAAGGAGCCAACCTCGGGGGGCTCCTGTGTCCTCGCCAGTGGGGCTGTCCACTGGCCAGGGTGTTGCGGGCTGGGGTAGGTTCTGCTTTCAGGCTGAACCGGGCCACCACACGCACACCCAGCATGCCGCCTTCTCTCCTCCAGGCTGGGGTGTGGACAGGCGAGGGGCGCTTCCCTCACGACCCCACCCTCCTCGCTTCCGCCTGGGAGCCAGCCATCTGCCCGCCAGGAGTCCGGCTGCAAAGTGTTGGGCTGGACACTCAGGGAACCCCAGCCACCACGGCTCAGACTCCCTGAACCCACAGGCACAGGGCGCTGGCCCTGGGGGCACAGGTCAGACCAGCCTCAGCTGCACAGGGACACCTGGAGTCTCCTTCTCAGGATCATGGAGTCAGACTCACTGACCTTCGACAGCCAAGCCGTTCTGGGTGCTGGGGACACTGCACTGAGCAAGGAAAGAAGGCCCCTGCCCTGGGAACAGTATGACAACTTTGTCAGGGACAGAGCAGAGACCAGGCTGGGGCCGAGGGAAGACCCCCAAGAGGACACACAGAGCCCAGGTGCCCATGAGCTGGGCTGAGAGAAGCAGACGCTGGGGCGGCTTGCTTAACACAGCGGATTCAGATTTGGTCCACTGTCACATGAACATCCCTTCATCTTAGAGGTTCTCTTACACAGACTTCTGTGAAGAAGAACTAATTTTACAGAAAACAAAACTGCACGAGGCTCCACGCCTGCACTTTCTCTCCAAGCACTCAGCCTGCTCACTCACTAAGAAAGAGAGTTGGTTCAGTTGTCATTTCTGACTCTCTTGTGACCCCGTGGACTGTAGCCCACCAGGCTCCTTTGTCCCCAGGTGCTGGGCCTTTAAAAGCACACAGAGCAAGGTCACCCCGCATGGACCCCAGCTCGATGCCCAGGAACAAGAGGCACACCCCTGCTCTGAGCCCAGGGCCCCGTTGCCGCCTGTCACTGGCACAGCCCCACATCACCTGCACCATCAGCTGGCAGGGGCGTGGGCAGCAGTGCAGGATGGCCCCAGGACCGGCCCTGCAGACCCCCTGGAGCCTGACCGTCCTGGGCTCGCAGAACCATTCATCCTCATCACGCCACCCCCAGAGCCCGCTTTTGGGCCGGCAGCTGCTTGTCATCAAGTCAGTCTCCTTAACAAGAACGAGCGCGGTCTGGAGAAGACCCTGCAGACGAAGCCAACTGGAGCAGCGACGCATATCTGGGGCAGACACCAGCCTCCTCCGCGGGCTCGGGGCCCGCTCAGGACCCGCCGGCTGATGGCCGGGTCTCTACCCCACGCAAGGTTGGGGCGGCGGCACCTCCGGGCCTTCTCACACCCCGCTGCCTGCCGCCCCAGGGAAACGCCTCTGCCTCTGCGTCCTCACACCCGCACCCCGACGTCGCCTTCATGCCAGCACCCCAACCCCTCACACCCGCACACCAATCGCTCACACCAGCACCCCAACCCCTCACATCAGCACCCCGACCCCTCATATCCCACACCCCGACTCCTCCCACCCGCACACCGACCCCTCACACCAGCACCCCGACCCCTCACACCCGCACCCCGACCCCTCACCCCAGTACCCCGACCCCTCACACCCGCACCCCGACCCCTCACCCCAGTACCCCGACCCCTCACACCCGCACCCCGACCCCTCACCCCAGTACCCCGACCCCTCACACCAGCACCCCGACCCCTCACCCCAGCACCCCAACCCCTCACCCCAGCACCCCGACCCCTCACGCCCACACTCCAACCCCCTCACCCCAGCACCCTGACCCCTCACACCCCACACCCCGAACCCTCACACTCGCACCCTGACCCCTCACACCCGCACCCTGACCCCTCACACCCACATCCCAACCCCCTCACCCCAGCACCCCGACCCCTCACAACCCACACCCCGAACCCTCACACCCACAGCCTGACCCCTCACACCCACACCCCCACAAGACCCCTCACCGCAGCACCCCAACCCCTCAGACCCCTCACACTGACCCCTCATCGCAGCACCCCGACCCCTCAGACCCCTCCCACCGACCCCTTGCCCCAGCACCCTGACCTCTCACAGCCCACACCCCAACCCCTCACACCCCAGTAACCCAACCACTTCACACCAGCACCCCGACCCCTCACACCAGCACCCCAACCCCTCACATCCCACACCCCGACCCCCTCACACCCCACACTCTGACCCCTCACACCAGCACCCCGACCCCTCACACCCTGCACCCCGACCCCCTCACCCCACCACCCCATCCCCTTACACCAGCACCCTGACTCCTCACACCAGCACCCTGACCCCTCACACCAGCACCCCGACCCCTCACACCCCTCACTCCAACCTCCTCACACCAGCACTCTGACCCCTCACACCCCACACCCTGACCCCTCACAGCAGCACCCCGACCCCTCACACCCTGCACCCCAACCCCCTCAGACCACCACCCCAACCCCTCACACCCCACACCCCAACCCCCTCACACCAGCACCCTGACCCCTCACATCAGCACCCCAACCCCCTCATACCAGCACCCTGACCCTCATACCCCACACCCCGACCCATCACACCAGCACCCCAACCCCCTCACACCAGCACCCTGAGGAGGTGGGTAGGTGGAGTCAGGTGAGGAGGCACCAGGGGAGAGGGGCTTGTGGTCGCAGAGCACAAGACTACATGCATCCCTCACGTCCTAAAGTCAAGACCTCCTCAGACAGCACTGCTCACCCCCACACAGCTCCCCAGGCTCCCCTCCAAGTGCCAGGAACTTCTGCTCGTCCTGTCACTCCCGTGGTCACCCCCCCACCCCACCGAGGCCAGAAGTGGGATGGCCACACCCGTGGCTGCACTTCTGCAGAGTAGCCCCAACCTCTGCGGTCCGGCCAGGCATCTTTCCAACATCACCTTAGCTGGATGAGTCACTGCAGCCCCACCAGGGACATGGTACCCACCGGGGCCTTTTGCAACTTTCGCCACTGTGCACAAATTCTCCAAGAATTAGCCCTATTGGCTAGGTACCCACAGTGGTAAATTTTCATAAATATTCATAAATGCATCCCCAAGGGTTCTCCTATTTCCCGAAACTGGCATAGAGAATCAACTATTTCAGCCCTTCATTAGTTCATTCAATAAATATTTACTGAACTGCTGTAATTTTCCAAACACTGTGTCAGATGTTGGGGAAAGAAATGAATGGGATGCAGTCCATGTCCTCAAGGTCATCAGTCAAGCGGATGAGCTGGCAAGTTGAAACATGGTTAAGCTGTGGTTTTCCAGTAGTCATGTACAGATATAAGAGGTGGACCATACAGAAGACTGAGTGTCAAAGAATCGATGCTTGAGAACTGTGGTGTTGGAGAAGACTCTTGAGAGTCCCTTGGACTGCAAGGAGATCCAACCAGTCAATCCTAAAGGAAATCAATCCTGAATATTCACTTAAAGGACTGATGCTGAAGCTGAAGTTCCAATACTTTGGACACCTGATGTGAAGAGCTGACTCACTGGAAAAGACCCTGATGCTGGGAAAGGTTGAAGGCAGGAGGAGAAGGGGACGACAGAGGATGAAATGGTTGGATGGCATCACTGACTCGATGGACATGACTTTGAGCAAAGTCCAGGAGACAATGAAGGGCAGGGAAGCCTGGCGTGCTGCAGTTCATGGGGTCGCAGAGTTGGACCTGACTTAGTGACTAAACAACAATAGGGGAAAACAATAAAATGACAATGGCTTTCTCATCAGAAGCCATGGAGACCAGAAGGAAATGGCACATTTTTCAAGGTCTAAAAGAAAAGAACTATCAAACCAGATGCTACATCAGCAGAAACATCCTTCAGATGAAAGGGTATCAAGACATTCTCAGGTGAGGGGAAAGTGAAAAAACCTGCCATCACCTGATACCCTTCAAGGTTGGTTTCAGAAATTTCTCAGAACAAGGGAGAAAAAAACAAGAAAAGAAATATTGGAGTAGGAAGGAAGACAGAATATCATAAGCAAAAATAAAGGTAAATACAATATTCCTCTTCAATTCTGTGCATTATGCTGATTGAAGCAAAAATTATAACATTATCTGATGTTCTAAATACAAATAGAGAAAATATTTAAGAAAATTATAAGTGGAGGGGAACATTTTATGTATATAATATATAATGTATTAAATACATCATCAAGGGAGGTAAAGTTTCTACCCTGCATCCAAAGTGGTAAAATGATGACACAATTATGTGATAAGTTCTATACTCATAATATATTACTTAGACAAGTCACTAAAAAATCTGTACAGAGAGACACTCACTCAAAAGCACTACAGATAAATACACTAAATAATAACTCCCCCTTCTCACCTCCTCCAGCCCCCGGCAACCACCATGGTACCTTCTATGAATCTGACGACTCTAAGCTCATATAAGTGCAATCACAAAGTATTTGTCCTTTGTGATTGGCTTATTCCATTGAGCATCATGTCCTCAAATTTCCCTACTGGAACCCATGTCAGAATTTCCTTTCTGTTAAGACTTATTAATTTTCCACTGTATGGATGGACCACGTTTTGCTTATCCATTCAACCACTGATGGACACTTGGGTTGTTGCTATGTTACAAACATGGGCTTACAATATCTGTTCAAGACTATGCCTTCAATTCTCTTGGTTATACACCCAGAAGCAGAATTGCTGGGTCATATGCAGGAGACATAAGAAACTCCAGTTCAAATCCTAGGTTGGGAAGATCCCCTGGAGGAGGGCATGGCAACCTACTCCAGTATTCTTGCCTTGAGAATCCCATGGACAGAGGAACCTGGTGGGCTACTGTCCATGGGATCACAAAGAGTCAGACATGACTGAAACAACTTAGCACACAGTAGCTCCATTTTTAATATTTTGAGGAAATGCCACACTGTTTTCCACAGAAGCTGCACCATTTTGCTTCCCACTAACAGAACATAAGAATTCCAATTTTTGCACATCCTCACCAACTCTTGCTGTTCTTCTGATGGTCCCCGTTTGAATGAGTGAGAGGCAGTGTCTCTGCATTTTTCACTGTATGGGTCTTTCTCCTCCTTAGTTAAGTTAATTCCTAAGCACTTTACACTTCCTGATGTTATTGCAAATAAACTGTTTTTGCTCCATCGGGAAGTGCCTGGACCTGTTCCTGGTGGTGTCAAGCGGAAGGAGCTGCTGTGTTGTCTCTGCATTAAAGGGCTTGAACCTTCTGCCTTCTGGAGACATCTGTAGACCCCCACCCCATCCATGGCTTGTGGTGAGCTGCTTCACAGGAGGCTCTTGGCCTCCCCTCACCTGCTGCACACAAACTCACCTGCTTGCACACCAAGAGGTCAGGAGACCAATGAGCAAACCGAAACTGCTCGTGAACTGGCAGTTTTCCTAGCAGAACTGACCACCAAGCAGCCATACCTATACATCTGATTTCTGCCCCTACCTCATGCCCTCCGTGGACTGGTGGCGGTGGTTGCGATAGAGCTGCGGCACACCCAGCATGGCCTCGGTCAGCACGGCCAGGAAGCCCAAGGTCTCCACAAAAAGGGCCGAGTCAATGGACAGGTAGGTGATGTAGCCCGCCACGCCAGTGAAGGCCAGGACACATTGCACATAGTCCGCAAAGCTGCTCCAGTGCCAGAAGTGGTGCGGGTCGAAGTCTAGGGCAAAAGAGAGAGACATGAACCGGGAGTGGGGTCGAGGGCGAGGCCAGCGTGGAGAGGATGCGGTCGAGGAGGGAGAGGTCAGCGTAAGAAGGACGCAAGCGAGGAGGGCGAGATCAGCATGAGGAGGACGCGAGGGAGGAGGGTGAGGTCAGCGTGAGGAGGACGTGAGGGAGGAGGATGAAGTCAGCGTGAGGAGGACGCGAGTGAGGAGGACACGAGTAAAGAGGGCAAGGTCAGCGTGAGGAGGATGCGAGTGAGGAGGGTGAGGTCAGCGTGAGGAGGACGTGAGTGAGGAGGACGTGAGTGAGGAGGGCGAGGTCAGCATGAGGAGGATGCGAGTGAGGAGGACGTGCGTGAGGAAAACGTGAAAGAGGAGGGCGAGGTCAGCATGAGGAGGATACGAGTGAGAAGGACGCGAGTAAGGAGGGCAAGGTCAGCATGAGGAGGACGCAAGTGAGGAAGACGTGAAAGAGGAGGGTGAGGTCAGCATGAGGAGGACACCAGCGAGGTGGCGAGGTCAGCGTGAGGAGGATGCGAGTGAGGAGGGCGAAGTCAGCGTGAGGAGGACATGAGTGAGGAGGGCGAGGTCAGCATGAGGAGGATACGAGTGAGAAGGACGTGAGTAAGGAGGGCAAGGTCAGCGTGAGGAGGACGCAAGTGAGGAAGATGTGAAAGAGGAGAGTGAGGTCAGCGTGAGGAGGACGTGAGTGAGGAGGACACGAGTAAGGAGGGCAAGGTCAGTGTGAGGAGGACGCAAGTGAGGAAAACGTGAAAGAGGAGGGCAAGGTCAGTGTGAGGACACGAGTGAGGAGGATACGAGTAAGGAGGGCAAGGTCAGCGTGAGGAGGATGCAAGTGAGGAAGACGTGAAAGAGGAGGGCGAGGTCAGCATGAGGAGGACACCAGCGAGGTGGCGAGGTCAGCGTGAGGAGGATGCGAGTGAGGAGGGCGAAGTCAGCGTGAGGAGGACATGAGTGAGGAGGGCGAGGTCAGCATGAGGAGGACACAAGTGAGCAGGATGTGAAAGAGGAGGGCGAGGTCAGCGTGAGCTGGACATGAGTGAGGAGGGTGAGGTCAGCGTGAAGAGGACAAGTATGAAGAGGGCGAGTTCAGTGGTAGGAGGACACAATCGAGGAGGGCGAGGTCAACATGAGGAGGATGCAGGTGAGAAGGTTGAGGTCAATGTGAGGAGGACGTGACTTAGCATACTCAGGTACTTGAAAAAATATCTGTCCCCCAGTCCTAGGGCTGCAGGACGTCGGCACAAGCCTGGATGGGAGAACAGTGCCCAGAGAAAAGCCTGGCATCACATATGTCCTCCCGCCCCCAGGGAGGGCCCCGGGGTTCACCCTGGCTCCGGCAGGCTGCAGGGTCCATGTGACCACCTCCCCCATCTTATTCCCTTCAGGCTGTCACTGTCTCCAGTCTGCTGGTCCCCGTCCCACTGTGTCACAGGCAGGTTCAGCAAAACTGTTTTAGCCAAAAAAATTCATCCATACAAATGCCAGAGACGGAGCACAGCGAAGGGCAGAGGTCACCCTGTAGGTGCTCAGTGGCACCGGCACCCTGTCGAGCCCCTCCCTTAGTGAACACTGAGGACAGGACCCCTCCCTGAATCCATGTGACAGACATGCAGGGGAACACGAAAACCAAACAGTGGGGTTAAGACGGGGGAGAGGGTGTCCCTGGGAGCGTGAGGTTCCCAGAGCCTGGCCGCCACCTGCCAAAGAGCTCGGTTACATGGCTGCCATTTGCCAAGTCTGCAAAAAGATCTATGTTTACACAAAGAAAATACAAAATTGCATTTTATGTAACTAAACTCATTTGTGACAAAAAACAAAGACTCAGATAAATTTAAAGAATTCCTTTTGAAACATATAGTCAGATGAGCCCTCACCCACTTTCTGCCCCCAGCACGACAGACCGAGCAGCCGCCTCCCATCAGCCTGGCACCCTCAAGGGCCCTGAGCAGGCAAGCCAGGTCACGCAGGAGGAACCTCATGCTGGCAGGATGCACTGCACATGCCAGCTCCCAGGACTCAATGCTCAGGGACCTGCCTCTTCCGAAGGATTAGAGCCAAATAATTCACTTCAAGAGGGGCAACCCCGGTGGCTCAGTGGTAAAGGAGTGCCTACAATGCAGGAGACTCAGGTTCAACTCCCGGGTTAGGAAGATCACCTGGAGAAGGGCATGGCAACCCACTCCAGTATTCTTGCCTGGAGAATCCCACAGACAGAGGAGCCTGGTGGGCTACAGTCCATGGGGTGGCAAAGAGTCAGACATGAGTAAACAGGCACACACAATGCAAGAACCTACTCGACAAGAACATGGATCTTTTTATGGTGACTAATTGTGTGATGAGCTGCAGTAATAAGCCTGATTCCTGCTGTTCGGGTTTAATAGACCTTCAACCATGTGGGTCAGACTCCACACTCCAGACAGAACTCAGGCATCACAGCTCTCAGATTATTGCCCAACAGTCCCACCACCTGAGCACCCACTGCTGCAGCTGTGATGACGGTGTGATCATCGCAACCACCAGGATTGCTGGGACGACCCCCAGCAGTAAACCCAACTCCAACGCAGAACCAGAATTTGCCTTCTGCAGCTGAAGCCCAGGCCCACCGGAGGACCACATCCAGGAACTAGCTGGCAGCTCAGGCAAGAGGGCAAGCAGGGCAGGGGGAGGCAGGTGGGACCAGGAGGGGACATTGGGTGTGGCTCCGCCTCTGAGCAGGGGTGGGGGGCCTAGAAACAGCTATGCAACTTGCCTACAGTTCTCCGGTTAGGAGCCACGGGACCAAATAGACATGGTTTGAATGAATAACTCAAGGGTGTTTTCTCAAAGGGTCCTAATGATTGTAATGAGACATCATCATCAATAAGCATGAATTCCAATAAAGGAGTAAAGCTGCCCAATTCAATGCTTGTTTGACAAATAGCACTCAAAGAACAAGATCCAGAAGGCTGGTTTGTGCCTCCAAGGCCAGCACCACTTGGTGACCGCTGCGTGCCCTCTCTAGAGGTGCCTTTCCCTGAGGACAGGAAAGGGCATGAGGAGGCGGGATCAGAGCTGGTCAGGGGGAAGAGGACAAGTCACAATCAACTCCCACTTCCCGAAGCCTGTCCCTGCTGTATCTCAGGCAGAGAAACGTCTCTTTCAGGAGCTCCATGGACCACTGTTTCTGACGTTCCAGGAAAACATACTAGCACCTGGGAGTGGCTGGCCCCTTCCAAGAGGATACATCATCGAAACATGAGAGGAAGGAGAAAGAACCTTCACATGCATTTTAACAATATTTATCACATATCCAAGACAAAAGAGGAAGGCAAAGTGTTATGAGATCAAGGAGACCAAGAGCCCCACAGATGACCAGCTGCATTTCCCAGAATTAACCTCAAGAATGTCTAAAGCCCACAAAAACATCCACCATTCAGCAAACTAAAATTCACAATGTCTGACATCTGATCAACAATGACCATAGGAAATGGTAACTAAGTGGGTGAATATATATGATTTTTTTCTTATCATTTAAATCTTATTAACAGAAAAGGCTCCCCTGGTGGCTCAGATGGTAAAGAATCCTCCTGCAGTGCAGGAGACCTGGGTTTTATCCCTGCGTCGAGAAGATCCCCTGGAGAAGGTAATGGCAACCCACGCCAGTATTCTGGCCTGGGAAATCCCATGGACAGAGGAGACTGGTGGGCTGCAGTCAAAGGGGTTGCAAAGAGTCACACATGACTGAGTGACGAGCACACATACACACACACAGGGGCTATTTAAACAAAGAAGGACAATGTAGTAGTGGGTTTTAGCACATGTAAAGTTAACCATTTAACAACAATTACACTAAGGTGGGCAGGGTATAAACAGATATATGTGTTTCCACTAAGATCAGGACCAAAGCAAGCAAGTTCACTCTCATCACTTCTAATCAACACTGTATTGGAGGCACTATCCAGAGCAATCAGGCAAGAAAAGGGGGGAGAGGAAGAAGTAAAATGATCCATATTTGCAGATGACATGATCTCCTTATCAAATATATAGGGAACCCATTAAAGCCCACGAAAACAAACAAATGAGCTCAGCAAGATTGCAGGCTATAAGATTGCAGAGCAACTTATAAAAGTAAATTGCATTTCTACATAGTAGCAGTGAACAATCAGAAACTGAAGTTTAAAAGCAATACCTTACACGATACCATATAAATATAAAATACTTAGGGACATATCTGACAACGTGCAAGATGGGTACACTGAAAACTACAAAACACTGCTGAGGGAAACCAAAGAAGACATAAGTAAGAGGAGAGCCTACGGACCTCCTATGCTGGAAGTCTCAATGCTGTCGTGTCGAAGCCTCCAAGACCAGCCGCGGGTCTGGTGATCTTCAGGGGGACTCACCCAGCGTGCCGGCGTAGTCCCAGCTGTGACACATGGCCACAGGACACACAGCTGAGTCAACGAAGGGAAAGGCAACTGGGCAGCGCCCAGAGGACTCCAGCTATGGCCTCCAGGAGCCTCTCCCTTGCATGAGCTTTATCCTCCAGAAACAGTGACCAGGGGAGCTCATCAAGGCCTCAGTGCCCAGAGTTTTTACTGGGGGCTGGTCACATGACACCTTCCGCTTAACACACACTGAAATTCCAAACTTCCAGAAAGACAACAGGTGTCCAGACAACTGAAGCACAGAGAGCACCTCTCGCCAATTCTGGGAACAACAGGAAGTCTCCCAAAATCCAAGTTCCCAGACATCACTCAGGGGCCCACTGGGGAGGCAGGCCTTTCTAAGGACAGCAGCCCCAGGGTGGCTGTGGTAACACTCTCTGCACAATCATAATGATGACTAGTCTTCCCAGATTATAGATTCAAGATAACCCCAACCAAAGTCCTAGCATGCTTTATGTAGAAAATGACAAATTAACCCTAAAATCCACGTGGAAATGCAAAGCACACAGAACAGAGAACAAAGCTGGAGGACTAACACTACCTGATCCCAACCTCAGTACCAAGCCAGTAATTAGGACAGTGTGGTGCTGGCACAGGAACCGAGAAATAAATCATCAGAACAGAGTCCAGAAACAGACTCACACACAGAGAGCTGACTTCTGACAGAGATGCATAGGTGATGTAGTGGAGGAAAAAGACAGTCTTTGGACATTCATACGCAAAAGCAGTAAAGTTGAATCCATACCTCACACCAGAAACAAAAAGTAACTCACAGTTAATTAGATCACAAATCTAAATGTGAAACCTAAAACTACCAGGAAAAAAACCAGGGAGAAACCTTTGTGGCCTTGAGTTTGACAAAGATGTCTCAGATCTGACACCAAAAACACAATCAACAACAGAACAAACTAATAAGCTGGGCTTCATAAAAAATAAAAAACTTTTGCTTGTCAGAAGAAATTACTAAAAGAATGAAAAGACAAAGCACAGACAGGGAGAAGATACTGCAAACCATGTATCTGATGAAAGGACCTGCATCTAAAATATTAAAAACTCACAACTCAATAAGAACAACTTTTAAAGGGACAGAAAACCTGGATACTTCACCAATGAAGATTATAAGGATGACAAACAAGCACATGAAAAGATGTGACATCATTAGTGAAATGCAAAGTAAGACAACAATGAAATGCCACCACAGACCTATCTGAATGGAAAAAAATTTTTTTAAAAAGGTCCATACAAAGTATTGATGAGGATGCAAAGCAACTGGAATTCACACACTGCTGGTTGGAATGCAAAATGGTACAGCACTTTGGAAGACAGTGCAACAATTTCTTTAAAAATTAAACATAAACTTACCATATGATCCAGCCAGTCCACTGCTAGGTATATACCCAAGAGAAAAGAAAGCACATGTTCATATAAGACCTGTACACGAGAGTTCATTCACAGCAGTTTTATTTGTAACAATCAAAAACTGGAAATGATCCAAATATCCATCAACCCGTTAATAAACACAAAACTTGTAATATAACCATATAACTCAACAATAAAAAGGAACAAACTGTTGATACATTCTACACTGTGGACAAATTTCAAAACAATTATGCTCAGTGAAAGAAACCAGACAAAACAGTATGTACTGGATGGTTCCAAATTCTGGTAAAAGTCCAGTAAATGTGTCAAATTCTAGTAAATGCAAATGAATTGTGACAGAAAGCAGATTAGTGTTTAGGGTAGGCAGGGGGTCACAAAGAGGAAAACTGGGGGATGACCAGCATGTTCACTGTCTTGGTCTGGGCAAAGGTTGTACACAGGCCCAAGCTGACCGGAGTTTCACACTTTGATGCACTTATTGCATGCTGATCAGACCTCAGTAAAGCTGCTAAAAGGAAACAGAGCTGTTTGAGCAGACAGGGAGTTCAGAGGGGCCTGAGGAGCAAGGGCAGGGGGACAGGCCCTCCGTCTCGGGAAGCCCACCCTCATGGCTGAGTCTCAAGAGCTGTACGTGGGCTGGATGAGACCTGGTGTGGCTTTATCTGCCAGTTATCTGGGATAAGGAAGGGGCCGGCTTCCCAGTTAAGGCCCTCCCGGGTCTCCCTGACCATCTCTGCCGCCCGGGCTCCCTCAGGTGCAAGGATGGGCCCCATGTCCTCACACGAGGGAACTGCCAGCATCCCAGCTCTGCCCCATCACGACCTGGGGCAGCGGGTGCCACCAGCATCCTTGAAGGTCTCCACACTCCGCGACAGAGCCCCTGACTGCCTCCGGACAGGCTTCCTCCAGGTCACAGAGCCAGGAGGGAACACTGCTGGAGCCCGTCCACCTCTCTGCCTCCTGGACTTGCAGGTAGCTAAGGACACCCCCAAGGGACATGCTCTCAACACATCCTCAGTGCATGGGCCAAGGACCAGGCAACCCTGGGGGGCCGCACCCAAGGGCTCCTGAGGACCTGAGTTGTCCAACCACAGACGGTACACAGAGGCCGGGGGAGGAAGCATGAGGGCTGCTGCAGGGAAGACATACATGTCCCGGTCCCCTTGGAGAGGACAGGACCAAGAAAGGGTCTGCAAGACACTAAAGCATGATAATCTACAAAACAAGCACCACTTACAACTCCCAAAAGAGAAGAAATACACATTCCTTTTGAATATATATGATTTACAATAAGACAAACAACCCAATTAAAAAATGATGAGGACCCAAATAAATATTTCTCTAAAGATACACAAATGGCCAACAAGCACATGAAAAGATGCTCAACATCACGAATTGTAAGGAACTCAAGTCAAAACCATAATGAGATATCACTTCATAGTTACTATGAAGGCAAAAGTGAAAAAGACAATAGAAAGTCTTGATGAGGATGTAGAGAAACTGGAAACTTCATACACAGCTGATAGGAATGTAAAATAGTGTAGCCATTTTAAAATGTGGTCCAGCAGTTCCTCAATTGATGAAACCTGGAGTTACCACACAGCCCAGCAACTCTACTCCTATATAAATGCCCCAAAGAACTGAAAACCTTCTTGTTCATGTGAAAACTTCCCATGATTATTCACAGCAGGACTATTCACAACAAGCCAAAAGGTAGAAACAACCCAACTGTCCAAAACAACCCAAATGTCCATCACTGGACACATGGATAAACAAAATGTGGTCCAGCCACACAGTGGAATATTACTCAGCCTTAAAAAGAATGAAGTACTGACACAGGCTACAATCAGGATGAATCTTGAAAATACATGCTCAATGAAAGAATTCAGACACAGAAAGCTGTATTATTCCCTCACATGATGTGTCCAGAATAAGCAAAACAGAGGCAGAGAGCAGATCAGTGGTTACCAGGGCTCAGGGTAACAGAACTGGGCAGTGTGGGGTCTGTTTTGGGCTGATGGAAATGTTCTGTAATGAGATGGTGGTGGTCACTGCACAACACTGTGAATATACTAAAAACCAATACACTGTACACTTTCAAATTGTATACAGACATACATATTCACTTTAGAGAATATATTCTCTAATACTGAAGATAAAAATAGTTCTTTCAAACTTTTAAGTTTGAGGTGCTGTCATTTGAATCCTGAGCAATTTAAAATACATTTGATGACCCATCTACCCACTAACTGTAACTGATGTGTTGTGGTGAGTTAAAACAAGCAGCAGGGAGAAAAAAGCAGGAAATTACATATAGAAAAATGTCAGTTGAGGATAACACTGGGTAGATACAGAAAGCATGAAGTGAGACTTGCAGAGTTTCGTCAGAAAAAATTAGAAGAACACAGGAGATGCTTAATAAAATGTACAGATCGCTGATCTGTAATCAGATGAATCAAGCATTTCTTATACTTCGTTATGGATTCCTATGTCAAAGATTTTTTGATGAATAATTTTTAAAAATAAGCTAAGAAAGAAGAGTGGTCTGGACTCCCTCCAAGAAAAACTGATCTAGACCAGGCACAGGGGCGGGCTGGCACCCTACTCCTGAAACAGAGCCACTCAGGTGACACCTTCCTCCTGGGCCACTGGGTCCCACTCTGTGCATGAGTGGATGGTGCTCAGAGAACAGGGACGCAGGCAGAACACCACCAGGAGGGTGCCCACGAGAGCTGAGGTGTTAACAGAAATCACCTCCCCTCCTCACTTCCCTGGCAAGCCCCCAGCTCAAGCGGGATATGCTTTCTCCCAGGATACGGTTTCCAGTCAGTGGCCCCAAAAGGCAAGTCTGGATGGCAAAGGACTCAGAGCTGAAAGAAGGCCCCAGGCTTCAGCGCCAGTCAATCAGCAT
Organism: Muntiacus reevesi; assembly: GCF_963930625.1. Lineage (NCBI taxonomy): Eukaryota > Metazoa > Chordata > Mammalia > Artiodactyla > Cervidae > Muntiacus > Muntiacus reevesi. The sequence goes on along the minus strand of NC_089252.1, from coordinate 1,064,807 downwards.
GTGGCCTCCAGTCCACCCAGCTTGCCTGCCCCTGAGCTGCCACTAAAGATGCCTGGTGGTGACCAGCACATCCCTGAAGCTTCCCAATTATGTAAACATGGAGAAATCCCCACCTGGCCGGCAGAAGGTCTGAGGCTCCCTGGATCCACAAAGCCATTCCTTCCCTGATCAGTCCAATCACTTCCCAGTTAAGAAGCCATTTGCTATCTGAAGGATCTGCACCAGGAGCTTGCATCCTAGTGGCAAGAAGGACTTGATTTCCTATCATACTGTATTTTTATACTCCAAACAACTATGTAAGAGATTTGGTCTCAAAGGGTATAGACGGTCCACCAATGATGCCAGAGTGAGCAGAGGTCTGGAGAGAGGGTGGCCACCCTTCCTGCCCTGGATCAGAGCAATTCCAGCAGCGACTCCAGCCACGCGGCCACGTAGGGATGCTGCGCTTGGCCTGCCGCTTTCCTCGCCAGAGAAAACCAGGACCAGCGAATGAGCGGGCACCCCGGGTCAGCCACAGTGACCTGCCCCAAGCCCGGGGTCCACTGAGGATGGGCGCGGCTGGCCTGGGCCCCTGTGCCCCCAGGGACGGTCCGAAAAGCTCCCCTACGTGGGCTCTGCTGCAGGGAAGCGCAGCTCCACGGAGCCGACCTTTAAAAATCGCAACCCCCTGGGCAGTCTCAGTGGACAGCTTCAGGCTCTCAGATCGTGAGGACACATAGCAAAGAGAAGGGAGATGTCTGGGGTCAGCGTGGGCCGGACTTCTGACCCAGGCGCCTGGACAGGCCGGTGGCAGGGTGGATGCAGAAGCCTGGTTGCTGCCGCCCGGCCGGCTGTGGGTCAGACCCGCACGCCTCCTGCCTCCGGGGCGGGGGGAGGGGAGGCGGGGTTGGCCGCCCCCGACAGCAGCCGCCCCCCATCCTCGCGCCCGCCCCGCCCATCAGGCCGAGACCCAGTTAACTGCGGGTGCCCGGCTCCGCGCAATGGACCCTCGATCCAGGCCGCGTGTGGATCGTGCGCCCCCGTGTGGCCGGCCCGCCCTGACGCTCCTGGGAACGCGCGCGTGAGTGACCGCGGACACAGTGGCGCCAAGCCCAGGGGGCAGGAACCCCAGCAGCGAGGACGAGGTGGATCCCCACGCGCCTGAGGCTGTTGTCAAAATCAACAGAGCGAGCACCTACTGATCAGAGTGTCAGATCACCCCCTCCCCCCGCCCAAGCTTAACAGGGGGACAAAGGAGAGTCAAGGTCAGCTCCTGGCACCCTTAGGCCAGGTCACTAAACACAGAGACAAGCAAACAAGTCCCCAAGCCCAGTGGGGTCGGTATCTGGAGTTGCTACAGTATTTTACCTAAAATAGCCAGTTTTCAACAAAGTTTGGCAAGTGGCCCATACAGAGAAGGAAAAAAAAGGAAACAAATTACTTTTTAAGAGACAGAGGAAGCATTAGACTTGGCAGAAAAGACTTCAAAGCAATCAGTACAAGTTTGATTTAAAAAAATTAAAGGAAACTACACAAAAAGAATAGAAGGAAAGGCTTCCCTGGTGGTTCAGTGGATAAAAACTGGCCTGCCAATGCACAAGACACGGGTTCCATCCCTGATCAGGGAAGATCCCACATTCCGCCGGGCAACTAAGCCCGTGTACCACAACTACTGAGTCTGCGCTTCAAAACTAGACAAGCCACCACAGTGTGAAGCCCGCACACAGCAACGAAGAACCAATGCAACCACAAATAGATAAATGTTTTGTAAAGCAGAATTTAAGGAAGTACACTGACAATGTCTCATCAAATAAAGCCTATCAATAAAGAGGCAGAAATTACTAAAAAGAACCAAATGAAAATTCTGGAATTGCAAAGTCCAGAAACTGAGGTCAAAAGACACACTCTCAGTGCACAACAGCAGAGCTGAACTGGCAGAAGAATCAACAAACTTGAGGGCAGATCAATAAAGATCATGCAATCAGAATGAGAAAACAGAATTCCGAAAACTGGACAAGGCCTCAGAGACACATGGGACAGCAGTCAGTGCACAAGCATGTGCCGTGTACATGGGAGGAGAGGAGGGGAGAAAGGGGAGGAAGACCGCCAAAGACATGATGACCGAAAACTCCCAGATATGATGAAAATATCAGTCTACACACCCAAGCAGCTTAACAAATTCCAAAAAAGAACCGCAAAGGGATCCACACCCTCACATATCATAGTCAACCTGCTGAATGCCAGAGGAGAAACTCTAGAAATCAGCAAGAGAAGGACTTCCCTGGCAGTCCAGTGGTATGTAGTCCAGTAGGACTCCACACTCTCACTGCCAGGTTCAATCCCTGATCAGGGAACCAAGATCCCGTAAGTCATATGGCATGGCTGAAAGAGAAATTAGCAAGAGAAAATGAAAAACACATTTGAAATGCAACAACAACAAAAAAACCCTGTCAACCAAAATTCTTACATTCAGCAAAACTCGGTTTTTTTTTTTTTTTTTTGCTGGCCATACAGCTTGTGGGATCTTAGTTCCTTGATTAAGGACTGAACTCAGGCTCCAGGCTCTAGGCAGTGAGAGCAGAGTCCTAACCATTGGACCACCAGGGAATTCCCACAAAACTTTTTTTTTTTTTTTTTTTTTACATAAAAAGGGTTTTATTTGCAGGGAGCAGGACTCTAGTCAACATTTTTTAAAACAAGGGCAAAACAAAGACATTTCCAGATTAAAAAAAGATCTGGGAGAATTTCTTGTTAGCAGACCCATCTTATAGGGAATACTAAAAATAAATTATTCTTTCTGAAAGAAAGGGACCTCGGGCAGTAATTACAATCCACTTGAGAATAACAAAAGTGTAGGTATTGGTGATCATGTAGGTAAAAGGCAGTAAAAGTGCATATTTCTTCTTTTTTTCTCTTTTAACTGATTAAAAAATCAAGTTAGTATAAATTTAAAGTAGATTTTGGTAAGATGCATATCATAAGCTTTGGTGTTTGAGTCAAATGCCAAGCAAATAACATAATATAATGTGATAACAATATAATGTAGTATACTATTATATATACATATGTGTGTGTGTATATATATATATATGTATATATATATATATATATATTTAAGGCTCACTAAGAAGACTCTTGAGAGTCCCTTGGACTGCAAGGAGATCCACCCAGTCCATCCTAAAGGAGATAAAGCCTGGGTGTTCATTGGAAGGACTGATGCTGAAGCTGAAACTACAATACTTCAGCCACCTCATGTGAAGAGTTGACTCATTGGAAAAGACCCTGATACTGGGAGGGATTGGGGGCAGGAGGAGAAGGGGGACGACAGAGGATGAGATGGCTGGATGGCATCGCCAACTCGATGGACATGAGTTTGAGTAAACTCCGGGAGTTGGTGATGGACAGGGAGGCCTGGTGTGCTGCAATTCATGGGGTTGCAGAGTCGGACACGACTGAGCAACTGAACTGAACTGAACTGAAAGGAACTAAAATATTACACTAAAAGAGTTCACTTAATACAAAGAAGGTAATAAAGCAGGAACAAGTGGAGGTTAGGGTAGATGGGAGGACAGAAAGCAGAAATGGTGAGTGTAAATCCAAACATAGTAACATGAAATGTGAGTGAAGTAAACAATCTAATCAAAGGTTGGAAGTGCCAGAATGAATTTTTTTAAAGATCCACTATATGCTTTCTACAGGAGACATACTTTAGATTCAAAGATATAAAAAATAAGCCAAAAGCACAATGGAAAAAGATATGCCATATAAACAGCAATCACAGGAGATCTACAGTGGCTACACTACTATCAGAAAAAAACATAAAACAAAATGATTACCAGAAATAAAGGAAAATTTTATAATGATAAAAGGGCCAATCTATCAGTAAGATAAAACTATAAACATACACACCTAACAACCGTGCCCCAAAATATAAAAAGCAGAAAGTGACAGAAGTGAAAAGAGAAACAAATAGGGTAGTTGGAGATTTCAATACACACTTTTAGTAACTGACGTAACAACTAGACAGAGGAATAAGGAAAGAGGAGAGCTGACAACACTACAAAACTTAACCAGACGCCCCCTACCCCACCTGACAAGCAGAATATACATCATTCACAAGTGCACATGGAACGTTCTCCAGGAGAGACCATTGGCCAAGCCATCAAACAAGCTTCAATTTAAAATGACTGGAATGATACAAAATATTTTCTCCAACTACAATGGAATTAAATTAGAAATCAATGCAGGTATGCTATGCATGCAGGCTAAGTCACTTCAGTGGTATCCAGCTGTTTGCGACTCTATGAACTATAGCCCACCAGGCTCTTCTGTCCATGGGATTCTCCAGGCAAGAATACTGGAGTGGGCTACCACGCTCTTCTCCAGGGGATCTTCCCAACCCAGGGACCAAACTGGAATCTCTTAGGTCTCTTTCATTGGCAGGTGTGTTCTTTAACACTAGTGCCCCTGGGAAACCACTAGAAATCAATAACTGAAGGAAATTTAGGAGATTCATGAGTATGTGGAAATTAACCAACACACTCATAAGTAATAAATGAGTCAAAGAAGAAATCCTGAAGGAAATTTAAAAATATTTTAAGGCCAATGAAAACATACCAAAACTTATAGGATGCAGTGAATGCATTACTTACAAAGAAATTATGGCTATAAAAGTTATATTTAAAAAGTGTGACATATCACACTATATGTCAATAAAAAAAGAAGGAATATCTCAAATCCATAAATTAAACTTGTAGCTTAACAAACTAAAAAAAAGAAACTAAACCCAAAACAAGCAGAAGGAAAGAGATAATAAACACTAAAGTGTAAATAAAGTGGAATAAATAAATAAATAAAGTGGAAATTTCTAGGGACTAGAAAAACAATAGAGAAATATTAACAAAACCAAAAGTTGGCTCTTTGAAAAAAATCAATTAAATGCACAAACCTTTAGCTGCAAGAAACAAAACAAGATGGAGAGAGAGGAGACTCGAATTACTAATGTCAAGAATTAAAGAGAGATCATTACAACTGACTTTACAGAAATCAAAAAGATTATAAAAACAATATATGCCAACAAATAACAGATTAACTGGACAAATTCCAAGAAAGAATTTCTCTTGAAACTAACAGGAAGAAATAGAAAGTAAGAATAGATTTACAAGTAAAAGACTGAATTAGTCCTTTTAAACTTTCCACAAAAAGTGCAAGCCCAGATTGGTTTCACTGTCTGATTCTACCAAACACTCAAAAGAACTGATAAACCTGCAGCAAGTGCTGAACAAGCCCCTGGATCTGATGCACTGTACAGTGAGTGCAGTGAGTGCAGTCGTAACCATCAGACTTGCCAAGAGACTAAAAGTGATCATCCAACCATCAAACTTGCCAAGTGACTAAAAGTGATCATCCAGCCATCAAACTTGCCAGAAGATTAAAAGTGATCATCCAACCATCAGACTAGCCAGGAGATGAAAAGTGATTGTTACAACCATTAAACTTGCTAGGAGACTAAAAGTGATCATCCAGCCATTGAAAAAAAAATGGTAATTAGGTAATGTGATAGAGGTACTCATTACCACTACTTGGCTATCATATCACAGTATATAAATGTGTCAACACATACCTTTAATTTACATGTCAAATATATTTCTTTTTTTTTGTCAAATATATTTCAATTAAAACATTTTTAATTAATAAAGAATTAATAGCAATTCTTCACAAATTCTTTTAAAAAAGAGAAGAGGAAGGAACACTTCCCATTTCCAACTTATTTCATAAGACCAGTTCTGTCGTGATACTAAAATCAGTTATCATATGAAGAAGGGAAAAAAAAAGGAACCTAAGCAACCTAACACTAGCTAACAAAATCTAGTAACTTATAAAAAGGATTATACATTATGATAAGATGAGATTCATCCCAAGAATGCAAGGTTGGTTCAACATACAAAACTCCATCAACATAATGTACTGTAATTAGTAGAATAAATGACAAAAACCACATGATCACCTCAACAGACACAAAAAAGCATTTGACAAACTCAAATATCTTTTCATAATGAAAACAAACTGAGAATAGAGGGCACTTGCTTAACCTAATACAGGGTATCTCTGTAAAATCCGTAGCCAACACCATACTCAATATCAAGAAGGAAATGCTCTTTTACTATGACCAGGAACCAGACAAGCACATCTACTCTCCCACTTCTGGTCACAGTACTTAGTCAAGAAAAGAAATAAAAAGTTTCCAGATTGGAGAAAATGCAGTAAAACTCTCAATCTGTGGATGACATAATCTTGCATATAGAAAATCCTCAACTATCCACTAAAAAGCTATTAGAATGAATGAGTTCGGCAAAGCTGTAGGACCCAAGATCGATATGTGAAAATCCATTTTATTTCTACAAAGTAACAATGAACAATCCAAAGTGAAAATTAAGAAAACAATTCCATTTACCATAGAAACAAAAAGAATAAAATACTTTGGGATAAGCTTAACAAACAGAATCCCAAAACTTGTGTTCAGATCATATGTCTTTCTTTTTACCTCTCCGCATCCCTCCCCCGTCAACACACACAGAACATGGGTAGGTTTCTAGTGGTTACTTCATGCTTGAAAGCAGCAGGCTGTGCTGGTTAGCTGGCTGGGTGACGCCCATGCAGGAAGAGGCTGTGGCACCGGCGGGGAGGAGCAGAGACGAACAGGGCAGAGCAGGACACAGACCCGGTGCTCCGCGGCAGCACATGCGCGTGTACATACCCAGAAAGGGCCGCCTGGGGGGGACTCTGACTTCTCCATCTTTATTATCTGCAGCTACATTTAAAAAGAGAAAGAGAGAGAAAACAGAGAGGAAGAAGAGACAAAACAGACCGGTTTTAACACTGGCAAGTCCTTATTGCATTTCTTTAAAAAAAAAGGAACAGAAAGACAAGCTTTTGGTTTCTGTGCATTAGGAAATCCACTTTGTGAACCATTTTTCTCCAAACCTGTCCTCTTTCAAAATAAGTCCCTGGAACAGAGGGAAAAAGTGAAACGTCACCAAACCTCACTTCATTTCTAAGGTCAGAGGTGCTGACGAGATACAGCAGACCCTACTTCCACTTTCCCCCAGAAACTCATCTGGACATAAGCCCTGGCTGCAAGACAGTTGTCCCAGGGTCCAGACTCTTCAGAACAAAGCTGTTTTCTGAGGGCACTCAACACAACACCCACGTGAGCAGACAGCTAGTTCAGTATGTGAACCTGCCTGCCCTTGGACGTCACATCAAGTCAGGGAGCAGGGCTGGCAGCTGCCCCCAGCCGTGGCCCAGGAAGGACCCAGCGTGAGATTCCACTGCCAGCTACCTTGCCTTCCCTCCCGCCCCCACCCCACCTGAGACCTCCCTAGACTGAGCCACCCCAGGACAACAACAGACTGACCAGACGCCCTGAAGACCACCAGAGCTCCTCCAGGGGGCTTCCACCTGCAGTTGGAGCTGGGGATGGAGGTCAGTTAAAGAGGAGAGTCACCGAGGTCAGAAGCAAAGGCAGGATCAAAGGTCATGGGTCTGCACTAGGCAATGGAAACTACCCCAAACTAGAAATTTTTCAAGTAATCAGCTAAAATCAAATACCAGGCTTTCTGCCTAGACCCAGGGATAGCTGACGCTGCTCGGGGAAGAGCTGGGGGGATGGAGGGGGTGGTTCATAAACCAGGAGGAGCCACAGTCTCCTCTCCTCACCCCGCCTCCCTTCCAATACCCGCTTCTGGACCTTCTGGGTTCTGAGTCCCCAGAGTTGGTCAGATTCTCCCAGCTTTTTGCTTCTATCTTTGATTTAGACCAAGTTCACCATTAATGGGCACCTCCTCTAAAGATCAAAGTACCAAAAGAGGGAAGGCGGGGAGGCTACAAGACAGGGTGTTCCACTCAGCCACTTACGGGCTCGGATGCAAAGCTGCCCTTCTCTCTCCCAGCCTGATCCCACTGAGCTGACAAGCAGGGCTTCACACCTGCCCTGCAGAACCACCAGGCGTGGCCAGGTGCAGGGCTTGTGGTCAGCCAGACACACACCCTGGTCGGGGCAGCCAGCAGCAAGCTTGGTGGGAAGGTCACATCCTTGTGCACGGCGCCGAGCTACCTGAGGTTTTTTGACCAAGAGACACTGGCAATGTTTTGTGATCACGTGGCCCCACAGATCTGTACTGAAGACACACCAGGCACCAAGCTTCAGAAATGACTGCAACGCTTCCAGACCACACTGCCCTCAGAGCCTGCACCCCCCACTAGGAGGAGGGCCTCTGCCCCCTCAACTGTGGGTGGGCCTGAGGTGCAGGTTGGCAGAAGCAATGCTGTGTGATTTCCAAGACCATCTCTTTAAAAAGATGCAGTGTCCACCCGGTTCTTCCCAGACACTCCCGTTGAAACACAGCTTCACTGTGTGAGGAAGCCCAGTTCTCATGAGGAGCCCATGTGGGAGCGATCCAGCAGAGCCCAGCTGAGGTCCAGCCAACGGCCAGCACCACGTAGACACAAGAGTGAAGAGTAAAGAGAGAAGCAGAGAGAGGGAGAGTGAGAGGGAGAGGCAAAGAGAGAGAGAGATCCAGAAACAGAGGAAGACACGGGGAGGACAGGCAGAGGCAAGAGACAGTGAAAAAGTAAACGGTCCAAACTGCAGAGTCTGGGGTGAAAATGTCCTTTCCTGTCTCCAAGTTTTGGGGCCCACCTGTCAAGCAGCCACAGAGACAGGAGCCAGAGATGACAAAGCCGAAGTTTCAGCAGGGCTGAGACAGGACAGTCAGCCCTGGGGCGGCCAGAGGACAGGACGGTGCTTGACAGACAAGAGGCAGATCCACAAATGCCCCAGGCACTCTGGTCCTCATCACGGTTTGAGACTCACTGCTGGGGGCGCCTTGGAGAGACGACCGTGGGGGCTACATGTGGGAGGGGACGGAGGTGGACAACGCTGCAGTGGAGATGTAGGGGGCCCAGGGCCCACAAGGAGGTGTGTTCACGGTGGTCCAGCAGCACAGGAACAGAAGACCCTAGGTCAGCACCGGGCAGTGGGCTGGACTGAGGCAGGATCATACCCTGAGGTCTAAGGACACCAAGGAGCCCTTGAAAATGCAGAATAGTCTGTGGATAAGCATCCTCCCGGGAAGGGGGTTGCTCAGCTTTCATTCTCAGGATGGTATGCGACTCTCCCCACCCAACATTTTCTTCTAGCTGTACTAAGTTATAACTACATACCATAAAAAATTTATGCTTCAAGTGTGTTTAGTACATTCCCAGAGTCCTACCATCACTACTACTATGGAACTCTAGGGCTTTCATCAGCTCACAAGGAACCCTGTCCTTTTCAGCAGTCAGCCCATCCCCCTCTACCACTGGGAGGCACTCGCTGTTCTTAGTGACTGCAAGGTACAGGCATCTGGCAGGAGGGATGTGTGATCCTGAGGACCCCATTAGAACAACTAGCAGCCTCGCTATTGGCATGACCTCAAGATGGCACCCGCCAGGAGCAAAGAGGGAAGCGAGCTGGAATGGCGCTCCGCCTCCTGGAAACCTCCCTGTCCCACCCACTGGGGCCCTGAAGAACCCTGATCCAACAGCCATCCCAGGGACCCGGACTGGGGCCTCCAAGGCCATGTCCAGACCAGGTCTGGGGCAGAAAACTGGACAATGAGCTCAGAGCATCTTGTTATAGCAAGGTCCACAGTCCAGGGGACCACCGTGCCAGAGTCAAGAGCCAGCAGCAGAGGGTCTGAGGCGGGCAGATGGCCACAGGGGGCAATGGGATTTCTGTCACGTGAATCACAGAATAAAGTAAAACAAACATGCTCACCACTGCAAGGTGCTGGAAACCAATTTTGAAAAGTAAATAAAGAGAAATATGGGAATCACCCCTGAATACTCATTGGAAGAACTGACGCTGAAGCTCCAATACTTTGCCACCTGATGTGAAGAACCAACTTGTTGGAAAAGACCCTGATGCTGGGAAAGACTTGAGGGCAGGAGGAGAAGGGGACGATGGAGGATGAGATGGCTGGATGGCATCCCTGACTCGATGGACATGAGTTTGAGCAAGCTCCGGGAGGAAGTGAAGGACAGGGGAGTCTGGTGTGCTGCAGCCCATGGGGTCTCAGAGTCGGACCTGACTTAGCAACTGAACAACAAGCAAGCATTCACCTACTTCTCCTTTATAAATCAAACTGTGGAAAGGCTGAGTAGCAGTCATGGGGAAGTACCTCTAGAGGAGCAGGACAGCAGAGTGGGGTGCTGGGCGGCCGGGACAGACTGTCGGGTCTGGGCCCTGGGCCCCTGTGGCTGCCACCCTCCAGAGAGACCAGTTGCCCAGCATGCCTCCTGGAGGAAGAGCACGACAGTCCTGCAGAATCTAAAGGGCGGACCTGGATCGAATTACCTTGCAGAATGTTCTTCACAGGGCAGCCCACATGGCCCTGCTTCAGCAGCCTGATTCTGTGCAGATCTTGCAGCCCTGACGCTCCAAGTGCTGCTGCCGGTCCGCTGACCCCATGCTGGGCACAGAGTGCACAACGTAGAACAAACAACAGGTGAGTTCCAAGGACAAAGGGGATTTAGGCAGAACCATAGATTAAAAGGGCTTCCCAGGTGGCACTAGTGGTAAAGAACCCACCTGCCAATGCAGGAGATATGAGACCGGGGTTCCATCCCTAGGTCAGGAAGATTCCCTGGAGGAGGGCATGGCAATGCACTCCAGTATCCTGGCCTGGAGAATCCCATGGAGAGAGGAGCCTGGCAGGTTACCGTCCATGAGGTCACAAAGAGTCAAATGTGACTGAAGGGACTTAGCATGCACCCACCCCCAAATAGATTAAGAAGACAAACTGCAACAACAAAAAGACACAGACCAATTACAGTGTATGGCCCATAACCGGATCTTGATCTAAGGAAACAAACTGGCCAAACACTTAGGAAACACAAGAGACAGTTGGAAACTCACACAGATGGTAGTTTGATAATAAGGAAGAATTGACTTCTTATGGGATGATGATATTGGGTCATGCTTTCTTAAAGTCCTATCTTTTAGAGACACATTACAGACCACCTACAAATGGCCTGTACTGAGGACTTGCTTCAGAAACTGCAGGAAGAGGATGTGCACAGGCTCTGGAAAACGGTCAGAGGCTGTCATGGCCCCACACAGAGCGCCATATGCTGCTCTCCCACTTCTGCTACTGCTGCTGCTAAGTCGCTTCAGTCGTGTCCGACTCTATGCGACCCCATAGACCACCAGGCTCCCCATCCCTGGGATTCTCCAGGCAAGAACACTGGAGTGGGTTGCCATTTCCTTCTCCAGTGCATGAAAGTGAAAAGTGAAAGTGAAGTCGCTCAGTCATGTCTGACTCTTAGCGACCCCATGGACTGCAGCCCACCAGGCTCCTCCATCCATGGGATTTTCCAGGCAAGAGTACTGGAGTGGGGTGCCATTGCCTTCTCTGCTCCCACTTCTACATGTTTGAAATTCTCCACAATAAAAAGTGAAAAAGGAAAACAGCACTGTCAAGACAGACACCACACTCCACTCCTGGTTCACAGTTAAACAGCAGGTGCATATTAGCATCTCCAGCCAATTTCTCCCTGAAACACGTGGCCTCCGTGAATGCTGCCCCATTCTGGACATCCTGAAAGGGGAACCCACACCCCTGGGTCCTGCCTCCACTGCATACAGGGGCACTGAAAAGCTTCTGTGGAATGAGAGGTTTTAAAACATTTGATCCTAATTTTGAAAATGATCCCAATCTTGTGGAAGGAGACTGAAAAAGAAAAACCTGGGAAAAACACCAAAATGTTCAAGTCAGTCAGTCACCTCTGGGCAGTGGGGTGGAAAGCATTTGAGTTTTGTATTGTGTCCAGTCTCCCCCAAAATGTCTAGTGAGCAGGTGTCACTCATCAGATAACAAATTAGATATTTATTTTTCTAAGTAACCTGCTTTTTTTCCTTAATACCAGTAATATTTCTTTAATCATAACTTTCAAGTTGAATGGGTGATCTTCAGAACTGAAAACTTTTATAAAAGATGGCTGGAAAACATTCGAGCTTTTTTGCAGGCTGCCTGACCATCCTATAGCTGAAGCTGGGCTCCTCAGACTCTCCTCCTGAGTTATTTTAACGTGCACAGTCAGTTTCCCTGGAAGTCTGCTTCCTGGGGTTGAAGGCACCCTCGCAGCCCTGGCTGACACACTGCGGAAGCGGAAGCTGGCCATCTGCCAGGTGGAGGGGGCCACGGGGTGAGGAAAGCACAGGACAGAGGCCCATGGGCTCCAGAGCTTCCTGACCCAAGCCACTTGCTTTTTCACAACCCGCTTCTGGCAGATGAGAGGAAATAAACCCACGCACTCATTAAAGGCTTCCCTAGGAGGATGCGGAGACCTAGGTATCTCTTAAACAGCAGACACAAAAATATCACCCTGGATTCGAGTACTGAATTCTCAAACACTTAGCCGGTGTGGGCAAAGGTTAGGAAACAACCCTCCCTGAGGCCGCGCTGGGCCCAGGGATCAGGAGCCACAGCCCTCCACTCCCCTAGAGCTGAGGGCGCCCACTAGCACACCGGCCAACATCCTCGAGCTGCCATTAAGTGTTAAATTCTGAGTTCACTGCGTGATGCGGGGGCCCCCACGCCTGCTGTACCTGTGTTGTCATGGCCCACACAAGGTTTCCAACAAGGTCACTGCTGCAGAGCCCAAGGCTCAGGGCACTAAGCCACCAGGGCCCTGATGTCTCCCCAGCCTTCCCCCACCCAGTGAGGACGAACGCGCTGGCCACCCACACGGCCAGCTCCGCAGTCGGCCGTGAGATCCTGCACCCCTTACAGGCGAGGTTCACGGGGCACAGATCACAGACGCTCTTGTCTCAGAGGAAACTAAGCTGCAGCTACTCCCTGGTGAGGGATCCGCGATACAGGAGCCCTGATTCCCGGGCACCCGCAGCAGCACGGTCAGCACCACCTCGGGTGAGTGCTCCCAAGTCACAGCAGGGAGGACTGCGTGATGGGGAGAAGCAGCAGAAACAGGCAGTGCTGATCACCTTTACAGCCTAAGCGACACTCAGCGGTCCAGGCTACTCACTGGAGCTGGAGGCTGACACATCTTCTACATAGACTCACAGTAAAAACAGAAGCTACACAAGAGGAAATGATTTGCTCAAAGGGAAAGAAAATAACTATCAGGAAAAAAAAAGAGCAGGGCAGGAGCGCAATCCACAGGAGTCCCTGAACTAAACAAACTCCAGAGAATACCCTTCTCTAAACAGCAACTGAGACTGAACACACACAGCCTCAGATGAAATAAAGCGAGAACTGTCTTAGATTCAGTCATTAGACAAAAGAAGTGCAACACCAAACCCCCTGCAGATAGAAGCCCACCAGCCCACTTGGTCAAACACAGAACATCAGCTTGGAACGAACACTGTCAAAGGAAAAGGCAAAACCAGGAGCAGCATCTTCTATTTTCTAAGCTGCCAAAAAAATGCACATGGATTGAGCGTAGGATTCGCCAACCTGAGCTCATGGACCCTGTGTGCCCATTCAAAGCCCACAAAGCATGACGCCAGGTGAATGTTTAACAAGGTACATAACTGATCCCAGTTGACTCAGGAGGAAGACAAAAATGGAGAGGCTGTGTTTAGAGCACAAGCCACACAGAAGGTCAGAGATAAACCCGCTTCTGCAGGGAACGTCTGTCTCTAGCCTGATCAAGCCAGAAACAGACCAGCAGTACCACCTCCTGCCTGATGACGGTCCAGTGAGACCATAGCCACAGACAAGCGCACGTTAAGAAGAGTTGATCACTTGCCCGAGTCCCAGCTTCATGGATATGTCGTCGAGTCAGTCACTGGAGAATGCGGCTGCCATGACAGACGCCAGCGCCATTTGGCGAGACAGTGACCGCCCGGAGGCCACTGGGCGAGGGCAGCCCAGTCTCTCCCCAGGAGCTCCAGCTGAGTGCCCCTCCTGGAGTTACTGGACTTTCTCCCCAGAGCTGCCGGTCACCCACCTGAAAAGACCCGGCGTTTCAGGTTCAGCTCGTTGGCCACGCGGACCTCGGTGCAGAGCTTCAGCATGAGCAGCATGGTCAGGATCATGACGACACTCTGCCAGAGCAGTGGCGACTCGAAGCGCCTCCCGAACCTGTGGGGGAACACGCCGTGGCATCAGGGAGGCACCAGGCAGAGCCCCGTGCGCTGGTCGGCCAGCGCTGGGGTGGGAGGGCCCAGACCAGTCCTGGACAGCCAGACCCCGGGTCTCCACAAATGCCTGGGATCATGTGCAGGAGTGAGACATGCCACACACCCCTCCCCAGGAATTGCTGGGACCCTCCCAAGGCCTCAAACTGACTGTGACTGGGCCTCCTGCACACCGCCCACCCCCCAAAAGCCCAGCCAGACATCCATCACCCTCCTGTGGAGATGCTGCTGCCACCAGGTGAGACGCCCAGGCTCTAGACCGCCTGCCTCCCCAGGAAGATGCATCCCAGAGTGGGGACCAAGAGTAGCCCTTCCCCCTGCCTGCAGAGAGGAGGTCTCCAGGCCAGCACAGTCTGAAGTGTGAGCAGAGCAGGGCACCAGGCCCCCGCCCCTCACGAGGGAAGAGGAGAAGGCAGCAAGGGTATGGGTGTGGGCCTGGCAGACCCCCACTGAAGCCCCATGTCCCCCTCTTCTCCCAGCCCCAGCCCGCCCAGCTACAAGACCCCAGGCCTTCCTGCTGACTTTTGTGTTGAGCATTTTACCAACTCAGCCAAAAGTTCCTAAAGGCCAGAGTCACAGTTCAGTGACCAGCACCACTGGGCCCATTAGAAGATCCCAGTCCCCAAGGGGTGATCACAGCACTGCCCTCCACATACCAGATGGGGGTCTCAAATGTGGCCAAGAGAACCACGGGGGCTGAGACATTCGATCCAGCCCACTGCAAGCCTGTAAACCCGTCACCCCAAGGTGAGGCCTGGGCATGCCCAGGCCTCAGTCCTTACTTGGCTGTTCTGAGGCAGAGAGTCCACTGGGAGCAGTTTCCCAAACCTGAGCTGGTACCAACTGTCAGAGTCGAGAGGCCCTGGATGGCCCTCCAACTGACCCTGGAAACCAGGCGACAGGCAGACAGTGGCCCACCTCCCCGCCGCCCCTCCCCATCCCTTCAAGGAGGCGGTCACCAAGCGCTGCCGCTGCTGGGGCCACATGCATGCTTCCACACAGGCTGGCTCTGGCCACCATGCCACCCCGGCCCTCACGCTGCGACTCACTGCCTCCGGGCTTCGTCTCTTCTATAAAGTGTAGACCCACAAGCACTATGGCTGTTTGAGGATATTTCTAGCCAGTTCCAGGAACTAGCCCCCACTCGTTACCTAGCTGACCCCAGGGGCTGAATGACCCATAGATAATCCAGAAGAGGAGACACAGAAAGGTCTATATTAGACTGGGGGCACTGAAGCAGGTGGGCATCACAATAAACACTTCGGTCTAGTGTTTCACTTCTAGTTAGTTACAAAACTGAAGACATGGGATTTGGGCCATTGTGTAATAAATGCCACTTCCATTTTTTAAATTGTTCAACAGAAACAATGAGTGACTAGAAAAACTGGGGAAAAAATGAAGGTTTGTTGTTCACCTCCTACCACACACCAAAAAATCAAATCTAGGTGAATTCAATATTTACAGTAAAGAAAGAGATATTTACAGTGAAGTACGGGTGGGGCAGAGGTGACTATTTAACTGCTTTTAGGGTGAAGACAAGCTAAACAAGACACAAAATTTCAAAAAGCTCAACTTCCCACAAAAGATATACAAGCGACAAAACAAAGTTCAATATCATTAGTAATTTTTAAAAGCTCATTAAAATAGACCCTATGTTGTACTCATCAGGTGGGTTAAACTTCTCCTTTTAACCCTTGCAGTCTGTGCTGGCATGTTGTCAGAAGGCCCTTTCTCCTCTCCTGCTTTGAGAGTGAGGTTGGCACAGCCTCTCATGCAGATGATGGGAGAGCCCGGCTCAGGGGAGCTGGTCCAAGCACATCCCCCCCAGGGTGCAGCACACACCTGTCACTCCCAGTGAGACACACACTGCAGAAAATGTGCAAAATTTCACAGAGCTTAAGAAAAGTTTCCACCAGGAACACCTCTGATGCGCCTTCAAAGCCCCAGAGAAAAGCTCACGTGGAAGAGAAGCTGGTATCTATTTCCTGCCCCCACCAGACTGCCTTCTGCCCAAATAGCAGATTGCTACTACCCCACTGATACAGTGTCCTGGAGTCTTGGATACAATTTTACTACATCTCCAATACAATGTCACCACAGTTCTGGTACAGTGTAACAATCTCTCTGATCAGACAGGGGTGTGGCTGGAGAACTAGCTCCCAGATTAATCAGACCCTGGGTCAGAGGCCCTGCAGCACCATCCCTGCACTCTGGGCCTCTCCCTCCCTTCTCTGCAAAAACCACTCAGTCCTTCTGGCTTCTAACAACACAAATGCCAAGTCCTGTCCATCAGCACTGTGCATGATCTGCTGAATGCTGGTTCTGCAAAAGGATGGGAAGAATCATAAGAATGAAAGCACTAGTCTCGTGACTTTCAGAAACCTGGGGTTTATGTAGCTTGGTCAGCCTCCAGCAGGCCTGCAGAGCCACTCACATGCCTCATGCTAGAAATTTCCCAGAGGCTTCCCAGGCAGACAAGAATTTCTAGGACTGCCTTCCCGGCAAGCTCTCGGGAACTACGCTCGTTCCTTCCTCTATGTCCACCACTGTCCTTACACAGACCCAGCTCCATCCCACCTGGAGCCCCTGGCCTGAGCTCTGTCCCTCCCCACCACCCAGAACCCATGTGTGCGTCTGTACGTTCCATACAGCACTGCTGCTAAAGCTTTAACCCTACAGCATCCGCCCAGGGTCTGGTTCATGGGAAACCCTCAGAAACCTGTTAAATGAAATGGGCTGCTAACCTGTGAAGACTGGAGGGGACTCTGTTAACCTATGAAGCCTGGAGAGGACCCAGGAGTAGGTGCTTTGGAGGCTGCAGAGAAAGGAAGGAAGTGGGTCACAGGCGTTGCCCTCAGAACAGAGGGACCTTGGGACCAGGTGGGCAGAGACGCACACACTCATTACAAGTTGTAGGCGGAGCCTGGCCTGCCTGCTGGGCTTCACCACATGAACTACAAAGTACTGCCAGGAGTGAAGTACAGGGAAAGCACACTACCAGCTGAGAGCGACGCTGGAGCAGAGACCAGCGCCCCCTGCCAGCCCTTCTTTCTTCCCTAGGATCTCACAGGCTTCTGGGATCCTGGCTGAAGGCAATCCTGTGGGTTCACAGGGCAGCCACTGAACCCCTGAAGCGACCCCGGCCAGTTGAGGCAGCTCAATCCTCCTCTGTTTGAAGAAGACCTGCCGCCGCCTAAAGGAAGTGCGGCTCCCAAGCAGGGGGACCTTGGCTGGGCTGAGCCTGGGCTGGAGCTCTGGCGTGGCAGCAATCTGTGGCCCTCAGACCCAGCAGCAGGCAGTCGAGAGAGGGAAGGGGGGCGTCTTGCTGCAGTGAGAGAGTGCTGCCCTCAGCCAAGCAGAAAGGAAGAGGCTTCAAAATGCAGTTTTTCAACAACTTAAAAGATAAGTGACCTCTGACCCCTCCTTTAGAAGTAGACTGGCCCAAAGGCAGGGCTCACAGTCTGACAAATTCTCCTGGAAGAAGGGGTCACTCACCAGCTCACATTTTAAAACACCACACTGAGCAAAAAAACACAGTGAGAGTGCCCAAGGGTTGCCTGGGGCCAGGCAGTCAGAAGGTGAAGGAGCTGAGAATTTCTGGACTCCGGGGACTCGCACCCTGATGACTGCGGAGGGGACATCGGCCAAAACTCATCAAAATGCACACGTGTGATTGCACTTTTCTTTAATGTAAATCCTACCTCAGTAAGGCTGACTTAAAATTAATTAGAAAGAAAACTCGATTTCTCCAACAGTGACCCAAAAGTCAAAAGGAGCCAGAAGCAGCACTCAGATGCCAGCAGCTTGGTACTAGCTGCCCTTACTGTCTGCGCTGACAGAGGGCCTGGGACCCTCGTGAAGGAAGGACAGTACCAGGTTTTACTGAAATCAGGAGGCTTCGAGACCTCTTCTCATTTTCACTGAAAATGCACCTTCCCAGTTACATCTGGCTTCAACAGCTGTTAAAATAACATCCCGCTCCTTACCAGAATGCAAATGCCAGTAAGAGGAAGCTGACTGGGAGGAGCAAGAAAAGACAGTCCATTAAGTACTAGCCAGAAAATTGACTTACTATTAAAAAACAACAACATAAAATTCCACACACAACAGAGAAGGCAGGAAAGGCAGCCCTTCAAGGCAGACGCCCAGAACACTGCTCCCTTTCCGGCTCAGACGCCCCTCCTGACAGCTTTCACTGGCCAGTGCTTTGTCCTTCCTGCTGACCGCCTTCGGTCACTGCTATTCATGAGCTCCCTTCCTTTTCTCTCCACTGCCCCCCAAATGGCACGCAAATGCCTGAGGGCAAGGACCCAGTCCTAAAGGCAGCCCCACAGAGAAGGCCCTGGGTATCTTGTGAAGGTAGGAGCCATACGAAATGAAGACACAGATCTGAGACTATGTGAGATTCTCCACTCCATTCCTACCATTTTCCCTGGGAAATAGTCTCATCGTTTCACAGCTCCTTCTCAGGAAGTACAGACACTTCCACCCACTGGCCTCACGCAGACAAGAGAAGGCCATCTGCGCGGGGCACCCCACCTACCAGAAGAGTATCCGTAAGATATTGGCCACCAGGAGCACCAGACACACGTAGGTGGAGAAGCCCTCGGCGTTCTGAGTCCGCCGGATGTCCCGGTACTGCGGGATGTATGGCACCACGCCTCCGAAGACCATGGCCCCGGCTGCGCCCCAGGAAACCAGCTGGTGCAGCGGGACCAGAAGCCAACCCAAGCCTTCCGCTTCCATCCCGCTTGCCCGGCGGCCCGCCGGCTGACTGACGTCCACCCGGCCCGCTCGCCCTCCGCGCTCCCGGGCTCCCGGCGCGCGCTGTCACCCCCACGTGCCGCCGCCGCCCGGGACCATCCTCCGCAGCGGGCCTGGAGAGAGGAAAAGAAGTAAGGGCTCTGCTGGGTCGCCTAGCCCGGGGGAGCCGCGCCCCGTGCATGGCCCGAGGCCCAGGCGCGCCCAGGGCGCACCGCCGGCTCTCGCGTGGGGCACGACCCCTCCTGGGGCGCGCACCCCGAACTCCGCGGGAGAACCAAGGCGCGGGCCGCCAGCCTGGGGCCGGCAGGGGGATTTGCCGTCGGGGTGGGGGCTCGGTTCCCGGGGTGGGGGTCGCACAGCCCGGGGATCAGAGGGCCAGGAGAGGGAGGTCCGGCCCAGGTGGACTCGCCGCCGGGGCCGCCCCGCACCCCAGCCTCTGGCCAGGCAGACTTGGCGCGGCCCCCGCGTCCACGTGCTCCGCGTACCCCTTCCGGCTCACCCCTGCGGCCCGATTCCAGCAGTCTGTCCGCTGTCAGTCCGTCGGTCCGCGCACCGGGCCCCGCCTCTGAGTGACGTCACAATACGTAGCCCCGCCCACACCAGGCGGCGGGACCGTTTCCGCGGGGTCCTAGTGCGCTCCAGCGAGCCGGCAAGGTGGGGCGAGACCCGGGCGAAGTCAGGGGTCGGCCAGGTTCGGAAACTGTTGCCTGGCAAAGCCACTTCTGGGTCACCGGTTCACGTGGCCCGGCTCCGCCTGTTCTGCAGCGGGTGGCCGCGTAGACCGGGTCCTGTCGCCGCCCCAAGGGTCAGCGCGAGGCCTGAGGGAAAAATCAAAGTCCGTTTTGAGCAGGCAAAAGAAAGAATCTTTCAAAAATCTTTCTTGTTTCAAGTTCTAAACAAACTGGCAGTACGACATTGATCTTGGTCCAAGTTTGAGAAAATGAAGACCCTTTCTACCTGTGGGAGGCTTAAGCCACTTCCCCCTTTTCTGTTTCCTTAAGTCTTCATTCTGCAGGTTTGACCACTAGTTCACACAAAGAAACCCCTGGAAGGTATTTACCCCCACCCAGGGAGCTGACAGATGTTACAGGGCTGAGTCTAGTCAGCCTCCTGGCGTGGCTCCTTCGTACAGCCAGCTCTGAGAACCACTGTTTCAAAATTCACAACGTACACAGGAAGTCCTCATGATTCAGGTTAATTGCTTCTGGGAAAGGCACTTACTCTAAATGGGGCCAGAATTGCATAATAAATAATTAGTGGGTTAAAAAATAGGTGCTTATGTTGCATTAAAAATAGAAGTTAAGGGACTTCCCTGGTGATCCAGTGGCTAAGACTCTGCACTCCCAACACATAAGGCCTGGGTTCAATCCTTGGTCAGAGAACTAGATCCCACATGGCGCAACTTAGACCTGACACAGCCAAATAAATAAATAAAGGAAATATTTTTTTTTAAATAAGTTAAAATTATGAGATATTGCAACAACCAATAAAAGGAAGCAAAAAAATTTTTCTATGCTCAAAATCTGTGTATCCACCGATATATTTAAAATGGATAACCAACAAGGACCTTCTATATGGCACATGGAACTCTGCTTGATGTTATGTGGCAGCCTGGATGGGAGGGGAGTTTGGGGGAGAACAGGTATATGTATAAGGGAGTCTCTTCACTGTTAACCTGAAACTATCACATTGTTAATCACTATATGTCAGTATAAAATAGGAAGTTTCAAAAAATCTGTATATCCAAATAAGTACCCTAAAAGAACTCTTCTTTTCTTACAGAATTTTTAAGTGAGAATTTCAAACATACACAAGAGTAGAGATCGTAGCACAGTGAACTCCATGTATCCATCACCCAGCATCAATAACTATAAAAGAGCTCTTTTAATGAATATAAAATAAAAAACAGCACAGCGAATTGGCAGCATTTCTCTCTTTTTGGCTATAATGATGCATCTTAAAGTCAGCAGCATCTTAGATTGAAGGCTTTAGAAATTAAGTCATTCACATGGACTCAGAGGGGCATCTGGGCGCGTCCGCTGGCGTTCATGCTTCAGGGATAGAACTTCCTCTTACATCCAGTACAGTTTGTTCAGTCGCTCAGTCGTGTCTGACTCTTTGTGACCCCATGGACTGCAGTACGCCAGGCTTCCCTGTCCATCACCAACTCCCTGAGCTTCCTCAAACTCGTGTCCATCGAGTGGGTAATGCCATCCAACCATCTCATCCTCTGTCGTCCCCCTCTTCTGCCTTCAGTCTTTCCCAGCATCAGGATCTTTTCCAGTGAGTCAGTTCTTTGCCAAAGTCAGTTCATGGCCAAAATACTGGAGCTTCAGCTTCAACATCAGTCCTTCCAATGAATATTCAGGACTGATTTCCTTTAGGATTGACTGGCTTGATTTCCTTGCAGTCCAAGGGACTCTCAAGAGTCTTCTCCAACACCACAGTTCAAAAACATCAATTCTTCGGTGCTCAGCTTTCTTTGTGGTCCAATGCTCACATCCATACCTGACTAATGGAAAAACCATAGTTTTGATTCTATGGACCTTTGTCGGCAAAGTAATGTCTCTGCTTTTTAATATGCTGTCTAGGTTGGTCATAACTTTTCTTCCAAGGAGCAAGTGTCTTTTAATTTCATAGCTGTAGTCACCATGGGCAGTCATTTGGGAGCCCAGAAAAATAAAGTCTGTTACTGTTTCCTTTGTTTCCCCATCTATTTGCCATGAAGTGATGGGACCAGATGCCATGATCTTCTTTTTTTGAATGTTGAATTTTAAGCCAGCTTTTTCACTCTCCTCTTTCACTTTCATCAAGAGGATCTTTAGTTTCTCTTTGCTTTCTGCCATAAGGGTGGTGTTATCTGCATATCTGGGGTTATTGATATTTCTCCTGGCAATCTTGATTCCAGCTTGTACTTCATCTAGTCTGGCATTTTGCATGATGTGCTCTGCATATAAGTTAAATAGGCAGGGTGACAATATACAGCCTTGATGTAGGCTTAATGTAGAACCATTCCTTTCCCAATTTGGAACCAGTCCATTGTTCCATGTCTGGTTCTAACTGTTGCTTTTTGACCTGCATACAGATTTCTCAGGAGGCAGGGTAAGGTGGTCTGGTATTCCCATCTCTTGAAGACTTTTCCAGTTTGTTATGATCCACACAGTCAAAGGCTTTAGCGTAATCAATGAAGCAGAAGTAGATGTTTTTCTGAAATTTTCTTGCTTTTTCTATGATCCAGAGGATGTTGGCAATTTGATCTCTGGTTCTCTCCCTTTTCTAAATCCAACTTGAACATCTGGAAGTTCTTGGTTCACATACTGTTGAAATCTGACTTTGAGAATTTTGAGCATTACTTTACTAATGTGTGAGATGACTACAATTGTGTGGTAGTTTGAACATTCTTTGGCATTGCCTTTCTTTGGGATTGGAATGAAAACTGACCTTTTCCAGTCCTGTGGCCACTGCTGAGTTTTCCAAATTTGCTGACATATTGAGTGCGGCACTTCCACAGCATCATCTTTTAGGATTTGAAATAGCTCAGCTGGAATTCTGTCACCTCCACTAGCTTTGTTCATAGTGATGCTTCCTAATGCCCACTTGATTTCACACTTTAGGATGTCTGGCTCTAGGTAAGTGATCACACCATCATGGTTATCTGGGTCATTAAGATCTTTTTTGTATAGTTCTTTTGTGTATTCTTGCCACCTCTTCTTAATATCTTTTGCTTCTGTTAGGTCTGTACCATTTCTGTCCTTTATTGTGCCCATCTTTGCATGAAATATTCCCTTGGAATCTCTAATTTTCTTGAAGAGATCTCTAGTCCTTCTATTCTATTGTTTTCCTCTATTTCTTTGCACTGGTCACTTAGGAAGGCTTTCTTAGCCCTCCTTGCTATTCTTTGGAACTCTGCATTCAGATAGATATATCTTTCCCTTTCTCCTTTGCCTTTTGCTTGTCTTCTTTTCTCAGCTATTAGTAAGGCCTCCTCAAACAACCATTTTGCCTTTTTGCATTTCTTCTTCTTGGGGATGGTTTTGATCACCGCCTTCTGTACAATGTTATGAACCTCCATCCATAGTTCTTCAGGCACTCTATCTATCAGATCTAATCCCTTGAATCTATTTGTCACTTCCACTGTATAACTGTAAGGGATTTGATTTAGATCATATCTGACTAGCCTAGTGGTTTTCCCTACTTTCTTCAATTTAAGCCTGAATTTGGGAATAAGGAAGTCATGATCTGAGCCACAGTCAGCTCCTGGTCTTGTTTTTGCTGACTGTATAGAGCTTCTCCATTTTTGGTTGCAAAGAATATAATCAATCTGATTTCAGCTTCTCCATTTTTGGTTGCAAAGAATATAATCAATCTGATTTCAGTATTGACCAACTGGTGACATCCATGTGTAGAGTCATCTCTTGTGTTGTTGGAAGAAGGTGTTTGCTATGACCAGTGAGTTGTCTTGGCAAAACTCTCCTAGCCTTTGCCCTTCTTCATTTTGTACTCCAAGGCCAAACTTGTCTGTTACTCCAGGTATCTCTTGATTTCCTACTTTTCCAGTCCCCTGTGATAAAAAGGACATCTTTTTTTGGTGTTAGTTCTAGAAGGTCTTTTGTAGGTCTTCATAGAACCGTTCAACTTTAGCTTCTTCAGCCTTAGTGGTTGGGTCACATCAGTCACACCAATGTTCTCATCTCTCAGAGTTAGAATTCTAGCTTTCTGATTTAAAGTTTTGTTTTATATTTAGCTGCTGCTCTTGTGGTCTGTGTCTTTGATTCCATTGTGTACTTCTTGTGAGTGAAAGTGTTAGTCTCTCAGTCATCCAACTCTTTATGACCCCATGGATTGTAGCTCACCAGGCTCCTCTGTCAATGGGATTGTCCAGGCAAGAATACTGGAGTGGGTAGCCATTCCCTTCTCCAGGGGATCTCCCTAACCCAGGGATCGAACCTAGGTCTCCTGCATTGTAGGTAGATTCTTTACCACTGAGCGACCAGGGAAGCCCTGTGTACTTCTTACCCAGACTCTGTTTTCTTCCCCAGCCTGTCTTTGCACCAGTGAAGCATTGTCTAGTTTGTGCTGCTTCACAGCACACTTGAATACTCTCCTGTTGTTGATTTGCAAGATCAGCTTCATTAGAGAATTTCCCCCCTGAACCAAGTTCCTGGGATTTAATATCCTTAACCAAATGAGTTTTTGTTGAGTGATTCTCATTTCCATATTAATGAATTTGTGTTCCACAAAGGCAGAACTAAGAATTTGACCCCTTCTTAGGACTTCCCTGGTGACTCAGACAGTAAAGCGTCTGCTTACAATGCGGGAGACCCGGGTTCTATCCCTGGGCCAGGAAGATCCTCTGGAGAAGGAAATGTCAACGCACTCCAGTACTCTTGCCTGGAAAACCCCATTGACTGAGGAGCATGGGAGGCTGCAATCCATGGGGTGGCAAAGAGTTGGATACGACTGAGTGACTTCACTTTCACTTTAAGGAGTCTAGGTGCTAGATAGAGAATGACAGATCCCATTTCTCCAGTAGAGATTGGGTTCTTGGGGTTATCAGAGAGTTTCTGAGTAGGTTTCCACTGAACCACAGAGATTACAGTTGAAGAAAGAAAGAAACCCCTTAACTATGATGCAATCTCTCCCCTTCCCCCTCCACTTCCTGTCTTTATGGATCTGCCAGTCTAGACCTGTCCTGTGAATGGAGTCTAACCACTCATCCTCCCATGACTAGCTTCTCACTGAGCATCATGCTCCCCAGGTTCATCCATGCTGTGTCATGGGTCAGGGCTTTATTCCTTCTTATGCCTGAATTGTACTCCATCCTGAGGCAGGACCACATTTTGTGTATCCATCCATCTGTTGGTGGACATCTGGCTATTTCCACCTGTTGACTATCATTAATAGTCAATAATGCTGCTATAAACTTTTCTGTACAGGTTTTTGTGTGGATATATGCTGTCTTTTCCCTCGAGCACATACCTAGAGACAGAACTGAGGTTGTCTGGTAACTCTGTGTTCAACTTTTTATGGACCTGCCAGACTGGCTGCACCAGGGCACCTTCCCACTTGGGTGTGATACTCAGACTCTGCCACTCCTTGCCCACACCTGTCATTATTCCTTTGACTTGGGCCATCACAGTGGGTGTGAAGTGGCTCCCCTGGTGGTCTTGATTTGCATTCTCCTGATGAAAGAGGATGCTGGGTTTCTTTGCACAAAAGGCTGTGCTTCCGCACACATCCAGCAGCCAAGACCCCTGGGGTGCTGGGGCACCCGTAGAAACACAGCCCTGCCCGCAGAGAGGTGCAGATGTGTAAACAAAGCAGGTGCTTGCCAAGCACAGGGTCCTGGACCATCACCCATGAAGTGCCCCCGAGCCACGATCCAGACGGGCCTGCAGGGCACAGAGGGAGAGAAGGCAGCAGTGACGCCTTCCTTCCAGATCCTCAAAAAATCAGAGCAGAGACTCAAGTATTGGCCATTCTTTGTTGGTCACAGGACAGGACTAGTCTTTCTTCTCTCTTTTTTTTTTTTTTGGCCACCCTAGGAGGCTTGTGGGATCTTAGTTCCCTGACCCACGGATTGAACCTGGGCCCTTGGCAGTGAGAGCTTGGAGTCCTAATCACTGAACCACCAGGGAATTCCCAGAACAAAACTATTCTTAATCTTAAAGTTGGGGGCAGAAATGGCAGAGGTTCAGGGAGAGGAGAGTCTCCTGGGTGGAAGATCAGGAGGCCCAGGACCTTAGTGCGAACGTGGGCTGCGGCCGGACTCCATCCCCGCCCCCGCACCCCCACCCAGCCTCCAGGATGGAAGCGCGAGTGCCAGGGGCTGGGGAGCTGGGGAGGTGTTGTCCCCAGGCGCAGAGCCTGGCTTTGGGACGAGGAGAAGGCTCAGGGAGTGGATGGCGGTCGTGGTCACACAGCAACGCGGTGGTACCTGATACCACCACACCGTGCGCTTAGAAGCAGGTAAAACGGAAATTTCTATGCTGTGCATTCTCTGCCAGGATGATCATTAAAAGGTCGTGCTCACTCTGGGCTCTGAAACGATGAAAGTAAAACAATTAGTGGAGCTGGGATAGGCCTGTCCGCCGAGGTCCCGCCCCGCCCAGGCCGCCACCCGCGCGCCTCTCGGGTCTTGCTCTGCGCGTCCCGGGCCATCGCCGCCGGGAGCCCAGGGCGGCGGAGCGGACGCCACGGAGCGGCCGACCCGGGACCAGCCGGCCTGCCTGCAGCCCGGGCCCGCCGGCTTCAGACATGGACGCACCGGGCCCCGAAGCACCCGGCGGGCGCGCACTGCGGGACGCGGTGAGTGGGGACCCTCCCGCCCTGAGCGCCCTCAGGGATGGACGCCCTGCCCCGGAGGCTGGATCCCCTCGCCCCTCACCCAGCCCGCGAAGCGCCACCACCCCCACCCACCCCCAGCTGCTTCCCATTTGCAGAAGGAGCTGCAGTGCCAGAGATGAGATGGCCCAGGGCTGGTAGTCTCATTAAGAAGATTTGGTTAGGTGTACTCAATTGAATCCACGTTTTTCTGACCAAAAAAAAAAAAAAAAAAAAATCTGATTGACCGCCGGAAAGCGCTCCAGACAGAGGGCCTACTCCACACAGGAAAGCAGAGTCCAGCGGGAGGCCCGCCTCGGCTCTAAAGCAGAGATAACACTGCGCGGAGGTAGTGTGTCCTGGACGGGGTGAGACTTCCACCTGGAAACAGGGCAGCTTGAGTGTGCCCGCCGTCAGTCACAGGGATGGTGTTCCGGTTTGGCCCCCTAACAGGTTTCGGCAAACCCAGTCCCGGCGAACAAGCACCCACGAGTGTAGGGGCGGCGTGCGCCCACGCGGTGTGCTCTGGGGACCCTAGCAAAACTCCTTAAGAATTCTTTGAGAAGCCGAGGTTAGAGATTTTCTCCTATGCTATCTTCTGGACGTCTGACAGTTTGTTGCTTGTATTTAAATGTCTGATGGCTTTGAGTTAATCGTTGTGGATGGTGTGTGGTAAGGGTCAGGCTTGTTTGCTTAGTTATGGTTGGGCTGTCACTGTTCCGGCTGTTGGTTGAACCTGTTGGTTGATTTTCTTTACCCTTTGCGTGGGAAAGCCTTCTCACCCTGTCAGGAATCAACTAAGTGTAAGGTGCACCCTCTGTGAAAAACAGTACTGGAGGTTCCTAGAACAGTAAAAACAGAATTACCATGTGATCCAGCAAGCCCACCTGGGGCATGTATTCAGACAAAACTATAATTTAAAAAGATACATGAGCCCCTATCTTCACAGCATTATTCACAAAAGCCAAAACACATAGAAACAATCTAAATATCCATTGACAGATGAATGGATAAATAAGATGTGGTATGTATATGTATGTAATGGAATACTACTCAACCATAAAAAAGAATGAACTAATGCCATTTGCAGCAACATGGATGGGTCTAGAGATGATCATACTAAGTGAAGTAAGTCAGACAGAGAAAGAAAGACATTATAGGATATCACTTATATGTAGAATCTAAAATATGACACAGATGAACCTATCTACAAAACAAATAGTCTCATAGACATGGAGAACAGGCTTGTGGTTGCCAAGGGTAGGGAGAGGGATAGGGTGCGAGTCTGGGGTTGGTAGATGCAAACTATTACATTTAGAATGGATAAACAAGGTCCTAATATACAGCACAAGGAACTATATTCAATATCCTAGGATAAACCATAATGGAAAATAATATTAAAAAATAATATATGTACATGTATAGCTCACTCACTCTGCTGTATAGCAGAGATTGGCATGACATTGTAAACCAACTGTACTTCAATGTAAAACAATTAGCATCAAACCAGAAATCAACTGTTTTTAGGGATGGTTCCCCTTCCATAGTTCTTAGAATGCTCTGCATCATAAGTAAATATATATTCACTTGTCTTGTTCAATTTTTCAGGCAGAAAATCTATTTCAGGAACTTCAAGAACATTTTCAAGCTCTGACGGCAACATTAAACCTCAGAAATATCCTTTTCTATTTCATAACAAATATTGCAATGCTTTTGGGCTGTTGAACTGTTGTGGACTATCTTGTTTCCTGCTGTTGGTGGGTAATTACTGACCCCGAGCTTCCTGGTGTTTTCATCTGTGCTTTTACAAAGCGTCCTGATGTATTAATTACCACCTGAAGGTAATAATTCCCAGCTTGACCAGCGATGCAGGGTGTTTATGTAAGGCAGGGATAAAACACAGGACATACATAAAGTACATACTATCCAGTGGGCTTTTCCAGCAGGCTTAACTAAATCTGGATGGTCTGCTCAGTAGCGTTTGTACTCCCTCAAACAGTCTGAACTCTGCACACGCGCTGGGAAGGTCTTCAACCTAGGGATCTTTATAATGACTCTCCTGGCCTCGCTTTGCTTTGTAACTTCAGCAGCTGACTGACTATCTGGTAAGACATGAATTCAGTCAAAGTTAGGTAGAGTGTTTGTTTCTGGTTTAAGAAAACCCAGGAAAAGGGACACTTGCCCTAAGACATCCCCAGGTGAACTCACATCACACAATTAAACTCCTGCCTTAAAATGTGTGTGCATCATTTGCTGAGGGAACCCTTGACTTGCAACTTTTGATCCTGCAGATGGGGCCCAACAGGGAAAGGAAGATTCTTGAACATGATAAAAAGAAACAGTAGGAAATTGTTTTAAACAAAGGTAATTTTCATCGTATGTACATGCTGATTAGACTTTGGTTAAAACACGATTAAATATACCAGACAAGCTCACAGCCTAGAATTCATGTGCAAAGAAAGGGAGCCAAGTTTTCAGAACTGGGTACACAGTGTGAGGATTAACAGCAGCTCCAAAGCCCGCGGGACACGGTTAGTGAGCACTGACCTGAAGGTGTTTGTGCCTTCAACTCCCTCCTTTCATGTGCACCACAGGGAGTTTTCACCAGTCTTTGAGGGACCGAGCTAAGTGCCCGTGTCCCATGTTCTGCTCTCCTTGACCTTGTACTGGAAGAAATGGGGGGTCGCATTGAAGACTTGCAGAAGAACGTGAATGACTTGATGGCCCAAGCCGGGATTGACAGTCCTGCTCAGAAACACAGGTGAGGCCTTATTAGGGCACTAATGTTCACCTGTCTCATGTCCTCTGCTTTCCTCTTGAACCTTTACCCTGTATTTGTTCACTAAGGGAACTACTGCTTCTGCACTGCATGAAAAACCTTTAGGATTTTAAAAATTCACAAATGCTCTTTTCTAAATAGAACAGAAACACTCTCTCATTGTTCCTTAAAAAGTGCACATTTAAAGGAAAAACCACCATTTAAAAAGTGGATTTTATTAAAGTACTTTTCACCCTCATTGCTCAAATTAGCCTTCAATCAAAACACAAGTCACGATGAGTGAGAGATCGGGAATGATGACTAGTGGCTTCTGTTTGAGACAGTACATTCATGGCACCATTTAAAGAAGACACAGATGCATTAGGCTCTCCCCCTGGTTCATGAGCGCTTCCTGAGGGTCCCACCCTGCCCCCCCAGAATGCAGGCATTTCTTTTCTGGGGGAATTTTGCACTTCATTTTTTTTTTTTTTTACTATTTTATCTTTCACTTTCATTTTATTTTTATTGAAGTTTTTATTGTATTTGATGTACAATATTATATGTACAGGTGTACATGTAATGTGTACAATGTAGTGACTCACAATTTTTAAAGGTTAAACTCCATTTATAGTTATTATAAAATATTGGCTACATTCCCCAAGCTATAATGTATTTTTGTAGCTTATGTTACATAATAATTTGTACCTCCGAATTACCTAATCCTAACTGCCTCTCTCCTGCTCCCCTCTCCCCAGTTGTTTGTTCTCTGTATCTGTGAGTCTGTATATTCACTAGCTTGTTATGTTTTTTAGATTTCACACATACAAGTTATAACATATAATATTTGTCTTCCTCGGTGTGACTTATTTCACTTAGCATAATGCCCTCCAAATCTACGCACGTTGCTGCCAATGGCAAATTTTCGTTCTTTTTTATGACTGAGTAGTACTCCATGGTATATATATACCACATCTTCTTTATCCAGTCATCTGTTGGACACTTGGATTGCTTCCCTATCTTGGCAACTATAAATAATGTTGCAGTGAACATTGGGGTACATGTATCTTTTTGAATTAGTGTCTTTGTTTTTTCTGCACTTCATCTTGAAGATGTAGATAAATGCTAGGCTTCAGTTCTCAGACTGAATGTGTTGTCTGTGTAACATACCTGGAGACACAAGCCTTATTTTATTAAGATACTCAAGCATGTTTCACTGACATAATATTCTGCTTCTGTGAGCACACTCTAATTTTAGCTGAACAGGTAGATGCTGTTGTTCTCCTTGCTTTCATTTCTCTGTCAGTTGTTATCCTGAGTCAGCTGGCAGATCACCTGTGCTTACCTTGCTGAATCAGAGCGAGTTCACTGTCAATGACTTATTTATAAATTTCTACATCTGCTCTTCTGGTGGAGAAGATCACTGGAGTCTGTCCTGCACACATGAGCTGCAGGTCTGGGGGCGGGCACTCCAGCTGTCTGCAGAATACTTGGCTCTACCCGGGTGGGGGGACTGCCTCAGACAGACCCACCTGCCCTGCAATGCTGTCCTCCCTGCAGGTGCCGAGCATCACGTCCTCAGCGCGCTGCCCTGAGGGGGCTGGTGGCCAGGAACGTGGTCCCGTCCTGTCACCACCCAGACTCCAGTGGGCTGTTTAAAGTTTGGTCAGAACCCATCATAGGTTAGGCATCAAGTTAAATGGACAAGTAGATATCAAAACCTCACCTTTTTGATGCACATACAGCCATTATTTAAAGCAGCATGAGAGGTCAGTTGCTGCTGCTGCTGCCAAGTCACTTCAGTCATGTCCGACTCTGTGCGACCCCATAGACGGCAGCCCACCAGGCTCCTCCGTCCATGGGATTTTCCAGGCAAGAGTACTGGAGTGGGTTGCCTTTGCCTTCTCCTGAGAGGTCAGTTAATGCCTTTTAAATTAAAAGAGGTACCTGAATAGATCTAAATCTGTTTGGCTAGATCTGTGCTTATTGCTTTTGCTGGGCCAGGGGTTCCTAACACAGGGCTCTTGCTGTGGATTTCAGGGGATTTGGTAAACACCCTAAACTTGTATTCCTGCTGTGAGTAGGGGAGTCCATGAACCCCCAAACTACTGTTCCACATTCTCCTGGCTCCCGCTCGGGTGCAGCATCTGAACACCTGTCCTGCTGCAGGGAAGCAGGCAGGCAGTTGTTCCAGGAGAATGTCTTCACGCTTTTGATGTGAAGTAGCATTCTGCCATTGGAAGAGCAGGCACTGTTTATTCGCCTTAAATTGTGCATCCACACAAGTGTCTGACTCAAATGAGAATCGTTTAACATTCAGATTTTCTATATACTGAATTTTTCCTGTACAAAACTGTTCTAGTAATTACAGGAAAGTAAGGTACATTTTTTTTTGTTGATAGTTTTGGAGTCCAGTTTATTTAACTGCACATTAACTGATATTTAAATCAACCATTACTTCTTTCAATTTTTTTCTTACAGACTTGAAGACAGAACAGTCATTTGAAAATATGAAAAAGTGAAAACTTTAACAGGTCAGTTTTCCTCCAGAATTAAGCTCTATATAGAGCTTTCTTAAGAATATCATAAGCAGTTTTCTATAGAAGTTACTTCTTCAACATCTGCATTTCAGTTCAATAATTCCAGTCACACGATTTGGGGGAAGATTCATGTTCACCGTCCAGTCCAAGCAGACCCTGATGGTATGTTCTCCAAACCAAAGGACAACCAGAGAAGCAGTTGATGCAGGAGCTCTGGACTGCTTCCTGGGATACCCTCACCTACCCCGCCCCCATGTAGAGGTCGTGACCAAGGAGGTGCACAAAGATTGCACCCACCTTTATCTTGTCAGTTAGAGATGCTTTCAAGTAATTGTCAATTCACCTATCTCTGAGCCAAAGTAAAAAAAAAGCTATGATCACCTAAAACAAGGTCCATTGTAGGCTCCTATAAAAAAAAAATTATCCCTGCATATAAAAGAAATCATACTCTTTATACTAAAGTCAAAAGCACTTCTACAATTCAGAATTATACACTATCGGTACTTTTTTCTATGCAAGCAATTTTATATAGTTCATCATATTGCTTGTAATCCAATATCCTGTTCTCATATCATAAACACTTTTCCCCATGTGAAAGTTTCATACACAGTTTGTATGGTTACTATACTCTATCATGTGGCTGAAACAATTTAACCATCTCCTTAACCATTCCTTGGGGTTGAGGTTATTTCTTACTTTCTGGCTAGTATAAATATGCTTTAATGAACATTGGCTATCTTCGAATTCTCTGCACATTTCTCTAGGGCCAGAAGTATGACCACAGGCCAAGCACACTGAGCAGAATGCATGTAAGAAAGGAAGGGTCATTTTACCAACAGTAATGCAAACCCAAAGTTTTCAAATTGCATCATTTAAATTCAGTGTTCTTGGTGGTTTAAAATCATATTTCCATTTGGTTATATGAAAGATCTCAAAGCATCTTAGCTGTAATTTTAGTTTTAGCAGAAACTAGAGAAAATTACTTGAATTAAAGTAAACCAAACAGATTTGCATCTCCATGAATAACACAGAACACAACTTAAAAGCCCAGGATTTTTAATAAATTAAGTAAGTAGGAAAGAAAGCTTCTGTTTAGTTATTAAATAAAAACATAGACATTGTCAAAAATTTATTAACTTCTTTGCAAAGAAAGTTCTCAGCTGATCGATCCCCTTTTATTGGCTCATTTGGCCGTTTAACATCTCAATTATTCACTCAAACCACAGATATCTACCTTTAAAGAGATTACTTGGTATTTTTTAATATCATATCTGTTTCAGTATTTTCCTAATACTTTTACAAATAATTGCTATTTTCCAGCACCCTGATACATATATTTAGAAGAAATCAGAATATTTTCACAAGAGGGAAAATAGTAGACAGATTTGCATGTACTTAAATATTCTTATTCTAATCTAAATGGGATTAACACAACTTTAGTAGAAAGCAGTTTATTCATTGAATACCTAAGTAAAATGGAGTTGCTTCATATCAAATCCTATACTCTAGGATTGAATCTGTAATTTAAAACACACTTAACACAAAGTTATGAAACTTATGAAAATATAAAGCTTAATAATAGAGTTGAATCTATAAGGCAGAAGTGCTGAAAGTTTTAAATTCTCACATTTCATTTTCTTTTTTACAATTGCCTAATCTATCATCATAGATTTTTAACTCTCTCCCCAAATCTCCTTTCAGCACTCCCGCCCAAGCTTTTTGGAAGTGAATTCCATCACCTCACACCTCCTTCCCTAGCAGAGCCTCTCTGCAGCCGCTAGCTCCCCTCAACCACACCACGTTCTCCAGTCCCAGGCCCTCGTCCCACCACAGGGCCTGGTTCCAAGGTTCCTTCTGTGCCGGGAGCCAGCACACGAGATCCCACCCATGACAAGGTCATGAGGAGAAGGCCTGACAAGCAAGGCAGATCAGGAGTTCAGGAATTTCGAAAAGCTGCCCCGGCGCTCACCTTAAAGATGATCTCTGTCTTTCTGACGCTTGCTATATTAGACTACTCCCTAATTTCTGTGACACAGGTAGAAGGCCTTTCCCGATTTCTCTCCAAGCAGAATCAACTTAGAACTTTAATCAACATGTCCCCCGGACGGCAGTATCCTAGAAGATTATCCAGGATGAAAGGAGTGTTTCAATTTAGACCCCTTTGCTGGCATTCTAGCCTGCTTGGCAAATGCGTATTAATGTAACACAAAAATATTATTTTAAAAGTGGTTAGAATTGTTCATTTTAACCAGGAACGCTAAACAGGGGCTGCCTCACCAGAGCTGCAGAGTCTTTGTGTTGTAAACCTTTTAGATAAATTCAACTAATAACTTCTGCAAAAGGACTAACCTTTGTGTTCATTAAAGAATAGATTACAGGAAAACAGCTTTGCATTCACTTAGGTCATAAAATGTCAATAGGCCCGGAGGCCAGAAGATAATGTATAAGACACTCACAAAGAAGTTACTGGAAACACCCTGGTTTCCTGAGGGACAAGATGATGTAATGTTAAACTTTCTTCCCCTAAAAATATACTAACTTAGGGTATAAAAGCTATGGTAAAAAACAAAGCATGGCCAGACTCTGCCAGCTGCACTCCCCGTCTGGTCACTCTCTCTCTCTTTCTCTCTCCCTTGCGGACTTGGCCCTATCAAGGCTGGTCTCACGTCTCTCTCTCACCGACACCGTTCATCCTGAGGGTACCCCTGGATCCTGCTGAGGCTGGACCCCGGCACTTCTGGACCAGAGTTACACACACACACACACACACACACACCAGTTAGCTGGACCCCGGCACTTCTGGACCAGAGTTACACACACACACACACACACACACACACACACACCAGTTAGCTGGACCCCGGCACTTCTGGACCAGAGTTACACACACACACACACACACACACACACACACACACACACACACACACCAGTTAGCTGGACCCCGGCACTTCTGGACCAGAGTTACACACACACACACACACACACACACACCAGTTAGCTGGACCCCGGCACTTCTGGACCAGAGTTACACACACACACACACACACACACACACACACACACACCAGTTAGCTGGACCCTGGCACTTCTGGACCAGAGTTACACACACACAGACACACACACACCAGTTAGCTGGACCCCGGCACTTCTGGACCAGAGTTACACACACACACACACACACACACACACACACACACACACCAGTTAGCTGGACCCCGGCACTTCTGGACCAGAGTTACACACACACACACACACCAGTTAGCTGGACCCTGGCACTTCTGGACCAGAGTTACACACACACACACACACACACACACACACCAGTTAGCTGGACCCCGGCACTTCTGGACCAGAGTTACACACACACACACACACACACACACACACACCAGTTAGCTGGACCCCGGCACTTCTGGACCAGAGTTACACACACACACACACACACACACACACACACACCAGTTAGCTGGACCCCGGCACTTCTGGACCAGAGTTACACACACACACACACACACACACACACACACACACACACACACACACCAGTTAGCTGGACCCCGGCACTTCTGGACCAGAGTTACACACACACACACACACACACACACACCAGTTAGCTGGACCCCGGCACTTCTGGACCAGAGTTACACACACACACACACACACACACACACACACACACCAGTTAGCTGGACCCTGGCACTTCTGGACCAGAGTTACACACACACAGACACACACACACCAGTTAGCTGGACCCCGGCACTTCTGGACCAGAGTTACACACACACACACACACACACACACACACACACACACACCAGTTAGCTGGACCCCGGCACTTCTGGACCAGAGTTACACACACACACACACACCAGTTAGCTGGACCCTGGCACTTCTGGACCAGAGTTACACACACACACACACACACACACACACACCAGTTAGCTGGACCCCGGCACTTCTGGACCAGAGTTACACACACACACACACACACACACACACACACCAGTTAGCTGGACCCCGGCACTTCTGGACCAGAGTTACACACACACACACACACACCAGTTAGCTGGACCCTGGCACTTCTGGACCAGAGTTACACACACACACACACACACACACATACACACACACACACCCCAGTTAGCTGGACCCTGGCACTTCTGGACCAGAGTTACACACACACACACACACACACACACACACACCAGTTAGCTGGACCCTGGCACTTCTGGACCAGAGTTACACACACACACACACACACACACACACACCTACACACACACACACACACACACACACACACCAGTTAGCTGGACCCTGGCACTTCTGGACCAGAGTTACACACACACACACACACCAGTTAGCACCTTTTGTGTCTGATCTCAGCTTGAACATGATCTCCTGAGAGGTTCTTTCCCTGTGGGTCTGATGTACTTCATATGGTCTCTGGCTGACTGTCACAGTTGTCATTTCACTTCTTTGTAATCATTTGAGTCTCCTCCACAAGGCAGCAACTGGTTTGATTTTTCTCACCTCAGCTTCTCAGGGCTGACACCAGCCCTGGGACCCACGAGCTACTCAAACATTTTTTTAAATTAATGAATGAATTTTTGGAGTTTCTAAATACTTTGCAATCTTTTCTATGATGCTTTTTGCCCACGGAGATGTGTGAGAGCTTGATCACTTTTTGAGAAGAAAACCAGAGGCCACAGGGAAGACTGGGAACAACAGCAGTGACTGTAGACTGGGGTGGTGTGGGGAGGCACCATTGAGCTCCTGAGGGCGCTGAGTGTTCCTTGTAAACCTTTGACGAAAAGTGTAAAAATGCCAAAAAGAATGCTAGCATCAGTTGCATTTAAAAACCATGTAGGAAAACTCTTCAAAATGATACCCACCTAAAGTAAGTCTTCCAAAAGGTCCCAGTCTGATCTTCAAGACCTCATATAGTCACAAGAAGTCTGAGGAGGTCTCGAATATACACCCTGAGTTTTAACTAAGCAACCCAAGAAACCACACTTTGAGTGTGGTTTCAGAAACATCAGCAGTGCGGTTTTCTAGGAGAGTTGTAGACAGTAGATGCTTTGATTCTGTCGGTGCCCGCTCCTCATCTCTTACCGGCTTGGTGCAGACAGAACTGGGCAGTCTAGCCTATGGACACTTGGATGCCTACGTAACAGCCTGTTGCAAACAGATGGCTGCTGTTTGTTGTACTGTTTCAGATCTTTGTTGTGAATGTCTTAAAACTATGTAAATAGCATTATACCCCAGTATCCTTCTGTACATAGTTTTCCATTCAGTGGTTTGAGATTTGCCTGTGTTAATACATGTAGGTCTAGATCAATGTAACTAACTGCAATATAATAGTCCTTTGACTATTTATCATTTGTTCCCAAATAATGCTGCAAAATATAACTCTGCAGAGACATCACTTTGCCAACAAAGGTCTGTCTAGTCAAAGCTATGGATTTTCAGTAGTCATGTATGGATGTGAGAGTTGGGCAATAAAGAAAGCTAAGTGCCGAAGAATTGATGCTTTTGAACTGTGGTGTTGGAGAAGACTCTCGAGAGTCCCTTGGACTGCAAAGAGATCAAACCAGTCAATCCTAAAGGAAATCAGTCCTGAATATTCATTGGAAGGACTGATGTTGAAGCTGAAACTCCAATACTTTGGCCACCTGATGTGAAGAATTGACTCACGGGAAAAGACCCTGATGCTGGGAAAGACTGAAGACAGGATGAAAGAAGATGAGATGGTTGGATGGCATCACCAATTCGATGGACATGAGTTTGAGCAAGCTCCAGGAGTTGGTGATGGATAGGGAAGCCTGGCGTGTTGCAGTACATGGGGTCGCAGAGTCGGACACGACTGAGTGACTGAACTGAACTGAGTGCTGCAGTACTGTCATGTCTCCTGTGTGTGCTTGTCTTTCCAGTTTACTGATTACTTACTCTATTACTGAGTATATTCTGTACCTCCTAGGTTGGTTGCCTCTGTGTCAGTTGCCTTGTCTAATTCCTGGACTTTGCAATAAAACTCATCCTGGGAAGAATGGGAAACAGAAGTCTCTTTGTGCTCAGAGAACTGGGGGTATCATCACCTTTCTCTACTAGTTCAACTTGAAAAAAAGCAACATGCACAGCAATGAGGCAAGGTTTGATAACCCTACAGGTCTAGGTTTCAAATTCATGTCCTCTGCAATTAGTTGTGGTGGTTTAGTCACTAAGTCATGTTTGACTCTTGGGACCCCATGTACTGTAGCCCACCAGGCTCCTCTGTCCATAGAATTTTCCAGGCAAGAATACTGGAGTGGGTGAAAGTGAAAGTCATGTCCGACTCTTTGGACTCTATACAGTCCATGGAATTCTCCAGGCCAGAATACTGGAGTGGGTAGCCTTTCCCTTCTCCAGAGGATCTTCCCAACCCAGGGATTGAAGCCAGGTCTCCCACATTGCAGGTGAATTCTTTACCAGCTGAGCCACAAGGGAAGCCCAAGAATACTGGAGTGAGTAGCCTTTCCCTTCTCCAGGGGATCTTCCTGACCCAAGAATTGAACTGAGGTCTCCTGCATTGCAGGCGGATTCTTTACCAACTGAACTGAGGTGGGTAGGTACCCATTTCCTTCTCCAAGGGATCTTCCAACCCAGGTATCGAACCTGGGCCTCCTGCACCGCAGGCAGATTCTTTACTGACTAAGCCACCAGGAAAGCCCAATTAGTTGTAACTTTGGTCAACTACGGTTTAGTTTCCTTCTCTGTAAACTATCTACCTGGCAGGTGCTTGGAAGGATTTGAGAAGTGACTTATAAGTTACTTGGTTAAGGGTGAGGTAGATTGTAATAAGATATAAGCTTAGTATTAGTTAATAAGCTTTTTACAATAAGATATAAACATAGAATAAAGAGGTCAAATCATAATTCAGTGATAGTATACTTATAAAGCACCAGTGAAAAGATAATTTTTAAAGTCAAATGTGAATGAAGTTATTACAACTTGTAAATAAAACAAATTCATGAGTAAATTTACAAATGTGAAGTATGATTTTTTGTTTGTTAATAAAGCTTTATCAATGAGAGAGAATTCATATGCCATGCAATTCATCCAACTAAAGCATACAATTCAGTGATTTTTCATATATTCACAGACATGTATAACCACAATTCTGCAAGATTTCCATCATCTTAAGAAGAAATCCTGTACCCATCAGCTGTCACTGCCCAATTTCCCCATCCTCCAGTCTTAAGCAATCACTAATCAACTGTCTGTCTCTATGGATTTGCCCATTCTAGACATCTCCTATAAATGGGATCACACATGACATAGTAACTAGTTTCTTCTACTTATGTTAATGTTTTGGAGCCTACATCAGTACTTCATTCCCTCGTATGACCAAGTGATAGTCCACTGCATGGATATAGCACTGTTTGATCCACTGGGGAGCTGATGGACATTTGAGACGCCTGTCTTTGGCTCTTGTGAAAAATGCTGCCATAAAAATTCGTGTCCAACTTTCTGTGTGGACATACATGTTTGAATCTCTGAGATATACATCTAGGAGTGACTCTGACAGGCAATTCCACGCCCTATTTTTGAGGAACTGCCACAGTGATTTCTACAGTGACTGCACCACTGGCCCTTCCCACCAGCAGTGCATGTCATCCAGTTTCTCACATCCTTGTCAGCACTTGTAATAACAGACTCTTGAATCTGTTCACACCCATTCTCATGGGTGTCAAGCGGCATCTCCTGGTTTTGATATGCATTCCCTTGGTGACTGATGACGGTGAGTATCTTCTCAGGTAATTACTGGCTAATGGTCTTACTTGAATAAATGTCAGAAGTATACTATCAAATGTCTTTCATATGCCAGGTATTTGGGATCACATTTGCTTTAGCACCTCATATGATACAGCATTATACTATTTTTGGAAAAATTAAAACTGGAGACATTAAACTGCCTATTTGCATTTGAGTTTTATGTCCATTTTTAATTTTTTAAAAAATATTTATTTGGTTGTACTGGAATCTTTAGTTACGGCATGCAAATTCTTAGATGCAGCATGTGGGATCTAGTTCCCTGACCAGGGATCAAACCTG
The DNA here is from genome assembly GCF_963930625.1 of Muntiacus reevesi. Taxonomy (NCBI): domain Eukaryota; kingdom Metazoa; phylum Chordata; class Mammalia; order Artiodactyla; family Cervidae; genus Muntiacus; species Muntiacus reevesi. The sequence continues at coordinate 1,025,143 of NC_089252.1, read as the reverse complement.
CGCCCCCTGCATTGGGAGTGCAGTCTTAACCTCCAGACCACCAGGGAAGTCCTTATCAGTTCAGTTCAGTTCAGTCATTCAGTCGTGTCCGACTCTTTGCAACCTCATGGACTGCAGCACACCAGGCCTCCCTGTCCATCACCAACTCCTGGAGTTTACTCAAACTCATGTCCATTGAGTCGGTGATGCCATCCAACCATCTCATCCTCTGTCGTCCCCTACTCCTCCTGCCTTCAATCTTTCCCAGCATCAGAGTCTTTTCCAGTGAGTCTGTTCTTTGCATCAGGTGGCCAAAGTATTGAAGTTTCAGCTTCAGCATCAGTCCTTCCAATGAATATTCAGGGCAGATTTCCTTTAGGATGTACTGGTTGGATGTCCTTGCTGTCCAAGGGACTCTCAAGAGTCTTCTCCAACATCACAGTTCAAAAGCATCATTTCTTTGGCACTCAGCTTTCTTGATAGTCCAACTCTCACATCCAGAGATGACTACTGGAAAAACCATAGCCTTTACTAGACGGACCTTTGTTGGCAAAGTCCCTATATCCGGTTCTAAAAGCACATACTTGTGTGTGTGTGGCTTTTTAAAAATTTCATTCTTTGGTAAGTACACTCATGTTTCAACAATGAGTCAATCTGATAAGGCAGTGAGCCTTTTCACAGCAGAGGGCCCCCAGGGAATGCTGTGACTGAGTATAGCAGGTGTCAGACAGCAGACGCTACCATCCTCTTCACACGGGAGAGATCTTGCCCAAGGTTCTCAGTAAGCGATGGAGGACGGCTGTGAAGCCAGGTGTGGGCTCCAGGTGTGCTCCCCAGAGAGTTCCCTGTGCTCCTCCACGCCAGGTGTCCACTCTTGACTTCATAGTCTGTGTGCACTGAGATGTGCCCGGGAAGATACCAACTAACAAATGCCGCTGGGGTAAGCGATTTAGGAGAGGAACTGGAGATTGTGATGAGGAAAGTAGCTACATGGACTGAAGGGTCTGGTTTCCATGTAAAATACATTGTATTAGATTTGATCTTAGGAAGTATAAGAATCAGCTCTTAGTCTTTAAAGGGAAGACTGCAAAAATCATTATTTTATCATACTGTTCTTATAACCAGAATAAAATATAATTTTTCGTTAAGTGTGTATTCTTCTTGAACTCAAGCCTTTGGTTCTGTTGAGAGTTTAGCTGTGTCCCTGACAATTCCTGCACTGGAAGTCCTCACCCCAAGACCTCAGAATGTGTCCTTGTGGAGATGGGGCTGTTGCAGACGTCATGAGTGGAGACAGTCATGCTGAAGCAGGGCAGCCCTCACCCAGTGGGACATCTGAACAGACACGCACATAGGGAGAACACTGCGTAGGATGAAGGCTGGGACTGTGGTGAAGCATCACCAGCCAAAGGACAGTTAAGACGCCAGAAACCACCAGAGCCAGGAGAGGGGTGGGAACAGACTCCCGTCAGGCCCTGGAGGACCAGCCTGACAGCTGGATCCAACTCTAGCCTCTGGAACCATGAGACACACTGAGCCTCACTCAATGGTAAAGAGTCAATTCTTGACTGCCAAAATCATTAATCTATACACTAAGTTTCTTAGTAAATAAACAATTTTGACCATCCCCATCAGCGTGTATTTTATTTATTTCAGTTAGATATTTACAGATATTTGCTGATACAAAAATACAATGACCAGGCAGACTAAAGGCGAGGCAATGCCACCCACACTGCAAAACCCTCCAGCTCCTTGAGCTTTCCCAAACGCTTTCTCAAAGGCTTTAAATAGTTGAAAATACTTCCCCATGAGAATGACCCCAGGGCACCATGTGCCCCGGGTGGACCAAGCTCAGTATCTGTACTTGGTGGAGTAGTCCTTTGGAGACACGACCAGCCCGCGGCCCTTGCGGGCCCCCCGGTACACTGTCTCGATGATGTCGATCATCTCCTGCTTGTCCTCCATGGCCCAGTTGATCTTGTTGTTGTTGCCGGTGCCCAGGTCGATCATGATGTGCTTGTTCCTGTAAGAGGGAAGGGGTCAGTGCTCACAAGAATCCCTCTGAAAAAGAACAGCATGGAAACATGCCTTACATCCCCACCTCCATTACAGGTTCCTGTCAAACATCAGCACAATCAAGAGGATCCACCATGGTTTAGAAGACTGGAAACCATCTAAATACTGTTAAGAAAGACACTCGTGTTCCTTCTGTGTGCTCTGTAATTCCTTAGGACAAATAACCTACAGGGCAATCAAGGGTCGAAGGACACAGCCTCAGTTACCTGGAAAGCCAAACAGTTTTCCAGAGGGTTGTAGTAACTTACCTGAAAAAGCAACGTGTGAGTTTCTCATGGTGTTCTTGCGAGCACTTAGTGCAAATGTTACTGAAAGTCCTACTGACTGTGAAGTGAATGATATTTTGCATTCCTCGATTCTCCATAGATGGATCTTTCAAGAAGCTACTTTTTAAAATGAACTTATATGTGCACTTCATAAAATAAAGATATTAACTCTTGTTGTACCAGCTGCACTAATAGTTATTGATTTAACTTTCTGTTTTTGAGAGGTTATGTGCCAGGCTGCCGGCTACTGTTTCCTGGCGTGGGCTCTACCTGGGGCTGCAGTGAGGTTTCCTTCCACTTAGGGCGAGCTTCCAGGAGGCAAACTGGACGTCACTCTCCTGCTGCAAAAACTCGCTTCCAGGAGTCACACTGGCCCAGGAATCCGGGCATCTGGGCCTGGCCCTGCCCTCCCTTCCATACCTGCCACTCCCCACCCCCACCTGTGTCGCCCAAGTCCTTGCAGGTCCCCACACGTGTGGGCCATTCTGCCCTATGCCCCTGCTGGGCTCAAGCTGAACTTACTCAGCAGCCTCTACATACTCCCTGCCGCCTGATGACAATCAGTATTTGTGCCTCTGCAAATACCTGCTGCAATACTGTGACTTATAGGAAAAATATATATGTGGTCACTCAAAAGATATACTCTCCTATGTATTTGGTTTTATCCACAGTTCCTGGCTTAATACTGCCAAAACCTTTGGAACTGTCCACAGTAAGAATGATGGGATATTTGGACTCTGGTCCTCAGTTCCTGAAGACACTTCATGGTCATAAAGCTGAAATGGGTGCCTTGCTATTCCTAGGCACCTCTTCTGTTACAAGGGAGTTCATGTTAATGAAGGCCACTTCTAGATCCTACGACTGCTTGTGGGTGAGGGAAAGCCGCTCCCACCGGCATGCACACACGCTGTCACCTGTCACTTTTTCCTGGTTTCCGGTGCTGTCTGCTCTGCTGTTGCCATCAGAGGATGTTCTGTGACAGCAGGCACCCTGTCTGATCTGATTCATGTCCCAGCATAGACATAAAACTGAGCAGGACTTTATGTGTATATATATTTGGTGAATAAATTAACTAAAATACTGTTACTACTTGACTTAGAATTCTGGGTTGCAGGAACAGCAGAAGGCTTTGTCTCCTTTTCTGAGTGCAGCATCAGTTCTAAAATATCAAAATACACATCCAACCCCACACCACTCAACCTCTTCCCCCAGCAAGGCATCTCCTGCCCCTCAAGGCTTGTCACAGGCAGTGGAAGGCAGGATCCAAGACGGGAGGACTTTGGGAGAATTCTGAGGGGTAGACAGAAAAGACCCAGACTGCCTTCAACAGCCTGTCAGTAGGAACAAGGACTGGGAGGAAGCGGGGATGTGTTATAGAGAGTGGAGGATGTCTGCAACACTCCAAAGTGACGGACGTGGATACCAGCTGAGGACACCTAAGTGTCTAGAAGGTGCTGCCGAGTGTCGTGCTGCTTACAATAAAAGGAGAAGAGAGACAAACTAGTGTAAGATCTGTTAACCAGAAAAATTTCTAGGCCTCTCCAGATAGAAGAAGGTGCTGAAATCCAGAAACGGCCGCTCAACTCTTGACAAAGAGGCCACACAACCTTCTGCGGAAACCTAGGAAAGACCTAAAGTCAGAGTGTCCAGTCATAGGACAGGCTCTTCCCCGAGGAAACAGCTGTTGGGCAGAGGGCACCCAGAGCCCGGGACAAGAACCCTACTTGCTCAGGCTGAAAGGGAAGAGCATGCAGTGAGAAGAGCTGACAAAACCCCAAAACGCTGTTGGCAGGAAGCAGTTGAAAAATGAACCAGCTGCAAACGCCCTTCATGAAAAGGCAAAAAATAAAAACCTGCCTTGGGCCAGGAGGACGACCCAGTGCTGCATCAGAGCCCCTCCTCCCCATCTTCCCTTTTTGTAAGCCCAGAAGACTGTTTCTCAAGACTGTTCACACTGCATCCTGGAGGAGGGGCCACAGATAAGGAACAGCCTCCAAAGCTAGCCAGAGAAGCCTCATCCACACCTGATTCTGCAATGGGAGCCGAGGGTGGGGCCACGGAGGGGGCAGGACGTGAATCTCTGCAACCGGGGGTGGGGGTGGGCCTGGCCCGGCATGCTGCCGTGCACAGAACCCTAAAAGAGCCCCTACCTCCCGCCTGAAGCCCCCAAACTGTTCTGCAACGCGACCATGTCCATCATCAGGTACATGATACCACACAGGGGGGTCTGCAGTGGTCCCCATGGTTACTCATCAGTTGATTTTAAAATAAGGGGATTCTCCTGGATTAAGGGGTTCATCTAATCCAATCACACACGCCCTCTGAAAGCAGAACAGGGTGTTAGAGCAGCTTATGAAAAGAACTCGACTCACTGCTCAGGGTTTCAAAGACAGAGGGGCCTCTAGGAGCAGAGAGGGGCCCAGAAGAAACAGATCTCAGACCTGTGACCACCGGAAACTGGATCCAACCAGTAGTGTCCCCTGAGCCAAGTGGATTCTTCTCTGACCAACAGCCTAGATGGGAGCCCAGCCTGTAACTCTGGTCTTCGGAGACCCCACGTCAGAACCCTGAGCCTGCCTGGACTCTGACCTACAGACCATCAAGTTTGTTACACAGAACAGAGAGTGAGTACACACCCTGCACACCCCACCCAGACTTCCTCACCCACTAGGGAGCTCTGCTTCTAGAGCTGGCTTAGTGTTTACATTGCTACTTACTAACTTCTGCAGTAACATAAGAAATTCTGACAAGTTAAAACAGTGTCATATGGTGATTTCTTTCCAAATTAAACCTCCACAACAGAAATTTTTTTCCACTCATGCTGTTACTTAACTTTATCACAGAAATACCAAAAACCGTGTTTATATCTGAATCAGATTCCTGTGTCTAATCAGTAGCTACTCCACATTCTCCTTTCATGCAAAGTTTGTAAATCATAGGTGCAAATTCATTCAAGGCAATCAGGGAGATTCTATTACTCGAGCCAATGATTGATTGACTAGGGTCCACAAAAGAATTTTTCAGCTGATAAATGATCTTTTTATAAGATTTTGTATTTATAAGCAAACTAACGAAGTATCGGTTTCCCTCTTGGATATCACAAAAGGATGCTAAACAGAGTCAGTAATATATTTAAAAACTGAGTTACTGTAAACACATTTTTCAATTTAAAAAGTGAATTACTGTAAACACATTTTTCATCAACAGATTAAATTTAAAGTTATCTTAAATGTCAATAAGAATGTCCTCCATTTAATTACACGGGTCACCTAGGTCCCTGGGCAGTTATTTCAAAAGGGTAATTTGTAACTGAGTAAATGGTAAAACTGGAATTGTTACTTTGAAAATTATTTAAAAGATCACATTGCTTGCCTGGTGATACAAACTGTATTATGATATGACTGCATTACAACTTCCTTCTAAAGATACCTTTATTGCATTAAATGCCCAGACCATCTATTCAAATTAAATAACAACTTTAAGATAAGTGAACATACCTGAAGAAAAACATGACAGTACACGGATCATATAACTCATACATTTTGTTGAAGTCAGGTACTTCTGTAATATCCACAAGATAAATAACTGCAAAATTTTTAACCTAAAAGTAAAGGAGATTGGGGGGGAAAAGAACTGAAATAACAAATCAACTTTTTTTTTCTGTAAAAGCACATTAAAAAACAAAAACAAAAGAATCTGTATATAACAGAACAATTTTCAAACTAGCTCTGCAACAGGTTTTCCCAGAGATCTGCCATGTGGGAAATCACTTCACTAGCATCACAGTCCTGAGCAACTGTCCATTAGCATGCTTAACGTTTTCCAGAGAGCAAGTTATAAGAGTCCTGCAAGAAAAGTCCACGGACATATCATTCATGCTGATCCAGTAAAATGCTACACGAACTTTTACAAACATTTAATTGTATGTAGCAAACAAATTTTTTAAAACATGCCCCTGGAATTCAGCCACACATTTCCCTCTAACTTAGGTCTGGACGCCTGCCTAACAACTCAAATCATATTGTAGGTAACAAATGTTCTCATTTCTTCCTTAATTGCAAGTCCATCACAGAACATTTAGAAAACTCAGAAAACCATAAATAAAATTATGTCCAACACCCAGAGTTAATTTCTGAGAACATATTTTTACTATATTCTTTCCACTTTTCTGGTCTATATGTTTATGCTATTCTAATAAAATGTGATCATACAGTGATCATACTACAATATTTTGTATCTCACTTTAATTATGAGTGTCCTCATACAAACTGTATACTGTATATAAGAAAACAATCAAAATAAAACTTTATGGCTACTTAACAGTTCATCAAATGGCTATGCCATTATTTTACCATTCTTCTGTTATTTTTATTTTTCATGAATATAAATAAAATTTCATTAATATCAATTATTCACATATTAACATTATTACCCTTAAATTTATATACATATTTCATTATTTCTTAAGGATATACACCTAAAATAGAATCTTTAGAACAAAGGACATGACATTTTAAATGCTCCTTGTAATTTCTGTCTCAGTGCCTTTTAGAAAGCGTATAACAACTTAAAATACTGTGGGTTGTGGGGAGGGAGGTGGGAGGGGGGTTCAGGATGGGGAACACATGTAAATCCATGGCTGATTCATGTCAATGTATGGCAAAAACCATTGCAATACTGTAAAGTAATTAGCCTCCAACTAATAAAAATAAATGGAAAAAAAAAATACTGTGGGTTGAATTATGTCCTTTTACCCTAACAAGAAAACAAACTGAAGCCCTGACCCCTCGTTCTCAGAAGGTGGCCTGACCTGCAGAGCACATTAGCGAAGGTCAAATGAGGTCATACTGGAGTCTGAACCATGATCCAACCCGGCTGGTTGAAACAAGCCAAGGGAGAACACAAACACACCAACTGAACCCAGAGGGCTAGGGAAGGTACCTAGAAGTCGGGGAGCACCCCAGGAGGGGAGACACCAGGATGGGGAGAACAGCAGGGACTTTCCCGAGGGAGCATGTTCTGCTGACATCCCAATCTTGGATTTCTGACCCCCAAGCTGTGAGACATCACATTTCTCTTGTTTAAATCTGCCCAATTTGTGATGCTTTGTTACGGCAGCCCCAGAAACTTCACAAAAAATGCACATTTCTTCTTCCAAACTAACTCTAAAAATCTGACTGTAATTTACCAGTGAAATAGCATGGGATTTGGTTTAATACTAAAGTATAAAAACTGAGGGATTAAATGGCACAAGACTGACAGAATACTGGTAATTGTGACAAGTACAGAGTCCACTATGCTCTGCTCTGTACTTCTGGGAATATTAAGAAATATTGACTATGGACATTAAACCACCACCTTCCACAAAAAGGAGGGAAGGAAGTTTACATTCACAAGCACGCCTTTTGCTGACAGACGTCAGTGCCGAGGTAGGGGAAGAAAAGGAGTCTCTCCGAACCTCTCCCACATCCCCTCTTCCTGGTGAACAGAGAGAACAGACCTGCAGAAGGCAGAGAGCGAGCCGAGCCCCATGTGGTCCCATGCACACAGAGACGGAGGACTGCTGAAAGCAGCCACTCACTCCGCTGTACGACTGCCTCCTGGCAAAAGTTACCCTGCTGGTTTATGAGTTCTGGTGGTTGTGGTTTAGTTGCTAAGTCGAGTCTGACCCTTGCAACCCCATGGACCATAGCCTGCCAGGCTCCTCTGTCCATGGGATTCTCTAGGCAAGAATACTGGAGTGGGTTGCCATTTCCTTCTCCAGGGGATCTTCCTGACCCACGAAACGAACCTAGGTCTCCTGCCTTTCATAAGTCCTGCCTGCATCTAGTTTTACTAAGCAGAGATATTTTATTTTACTTCTTCTCTCACAAAAAAAAAAAAAAAAAGATACTACAATGTAAAAGTTAGGTATTAACATCACAATATAACCACACACACACGCATAGCCTCCTAAAGCATAAAATGACAACTCAATGATGTACAATTTTCACACTGTGAATGTTGGTTTTTACGTGAGGCTTTTTTAAAAGGTCTTATTTTCTTTTGCCTCCAATAATGAGTAAGAAAACTGTAGCTCATTCAGAAGTCAAAAAACATCTGACACTACACGTCTTCATCATCTCTTCCTTCCACATAAATCCCATCATGATAGACGAGAAGCCTCACAAGGCCAGGAACCACATCTGCTGTCTTTTCTGGTGGTCCTCGAGCCAACCAGGACCTGACACACCCAGGGGACCAGTAAATATCACTAGTTGAATGAATAAACTTCAGAAATACACACATATTTCAAAACTCAGAAAATGTTTTATTGTCACTATGGACTTAATTACATAATCCTGAGTTCAAACAGACCTGCCTTAAAAGATGGTCTGTTCTTCCTAGAGGAGGTGACCTGACAGGTCCTCTAGCCTTGCAGCACCAGCTGGCCTCTCTCACACAGTGACAATGCAGTTTCACAGTCCTGCACGCCACTCAATGCCACTCACGCATGTCACTAAGACCGAAGGCTGTCAGTGTTGCCTTCCACCTTCTCTATGAAGCTCCTCCATTAGCTAAGAACCCACCTAAAATTCTGGACAAATGTTCTTGACTGTCAATTGGTACTATGTATTTTTGAAGTATCGATTTTTACATTTTTAGATAGTTCCTTTCAAAGCCATCAAAAAACTGCGTGATAACTTCCTTTTCTCGAACTATTATTATTTGCCCTGATTGGTTACTGGTTCCTATGAGATTTCTCAATTGAGCATAAATTTCTGCAGGTTCAACCTACTGTATGACATGTTTAAGAAAGACCCCCGGAAGTCATTCCTAAATAATTCCATGAATACATTTACCTTAAATACAATCTTATTAGAAGGTCTGACTATGAGATAGTATAACTGAGGTTTTGCATATTTTAAATTCTACTTGTGTGAACTCTTTAAACATACAAAAATTAAACATCCCATTTATTCTTACACATAGTGGGACTTGGTCACAGTGCTGCCAAAATACACTCCTCCAAAATGGCAAGACAAAATAGTCTTACCTTGAAGCTGTGCATAAAATCACCCACTAATCAGAAAACTTTATTTTTTTTAATATTTATTTTTATTTATTTTGCTGCACCGGGTCTTAGTTGTGGCATGTGGGATCTTTAGTTGTGGCACGTGAGAGCTAGTTCTATGACCAGGGATTGAACCTGGGCCCCCTGCTTTGGGAGCCTGGAGTCGGGGCCACTGGACCACAGGGAAGTCCTGAAAACTTTATTTTGATAATAATTCTACCAAACTCCAGACATCTGTAAAATCTTTCAACAAATCTCTATGTTTTTAGTATAGCTCAAAACTAATCCGGCATGAGGTGGGGCTGGAGCTGCTGAAGCAGTGAGTCAATAAAACACATTCCAGGAAAATAGTATAATCAAGTCCAGCCTCAATATTGGAATTTTACTCACTTTAAAACAGCTGGGGTATCCAAACAGGGCTCGTAACAAGATGAGGAACATCTCCCATTATCTGCCATTTCTGCAGAGGGAGATAGACAGTTAAATTGTTCTTTATACTAAAACCTTAAATTTCAAAAATTCCTGTTGAACGTCCCCAAAAAGGGCTTCCAGAATTATAAACTCATATTCTGCCCTTATACTAAGCAGAAAATAAAACATTAACAGTTTTGTAATGCATTTCAAGTTTGCATTTTTAATGACTATACTATTACATAGTATTGGAAGTTTATTAAAATAGAAATCCAAGTTCTGGATAAAAGAAAAAGAATAACTTAAAAGACCAAAGAAAAATACTCCAAGTGAGCCCAATTAAACTGTTCTTACCAACAGGTTCTATTCCAAAAAGAGCACACCTGCTAGCACTACCAGCAATTTGGTCTCTGACATCTACATAGGGATTAAAAAAGAACAATTCTGGTAAAGGTCCCTAAAAACTTACATTGACACAAAATCTGTCTCCTAGCTAAGAGTATCTTGCTGAGTTTTGCTCAGATATGAACAGCAAACAACCCTCACGCTTCTGCCATCCTAGCCTTGTGCTGAGGGCGACCGGGTCTGGACATCCCCTGGTGCTTACACGCCACCTGCAAGGCAGAACCCAGAACACACACCTAAGTTACGTCAGCATCCACACAGCAGTGATTCGATTACTGGAACAGGGTCTTCATCCGTTATCACTGACTTCTGCAGTCTCTGCCCTTGACCACTGCAGCTCAAGTCATATGGAAATGACTTCTGGGCACCACCTCACTCCTGACCTCTGACCTGACGGGGAGAACCCAACTGGCAGAACCCTGCTCTCCTGAGTTCCCCAGGCATCTCTTCAAGCTCCCTCAAAGCCTTGGTGTCCAAGAGGAAGGGGAGGGTAAGGTTATCACCACAGACTCCTGCTCTGACTCAGATCTCATTGAAGGGATTCAGAATTCCTGGGGGAGCTTCTGGACCTCACCTTAGATCTGCAGAATCTGACTCTCTGAGATGCACTTTCGGTGACAGACACAGAAGGATGGTCTCTAATGTTCACAGTGACACCACCCCTACCTCGCTCTGCCTGTCCTACCAAAGAGGAGACAGTGAAAATTACTGATGGCAGGTCAGACTACTTTTCCATTCCTAAATACAAACTATATCCTTACACCTGTTACTCTTTACTCAAAGAAGTTATTTTAATCCAGTCCATATTAGCATATCTTACTCCTGTGAAATAAATGATGGTTTCAATGTTTCCCTTATTTTTATACTCTTTATTAAAATGAATAACCTTTCAAAATAACATTGAATATTAAAATTTTTTACTAATACCCTAATATTTTTGCCTCTTTCCCTATTACTACAATTGCAAAAATCTAAATCAAATTTGGACATGGATTTGGGTGAATTCTGGGAGTTGGTGATGAACAGGGAGGCCTGGCATGCTATGGTTCATGGGGTCGCAAAGTCAGACACGACTGAGTGACTGAACTGAACTGAAATCAAATTTACCCTAAAATACCCATGAGACAATTAGAGAAAGAGAATTAAGCCCTAATTATTCAACAGTGCCCTACAATTGCTCTTTATTGTGAGCAAATGGCCACAGACAACCCCCTGTACTAAATTTAAGGATTAGGAAAACTAGTTTTAACATTACAGTTCTACTTTTTCCCAATGTTTTCTACACTGGACTCACTCTAAGCTATAAATCAAGTCACTTACAAAGAGCACCCTGGGGAAAAGAAGGGACTCAAATAAAAAGAAGGGAATTTACTATGTTGTTACCATAGATGTTCTGCTCAATACATACAACAAATAAACATGGTACCAAAAAAATGACAAGTTTTTTAAACTAAGCCATTCAAAGTAAGCTCCTACATTCAGCCAAATTCTGCAAACGTGTTTTGCTCTTGGCACTACAGATGTAAATTTCTGAAAACACCCTATCAGTTAAAATCCCTATAAATTAATAAGAATCTTTCACTTCTTCAGGGAGAGACATCATGAACCTCTTAAAAATTTGAAAATCTATGGAAACTTCTGCCACTAAGGATATAAGCTATTCTGACCAATTTCAGGGAGCCCATCCTCATACCCCAAGCTAAGTCTGTACTTCTGTGAATCCTACTGCTTCTCTTTAAGTGGTGAACTGGCTGTACTTTTAATTCTTACCGGCCAAACAACAGCAATCCAACAGGATGCAAACACCAAACCGGACGGCAGGACGCGACGGGAGGTGGGGCTGCTTTACCTTTTCAGCAATGCTGTACAGAACCTCATCCATCTTCATGCAAGTAGGGTCCCAGTCGTGCCCAAACCGAATGACGACCACGCGGTCTTCTTCCGAAAGGATGGCCTGATCCACCTGCCAGCCATTGTGCAGGTGCGGGAGCATGTACGACATCTTGGGCCGACGGGTCTGCGGGTGAGTGGGGGAAATCACCGGCCAGCTCCTCCTAGCTCCCCCATGACACACCAACGGGACCCCCCGCCCCACGGAGCCTCACCACTTAGCCTCCCCACTGGGTGTCACCCTGCGGGGCCCCCACCCCACGGGGGCTCAGCCTGAGGGGCCCCCACCCCACAGAGCCTCACCACGGAGCCCCCGGCCTACGGGGGCTCACCCCGAGGTGCAGTCGATGCGCCGCCGGCAGGACCAGGCCCGCGTCCACCAAGTTCCGACCCCGATCCCGCCACAGGAACGCCTCTGCGCCCCGGCCAAGAACCCAAGGCCAGGGGACGCCTGGAATAGCACAACCGCACATCACTCGCCACCCCCTCCCCACCGTCTCCAGCCGCCCACGCACCTCTGCCCACACGGGACCCTCCCGCTCAGCGGTCCTTCCGGGCGCGGAGCGTTCTCACAGGGTGTGAGCGCGGGCGAGTGAGCCCGCGCGCCCACAGAGCGTGAGCGACGACGAGTGCGTGCGCGCGCCCGCAGAGCGTGCGCGCCGTCGAGTGCGCGCGCGCGCCCGGGCCGGGCAGGGCCGTGGACTCCACTCTGAGGGACTGGGGGCTGAAGGTGGCGGCGGCTGCTTCAGACCTACTGCGTCTCCAGTGAGTCGGCGTCCGAGCTTCCGCGATGCGACCGGGATCTGGGAGTGAACGAAGAGAATAACCTCTCTGAGGACAGGCTCGTCGCCATTCACTCCCACACAGAGCCCCCCTAATTAATCGTTTTGGAGGCCCTGCTTTCCAGACGCAAGCACAGTTGCTTTACTTGTGAAAAGCGATTCTTTAACAGAAGAGTAATGGTAAGACGCAAATGCACCCAAATAACTTATTGAAATTAGTGTTTCTAAACATTTTTGTTCTAAAATTTAAATAATATAAAAGTTACCATTTTAGCTATATAGTTCAGTGGCATTTAGTATGTTCACATCATTGTGCAACATTAACACTCCAGATACTTATTTTGTTAAAAAGCTTTGTTGAGATATTATTTACATACCCTTTGTGGCTCAGCTAGTAAAGAATCCACCTGCAATGCGGGAGCCCTGGGTTGGGGAAGATCCCCTGGAGAAGGGAAAGGCTACCCAGTCCAGTATGATAGCCGAGAGAATTCCATGGACTATACATGGGTCGCAAAGAGTCCGACACGAATGAGCGACTTTCACTATGTTATACTACTACCATCAAGTGATACGCGCATTTTATGGAACTCTGCGACCCAATTACGGGTGGGCATGGCAGTTCACTCCAGTATTCTTGCCTGGAGGATCCCCATGGACAGAGGAGCCTGGTGGCCTGCAGTCTATGGGGTCTCAAAGAGTTGAACATTTCTGAGAGACTAAGAGCACACGCAGCAGTTAGTCCCACATCCTTCTCATCCCTTTGGCTTTTAAGGCAACTTTTAATCTATCCTACTGCTACTGCTAAGTCACTTCAGTCGTGTCCGACTCTGTGCGACTCCACCCCTGGGATTCTCCAGGCAAGAACACTGAAGTGGGTTGCCATTTCCTTCTTCAGTGCATAAAAGTGAAAAGTGAAAGTGAAGTCGCTCAGTCATGTCTGACTCTTCATGACCCCATGGACTGCAGCCTACCAGGCTCCTCTGTCCATGGGATTTTCCAGGCAAGAGTACTGGAGTGGGTGCCATTGCCTTCTCCGAATCTATACTAGGGCCTTCCCAAAGAGTCGGACACGACTGAGTGACTTCACTTTCACTTTTCACTTTCATGCATTGGAGAAGGAAATGGCAACTCACTCCAGTATTCTTGCCTGGAGAATCCCAGGGACGGGGAACCTGGTGGGCTGCTGGCTATGGGGTTGCACAGAGTTGGAAACAACTGATGGGAAATTATCAGCAGCAGCAGTAGCAGGGCCTTCCCAGGTGGTTCTAGTGGTAAAGAACCAGCCTACCAATGCGGAAGATTGGGTTCCATCCCTTGGTGAGGAAGATCCCCTGGAGGAGGGCATGGCAACCCATTCCAGTATTCTTGCATGGAGAATCCCATGGACAGAGGAGCCTGGCAGGCTGCAGGCTGCAGTAGGGTTGCACAGAGTCAGACATGACTGAAGCGACTTAGCATGCATGCAGGCAACCTATCCTAGATGTTTTGTGTAAATGGAAACATAAATATGTAGTTTTTTGACTTCTTCTCTTAGCATAGTGTTCTCAAGGTTCACCCACATTGTATAAACATAATAGCAGGCATCAGCACAGTTGACCCTTGAACAAACACAGATTTGAACTTACACATGTACTATGTGTACTACATGGTCTGCAGTTGGGTAAATCTGGGGAACTAGGGATATAAGGGGCCAACTATATAGTTATGCAAGGATTTTTGACTTCACAGAGGGTCATTACTGAAGGATCAACTGTACTTAGTTCCTTTTTGTTGTACAAGTTTTTGTATGGATTTAAGTCTTCATTTTTCTTGGTTATATACAGGTAGAGTAGCTGAATCATATTATAATTATGTATAATGTTTTGCGAAATTGCCAACTGTTTTCAGACGCAGCTATACCATTTTACATTTCCAACAGCAACATGATGGTATTGGATTTCTCCATGTCTATGTCTACTCTTGTTACTTGTTTGTTTTTGTTGCTGTTTTTTTGGAATGATACCCTGCTAGTTGTGATGTTTTATTACATCACAACTTTCCCTAATGGTTAGTGATATAGAGCATCTTTTAATATACTTGTTGTCCATTTGGAGAAATGTCTGTTTATCTCCTTTTGTCACTAAAAATGGATTAATTGTCTTTTTATTATTGAGTTATAGGAGTTCTTTATACATTCTGGATAGAAATCTCTCATCAGATATATGAAAATATTACCTTCCATTTTGTGGATTAAATTTTCACTTTTTTATTAGTATTGTTTGCAGTATAAACTTTTAAATTTTGAAGAAATCCAGTGTATCTTTTTTTCACTCTGTTGCTTGTACTTTGAGTGTCATATCTGAGAAACCATTGCCTAACTCAAGACCAGGAATATTTACTCCTCTTTCTCCAAAAGTTTTACAGTTTTAACTTTTCCTTTTAGGTTTGTGATCATTTTGAATAAGTTTTTGTGTATGGTGTTAGGTAGGAGTCCAAGTCCATTCTTTTGATTTTTTGTTTTGTTTTTGCCATTCCATGTGACTTGTGGGATCTTAGTTCACCAACCAGGGATTGACAACTCTGTTCTTTTGTATGCGGATATCCAGGCATCACAGAACCATCTATTGGAAAGATTTCTTTTTTTCACCATCAAGTTGCCTTGACACTCTTGTTGAAAATCAATTGACTTTAAATATAAGGATTTATTTCTGTAGTCTCTAGTCTGTTCCAATGATGTGTATGTCTAGCCTTATGTCATACCACACTGTCTTGATTAGCATAGCTTTGTGATAGGCTGTGAAATCAGGAAGTGTTAGTACTTCTATTCTGTTCCTTATTAAGATTGGCTTGGCCATTCTGGGTCCCTTGCATTTCCATATAATCTTTATGATTAGTTTGTCAGTTTCTGCAAACACACACACACACACACACACGCACACACACACACACACACACACACACACACACACACACACACACACACACACCCTGGGATTTTGATAGGAATTTTGTTGAATGTGTACACCAATTTAGGGAATATTGCCATCTGAACAGTATTAAGTCTTCCAAATCATGAATATGGGATATCTTTCCATTTATTTAGGCCTTCTTTAATTTCTATGATTTTTATAGTTACAACTATTCATGTCTTGCACTCTTTATTAATTTTGTTCCTAAATGTTTTATTCCTTTTGATGCTATTTAAATGGAATTGTTATTTTAAATATTTTCAGGTTATTCATAATCAATGTATAGAAATAGATTTTCTCATTTGGTTTTATTTGTTATTCCAGTTTTATTGAGCTGTAACTGACATACAGCATTGTATAAGTTTAAAGTGTACAGCATAATGATTTGACTTGTGTACATCATGAAATGATTATCACAGTAAGGTTAGTGAGCATCCATTATCTTATATAGATTTAAAAAAAAGAAAGAAAAAATATTTTCCCCTGATGAGACCTCTTAGTATTTACATTCTTAACAACCTTAATATATAATTTATAGCTGTGTTTATTATATTAATCATGTTGTACATCTGTAGTACTTTTTTACCTTTTTTTAAATGTAATTTTATTTATTTATTTGGCTGTGCTGGATCTTTGTTGCTGCATAGGCTTTTCTTTAGTTGTGGCAAGCAGGGGCCACTCTAGTTGTGGTATGTGGGCTTAGCATTGCAGCAGCTTTTCCTGTTGCAGAGCACAGGCTCTAGAGCGTTTGGGCTTCAGTAGTCACAGCTCCAGGACTCCAGGACACAGGCTCAGTAGTTGTGGCACATGGGCTTCATTGTCCCAGGCATGACTGAACTTCGTGGACCAGGGAATGAACTTGTGTCTCCGGCATTGGCAGGTGGATTCTTTACCACTGAGCCACCAGGGAAGTCCCACTTACTTCAGTTCAGTTCAGTCACTCAGTTTTGTCCGACTCTTTGCAACCCCATGGACTGCAGCATGCCAGGCCCCCCTGTCCATCACCAACTCCCAGAGTTTACTCAAACTCAAATCTGTTGAGTTGGTGATGCCATCCAGCCATCTCATCCTCTGTCCTCCCCTTCTCCTCCAGCCTTCAATGTTTCCCAGCAAAAGGGTCTTTTCCAATGAGTCTGCTCTTCCCATCAAGTGGTCAAAGTATAGGAGCTTCAGCATCAGTCCTTCCAATGAATATTCAGGGTTGGTTTCCTTTAGGATTTGATCTCCTTGCAGTCCAAGGGACTCTCAAGAGTCTCCTCCAACACCACAGTTCAAAAGCATCAATTCTTTGGTGCTCAGCAAAGCTCAGCCCTCTTACTTAAAACAGGAAATTTGTACCTTTTGACCACCTTCTTATAATTCTCCTTCCCTCAATCCCCCACCTCTAGTAAGCACAAATCTTCTCTTTTTCTATGAATTTTTTGTTTGTTTTTTGAAGCATAATTGACCTACAACACTATGTTGGTTCCTGGTGCACAACATAGTGATTTGATATTTCTATACATTACAAAATACAGTTGATTTTCATATAGTGATCTTGTACTCTTCGGGCTTCCCAGGTGGTGTTTGTGGTAAAGTACCTGCCTACCAACGCAGGAGACATAAGAGATGCAGATTTGATCATTGGGTCAGGAAAATCCCCTGGAGCAGGGCATGGCAACCCACTCCAGTATTCTTGTCTGGGGAATCCCATGGACAGAGAAGCTTGGTGGGCTACAGTCTGTAGGGTTGCAAAGAGTCAGAGATGTCTGAAGTGATTTAACACTTATCCTCTGGAACCTTGATGAATCATTTATTATTTTGAATGTTTTTTTTTAGTGGATTCCTTGAGATATTCTGCATATAAGACCATGTCATCTGCAAATAGGCACAGTTTATTTCTTCCCTTCCAATCTAGATGCTTTTTATTTCTTCCTTGTCTAACTGCCCTGGCTAAAACATCCAGTTCAATGTTAAATACAAGTGGCAGGAGCAGACATTTTGTCTTGTTCCTTATCCTAGCGGGTAAGCATTCAGACTTTCACTATTCAGTATTATGTTTGCTGTGGGTTTTTCACAGATGCCCTTTATGAGGTTAAGGAAATTCGTTTCTATTCCTACTTTATTGAATGGTTGTTTATTTCTTAATATTTATTTATTTTGGCTGCATTGGATCATTGTTGCCATGCACAGGCTTTCTGTCATTGCGGTGCATAGGCTTCTAGTTGTTATGGCTTCTCTTGTGGAGCATGGACTCTAGGATTCACAGACTTCAGTAGTTGCAGCACATGGGCCCTGTTGCCCTGTGGCAGGTGGGATCTTCCCAGAGCAGGGCTCTAACTGGTGTGCCTTGCATTGCAAGGCAAATTCTTAACCACTGGCCCTGTTTGTTTTAATCACGAAATGCTGTTTGGTTTTGCCAAATACTTTTTCTGTTGAGATGATCATATGAGTTTTTTACTTTATTCTGTTAATATGGTGTACTACACTGATTTTTGTATGTTAAACCAGTCTTACCTGCCTCCTGAGAAATCTGTATGCAGGTTAAGAAGCAACAGTTAGAACTGGACATGAAACAACAGCCTGGTTTCAAATCAGGAAAGGAGTACGTCAAGGCTCTATATTGTCACCCTGCTTATTTAACTTATATGCAGAGTACGTCATGCGCAGTGCTGGGCTGGATGAACCACAAGCTGGAATCAAGATTGCTGGGAGAAATATCAATACCTCAGATATGCAGATGACACCACCCTTATGGCAGAAAGTGAAGAAGAACTAAAGAGCCTCTTGATAAAAGTAAAAGAAGAGACTGAAAAAGTTGGCTAAAAACTCAACATTCAGAAAAGTAAGATCATGGCATCTTGTGCCATCACTTCATGGCAAATAGATGGGTAAACAATGAAAACAGTTACTTTATTTTTTTTTTACTCCAATATCACTGCAGATGGTGACTGCAGCCATGAAATTAAAAGACACTTGCTCCTTGGAAGAAAAGCTATGACAGACCTAGATAGCATGTTAGAAAGCAGAGACATTACTTTGCTGACAAAGGTCCAACTAGTCAAAGCTATGGTTTTTCCAGTAGTCATGTATGGATGTGAGAGTTGGACTATAAAGAAAGCTGAGTGCCAAAGAATTGATGCTTTTTAACTGTGGTGTTGGGGGAGACTCTAGAGAGTCCCTTGGACTGCAAGGAGATCCAACCAGTCCATCCTAAAGGAAATCAGTCCTGAGTATTCATTGGAAGGACTGATGTTGAAGCTGAAACTCCAGTATTTTGGCCATCTGATGTGAAGAACTGACTCATTGGAAAAGACCCTAACGCTGGGAAAGATTGAAGGCTGGAGGAGAATGGGACGATAGAGGATGAGAAGGTTGGATGGCATCACTGACTCAATGGACATGAGTTTGAGCAAGCTCCAGGAGTTGGTGATGGACAGGGAAGCCTGGTGTGCTGCAGTCCTTGGGGTCGCAAAGAGTCAGACGCAACTGAGCAACTGAACTGAAACCAACCTTGCATTCCTAGGATAAATCTTCTGTAAGTACTAGTATTAGTCTCTCAGTCATGTCTGACTCTTTGCAACCCCATGTACTGTAGCCCGCCAGGCTCCTCTGTCTATAGGATTGTTTAACCTATACGCTGAGCTTATCATCAGAAATGCCTGGGCTGGATGAGTTACAAGCTGGAATCAAGATAGGCAGGAGAAACATCAACAACCTCAGATATGCAGATGATACCACTCTAATGGCAGAAAGCAAAGAGCTTCTTAATGAGGGTGAAGGAGGAGTGTGAAAGAGCCAGCTTAAGACTGAAAAAACTAAAAAAGAAGCTAAACTAAGCTAGACTAAAAAAGCTGGCTTAGTTAAAACTAAGATCATGGCATCTGGCCCCATTACTGCATGGGAAATAGAGGGGGAAAAGGTGGAGGTAGTGACAGATTTCCTCTTCTTGGGCTCCAAAATCACTGTGGATGGTGACTGCAGCCATGAAAACAGAAGACAATTGCTTCTTGGCAGGAAAGCAATGATAAAGCTAGACAGTATGTTGAAGAGCAGAGACATTACTCTGCTGGCAAAGACCCATATAGTCAAGGCTATGGTCTTCCCGTGGTCACATATGGTTGTGAGACCTGGACTGTAAGGAAAGCAGAACACCAAAGAATTGATGCTTTTGAACTATGGTGCTTGAGAAAATTCCTGAAAGTCCCTTGGACAGCATGGAGATCAAACCAGGCAATCTTAAGGGAGATAAACCCTGAATATTCACTGGAAGGACTGATGCTGAAGCTGAAGCTCTAGTATTTTGGTCACCTGATGTGAACAGAAAACTCATTGGAAAAGTCCCTGATGCTGGGAAAGATTGAAGGCAGAAGAAGAGGGCGTAGAGAATGAGACTGCTGGACGGCATCACCAATGCAGTGAACATCAACTTGGGCAAACTCTGGGAGATGGTGAGGGACAGGGAGGCCTGGCATCTGCAGTCCATGGGGTCATGAAGAGTCAGACATGACAGGGTGACTGAACAACAACTCAGTTGTGTCCAACTCTTTGTGACCCATGTACTGTAGCCGGCCAGGCTCCTCTGTCCATGGGATTTCCTAGGCAAAAATACTGAAGTGGGTTGCCATTTCCTTCTCCAGGGGATCTTCTTGACCCAGGGATTGAACCCAGGTCTCCGGCATTGCAGGCAGATTCTTTACCTTCTGAGCCACCAGGGAAGCTAAATCATATTTGGTCTAAGTAGTTTTTCAAAATATGTTGCTGAATTTGATTTGCTAGTATTTTACTGAAGGTTTTGTGTCTATAACTCACAAAGGATATTGGTCTGTAGTTTTCTTGCAGTATCTTTGTCTGATTTTGGTATAGGGGCCTCATGGAATGAGTTGAAAAGTCACTAGTCTAGCCAAGAAAAATCGATTATTTGACCAAAGCTCTCCATTTCTCCTTTCATTCCTCTAAAAGTATCTGATCATTAAGAAGATGGGAATAAATAGGCTAAATCATCTCTGAGTTAATCAGATGTCTTGAATTAATTTTATCTTTAGAAACCGAATTCTTCATTTTAAAAATAACTAAACATAAGCATTAAAAAACACAATCTGGAATTCTCAAGTAAGGGCAAGACAGATATTCAGTGGGAGAAGATGTTCCTATGTCTCCTAATTGGGAAAGGATACACATGGCCAAACAGAGCCCTCATTCCTGTGGAGCAACTGGCTTGAGTTGAAGGCAATTTGACAGAACTAATTGTTACTAATAAAAAATTATTGAAGAGGCTTATTACTCTTTTAAAAGGATTTGCATTTTTAAAAGAAGAAATGTTTTAAATCAAATATAAGACAATGTTAAAGTGAGACTTTCTCTCAAATTTCAGCAGAGGCCCCAAATTGAAGATAAATGTACACTAGACTAATAACAAGAATAAATAACAGCTAAGGTAGGAAACTTCTTAGAACTGTCTGGAACTGAAAGAGGAGAGTAGAGTTTAGTAGAATAGAGTAGAGTGGAGACTGAAAGAGAACGTAGTGTTTTACTATTCTATCTCAAGGTCATAAAAAGGCTCTTGAGAAAGCATTGCCTTGCAAAATGGGTTTATTCAGGAATAGCAAAAACTGTGATTTAAAACAGGCAATCAATGGCAGAAGAAAGACAAGTCCAGAGAACAAAGGAGAAGAATCTCTTTTATAGAGAAGGGAGAGATGAGGGTGAAAGAGGAGAGTGAAGAAGCTGGCTTAATACTCGGAACATTCAAGAAACTTAAGATCATGGCATTCCGTCCTGTCACTTCAGGCAGATAGATGGGGAAACAATGGAAACTATGACAGACTTTATTTCCTTGAGCTCCAAAACCACTGCGGACAGTGGCTGCAACAATGAAATTAAAAGACACTTGCTCCTTGGAAGAAAAGCTATGACAAACCTAGGCAGTGTTACTAAAAAGCAGAGACATTACTTTGCTGACAAAGGTCTCTGTAGTCAAAGATATGTTTTTTCCAGTAGTCATGTATGGATGTGAGTTAAGACCATAAAGAAGGCTGAGCACTGAAGAATTGATGCTTTTGAACCCTGGTGTTGGAGAAGACTCTTGAGAGTCCCTTGCACTGCAAGGAGATCAAATCCTAAAGGAAATCAATTCTAAAGGAAATCAACCCTGAATATTCATTGGAAGGACTGATGCTGAAGCTCCTATACTTTGACCACCTGATGGGAAGAGCAGACTCATTGGAAAAGACCCTTTTGCTGGGAAAGACTGAAGGCTGGAGGAGAAGGGGAGGACAGAGGATGAGATGGTTGGATGGCATCACCGACTCAATGGACATGAGTTTGAGCAAACCCTGGGAGATGGTGAAGGACGGTGCAGCCTGCGACTGTGGGGTTGCAGAGTCAGACAGGACTGAGTGACAACAACAAAGGGGGAGCTGGGCATGGCTTCTTGTAATAGAGTGTCCATTGGAGTTGGAAGTGTAGTAGCTTCCCATTGGCTGGGTTGCTTCCAGACTGGGAGGAAGGTTTCCTTCCTTGTAGGCAGTTAGGTTGCGCCCTTCTTCCTGCTGGGTCACCAATCAAGGGAGGGTGGTGCCCAGAACTATCCCTTCTGGCCTCCCAACTCTATCTGAAGTGAGGTTTCAGTGTGTTGATTTTCACACTTCTCATGCTGAGACCGGCCTGCAACCTTCCGCACTGGACAGGCCCCACACTCTACCATCTAGACCCTGCTCCTGCAGGAGGCTCCGCCATAGCCGTCCCTCTAGGCGCCATTTGCCCTTCAGGCGGCTTCTCCTTGTGCCAAAAGTTCTCAGCCTCAGGGACCTAATGCTGGAAGTGCGGGCGTGGCCTAGTTGGATGGGGTGGGGCTGGCAGAGAAGGCCAGCTGGTTGTGGGCTTTGAGGTGAGGCTGGGGTGGGGAGGGGCGGGGCGGGGAGGGTCTGGGCACTGCGCTCTTTGACCTGAGCCTTCACTGTCCAGGTCTTGGCTGGGAGGTTAGGTTGGCTGGAGCGTCCCTTAAACCAGGTAAATGTACCCCTAGAATGTTGCGATTTGGGGGGGAGACTGGATTGAGCTCTGCCGCATAGACATGACTGACCTTGGACTTCACCTGGGGCAGGTGGACAGCATTAGCATCCTAAGACCCTTCTGGGCCCCCAGGGCACAATCCTGAAGAATTTAATAAGGAAACTCCAGTGTTGTTATTTATACCTCCCTTGTTCCAGAGAAGACTTAAGGTGGCTTCAGAGATTCTCAAGGTCATTTTGGACAGGTATGTACTTTTTTTCCTAAACTCTAGGCAGTGGCAGATTAAGCTTTAAATGAATAAGATTCAGGTACCCACATCAGATTTTACAGTTTATTTCCTACATTAGTCAAATTTTAATTTTTTAATCTTGCCTTTCTTTTCTCTGATATTTAGCAAGCCCTGACAAACCATTTCTTATTCATTAAGTCAGAAATGGCAAACACACCCTCAAGGATATGTCTTTTGGTATATCTTAATCTTCAGGTCCCTTTATCTAGTCATGCATGAATAGATCATTTGCAGCAAATCCAAAAATCAACATAAGGATGATTAAAAAAAGCAGAGGGGCTAAACATGACATCACCTACTCTATGTTACAGAGTTTTTTTTTTTCCCCCCAGTCTGTTTTTCTGAGCCTCTTCAGAATCAGGGATCTGTAGAGGACAGAGAACAAACAATTGTGATTTTATCCCCATGGAGAGGGCAGAGAGCTGCTCCATAGGTGAGATTGTTGTAGCCATGGGTTCCGGGAACCTGGAACTCAGAAGGACAAACTCACTCTGAAGGACAATGCAGATAGTGGAGTGCAGTTTATTACACCAGTGGGCCCAAGGCAGAGTCTCCTCTTAACCAAGGACCCCGACTAATTTTTGTGAAAACCTTGTATACCCTAAGTGTACTTGATCAAACCCACTTCCCCAAATTCCTTGAAACTAGTCTGGACAAGGTAAAGAGAGATATGATCAAAGTTAACCCATGAGTCATGTGTCAGAAGCCTAGATAGTTAAACAGTAGACATTATAAACATAATGGAATTTATGACTTTGTTCTATTACAGAGATAATTAGCATATTCTTTTATGCAATGGAGAGTCCAAGTACAAGTCCTGAGGCTCTTTTATTTGAGGGGATCTGGTTTTCCATTGGTATGCCATTTCTATAGACACCGGGCACTAAGTTCAGAGTCCATTGGGAGGGTGACCATGAGTGTAGCCTAATGTTTGCAGCCTGGCCTAAGATGGAGTCCAGCTCTGTCTATTTCCTCCTTCAAGATGAGGATAGGCTTTGAAAGGGACTAGAGAGAGGATCAGAGGACAGAGTGGCAGGGAGAGAAGATACAAGTCAGTATTCGCCAGTTTGAAGCAAGTCTTGGCATGTTGATGTGGGGATGATGGGAGGGTATTGGACTCGTCTCTCAAATACTGCGAGGAAGCTTTGTGAGGAAATAGAGTTTTAAGAAATTTTAAAAAAACTTTTACTGTGCTATATGAATTCAGTCTCTCTCTTTGGTATAAGTTTGTTTCTAGACACTTAGGTGGATGTCTAAATTGTTCTTCAGATTTGAACATTAGTAACCCCCTTCACTGAAGGCTTGCCCCCGGTCCTGCAGGCTCAGAATGCTCTCTTTCATTATCTGGGTCACGATGCAAGGCTGTGTGTTCCCCTCACTCTGCTTTGGAGGAGAGCAAGTTTCAGGGAGAATCACAGTCAGGCAGAGTGGCCTGAACCAGCACCTGTGGTCCTGCTTTTTTGTCCTCCTTCCTGCCTCACCCTATCTTTGTTTCTTTCTCTCTGTTCCCAAAACTAAAAATATTTTTTTGGTTGCAGTTGGTTTTTATTTTCATTTTTGCTTTTAAGTTAGAAAGCTCTTTCTTACCCCCCTCCCCCTTGCCTGGCCCCGCCCTTGCCCCTTCTGTGAACTGAAGTCACTCTCCTTTCTTGTGTCACCTGGTGCTCCCTGCCCCGTCCTGCTTTGGGCTCAGAGTCCAGCTGGGCAGCCACGGTCACTGGTCAGGGATCTACATGCCTTCCTCTGCACCTCCCTCATGAGTGCCATGCACATGTCAGTCTTACTTCTTGGAAGAAGAGGTTGGAAATTCATTCTACTTTATTTTTCTTTCTGGGTCTCAATTTTAAAGAGGTTTTAAAAGAAGAAAATCCTGAGTTTAGAGCCTTGGGTCTGTGGAAGGCAATTTCAGCAAAGTTAATACAAAGTCTTTTATTTTTTAATTGAGCAATCATTTTGCAAGGAGAAAATAACTAATTTTAAATCTGTGTTAGCAGTTCAAATTAAACAGTGCAAGGAGCATGCACATAGCAGTTAGAAAATAAACATGTTTGAACTATCACTCTCTTAACTAAAAACAAAGCTGTAAAATTTTTTATTTTTCCAAATTTCACCCATGGGTTTATCTTTTGACATGGACAAAATGTGGGTATCTAACAATACACCTTCTTTGTGGTGAGTTCCTTTGTTGTCAGCATGCCCTAACCAACCATCATGTCAATACTGGGCATCCAAGGACGCCTGCTAGAGGCAAGTCCACTTACTTCTCTCTGTGCAGAAACTGGGGGAGGAGAATGAGATGTGATCTCAAGGCGCAGCTGTAAAACACATCTGTTGATATCATGTCAGTTTCACCAAGAACCCAGGAAACCTGCGAGATCTTTGATCAGCTGCAGATCAGTGCTGGAGCCAAAGTTCCCTCTTTCAACCCTGCCCGCCCCTCTGAGCACCGGGGTCAGCAGCAGGTAGGACCCATGCTCCCTTCTAGGAAAGCAGTTAATAGGGATCCCACTTCCTGTCTCATGCTCCTTGGCTAGACTCCTGACTGTGAGTGGAGATGGTCAGAGGCTGGTGCTGGTGAAAGGAGTTACGGAACAAGGGGCAGAGTACAGGGACAGGGTGAGCTCCTGAATCTGCCCAATGCTCCCACCCTCTGCTATGGCCATCCCTCCCCACTTCGACTCTCATCTCTTCTCCTTTGGAGAGGCCACGAGTCACGTGGATGGTCTTGGATCTTCACTATGTATACCCACTGACAGTAATGGCATGATGGATGTGTGTCATTGTTCCATAACCAACTTGAAGCAGGCAGGAATTGAGTCTGCTCTCTGTAAAACTAAAGTCTTATCCTTAATGAAGCTCTTTTAATCTTTTACTCAAAGTCCAAGAAGTAACACAAGTTTTTTTTAAGCCAATTATTCTCCGAACTTTGAACATATTTTAAACACTTTTAGCCAAGTTTGTGACCCAAAGATAAAATGCACTTATTAGCCTCAACTCTTCAAAGCAGCTGGTTTTCTTTTCTGAAGAAAGCTATAAAATGTTTAAAAGAAAAAATCTTAGTTTAAATTAGGAACAAGGAACATAAGACATTATTTAATTTGTTTGACAGACAATAACAATTATCTTTTACTTTCACAGTAAAAAAAAATCAGTTAGTTACTGCAGCTGCTATGGCCAAAGGGCAGAAATAAAGACCCACGTTCAATAGGAAGAACGTGGGCCTGATGGGGTGTTGGTACCTTCAGAGTCCCGGTCTGTTGTGGTTCAGACTTTACAGGAATTCATCCAGGAAATAATTCCAGTCTTATAGTTCAGGAAATCTAAAGAATAGTAGAAGAGTATACAGGTTGTTCTCTTGAAAACTCTCTTCTTTGACAGCAGAAATTGCATCTATCTTTCTGTAGACCATGGGTGATCAGGACCTACCTGGAGTTCTGGTGTCTGATCTTGAAGGACCACATGGCATATGTGAAGATCATGCTGAAGACCTGAAGAGACACTTTAATCTCATTACCATGCAAGACTTTTTGGAAAATAAAGCACAGCTGGGTCCCAAGATCCAAGCTGTATACATCTGGGGCGGAAGGCCGGCCGTCAACCAGGAGCTCCTGTGCAGCCTGCCCTCCTTGAAGATCGTGGCCAGTGCAGGGGCAGGGTTGGACCATCTGGACCTAGGGCTCGTGGCCAGCTTTGGCGTGAAGGTGGCCAACACACCACATGCTGTCTCCAGTCCCACGGCAGACCTGGGGATGGCCTTGCTGCTTGCCGCAGCTCGGAGAGTTGTGGAAGGTAAACAGCCGGGAGATGTTGGTTTTCCAGATTAGATGACAGATGTTTAATATCACACCTGATAAAGCCCTGGTCTCTTCACACTGCGTCCAGGACTTTGTGGCCCTGGGGTGGGAGCCAGTCTTGGTTGCTACAGCCTACTCGGGGCCGGTCTCAGGCCCTGCACACATGCAGTCCACATGGTCTGTCTGAGCACTGTCTTTTCCTCCACCACATTCTACTCACTGTGCCATGGGGGTACCCATACATGTGAGATAATTTCAGCACCACTATGGAAACACCCCGGGGTGATCCATTGGCCAGTCAGCCTGCTATCCTCCATGAAGGCCCACACATGAGTAGGTGAGACCCCACCTCTCCACACACTGGACATCACTGGGAGTGTCCTGGGAAGGACAGTGCAGCCATTCAGCACTTGGCTGTCATCCTGGTGGAGCTCTGGGGTGAAGGGGCTTGAGGAGAGGAGGCAAAAGCCAGGCTGGTTCTCTTCTGATTGCTGGTTCACACATGCACACTCACACACACATACGCACTTGCATATGCACATAAACCATATAGAAACACATGCAGTCATATACACATACATGTAGTCAAAAACATACAGACACACACACCAGAACCAACAAATTTTAACTACAAATCTTCCCTTAATGTGAAAGAAGTTGCTTGTTTAAAGCATCATGCCAGGAGGCTTGGGTTTGTGATGAGGAAACTGCTGTCCGATCCAGCCTTCCTGCAGAAACATTTTGCTGTTGGATAGACGTGCCTGAGTGCGCAGGGTCCATCTCGGGCTTCCTTCAACCTCATCTCTCAGTCAGAAGGTCCCGTGAGGGTTGTGGGGATTCTGTGTATGGTGCTGTCCACACTGCCCACTCTGCACCTTGTTTATTTTAGGTCATGAGTTGGCTGTTTCACCACATACAGAGAACTTTCCTACAGACTATATGGGTCAACAAGTGACAGGGGCCACTCTGGGAATTATCGGCATGGGCAGCATTGGCTATAAGATTGCTCAAAGGGCCAGAGCATTTGAAATGAAGATTGTCTATCACAATAGGAAACGCAGGTAAAATTCAGAAAATAGACTTGAAATTAACTGAGCAGAACTTACATTATCACTGCCTTCAGTATGGTTTTGATATATTATTTCTTCACTTTTTATTCGATTCCCTTATTCTGTCTCTAGAAAGCAGGGTTGATGATCAAAGAACGGATTGTAGCATTTTTATGATTCCCTAAAAATGTGGCAGGTAAGCTTCTCTTCATGGAAGAAATTTCATCAGAGAAAAGAGATTTTGGCTCACCCACAATTATGTGCTTTTTAAATTTGTAAACTGATTCTTTCTGACCATGGGAGATGCTGCCCACACTTTAATACACATGACACAAGGGCACAGGGCTTCCTTCCCCCAACAGCGTTCGGTCTGAAACTGTCTTCCTCATACTCCATGAGCAGCATTTGGCCCAGCGCCCAGTCTTTTGATTCTGTCTCAGACCTGCCTGTTTGCCCTCACTTCATTGATGCCTCCTGCCTACGCCCTGGCTTTTCTCACCTGCATTCCACTCTGATGCAGAGGCCAGGGCTCTTCGGGGACAGGCATGTGATACGAGCAGGGCCTTCATAGTGGCTGGGTGTGCTGGCCGTTCCTTTCCTCCAGGCGGTCCCCTGGCCAAGATGTGTAGATAGAATCCATACAGTTTTGTATTGCGTATTTGTAGGGCAGGAGTGGCTACCAAGGCCGCTGAGCCCTCCTGGAGCTTGGCGTTTCTGTTGAGTAATCAGCTGCCTGGGGTGGGCAGAGCAGAAGCTAGGATCGAACCCAAAACAGCACACAAGCTGCCTGCACCAAAACCTTGGGTCCTTGCTCCCTGTTGAACACATGGCACTCCCGACCCTCTCCCATTTTGTTGTTTTTTTTTCTGGAGTTTCTGACGTGTTTGCGTATATCCAGCAGTGTCTCATGTCACTGAAAGCATGTCTGACACCATCGGCTGTACCAGCCTCTGGGGGCTCAGAGCTGAGTGAGAGGAAGCTCCTGTCCACAAGAGGCTTGCAGTCTGGTGTGAAATGCCACAGACACAGGGCTCAGAGCACCCAGAGGCGCAGGTTTCCATGGGTAAGCCCTGAGCTCTGGGTCCAGCCACCTCTGAACCCACATGGGGTCTGGCCCCATGGGGGACATACTGAGCATCCTGAGGGCCTCTGCAGCCCTCTCAGAAACTCCCTCCTGGGGCAAACGGATGAATTTCTAAGCAGAGAACATGGTCTTCTCCCTTGTTCCCTTCATAGAAAATTGGAGGAGGAGGAAGCTGTTGGGGCCATTTACTGTGAGAAGCTGGATGACCTGCTTCAGCGGTCGGACTTTGTGATGTTGGCTGTGAGCTTGACGCCACAGACCCAGGGCCTGATTGGGAAGCGGGAGCTGAGGTTAATGAAGCCCACCGCCATCCTCATCAACATCGGCAGAGGTACCCACTCCAGCTGTATGTGGGCTGGAGGGCTGTGCAGGAGGACACCCAGCCCTGGCCACTCTCTCATTTCCAGTCAACCTTTTCCCTGAATGGTCTTAAAAATCCACTAGACTTGTGGATGGTGCGTTAAAGGGATTATACTTTATATTTACAAATATTTCTGATTTTTATCTTCACATCATTTTGAGCCTCAAATTAGTAACATAAAAGAATGAGAATGCTGAACCTCTGTGGGAGTTTCATATCTCAGTGTGGGCATCTCCTTGGGTAGGGCCATCACAATTTGACTTTCCACGTGTTACCAAGCAAAAG
This sequence comes from Muntiacus reevesi, assembly GCF_963930625.1. NCBI lineage: Eukaryota > Metazoa > Chordata > Mammalia > Artiodactyla > Cervidae > Muntiacus > Muntiacus reevesi. The sequence continues at coordinate 995,477 of NC_089252.1, read as the reverse complement.
TTACAGGGATGAATTTTCTGAGCCTCACTTAAGTCTGGTTATTTGACATTAGTGTAGAGCTTTGTGTGTCTGTGTACAGGAAGCCATAGGTCCTGTGTTGTAACTAAGTTTTCTGGAGCATTTGTAAAGGAGAAAACTGGCTCCTCAATGCTGGGGACCTGAGCACGTGTGAGGATTGGTACTGGCATCACACCTGCTGGTGACTTGCCTTTGGGGTTGGGGGCCAGAGGACATGTGAGACCTGGCACTACCAGCAGCTTCCTGGATCTCTCATCCGTAAAACCCAGATAACAGTGCTTGCCGTGAAATCCCACAGGGCCAAGCTAGTGTGCTTGAAGGTCTCGAAAATTCATACCCTGTTGACAAGCAGGAAGGACCAGTGCATTATGTGCTTTTGGTGATGTCAGAGGTTGGAGACAAAGATTCTAGAAAAGCAAACACTCTACGAAGGGCTTGGAGCTAGCACGCACAGGCTGGGTGTTGTGTCTTGACCATGGGGCAGCTCAGCCCACCAGTGAGAAGGGGGACTTCTCTGGTTGAGGGAAAGGGCCTCCTTCTCAGTACTGTTCAAGCAGGCCCTGCTATTTCACATTTGAAATGCAGTTATGGTTCATGTTTGTGGCTGCTTGGTTTTTTGGCATGTATATAAAACTATTATCTGGGGGCTGTTTCCTGGAATCCTCCAGTGGTTGGGAGGTGGTGTGGTGAAGTGGCAGGGCCCAGGCTCAGGGCCAGACAGACCTGGGCTCAGATCTGGGTGGATGTGTTAGAAGTATGTGACTTCAGCTGAGTATGCCACCTGTAAAATGAGTATTGTCTTCTGCTGGGTAAGCAGAGTCAGTGAGAAGCATCTGTGAAGGGCTTAGTGCACTGCCTGGCACATGGCAGGCTCTCAGTGTCTGAGAATAGATTGGCAGAATGAAGTTCACGTGCTTTTTGTCAAACCTCTGACAAGATCAAGATGTGTTTCAGTGTGACCAGAGAGCACTGCCTAACTTGGGCCTACAGAAGAGGGGTCTCGTCCACCCAGGTCTGCTAGTTGATCAAGACGCCCTGGTGGAAGCCCTTCAGACCGGGCTTATTAAGGCGGCAGCGCTGGATGTGACGTACCCAGAGCCCCTGCCCAGGTAAGGAAGCCGGACAGGATCTACAGTTCTCTCCCTCCGGTTGGGAGAGGCCTCAGACAGCTGCTGCTTTTGACTTCTGCAGCCACATTGAACCACATGTTGCAGTCACGTAGGGTCTTGGCCTTGGAGCATGCCCCTGGTGACCTGTCCATTTCTGCAGTGGGTCAGGCCTCTGCTTTAGCACCTCCACAGACAGGGCACTCAGGGCACTGGGGCCTCAGACCCCATGGATGGAGAACGCACAGAATAGTCTTTCTTCGGTTGAGCCAAATAGTCCTCCCTTTACCCATTGACCCTGGTTTGCCCCCTGGAGCATCAGAGACTAACTTTGATGATTTTTCTCTTTACAAACCTTCAGATAACCACCACATTTCACCATAGTCTTTTTTTTTTTTTAGGCTAAATATCTTCATATCCTTCACTTGTAGCCTAAATGATGTCATTTCCAGACACATTGTCCTTATTATTGCCTTCCAGTCCTTTGAAAATACTCTGCTGAGGACTGCACATAGTATTCATGTTGTGGCCTGACCACTGTAGAGAAGTTACACAGAGGTTGTGTTAGCAGAATGTTTTCTCACAGCCTCGTTGCACCTTAACTCATTAAGTTTTTTAGTCAGCTAAAGTTGAAATTGCTATTCTCTCAAGTTTTTTTTTAAAGTTTATGTGTGAAATTTTACATTTATTTGCATTTAATTTCATTTGCTTGTATGTTGACCGTGTGATCCAGCCTAGTGGAACTGGCGTTTTAATTCTCTTATTTATTTTGAATCTTGATGCTGTCATCTGTTAAACCAGCTATTCCTAACTTTTATTTCCATCCAGTAAGTAAATTACTGTCAGATGAATGTTTTGACCAAATTTGTTATCTAAGTTTATCAAGATTGGCTGTAGAAATTAGGCATATCTGAGAAAAACAATAATTTATTGAGAACAGTTTCTCAAAATGTGGTCTAGAGACCATTTTAAGGGGTCTATGAAGTCAAAACTATTTTTCTTTTTAAAGGTCTAATTGGCTTCACTTAATAATTCATGAATCATAGCCTCCAATTGAAATAAATTTATAGTAAAAAAAAATAAAAAATAGGAAAAGCAAAAAAAAAATTCATGAATCAGACAGCATCCTATCTAGAAACAGACAGAAGTTTCCACATCATAACTGTTTTCCTGATGCATAAGCAGTTGTTCATTTCCTCTCATGTTTTCTCACAAGAGCACAGCAGGGTTTCCTCAGAATGTGTGATGACATCATCACTCAGACAGTTAATGAAGTGTATGACTGTATTACATTGTTTTCAGTTTTAATTTCTAATACAATAAATGTTGATAGACATAATCCTCATAACCTCATGTTCTTTGGGGTTTTCAGTTTTTAAGAGTATAAAGGTCAAGTAAGCAAGTCACTCAGTTCAGTCACTCAGTCACGTCCGACTCTCTGCAACCCCCATGGACTGCAGCACACCAAGCTTCCCTGTCCACCACCAGCTCCTCGAACTTACTCAAACATTGAGTTGGTCATGCCATCCAACCATCTCTTCCTCTGTCGTCCCTTTCTCCTCCTCCCTTCAGTCTTTCCCAGCATCAGGGTCTTTTCCAATCAGTCAGTTCTTCACATCAGGTGGCCAAAGGATTGGAGTTTCAGCTTCATCATCAGTCCTTTCAATGAATATTCAGGACATATTCCTTTAGGATTGACTGGTTCGATCTCCTTGCAGTCCAAAGGACTCTCAAGAGTCTTCAACACCATAGTTCAAAAGCATTAATTCTTTGGCACTTAGCTTTCTTTATGGTCCAGCTCTCACATCCATACATGACTACTGGAAAAACCATAGCTTGGACTAGATGGACCTTTGTCGCAACATAATGTCTCTGCTTTTTAATATGCTGTCTAGATTAGTCATAGCTTTTCTTTCAAGGAGCAAGTGTCTTTTAATTTCATGGCTGCAGTCACCATCTGCAGTGATTTTGGAGCCCAAGAAAATAGTCTGTCACTGTTTCCATTGTTTCCCCACCTGTTTGCCATGAAGGGATGGGACTGGATGTCATGAGCTTAGTTTTTTGAATGTTGAGCTTTAAGCCAACTTTTTCACTCTCCTCTTTCACTTTCATCAAGAAGCTTTTTAGAAGAGAGCCACTAGTCTAGAACAAAAAATAATTTCAATATAAATAAAGAAGGATAAATATTTTAGACAGTTGCCAACTTACTCAAAACAGAAGTCATGCAATCACCCCTGTTGACTAACCTGCTAAAAAGAGCTTTTCCTTACAAGTCACAGGGCAAATACCAGTGTTATATCCCAAAGCTTAGTTTATCCTAATAGGTGATGTACTCCCAGTGTCCCACGTGAAATCATTTTTGTTAAAGCTCTTTTGCCAAGGTATTTATCAGATACGTTTGCGTTTTCATCTTTTTCAGGGAGACATTTTGATGCCGCTCACTGTGAAAAAAAATAAAAAGTAGGAAATCTTGGGTTATTTAGTCATACTACATAAGTATTCTTTACTTTACAAAAGGGTTTGCTACAAATTATTTTAAAAAGTTTCATTTGCCAGTAGTGCCAGGGGTCCCCAAGACTACCTTCAGTTTTAGTGATTGGCTGGAAAGACGTGCAGAACGCAGAAAAGCTTTTATACTCAACGGTTTCAGTTTATTACAGTGAAAAGACATAAGTTTAAAATCAGTAAAGGCAGAAAACTTCTAGAGTGGAGTCCAGGAGACCGAGGCTTGTCTTCCCAGCAGAGTTGTGTGGACAGTGCCTATACCTCCAGCAGTGATGCATGACAACATACATTAAGTATTTCCATCCAGGGAAGCTCACTGAGCGTTGTATCTGGACTCAGTCATGTCGGCATGGAGTACCCACTTGTCTGACACTTACTTCTTAGTCTCCAGCCCCTACAGAGGTCAAACTGATACAGACTGGCCAAGAGCTCTAGGCAAACAAAAACAGGCATTCACCACAAATTAAACCACTAGCAACAACTCTCTGGCTTTGTCCAAGACCCCAAGGATCAGATACTCTTACCAGGCAGTATATCTGAAGGGCTCACAGGTTATCTTCCAGAGGCCAGTCAAAGGCCAGCCTTGTCTTTGGAATGTGCAGAAGTCAAGAACTCCAAGCCTGCTTGCTGAGTTAATTCTTTATTACACAGGCCACCCCTGTGGCCCTTCAGTTCAGTTACTCAGTTGTGTCTGACTGCGACCCCATGGACTGCAAGGACCTTGGCCTAGGCTGTCTCACAGCAAAATGATATTTATTGGAGTATCTACATTTATTACAGTATTTATATGACAGGTTCAGCAATAGTATTGCTGTTAGACTATGCGTGACATTTGAAGGAGTCACTGTGGGGCAGGGATAAGATTTAAAGAAACAACTAACCCATTGTATTTTTGTATTTTTTGATTACTTGTTGCCTTCAACCTCTTCATCTACCACTATTTGTATGTTATGATGAACTCATGTAGCACTATTTAGTATATAAAGTTAGGTAATATTTAGCGAAATCCAGTAATTCCTCAGGCCAGACATTTCCCATTGATCATCAATGTCAGTGTTATCATCTGACTTACTTTCATGAGGTAGTTAAATCTTGCCAACAGTGCCAGTGTTACAGCATATTGCTATACATTCATGGTACAGTGCAGTTTAATTACATAAGTCAGTAACAATTGCAGAGGTATTTGCTATGCCTTCTCAACACAAATGTCTCTTGACTGTACATTCAGATATTCTTATGGGCAGGTGTTGGATTCCAAGTCCGCTGGGACAAAGCATCACCCTGTCTCATACCCTCGTACCTAGACTGTTTTCCGTTGTGTGCTGTTATATAGTAGGGCCCACCTGCTTCATAGGGGGGAACACAAGTGTTTTTCAGAATAGTCCTATCCCTGCTAACTGTACCACACAATACGTCTTATTTCAATCAGTCCTGGAGGTGAGGGTGGTTGCACTGCATTGGCATAAATTACAGGTGCTCGTAGAGAACTTCCATAGGTTTGGGGGTCCTTAGGATTCCCAAGGGTGTGCCCCTTAAGCTTCAGTAGCTATTTGGCGGGGAGGAATCACTGCCATGTGGCTACTTTGGCCTCTGTCTGTATTAAAATAAAGAGGCTCTGTTGGGCCAGGTGACAGCACTTTTCCAATCCTGAGTTCTAATATTATCCATCTTTATGCTTGAGTCTGCGTGAATGACTTCACTAAAACCTTATCTTTCCAGGCTGTCTCCCATTCTGTGCCTTCTTCCTGGAAGAGAGCTTCCTCTAACCTGCTAATCCTAGTTAAGAAATCTTTTCCCTTTGAAGCCATTCCCATTAAAGGTGCATTCATCTTGACCCATCATGCCTGAATCAGCACCCCAAGGCCCTTTCTTATCTTGCAGGTCACTGTCATTTAACCCATCATGCATGTTCTGCAATTGTGAGCTAATGGCCTGGGTGCAGTTAGGATATGTTATTTTACATCCAGTAATGTTGGGTCACCCAAACCAGGGTCAAATGAGCAGTTATCATCTAGCGTACATCTAGGTATCATCTCAGTACATCATGTGGCCTCCCACAGCCTTTCCCATCTCAGTGGGGATGTGAAACCAGAATATGAAGTTAAAGAAACCAAATGACTCTGTTTTCCTCCATTAATCTGTATTTCAGAGATCATCCTTTATTGGAGTTGAAGAACATCACTCTGACACCTCACATTGGAAGTGCAACTCATCAAGCAAGACGACAGATGATGGAAAATTTGGTTGAAAGCATCCTGGCTTCTTTCAGTGGCCTTCCTATTCCTAACGAAGTGCTGCTTAAATGATTTATGTGAGTTAAGCAGTCAGTGGGATGGAAACAGCAGATTAAATGGAAAAGAAACACTTTTGTATACTTTATGTTTGAGTCCATTATATAGATTGCATTACTACTACTTAGATGAAAAACTTAAGGACTAGTCATAATACTTAATCACCTGTTGAAAGTTTGCTAAATGCTTTTCTCACATGCTCACCACGTCCTCAAGGCAGCTGTAAGAGGGAAGTTGTGTTTCCATTCGTGAAAAAAACTGAGCACAGGGAATTACTTGTCCACAGTGCAAAAGCCTGCACTCGGTTTCCCAGTGAGTTGTGCTGCTTTCAATCTTGATAAATTCTGGTAAATTGACTGGATTACATAGTCCTCCCTGACAGTCTGATCACTATTTCAATCATTCAAAGAAAGGATAATTGTGCACCTTCGATGTGCCAAGTCCCCACTCAAGGGTTTACTTACTAGTAGGGGAGAAGACCAAGCAGTGCCAGGAGGTCTGTCTGAGCGGGAGCAAAGGAGCGGGGAGAGAGTGCCTAGTGCGGAATTACCAGGGGTGACCTTGAAGAGGCGTCTGGGGTGAGGATGCCTCCTTTCTGCAGCAGTTTGGAAGCTGTTTTTCTTCTCCACATAGACTGACGACCAAGTGTCACAGGAAGTGAGTAAACGAATTAGTAGCATAGAGAGGAAGGAACTTGATCCTTCCTAGTTGTGCCAGCAGCAGGAGCTCTGCTCCAGGACGCCGGCTTTTCATTTAAACCACCGAGTGAAGACGGACCTTACTTCCCTGCTCCTCATTTGATGTTCTGTAGCAAGGGAGTTGCAACGCCCCCGTCTCTGTTAGCTCCGTGCGTGTGCATAAAGTGTATTCCTCGCTCTGCAGTCTCCGCCTCCGGGTGTTTTGCGCGCTTCCCCAGCAGCAAAGTCCAGCTAACGCGGCACTCGAGGGAAGAACAGCGGGGTCGTGGCTCCTCTGCTCCTCAGGTTATGTCGTGGCGCTCGGCTCAGCACCTTGATATCTGGCCCAACCCACAGGCGCCCCGCCCAACCTACGGTGCACGGTCCCCCACCCGGCCCGGCCCACTCGCCTAACGACGCGTGACTGCACACGCCTGCTCACGCTCAGCCCCGCCCCTCCCCGCAAGTGCCTCCGCTCTGCCGCCTCAGAGCCCGTCTACTCGTCCCCAGATACCGCCGCGCCCTTGCGCCCCGCCCAGTCTCCCGGTGACTCTCAGCATGCCCAGCACTTGGCCCAGAGCCTCTTCACTGGTTCCCCTAACGCGTCTTCCCGCCCCACGTCGCCTCAAAGCCTTACGTCGCCCCGCCCCGAGTGGTGACGCTCCACGTCTCCTTAGTAACGGCAGTCAGCCACGCCCTAGTCTACATAGCCCCGCCCTATACATCGCCCCGCCCTATACATCGCCCCGTCTCGCTTCGCCCCGCCCCACGTCTCCCAGTCCATTTCGCTCCACGACACGTCACAGTTACCGTCACTGAGCCCAGCGTAGCTCGCCTGAGTGTCTCCTTGGCAATGTCGCCCCGCCCACGCCAAATTACGTCAGCGTTGCAACGCGTCTCGCGACTCCGTCTCCTTGACAACGACGCTCCGCCCACGCCTCTTTAACATAGTTCCGCCCCCACGTCGCCCCGCCCCGTGTCGCTCCGCCCCACGTCTCCTGGGCAACGACGCCCCACCGACTTCTCGTCATATAGCCCCGCCTACACTTCGCTCCGCCCCGCGCGCTCCTCTCCCCGTCTCTTTGGCAACGTTACCCCACCCACACCCACGCGCCGTCAAAGTATCCTACCCCGCACACCGCCCCGCTCAGCGTCGCTCCGCTTTACGTCTCCGTGGCAACGTCACCCTTGCCCACGCCGCGCAAACGTAGCCCCGCCCCACACGTCGCCCCGCCCCTCTTCCCTCCGCTGTACGTCTCCTTGGGCCCCGCCCATTGCCTGCTCACTGCCCCGCCGCGTCTGTCTTCCTGCCCACGTCTCCCCGCTAAGGGTCCCCGTCTTGCTTTGCCCCGCCCCACGTCACCTTGTTACCGTCGCCCCGCCTTACGTCGCTATTTGTCCGCAGTCGCTGAGCAAACATGTGGGCCGCTCTCAGGTGGCGGCCGGGGCTCCACCTGGGGCTTCTGAGTGGTGTCCGAGGTCTGCACAGCTCGCCTGTGTCCTGTGGCAAGAACCTGCTCAAGAAATTTGCTTCGAAAACCAAGTAATGTTCCCGAGTGGGGTGGAGGGCGTTGGGGCGGTGGCCCGGGCTGGGGTCCTCAAGGGTGGGGGCTCCGCCTGGGCGCTAGCTGGCGCCCGAGCGCGCAACCAAGTCTGTGAGCGCAGTCTCCGCGGGTCCACCCGTCACGGCTGCCGTTTGCGGTTTTTCCACCCTGCCTTTTTTCTGTACTTTAATACACAACTGTAGTTGTGATGATTTTAAGTCTGCTAAAAGCAAAGTGAACTTTTAAAGCCAAGTGATGTTTACATTCCACCATGGGTCCGAGGTTTCAAATCCTTGGATTCAACCAACCTTGGATTGAAAATGTTCAGAAGAAATTCCACGAAGTTCTAAAAAACAGAACCTGAACTTGCCTTGCTGGCAACTGTTTTGGTAGTATTTACATGGTATCAGGTATGGTAAGTAACCTAGCGATCAAGACTTAGTGTGTCCGGGAGGATGCGCGGAGTTTATGAGCAAACACAACGCGTTGGGCATCCTCGAGTTTTGGTGTTTGTGGGATCTTGGAACCAGTTCCTTACAGACACCGAGGGATGGTGATTCTTGTTATTAGAAGCGTTTTTACGGGAGAGCAGTTTCATCACAGGGAAATAAGAAAAATATGTAAGAATTGCCTTTCCACCTTAATGCTTTCTCTGTGAGGTTAATTTGAGGAATTAAAAAAATAGGATATGTTTTGTTGTGATGAGATAAGTATAATAAATTATGTTAATTTCCACATCATTTTGATTCTATTGTAGATATGCGTAAGTGTATATATGTATATGTTTTGTTTTAATACACTTTAAAAAAGTTTTAGATTGGCAAAGATGAAGAGAGTTCCCACATGAGCACAGTTTCCCCTATATCTCTTATTTTGGTTTGGCATATGTGTTACAGTTGATGAACCAGCACTGATACATTATTAACTAAAGTCCGAGCTTTATGCACCATTCCTTCATTTTCTGCTGTCATTTTTCTGTTCCGGTATCCTATCCAGGGACATCTTTTTAGGTTCCTCTTCACCTGTGTCAGTTTCTCCAACTGTTGGTGCTTGATGACCTCCACAGTTTGAGGAGCACGGGTTAGATATTTGTAGAATGCCTCTCTGTTGGTACTGGTGTGATGATTTTCTCTTGATTATACTGGGGTCTTGGTTTGGGGGGAAGATGATACATGTAAAGTGACATTTTCATCACATCATCACACCATATGAACACATACATGATGTTTATCCCTGTTGATGTTGGTCTTGATCACTGACTAGCGTCCTTTGTGTCTGTCAAGTTTATCCACTTGAGGTAAAGTTACCTCCCCCGCTCTGATTCCATGCTGTCATCTTTGATGGGAAGTCACTGTATGCCACTCACACATGAGGAGTAGTGTGAGTTAGGTTCATGAATTATTGAGACTTTTGATGGAACATGTGTCTCTTTTTCTCCATTTGTTAATTCCTATCAGTATGCACCCATGGGTTAGAACCCATTACTACTTAATTTTGCTGCAGTTGTTCCAGCTTTGACCATTGGTAGCTCTTTCAGGTGGCTTCTGTGTTCCTTTGACGTACTTCATTGTTAGGGGTTTTGAAGTAGTTTTTATTTATTTTATTTTATTTATTTATTGGTTGTACTGGGTCTTTGTTGTTGCCCACAGGCTTTCTCTAGTTGTGGGGAGAGGGGGCAGTAGCTGCAGTGAGCAGCTTCTCATTGCAGGGCACAGGCTCTAGGACCTGTGGACTCAGTAGCTTAGTTGCTCTGTGGCATGTGGGATCTTCCAGGATCAGGGATCAAACCTGTCCCCTGTGTTGGCAGGCAGATTCTTAACCAGTAGACTACCGGGGGAACCCTTGAAGTAATTTTTACATTTAAAGAAATTTATTAGCATTTCTTTACTTTATGGCACTACAGAATGCCTCAGCACTAGAACCAGCCATTTCTCCAAGGAGCTCTGCCTGGTTCCTTCACTGGACACTGGCATCAGAACCATGATCTGGAGCTGAGTATGTCATTGCTACTGGGGTATTTGTCTTTTATACCCATTCAGCTGACAAAGTGAAAACAATATGTGTTCAGGTTAAGTCAGGGGTGTATGCTTATCTATAAATGTTTCTCCATGTCACCACCTGTAGCTGTTAAAAAGTGGAACTTGAGTTCCTGCTGACCTCCATCTCTAGTCTGCTTGCACCCGGATGGTCCTCACCCCCCTCCCTTGCTTGTCTGCAGCAGTCAGGAGCCTGGCTCTCCCATCCGCCTTCTGCTGACCTAGCTGTCAGTGTGTGATGGTGTCAGTTGTTAACCAGATCCCAGGCAGCAGCTTTGTTGAGTAGGAAACGTGTGTGGTAGGTGTGTTTTTAAGATCCCCTTTCTCCATCTTTAGGACTAGAAGTAGACTTTAGGTAAAACTTGGAGCTGAATTAAAACTGCCTTCTGTCCCTCCCTGAAAACCCGTGCTGCTGTCAGGTGGATATCTAAATCTTTTAGAACCCCAGGAACTTTGTATGTCCAGGCTTAGCCCTTTAGAAACAGCTTTGATATCATAACCTGCGATTAGCATTTGTAACTGTTTCTTACCCAGCTTGCCATTGTATCCAGCAGAGTTCTCACTTTCTTCTACAGGAAGAAGTTCTGGTATGAAGGTCCTTCCTTGGGCTCTCACTTGGTAAGTAGGAGGAGCAGTGACGAGCACTTTGGGATCTCGGAGGGCAGGAGGCCCTGCCCCGGGCAGCACTCCAGCCTGTGGTCCATCTGCATCAGTACAGGAGGGAGCAGGGTCTGGAGGGGTGAGCCTGTGTACGTACGCTGCTAACGTGGGGATTTGACCTTTAAAAAAATTACACCACAGTTTTCCAGAATGTCGTATCTGTTACCAGATTCTAACATGGTGACATCCATTCAGGTTGTGTGTGTGTGTGTGTGTGTGTGTGTGTGTGTGTGTGTGTGTGTGTGTGTAACACAGATATGTGTAGGTATGCAGGCACTCCTTGTGTTGCATTTCCTACATACTTTTTACGGATTGAGGTCTGTGGTATCCCTGCTTTGGCAGGTCAGCGTCAGCATGTTTTAGCAAAAATGTGTTTTCAGTTAAGGCGTGTATATTGTCTTTAGATACATTGCTACTGCACACTTAATAGACTACACTATAGTGCAGACATAACTTATATGCCTCGGGAATCCAGAAAATTCATATGACTCATTGTATTGTGATATCTGCTTTATTGTAATACTCTGGAAGGTAATATTGTAATAGTCTGTAAAAATCTGTACTAGTCTGCAGTATTTCTAAAATACATTGTATGTGTATCATGGAAGTGTGTGTAACGAATGTTTCCTTTTAGAAAAAAAATAAACTGTGTATACTAGAAACCTCCTACTTCACTGAATACACTAAAGCCTTTGGCTGTGTGAATCACAACAAACTGAAAACTTCTTAAAGAGATAGGACCACCTTACCTGCCTCCTGAGAAATCTGCGTGCACATCAAAAAGCAGCAGTTAGAACTGGACAAGGAATAACAAACTGGTTCCAGATTGGAAAAGGAGTACATCAAGGCTGTATATTGTCACCTTGCTTATTTATCTTCTATATAGAGTACATCATGCGAAATGCCAGGCTGGATGAAACACAAGCTGGAGTCAAGATTGGTAGGAGAAATATCAATAACCTCAGATATACAGATGACACCACCCTTATGGCAGAAAGTGAAGAGGAACTAAAGAGCTTCTTGATGAAAGTGAAAGAGTAGAGTAAAAAAGCTGACTTAAAACTCAACATTCAAAAAAAGATCATGGCATCTGGTCCCATCACTTCATGGCAAATAGATGGGGAAACAGTGACAGACTTTATTTTTGGGGGCTCAAAAGTAACTGCAGATGGTGATTGCAGCCATGAAATTAAAAGATGCTTGCTCCTTGGAAGAAAAGCTATGACAAACCTTGACAGCATATTAAAAAGCATAGACATTACTTTGCCAACAAAGGTCAGTGTAGTCAAAGCTATGGTTTTTCCAATAGTCGTGTATGGATGTGAGAGTTGGACTATAAAGAAAACTGAGCACCGAAGAATTAATGCTTTTGAACTGTGGTGTTGGAGAAGACTCTTCAGAGTCCCTTGGACTGCAAGGAGATCCAACCAGTCCATCCTAAAGGAGATAAGTCCTGAGTATTAATTGAAAGGACTGAATCTGATGTTTCAATACTTTGGTCACGTGATGTGAAGAACTGACTCATTGGAAAAGACCCTGATGATGGGAAAGACTGAAGGCAGGAGGAGAAGGGAATGAGAGGATGAGGTTGTTGGATGGCATCACCGACTCGATGTTTGAGTGAGCTTGAGGAGTTGGTGGTGGACAGGGAAGCTTGGCGTGCTGCAGTCCATGGGGGTTGCAGAGTCAGACACAACTGAGCAACTGAACTGATACTGGAAACCACTGAATTGTACGTTTTAAGAGGGAGAATTTTATGGTATGTGGGTTACATTTCACTAAGAATTTTTTTGGAAATATATATGTACTTGGCCTGCTTTTAATTTTGAAGGGATATTAGGTAAAATCTAGACGGGTCCAGGTCTGTAAAATGAAGTATATATAAAAGCCAAGGTGACTGAGGGTGACCCTTGTTGTCAGTAAGGTTCATGTACAGATGTCATGTTGGCCTTTGTGTAATGTTGGCCTTTCTTCTTGATGGAGACCCACAAGTCAGCCCAGTTGGAGTTCCTGACGAAGTGCACCTCTCGGAGAACCCGGAAGGAAGACCAGGTGCGCCTGAGGGCCCTAAACGGTCTCCTCTACAAAGCGCTCACAGACATGCTGTGCACCCCTGAAGTGAGCCAGGAGTTGTGTGACCTGAACGTGGAGCTCTGCAAGGTAGCCAAGGGGCCTTGCACCCCATCACGCGCCTGGCATTGGGAGAGGCAGGAGGGAGGCTCGGTGTGTGCCTTGAGGTATTGGGAGGAAGGCATGGGGGGCAGGTTCAGACAGTACCCGGTGCTCTGCCCGGGATGAGGCGGGCCATCAGAGGAAGACCTGGGTCAGATGAGTGGTGGGCCATGTGCCTTCCTCTCCGGGTGAGGACGGGGAGCTGGCTCCTGCCGTCTGCACCCTCAGGGTGAAGTGGGTTCACCCCAGGGAGGGCAGAGGGCACTGAGGCGCTTCTGGGGCAGGGCGGGGGGCTGGAGTCAGGTCGGGGCGCTGGGCGCTAGCGATGGGGGCAAAGCCAGGACTGCCCTTGGCTTAGTGCCTCTCTCCTGACACTCTCTGTCCACGAGAGCCCAGGTGAACTGACAGAGATTTGGGGTGGGGGTGGGGGAGCTCAGGTCTCTCTGACTTCAGACTTCTCCGCCTGCCGCGTCTTCTGGAGGACGACCCTCTCTGAGGCTCAGAACGCACACACGGAGGCTGTCCTGCGGAGAAGTGCTGCGCACATGAGGTGAGCCGTCTGCCTGACCCTGCCTGCCGGCCAGTGTGTCCACCATTTTTGCTTTTAAGGAAAATTTTGGAAGTGTTTTCTTGAATTTCAGAACAGAATTCACATCTTCATATAAGCCACAAGCCAGGTCAGTGGTTCCCTAAGTGGGTCCTGGGTCCCTGGGGACCCCCGAGGTCCTTTGTTGGGGGACGTTCCTGAGGTAAGAGCTGTTTTCATGGTGAGGTGTGGTTTTCCTTTCTCGCTGTGTGGACATTTGCACAGAGGATGTCCTGGTCATCACTGTGGCGTCAGCATGTACTCACGGTAATCAACTGCCAGCTTCAATAAGAATACGCTTGGTGAATAAGCAGAAGTTACTCCCTTTATTAAATCTGACCCTTGGGCACATCTTTTTAGTATCTGTGGTGGAAAGTGTGGGTGAAGTCATGGTGGTTGTCTTGGAAAAATATTGTGGTTGCTGATTGTAATCCAGAATACACATTTTTCACTTGGAAGAACAAGTGAACCAACTGTGGTTATTAAGATGTAGGTATCTGACAGACATTTTCTCCAAAGTGAGTAAAGTGAACGTGTCACTTCAAGAAAACAACTGACCATGTTTGTTACCAGTGATAAAATTCAAGCTTTTGGTGAAAATGAGAATTTGAGAAAGCCTGTACCCACTACAGTGAGTCTGACAGCTTTGCAGTTCATAAGACCCTTTGGATGAGATTGGAGATGATATATTGTAAAGTGCATCATCAATTCTGAAAATCTGTGTAACTTGGTAAATCAGTATTTTCGGAAAAATACCAATGTGTGATGTTACAAAATCACCAATGGGGAAAGGTCAATTCAGAGGGCAAGAGGATCACAGGATTTTAATGTGACCTGTCCATCCCTCTGGTTTCAGATTCCACATTGCAGCCCTAAATAAACCACTTTCATTGAGATTCTGTGTAGCATCAGAGAACCTCGACTCCTTTCTGAAGGGCTGTTCACATACTCTTCCTTTTTCAGTTACAGATCAGCGAGCTTACATTGCCTTATTTTTTTTTAAGCAAAATAGTAGGACAGATTGGATGCAGATACAGAGGTGAGAAACTACTTGACTTCCATTATGCTGGGTTTTAAAGAAATTTGAAACCATGTAAGCAGTGTCAGGAGAAGGCAATGGCAACCCACTCCAGTACTCTTGCCTGGAAAGTCCCTTAGACTGAGTAGCCTAGTGGGCTGTAGTCCATGGGGTCGCTAAGAGTCAGACACAACTGAGCGACTTCAGTTTCACTTTTCACTTTCATGCATTGGAGAAGGAAATGGCAACCCACTCTAGTGTTCTTGCCTGGAGAATCCCAGGGACGGGGGAGCCTGGTGGGCTGCCGTCTATGGGGTCGCACAGAGTTGGACACCACTGAAGCGACTTAGCAGCAGCAGCAAGCAGTGTCACTCTTCTTAGTCTCATTTAAAATACAGCTGTTATTTGAATGAATTAATGAATACATATTTTTATATTTTTCAGCTTCACTTTCTAATGTGTTAAATGTTGGTTGATGTAACCCACATAAACAAAAGGTCTTTGGTGTCCTCAGTAATTGTTAAGAGTATAAAGGGGGTTCTGAGACCAAAAATTGTGAGAACCACTGAGCTGGGTGGTAGGAAAAAAGTTAATCAGTTTTCTCCTCAGTCTTTAAAACGCAGAAAACCTCAGAACTGGGCTTTCTCCTTCCTTCTTCTCTTTCTCCCTGGGCCTCCTGCCTCCACTGTACAGCGGGCTTCTATTTTTCTTCTTAAAGTTTTTATTTATTTTTGGCTGCTCTGGGTCTTCGATGCTGCACACGGGCTTTCTCCAGTCATGGGGAGCAGGGGTGACTCTCGTCACAGAGCATGGGCTCCAGAGCACAGGCTCTGTAGTTGGGGCTCACGGGCTTAGTTGCCCCATGGGGTGTGGGCTCTTCCTGGTCCAGGGATTGAACCTGCGTCCCCTGATTCTTGACCCCTGGACCCCAGGGAAGCCCCACACTTCATTTTTAGAAGGCGAGGTGGTAGATGCTGAGAGCAGGGTCCTGCAGGTCTGGTGTTCTCCTGCGTGCTTGCTCAGCTGCTCTGCATCCCTCACAGTGTTGTGGTCTCTGAAGCTGGGCGTCAGAGTGCTCGTCACTCTCAGTTTTTACATTTCACAGAAACAAGAAAACGAGAGATTTCCAACAAGTGTTGAGATAACAGTATTGTTTTCTTATTAGCTTTTAGGTAATCAGAAAAGTGGGACTTCCTTGGTAGCTCAGTGGTGAAGAATCACCTGCAATGCAAGAGACATGGGTTTGATCCCTGAGTCGGGAAGATCCCCTGGAGGAGGGCATGGCAACCCACTCCAGTATTCTTGCCTGGAGAATCCCATGGGCAGAGGAGCCTGGTGGGCTACAGTCCGTGGGGTCACTAATAGTCGGACACGACTGAAGCGGCTAAACAGCAGCAGCAATCAGAAAAGTCAGTTGAACAGAATGTTTCCCACCTCTTTGGATCACCAGGCTTTAGTGTGAATCCGCATGACTGTGTACCAGTTCTGTCGCTGGGCAGCTGTGCTTGTGTGTCCCAGCAGGGTCTCTGTGTCTGGCGTCTGGTGGTGGTGGGCTGGCGGCCACCCTTCTGTGGAGCTGCTGCTGGTGCCCGTGAATGGAGGGGTGGACGCTGGCGGTGACACCCGCAGGCCCTCCCAAGTTCACGGCAGACTTGATAAGGGTCTCAAAAGCTGCATATAGAGCATAAAAACAGTTGTGATAATGCATTTTATATCCCTATTGAAATGTGGCAGTTGGCTAAGGAAGATTTTTCATCCTCAAATACTGTGATGAACAAAACTCACGTCTCACCTCTTTGTGAGATGACATCTCTGTTTCTGACATCCCTCCGCCAGATGTCACTTCAACTGCTCAAACCTTATTTTCTCTCCAGGCATCTTCTGATGTCTCAGCAGACCCTGAGGAATGTGCCACCTATAGTGTTCGTTCAGGACAAAAAATATGCAGCTGTGATGGAGGTAAGGCTTTTACATAATTGTGTCTTTACTGTGTCAACTTTTGTATGCATAAGGTTTTACATTTAAGTTTTAAATATTCAAAAGAATCCTGTGTACATATTTTAAAAGGTAATATTTGGAAAGGTACAAATGAAAAGTAGGGCTCCTGTGTCCCTGTCCTCACCCCAGTTCCCCAGAGGAAGCCACATTGCATAGCTTTAATTTTTTGATGCTCGTCAGAATCACCCTCAAAACTATAACCCTGTGGTTGTAGTTTGAATATCACACTCAAAAACTGCAACCCCGTCTCTATGTTCATAAATGTGACGCAGTCGGAGCTGCCCCCTGAGCGTGCCGCCTCCTCTCACTTCCCTGAGTTTCAGTCTGTCTGTGGTTACTTTACACCATCAAGGGTGACACACTTACGTTCTGTCCTGCAACTGTCATTGTTCCTTAGTTGTTTCCTTGTTTTCAGTACAGGTTTTAGAGGTTAAAACCCCGTTAACATACATGCGTTTTTCATCTGGTGGTAGTTCCTGGGTTATTAAGGCGTCTTACACTCTCACGGGTTCACTGAAGAAGCCAGCAGCACTGCAGGAGGATTCGGTGGCGTGTTCACCGACTAGGTAGTGCGTAGGTCCACAGAGGAAGAAAGATCCGGTTGTACATTGTTGTTTCTCATTTTTCATCATACACCTATACTGGAAACACTGTTTGGATAATAGCCTCGTGGGTGTGTGGCTTCCTCGCTAGAAGGGGAGCAGGAGTGAAGTTGCAGAGTCACTTGTCAGCCCAGGCGGGTTTGGGCTGTGGTGTGCAGACCCCAGCAGGAGTCCGCGTGCAGGGCTGCGGGAGGAGCCCAGCCTGTCCCGGAGGGTGGGCTCCCCGCCCTCGCTAAATCGTGACTCGTCCCACTCTCTGTGGAGGAAGATGTCGTGGCTGCAAGGTGCGCCCTGGCTGTGTGGCTTCCTTTCCAGAAAAGTCATTGGGGAGGGCGTGCTCCCACCTGTATGCTTGTGTGTCTCGAGGGGGGCCTTTGTCCACTTCAGGCCTGTCTGTCCTACCACATGTGCCCAAGGGAAGTTCTGAAGGGTCGGACACGAGCCACATGGTGATGGCGGGTCCTGCACGTGGAGCTGCCAAGGGAGGGTCAGGCCGTGGCTGGACGCATCGTCCTGCACTCTGTCTCACTGTAGTTAGGAGTAAAGGCTGAACCAGAGTGGGTTGCTGATTTGGGCAGGTGATTGTCAAGGGCATGGTCGCTGCTTCCCCTGGCTAAGTCAGAGCAGAGTTTTTCAGACTCTGTACATTTTTAAGATTTAAAATCCTCCATTGGTAAGCAGCTTGGATAGACACAGAAATTTGAAATCAGTTCTTGATGAAACTTGGAGTCTTCTGTCAGTTTATTTCTGTCTAATATTGGTTGCAAGAAAAGTTGCAAGTAGTTGCTACTGCTCCAGTTTGAACAGCTTACTTTGCGTTCTCAGGATAGAATGCAGTTTTCAGGTCACGGGTCTGGATGTTTGAAAGAGGCCGGTATCAAAAGGAAACTATAAGTAAGGTGAAAAGACAGTCCTCAGATTGGGAGAAAATAATAGCAAATGAAGAAACAGTCAAAGGATTAATCTCAAAAATATACAAGCAACTCCTGAAGCTCAATTCCAGAAAAATAAACGACCCAATCAAAAAATGAGCCAAAGAACTAAACAGACATTTCTCCAAAGACGACATACAGATGGCTAACAAACACATGAAAAGATGCTCAACATCACTCATTATCAGAGAAATGCAAATCAAAACCACAATGAGGTACCATTACACGCCAGTCAGGATGGCTGCTATCCAAAAGTCTACAAGCAATAAATGCTGGAGAGGGTGTGGAGAAAAGGGAACCCTCTTACACTGTTGGTGGGAATGCAAACTAGTACAGCCACTAAGGAAAACAGTGTGGAGATTTCTTAAAAAACTGGAAATAGAATTGCCATATGACCCAGCAATACCACTTCTGGGCATACACACTGAGGAAACCAGATCTGAAAGAGACACGTGCACCCCAATGTTCATCGCAGCACTGTTTGTAATAGCCAGGACATGGAAGCAGCCTAGATGCCCATCCGCAGATGAATGGATAAGGAAGCTGTGGTACATATACACCATGGAATATTATTCATCCGTTAAAAAGAATTCATTTGAATCAGTTCTAATGAGATGGATGAAACTGGAGCCCATTATACAGAGTGAAGTAAGCCAGAAAGATAAAGAATATTACAGCATACTAACACATGTATATGGAATTTAGAAAGATGGTAACGATAACCCTATATGCAAAACAGAAAAAGAGACACAGAAGTACAGAACAGACTTTTGAACTCTGTGGGAGAAGGTGAGGGTGGGATGTTTCGAAAGATCAGCATATATATTATCTATGGTGAAACAGATCACCCAGCCCAGGTGGGATGCATGAGACAAGTGCTTGGGCCTGGTGGGCTGGGAAGACCCAGAGGAATCGGGTGGAGAGGGAGGTGGGAGGGGGGATCGGGATGGGGAATACCTGTAACTCTATGGCTGATTCATATCAATGTATGACAAAATCCACTGAAATGTTGTGAAGTAATTAGCCTCCAACTAATTAAAAAATAAATAAATAAATAACTAAATAAATAAAAAAGAAAGAGGCCGGTATCACCTATGTCCAAACTGAAGCCTAGGTAATTCAGTAAAACTACTGGTTCTGCCAGTGTGCACACTCGGGGGTGCCCAGCACTGGTGGTTCTGCCAGTGTGCACACTCAGATGCTCAACACCGTTGGCCATCAGGAATGTGAGTTAACTCCCAGTTTTAACTCAAGGAGGCCAGTTTGTCCTCGATGTAGCATCATCATCCTGTTACTGGGTTTTCAGTGGACTGGCTCATGTCCAGTTCTGCCTCTTCTCACCTTGTGGTTTTAATAGCGTCACTTGTTGATGATGACTTCATGTGGATGTCGGGACCCGGTTGTGGGTCAGGCTGGCTGGGCTTGTACTGAAGTGGGAGGTCAGGTCTCTGTGCACAGCCCTGGTGGGAGGACCTGGCGGCATCAGAGCAGGCAGGTGAAGGTGGGGGGACCTTGCTGGGCCCTGCTGAAGAGCAGAGTACATCTCCAGTCTTGGCCCCTCACACCCTACAGAGCTAGAGTCAAATGCTGGGCTTTGTGACTCCCACATAGCCACGCTGGGGGGTTCTTTCCCCCAAGCAAATGCTATGGCAAAATTGAAGCATTTTACAGAACCTCATTAGAAACCAGTAAGTGTCAGTAATTCAACTAATATTTAACTGGTTCCTTTGTAAATTTGACTAGCATTTACATGCTTTAAGTATAGTTTTTTGAGAAGTCTCAGTTCGTTATCAGAACAAGTGTAACTAAGATCGTGGGCGTGGGCAGTGTCAGGGAGGGAGCCCTGTCACACGGCTGGGCCCTGAGGTGGCCGTGGCTCTGGGTGGCCTGACACTCGCAGTCTGCTGGCTCCCCTCTCGGGTGCAAGCAGTGGAGAAGCACAGCTCTCCGGTAACCCACTGTCTGTTGCGTTTCAGATTGATCGGCTACTGGCAATTGCTGATTTTGGACCCCGGGATGAAAAAGAAGACTTTGTGCAAAGTGACTTCAGGTGGTAACATGTGGACATGTGTTTTTGATTTGGGCACACACAGTTATGGACTTTCTGGTTTCCACAACTGCTGTACAGTCCTGCCTGCCCCCAGCCCAGTGTGTGGGGGTGGGCCCTGCTTTATGCTCTAGGGTCTTGACCTAAGGCCCAACCCAGTGTTGGCCCATGGCAGTCCACAGTGGCAGCCTGGCCATTTACCCAGCACCTCGGGGAGGTGTCAGGAGGGCCTCCAGGCCCACCAGAAGTGCTGGGGCCTGGACACTGAGTGCTGGTGGTTGCAGCCCATCCTCTCCATTCCCTTGTGTGTTTATGTCGAGTGCCTGCTCCCAGCAGGCCTGTTCTAATGCTTAGGGAATGCTGTGAACAAATGGCAGTGTCTTTGGAGCCTGCGTCTTGCTAGGAAGCAGTGAATATCAGGATAGGCCTCTGAGAAGGTGATGTGAGGATTCGGGGTGTGGAGGGGTACCTGTTTCAGGTGAGGGAACAGCTACACCGGGTGTCTAGCCTGTATCCTTAGATCAGCTATGTGAGCATCACTTGGGTACCATCAGAGCCTCAGGGGCCAGGGCCTATAGGAACCAGGCTGCCAGGGGGCGGGGGGGTAACACTTGGACCCCTGAGCTAGGTCAGAAGCCACGAGTGGCAGTGAGTCTTCAGTTCCAGCTCAGTGAGGAGCAGACCTGGGAGAGGCAGGTGGAGCGCCTGTGGGTGTGGAGCCCTTCCAGATCGGAGAGTGAGGGGCGTGCTGTAGCCAAATTGGGGTTTTGTGAGGATTGCTCTGGTTTTGCCCTCAGAATAGACTTGTCTTCTTTTTTGGTTCATCAGGTAACTAAAGACCAGCTCCCCATGATTCTGTTTAACTAGCCTAGTGCACTAGCCATGTTTAAGTGGGGAAGCCATGAAAATACACTTGCTGTCAGCCCAGAATGTCTGCATCAGGAGCATGGTGGCCTGAGCCACATACAGGCTCCAGGGGTGCTGGTCAAGAAGTGCTAGACTGGAGACCGCTGGACCAAACCCTGCTTTGTGCTGGCTCCACAGTTCTATTAGAGAGGCGGCAGCGCGGTGTGTGGGCAGGGGGCTAACAGTGTTTGTACGCCATGTGATATTTGTGCCTGGTGTGACAACTCCCCTTCCCCCCCAGTGACCCCGAGGCCCTGGATGTGGCTTTGCCAAGTGATACCGTGGGCCCTGCTGCACACTTCAACCTGTGTGGGATTGACCATGAGGCACTCAACAAGCAGATCCTGGAGTACAAGAGGAGAAGAGAGCAAGGGCACAGGAGTGTGGGGCACCTGTGGCCAGAGCACATGGCTGACCTGATAAAGCAGATGAGGAGGAGGAAGGCCAAGCCCCACGTGGATGATGACCTCTCTCCCAAGAACTATCTGCAGGGTGGGGAGTGACAAGCCCCTGGACGACTGAGGGGCCTCCTGAGGAGCGCGCCCCAGGGTACGGGTGGGGCTCCAAGAAGCAGAGCAGGAACTGAGGTGGAGAGAAAGGATCAGAAGGCAGTGGATCGTGACCTGGCTCCGGGTGTGTGCGCACTGCAAGTGCTGTCTGCACCCTTTGTGCAGTGCTGCAGGGGAGGCCTGTGGGAAGGGTGTAAACCCTCTTGGTGGATGGTGAGCCGTCAGGCCTCCGCGTGTGCACATTTGCTCACTCACTGGTTTCTCCACAGTCCGCAGATCTGTGGCTGCTGTGCTCCCCTGGTCTTCTGGACACATGGACACTCGAGTCCTGGGATGCACAGGTGGCCTCTGTTCACAGATGCACTGCTTTGCCTGCTTCATTCACCTTGGACTGTAAACGGCTGTCCTCTCTGCAGTTGGTTTAGCCCCACATTAGTACCTTTTGATGGAGATGTCAGTCCTGGCCCTGAGTTGCTGACGAGTTCTTCTGAGTGTGGGATTCTGTGCTCTGATTTCCAAAGAGAATGCATGTCTTAGATGAGCCTCATTAGGAAATAATCATTGAGTCTGACACAGAGAAAGTGTCCTAAATTTGGGGCATCTCGACTCACCAGGTGTCAGCCTTGAAGTACTGAAAATGCTAAAAATACTGAAAATACCAACCCAGTTCAGACGATTGGAGAAGGATTCCTGCTGAGATACAGCAGGGACGTTTGTAGCGTGGCTTTCAGGGCGTGTGATCCCCCTTCTTGTAACCTGTCTTGGGAAGGTTGCCCGTGTCCCAGCAGCAGTGGCATGGCCTGGATGCTCCGTTCCCCGTCAGCACCTGGGACGAGGTGCAGTACCCGGCAGGGATGCAGCCCCCACTGGAGGGACAGCAAGCGTCCTGGGACACAGGCCAGCCACGTGGGTACCCGCTCTGGGCACATGGCTGTGGGGGTGGTGCGTGTGTGATGCTGCCCTGGAGGGGTGCAGGTACCTGTGCGGGTGTTTCCTTAGGAAGGTGGGTGCTCACACAGCCTCTTCTCCAGACCAGAGATGTCCGGAGGGAGGACTGGCCAGTGTGAAAATGTGCACTGGACCTGCTCTAACGAGCGATGAGGTGGCAGACTTGGGAGCGCCCGCCTTGAAGGACTGTGGGTGCCTCTGGGTGTTTCTGGTGCTCCTGTCTTGCCAGGCTGGAACCAGAGCTCACACACGTGCCCTTGGAGGCTGGAGAAATGCCGTCTCAGTTCTACCTGAAAGTTCATGGTGCTGCTGTAGCCTTCGTGTTGAAGGAAAGCTGTGTTTTCTGCTGTAGCTTCTGTTGGGAGGAAACCCTGCCCTACAGCAGAGATAGCCCCCAACTGGCCATGACCAGCAGGATGGCAGCAAGTTTCCCTAGACCTCAGGGCACCTTCCCTTTGTAGTCCTCCCATCTCTCACACTCAGACACATTCAGACACACACTCAGCACAGTGTCTCAGTGTGAGAGTGTGCACACACACACCCCCCCCTCCTCTTTGTAGCCCACCCAACTCTCACACACATACACTCAGTGCATTGTCTCAGTGCAAGGCTCTTGGTAGCCTTTCTGCTGCTGGGCCCTGCTTCCTGAAGCTCTGAGTCTTGGTGAGAGGAATCTTGCTGTTTTCCCTCCTAGAACAGCCGTGTACGGTGTCAGGACTAATTCTGTGCTCCAGGTGCAGAGGGCAGAAGGGAGGTGCTGTCACATTCCCCGGGGATGGCAGCTCCAGGCTCCTCTAGCAACATCCAAGCAGCAGCAGCCTGGACTCCACTTCTTTCCCTGAGAAAACTCAGCTCGGTCTAACCAGGACCTTCGCTGGACATGCTGTGTGAGCAGCAGCTCTGAGTCAGCCCTTCAGTGTCTCACTTTACCCTCTGGAGTGCACGCAGGTAGTCTCACCAGTGTTTGAAGACCTCAGAGTTTTCAGTATCTGAAGGTAAAACTTGCACCCTACACTATTTCATTTAGCTCTGCATATCGGTTCCCAGTTTTATAGAATGCAGGTCCTTGCCGCATTGTTTTCATTTTCAGACTGATTTATGCATAGCACCTTTCAACATGAACTGTGATATTATTAGATCCAGCTTATTAAAGTAAGCTGCTCTGCGAAGAATATGTACAGAAGGAACTCTGAAATGTTCAATAAATTCTCTTCACTCAGCCCCAAACATAAAATCCCCTGTGTCTCCACTCTGTGCAGATGGCCCATGCACTGGCTTTGGAGAAGCACTTGATGCGGGTTCCGCAGAAATGAGTCAGTGAAGTGCAGTGGGGAGAGTCCCATGTAGGTAATGGGTGTTCTGGGTGGGCTGTGAGCTGTATAAAGAGCAACCAAACACATCATCAAGGTTGGTGTGGTGTTGGCATCCGTGTTATGTAGACTGGCCCTTCCATTTGCGGAAGTTGAACTCCTGATGTCGGTCCCTACTCGGGCCCACAACTTGCAAACTGGCTTGCAGGCTGGATGCCTGCATCACATGTTACTGGGACCAAGGAGGCTCAGGAGGAGTCACTGTCCCCATCTGGCTCCCATGCTCAACTGCTGGGTCTTCAAAGCAGATTACATCAGATACATATGAATCTTGGTCACAAGGTCACCAGCAGTGGGGTGTGTGTGTTTTAGTGACCAGAAAAGCAAAAGTGGAGGAAGAACCACTGAGAAGTAAGAAAAATCATTGTGAAATCCTGCCTGAATTCTAGGCATGTAACAAAGCCTGGCAGGGCTGTCCATGTAACAGAGCTTGTAAAAGTATGCTAACTATTCTCCCCCCAAAATGAGGAGAGAACACTTACCAAATTATTCTAGAAGGCCAGTATAACTCAAACATCAAAACCACACACACAACAAAGAAAAGTGAAATCCAGTATCCTTTATGAGCACTGATGTGAAAATCATCAACAGAATATTAGCAAACAGGATTCAGCAGCATATCAAGAGGATTAAACACCATGACCAAGTGGGATATATCCCTGGAATGCAAAAGTTCAACACATGAAAGTCATCAGTGTTACATGCCACATCAACAAAGTGATAGGAAAAACCACATGATCTGAAAAGATGCCAAAAAAAAAAAAAGATAAAATTCAACACCTGTCATGAAAAAACACTCAACAAAGTAGGAATAGAAGGAGACTGCCTTAATGTAAAATCTATACGAGAAAATCCACAGCAAACAACACCCAGTGGTGAAAGACCGGAAGCTTTTCATCTAAGGTCAGCAGCAAGACAAAGATGCCTGCCTGTTTAAACTGTTTCTCTTCAACATAGTCCTGAAAGTTCTAGCCAGAGCAATTAGGGAAAAGAAAAGGCCTACAAATTAGAGAGGGAAAAGTGATCTATTTGCAGATGATATGGTCTTATACGTAGACTATCTTAAAGATACCACACCAAAGAAAAGCTGTTAGATCTAATAAATGAGCCCTGCAAAGTAGCAAGATTAAAAGCACAGAAAAAGCTGTCACATTTCTATACATGAGCAATGAGTGATCTGAAAGTGATTACAGGGTATTGCCTGACAGTCTAGTGGTTAGGACTCTGCACTTTTGCTGCTGGAGCCTAGGTTCAATTCATGGTTGAAGAACTAAGGTCCCACAAGCCATATGGTATGGCAAAAAAACCCCAAAACCTGATATTACAATAATTATATTTACAATACTACCAAAAAAGAGAAATACTTAGGAGTTAAGCATAAATGAGAAAGACTTGTACAATGAAAACTACAAAACACGCTGAAAGAAATTAACTGTTTAGAAGACTTATGAAAATAGTATTACTCAAAGCACTCTACAGACCAGTGCAGTCACTGTCAAAATCTTGATTTCTTTTTTTCTCTAGGAATTGTCAAGCTCATACTAAATTTCATAAGGAATCTCAAGGGATTCTGAGCAGCCAGCACAATTCTGAAAAAGGACTTAAACTGGATGACTCATTTTCCATTTTGAAAACTTACTGCAAAAACAACAGTAATCAAAACTGTGCTATTGGCTTTAAGACAGGCATACAGACCAATGGAATAGAATAGAGAGCCTAGGAATGAACCATCACATAAATAGCCAGGTGATTTTTGACAAAGGTGCTATGATTGTTTGGTGGAAAAAGGGAAGTCTCAGTAAATGATGCTGGGAAAGCTAGATGCCACATGCCAAAGTGTGAAGGTGGAGGACTTCTTTGGCAGTCCTGTGGTTAAGACTCCATACTTAAATGCAGGGGACAAGGGTTCAATCCCTGGTCAGGGAACTAAGATCCTGCATACCAAGTGTCATGACCAATACAGAAAAAAAAAAAAGTATGAAGTTGGACATTTTGTTTAGTCGTTAAGTGATGTCCAGCTCTTGCAACCCCATGGGTTGCAGCACACCAGTCTCCTCTGTCCACTATCTCCCAGAGTTTGCTCAAATTCATATCCATTGAGTCAGTGATGCTATCTAACCATCTCAACCTCTGCTGCTCTCTTCTCCTCCTGCCCTCAATCTGTCCCAGCATCAGAGTATTTTCCAATGAGTCAGCTCTTTGCATATGGTGGCCAAAGTATTGAGGATTCAGCATCAGTCCAGGTGAACATCCTTTAGGATTGACTGGTTGGAGCTCCTTGCTGTCCAAGGGACTTTCAAGAGTCTAGCACCACAATATGAAAGCGTTAGTTCTTCAGCTCTGAGGCTGCTTTATGGTCCAACTCACATCTTTACTTGACTACTGGAAAAACCATAGCTTCGACTCTATGAACCTTTGTTGTCAAAGTGATGTCTCTGCTGTTTATTATGTTGTCTAGGTTTGTCACAGCTTTCCTTTCAAGGAGCAAACATCTTAATTTCATGGCTGCAATCACCACAATGATTTTGGAGGTCAAGAAAATAACATCTCTCACTTTTTCCCCTTCTATTTGCCCTGAAGTGATGGGACTGGATGCCACGGTGTTGTTGTTGTTGTTGTTGTTTTGAATGTTGAGTTTCAAGCCAGCCTTTTCACTGTCTTTTTTCACCCTCATCAAGAGGCTCTTTAGTTGCTCTTCACTTGCTGCCAATAGAGTGTTATTATCTGCATGTCTGAAGTTGTTGGTATTTCTCCTGGCAATATTGATTCTAGCTTGTGATTCATCCAGTCTGGCATTTCTCTTGATGTACTCTGTGTGTAAGTTAAATAAGCAGGGTGACAATATACAGTCTTATAGTACTTCTTTCCCAATTTTGAGCTGGTCTGTTGTTCCCCATCTGGTTCTAACTTACTTCTTGACCAGCATATATTTCTCAGGAGACAGGTCAGGTGTATCAAAGACCTAAATTTAAGACTTAGCAATATAGAGAATTCTCTGGCAGTCCAGTGATTGGGACTCCATGCTTCCACTGCCAAAGGCATGGTTTCAACCCCTGGTTGAGGAACTAAGACCCCACAAGCCACATAAAGAGTTAACACTAAAACTTTTAAAAGAATACATAGGACTAGAGCTTCAAAACACTCAATTTGGCAATGATTTCTTGGATATTACACAAAAGGCATAGGCAACAAAAGGAAACATAGGCAAGTTGGACTTTGTGAGAATCTTTTGTGCCAAGATACTATCAATGAGATAAAAAGGCAATCCACAGACTGGGAGATAATACTTGCAAATCATATGTCTGATAAGGAATTAAAATCTAGAATAGATAATGCTTACAACACAAGTGACAACAAAACACAATTCAAAAACAGGTGAAGGAACTTAAGTAGAATTCTCTCCAGAGATGTGTAAATGACCAGTTATATGGTTATATAAAAAGAATGCTCAACAGCACTAATCATTAGGGAAATGCTGAACAATAAATCAAAACTACAAGATATGGAGAAGGAAATGGCAACCCACTCCAGTACTCTTGCCTGGAAAATTCCATGGACAAAGGAGCCTGGTAGGCTACAGCCCATAGGGTCGCAAAAAGTCGGACACGACTGAGCGACTTCACTTTAAGACCACAAATTAAATTTCAATAAATATTAAAAAGCAAAAACATATAAGGTATACCCTTGCCACAAAAGAAGGAAACAAAGAATGAAGGGCATTCCTTCTAAAAACAAAAAGGAACGAAGACTTGATCATGTAAAAAATAGCTTTTCAAAATAATTATATGGTGTCAAAAAGAAAAAAAAAAACTACAAGATACCAACTCATCTATTAGGATGGCTACTGTTAAAAAAAATTACAAGTGTTGGCGAAGATGCGGAGAAATGTGAACACTTGCACACTGTTGAGAAGGTAAATGGTACAGCCAGAGGCAGCGGCCCTAACCTCTGCTGCACCGCCCTTATCTGCGGAGCGGAGCCCATCATGGGAAGAGGGAGCCTTCAGTTGGGAACTGCGCATCCTTTTACACACCTGACCTGCAGAGGCGCCGGTGGGCAGGCTATTTTCTGGCTACCTATGGGGTTGTTGCCTTCTTTTTGTCTCTGGGGTCCTTTCCAGCCTGCGACAGGAGCGTGTGTCCCGGGGCAGTGAGGCGGGCGCAGTGGAGCAATTCAGGGATGGAAAAAGGCGGCGGGGGCAGGGCGGTGAGAGGGGAGCGGAGAGGCGCAGAAAGGCGCGGGCTTGCACGCTCAGTCCTTATCTTACAAACAGGGCCGGCGGCTGCTTAGTGCCCCGAGAAGGCAGCAGGCAGCCCCCCAGCCCAGACGCTGAAGCCCGCTCGGGTCCTGCGGGACAGTCCGCCCCTGGCGGCTGCTGGAGCCCCCAGAAGACGCCTGGCGTCCACGCTATTCACGAGAAGTTGGCAAGAGCTGACCTAATGAAACTCTCGAACCGGCCTCGTGAGCACGTCGGTGAAGTGAACTCTTTCTCTGCGAAACGGCTGCGGAAACGGGGGCTGAGTCCAGGCGTCTCAAGCTAAGGAACTCCATCAGCGTCTGTTACTTCGTCAGGTAGGTCAGCCGTTCCCAAGCCTCAGTGTACACCCCGGGGTTCGGTAACACCGGACGCGGCCGACCACCTCTCTGGGGTCACAGTCCTGAGGCCCGAGCATCTGCGTATCTATGGAGCTCCCCGGGGACACAGCGCTGCCGGCCCGGGTGCACGCGCTGTGATCCACCGAGCATCTCCGGGAGGATCCCCCCGGGCACCGCCCTTCGCCCTTCCCCGCTTCTCCCCGGGGGTCGCGCGTCTCCCCGCCGCACACGTGGACCGGAGCCCCGTGGGCGCCACAGGCCGGCTCGGGGCGGCGCTTGCCGCCGCGGAGTGACCGAGACACACCTGCGTCGCGACCCGGGCTCGGGGCCTGGAGACGCGCGCGGACCTCCGTGTCGCGTCTGGGTCAGAGGGGTAGCCCCGGCCGCCCCGCCGCCCGGCGCCCAGGCAGCGCCGGGTCTTGCGCGAGGAGGCGCTGCCGGCCGGGTGCGCCCGCCCCGCGGCTCGCGCCCCGCTCGGCTCTCAGGACAGGGTCTGCTCGCGGCCTGGCGGCCGTCCACACTCTCCCGCGCCGGGCGGGGGTCGCAGTGCAACTGGATTGAAGGGCGGAACCCTGAAGCCTGGTCGGCTCCGAGGTCTGAGGAGGAAACCACTCCAGCCGCCGAGCCAAGCGGGAGAGCTTCGCCCCAGCCCCTCATCCTGCTCTTTCCACCTGCAGCGCCGGCCTGGAGCTTGCGTGGGCGCGGGGGCTGTGTGCTGGTTCCCCCGGCCGAGTGGGAGCCGCTGTCGGCCCCGCCCGGTTCGCTGGACACGCGGCGAGGGCGACCCCGGCTTCCCCATTCCCAGGCCGCGGGCAGGCTCCTCCGAGGGTCCCGCGCAAACCCCTGCGCCGGCGGTGCCGGCGGGGACGCGGGTCTCTACGTCTCGGGAAGCACCTCCAGCTGCTTTGAGCCGGGAGCAGAGCTTCCCTTTAGCCTGGAGAGGGTTGGGGGCGGGGGTCGTCGGGAAGAGGCGTCTCTGACCCGGGACCGGGGGCGGCGGGCAGCCGGCGGGGAACCTTATCCCGGTTTCTCGCGCGCCAGGTCGCAGTTCCTGCCAGGCCGGGTCCCGCTCGCTCCACCGACTGTCGGCGGGGAAAGCGCTCAACGTTCTTCTGCAAGCTTCTAAAGCAGAACGTTCCTTGTTTAAAAGAAAATCTAGAAAATGGTTTCCTGCGTTGCGGAAGCGGACCTCCTGCTAGAACACGGCAGGTGTGAACCCAGTCTCTGGTGCTCGGGTCAGACTCCTGAGCAACTTTGAAGGGACTGTATCTTTCGCCCTGGCAGGGAACTCGCCGGAGGACCGGGTGGTGTGGTCTCTTCTGAACTGACGATTGCAAACAAAACATCCATTTCCTTCTCTCGGTCTGAGAACCACAAGCCAGGAGCCCTCCACTCAACTCACCTTCTGAATTCCTCCAAAGAGACTGCTGGATCTTATGGTGGTTCTGTTTTCAATTTTAGAAAGAATTTCCATATAGGCTGCACCAATTTACATTCCGACCAGCAGTCCATGAGAGTTCCCTATTCTTCACATCCTCACCAACAACTGTTACTGTCTTTTTGATAGTAGCCGAAATCTGACAGGTACGGAGGTGACATCTCAGTTTAGTTTGCATTTCTCTCATGACTAGTGACACTGAGCATCTTCTCAGGTGCCGTTGGTTACATGTGTGTCTTCTCTGGGAAAATGTCTGTTGGGGTCCTTTGCTGATTTTTAAGCTGGATTGCTTGTTATTTTAATGGGGGAGACCAGGGAGGGGCCCTGGTGGGCGTCTGTCTGGGCTTGGAGGGAGGGGCAGGAAAACCAGGGACTGCTGTTGACAGTGGCTATGACTCCTAGGACCACAGAGACCCCTCTGAAAGCTGGAGGTCAGTATTATCAGAACATCAAAACAGGGCTCCGTTGGTAGCTGATCCTCACCTCTTGCAGCTATCATAGGGGGTGTAGCTGTACCCCAGGATGGCCAAGAGTTAGTGCAAACCTAGACCATCCACTGGGCAGACAGTATTGGTTCCCATTTATGATTTCTGAGCATTAGCAGTGTAGCAGGGCAAGGCCAGACAAAAATTTTACTTCTGACTTTACAATTTGAGTTAGATAAAGGACAGTAAAACCCAAAAGAGAAGGATAGGAAGAAACCAATAAGGAAGCAAAAAGAAATGAATAGAGAGCACATGTAAACATGCTGCACTGTGCAGACAAGCTTGTGTGTGATGCACTTAATGTTGGAGATAGATATGAGGAAATTGCTTTTATCTTAAAGGCTAAGTTTTAAGCCTTGAGCCTATTAGAAGAATGATGAGCATTCTGCCTTTACAGGAAAAGAGTGAAATTTATTAAGATGACAATTTTGATAAAGGAGAAATTCTGAGTTAGGTATTATACTGTTTTGTTTTCCATATAGAATATATAGTTTGAATTTTTGTAAATGTCTGCTTTCAAAGCTTCCTTAACTGCCTGCTATTTCATTTTCACCTGCAGAGTGCTTGAAAACCTGAGTATGTCCCCTGGAGAACCATCCGCTTTGTTGGGGTTCAGAGTGAGTTCTCAAAGTGAGCTTCACTGAGGTTTTATTTTAAAATGCAAACATAAACTTTTCCTCTAAGCAATTTGGAAATCATTTTTTCCCATGGTTCTTTAAAAGAAACTCAGAGCATGTTCTGATATGTAAATGAACAAAAATCACCTCCATTTTCATCCGTTTGGAACCAGCACTTCATGAAAGAAAAGACAGCGACAAAGGCAGGAGTAGAGAGGCATGTCCAGCTGTAAAAGCTGTTTCTATCACAGTGGGGAGAACACAGAGAAATGGCTTGGTAGATGAAGTCCCAGTGTCGTCTGTTGATGCCTCTGAACTTGTGCAAAACCCGGAAAGTGAAGCTAAATTAGATATGGAGGAAAAAGATGACCAGAAAAGAGGTTTAGAAGTCTTTAATGCAAATTTGCTGGCTCAGGTGGGAGGTGGGTGAGGCTATGCTGTGCTTTTCTTGAGGGTTCAGATGTTCATGGGTGGTTATCGATACCTGTGGGCACTCGTGCAGAAAAATGGGAAGACCAAGAATGAAGAGCTGGAAGGCCTGTCTCTCTACGCAGTTGGGAGTGTGAGTTCAGATACCTACTTAATCTCTCTGAGTTGCTGTTTCCTCATCTGGGAAATGAGGCAGTAACATCTCTATGCTTTTTGAAAATTATATTTTAATTCTTCTTCCCCTTCACTACCTTTTATGATGATTTATTTTTCAGTTTGGGAATAAGTATGTGTAAACCAATTTTTAAATGATGACTTTTCCCCCCTAAAAATACTTATATTTCTCTTCTAATAAAAAACTTAAAAATACCACTGGGAGATCAGAAATTCCCAATGTTTTGCTATTTCTCCCTTAAGGCAGAATTAATTTGATTAAAACAGCTTGTGAGACATAATTCTGGGGAATCTGAGAAGCAGAAAGAAACGGTTGGAGGACAGACTGGAAGTACAGTGAAGGGAAGGACTTCGCAGGGCTGTTCCCACTGCCTGCAATCGTCTCCCCTCACCACCACTTGCTGCCTTGACCCACTTGTGCTGACTTGTCCTTCTGACTTCAGGTTGCCACTCTGTCAAGAATGCACCTCCAGATCAGGTCTCTGGGATGTGGATGCTTGGAGAGTCTACCTTTTTCAGGAGCGTTTGGTCAGGTTATAATTAAACTTTCACTGTGTTCTTATTTCACTAATGATGATCTCCCTCACTGTTCTCTAAGCTCTATGAAAGCAGGAATTGAGTTTCTTCTGTTTTCTGCTCATTACTGTCTCTTTGGTGTCTAGCAGACACAAATAAATGTGGATCAAAGGTG
Organism: Muntiacus reevesi; assembly: GCF_963930625.1. Classification (NCBI taxonomy): domain Eukaryota; kingdom Metazoa; phylum Chordata; class Mammalia; order Artiodactyla; family Cervidae; genus Muntiacus; species Muntiacus reevesi. The sequence continues at coordinate 963,122 of NC_089252.1, read as the reverse complement.
AGAAAGGCAAGATCACATCTAAGGTGTTCACAAAGAATATCTTTCCATGCAAATGTCAGTGGATTTGGATGAACCTTAGAGATGTATTTTATTTAGATGGGCATATGTACAGTTGTCTCTTTGTGCGTTGCCAGGTATGTGCGTTACCTATGTGACTTGGAAATCCAGCCCACTCTGCTTGCAAAGGTGTGTCCCCTGATGTGGGGCTGGGTCTGCCCAGAGGAAACACACACACACACACACACACACACACACACACACACATATATATGATGTGTCACTTTTATCTGGAAGCTGGGACCCTCAAGGCAGCACCCTCCCAAAGGGCTCCCCCTGTGGGCTGACATGTCAGGCTCTGGGGCTCTGTGGTCACCCAGATTGCTCTTTTGGTGGTGGACAATTATTTTTACAAAAGCTGATGCTGATTATAGAAGGAACCAGAGTGTAGAAAAAGTCCAGCACAGGCTATTTAGATCTAACTGAACAACTAAAAGCAAAGCATCTGGTACTTGTACTGACACCAAGTAGATTGAGAAGAAGCAGAACAAACTTGCTTGTGCTGTGACATATTCAGCATATATGCCCTCAGGTCTAACTTCTGATTTTGAATGCTTTGATGACTGAGTCCCTCTGGGTTATATTGCTTATTCCTCTGTCATGGGGAGGGGCAGTTCTTTCAACATCAAAGCTGTTGATTGTAGTTTTAAATGTCATTGGTAACATATCCATGTGTGCTGAAGTGTTTAGGGACACAGTAGACTGATATCTGCAATTTCTTTTGAGTGCATTAAAAAAGATGGTAGAAGAGACGAAAAGTTGATTCACAATAGTATGGAAACAACATAAATGTCCATCACCTGATGAATGGATAAAGAAGATGTGGTACATATATGAAATGGAAAACTACTTAGTCATAAATAAGAATGACATAATGCCACTTGCAGCAACATGGATGCAACTAGAGGTTATATTAAGCGAAGTAAGTCAGAAAGAGACAAATACCATGTGTTATCACTTATATGTAGAATCTAAAATATAGCACAAATGAACTTATCTACAAAACAGAAACAAACTCACAGATAGAGAACAGAATTGTGGCCATCCAGGGGATAGGGGTTGGGGAGGGAGGGACTGGGAGTTTGGAACTAGCAAATATAAACTATTATATACAGGATGGATAAACAACAAGGTCCTACTGTCTAGCACAGAGAACTATATTCAGTACCCTATGATAAATCATAATGGAAAAGTATGTAAAAAAGAATGTCTATATGTGTTTAACACTGCTGTAAAGCAGTGATTCCTTGTAATTTTTGTAACATTGTAAATTGTAAATCAACTTTGCTTTACAAACATTGAAAATCAACTATGCTTCAATAAAAAATTAAAAAAGATGAATAGCTGGATAGCTGGGTGATATAGCAAATACAGCAAAATTGTTAATTGTAAGATCTAGGTGATGATGTTCACTGTACATTTATTTCAACTATTCAGTATGTTTAAAAACTTGTATAAGGTGTTGGGAGAAAAATGAATTCATTCAACATTTATTAAAGGTTTATTATGTTTATCAAAATATTATTACAAATTATATTAAAGTAACCTAGGCATCAGGGATACAGTGATGACCAGGTGACATGGCCCCTGTTGGTACAGCACTCCCTGAGAGAGACAGATACATTGCAAATGAGGATCACACAGTTAGTGCAGTGTTAGATACACACCAACTGTTCTGTGAATATCTAGAGGAACCCATCACATCTTGCCACATGTACGTGTGTGGTGCTGGTGGTCAGGGAGATCTTGGAAGAGAAGCCAGCAGAACTCAGCCTTGAATGGCAATGGGATAGAAATCAGTTCAGGGTGTAGAAAAGAAAGGAATCCCATGAACAAATACTGTGCAGTGTCTGTGCGAGCCGGAGATGGGCTGGGGATGGTCAGGTCCGGAGAGCTTGTGTTCAAGCTGAGCAACTGTCGGAATGGCTGAAGGGAAGAAGGGAAGCAACAGGGTCAGACTTGCTTTCACTAGATCTCTAGAATGACTGATTGGAAGGTTTCCCAGAGACACCTGAGCTGAAGATCAGGGATGTGCCTGACCTGTGCAGGTGTTCCCACCAGGAGAGGCACACGTGGTAGGAGGGCTACAGGAGAGAAGTGTTAGGACATAAAGTTAGAGAACTGGAGACGGGAAAAATGAAGGCTAGGTAAACACACTGATTACTGTTGGAGGGACTGTGGAGGAGGTAATGGCTTGGCCTTGAGCACCTGGACTCTATGGTGTGGGTGGGACACCCAAGTGGAGCTGTCCAGTTGGCAGCCAGAACTCAGGAGAGAGGTGGATACACTGGAATCAAAATAATGAAGTTTGAATCTGCCGTTGAGATTAACAAGGGAGAGAATGGAGAGTGATGGCTGAAAGGGATGGGGGTTCCAGTACCTGGAACAACACCTGGCACACAGGACGTGGTGATGAACATGGACGAAAATGGCAGGAATTATGGGGCGAATGTTCAAGGATGTGCTGAGAAGGGGAAGCTAGTAAAGGTGTGAGGACTAATCAGCTAGGTTGGAGAAGATTAGAGGTCATGTTGTGAGGGAAGGGCTTCAGGAAAGGGAAGATGAGGACTAAAATCTGTTCTTGGCTTTAACAGTTAGGAAGTCACTGGTGACCAAGTAAAGTCTCTCAGTCATATCTGACTCTTTGTGACTCCATGGACTATACAGTCCATGGAATTCTCCAGACCAGAATACTGGAGTGGGTAGCCTTTCCCTTCTCCAGAGGATGTTCCCAACCCAGGGATTGAACCTAGGTCTCCCACATTGCAGGTGGATTCTTTACCAGCTAAGCCACCAGGGAAGCCCTGGTGGTCAAGGGATACCTGTAATTTCCTGCTCTTAGATGCGGGTGAGGGTGGCGCAAGAGAGCACATTGTGAGGAGTGACAGCAGTAAGACATTTGGAGAAATGTGATACAATCCTCCCACTGGAGCCCCATGGTCTGGGTCAAGGGTAACCAGAAGGTTGTAACTTTTCATCCCACCCATTTCTTCAAGAAAGATGTATAGGGACATCATACCCATTTACTGCTGTGATTTATTATCAAATTAAATCATAATTCATAAATAACTATAAAGAGCAAATTCTCCTTCAATTATGGCTAGGATTCTTGTAGAGAAAAAAACAAATTGTGGTTGAGTAATATCAACCCAGCACTCAAGAACATTTTAAAATTAATTCATACATTAGTGCCACTTATGTTTTTAGTCATTGGGTTAAACTGAGCAGAAGTTACCCATAGAAAGAGAGAAGCTGAAATTAGGGGAGAGGAATGCCAACAAAGGTCTGTCTAGTTAAGGCTATGGTTTTTCCAGTAGTCATGCATGGATGTGAGTGTTGGACTATAAAGAAAGCTGAGCACTGAAGAATTGATGCTTTTGAACTGTGGTGTTGGAGAAGATTCTTGAGAGTCCCTTGGATTGCAACGAGATCCAACCAGTCAATCCTAAAGGATGCAATCAGTCCTGAATACTCATTGGAAGGACTGTTGAAGCTGAAACTCCAATACTTTGGCCACCTGATGAGAAGAACTGACTCATTTCAAAAGATCCTGATGCTGGGAAAGATTGAAGGTGAGGGGAAAAGGGGATGACAGAGGATGAGATGGTTGGATGACATCACTGACTCAATGGACATGAGTTTGAGTAGGCTCCAGGAGTTGGTGATGGACAGAAGGCCTGGCATGCTCCAGTCCATGGGGTCGCAAAGAGTCAGACACGACTGAGCGACTGAACTGAACTGAATGGCTGGGCAATGAGGTGCCCGGTAGGGCAAACAAGGCCCAGGAATGAAGGAACCGGCCCTGAGCATGAACCGACACATACTCTGATCAGGATGGTGCTGAGGAAAAGATGTGCACGTGGGGCCGGAAGAGCTAGATGGAGACCATGTCTGATGGTCTTGGTGTTCTGGAAGAAGTAGACATGGACTTGTGCTGAAAAGTAAGTTGAGGCGGGGCAGATATTGCCTCGGCAGCTTCAATGAAGGGAGAAAGGGCTGGAGTAGTTACTGAGGAGCGATAAATTAAAATAGTTGTTTGCCTACACAGCAGGCCTCCCGGTTAAACTGCAAGTTCCCTGAGGGCAATGTGGTTCTATTCTTAACCCCTTGGGCGCTTTACTCAACAGTTGAGGACCTATAGGCATTTTGAAAGCTCCTTTCACGCGATGGTACATTCATTTTGAGAAATATATTATCCCTTCACATTTTTTTTACAAAGCTGGGCAAAAGTGAACTTATAAGCCATTTAAGAATTTTTATAAATGTATGCAATTAACTTTCTTCCCACACAGCACGTAGTAGCTCTAACTTAAAAATAAAAATTCTCAAGAAAAAGTGTGAAATTAATTTTCTTAGGATATAATTACGAAGTCAGGAGACCCAATCCAGTCAGTTCACCAAGATGCATCAAAGGCATCCTTGTCAAAGTTCTGATAGTTCAAGTTCTATCCTCCAATGATAGGGCAGGATTCACCTCACAGCTGGTTTCCCATTGGCTCTGAGATGTGGGCGGGGCCACCTATTCCTGCTACTGCCAGTAGCTCCACCCCACCTCATGCAAATAAAGCCAAAGTTCTAGGAACCCACGTGATTGGTCACGTGACAAACGACGTACAGCCCCACCCCCTCTAGTGACGTCATCACATCACACTCTCACGAGAGTTTGTGGATATGGGGAGAGGCTAGCAGGCCAGTTCACTGTGGCAAGAGTGGGGTCAGGGGAGGGGGCTTCAATACAAAACCCCATTCCCACTGCTGACCTTCCAGTTCAGCTCAAGGCAGGGGCCCAAAGGGGCCTGTGGGACAGTGCCTAGAGGCGGGGGGGGGGGGGTCCCATGCATGCTCTTCTCCTATTGGTTGACTGCATCGGCATGCAAATAAGGGTGCGCGTCACTTCCGGAGGCCAATCGAGCGCCATTTTCTCTTTCTGGCCGAGCTGGGAGGAGGGGACGGGGTCGCGCGGGGTGGCGCGCGCCGAGCGGGGGTCCCGCCGCGCGGGGCGTAGGCGGGCGGGCGCGGGGCCCCAGCAGGCGCGGCCAGACGTGCGAGGGACGCGGCGGCGCTGCGGGCGCCCAGCGGTAGGTAACCCCGGCCCGGCCCGCGGCGACGCCCCTGGCCCGGCCCGCGAAGTCCCGGCTGCGGCCCCGCCCCACCCCGCCCACACCCGGTGGCCCGTGGCCGCCTCTCTAATCCCACGACGTTCTGCCAGTGCGGGGCTCGCGTCCCGAAGGGCGCCCGTCGTCCCTCCGCGTCACGTGGGGCCGGGGTCGAGGGGGGCGGTGATGGGGCCTGGGGGCGGGGCGGGGAACGGCATCAGGGCGAGGGGGACGCGGGGACAGGGCGGTGGCCGGGGAGGGCCGGGGAGGGCCGGGGAGGGGGGCGGGCTGGAAGCCGGAGGGCCGCCCGGAGCAAGCGCGGACGCGGGCCGGGCAGAGGCGCGCTCAGCCGCCTGCCCTGTGGCGGGTTTTTTCTGGAGGAGCGCACAGCTGAGAGGAGCCCCAGTTTCTTCACCCTGGAGTTCTCGGTGTGAATACTGATGACGTGCAGATGTTGACATTACAGTTGAACTTTTCACATGCCGCCGGTCACCGCACTGACGTAGAGAGCGCAGAATTTCTCCTGACTCCTGGCTTGGGAACGTCGAAAATAGTAGCCGCCAGTTCTAACTGAACGGTTGTTAAATAATTAAATGTTTAAAGTATTTTCTTTGAATTTGAATGGGAGGCTTGGCGGAATGCTCTTAAAACTCTTTATAATTGAATGGAATGGGTAATGGCAGCCTCTTGAGATCTGGAGGACTCTTGCGTGTGGTCATTTATGATGCAGATGGGCAAGTGCCTCAGGGCACGGGCGAACCCCACAGGGCTCGGGAGGAGCCTGGGAGTCGGGAGGAGCGTTCTGGGAGAGTGGACCACGTAAAAAAATGCGAGTTGAGGAAAGCGCGTGTTCGGCTTTGGTTGGAAGTCAAGTAATGTATGTTTAACTTGTTTAAACATACATGTTTACAAACATGTAGCTTGTTACTGGGGAGGTAGCCATGTTATGAACGAACTTTGGTATTCTAGTTGTCGTTGGGAGTTTGTTGAGGCAGTGGTCTTTAGACATGGCAGTGACCGATCTGTGTGTCGTAAGGGTACTGGTGCTAGGTTGGAGGGGGACTGGAGTTGGGAGGAGATAGGCTCACTCGTCTGACTGAGCAGTGGTAAGGATGTGAGAGCTGGTTTTAGGGTTAGGAATTGAAGATTGGTGTCTGGAGAGGATGGGGAAGGAAATGGCAATTTACTCCCGTGTTGCCTGAAGGATCCCATGGACAGAGAAGCCTGGTGGGCTGTAGTCCATGGGGTCGCAAAGAGTCAGGCACAACTGAGCAACACACACACACACACGCACACGCACGCACGCACACACACACACACACACACACACACACACACAATTCTTGTAAGCACTCTACCTTCCTCTCCTGAAGTGAGTGAGAGAAAGTCGTGCCCGACTCTGTGACGCCATGGACTGTAGCCTGTCAGGCTCCTCTGTCCACGGAATTCTCCAGGCAAGAATACTGGAGTGGGCTCCCTTCTCCAGGGGGTCTTCCTGACCCGGAGATGGAACCCAGATTATTTACCGTGCGAGCTACCAGGGAGTCTATCTGACGATATCTGGGACACCATTTTAATTTGATCCAAGTTTGCAATATATTTCTGGTGAATTTATGGTTGTAGTCACTTTGAGTGGTCACATCCCAATATTCTGCTGTGGCTGCCACTCTGGTTATCACATGGTTGTCACACATATTGGCAAGGTGTTACAAGGAGAAGACTGAAAGGTGAGGACTTGCTGAAGGCGACGTGTCTGAGAAGGGATCTTCTTGTATTTGAACCCAGACCTTTGATTCTTGCTTTAATCTATTGTATAAATATCATGTGTTTTTAGTTACTTCAAAACAAAACAACAACCCCTGTATTCCAGTAGTTTCAACATTTCACTTAGATTTTTGGGAGCTTGTTGTTCAGTCATTAAGTCATGTCTGACTCTGCCATCGTCCGTGTCCGTCTCCCCCCGGCCCCCGCCGCCCATGGACTGCAGGATTCCAGTCTCCTCTGTCCTCCACTGTCTCCCAGATATTACTCAGATTCAGTCCATTGAGTCGTGATGCTATCTATAACCATCTCATTCTCTGCTGCTCTCATCTTTTGCATTCAGTCTTTCTGTAGCATCAGTGTCTTTTCCAGTGAGTCAACTCTTAACATCAGGTGGCCAAAGTGTTGGAGCTTCAGCATCAGTCCTTCTGGTGCATATTCAGGGTTGATTTCCTTTAGAATGGACTAGTTTGATCTCTCAGCCCAAGGGACTCTTCAGGAGTCTTCTCCAGCACCACAATTCAAAAGCATCAACTCTTGGGTGTTCGGCTTTCTTTATGGTCCAGCTCTCACACCTGTATATGACTACAGGAAAAACAATAGCTTTGACTATACAGACCTTTGTCGGCAAAGTGATGTCTCTTAATACTGTCTAGGTTTGTCATAGCTTTCTTTCCAAGGAGCAAGCGTCTTTTAATTTCATGGCTGCAGTCACTGTCAGCAGTGATTTTGGAGCTGAAGAAAACAAAATCTGTGACTGCTTCCACTTTTTTTCCTTCTATTTGCCATGAAGTGGTGGGACTGGATGCCATGATGCTAGTTTTTTGAATGTTGCATTTTAAGTTTTTAGAGTTAGATAATAGCAAACTCACAGTCTTATGTTCTAAGTGCTTTTCTTGTGTTAAATGAATTTTCTTCCTCAAAACTACTTCTCAGAGTCGGTTGTGCAGTCCCTGTTTTACAGAAGAAACAGGCCCTGGGATTAAGTAACTTGCTAAAGATCACACAACTAGTAGTAAACTGTGGTAAACTTAAACTCAGGCAGTGTAGCTCCAGAGTCTTGCTTGTGAGATCATTGTTCTGGATTGTTTTGCAAGTGAAATCGTTTCAGAACTTAGATTTCACAGGAACTTAGAAGAAAGTTCTGTGACTTAAAAAAGTACTGTTTATTACCAGAATGACTTTTTTTACAGTGTATTTTTTGGTAATGGAGTATTCTTAAATGATTGTGATACTAAAAAGCAGCAAAAACCCTTTAAGTGCCTCTTTGGAAAATAATATTTTCTTTTGCACTTTAATGCAATTTTTGGTAAATTCATGTCTACCACACACTGTGAAATTAAAGGTAATTTACTGTGGGACTTTCCTGATGATAGAGTAGATAAGAATCTGCCTGCCAGTGCAGGGGACACAGGTTCTATCCCTTATCCAGGAAGATTCCAGAAGCTACTGTGCAGCTAATATGCCCGTGAGCCACAACTGCTGAACCTGCATGGTGCAGCTGTTGAGCCCGCATGCTGCAACTACTGAAGCCTGTGCTTTTAGAGCCCATGCTCTGCAACTAGAGAAGCCCCACTCCCTGCAACTAGAGAAAGCATGTGTGCAGCAACGAGCACCGAGCACAGCTGAAAATAATAATAAAATACAAAAGAAAAGAATAATTTACTGTGAACTGAACTTGGTAGATAGTACAGCTGCATTAGCCTGCTGTTTCCTAATGGTGAAAATACAAATTTAATTGAGTACTAAGAATATATTGAGAATAGCATCAGTAAAGGATCTATAGATATGGAAGCATTCAGCAACTTCTTTTCCAGCTAATTAGTCCACTTGGCCTTTTGTGTAGAATCTTGCATCTCTTAGAGAATGGATAAATTATGGTAAAAGTCAGCTTTTTCCCCCCAAACTGATTGGCAACAATAGACCAAGGATCTTGACAGAACTTCTGTGATTTACCTGTGTTTTATTTTATTATGTTTACTTGGTTTCCCTAAAACAGTAAGTGCTATAAGCAGGAAACTTTTTCTTTAAATTGAATGGACTTGTGTACTTGTTTTGAGGGAGGGAACCACAGTAACAATGATGAGGGAATGGGAGCGTGTACAGTTGAGAATGAAATGCTCTTGTTCTGCAGGTTCAAGAAGACTTCTTTGGCCCTTCTCCCAAGCCTTGAACAAGTACTTGCAGACCCCTTTAAAACTTGCCTGATCACTGGAAGCCTCTTTTCAGTGCCTTCCTCCTGAGAGTTGGCCTGTCAGGAACAGCTTGGGAACCATTCTGTGAAATGTGGCCAATCCCTGTACTACTGTTTCTCAACTCTGATAAGATCAGCACTTCCTATATGAAGCCAGATTTCTTTGCAAGCAATACATTTAACTTCTTTGTTTTAGATATAGGTGGATGATGGTCTTAACCTTTGGCAGTCCTATTTATCAGCCAGCTTTTGGGAAAGAAGTGCTCCAGGAAGTCTAAGGAGGACAGACCAGCATGTCTGGTGGAGTGAGTGGAGAACTTGAAGGGAAGTTTCTGTTGAGGCTGCTTTGGCCAGAGAAGCCAATCTGGGCTTGAAAGTGATGCTGTGCTTAATTTTAAAGAATGCTCCCACAAGGTTCTTGACAACTTGCCTTTTAAATTATGCTTTCGAAGCCTAGAACCCAGTTCAATGCATTTTATTGTTAATAATTTTATTGTTTTAAAACTATTTGCTATGATTTTTGTATGTTCTTGTTCTAAAATGCTAAATGATCTTTCAAACTCGCTTTTTACTGAACCTGAAGTATAATTTTTACATAGGTAACTTGTCTGAAAAATGTACCCATTTCAAATTGGCTTCTCGATACTTCACATTTTCTTGTTACTCATGAAAAGTTCCTCCCACTGTTAGCTCTAATGCCCCTTTCGTGTCTTGTTTTATTCCGGTTCATGTTTTCAGTTTTACTTACCTTTTGGCAAATACATTCAGATACTCATTTACCTCAGTGATTTTTTTGATGCTGATCTATTTACTTAGAATGTCTTTATCTCCACCTCACCAACCCTCTATAGCCTGTCCATTTTGAACCTCTGTGATAGGCCCAGATGTGCAGAGAAACATGATTCCTGCCCTGAAGATGTTTAGTTCAAAAGGGAAAATGGGTATATAAGGAAATAATTACAATGTAGTGAGGTGAGTGCAATGAAATAAGTATAAACTGGCCATTTTGGGAGTTCTTAGAAGGGATTCCAAGCTTACCCTTGAAGGAGGAGGGGTTGTAAAAGGGTTTAGAATGGAATTTCCAACTCAGAGAAACTGTTGTTTAAAAATCTTGGGAGATACTGCCAGTTGACGTGTAAATATGGAGAAGTTAACGTTTTTCTACTTACCTTCAGTTCCAGTCAGTTCATTTCAGTTCAGTTCAGTTGCTCAGTCATGTCTGACACTTTGTGACCTCATGAACTGTAGCACACCAAGCTTCCCTGTCCATCACCAACTCTTGGAGCTTGCTCAAACTCATGTCCATCGAGTCGGTGATGCCACTACCAGTGGATGTTATCAGTCTTCAAGTTATTGTTTTGATAATTTGAAATTTGGCATTATTTTATCTGACATTTCTTTAACTCAGATTTAACTGATTTTGTTTGTAGCTTTTATAGTTTGTGCATTAAAACCTTTTTTGAAATAGTTTCAGATTTTTAGAAAGTTGCAGGTGTAGTGCAAAGAATTTCCCCTGAATCATTTGAAACTTAAGTTACCAGAAAAGATGCCAGATTACCCAATATTGTCCATTTCCTACAATAAGGACATTCTACATACCCAGAACACAACCATCAAAATCAGAAAATCAATGCATTGTTACTCCTCAGCCCACATTGAAGTTTTGCCAGTTGTTCCAGAAACATCATTTATAGTAAAGAATCTAATTAGAATTACACATTGTATTTAGTTTTTTTTAGCCTCACAATCTGAAACAGTTCTAGTTTTTCTTTGCACGATGTTTTTCTAAGTATTATTGTTGTTCAGTTACAAAGTAGTGTCTGCCTCTTTGCGACCTCATGGTCTGTAGCACACCAGGCTTCCCTGTCCTACACTATGTCCCAGAGTTTGCTCAAACTCATGTCCATTGAGCCAGTGATGCCATCCAGCCATCTTATCCTCTCTCGTCCCTTTCTCCTCCTGCCTTCAGTCTTTCCCAGCATCAGGGTCGTTTCCAGTGAATCAACTCTTCACATCAGGTGGCCAAAGTAATGGAGTTTCAGCTTCAGCATGAGTCCTTCCAATGAATATTCAGTGTTGATTTCCTTTAAGATTAACTGGTTTGATCTCCTTGCTGTCCAAGGGACTCTCAGCAGTCTTTTCCTGTAGTTCAAAAGCATCAATTGTTCAGTGCTCAGCTGTTTTTATGGTCCAACTCTCACATCCATATATGACTACTGGAAAAACCATAGCTTTGACTATGGACCTTTGTCGGCAAGTGATGTCTCTGCTTTTTAATGTGCTGTCTAGGTTTGTCATAGCTTTCCTTCCAAGAAGCAAGTGTCTTAATTTCGTGGCTGCAGTCACTGTCCACGGTGATTTTGGAGCCCAAGAAAATAAAATCTGCCGCTATTTCCACTTTCCCCCCATCTATCTACCGTGAAGTGATGGAACTGGTTGCCATAGTCTTAGTTTTTTGAACGTTGAGTTTTAAGCCAACTTTTTCACTCTTCCGCTTTCACTCTCATCAAGAGGCTCTTTAGTTGCTCTTACCCTTCTGTCGTTAGAGTGGTATCATCTGTATATCTGAAGTTGTGATATTTCTCCCAGCAATCTGGATTCCGGCTTGTGAGTCATCAAGCCTGGCATTTCCCATGATGTACTCTGTTCGTTGGAAAGATTGCTGCTGAAAGTTGAAGCTCCAATACTTTGGTCTCCTGATTCGAAGAGCTGACTCATTGGGACCAACCCTGATCCTGGGTTGTTTGATTGAAATTGAGGGCAAAAGGAGAAGGGGATGACAGAGGATGAGATAGTTGGATGGCATCACTGACTCAATGGACGTGAGTTTGAATAAACTCTGTGAGATAGTGAAGGACAGGGAAGTATGGTGTGCTGCAAACCATGGGGTCGCAAAGAATCAGACATGACTTGGGGACTGAAAAACAACAACTCTGCATATAAGTTAAATAAGCAGGGTGACGATACACGGCCTTGTTTTACTCCTTTCCCAAGAACCAGTACATTTTTCCATGTCCGGTTCTAACTGTTGCTTCTTGTCCTGCATATAGACTTCTCAGTAGACAAAGTAGTCTGGTATTCCCATCTCTTTAAGAAGTATAATTAGTTGATTTTTAGTAAGTTTATAGAATTGTGCAACCAACAACACAGTCTAGTATTAGAAAATTTCCTACACTTTCCCCAAAAACCTATTCATGTGCAATTATTTCCACCCACTGCTGACCACTAATCTGCCTTCTATCTATGTAGATTTCTCCTGAATGTTTCATATAAATGGTGTCAGACAATATGAGGACTTTGCATCTGTGTTCTTTCACTTAGCATCATGTTTTTGAGATACTGATTCATGCTGTCATGTGCATCAGTGCCTACTTACATTTACTGTTGTGTTTTGTGGGATGAGTATGTTATGTTTTGCCCATCTATTCACCTTTTGATGGACACTTGGATTGTTTCCACAGTTTGGCTGTTGTGAATAGTGGTCTTGTATCATCTGGATATTTCTGAAGTTTACAGGTAATTTTGTCTCTTAATTGGATGTCTTCCAGACTTCTGTGAATTACTCTTTTCCCCTTGGTTATTAATGAGTATTTTGTGGGGAGGTGCTTGGGAATGATATAAAATATTCCATTCTTGACTAAACTTTAAATTTAATTATTTTTGTTATTATGAACTTGAGTTTATGTTCTAGTGGGTTATATTTTGATTACTATTTCTGAATATCAAACCACCCTAAAACTTGGTGGAGTGAAACATTTTATATAAAAATTCAGTAATTCAGGTGGGAGCAGGGGGAGATGGTTCATTTATGTTCCACAGTGTCTGAGGCCTCAACTGAAAAAACTCAAAGACTCGGGATGAGTGGACAGCTGCAGGCTGTAAGAGTATCTTCACTCTCATGTCCAGTGGTTGATGTGGAACCTTTCCGTGTGGGCTAGTTGAGCTTCTTGCAATAAGGAGTCTAGATTCCAAGAGTTATGGTACCCAGAGGGCAAGGAAAGTATGTGGCATTTTGTGGTCTAGCCTGGGCATTCCCATGGCCTTGCTTTATTGGTCGAGGGCGCTGCCGAGTTCTGCCCAGGTTCGAGGAGTGGGCACGTAGATGCCTCTTCTCGTTGGGAAGAGTGTCACGGACATGTTCTGAGGAAAGCACATGGGATGGGAGATACGGTGACATTATCTTTGGAAACTTCGGAGCCGCAGGTTATAATCTGTTACTGTCATTTGTTTGGTACCCACATTGTCCCATATTTGGCTTGTGGAAACTTCTTCAAGCTGACTTCTTTTGAGTACTTTTGACATGTCTCCCCATTTTCTGAGCAACTCCTTTATTTTCTGGCAGAAGACATTCTAGGATCATTTTGTCTCTTCTGTGCTCCAGCCCTGAAATCAGCCATTTTTCCAAGGAGCCCTGCTTCCGTTTAAGGGAAAGTGATATTTAGAAAGGAAGATTTGAGCCCAAGGCGTGGTCTGCTACTGGTGTGTAGCTACTTCCAAGCTCTTACAGTGGCCTGAGCTGTACAATATACACACACACACTAACAAATATATATTTTTTAAATCCGTATTTATTACAGATAATAAGGTCACAGCTGTACCTTTTATCCTAGTCAACTACCACAGGGTTTATTTTAATTTTATGCCTTTTCAGATATTTTAAAAGCAGCGTTGGTGGTGGTTTAGTTGCTAAGATGTTTCCAACTGTTGTGACCCTATGGATTGTAGCCCGCCAGGCTCCTCTGTCCATGGGATTCTCCAGGCAAGAATACTGGAGTGGGGTGCCATTTCCTTCTCCAGGGGATCTTCCCAACTCAGGAATCAAACCTGGGTTTCCTGCATTGTAGGCAAGTTCTTTATCAACTGATCTACTGGAAAAGCCCAAAAGCAGCGTTACTGAGATGTAATTTACACTCCATACAGTTCACCTGCTTAAAGTGTACAGTCAGTGGTTTTTATTTAGTTCATTCACAGAGTTGTGCATAACATCACCATAGTCGATTTTAGAATATTGTCACTGTTCCAGAAAGAAACTTTGTCCCCTTAGCCATCACCTTCCATTCTCCTCAGCCCTAAGCAACCAATGTTCTCTTTTTTGTCTCTGTAAATTTTGTCTATTCTGGACATTACCTGTAAATCGAATCATATAATATGTGGTCCTTTGTGTCTGACGCCTTTCACTTAGAATAATATCCCCCAAGGGTTATCAGTGTAACATGCATTAATACTTCACTTTTTATGGCCAAATAATATTCCATTCTTCGGATACACCACATTTTATTTATGTATCTTTTGATGGACATTTGTGCTTTTTTATTTTTTGAGTGTTATGAGTAGTGGTGCTGTGAACATTCTTGTACAGGGTTTTGTTTGGATGCAGGTTTTTAATTTCTCTCAAGTGGTATTGCTGGTTCATATGGTACTTACATGTTTAATCCTTTGAGGACCTGCTGGACTTTCCCAAACCAGCCACATTATTTTACTGCCATTACTACCAGCAGTGTATGGGGGAGATCCATTTTCTTCACATCCGTGCCAGCACTATTACTGCTACTTCTTTTAAAATTGACAGCCATTCTAGTTGGTGTGAAGAGTTACTTCATGATAGTTTCTATTTGCTTTTCCCCATAGCTAATGTTGTTTGGCACATTCTTAAGTGCTTAATGGCCATTTGTATGTTGTCTTTGTAGAAGTAACCAGATCCTTTCCCTGTTTTTAAGTTGGCATATTTGTCCTTTAATTATTGTCATTGGAGTTTTTTTAATATATTCTGGATATAAGTTCCTTATCAGAAATAAGATTTACAAAAGTTTTCTCCCTTGTTGTGGATTCTCTTTTCATTTTTTTGATGGTTTCCTTTGAAGCATATAGGTTTTTCATTTTGATGAAGTCCAACTTAACTACTTTTTCTCTTGTTCCTAGCGCTTTATGGTATCATATCTGAGAACCTGTTGCCAAATCCAATGTCATAAAAATTTATGCCTGTGTTTTCTTCTGAGCGTTTTAAAGTTTTCACTTGTGCATGGAGGTATAGGACTAATTTTGAGTTAATTTTTGTGTATACTAATAGGAAAGAATCCAACTTATTCTTTGATTGTGGAAATCTAATTGTTCCAGAATAATTTGTTGAAAATTACTCTGCTTTCTTTACCTACCCTGTTTGTAATATTTTATGCACATACATGTGTATGTGTGTATATATGGATGCATGCTAAGTTGCTTCAGTTGTGTTTTGACTCTTTTCGACCCTATGGACAATAGTCTTCCAGGCTCCTCTGTCCATGGGATTCTCCAGGCAAGAATACTGGAGTGGGCTGCCATGCCCTCCTTCAGGGGATCTTCCTGACCCAGGGCACGAACCCATGTCTCTTGTGTTTCCTCTCTTATGTCTCCTGTATTGGCAGGCGGGTTCTTTAACACTAGCGCCGTGTGTGTGTGTGTGTGTGTGTGTGTGTGTGTGTGTGTGTATACACTTATTATAGTTTTGTTTTCTTCCCTTTAAGGAAAATCTCAAAAATGTTTCAAATTCCTGTGGAGAATCTTGACAACATCAGGAAGGTACGGAAAAAGGTGAAAAGCATTCTTATGGACATTGGGCTTGACAGCTGCAAGGAGCTGCTGAAGGTAAGAGGACACGGGTAATGGATGAAGAGAAGACGGCAACCGTGGAGGCCCTGGGCTGAGGGGTACTCTTTGAACGGGACTCTTTGGAGAGTGGGTCAGATGCCTCAAAGTGGAAAGTGCTGCCTCTTAAAATGAGGCCTGGGAACAGCATTTGTTCTTATTTATGTCTTTATGGTTTAAAGTGGCTGCTTTAGGCTCCAGTTTTTAGTTACTTTGAGGAGAGACTTTAGTCATTCAGTTCAGTTGCTCAGTCGTGTCTGACTCTTTGCGACCCCATGAACTGCAGCACGTGAGACCTCCCTGTCCATCACCAACTCCTGGAGTCCACCCAAACTCATGTCCATCTAGTCAGTGATGCCATCCAACCATCTCATCCTCTGTCGTCCCCTTCTCCCCCTGCCCTCAATCTTTCCCAGCACCAGGGTCTTTTCCAGTGAGTCAGCTCTTCGCATCAGGTGGCCAGAGTATTGGAGTTTCAGCTTCAACATCAGTTCTTCCAATGAACACCCAGGACTCCTTTAGGATGGACTGGTTGGATCTCCTTGCAGTCCAAGGGACTCTCAAGAGTCTTCTCCAACACCACAGTTGAAAAGCATCAATTCTTCTGCGTTCAGCTTTCTTTATAGTCCAACTCTCACACCCGTACGTGACCACTGGAAAAACCATAGCTTGACCAGACCGACCTTTATTGACAAAGTAATGTCTGCTTTTTAATATGCTGTCTAGGTTGGTCATAACTTTCCTTCCAAGGAGTAGTTTTATTTTATGGCTGCTTTCACCATCTGCAGTGATTTTGGAGCCCCAAAAAATAAAGTCAGTCACTGTTTCCACTGTTTCCCCATCTATTTGCCATGACGTGATGGGACAAGATGCCGTGATTTTAGTTTTCTGAATGTTGAGCTTTAAGCCAACTTTTTCACTCTCCTCTTTGACTTTCATCAAGAGGCTTTTAGTTCTTCTTTAGTTCTTCTTCACTTTCTGCCATAAGGGTGGTGTCATCTGCATATCTGAGGTTACTGATATTTTCTCCCGGCAATCTTGATTCCAGCTTGTGCTTCCTCCAGCCCAGTGTTTCTCATGATGTACCCTGCATATAAGTTAAATAAGCAGGGTGACAATATACAGCCATTAGTTGCAATGTATATTTGTTTTTGATCTTTGAATTTTTTAACAGAAAAAGACTAAATCAGTTTTCTAGTATTAGAGTAATCCCCAGTGGTGATGCATACTTATATGGTAGGGTTGTTTGTTTTCTTTTGTCTTTTCTGATTTGTGAATTTAATACATGCAGTCTTATAAAAGTTTAAAAATTAAGGTCACAGTCACATTTTCTATGGTCAATTCTGTTCTCATATAATTTTATCTTATAACTTGAGAATATATGGCCAGCATAAAGAAATAAAAATTGTTAAATAAAGCTTGCTATGTAGCTTTATAGCCATTCTGTGCATGTTTAGTCCATATTGAAGATACGGACTGCGTCTGCTTTGAATTTTTCAGAGTTGTGAATAATTTGATTCAAGATATTATTGGCCCAGGAAGAGTTCAGTTTCTTAACTTTTAAATCTCAGACTTTGAACCAGATTGACTTTATTTATAAAAAGGTGCTGAAAGACCAGTAATTACCAGGATTCTCATTAGTGGTCAGAATTGGTTTTTGCTGAAGTTTGTGATGGACAGGGAGGCCTGGCGTGCTGCAATTCATGGGGTCGCGAAGAGTAGGACACGACTGAGCGACTGAACTGAACTGAAACTTTCTGAAGAAAAGACCTCTTTTCAAACGTTGCTGCCCCGGAAAAATCTTCCCCCTAAAATTCTGCCCTTTCCACTTCATTATCTTACCTGCTCTGTTTTTCTCCAAACCTCTCGTAGTACCTGATGCTGTTTATTTATCTCTGTCCCTCAGGTCAAGTATTGCCTTTGGTTGTCATCTCTCTTAAGTCTCCTTTAATGTGAATTCACTTTTAAGATGGAATTCTGTTACAAACTGAAGTGTTTTTTTTTTTTATGATAAAATGTCAGTAGCAACTAAAATTTTTCATCCTGGAGTCCTTCGATTTTGATATTGCATAAAACTGTACATTCCTCACTAACTTCTCCCTTAGTCTGGCTAAGATTATTTACTCATCTCAATTTGTTCAAGACTGTTTTAACTTTTTCTTTCCAAGACTATGCTGACACAGATACTTGTATACTTCACAAAAGAAAAAGTAAGACATTTGAATGGCATACCAGTATTAATTAACTACTTGGTTAAATTTTTCTAATTCTTTTGGGGAGAAATTTTGTTTTTTTTTAATTTGTAGTTGGTCTTATATTCCGCAGACTTTCTGAAAATTCAAGCAATATAAAAGTTCATTATAAAAAAAGTTCATTATAGAAAAATTAGAAAATATACATAGAAACATAGAGAAAAAAATGACTTACTTGTATGCTGTTACCCCAGAATCTCCATGGTAAACATTGTTATATTAATATCTTTTCAGATTTTTAGAGACAGGACATGCTCTAACCATATGCTAGCTTTGTGTTTTCTTTTCACTGAATGCCACATTAAGAACTTTTTAATGTCAAATGTACTTACTCTTAATCCATTGTAGTATTTAGGGTTCTTGGTTAAAAGTGTTGAAAACCAACACTGACCAAATGAAACGGGAGGGCATTTGTCTGACACCTGTCAGGGTCCTTTCTGTTTCCTTATCCAGCATTTCAGACTTCATAGGGAGAATGCAGTCTGCCTTCTTGGCGTTCCAAAGTGTATATGACTCCACTCGTTCTAAGAGTTAGGACCTCAAATCGTAGGCTGTATAGTTCTTCTCAGAAGCCTGGCTGAGGAAAGTAAACCTGAGGGAAAATAGGCTCTTCCATGAACCTTGTCTCCTTTTCTAAAAGTAGATCTTTTTCTAAAAGTAGATCTAAACCTTAGAGTATCTTGAAGAGTTTCTTAAAAAGTTAACAATATTTGATCAGTTATATTAAAGGCTAGCTACCTACTTTGAAGGGTACTGTGCAGAATGAAAATGTGGGGCTCTGAGCAGGCCCCACAAGTGTGCTGTCCCAGGCAGATGATGGCTCCCACATGATTTCAGCTTCTGAGTCAGGATGCTTCTGGTACCTGGATCCAGAGTGGGCTCTAGGCACCAAGGTATCTGCCAAACACCATGGTGCTGCCAGCCCAGGGTGAGTCTGGTAACCTTGCCTCTTCCTCTCCCCAAGTCTGTACCTGGCTCTTACCAGGGCAACTGTGGAATGTGGACCCCCTGGCAGCTCGGCTATTGCCCCAGGTCGTGGGCGAGAGTCTCAGAGTGGTTGTGGGAGAGGGGAGTTTGGAGGGTATGGGGACCGAGAGCAGCGACAGGCTGTGTCCCAGAAACAGTGGCGGTGGGACCGTGTGTGAACTGAAGCTTCAAGCCCCTGGCATGCTCTTTGTTGTCCTATCAGACTTCACGTCATAAAACAAATTCAGAGTTAAAATTATCAACACTTTAAAAATAGTGACAGCAGGGATTCAACCCTGCACTGACCTTTCTGAACACAGGACCCTGTACACCTGCATTGGTTGTAGTGTTGCATTGGTTGGTCTTTTCAAAGACTTTTCCAGTTCTTTAATTTTTTAATTTAATAATTTAGTTTATTTAGCCTCATATGTTACAAATATTCAATATGTAATCGGTATAAAATAAGTAATGAACTATTTTAATCTCTTTTTTTCCCTTAAATCTTCTAAGTATACTTAGAAATTTTTTATAAAGGTAAGATATAACATGAAATTGCCTTTGCTGTGTGACTCGTGGGATCTTATTTCTCTGTCCAGGGACTGAACCCTAGCTGTATTGTTGAAATCTCCGGGTCCTAATCACTGGACCACCAGGGAATTGCCCATTTAGCCATTTTTAAGTGTACAATTCAGTACCATTAATTACATTCACACTGTTTTCCAACTAGGTTATCATCATCTCAAATAGAAACTCTTAATACTATTAAGTAATAATTCCCCATGCCCCCACCACAGCCCCTGATAACCTGTAATCTGCTATATGTCTCTATAGATTTGTCTATTAAAGATATTTCATGTGAGTGGAATCATGCAATATTGGATCTTTTGTGACTGGCTTATTTTACTTAATGATTTGAAGTCCATGTTGTGGCATGTGTCAAAATGTTAGTCCTTTTTGTGGCTAACTCGCAATCCATTGTATTACCACATATTGCATTTTATCAGTTCATCTGTTGATAGACACTCGGGTTGATTTTGTCTTTTGGCTATTGTGAATAATGCTGTAGTGAACTTTGGCTCACAGGTGTCTGTTTGAGGCCCTATTTTCATTTTTTTGCTGGATCATGTAATAATCGTTTAGCTTTTATGAGAACCCCCCTAACTTTCCAAAGTGGCTTGTACCCTTTTCAGTTCCCACCAGCCATGCATGAGGGGTCCAGTTTAGCCACAGCCTTGCTGTTTGTTCTTTTTCTCTCATCCTCTTTCTTTCCCTCCTCCCTCGCCACTGAGGCCACTAATGATGTTGAGCATCTTTTCATGTCCTTATTGGCCATTTGTATATCTTTGGAGATTTGCTTTCATGTCTTGTTCATTTTTAAACCGGATTGTTTGTCTTTTTGTTGTTGAGGTGTAGTTTTTTATATATTTTGGATATTAAACCTTTATTAGGTATGATTTGTAAATGTTTTCTCCCATTCTCCTTTTACTTTCTTGATAATATCTTTTGATGCACAAAAGTTTTATATTTTGATGGAGTCCTGTTTGTGTGTTTGCAGTGCTTTTCTATGTTGTAACTAAGAAGCCATTGCCAGATTGAAGTTAAGATTTTCTATGTTTTCTTCTAAGAGTATTATGGTTGTAGTTCTTTTTGTTTAGATTGTTGATCCATATTGAATTAATTTTGTATATGGTGTGATACAAGGACCCAACTTCATTCTTTTGCATGTGGAAATCCAGTTGTTCCGGAGCCATTTATTTCACTAATTTTCCCCCATTGAATGGAATTGGTAGCCTTGTAGAAAATGATTTGGCCATAGCTACGTGGATTTATTTCTGAACTCTCAGTTCTCTTTCATTAATCTGAATGTTTGTCCTTACACTAGTATTACAGTGTTTTGATTACCATAGTTTTAAGTTTTGAAGTTGAAAAGTGTGAGTTTTTCAACTTTTTGTTTTTTCTTTCCCCCAATATTGTTTAGGCTGTCAGGGGCCCCTTTCAATTTCGTATGAACTTAAGGATTGGAGTTTCTGTTTCTGCCAGACTATTGGAATTTTGATTGGGATTATATTGTAGATCACGCTAGATAGTATTGACATCTTGGCAGTATTCCTACCCATGAATAAAGGATGTGTTTCTATTTTTTTAGGTCTTTAATGTCTTTCAATAATGTTTTGTAGTTTTCAGTCTACAAGACTTTAACCTTCTTGGTTATATTTATACCTAGGCATTTCATTATTTTAGATGGTATTGTAAATGAAATTGTTATCTTAATTTCCTTTTCAGATTTTTAATTACAGGTATATAGAAACACAACTAACTTATGTATGTTCATTTTGTACCCTGCATTTTTACTGAATTTATCATTACCTCTGGTATCTTATTTTGGATTCCTTTTCTTTTTTTTTTTTTGGCTGTGCTGGGTCTTCACTGTTGCACACAGATTTTCTCTCGTTTCAGAGAGTGGGGACTACTCTGTAGTTGTGGTACGCAGGCTTCTCATTGCGGTGTCTTGCCTTGGTACAGAGCATGGGCTCTGGGGTGCTGGGGCTTCAGTAGCTGTAGCACATGGCTCAGTATTTGCTGCTTCCGGGCTCCAGAACACAGGCTCGGTAGTTGTAGCACATGGGCTTAGTTGCCCCTCGGCATGTGGGATCTTCCTGGATCAGGGATTGAACCCATGTCTCTTACATTTGCAGATGGATTCTTTACTACTCAGCCACAAGGGAAGCCCCACTTTGGATTCTTAATAGAATCATATCACCTGTGAATAGAAATAGTTTTACGTCTTCCCTTTCAATGTGGGTGCCTTTTGTTTTTCTTGTCTGAGAGCTCTGGCTGGGACTCCAGGACAATATTGAATAGCAGTGGTGAAAGCAGACCTCCTTGTCTTGTTTGCAGTGTTGGGGGGAACACTTTCGGTCTCTCATTGTTGAGTATCTTGGTGTCCCGTCAGTGCCTTTTGTCTTGTTGAGAAAGTTCTATTCTAGTTTTCTAAGTGTTTTCTTAATCGTGAAAGGGTGTTGGATTTTGTCAGATGCTTTCTCTGCCACTTCAGGTAGTTGTGTGGGTTTTTCTCCCCTTTGTTCTGTTATCTTTGGTATATTACACTGATAGATTTTCTTATGCTGCCTCTGCTTGCATTCCTGATATAAATCCTACTTGGTCATAGTGTATAATCTGTAATCACTGTTGGGTTTTGTTCATTAGTATCCGTTAAGGAGTTTTCATTTTTATTCATAAAAAGTATCTAATTTTCTTGTGATGTCTCTGTTTAGCTCTGTTATTAGGATAATGCTAGCCATGTAAAATGAATTAGGAAGTGTTACCTTCTCTTCTGTTGTGGGGAGAAGAGTTTGAGAAGAACTGGTGTTAATTCTTCTTTAAATATTTGGTAGAATTAATCAGTGAAGGAAGCCATCTGGCCCTTGAGTTTTCTTTGTTTTAATATTTTTGATTATGGCTTTTGATTCAATCTCTACTTGTTATAGGTCTGTTGAAATTTTCTATTTCTTGAATCACCTTGGATAATTAGTGTGTTTTTAGGAGTTTGTCTATTTCTTCTAGTTTATTTTGTTTGTATACAGTTGTTGCTAGTATTTTTGTCTAATCCTTTTATTTCTGTAAGGTCAGTTGTAAAACTGACCCACTTTCATTTCTGGTTTTACTTAGTTTTATCTTCTCTCTTTTTCCTGTCAGTCTAGCTCAACATTTGTGAATTTTGTTGATCTTTTCAAAGAAACAACTTTTGGTTTCTTTGATTATCTCTTTTCTTTATCTTTGTTCAGTTCTCAGGTTGTTTTAATTTTGGTGTGCAGCCAGCAAACTGTTCGGTTGTAAACACCAGGAAGCTGAGACTCATATCATGTGGACTTCCCCAGAATTACATTTTAATGCTCTAAAATAGTCACATCAATTACCTTCATTATTTTACTCACATTTCCACATATAAAAGCTTAAACTTTTCTTTTCAGAGCTTGTGCTAGGAGAGTATGTGGCATATCTTGAATGTGCTGGACCTACACCAGAGATCAGCCCCAACCATACCTGGTGCTTGGTCACCCTAGTTAGGCAGGGCCAGCCCTTGAACCTCACTAAAATGCAGAGGAAACTAGTACCGGCCTGTTCAGTTTACACACAGACACAGACACACACACACACACACACGTAATTGGTGGGAGTGGGAAAGTGGAAGAGACATTACATGTTCTTTCCATGTATACTGTGTGTGCTGCTTAGAATAGTGATTGCTAATATATGATGTGAACCCTTGAGGAGTCATGAAGTTATTTGGGAGTTATTACAGTTTTTCTGGTGGCTAAAAATTCATAGGTAAATGAAGCATTATCTGAGAGTTGAAAGCGATCTCTTCCATTAAACTACTGTTACATTTCAAATGTTCATGGATACTGAGGTGATTAATAGTATCCAAATTTATTTTAAAACAGTAATGTTCTGGACTTCTCTGGTGGTCCAGTGGTGGAGAATCCACCTGCCAGTGCAGGGGTCGTGGGTTCAGTCCCTGGTGCAGGAGGATTCCACATGCTGTGGGGCAGCTTGGCCTGTGCACCACAGCCATTGAGCCAGCGAGCTGCAAGTGCTGAGTCCTCAGACTGCAGCTGCTGAAGCCCACGGGCCCTGGACCCCATGCTGTGCGTCTGGAGAAGCCAGTGCACCACAGCTGGAGAGCAGGCTCTGCTCACCACAGCTGGAGAAGGCCTGTGTGCAGCCCCAAAGACCCAGTGCAGCCAAAAATAAGTACATTTTAAAAATTAAAAATGTTACTGTTCCTAGCAGCTTTTGTCTTATTGTGTTTTCACAATTAGGAACTATCAGAGATACAAATACTGCCACATGGAGGCCAGAAATCTTTTAAAGAAGTGGTAGGAAAAGGGAATTTAGAAATAGAAGGTCCCTTGGTTAGAGTTTCAAAGTATCTGTCAGATTTATTGAGAGACATGAGCTAGAAGCAATTAAGGCAGACCATCTAGTAGAAACTTGGATCCACATCATAGTTGCCTTTTTGGCGGCTTGTGGGTTGTTACTTTGTAAACCTTTTTTCTCAGTCTTCTGTTGCACCTTGTCCTCCCTGGAGCTCTTCCGTTGTCCCCTGGCCCCTGCATTTAGAAAGCCCTCAGGACAGCCTGCCTTTGGTGTAGAAGTTTGGCTGCTCCTGTTCTTGCTTCACTGGGCCACACCGTGTTCCTTTGTGCTGCTCTAGGCAGAACTGCCATTTCTGAGGCAGCTCCCGCACTTAATTTCTGTGCATCAAGTATTAGATCAGGTCGGAACATTTAAACCAGTGTTTGCAAATTTGAGGTTGTTGCATCTGAATTAGGGAAGCTTAAAAAAAATGTACACTAAACCCACCCCTGTGACAATCTTCTGTATGTATAAACAGATTTTTTTAATGTGTTACACTATGTTCCGACATCTTAATCTACAGAAAATATTGAAATAGTTAATCTGTTTATTTCCTAATGATTGAGTTTTCTTGTTCTTTAGTCACAAGTTGAGTCTAACTCTTTTCTGACCCCATGGACTGTCGCCCACTAGGCTCCTTTGTCCATGTGATTTCCCAGGCAAGAACACTGGAGTGGGTTGCCCTTTCCTCCTCCAGGGGATATTCCCGATCCAGGCATTTAACCTATGTCTCTTGCTTGACAGGCGGATTCTTTACCACTGAGCCACCAGGGAAGCCCATACTAGCTCTTTTTTTCCCTGCATCTGACAGTGGAAAGCACTTCTTCCCTTAAACCCTTCTCATCTCCTGCGATAGAACATTGCTGCTTACTTCTTCCATTTCCAGTATTTTCTTATGAAAAATTGAAGCCTACAGAAGTACTGAAAGGATTGTACCATGAAAACCCATGTACCTCCCACCTAAATTGTATAAAATTAACACGCATATGTATATTCACCCATCATTCAGCCTTCTTAAAAAAAAATTATCTGTTTGGCTGCACTGGGTCTTAGTTGCAACATGTGGGACCTTTAGTTTCTGCATGTGGGATCTATCCCTGACCAGGAATTGAACCCAGACCCCATGCACTGAGAGTGCAGTGTGTTAGCCATTGGACCACCAGGGAAGTCCTTCTATCTTATACTTTGATGCATTTCTAAGTTTCAGGCATTGATAAATTTGCCCTTAAACTCTTTCAGCATAGGTGTATCATTAGCACTAGTATTTCTTACAACTTTTAGTGGGAGGGGAAGTTACATGTTTGTGAGGTGCACCTTAGCTGTCTCCAGTTGATGGGGTCTGGAAATGCACTGACTCATGCAGTACAAGTCCTGTCAGGACACAGGACCTGCTGTGGGAGTCAGACCCCACCCACTCCACTGGTTACCATCATGCTGAAAATTTTCACTGTTGGTGAGATTTGCCTGTTTGATATGAGTGAAATAATAGTTGCTCCTGGGGAAGATTCTTCTGTGTTGTTGCCCTGTAGCTGATCGTTCTTGTTGTTGAGGAAGATCCCATTCTGTGAGTAGTTTGTTGTTGATTCTTCTAATGTGAACACCTCGGCCGTTTCTGGTTTGGAGTTATTATGAGTAAGGTTCTTATAAATATTCATTCATTCATTCATTCATTCATTTATTTATTTATTTCAGTGGGTTTTGTCATACATTGATATGAATCAGCCATAGAGTTACACCTATTCCCCATCCCGATCCCCCCTCCCCCCTCCCTCTCCACCCGATTCCTCTGGGTCTTCCCAGTGCACCAGGCCCGAGCACTTGACTCATGCATCCCATCCCACCTGGGCTGGTGATCTGTTTCACCATAGATAATATACATGCTGTTCTTTTTTAGGTTCTTGTAAATATTCTTATAGAGCTTCCCTGGTGGCTCAGACGGTAGAGAATCTGCCTGCAAAGCAGGTGATGTGGTTTTGATCCCTGGGTTGGGAAGATCACCCAGAGAAGGGAATGGCTACCCACTCCAGTATTGCCTGGAAAATTCCATGGACAGAGGAGCCTGGTGGGGTTGCAAAGAGCCAGACACAGCTAAGCAACTAGCAGTTTTTTTTTTCAAATATTCTTATAAAAGTGTTTTTTGTGGGTAGCTGTTTTGATATTTCTTGGATAAATACCTAGATTTGGTATTATCCAAAGCAGTTGTCTGATTTCACACTCCTGTCAGCAGTGTGGGAGGGTTTCCCTTGCTCCACATCCTTACTAACATTCGATAGTGCTGGTTTTCAAAAAATTTTTGAAATGAAGCCTAAAATAGACGTAAGAATGTTCTTTATGTTACCATATAGCATAGTTGTTAGCTACATGTTTTTGGGAGATCCCCTTTTCAGGTTGAGAAATTTTCTTATTCTTACTTTGCTGAGAGCAGAAATTATGACTGATGGTTGAATTTTGTCAGATGACTTTTCTATATTTATGTAATTTTCTTTTCTTGGTCTAGTGAATTACATGGTTTTTGTGTTTGTTATTTTTTAAGAAAAGAAATTGTTAAACCAACCTCTATCCCGGGGATAAATTCCGCTTGGTCCTTTTTACAGTGTGGATTGATTGGCAAACATTTTGTTAAGGATTTTTCATCTGTGTTTTTGAAGGGTAGGTCTGTAGTTTTCATTTTCTGTTAGATCTTTGTCAAGTCTTGGCCAGCCTTTTGAAATGAATTGGGAGCTGTTTCTTCCTTTTTATTTTCTGGAAGAGTCTATGTAGAATTGATAATACCATGTTTAGTAGAATTCCCAGTGAAGCTATCTAGAATTGAAGTTTTCTTTGTGGGAAGGGTTTTAATTATGGAGTCAATGTCTACACTAGATATCAGACTATCAGGTTATCTGATTTTCCTGAGTGAGCTTTTTCTTATGTTCTTTGAAGAGATTTATCCTTGTCAGTTTAATTTGTCAAATTTATTGGCATTATGGTGGTCATATTATTTTCTCATCTGTAGGAACCATGGTGGTATCTGTTTATTTTTTGGCCGCTCTGGGTTTTCGTGCTTTGCACAGGCTTTTTCTAGTTGTGGCGAGTGGGGGCTTCTTTGTCGCAGGGTGCGGACTTCTCATCGCGGTGCCTTCCCTTGCTGCAGAGCATGGGCTCTAGGTGCAAGGGCTTCAGCATTTGCAGTTTGCGGGCTTAGTTGCACCCCGGCATGTGGAATCTTCCTGGACCAGGGATTGGACTGGTGTCCCTTGCATTGGCAGGCGGATTCTTATCCACTTGCCACTGGGAAAGTCCTCCCCTCTGTTTTTCACATTGGTGATTTATATCAGCTTTTTTTTTTGACTAGTGGTCACATGACATTGATTTCCTTCTTTTTATCTTTAACCTCTCTATGATTTTGTATTTGAAGTGAAATTTTTGTAGACAGCATATAATTGTTGCTGTTGTTCAGTCTCTTAAGTTGTGTTCCACTCTTTGCGACCTCATGGACTGTAACATGCCAGGCTCCTCTGTCCTCCAATGTCTCCTGGAGTTTGCTCAAAGTCTTGCCGGTGATGCTCTCTAACCATCTTATTCTCTGCCACCCCCTTCACCTTTTGCCTCAGTGTTTCCTAGCATCAGGGTCTCTTCTAGTGCGTCTGCCCTTTGTATCACTTGGCCAGAGTATTGGAGCTTCAGCAACAATCCTTCCATATTCAGGGTTGATTTCCTTTAGGACTGGTTTGATCTCCTTGCTGTCCAGGGGACTCTCAATAGTCTTCTCCAACACCACAATTTGAAAGCAGTTCTTTGGTGCTCAGCCTTCTTTATGGACCAACTCTCACATCCATACATGACTGCTGGAAAAACCATAGCTTTCACTGAATGGACCTTTGCTGGCAAGATGATGTCTGCTTTTTAATACGTTGTCTAGGCTTGTAGATTTTCTTCCAAGGAGCAGGAGTCTTTTAATTTCATGTTTGTGGTCACCCTCTGCAGGGATTTTGGAGCTGAAGAAAGTAAAATCTGTCACTGCTTGCACTTTTTCACCTTCTAGTTGCCATGAAGCGATGGGACTGGATATCATGATCTTAGTTTTTTGAATGTTTAGTGTTAAGCCAGCTTTTTTACCCTCCTTTTTCACCCTCATCAAAAGGCTCTTTAGTTCCTCTTCACTTTCTGCCATTAGAGTGGTATCATCTACATATCTGAGGTTGATGAATCCTAGCAGTCTTGATTCCAGTTTGTGAATTCAGCTAGCCCGACATTTTGGATGATGTACTGTGCAAAGAGGTTAAATAAGCAGGGCGACAGTATGCAGCCTTGTATTCCTTTCCTGATTTTGAACCAGTCAACATATAATTGGATTGTGGTTTTTAACTCAGTATGACATTCTGTACTTCTTATTTGAGTGTTTAGACCAGAGGTAGGCAAACTGGACCAAAGCTGGCTTGCTGTCCATTTTGTAAATAAACTTCTTGGAATACAGCTTTGCTTGTCTGTGTTTACATACTGTCTGTGGCTGCTTTTGTGCACAGTGGTGAGCTTGAGGAGTTGT
This sequence comes from Muntiacus reevesi, assembly GCF_963930625.1. Taxonomy (NCBI): domain Eukaryota; kingdom Metazoa; phylum Chordata; class Mammalia; order Artiodactyla; family Cervidae; genus Muntiacus; species Muntiacus reevesi. Next base: position 934,730 of record NC_089252.1, on the reverse strand, counting down.
TTCAGACAGACTGCTTGCTGGCGAAGCCTTACATATTCACCGTCTGACTTCTTACCAACACTTGGGAGTGCCCATGTTATCCCACCCGACATGCGTCTCCATGGGGCTTACACTGGGAAGACAGTGTTTGTTCATGTGGTTTTTCTCTTTCAGAAATTATTTGTGGGAAATCTCATCTGTTTATTTCTTATAAGACTGTATTTTAAAAATTACATATATATTTATATATGTTTTTGAATTTATGGAAGACTACAGACATGGAAAGAATCCAGCACCCCAACAAGTATGGCTAGGAAGGAAATCAGCTCTGTAATAGGACAGTTTAATGAAGCGCAAACAAGAAAGTGTGTGAAAGGAAGAAAAAAAATGTATTGAATTTAAGACACTGTGAAACTGAGATTTACTAAGTATAAACTCTGTAAGGACTTGACATAAATTGAAAGGCAGCTGCTGAAGTACAGAAGCTGTAGTATTAACTTGGATTATTTCAGCATTTTCCCCAGGTCTCCATCTTGATGGGAACTCTGTCAGAGTTTGCCATGGGGTAGATTTCCCTTTCTTTCTCTTTTTCTCCCCCTCCCTCCCTTTCTTCACACTGTGCAACACAGGGGATCTCATTTCCCTGACAATGGGTTGAACCTGTGCTCCCTACATTGGTCCACCAGAGAGGTCCTTCCCATGTAGATTTCTTAAGTGCCAAAGAATCCCATTGGGTTCTAATTTAGTACTTCTTTATCTTCTGAAATTACGTAATAATCTCTGTTTTTCTCCCTTTCTAAAAGGACCTTAAAGGCTTTGACCCAGGAGAGAAGTACTTTTATAACACATCATGGGGAGATATTTCTCTGTGGGAACCTTCTGGAAAGAAACTGGTATGTATTTTTATTTCCAGTTTTCATGTTTCCTCAGAACATGGGGTAAGTGTCGGTTTAGTTCTGAGGAACATCACATGTTTTGGGGTTGCAGATGAATGAAAGGGAGGAGGAGGGGTATAATGTAAACATTTAGGGAAGTAGAAAAAGTTAAATGTTTTATAATGCAGTATTAATGCTGTGAGAGTTTTCTGCATGTAAAAAGTTGATGAAGTGATACAGTGAAATTATTATATTACTATTATATGCCTCTGATATAAGTAGGGCTTCTGAGTTATGTAACTATTCTGAGTAAAAAGAAATGACTTCAAGTATGAACATACATTCTGGTTTCAAAAATTAAAAATATGGAGTTTGAATCGGGGAACACAATTTACAATAAATTTGAAACCTTGTAGTTAAGCAGATTCCAGCTAAACTATGTGAGGTACTGCTGAATTCCCCTTTGAAAAGTGTTTCCTCTGGAAAACCTTCCTGCTGCCCAGCTGCTGGGTTAGCACCTCGTCAGCTCCAGGCAGCTCGCCCCGAGGGGACCGGCCTCCGCTCACTGCCTCAGCCGCCCATTTGTCCAAATAGCGTTGTCCGTGAGAATTCTGGCTTAAAGAAACTTTCTGTAACTTATCAGTCGTTTTTCTGTCAGAATTTTATTTGTAAACATTTTTGTTGTCACCTTGTCCTCTTGAGTCCCGCTTTCTGCCTGTTCTGTGTCTCTTCCCTTCCTTGACCCGACATTCCCCTCTTTACCAACAGACACAAGATTCCTTGAAACTGCTCTGATTTGGCTATTCTGCTCAGAACAGCTCATGGCTTTTCAAATATGCCTTGTTTTGAATACCTCGGCTTTGTGATTATGTTCTTAGGCCTCTCTGATTTTTTCTCATCTGAATTCCTAAAAGATTATATTATGTAACATGCAATATAATGTATAATTATATGCTCTTCATCAAGAAACATTTTTTGAATTCCTGCTACAACTTTCTGAGTGCTTGATGCAAAGAGGTGAAAGTTAGGATTCTTTTCCTTAGGGAGTTTATGTTTTTGTTTGTGTGAATGGACACAAAAAGTTAAATAACAATATGAAATAGTGGAGATTGAATTTGTTAATAGGTACCATATTCAGAAAAAGTAAGCCACTGTTACCTGGCGTGGTAGAGGCTGTGTCACCTGCTAGTTTTAGTACCTTACTTTGTATTCGTAGATAGCCTTCTTTAATTTGTGTCTGGGTAATAGAATTTTTGAACAAAGACAGTTTTTCGGCCACTGTAGCAGGAATGTGCTACTCGGCTGGATTATGTGGCTCATGCTTCAGAGAAATGAAATGTGCTGGATATCTGGATCTGGGATGGAGGTGCTTGTGTTAGTTGGAAATGAAACCTAGCTGTTACGGGACCTGAAGATGTGGCCTTAGGCAGATGGGGAAACAGGGATAATCTCGGAGAAAAGGCATCCTGCAGCGGCCAGGATGCCTGACTCCACTTCTTTCTCCTTGGTTATTTTTCTGTTACAGTGAACCAAGGTATTACACTCCAGTTATTTCTGATTGATCACTGTCCTAGAACTTTGACATACAGGTTTTTCTCTAAATATTTGCTTTCACTTCTCTTGGGTAGTTGCCAGGTGTGAGATTGCTGGGTTGTGCAATATATGGTCCATCTCTAACAAACTGCTGGACTGTTTTCCAAAGTGGCTGTACCATGTTGCTTTCCCACCAGTGGTGTGTGTCCTGGCTGCTTGGCGTCCTCACTGGACTCTGTCAGGGTTTTTGTGCTTTTGGATTTAACTGCTTATTTTCCATTTTAATAGGCTTGTAGTGGTGTCTTCTCTGGTTTTAATTTGCATCTCCCTAGTGACTAACAATGTTGAGCATCTTTTTGTGTGCTTCTTTGGCATCTGGATACCCTCTTTAGTATAAAGTGTTCGACTCTTAAATGTTTTGCCAGTTTTCTAAAAATTGGGTCATATGTGTCCTTACTGAGACTTGAACATGTCCACAGTGTGTTTTATGGACACAAGTCCTGTATTAGGTGTGTGGTTTGTAAATAGTCTTTTAGCCTGTGGTTTGTCTTTTTACCTTTTAAAGTATCTTTCAAAGAGAAGATTTCTTACTTTGATAAAATCCTGTTTATAATTTTTTTCTACTGTTGTTCAGTTACTCAGTCATGTCTGACTCTGCAACCCCATGGACTGCAGCACACCAGGCTTCCCTGTCCTTCCACTATCTCCCAAAGTTTGTTCAAACTCATGTCCATTGAGTTGATGAGGCCATCCAACAATCTCATCCTCTGTCATCCCCTTCTCCTGCCCTCAATCTTTCCAAGCATTGGGGTCTTTTTCAGTGTGTGGGCTCTTTGCATCAGGTGGCCAAAGTATTGGAGCTTCAGCTTCAGTATCCTTGTAGTCCAAGGGACTCTCAACAGTCTTTTCATGCATTACAGTTGATAGCATCAATTCTTTGACGCTCAGCCTTCTTTATGGTCCAACTCTCACAGCCATACATGGCTACTGGAAAAACCAGAGCTTTAACTAGATGGACCTTTGTTGACAAAGTTATGTCTCTGCTTTTTAATATGGTGTCTAGGTTTGTCATAGATTTTCTTCCAAGGAGCAAGCGTTCTTTAATTTTGTGGCTGTAGTCACCATCAACAGTGATTTTGGAGTCCAAGAAAATAAAAGTCTGTCACTGTTGCCTTTTTCCCCCATCTATTTGCCATGAAGTGATGAGACCGTATGCCATGATCTTTGTTTTTTGAATGTTAAGTTTTAAGCCAGTTTTTACACTCCTCTTTGACCTTCATCAAGAGGCTGTGTAGTTCCTGTTTGCTTTCTTCCATTAGGGTGGTGTCACCTGCATATCTGAGGTTATTGATATTTCTCCTGGCAACCTTGATTCCTGCTTGTGCTTTATCCAGCCTGGTATTTTGCATGATGTACTCTGCATTGAAGTTAAAGAAGGAGGGTGACAATATACAACCTTGATGTACTCCTTTCCCAGTTTTGAACCAGTCTGTTGTTTCGTGTCTGGTTCTAACTGTTGCTTTTTGATCAGCATACAGATTTCTCAGGAGGCATGTATTTTCTATTATGGATTGTATTAATGATGTGTTATATAAGAAATCTTTCCTTAATCCAAAGATCTGTTCAGTACTAACAGATAGTAGCAAGTTGTTAGTTCTGTTGACTCTTTAACTGGGTGTAATTTTCATTAAGTATCTGGTTTTTCAATACAGTATTTGTGGAGTATATAAGATGCTCCATTTTAAAAGAACCATAAATGAAGCTAAAGTAATACTTCACCTAAGTTGTGATGTAACATTAAACTGTCAGCTGTAAGGTGTTTCCAGATTTCGGAGATATTAAAATAGAAAAAAGTGTGTCCGAATTGGTGAAACATATTTTTTAAAATATGTTGTGTGGTTGGCTGTCCCCTAGGTTTTTTATAAATTCTGCTGAAAGTGCCAGAACCTGGGATTTCTTAGTTGCTGAAAAGGCAGTAGTGACATGTTGAATGTGTTTGGGTGCTTTCTCTGATCAGTGACCCAAGAGGAAGACTGTGTGATTAGCAGAGAGGGTGACAGAACCCACAGGAGGGGAATTTGTGTGTGTGTGTGTGAGAGTGGTCTCTGGGCACGTGTCTGGGAAGGACGGGGGTGGCCAGTGGCCACTACATCAGTGGGAAACAGCTGCAGAGTGGGAAGACCTCTGCCCCGTTGTCTAACCTGTCCACACCCTGGCTTTCCTGCTTTGTGAATCTAGGCCCAGTGTTTTCTGGTGCTCCAGCTGGGGGGTCTGTTGCCTGCCGTGCTACTCTCATGTCAGACCAACAAGGCTTCCTGGATGTTAGAGCACACTGTGCTCCTCAGTTGGCCAGCTGTTGTGCGAATGTCTCTTCTTGTGCCCCAGGCTTGTTGAATTCCCCATATTCGCCTTACGGAGAGGTAACATGTTGTCAGAGTGGCAGCCTGTGGCTTGAACTTACCTCAGGCTTATTCACAGTGAGTGAGCCACAGGCCCTCTGTCTTCAGTGGTTGTCACTGTCCATTTATCTCCTGGAATCTGGGAAATGAAAGACTGGTGGTCAGTTTAGCAATTATCAAGTTTGGTTATGTTAGAACATTCCAGAAGTTTTAGAATTTGGAGTAAAAACAACTTGGAACTAAGAAAAGTGGGATGAGAACGGGAGAAAGTAATTTTTTCTTGCTGAGAATTGAGTTTAATTGATGCAGTTGAATCAGAGTATAGGATTAAATGAGATTTGTGGTTTTAATGACTGGCTTTGGAAACGGGGTTCAGGTAGTTATGTTTTTGGGGCCAAACGCTGTTTGTATGTATGGCCTAAATGCTGAGAATAGTTACTACATTTTTAAGTGTTTTACGAGAAAAATGAAAAGGGTTTTGTGATGTGAGTGTTATCTGTATGTGCTTTTCCTTATAGCACAGCCCTAGATCCAGCAAGTTAGAAGGAAAAAAATCATTTACTTGTTAACTGTAGATGGTGTAGCATCTGATTTTTATTAAACTATGTAGTTTTATTAAACTATGCTTGACTTTTTTTTTTAACAGAGATATCGAACAAAACCATACTGTTGCAGCCTCTGTAAATACTCCACAAAAGTGCTTACTTCATTCAAAAATCATTTACATCGTTACCATGAAGATGAAATTGACCAGGAGCTGGTGATCCCTTGCCCAAACTGTGTGTTTTCCTCTCAACCCAGAGTTGTGGGAAGGCACTTCAGGATGTTTCATGCACCTGCTCGGAAAGTCCAGAATTACACAGTGAATATTTTAGGTGAAACTAAATCATCTAGGAGTGATGTGATAAGTTTTACATGTTTAAAATGTAACTTTTCAAACACACTGTACTACAGCATGAAGAAGCATGTGCTGGTAGCACATTTTCACTACTTAATTAACTCCTATTTTGGCCTGAGAACTGAGGAGGTGGGTGAGCATCCTGGAGCTGACGACACCCTCTGTGCAGAGAAGTTGCTCACGTCTGACAGATATTACTGTAAAAAGTGCAACGCCAATGCCAGCAGCCAGGACGCTTTAATGTATCATATTTTGACATCCGATATACACCGGGATTTGGAGAATAAGCTTAGGTCTGTCATCTCAGAACATATTAAGAAGACTGGCCTTTTGAAGCAGATGCATATTGCTCCCAAACCAGCTACACACGTGGCCGTACCACTGAATAGCAGTGCTCCGGGCATCCCAACCTCATCTCCTTGCTACCACCTTGCCTTGCCGCAGAATGGCCAGAGCCAGACCGTGGTGCAGCCGGTTCAGGGTGCAGCCCCTCCGGCGACTGTGGCCGCGGGGGCTGTGGGCAGTGTCACCCACTCTCCGCCAGCCGTTGCCCAGCCTCATGTGACTCTGGTCTCCAGTCCCCTGCCAGTGGGCCAGAGCAGCCTCACTCTGCCGCCCTCGACACCTCAGCCTGTCTTTCTCTCTCATGGAGTCCCACTTAATCAGGCAGCAAATCCTCCCGTGTTGCCCTTGAATCAGCCGGTTGGACCTGTAAATAAGTCTGTTGGAACCAGTGTCCTCCCCATAAACCAGACCATCCGCCCGGGGGTTTTGCCGCTCAGCCAGCCTGTGGGGCCCATAAGCAGGCCAGCTGGACCTGGAGTTCTTTCGGTGAATAGACCCGTTGGGTCTGGGGTCCTCCCTGTCAACCCCTCTGTCACCCCTGGAGTGCTTCAGGCAGTCTCACCAGGGGTGATTTCTGTGAGTCGGACAGTCCCGTCAGGGGTCCTTCCTGCAGGACAGGTGACCCCTGCTGGGGTCATCCCTTCAGGACAGACAGCGACTTCTGGGGTTCTTCCTGCTGGCCAGGTGGTTCAGTCAGGGGTGCTCCCCATCGGGCAGACTGCCCCCTCGGGAGCACTGCCCACAGGGCTGACGGTCCCACTGCGGGTGCTCCCTCCTGGCCAGGTAGTCCCACCTGGGCTCCTTCCCCCCAACCAGACAGTCTCGTCAGCCGTTCTTCCTGTGAACCAGGGCATTAACTCTGGTGTTCTTCAGCTCAGTCAGCAGGTCATGTCAGGAGTTCTTCCTATGGGCCAGCCAGTGAGGCCTGGGGTCCTGCAGCTTAATCAGTCTGTGAATACCAACATTCTGCCTGCAAATCAGACCATTAGACCCGGTGCTTCGCCAAACACCACTTTCCTGACATCAGGCTCTATTCTCAGACAGCTCATACCCACAGGGAAACAAGTGAATGGCATTCCCACGTACACACTTGCCCCGGTGTCTGTCACTCTGCCAGTGCCCCCTGGAAGCGTCGCCACTGTTGCCCCTCCCCAGATGCCCATCCAGCTCCTGCAGTCGGGCACAGCTGCCCAGATGGCCAGTTCCATGACTGGCATGCCCTCCCCTCCCGTGGTGGTAAATGCTACTCAGAGTATGTTTGTTCAGGCCTCTTCATCTGTGGCAGAGGCAAATCAGGTGCTCAAACAGGCCAAGCAATGGAAAACCTGTCCTGTTTGCAACGAGCTCTTCCCTTCCAATGTGTACCAGGTCCATATGGAAGTGGCGCATAAGCACAGTGAATCCAAAGCTGCTGACAAACTGGAGCCAGAGAAACTGGCGGCATGTGCACCATTTTTAAAGTGGATGAGAGAGAAGACAGTTCGATGTCTGTCTTGTAAGTGCTTAGTTTCGGAGGAGGAGCTTATCCATCACTTACTGATGCATGGCCTGGGGTGCTTGTTCTGCCCATGCACCTTCCATGATATCAGAGGTCTCTCAGAGCACAGTCGGACCATGCACCTGGGGAAGAAGAAGCTGCCCATGGATTACAGTAACAAAGGTTTTCAACTGGATATCGACGCCAACGGCAACCTGCTGTTTCCCCACCTTGACTTTATTACCATATTGCCTAGGGAGGAGCTGGGCGAGCGGGAGGTCTACCTGGCCATCCTGGCGGGGATACACTCCAAGTCGCTGGTGCCCGTGTACATCAAGGTGAGGCCCCAGGCTGAGGGTGCTTCTGGGAGGCCCGGCAAGCAGGTGTTGACCTGCCCCTTTTGCTTTGGCACCTTTGTGACAACGGAGGCATACGAGCTGCATCTGAAGGAGAGGCACCACATCACGCCCACAGTCCACACGATTCTGAAGTCTCCGGCTTTCAAGTGCATCCACTGCTGCGGGGTCTACACTGGCAACATGACACTGGCAGCCATTGCCATCCACCTGCTGCGCTGCCGCAGTGCCCCCAAGGACAGCAGCCCTGACCTGCAGGGCCAGCCCAGCCTCCTGGAGAACAGTGAGCTGCTTTTAGTCAATGGCGAGGTGATCCACGATACCAGCTTCTCAGTGAAGAGAAAGCTGCCTGATGGCCACTCCGGGGCCGAAGACCAGAGGGATGGCGCGGAGCCGCCTGTCATCATAGATGCGGACGCAGACCCGGCCCCGGAAAAGGCAGTGAGTGCTGCACCTGTTAAACGGCAGCGGAGTGAGGGCAGGACGGAGGGACTGCCCGTTAGTGACGACGCTCTTCAGATTTTAGCATTAAATCCTAAAAAGTACGAAGACCGTTCTTACGAAGACAAAAAGCAGTTTCTTAGGGATTATTTCCACAAGAGACCATATCCCAGTAAAAAGGAAATAGAATTGTTATCTTCGCTCTTATGGGTGTGGAAAATTGATGTGGCTTCATTTTTTGGAAAAAGAAGGTATATTTGCATGAAAGCAATAAAAAATCACAAGCCTTCTGTACTTTTAGGCTTTGACATGTCTGAACTTAAAAATGTTAAACACAGGTTGAACTTTGAGCATGAACCACAAAACTTGTAAAAAAAAAAAAAAATCTAAAGTATTAGATAATTAGTTTTTTCAATTGAGATTTTTAAAAATGTTATTTTTTTCACTGTATGTTGAACTAATCATTTTCAGTGGTCTTTATGCTGCTCTTTAGATTTATTTCAGGTGCTCAGAAAGACTTCTGTATAAAGAAGTGAGTAGTTCTTTCAAATTTGTTTCCTGCAGTTTGATTTTGTAACAATTACTTTTTGTTTTTTCTCTGTCATGTAAATTAAATCTTTTGATATTTCATGCACGCTTTGTTTTCCCAGTAGTGTCACTATCGTATGATAAAAACTGAAATCTATATATGTTTATTTTTCATTTAAGGAAATTTCAGCTTGTTTCAGAACACTTGATTAACTGCAAATTAAAACTGCTCTCCCTCAGCTTCCCAAGTAGCAGCAGACGATACAGTAAATGTTTAGAGAAGTGAGCAGCAGCCCCTGTGACTTGTCTGGTTCATTAAGGATGCACTGCATTAGCTTATGCTGATTTCTTCTTGTAAGGTATTTGCTAATTATAATTTTGATTTACGTTTTTTCAGTTGTTTACGTCCTAACAGTTGTTTTTGATTGTAACTCAGAAAACCAAATGTTTTCATTTGTTAAAAATATACTGAACTTGAAGTCTGGTATTTAAATCAAGAGTTATTTTACAAATAAAGTAATTCTGTAGTTACAAAATACTTCTCACTGTAGAGTTTTCCCCTCTTTTTGATATGGTGATAAGTCTTCTCCATTCAAAGACAAGACAATAAATCTTTAGTGCCTTTAGAACAAACACTGAAAACACACACACAAGCTCTCCTCCTGACCTAACTCTGCATAAACCAGCGAAAGGGAAGCTCTGTGTTACTCAGGAATAAAATGTTGACCCCTGAGTGTGGCAACTAACTAAGATTTAAACATAGGTTTTTGGGGAACAAGGTGAAACACATGGACTGGAGCTAGTCTCCTGGTTGGTGTATTAAATCTGACAGTTTCCTGGAGGTAAATTTATTCATTCTAGGAAAATGGGCTTTCCCATAGCCTAGTGTCCAGGTTACTGGGATGGGCTTTTGCTAAGGAATCAAGTGTGTTACTGTCCTTCGGCCAACTAGGCCTCATTTTTTCCACAAAATCTGAAATAACTTAAAGCACCAGAAGCAGTTATGGAGACCAGCCTGCTTGACCTTGAGCCACAGTGCTGGTGATGCACGGCAGAGGTGCCTGTGCTGCTTTCTTGGAAGATGCGACAGTCTCTGGGAAATCAGATACTGTTACCACGTGGAGTTTTAAAGTATCATTCTTGCATGTTATTGCTGTAATGTACATTTTTGAGGCAATCGTGAAACTGGCGTGTGTGTGATTGTTGGTGTGCTCTGTTGTAAATTCAAAGAGCTGTTCCAGTTTGTTTTTTTTACCTATTGTTTTCAGAGTGTCTATTTTGAATTAAAACTTGTTATACCACTGCAAGTAGAACTGTTTAATTCTTTTAAATGTTGAAACATCACGATGATTCAGAAACAGTTTAAACGTGGAAGTAGATGCCATATTTGTTGTTGTGAAAATAAGCATACCCCCAAAAGGCTGAATAATTACAGGGTCACGAAATAGCTGTGGCTGGAGATCCTTGCTTTGTGTGATGGTGCCTGGGAATTGCCTTTCTCTAGGCTGAGCTCTGTGCCGCCCGGCGCGGCTTGCCATCTGTGTGGCTTGACCTGCGCCCCTTCTGTTTGCGTTTGGGGCCTGGTCAGTCTGTCGGGCTGACATCCTGTCCACTGCGGGATCAGAGCAGCATTGCCAGCCTCTTCCCTCCCAGTCGTGGCCCCTGCACCCTCCCCCGGCTGTGTCCCTTCGGGCAGAGAGGAATAGCCCTGAGCAGAAACTCTGTGATGAAGGAATTCTGGTTGCTAGCTGTAGTCCAGCTTTTGATGTGGAGTCTTTTTATATGCTAGTTACTGGCTATTAAACACTTTTTAGGCTTCTAGATCAAAATTTGATGTAAACTGAGCTTCAAAAGCATATGGGAGTTCTTGTAAAAAAAAAAAAATGAGTAAATTTATTATTATTAGCTATGCTGTGCAGTATGTGGGATCTTGTTCCCCAACCAGGGACTGAACCCCTGCCCCCCTGCAGTGGAAGTGTGGGCTCTTAAACACTGGGAATTCCCTAAGTTTATTATTTGAAAATGAAAAACTGAACTGTAGATTAATAGTTTAGTGGTGGGCGATTTTTATGCTATCATTTAAAAGATTGAAAATTGAGAAGGAAAGAAAATTCTTTTTTATTTTCATGGTTTCAAAAAGGTATATATTTAATTTATAATCTACGCATGAACTTTAAAAATATTATATATTTGGAGACACTGCTTTGGGAAATATCCCCAGTGTTTTTGCTTCAAGTAATAAATCCTTCCTTCTCCTTCCGTCTTCCCCCAAATTACATATTTGAAGTCTATTCTGTGAAAGACAAATTAGAATGTAGCATTTTATTTCTGAATTCTGTTGCCATGGTTTTGGGATATGTTATTTTTTAACAGCCGGGAACCTCATCATTTCATTTGTTACAGTGAATAGTAAATGAGGAGAACTCGGGAGGCCCCAGAAAGCCTTTCATCCACCCGGTAACAGGGCAGGCCCTTCGCCACCGCTCCTGTGGTTGATTTTTCTTTTGGTGACTGCTCTCCCACCTGCCTGTCAGCGTGTTGCTTCCAGAATGGAGCTCTGCGGATCTTTGTCAGATTGCATTGGTAACTCAGCTGAGGAACAGGTCAGCTTTGATGTCACCTCATCCTAAGGCCCTTGAATGTTTTCTTTAAGAAGCTGCAGGCGAGTGAGGTCGGACAGGCAGAGTGTGGCTCCTGCGGCTTTAGCGGGCAGCAGGCCTCGCAGGACTGACTGTGCCACAAGCTGCGAGACCGCAGCGAAGCTGTGGGAGTCATGTCTCCAGCTTCTGGGCTGTGGGCCACAGGCCGGTGTGAGGGCGCAGACTGCAGGATGCTGTGCCAAGGACAGCGCTGGTGCCAGGGCCGTGTCGGCATCACAGGAGCGCGGAGACGACCTGGCACAGGGTCGCCCACTCCTGCCCCCTCACCCTCATCACTGTGATCAAACAGAACACAGCCAGTCAGTGAAGAAGCCAGGCTGGTCCTGAAAGCCGACAGAACAGAAGACCCTCATCCACATACCACCAGGTAACCACAGAAACAGCTGCTGTATCGCCACTGGACTGGCATCCTGGGCAGAGGCGCTCTTCGGGAAGCCCTGGTGCAGGTATGTCCCAGGGAAGGGCTGTTGCTCATACTAGTCCTGCAGTCGGCCTCCTGGGGCGGGTGGGGTGGACACGTAGTCCTCTCTCCCAGGCTCAGGCCAGGTCCGTCTCCCTGCAGAAGCCACCCGGTTGTGGTTCTTCACTCAGTTTTGCGGTAAGGCCTCTGAGAATGCTGTGCTGTGACTGATTCTCAGCCACCTTCCTTTGCTCTCAGAGCAGCAGCCGTGCCAGGCCTGCGGGAGCTGGTGGTTCTGCCCCAAGTCCCCAAGGACCACCGCACCAAGGCGAGTGGTCATCCACCTCTGTTACCCTTTCCAACAGCCTCACATCTGATGCTTATGTGCAGCTCTGTCTTTCTTACTAGAGGAAGCAACAGCTCTCACTAAGAAAAGAAAAAAGAGCCCCAAAACACTAACCAAGTTTATACATTGTTTTTAAACCGCCTTGCTAGTAAATAATAAACATTTATCAACAGTTTACTGTTGCTGGGACATGGGCTGAGTATTCTAATGATGATGGTGATGAACTGCTTTCCTTACTTGGTCTGTGTTGGTGCAGCTGTTAAGCATTTTAACTCTCAACAGTCTTAGGAGGTGAATGGTAGTATCCATACAAAAGGAAAACGGAAAGTTCTTTTTCCTTTTTCCATATAAAGGCAACTGAGGTTAAGTGAGCTGCCCGAGGCAGGGAGCTAGTTAGGTGGAAGGAGTGGGGAGGTGACGGGCCGTGCTGCTAAGCTCCATTCTTCTGTTCATGTGTTAATAGGTCCCTGTTTAAGCCTCAGTACTCTTGTGAGTAGGTATTATTTTGCCTGTGTTTTCAAGGTGAAGATGTGGATTCCAAGGTAGTGTGTCCAGCTGTCGCAGTCTGCTCACGACTGAGGGATTTCTCTGAACTTTTAGTACCAACACTGGGAATATCCAGGCAGGCGGGGACAAGTTGGTCACCCTACCCAGAGGTCAGTTCACCTCCCCACAGTGACACATCACTTAAGGGATGTGGTAGTATTGCTAATAAATATCCGTTCTCTGGTCGTGCACGTAGCCCTGTTGGCGTGGAGGCGCAGGGCACCCTGCCCTGGATGGTTACAGCAGCGACAGCAGCAGGGCCCTGTGTGCTGGGTACTGTTGCGAGCGCTTGATGAACTCACTGAGGTGACGTTTTTTGCATGAAAAGTGAAAGGAGGGAAGTCTTGATTAGAACAACAAAAAAGAAATACAAATTTGCTATTTCATTCAGTATTTTGGAATGTCTCCCCATATTACTAAACAGAGCCCCTGCTGAACTATCAACCAAGGAATACAAGTTAAAACTACGAGGTACTGCCAGAAAACTAAGTTTTAAAAACTTAAAACGTAATATCATCTTTGTCCTCAAACCAATTTGTTTTTTTGTAGGTGGTGAGTAAACATATAAACACATTCCTTAATACAAAGCTTTACCTTGTAGCACTCCTGCTGCTGTACACATATGAAATTACACTATTGCTAATTATTACCTAGTTTTTAAAGTTTAAAAATTTAGAAATCATTTTAGCAATGAAAATTTTATACAGGGAAACTCTATAATGGGTGAGCCCTGGGAACATGTTAGTTGTAACAGTGCCCGGTAGTTCTAGTTACTTTCAGATTCTAAACCCAGGAGTTTTAAAATTTGTGATCCATGAACCATCTGAGTAAAAAGTGTTAACACTGATGAAAGTTTAAGTCTAAATTACCAGATTTTTATAATACACAGTTAAGATGACAATTTACCGGCACTGTCAACTTTAAAGACCTGTGATAATGACGTATGAAAGCAGCCTAAACTGTATGCTTATTTGGGATCAGGTATGTAGGAAGATCACCATGTAAAGTAGATTTAAAGTAGATTAAAATCAAAATAAAAATCTGTTTTATGACTGGGATCTCTAAGGCCTCTATGTTGGCAGGTGGAAAACAAACACTAACACCATTCATGCAGCTGACCTAGCTCAGCTTTCAAAAGGTAAAATGTATATAATAACGCTGCTAAATATTAGGTAACATTCGTTTCCCACATGCTATTAAAGAAAGTGCTTCCGAAACCACTTTTTAAAAAATCCCACCTATAAAATATGAGCAATGATTGTTTACTTTTAAGCAAACAAAAATTACATAAATTCCTTTTCAGAGATAAAACTTAATAAATAATAAAACATTTAAAATTTTATTAATCTTTATTAATGCTACTTCAGCCATATAGATATGTTTGCTATGGATAAACTAAAATCATGGTCATATTATCAAATGCAAATTCAGAATTAGTTGCATAAATGAGTATATTTTTTCAAAAATTAGTTTCTTATGGTTTACAATGCATGATATGGAAAGTTTAATATGATGTTAGATAGTTTACCACTTGCCTAAGCTAGAGGAAATTGAATAATTAATAGCAGTCTATAATGGTTCAATAGTTTTTCTTAAAACAATGTTTCTCTATAAATCTATCTTGAGTGTTAAGTTGTAAAATCAATAAAAACAACAGTTTTGCTAGGGTTTTATAGATCAGTTGACTCATTTTGCTTCCCCAGCCCCTGTGGAGCAGCTTTCAGAACTGTTTGAAGACCCAGAAAATCCTACATTGTCTATGAAATAATGACACTGACACACACACATGTTAGTATGATATCAAACAGACTACACTCAGATTCTGGAAGGAGTTTCCATGCAGACAGATTTAAGGTCTCATTATAAGGAAAGTATGCTGCTGCTGCTGCTAAGTCGTTTCAGTCATGTCCGACTCTGTGCGACCCCATAGATGGCAGACCACCAGGCTCCGCCATCCCTGGGATTCTCCAGGCAAGAACACTGCAGTGGGCTGCCATTTCCTTCTCCAATGCATGAAAGTGAAAAGTGAAAGTGAAGTCGCTCAGTTGTGCCTGACTCTTTGCAACCCCATGGGCTGCAGCCCACCAGGCTCCTCTGCCCATGGGATTTTCCAGGCAAGAGTACTGGAGTGGGTTGCCATTGCCTTCTTCAACAAGGAAAGTATCTTTGGTCCTAAAAAGGACAGGAGATTTAGCCTCTGCTGTTGTCTTGTGGAAGATGACTTAAGAAAACACCAGGGAATTCACGAGATCATTTTAAAGAAATGCATTTCGCAGGAAAGGTAGTTTTTGGTCATTTTTAAAATTTAATTTTGTTTGGATTTTATACACGCTCTCAAATAACAAGTGATTACATCAATAGACAACTGTAGACAAAGAAGGAAGGCACGGTATCTGTGCAGGAGTTTTTGGAATGCACTGGGGAAGCTCATGTCACATGACTCCCAAGGATGTTAGCAGAGGCCTTTTTAATTATATTCAGCTCTAAGGTGAGTGCTTTTCTAATAACTTATTAGAAAATCAGTAACCTCACACCAGAACTCCTTGTTACCACAGTGGTTCCTTATCACTGTGTATTTCATTGCTGACTTTGTTTCTATTCACAGATGGTGGTGGTGACCATCTTGGTCCAATAAGTTGCTAATTTAGAAGTAAGCAGAATACACGTATATCAACACCCAGTACTAACTGTATTTTCTAACCATATCCTAGCTATTGGCATTGCCAACTTTTTAGCTTCTATATGACGTTCTGTGTTAAATGACTTGATGACTAAAGGGGAAGCTGGGATACTGAAAATAGATGTTACAACACAAGATCAATTCAGAAAAATGAAAATGGAAAACTTGGTAAATTCATTATGAGATTTATTCAGTAATCAATTTAGATTTTCTAGGAACTTTACCATCATTGCAATTTCTTATATATTTGAGTCCCACTTAGAAATGAATCTTTAAATATACCTTTATAACTGCACACTGGTTTTTCCTTTTTTCTGTTTTGTTTGTTTTGGCTGTGCCACAAAGCTTGCAGGATCTTACTTCCCCAACCAGGGATTGAACCCACGCCCTCTGCAGTGAAAGTATGGAGTTGTAATCACTGGACCGCCAGGGAATTCCCAGAACTGCACAGTGTTGTCCTAAAGAAACATCTTATTTCCAGGATCCACCTGTAATGTCTGAGGATTGACATATAATTAAATGATATCCCCACTCTTAACTTCCTAAGAAGTCCAGAGTATGAGCTGTTTAACCTTATTCTGCCATCTGAGAATCTACACCAGGTTCTGACCACATTATGCCTGTTTTTCCATTTACAAAATGCATATGTGGAGAGGTGATTACTCTGTATTTCATAAAAAATGGCCTCAGTATAACCATATTTTATTTTCAGTGCACTAGAAAGAGAATAAGTCTGTGCCACTTCCTGAACACCTAATTAGCAAGCTGCTTTCATGCAGTGACCTGTGTAAGGACAGATTCATTGGTATATATGCTTTCCTCTCCCACAGGGTTGACAGAGTGGCTACAAAGAAACATGAGACACTCAGTATCTTGTAATAACCTATAATGGAATATAATCTGCAAAAAACCTAGTCACTCTGCTGTACACCTATAACTAACACATGTAAATCAACTATACTTCAATTTAAACTAGACAGATTCAGAGTTCAGAAAACATTATATACTAGAGGGTAACCCTGGGTCTTTTGCCTTCTAATATAAGGTCCACCTCAGTCCAGATCATTTGGTTGTAACTCAAACTGATCTGTGGTGGCCTCAGCCTGCCACAGGTTGGAGCAGGCCTTGGGTTTCCAGCCAGAAATTGAGGCCGGCTTGCAGTGGTGAGAGCACCAGATCCTATCCACTAGGCCAGTGGTCAGTGACCAGGCTACTGGCCCTTTGGCTTTGCAGAAAAGAGTTTTCACAGACGGAAAGTGGTGAAGCAAATGAAGTTTTTATTAGGAAGAGAATACAGTACCTGTGGATGGAGAAGGGGTGGACTCAGAGTCCCTGAGTTGCACCCTGGTGGCAGTCTGAATTACTTCTGTAGGGCACTTCTGCGTTTCCTTTGGCCAATCATTTTGATTTGCCTGGTTCACAGCCCATGTTTGGTATATTTCAGGATCAAGGTTGTATATTGTCACCCTGCTTATTTAACTTATATGCAGAGTACATCATGAGAAATGCTGCGCTGGATGAAGCACAAGCTGAAATCAAGATTGCTGGGAGAAATATTAACCTCAGATATGCAGATGACACCACCTTTACGGCAGAAAGTGGAGAAGAACTAAAGAGCCTCTTGATGAAAGTGAAAGAGGAGAGTGAAAAAGTTGGCTTAAAACTCAACTTTCAGAAAACTAAGATCATGGCATCTGGTCCCATCACTTCATGACAAATAGAGAGGGAAACAGTGAGAGAGTTTATTTTTTGGGGCTCCAAAATCACTGCAGGTGGTGACTGCAGCCATGAAATTGAAAGATGCTTGCTCCTTGGAAGAAAAGTTATGACCAACCTAAACAGCATATTAAAAAGCAGAGACATTACTTTGCCAACAAAGGTCTGTCTAGTCAAAGCTATGGTTTTTCCAGTAGTCATGTATGGATGTGAGAGTTGGACCATAAAGAAAGCTGAGCTCTGAAAAACTGATGCTTTTGAACTATGGTGTTGCAGAAAACTCTTGAGAGTCCCTTGGATTGCAAGGAGATCCAACCAGTCCATCCTAAAGGATATCAGTCCTGAATATTCATTGGACTGATGCTGAAGCTGCAACTCCAATATTTGGCCACCTGATGCGAAGAACTGACTCACTGGAAAAGACCTGGATGCTGGGAAAGCTTGAAGGTGGGAGGAGAAGGGGACAACAGAGAATGAGATGGTTGGATGGCATCACTGACTCAATGGACATGAGTTTGAGTAAACTCGGGGAGTTGGTGATGGACAGGGAGGCCTGGCGTGCTGCAGTCCATGGGGCCGCAAAGAGTCGGACCCAACTGAGCAACTGAACTGAGGATCCTCCTGTGTGTTCACACGCATCTCTTAGCCAACATGGATTCTACTGAAGAGACCTGTGGGTAGCCTGGCATTAGTTAGCATCACTCCCCTTTGACCTCAAGGGGGACCTTTTTGTGCATATGTGGTCACGGAGGTCTGACTTTGAGAAGGAGATATCTGTGGTCTGGGCAGGGACCAGTCTCCTCCCTTAATTGTCCTACTCTTCTTGTCTTGGGAGTTTTGGTCCACAGGGAGTGAATCTCCAATTGCTTTGCTCTGTGTGTGTGTGTGTGTGTGTGTGTGCGTGCACATGCAACATCATTTTCTTGCCTTAAAACTATGTAGAATAGCATAAGAGTCTAGGAAGTTGTCTTTTCTTATTTTTCTTCATGCACTCCTTATGGTCAGGATCTTCTGCCCATGAAGATAAGCGATTTGAAGGAAGACAGTGCCGGAATGATTAATTTTCTTTGACTTAAAATTTAATATTTGTTTTAAAAGTTAAGCTGCTACCTACATTTGGTAATGTTACAATCTTCTAATAGTGGTTTATCATGGCTGAGAGACTATTTGTGTGCACACCCCAAGAGCATCAGTAACATCCTTTTATGAATATTTCGCTATATGGGTGATGTTGCAGACCTTTGTCCTTAAAGCAGTAAAGTACCTTTGGTCCAGATTTTCCTGGGTATGTGCTGTGTACATCTGTCTGCTTATCAAAGCTTATCTTGATTGGAAGTGACATGTCCAGGAGTATAAAGATGGTAATAAAAATGCAAAGGGCAACCTGAGCCCCAGTAAAACAAGGTGAAGTGCTTCAACTATGGAGCTTGTTGAAGCAAGTGCTTCAACTTGAGCCCCTCTGAAGCTTTCAGAAGGCTTTACACACATCAAGTGTGTGCAGGTCTGTGTCTGCCTCACTTCAGTGGGTTAGGGTGTGGGATGCACTTTCACTAGTCGTGTGGAGTTGTTGCGAACCTAAACTCTAAAAGAAAAGGGTGAGCCTACAAGAAGTTACTCTGATGTTTTGTGTAAATGTGGTCTTCATATTAGAGGTTTCTAAAAGTTGTCAAAATCAGCCATTAATTAATGTTGGACCCTTTGAGGTCAGTAGCTCAGTCCCTCATCACTTGAGGATTGTGGAGTTTGTACACGTGTGTGATGTGGGTCTGTGTTTACATTGCTTCTGGTCCTTGTATGGTTCACCTGAGCCCACCTGTGAATTGGCGTTACACTGCCCCAGACTGAAAGCATGAACTGCCCTAGAGATTTAGATCCTAATGTTTATTCTTTGCCAGGTGCTGGTTACAAAATCATAACCTGAAATGAAAAGATGGTAAATAGATCAAATAGCTTTTTTTGTTATTGTTGCAAGTTCAGTTGGCACCTGAACATTTGGATAGATTAGTTAAAAATCCATATATCTTGGTAATTTGAACATATGGCCATATCTTAGTGTTTAAATGACAGCAGTGTTTAACATATAATCCAACATATCCACAGACTCATCAGTTCTTATTAGACGGTCTTCAAGACTCTAATCTGAAGGTTTGTTCTGTAATAAGGAAATGTTAGTTTCAGTTCAGTCGTTCAGTTCGAGTTAGTTTAGGAATAGCTAAATTTGTGCATTGAATTTATGAACAAAAAGTTTTTAAGTTTTTAACAACTGTGCAAAGAGTAGTGTTATTAACTAGGTAATTTGAATTGCAAAACTATTTTCACGTGGAATGCTTTTAAGTTGATAGGTTGCTTAATAGAAGTGTTAATATAACACCTTGTTTCCATTATCGCAATTTGTAAAACCTGCAGGGGCCGAGGTTCTTTCTACTTGTATTAATTTTAAAGGACACATATTCAACTCTCGGTGCAGTGGTGCCTGCTATGTCTGCGACGCAGCACTGGCAGTGGCCGTAGACAGCGAGCGTGGCCCCCGGGGACGTCACTCCTTTGTCCATCATCCCCGCTTCGGTGAAGGGGCAGAAAACAGACTCGCCTCTGGGTAACACGAGCTGGAGCCCAGCATCTGAGCAGCTTTCTTAACACAGACTCATACTCCTTGTGCCTTCTCATTTGATGAGAAATGAGCCTTTCTTTAAAGGCAAGTTTTGAGAGTCCCAATAAGAAACAGGTGTGAAGTTTTTTTTATTGTTTTTTCATTTTAATACAAAGGGTTCCGGAGAGTGTGCATTTGCATAATGCCTGCAGGCCGCTCACCTGAGCCTCTTGTAGATCCTGTGGAAGAGAGAGGTTAGGCTTTCCTACTTGCCGAGAGCACCGCGAAGCCGCGTGGAGAGTGGGGGCACGGGGAGCGGCCGGCGAGCAGGAAAGGGGCCCGCCGCCGCCCCCAGCCCGTGAGCCCCGCGGAGGGAAGGGACTGGCCAACTGACTCAAGGTATATTGGCTTTCATATTCTCCAACTGCGCTTTTCAACCTGGGAGGGGCAGAAACACCCTGCAAAGGTTAAGGAGGGTGAGAAGGAGCCGCTTTCCAAGCCGGACAGTGCTGCCGCCCAAGCGGATCACCGACTGGGCTGGGGTATCTCCGCCCGCGGCCTGCCACCGGGCGGGCCCTGCTACGAACACCGGGAAGAGAGGGCTGCACAGGCTGTGCCTGGAGGGTCGGCCTAAGGTTTGAGTGTTCCTGAGTGGCCCGCGCCCGCGGCCCAGAGCCGCCTGCTCTCCCGCATCGGCCTCCCCTCCTCAGGTGCGGGGAGAATCCCAGTCTGCACCTCTGGCTCCGGGAGACCCCACGGCCCAAGTCCCGCTTGGTCCCGGGCGGCTGGACCTCCTCCTGGCTTGCCTCCTGTCC
This sequence comes from Muntiacus reevesi, assembly GCF_963930625.1. NCBI lineage: Eukaryota > Metazoa > Chordata > Mammalia > Artiodactyla > Cervidae > Muntiacus > Muntiacus reevesi. The sequence goes on along the minus strand of NC_089252.1, from coordinate 914,146 downwards.
CAAGGTGGGTGTTGGCACTGCCCTGGTCGCCGTGCCGGCTGGCCTTGTGCCAAGCACGTGTGAAACGTCATTTATTTGTCTAGTGGCCGCGCTGTGTCTCCTTTGCTGCACTCAGGCTTTTCTCGAGGTGCGGTTGAGGGGGCTGCTCTCCCTTGCGGTCGCTGGCTTCTCTGTCATCGGGAGGCTCGTGGGGAGCCTGGGTTCTGGGGTGCTTGAGCTTCAGTAGTTGTGGTACGTGGGCTCAGTTGTCCCTCGGCGTGTGGAACCATCCGCGTCCCTTGCACTGGCAGGCGGATTCTTAACCTTTAGCCACCAGGGAAGTCTGAAAAGAACTTTTTTTTTTCCTTTTTTTAAACAGTTGGAATATGGTGCATGAGTCCCATCTTTGTTGTAGGGGTCTGGGGTTCATTCCGTGCTTTTCCTTTGGGTACTGAATTCTGCATTCAGTTAGGAAACATCATATTCAAGTTACTTCTCGTCCTCCGACCTCGTTGCCCTTCTGTTTCTGCCTGGAATGCTCCAAACGATGCCTGAATCAGCTACTTCTTTGTTCCTTGATCTGGAAGGACCGGTGTTATCCTTAGATTCGTTGTTGGGAAATTAATGTACTCCAGGAAAGTGTCATGTGATCTTTAAGGCCCATTCAAGCACGGACCCCAGAGTGATTCATGCTCCACATTTTGCTGGTTATCAGACCACAGGTCAACAGGGTAGGGTGTGTGCAAAAGGATGTTTGTACTCAGGCAGCCTAAGAGACGGGGAAGGAGCCGAATGAACAAATCAGCTCAGAGTCCAAAGCATATTCCTAGACGGCTTAGGACCAGAAGTTTGGTCTCCTTTCCTTCCCCTCCCCCCAGTTTTAAACATTGTGTTAGAATATACAGACCATAAAATTTACCATCTTAACCACACTTAAGTTTACAGTTTGGTGGCATTAAATACTTCTACACTGTTGTGCCACTGTCACCACCATCCATCCACAGAACATTTAAAAAATATTTATTTTATGGGTTGATGGGACTTTTAAAACATTTTGTTTGACTGAGTTGGGTCTTAGTTGTGGCACACAGGGTCTTTGGTTTTCTTTGCGGCATGTGGGATACCTGACCAGGGACTAAACCCGGGTCCCCTGCACTGGGAGCACAGAGTCTTAGCCACTGGATCGCCAGGCAAGTCGCCAGAACATTTTTATCTTCCTAAATTGAAATGCTGTCTCTATTCAACAGTGACTCCCAAATCTCACCTCCCCCAGCCCCTAGAACCCAGCATTCTAGTTTTTGTCTCTCTGTATGATTTTTGCCAACTCTAGGGATCTCCTTTAAATGGAATCATTTGGTGCTAGTACTTTTATGAGTGGCTTATTTTACTGAGCACAGTGTCCTCCAGATTCATCCATGTTGTGGTGTGTGTCAGAGTGTCCTTCCTCTTAAAGGCTGAATGAATTCCGTTGTATGTATTTCCATTTTCTGTTTACCCGTTCTTCCATGAACAAGGTGGCTGTGAACATGGGTGCCCAAAGGCCTCACGCGTTTGCTTTCACTTAATGCTCAGGGCATATGGGCTCCGGTGAGGGTCAGCTGTGAGGTGCACATGGCCTGAGAGAAGGGCAAGTTGTACCTGGTGCAAGATGAGCCATGACTCCCTTCTTGGTGTTTTTCTGTACTTTACAAATTGATGTGTTCACTCAGTTCTTTAAAAATACAAGGGGTGTGTCATCTAACAGTGTTACCAGTTGGAAAATGTGATTAAATCCAATTGACCCACTCATAAGTGAGATCAGCGTGTCTGTCTTTTGACTGACTTCACTTAGCGTGGTGCCCTCAGGTCCATCCATGTTGTCACAAATGGCAAGAGTTTATTCTTTTTTATGGCTGAGTAGTATTCCTTTGTGTATATATGTATTTATGTAAATATATTAATGAAAATTTTATGTATATAATTATACCAGGCCGTTAGCATTTTCTCTACATATGTAGAGGCTCCTATGTTGGGTGCATAAATAGTACTTCTTGTTGTTTAGTTGCCAAGTTGTGTCTTACTCTTTGCAACCCTATGGATTATAGCCCGCCAGGCTCCTCAGTCCATGGGATTTCCCAGGCAAGAATACTGGAGTGGGTTGCCATTTCCTCCTCCAGCATAAATATTTACAAATGTTATATCCTCTTGTGGACTGATCCTTTTATCATTGTGTGATGCCCTTTGTGTCTCATCACAGACTTCATTTTAAAGTCTATTTTGTTTTAAAGTATAGCTGTTGCAGCTTCCTTTTGGTTTCCACTTGCATGGAACATCTTTTTCCACTCCTTCATTTTCAGCCTATGTTTGTTCTTACATCTGATGTGTAGATAGCATATAGATGGGTCTTGGTTTTTTATTTAATCCATCAGCCACTGTCTTTTTTTTTTTTTTTTTTAAGTCAGTCTGTCTTTTTCTTTTTTCAGTTTAAATTATTTTTATTTTATTTTTTCCCCAATTATTTTTATTAGTTGGAGGCTAATTACTTTACAGTAGTGTAGTGGTTTTTGCCATACATTGACATGAATCAGCCATGGATTTACATGTGTTCCCCATTCTGAACCCCCCTCCCACCTCCCTCCCCATCCCATCCCTCTGGGTCATCCCAGTGCGCCAGCCCTGAGCAGTCTGTCTTTTGATTAGAAAATTTAACCAATTTAAATTTAAAGTTATTATCGATGGGTATATACACATGCCCATTTTGTTACCTGGTTTCTGACTGTTTAGTAGTTTCTCTGCTTCTTGTTACTCTCTCCCTTGTGGTTTGATGACTTTCTTTAGTGTTTTTCTTAGATTCCTTTCTATTATGTATATGTTGTAGTTAAGAGTTATTTTTACTACTTTAGTTTCTTAACCTTCATATTAACTTTATAATGATAAATCCACATTTTGCCTTTTTATACAGTTCATGGGGTTCTCACAGCTGGTATACTGGAGTGGTTTGCCATTCCCTCAGAACTCTTCACTATGACCTATCCATCTTGGGTGGCCCTAAATGGCATGGCTCATAATTTCAAGTTAGGCATGAACTTGGGCAAGCTCTGGGAGATGGTGAGGGACAGAAAAGCCTGGTGTGCTGCAGTCCATGGGGTCCTGAAGAGCTGGACACGACTTGGTGACTGAACAACAACAATTCACTACCTTTATCTTTTTCAGTGAGAATTAGACTTTCATATATTTTCTTTTTACTAATTAGAGCTAAAAATCGTTCTTTTCACATTTCTTGTAAGGCTGGTTTACTTGTGATGAACTCTATTACTTTTTGCTTGTCTGGAAGATTCTTTATCTCTCTCTCTCAGTTCTGAATGATAACTTTGCCAAGAGAGTGTTATTGGTTGGAAATGTTTTCTTTCAGCACTTTGAATATATTGTGCTACTCCTTACTGGCCTGCAAAGTTTCTGCTGAAAATACTGCTGATGGTATATTGGGGCTTCTCTTGTATATAAGTTGTTTTTATCTTGCTGCTTTTTTTAAAGTATAGATTTACAATATTACATTAGTTTCAAGTGTACAACATAGTGAATACATATTTTTATAGATTATACCCCATTAAAAATTATTACAAAGTAATGATTATAATTCCCTGTGTTGTACAATATCTCCTTGCTGGTTATGAATTTTATACACAGTAGTTTCTATAACTTAGTCCCATACTGCTAACATGCCCCTCCCCATTTCCCTCTCCCCAGAGGTAACCACTAGTTTACTTTTTCTATCTGTGAGTCTGTTTTAGTTTTGATATATATATTCACTAGTTTTATATTCCAGAAATAAATATCAAAGAGTATTTGTCTTTCTCCATCTGATTTATTTCACTAAGTGTATTTTCTAGGTCCTCCCATGCTGCTGCAAATGGCAGTGACTCCTTTTTTTCTTATGACTGAGTAATATTCCATTGTGTGTGTGTGTAGTAATATTCCATTGTATGTGTGTTTAGTAATATTCCATTGTATGTGTGTGTGGTAATATCCCATTGTGTGTGTGTGTGGTAATATCCCATTGTGTGTGTGTGTGTAGCAATATCCCATTGTGTGTGTGTAGTAATATTCCATTGTGTGTGTGTGTGGTAATATCCCATTGTGTGTGTGTGTATACAGTAATATCCCATTGTATGTGTGTGTACAGTAATATTCCATTGTGTGTGTGTAGTAATATCCCATTGTTCTGTGTGTGTGTAGCAATATCCCATTGTGTGTGTGTGTGTAGTAATATCCCACTGTGTGTGTGTGTGTAGTATATTCCATTGTGTGTGTGTGTAGTAATATCCCATTGTGTGTGTGTGTAGTAATATCCCACTGTGTGTGAGTGTGTGTGTAGTAATATCCCATTGTGTGTGTGTAGTACTATTCCATTGTGTGCGTATGTACAGTAATATCCCATTGTGTGTGTGTAGTAATACCCCATTGTGTGTGTGTAGTAATATCCCATTGTGTGTGTGTGTGTGTAGTAATATCTCATTGTGTGTGTGTAGTACTATTCCATTGTGTGCGTATGTACAGTAATATTCCATTGTGTGTTTGTGTAGTAAGATTCCATTGTGTGTGTGTAGTAATACCCCATTGTGTGTGTGTAGTAATACCCCATTGTGTGTGTGTAGTAATATCCCATTGTGTGTGTGTGTGTGTGTGTAGTAATATCCCACTGTGTGTGTGTGTGTGTGTGTGTAGTAATATCTCATTGTGTGTGTGTAGTACTATTCCATTGTGTGCGTATGTACAGTAATATTCCATTGTGTGTTTGTGTAGTAAGATTCCATTGTGTGTTGTGTAGTAAGATTCCATTGTGTGTGTGTAGTAATACCCCATTGTGTGTGTGTAGTAATACCCCATTGTGTGTGTGTAGTAATATCCCATTGTGTGTCTGTGTGTAGTAATATTCCATTGTGTGTGTATGTAGTAATATTCCACTGTGTGTTTGTGTGGTAATATTCCATTGTGTGTGGGTACAGTAATATTCCATTCTGTGTGGAATTTGCAGTGCTTCCCTGGTAGTTGCTTCAGTTTATATTCAGTTCGTGTGGATAGGCTCGTATGAAGACTGTGATTTGGTTCTGGAGGAATAACACAGACCCTCGGTTTGCCATCAAACACATGTGGGCTTGCTTGACGCAATTGCTGGATCCACTAGAAGCAACACTTGTGTGGAGAGAGCTCTTCCCCCGCCACACTGGCTTGGGGTCAAGAGGGTTCAACTCAAGAAATGTTTCCTTATAAAGCTCCCTGGGAAAGGGAATGTGGAAAATGGTGCTTGTTTCCTGGAGGGGGCACCATTCCTTAGGAAACTGTCTGGTAAAGCAAAGTTCTCAATTCCTGACAGTTACCTTTTTATGAAGATCCTGAAGAAAATAAGATAAATGAGGAAACATGGAGAAGGAACTTGTGTGTTGACTTGGAGAGGTCTTTGGGGTAAGAGATATGTAGCAAGTTGATGTCAGAGGCAGAAAGGAGTAGGTGTGATGTTGGAAGAAAAAGTTAACCACCGAATAGTATTTCTGCCCGTCAAGAAACACTTCTTGAAGGTTATCTGATATTAAATTAGGATCTCAGCACCAGCATTTTCCAGACACCTTTGTGACTTACCACAAGATGCCATTGCCAGTCTTTGGCTGCTCTGTGTAAAACTGAGACACTACATAACCACTGATTGGTGGACAGGGTCTCCTTTTCGGCTGCAAGGCTGGTTCTCCTGAAGTGTCGCAGGCTTTGGGGCTGGCAACATGTGTCACTACAAGGTCACGTGACCTGCACTCCCCAGCTGGTCAGCCAGGTACCTGCATCTCTGACTCCACCCCTGAGTCAACTCAGAACATGGATCCAGCCTCAGTACCCGCCTCTCCAGCTGCCCCTCACAAGTGTGGGGTCACTCTAGAAGTGCTGCTGGTGTTCCCTCCCAATGGAAAGGGCTGTCTGTAGCCCAGCATCAGGGAGGGTGTAGTGCAATGCCTCATGCTGGTAAAGCATATGTGCTATTTCTTCCAGGAATTGTTGGTGCTTGTTGCTGTCACCTTGACATTTGTAATTTATTGCATGAGTGGATCTTGATGTATTTATCATTGACAGTACTAGATGTATAAGTGTTATTGGAAATTTTTCAAACCAGGGTGTATTTCCAAAAAGCTGCATGGTTAGTTTTTCAGTAAAGCTTTTTCATATTGACTTCCAAAGAAGGTTCTGGACCTAAGATACAACCACCTCCTGTCACATATGAGTGCAATTTGTCATTTGAAATGCCCCACTGCCTACTTCAGTCTGATCCCGTTTTTCCCTCTGTAAAATGGGACTACTGCTGCTTGCCTGTGAAGAATGTGAGCATTAAGGGAACAAACCTGGCACATGAGAGGCACTTGGTAAACATTAGAGGCGTTTCATCCTGAGGGGTAAATTTATCTCTGCTGATCGTTAACACACATTCTCTCTGATATTTAGAACCAGCTGGAAAATATTAAAAGCAAAAAAAGAGTTTTTATTCTTTGATATATAAAAACCAAGAAAACTTTCATGTGTATACAACATAGTTTTTTTTTTTCTTTTCCTTTTTTTTAAGAAGAAAATTGCAGAAATATAGACTTGGGTAGAAAAATACACTCAAGCAGCTGCTCAAGACAATTTGTAACTCCTAAAATTATGAACAATAGCACAGAAATCTCAGCATAAGCCTTTTTTTCCTTTAAAAAATTATTCACATTTGTTTAACAACTTAAGATATGGTAAGAAATATAACTTTCCTTCTTGGTAACACATCTTGTTTTTGAGAAGATATTCAGTGACCAGCAATAACTTAGTGATAGAACCTTTACCTTAGAGTTTTGGTTCTATGACACTTGTCATAGTAAAAGAAATACTTCCTACTCCTGGGGCCCCAAAATGCTCATATAATTTATTGGAGCCCATAAACTTGGGGGGTTCTAGACCTCAGAGGGGGAGCATCTTTGGTCTTCCCTGTATTTTAGTACCAAAACAGACAGTGATCCTGGCATACAAATAACAAAAACAAAGGTGCAGGAGACCATAGATACTCAGTAAAAGCTATTTATGTCCAATAAATAGTTTCCAAAAATAATTTTCTTTTCACTTAATGAATTCAGGAGAAATAAAAACATTGTGATACACTGTTTGACATCTGTTATCAAACTGACATCCATAAAGTCAGTTCTGCCACTGACCAGCAGGGAGTGCTAGACCACAGGAGAAGCAGCTGCATAGTTTCCCAAAGGGCAACCTACAAAAATACCTGTATTTACATGAAAACTTTTTGGGTGAAAAAGTTTAGTTTTCAAAGGATAAATGTAACATTTTCTCCTCAACACTGGGTTCAAGCAAAAAAATACACTTCATATAAAATTTGGATGAAACATGAATAAACTTTAAGATGACTAAATATGTAAATATTGGTAGAATATCAAAGGGAAGTGATAATGAATTTACTCTGTGTTAAAAATCTTTACATTTCATGTGACTTGTTATTTAAAAGCAAAGATGCAGAACACATAACATCTGAATGGCTGAGACCTCTCAGAAGCCCGAGTGACGTGTGGCTGGCTTGGCCACCATTCCTCAGGGAAACACATCATAACCACCCTCAGAGTCACAGTCCCAGGAACTGACTGGTGTTTATCTCAGAGTAGGTAATGGCTTTTGATCACAGATGGTGAGCTGCACCTCCCACTCTCTTCCAAAGTTAAATTCACCTTCAAAGGCCTCACAAAGTTGCCCACAGGGCGAGTCCGCCGCCACAACCACCATGACCACTTCACATGGGTTCTCTCTTCCCAGTGAGGTGGCTATTTGAGACAGGACTACAAACTGTGAAATTCTGAAATTAATCCTCTGCAGTCATGCTTAGTACAGTTTGTGTGCACTTGCTCTTAAATTCCAGTCTCTGCCTTCTTGCCACATTCTGCCTTCACAGCCTTCTGGCCCATCAGCAGGATCAGTGCAAGTCTGCAGGAAAGCACAGTGAAAACGTGACAACTATTTACTGGGTTGGCCAAAAACTTTCTTCAGGCTTTCCCAGAGAATCTTACAGAAAAACCCGAATGGGTTTTTGGCCAACCCAATACAAAAGTAATTTAAAGGCTTCATTTAAAAAAAGTATGTTTTTAAAATTTAAAAATGAAATATTTTCTGCATTTAGGTCATTTCTACCACTTCACAAAGGTGCTGGACCCTATACCTGGGCTAGTATAGACTGTGCATGTGTGTGTATTTTATGTTCTACAGAGAAACTATAAAAATAGGTGTTTTTTTTTTTTTCTATTCATGAGCTGAAAGAATAGGGTTATGGATGAAAAGGGAGGGATAAGTAAAAACAACAAATAGGAGGAATGAAGTATACAATTTTTTCTTATTTTAAAATTGGAATAAAATTTTAAAAGTATTTCTCCTTGATAAACTGAGCTGTCTGGTGCCTGGCCCTACAGGGTGACCGCCGGCCCGTGCTCCTCCACCCCTCCCGGGGGCAGGGCCAGGCTGTGGCGGGGGTCAGAGCGGAGCGAGCTGAGAAGCCTCTGGACGCTGCCCTCTCGCCCGGGGCTGTGCAGGCCGGGCGCCAGGCCCGCGCCGTTGACGCGCGTGAGGCTGCCTGGAGGCGGCCTGGGCGCCAGCCGAGGCTCCAGCACGCCCTCGAGGACCACGTCGGCCTCCTCGTCGCTCTCCATCTCGTCCGGGGGCAAGTTCTGCAGGACGTGGGCCATGGGCAGGCTGTGGCGGCTGGCCGTGCTGTCCGAGGAGCGGCCGGAGCTGCCTGAGGCGCGGCTGCCCCGCACCACGTTGTTCCTCTGGTTGGCGGGCTTGACCGTCACGATGAGGTTGTGGCTGTTGGCGATCATCATGTCCGTGACCTGGTCCAGTGTCTTCCCGGCCACCTCGATCCCGTTCACCTCCAGGACCTCGTCATCCACGGCCAGCAGCCCGGTGCTCTCGGCGAGGCCGCCAGGCACCATGCGGGAGATGAAGACGCCGGGCACCTTCTCCAGCCCCTGTGGGGCCACACGCACGCTCGTGCCATCGCGAATGTAGAAGCCCAGCGGCTTCTGGCAGCCGTGCCGGTACAGCCTCACGCGGCGGTGCGTCTCGGGGACGATGTCCACGTCGATGATGGAGGACACGGGGCGGAAGTCGTGCGGTAGGCCGATGTGCAGGTGTGTGCGCCGGCGGGGGCCGTCCTCCCGCAGGGCCAGTGGGCGCCGCCGCCTGGACAGCGAGCCCGCCCCGAAGCTGCAGTGCTCAGCCTCTTCTGGAAGGGCACAGAGAGGACAGTGAGAGCACAGATCGGGGGCAGCCGGGAAGCACAAGTCAGGCTGCACTGAACACTCAGAGCGTCAGGTAAGTCCTGACTTTCTGCAGCTCTCCTCCCACCACCTCTCTGATGTGTGACCCCAGAAAGTCTGAGACGGTGAGGAAATCAAATGGTGTAAAGAACCAACTAAAACACAAAGCTCCCACGCATGCCTTGGAGCTGAATCATCAATTCATTTTGTCACACGTCAGCTTTTGGGAGAGTCTCGGCTTCCTGGATGACATACAGGCTACTGCAATAACTTCACTAGTGGTTTTGATGAGTCTACAGCAATCCTGTGCATCAGCCAAACTGGCCCAGCAATATTCACCAGGCAAATGTTGGATGCCAAGTTCAAGCACAATCACCTCCCTAAATTCAGCTCTACAGGCAACCAACAGAATGGTTGGAAGGTTAAGACAACTAGCAACAGATGCAAGGTTTAAATGTGTCTGACTGGGTTCTGCAGTTACAGGGGAGCAGAGACACCAGGAACGGCCCCCACCTGGACAACAACTACAGGGGCAGAGTCTGTCTGATGTAACTAATTTGGAACTTGAGAGTCTGTTGAAGGCTCAACTTCCAAGGGAAGAGCTGGATGCTAATGGCAGTCAATTCTGGGTAATTTCAGCTCTTGGGACAGTAGCAGATACCTAGTCCACCCCCAGCACCCTGGCAGGCAGCTGTGCACTGATCCTGGGGCAGTTTGTGGGACCTGTCCTCCAAACTTCAGGTATCTGCTCCGACTACTGATTGCTCCTTCTCATCACAAAGATGTAGAGGGGTGGGTGGCTATTGCTGCACCTCCCTGTGTTGTTGCAAGCCCCTCCCCTTCCACCTGAAGGAACATCCCAGAGAGCAAGAGGACTGGCACCCTTTCTCTCCCTTCATTTTTCACCTTTTCCCATTTTGGGAGCCAAAGTTTCAAGTCCAGGACATTAAAAACAGCTGCATATGTAGGGAAAGTCAGAAAGTGACTGGACATGCTCAAGGAAAGGCTCAGAAAGGACCTTAGAAGACCTTAAGTTCACACTTTAATGTTGATACTCCGCACAGAGACAGTCTACAGCAATTAAAAAAAAATAACAACTGTAGCAAATCCTGGGGAAGGTGTACAATCTAATTTCCAGAGCTACCACATTTTGAATACCCATTGTTCAACAACAGAGAATCGCAAAGCCTGCAAAGAAACAAGAGTGTGCCCTCACTCAAAGGAAAATCATCATAGAAACTGCCCCTGAAACAGCCTGATGGCAGATTTACTAGACAAAGACTTTAAAACAATGGCCTAAGACATGATCAAAAACAAAAAGATACTGGGCAAGTCAAGAAAACAACGTGTGAACAAAATGGAAATATCAATAGAGAGACAGAAAACCTAAAAGGAAACTAAATAGAAATTCTGGAGATGAAATTACAATAATGGGAAGTAGTGAATGGGGGATTCCAAGGCAGATTTGAGCAGGCAGAAGAAGGAATTAGTGAACTTGAAGACAGGACAGTAGAAGTTATCCTTTCTGAGGAAAAACAACAAAAGGTTAAAGGAAAGTGAACAGAGCCTAAGCAATCACCTGGACACCATTAAGCAAACTGACATGTAGTTTGCGAGAGTCTCCGAAGGAGAAGAGAAAAGGGTGGAGGGACTATTTGAAGAAATAATGGCTAAAAACTCCCAAATGTGATGAAATGTGCAAGTGTAAATGTCCATGCTCAACAGCCTCTAAGTCAGAAGTCAAAGAGACCCAAGATGACAATATGATCAAGCTTAATTAAGACACAATGTAAGTTTACATGCTCCAGAACCCAGAAGCAGTAATACGAAAGGAAATATATGAAAGGAAATAATATGAAAGTTGGGTCAGACCCAACTGTTGATCTCAGAGAGTCCTGGGTAGGTAGGAGGTGACTGCAGATCACCCTAGGGACACAGATGCTGGTGGCAGTCATTTAGGGGAACTCATTCTGTCACGAGGACTCTAGCACTAGAAAGTGCCATTTTTGGCTTCTCCCCCTAGCTTGTTAGCTTCAGGACCTAGCCCCTCCCCTGCCTAACAGTCTGTAGGCACCAGCAGTGGGAGCTGGGCAGGGACACAGCACCACCTACCAGCATGCAGGTTGCCCAAAGACCTCCTGAGTCCACAGCCACTCCTGCAAACACCTTCTCCACCAGAAGACCCTGGCATCACACACTGGAGCTACATTCAGCGTTCCCCTAGGCACACTGCAGCTAGAGACTCAGGACCCAGCTCTGCTCACCAATGAGCCTCAGAGCCCCCTGAGTCCTGGCCACCAGCAGACAGACACCAGCCCCAGGAACACTGCAACCAGAGACTCCAGGACCCAGCTTCGCCTGCCAGTGGGTAGACCCTGGCCATAGAATTACTGCAGCTTGCCTTATCAGGTCTCAGGCCATCAGCAAGCTGACAGCAGTCTTAGGATATCTCAGGATCCAGTCGTCAACACCACTCCGCTCCCAACCCAACAGTGGGATGAAACCTGCTATGAAACCCCAATGACCTTTCAGTGAGAGGCCTCAGGACCTGGCTTCAACCACCAGTGAGTCAGAACTAGCCCCTGGACCCCCAGTCCCCAGAATCACCCACCTTAAAGCCAAGAGTGGCTCTGAGATACCTTAGACTCCTCAGCCAGCTGCCCAAGGAGAAAGTCCCACTCACCAGCAGACCAGTATCAGCTGTGGGATACTGGAGAACCTACCCACCAACAGGCCAACACTAGATCCAGGAACTCTGGTTCTGCAGCCATCTATCCATCCCGGAACCAGGCTCTGCCCAACAGTGAGCACCAGATCTGTGAGCAGCCAGGGTTTTGCAGCCAGCTGCCCTGTGACCTGGCTCTGCCACCTGGAGGCCAACAGTCTCCACTCAGAGTAGAGCCTGGCAAACCAGCAGACGGGGCCAGTTGCACCTACCAGACTGCCCATAGAGTCATCCTGCCGCAACAAAAGGGCCCACAAGCCCTTATGCAGCATATAGCTCTGGTGACCGGAGAGGTGTGTGCTGTGAGGAACATATGACATCTCCTAAAAAAGGCTGCTTCTCTAAGATCAGGAAATGTAACCAACATATGAGATACACAGAAATAAAAACAGCAAATGAGGCAATAGAGGAACAGATTCCAAAAAAAAACAAAAAAACAAAAAAACAGAAGAACCAAGAGAAATAGAGATAAGCAGTTTACCTGGTAAATAGCTCATGGTAATGACCATAAACGTAATCAAAAAACTTGGGAGAAGAATGGATGAGCAGGTTGAAAAGTAAGAAGTTTTAAACAAAGAGCAAGAAAAAATAAAGAATGATCAGAGATATACAATAACTAAAATGAAAATACACTAGAAGGAATCAACAGCAGATTAAATGATGCAGGTATGGATCAGCGAGCTGGAAGACAGGGTAGTGGAAATCAGAGTAGTGGAAGCTGAACAGAAAAAAAATGAAATGAGGACAGTTTAAGAGGTCTCTAGGATAATATCAGCTGTATTAACAATTGCATCAAAGGGGTCCCAGAAAGAGAAAAAGGGATTGAAAATACACTTAGGATATACTAGCTGAAAACTTCCCTAACCTTGGAAAGGAAGCAGACATCTAGGTCCAGGAAGTAGAAAGCCCACGCAGGATCAATCCAAAGAGGATCACACCAAGATAATTTGTACTTAAAATGGCAGAAATTAAGATAAAGAGAATATTAATGGCAACATTAATATTAAAGGCAAAAGCAAGAGCAACACACAAGGGACTTTTCAGCAGAAACTCTGCAAGCCAGAAGGGAGTGGCACCATATATTTAAATTGATGAAAGGGGAAAACTTACAATCAAGAATATTCTATTTGGCAAGGTTTTCATTCAGATCTGATGGAGATCAAAAGTTTTACAGCTAGGCAAAAGCTAAAAGAGTTCAGCACCATGAAACCAGCCTTACAAGAAATGTTAAAAGGACTTCTTTAAGCAAACAAGAAAAGACTACAACGAGAAACATTAAAACTACTAAAGGAAAAAAGCTCACCAGTAAAACCAAATATATAGGAAAGATAGTAAACCTACCACATACAATGGTAGTAGGGAAGTTAAAAGACAAAAGTAGTACATCATCTGTATCTGCAATAGGTAGTTAAGGGATAGAAAAAAAATATGTAAAATGTGATGTCAAAACAGTAATTGTGGGGGGAGGGGAGTAAAACTGCAGAGTTGTTTAAATGTGTTTGGAATTGTGAGATCAACAATTTATCATCCCTTATGGTAACCACAAACCAAAAACTTATAATACAAATAAAAGAGAAAGTTTTCCAAACATAACACTAAAGATGCTATCAAAAGACAAGGGAACAAAAGAAGAAAGAATCAAAAAAGAGCTACAAAACAACTCAAAATTAACTAAAATGACAATAAGTATGTACCTATTAATAATTACTTTCAATGTAAATGGACTAAATTCTCCAATCAAAAGATACAGAATGGCTGAATGCCTACAGAAACAAGAGCCATGCATATGCTGCAGGAGGTTCACTCCATATCTAAAAACACACACAGACTGAAAGGGAATAGAAAAAATTTATTCCATGCAAACAGAAATGGAAATAAAGCCAAGATAAGAATACTAGACAAAACAGATGTTAAGATAGATTGTAACAAGTAACAAAGAACAACATTAAGTAATGATCAAGGTATCACTCAAATAAAAAGAAGTAATAGTTGTAGATATATATGTACTCAATGCACTAGCACCTAAATACAGAAAGCAAATATTAACAGACATAAAGGGAGAGACTGACAGTAGCACAGTAATAGTGAGGATCTTTACCATCCCACTAACATCAACAAGGGCTTCTCTGGTGGCTCAGTGGTAAAGAATCTGCCTGCCAATGCTGGAAATGTGGGTTCAGTCCCTGGGTTGGGAAGGCCTCCTAGAGAAGGAAATGGCAACCCACACCAGTATTCCTGCCTGGGAAACCCCATGGACAGAGGAGCCTGGCAGACTGCAGTCTATGGTGTTGCAAAGAGTCAGACACAGCTGAGAAACTAAACAACAACAACATAAACAGATGAGACAGAAAATCATTAAGGAAACTGGTCTTAGATGACACATTAGATTACATGGACTTATATAATTCCACCCCAAAGCATCAGAATATGCATTCTTTTCAAGTGCACATGGATAGATCACATGCTGGGCCATAAAATAAGTCTTGGCAAATTTTAAAACATTGAAATCATGTCAAGCATGACTTTTCCAACCTCTATATTGCTGCTGCCAAGTCGCTTCAGTCATGTCCGACTCTGTGCGACCCCATAGACTGTAGCCCACCAGGCTCCCCCATCCCTGGGATTCTCCAGGCAAGAACACTGGAGTGGGTTGCCATTTCCTTCTCCAATGCGTGAAAGTGAAGTCTCTCAGCCATGTGCGACCCTTAGCGACCCCATGGACAGTAGCCTACCAGGCTCCTATGTCCATGGGAGTTTCCAGGCAAGAGTACTGGAGTGGGGTGCCATTGCCTTCTCCGAACCATTATGCTATGAGACTACAAAACCAACTACAAGGAAAAAAAAAACTGCAAAAGACAAAAACATGTAGAGGCTAAACAATATACTACTAAAGAACCAATGGATCTTTAGTAAGATGAAATAAAAAAATGTTTGGAGACAAATGAAAATAAAAACATACTGATCCAACATCTATGGGACACAGCAAACATAAGAGAAGTCCACAGTAATACAAGCTTAGCTAAGGAAACAAGAAACATCTCAGACAACCTAACCATTCACGCAAGGGAGCTACAAAAGGAACAAACAAAACCCAAAGTTAGGAGAAGGAAATAAACCATAAAGATCAGCAGAAATAAATGAAATAGAGGCTTAAAAAATAGAACAAATGAAACTAGTAGCTGGTCTTTTGAAAAGATAAATAAAATTGATAAATTTTTAGCAAGACTCATCAAGAAAAAGATATCAAAAAAATTATAGGCCAATATCTCTGATGAGCATAGACACTCATATGCTCAACAAAATGTTAGCAAACTGAATCGAACAATATATTAAAAAGATCATATACCATGATTACACAGGATTCATCCCAGGGAAGCAAGTATGGTTCCACACTCACAGACCAATCAATGTGACATACCATTTTCACAAATTTGAAGGATAAAAATCATAGCGTCATCTCAATAGATGCAGAAAAAGCTTGACAGAATTCAACATTTATGATAAAAACTCTCCACAGTGGGTGTAGAGGGAACATACCTAAACATAAGAAAGGTTAGACCTTGCTTTCATCACCAGTCACATCCACAACTGGGTGTTGTTTTTGCTTTGGCTCCATCTCTTCATTCTTTCTGGAGTTATTTCTCCACTGATCTCCAGTAGCATATTGGTTACCTAGCGACCTGGGGAGTTCATCTTTCAGTGTCCTTTCTTTTTGCCTTTTCATACTGTTCATGGGGTTCTCAAGGTGGGAATACTGCAGTGGTTTGCCATTCCCTTCTCCAGTGGACCACATTTTGTCAGAAACCTCCATCGTGACCCCTCCGTCTTGGGTGGCCCTACATGGCATGGCTCATAGTTTCATTGAGTTAGACAAGGCTGTGGATGTGACTGGAGATGAAGGCAAGGTCCAATGCTATAAAGAGCATGTTGCATAGGAACCTGGAATGTTAGGTCCATGAATCAAGGCAAATTGGAAGAGGTCAAACAGGAGACAGCAAGAGTGAACGTCGGCATTTTAGGAATCAGTGAACTAAAATGGACTGGAATGGGTGAATTGAACTCAGATGACCATTATATCTACTACTGTGGGCAATAATCTCTTAGAAGAAATGGAGGAGCCATAATAGTCAACAAGAGAGTCCGAAATGCAGTACTTGGATGCAGTCTCAAAAATGACAGAATGATCTCTGTTCGTTTACAAGGCAAACCATTCAATATCACTGTAATCCAAGTCTATGCCCTGATCAGTAATGCTGAAGAAGCTGAAGTTGAACGATTCTATGAAGATTGACAAGACCTTCTTGAATTAACAACCAAAAAAGATGTCCTTTTCATTATAGGGGACTGGAATGCAACGGTAGGAAGTCAAGAAACACCTGCAGTAACAGGCAAATTTGGCCTTGGAATACAAAACAAAGCAGGTCAAAAGCTAACAGTTTTGCCAAGAGAACGCACTGGTCATAGCAAATACCCTCTTCTCACAACACAAGAGAAGACTCTACACATGGACATCACCAGATGGTCAACACCAAAATCAGATTGATTATATTCTTTGCAGCCACAGATGGAGAAGCTGTATACAGTCAGCAAAAACAAGTCTGGGAGCTGATTTTGGCTCAGATCATGAAGTCCTTATTGAGAAATTCAGACTTAAATTGAAGAAAGTAGGGAATACCACTGGACCATTCAGGTATGACCTAAATCAAATCCCTAATGATTATACAGTGGAAGTGAGAAATAGATTTAAGGGACCAGATCTGATAGAGTGCCTGATGAACTATGGACAGAGGTTTGTGACATCGTACAAGAGACAGGGAGCAAGACCATCCCCAAGAAAAAGAAATGTAACAAAGCAAAATGACTGTCTGAGGAGGCCTTACAAATAGCTGTGAAAAGAAGAGAAGCCAAAAGCAAGGAGAAAAGGAAAGATATACCCATTTGAATGCAGAGTTCCAAAGAATAGCAAGGAGAGATAAGAAAGCCTTCCTCAGCAATCAGCGATCAGTGCAAAGACATAGAGGAAAACAATAGAATGGGAAAGACTAGAGATTTCTTCAAGAAAATTAGAGATACCAAGGGAACATTTCATGCAAAGATGGACTTAATAAAAAATATAAATGGTATGGACCTAACAGAAGCAGAAGATATTAAGAAGAGGTGGCAAGAATACACAGAACTGTACAAAAAGATCTTCATGACCCAGATAATCACAATGGTGTGATCACTCACCTAGAGCCAGACATTCTGGAATGTGAAGTCAAGTGGGCCTTAGGGAGCATCACTATGAACAAAGCTAGTGGAGGTGATGGAATTCCAGTTGAGCTATTTCAAATCCTAAAAGATGATGCTGTGAAAGTGCTGCACTCAATATGTCAGCAAATTTGGAAAACTCAGCAGTGGCCACAGGACTGGAAAAGGTCAGTTTTCATTCCAACCCCAAAGAAACGCAATGCCAAAGAATGCTCAAACTACTGCACATTTGCACTCATCTCACACGCTAGCAAAGTAATGCTCAAAATTCTCTAAGCCAGGCTTAAATAATAAGTGAATGGTGAACTTTCAGATGTTCAAGCTGGTTTTAGAAGAGGCAGAGGAACCAGAGATTGAATTGCCAACATCCACTGGATCATCAAAAAAGCAAGAGAGTTCCAAAAATACATCTATTTCTGCTTTATTGACTATGCCAAAGCCTTTGACTATGTGGATCACAACAAACTGTGAAAAATTCTGAAAGAGATGAGACTACCAGCCCACCTGACCTGCCTCTTGAGAAACCTGTATGCAGGTCAGGAAGCAACAGTTAGAACTGGACATGGAACAACAGACTGGTTCCAAATAGGAAAAGGAGTACGTCAAGGCTGAATATTGTCACCCTGCTTATTTAACTTATATGCAGAGTACATCATGAGAAATGATGGGCTGGATGAAGTGCAAGCTGCAATCAAGATTGTTGGGAGAAATATCAATAACCTCAGATATGCAGATGACACCACCCTCATGGCAGAAAGTGAAGAAGAACTAAAGAGCATCTTGATGAAAGTGAAAGAGGAGAGTGAAAACGTTAGCTTAAAGCTCAACATTCAGAAAACAAAGATCATGGCATCCAGTCCCATCACTTCATGGCAAATAGATGGAGAAACAGTGGAAGCAGTGGCAGACTTTATTTTTTTGGGCTCCAAAGTCACTGCAAATGGTGACTGCAGCCATGAAATAAAAAGATGCTTACTCCTTGGAAGAAAAGTTATGATCAACCTAGACAGCAGGTTAAAAAGCAGAGACATTACTTTGCCAACAAAAGTCAAGGCTATGGTTTTTCCAGTAGTCTTGTATGGATGTGAGAGTTGGACTATAAAGAAGGTTGAGCACTGAAGAATTGATGCTTTTGAACTGTGGTGTTGGAGAAAACTCTTGAGAGTCCTTGGACTGCAAGGAGAAATAACCAGTCCATCCTAAAGGAAATCAGTCCTGAAGCTGAAACTCCAATACTTTGGTCACCTGATGTGAAGAGCTGACTCATTTGAAAAGACCCTGATGCTGGGAAAGATTGAGGGCAGGAGGAGAAGGGGACGACAGAGGATGAGATGGTTGGATGGCATCACTGACTCAATGAACATGAGTTTGGGTAAACTTCAGAAGTTGGTGATGGACAGGGAGGCATGGCGTACTGCAGTCCATGGGGTCACAAAGAGTCGGACGTGACTGAACTGAACTGAAGAAAGGTTATATAGGATAAGCCCACACCTAACATCATACTCAACAGTGAAATGCTCAAAGCACTTTCCCTAAGATGAGGAAGAAAACAAGATTGCCAACTTTCACCAGTTATATTCAATATAGTATTAGATGTCCTAACCAGAGCAATCAGATAAGAAAAAGCAAAAGAGCAATCCAAATTGGAAAAGAAGAAATAAAACTGTCACTATTTAAAGATAACATGATCTTCTACATAGAAAATCCTAAAGATGCCACCAAAAACCTACTAGAGCTCATCAATTAATTCAATACAGTTGCAGGATACAAAATTAATATTCAGGAATCTTTCATTTCTATGTATTAAGAATGAATTATCAGAAAGAAAAGCAAACAGTCTCATTTATAGTCATATCAAAAAAGAAATAAATTACATAGGAATAAATCCAAGGAGGTAAAAGATCTGTGCTTGGAAAACTAGAAGACACTAGCAAAAGAAGTTGATGATGACACAGATAGAAGAAACCATATGCTGTTGATTGGAAGAGTCATCATAATACTGTAAAAATAACCGTACTGCTCAAGGCAGTCTACAGATTTAATGCAATCCCTGTCAAAATACCCATGAGACTTTCCATAGAACTAGAACAAATAATTAAAAAATATGTGTGGAAACACAGAAAACCCGAATAGCCAAAACAATCTTGAGAAGAACAGAGCTGAAGGTAACATGCTCCCTGAGTCCAGGCTATTATAAAGCTATACTAATCAAAACCAGATGGTACTGGCACAGAACAGACACAGATCAATGAGACAATAAAAAGCCCTCAAATAAAGTGTGGGAGGCAGGTGGCTGTGACCTTGGCCAAGCCATGCCGGACCTCAGCACCCAGACACCTCACGCCTACAGGCCACACTTCCACCCACCCACTCCCCGCTGTTCTTGTAACTGCTCAAGTTGGGAAACTCCAGACAGATGTAGAAACCAAGGTGCATTCTGCCCGCCTGGCAGAAAGTCCCTGCCCCTGCGCTTGGCGGGGTGTCCTCAGCTTTTTCTGCCGATTAGGCTAGGCCTGCAGGGAGGAGAGGGCCTCTCTGGGCGCCCCGCCTGGCGTCCAGTAAGCTGGGTCCGCTGTCCTCCGCCTTGTGCTGCTGACTCCGTTTCTCCAGACACAAGCTGAGGCGGTCTCCTTTCCTCCCAGCAGAGTTAGCTGGCTTTAAAGTGTCATGGAGAGAAGGAAGAGCTCAGGAATGAGTCTGATCACTGTCAGGAGCACAAGAGAGCCCCCGTGACTCTGCTGCATGGTCACCAGAGGAGCACCCAGACCCACAGCACAGGAAGTGGTGCAAGCAGACCACTGGCTTCTGCATAAAAGAACTCTACAAATGAAAGGGATTCCAGACACAGAAATGAGAGGACAGAGGGGAAAGGTGGGGAGGGGGAGTGGCCTGAGAACATCCTTCTACCTTTCAGTGACGCATACCACACAGGCTGAGAAGCTCACATGGGGACTTTAATTAGCCATCACCCAACTGCGTGCAAACACCGCCTCCAGTCTGAGCTTGTCCAGGGTATCTAAGGCCCAGCAGCTCCCCTGCCCATGATTAAGCAGACATGCAAACCTCCCGGAAGAACTGCACCGCTGGATCAAACACAAGTCAGAACGAGTCTATTCTTAGAGACCCTGGAAACGTTAACATTTAAATGAAAAAAAAAAAAAAAGCCTGCTACATAAGCTGAAAAATAAAATGTGCCACATATTGCAAAGGAATCTGAAACTCCTGCAGTTTTCTTTCCTCACACACTTTGTCCTGAAGCCTCAAGACCTGTCTCCTTAGACTATTTTCCCTCAGTGCCCCTGATAAACTCAGTTCCTACAGTGACCAGAACTCCCTGTAGGGTCCCCCCCAACCCCATGCACTCAGCTCTCTCTACCCCCAGCTCATTCGATTCGCTGGGCTGCAGGGACTCAGATGCCACTTCCAGATGCTCCGTCTTGGCCCCCCCAGCCCCACCCCCCGTTTTCCTCAAAGGAAGCCGTCCTGTGAGCCCCCATCTCCCCCAGGAGTGCAGTCCCTGGGCTTGCTGAGCCCCTGTGGGAGGAAGCGTGGTGGGACAGCTCCAGTGGCACCCAAGGGCCACACACTGACCATGCGCCAGGTGTTGCTCTGGCATCATGGTTGCTTTTATCAGGGCTGGTTCCAGAATCAAAGGAAGTTTAAAGAGGATTTTAAAGAAATGACTCAAAATAAATGCAGAGTCAGGTGTAGCGCAGTGAGTCTTAAAGATCTCCTAGCAGTAAACTGCTCTAAGGATCAAGGATGGATGGCTTGGGAGCCGAGAGTGAGCCCGGCACTTGCCAGTCTGTGTCCATCTGTCCCTTCCTGCCCTGCAATGGTTCAGCTAGCTCTGGAACCAAGATCTTGGGTGGGGCTGGGGTTGGGCTCAGGCCAGTCAGGGCCCCTCTTGGAGCTGTGGTCCTAGGACCCCTCCTAGAGGTAAACCTGCATTTCAGTTGTTTCTGCGAAGAAGGGGCTGCTTCAGGGTGTGGCACCTCCCAACAGCAGACACAGCTGTTCTAGCAGGGGGTGCATAGGCTCTGGGGGGCTCGCCATGGACACTCAGCATGTGTCTAAGCATCTCTGCTAATCATCCCAGCAGGGAAGCCCTGGTAGCCCTGGGTCACTGGGTCATCTGGGGGACGAAGGAAGACAGGTCCACTGTCTGTGCCATCTGCAGAGACCCCTGCAGACCAGTGTCAGGAGCCTGGGAGGAGGGTACCTGGAGGCAGGGCTGAGGGCCGCTCACAGGGCTCCCGGGGTGTGGCCTTCTCAGTGGCTGTGAGCTCCACGTCCCAGGGCAGGCGGGACCCTGAACTCTGTCCATGAACTGGAGTTGACCTTTGGGGCTTGTGCTTCTCAGGTGACAACATCTGTTTTAACCAGCACAGAGGTGTCTTGTATGCTTGTGTTCTGCTCCCAGTTGCTTGATTTTCTTGTTTTTTTTTTCCCCTCCTCCTTCCACAAGAGATGCCAGTTGCCTGCCTGCCCCCTGCCCCCGCCCACCCCCCTGCAACTTCAGCAGGACAGGCTCTGTCAACCCTGAGACTGGCTCTCGGTTGACCAAACTGTAGATGGTGGTCAGCAGGTCCCAGGCAGCGGCCTCCACCTACATCGGGGCCAGGGACTAACCAGCTTCCTAGCCTCTCTGTCTCCCACATAGGTTGGGTTGTGGGACGGCCAGCAGCCTCCTCCCCCAACCCCAAAAGCTGACTGAGTGACAAAGCTTCCTTATAACCACTCCTGTGGATCCACCCTTTTTGGAAAACTCTAAGACTCTTTGGTCCCTTATTATTAGCAGTACTCAATTATAACCAACTTGTGGCAGAGTAGCACCTCAGGTCCTACATCTGCCAAGCAGGTGACAGGTCTGGAAGCTGCCCTGGGGTGCTCAGGTAAGCATCAGCCGCAGGCAGGTGGGCTGAGACACACCCGTCAGCTAGGTGTGCAGACAGCCAGAGAAACCTGAAAACAGGCGGGGCACAGGTGCCCATCGAGGGCTGGGAAGGTGGGAAGGAGCACCTCCAACTCATACGGTGGTGGTGGGGGGTGGAGGCTGGAGCACCAGTTGGGAGAAACCCTCTCTAACAAGCTTGCCAGTCTGCCAGCCCTGCTTCCCTCTCAATTTAAAACATGTTCTTTCAAAGTAAACTCCTCTCATGTGAGTTTCAGAAAGGCTGGGCACTTGACAACAAGCTTTCTTTTGACGAAAAACAAAACAAAACAAAGTAAGTCATTCCTGGGTGTCTGAGGGCTCAGGCCCCTTAAATGGCCCAGTGCTGTCAGCCCTCTGTGTCTGTGGGTTCTGCATCCGCATCCTCTTCAGTCCTCAGTTCAACTGAATCTGTGGACGTGAGACCGCAGATACAGAGGGTCAGCTATTCTAGTTTTCCCCTGGGTACTGTTTTTGGTAACTTGGACATAGAATTCTTTAGACTGCTCCCCACCCCAAGTCCAGGGCACGGAGTGTGTGTTGCTGGCCCTGATACACAAGGCGACACAAGGAAGGAATCAGCAGGATAGAGTTTAAATTTTTCTTGGGAAAACCCCAAAGCCATAACCCACTGCTTGGTTACCACTGTCGGTGTATCTTCTTCCCATGAGAACTGTCTCAGGCCGTGCCTGCCTGCTCCCCTGTGAACCCCTCGAGCAGGTGAGCATGGATGCAGCTAGAGGGTGTCCCCACCCCAGGAGGGTGTTTCCACACCACCCTCCTCCCCTGCAAAATCTCTAAGACAGAGGAGCTTGCAGGCCCCCACGCCTGCCCCAGCCCGTGGCGGGGGTGTCGGCACGGAGCACCAGGTGGCACCGCCCAGCTGTGTATTTCACCAGCCCATGTTCCTCCCCTGAGCGTTTGCCTTGAAAGTGCTTTCTTGAGATAACATTCACATAACGTAAAATTCACCATTTAAACCACTTAAAAAATGTACAATCCTGAGGTTTTTAGTAAATTCACAATGTTGTGGAAACACCACCACTATCTAATTCCAGAGCATTTACATTACCCCAGAAAGAAACACCACCCTTCAAAATGCCCTCCTCCCTCCAGCCCCAAGCAAATACTCATCTACTGTCTGTCTCTATAGTCTGGGCATTTCATATAAGTGGACTTATACAGTATGTGGCCTTCTGTGTCTGACTTTTTTCAGTGAGCATTGTATTTTCAAGTTCATTTCTTATCTACAGCTGAATGATATTCCGCTGTATAGATGGACCACATTTTAAAAACTCATGCATTCTTGATGGCCACTTGGCTTGTCTCCACTTTTGGCCTTCTGAACTCTGCAGTGTGAGTGTTCTTGTGTGGACACACGCGCTCATTTCCCTTGGGTAGACAGCTAGGAGTGACATTGCTGGGTCATGTGGTAACCATAATTTCAACTTTTTGAGGAATCGCTGAACTATTTTCCGTGGTGGCTATGCTATTTTATATTCCTATCGGCACGGTCTGAAGGCTCTAGTTTCTCCACATTTGTTTCTCGTTGTCTTCATCTTTTCATGTGCTTATTGGCATCTGAATATCTTCTCTGGAAAAATGTCTGTTCAGATCCTTTGCCTTTTTGTCATTGGTGAGAATTTTCTTTCTATTCTAGATACAAATATAAGATATATGACTTGGGTTTTCATTTTCTTGATAGTGTCCCCTGATACACAGAAGTTTTACATTTTGATGAATTCCAGTTTATCTATTTTCCCTTCTGTTGGGTGTGCTTTTGGTATTATATTTAGGAAGCCATCGCCTAACCCAGGGTCATATCCCTGTGCATTTCTAAGTAAGGCAGCAAACAAAAGTAGCTATGGCCCTGGTTCTGAAAAACAGAAACATAAATAACACCATGTGTGGGGGATCTGGTCTGAGGAGCTGTTTTCTGTCTGCCCTGCAGAAGAGGCCCAACACAAAATACCATGCTTAAATAGAAGTTGCTGGAACCAGCATGATGAGAATATGAGCAAAGCAACCACACAATGCACAGAGTTCTAATTTGAAAAGTTAAGCACGACGTTCCCTCCCAGTTTCCCAGCCTCGTGTGAGGGTGACGCCCACCAGGAGGCTGAACAAGTTTACCAGGAAGACAAGACTCCGTGTTTTCTGTTAAAAATTTCCTCAAACAGATCAATCTTGAAAGCACCTCAAAGTGAAAATAAAGTCAACTCTGAAACACTTTTCTTTGCCAAGAGGAAGCCATGCCCAAGTTCTGCGAGATGTTTGATCTGCTCCCCAAAGAGTCAGCTGGGATGCCGTCAAAGCCCACTGTGAGCAGTGCTAGGTCCTGCGTGGCCAGTTCTGGGCAGCACCCAAGATTCTCCACTGAGATTCAGGGTCCAGATTGCTGGTGGGACGTCTGAGGTCAATGACCAGTGAAGCTTTATGGCTTCAGGACATGGAAGAAGCCAGGCTGAGGCCTAGCTGGGTCACTGTAGCCCAAGGAGCAGTTTGCTCCTTCTGAGCCACCCTCCGCTTCCCTGGGGCTCCAGAGCAAGAAAGCAAAGGCGCATGGAGCCAGGAAGTCTGAACCACCCTCTCCAACCCACTCCAGGTGCTAAGGGCCCAGCCTCAGGCCCACAGACACCAGCAGGTCAGGGGGCCAGGAGCCATGTGGGTGACTTTCCTGAGGCCTGGAGAGGCCACGTCAGCTGGGAACACCCTTTTCTAGAGGCCGAGCTGGCTAAGAGCATCCCACCCCTTCCTCCTCAGTCGTCAGGACTCCCGAGGCCCAGGGAACCTCTCTCTAAGGCTAGATGCAGACACCACTAGGTACGGGACTCTGGTGCTCGCCTGCACACTGCTCCGGAGGTGGCAGGAGTGAAGATAGCGTCAGGAAGACTCACTCCCTCCTGCTGGTTCGTTCATTCAGTCAATGTAGAGAGAAAGTGCTCGGCACCTGTCGGGAGCCGACACTAAACAGATTGGATCAAGTGGATTAAATACACAAAACAGAAAGAAAACGCCCTGACAGTCCTGCTCCTCCCTAGTAAATGTCTTGTGCAAACTTTCCCAGGCTGTTTCGTGTACCTAACACGTGTCTGTGTGGCGGGGGTTCTCCAGAGACATGGAGCTGATAGCACATGTGGACGCAGACAGGAGAGGAAATTCGTGGCGGTGTTTATAGAGGCCGGGCGTCCCCCATGTCTGCAGGAAAGGCAGACCCTCCAGCCCCGGAAGGGAGGACCCCCTGGTTCACCTTTGTCCTCATTTGGTCCTCTGGCTGGTGGGGTGGTGGAGACTGGCCCCAGCCAGTCCCGGGTTCAGATGCCCATCTCTCCTGGAGACATGCGCACAGACACAGCTTCTCTGGGTGTCGCTCACGGCAGTCAAGCTGACACGTACGATTAACCATCTTGACACAAACGCAGAAAATACACTCAGTAACACTTCATGTTTTGTGCAGAATGGGGCGCTGTGCTAGCTTGCCGGCAAAGCACCACAGGCAGTTTATTCTCAGTCTGGGGGCTGCAGCTGCACTTGGTGCTGTGTGCTGTGTTCTTGTGAGGCCTCTTCACAGTGGAGGGGGTGCCCTGGTCACTCCTCTTCTTCCTAGAAGGACACAGGCCCCCTCCTGTGACCTCATTTAACCTTAATTGCCTCCTGAAGACCCTCACGTTGGGGTTAGGGCTTCAATGTGCGGCTCTGGGACAGAGTTCAGTCTGTGTTGCATGTGCACAGTTCACGGCTGGCTCTTTTCATTTACTGTATCTTGAGCACCATCCATGTGGGACAGGTCTTTGTCACTCTGCAATGTCTAGTGCACACTGCAGGGATAGGCCTCTGTACCCATGCAACCCCCCTGTATGTGGGGGCCCCCACGGGCCCCCACTCTGCGTGCTTCTGCGTGGGCTCTTCCTGGAAGTGGGGCTGCTGAGCTTTGGGTCAACACACATGGTGAGCCACCCCAGGCCTGATTCTGTGATGTCACTGCAGGCAGCATCTCTAAATCCAGTGACCCCAACTGCCCACGAGCCCCAGCAACACACTGTGATGTCTTTCTGGTCAGAGGACAGGAAATCCTGAGAGGTTTCCTGGAGGAGGGGCTTTGGGAGGAGAGAAGAGGTTGGGTTTGTGGGGAGGATCAGCCTGCAAGATAGAGGAGGATGGGTCCTCTGGGGTCACTCCTGGCGCTGACTCCAGGGCCTGCAGTGTAGACCAGGTACATGGGAGGGGCTGGGGACCAGTGCTCTGCTGAGCCAAGAGGGCGTGGATCTAAGATGGACAGGTCAGGGAACACAGTTCCGGGTATCCAGCATGGCTTCCTTGAATGTCGTTCCCCAAGCCAAGCTGCAGAGGCTGCCAGGAGGGCGTGCTCTCTCCTTCCTCGGCCCCAGCCTCCCCTCCCACCTGGGGGGCCATGTCAACTCCAAGCAGCCTGAAGGCTGCAGGCCATTCGCTCCTCCTCGTGGGAAGAAGAGGGAGGAGGACAACTCAGCCTGGGCAGATGGTTAATAAAGAACATGCCGAGTCAAGGGAAACACAGAGCCAACCGCCCGATTTCTTACATTTTTGTAGAAGCCACAAAGCAGGACTGAGCACAAAGCACCAATCGGAACTCGCGTTCCCGCCTCAAGCCCGTGTGGGAGGACTTCTTGCCAAGCCTCCCGGCCTTGTGCCCATGGCCTAGCCCACGGGGAGGGCCTGGTAGGAGGGCTGCAGTCATGTTTTTGACTAGAGGGGAGCATTTTTACTTGGTTACTCCGGGATCTGAAATCACTCAGGTGTGTCTTGGGGCTGCCGCCTCACACACACTTGAGGCCAGGGCAGGTGAAGTCATCTTTCTCAGCTGGGAGCGCACACCCCAACCTGCAGCAACATGCCTCCCACCCTCCGGCCATTGCAGGAGAACAGTCCTTCCTTGCCAGGACTGTGTCCTGGCCGCCGCAGGTCACAGGCCCCAGTGTCACTGCAGAGGGCTAATGCTGGGGCCCTGAGTGCCCCGCTCCCTCTCCCCGGGTCCCCAGGCAGGTCTTTTCCAGAGCCTCCTGCCTCTGGGCCTGAGGTGCTGACCTCAGCCAAGAAGCTCAACTGAAGACTCAGCTCCTACAGTGTGGCTAAGCCACAGTTCCAGCTCAGCAACCGGGGAGCGGGCTGTGAGCGGCCGTCCTGTGGATCCATCGCTTCACGAAGCATCAGGAGACGGAGCTGGTATCTCTCCCAAGAGGCACACTTTCAGAAGCCTGGAACCACGGGCCCTGATGCCAGCCCTGCCCTCTGCCCTCACCTCCTCCAACCTCACCTCCTCCTCCCTCACCTCTTCTACCCTCACCTCCTCCAACCTCACCTCCTCTGCCCTCACCTCCTCCTCCCTCACCTCCTCCAACCTCACCTCCTCCTCCCTCACCTCTTCTACCCTCACCTCCTCCAACCTCACCTCCTCTGCCCTCACCTCCTCCTCCCTCACCTCCTCCAACCTCACCTCCTCCTCCCTCACCTCTTCTACCCTCACCTCCTCCAACCTCACCTCCTCTGCCCTCACCTCCTCCTTCCTCACTTCCTCCAACCTCACCTCCTCCACCCTCACCTTCAGCTGGGGCTGCTGTGCTGGCTCGTGGCCCAGACACCACACCCCAAGACTTTCAGTCATGAAAGAGCCTGGGTCTAGTCTCACCAGCCCCAGCACACCGTGTTGGGGGCTAAGCCCGATTCAGGCCCTCCACTTTGTGGACATCGACCCCAGGAAGAGCTGTCCCTGTTCTCCCACCCTCTCACACTTAATCATTTTTATGAAGTAGGCAAGAGGTCAGATGAAATGAAAAATGAACCTTCAATTTCCAAGGAACACACAGGGCCTCTCAGGAGTCTGTCTGAGGAGCAGGATGGGATTGCCAGGGGCAGAACGGGGTTGAACACTTCTGAAAATTTGGCTCTCCGACTGCATTGGAGCCAGTGGGTTGCCACCAGCTCATGGTGGGCTTCTGGTTCAGCTGCAGAGCAGAGGGTGTGGGAACAGTATCAGGACTGAATCAGAGAGAAAGAGCCACGTCCGATGGCTCCCTTGCCACGGAGCAGCCACTTAAAGCCTCAGGGGTCGCTGGCCCTACCAGGAGGAGTGGAGCCATCCACGTGTCCACCCTCCCTGCCTGGGGCTGTGATTCAGCCTGTATTTACAGGACGCTACAGTGGCTACCAGAGGGGACAACTGTAATTCAAACAGCTGAAAATAACTGTTGGCAGGAAAGCCCATACTTAGAGCAGAACTCCTTCAGCAATTCCCACGGCTGGGCCCGACAGCAGAGGAGGGCAAGGACGTGCCACAGCGCGGCCGGGTGAGAGGTACAGGCCTTCGCCCCTGCCCTCAGTTGGCCCGGCTCTGTGCCCTCCAGGCACTGTGAGCCTCACAGCACACGCCAGCTGAGGGCCTACACACAGAAGCAGCCCTTTCTCAGCAGAGGCCTCTGGGCACTGTGTGATGCCAACAGGCAGATGTCTGTTCCATGAGCAAAGGCTGCCCACGCCACCCGGGTGCCTCACCAGCAGCCCCTGAGGATGAATGCCTGCGAGCAGACCCAGGACCCTGGACACACTCGGGCCAGCCCTCCCCTGGTCCTCTACTCCATACACCTTGAAGACCCTTCAGAAGGCACAGCTTCACAGGGGCCCTCAGTCCAAGAATCCAGAGCAGAGTCAAAGACCAGCTCATGTTATATATGTGGCAGAGGCTCAAAGTCAAGTGAAACACCTGCTTCAAGAAGATGCTTTCACTGCTGGCTGAGCCATGTTTGACGCGGCCCTCGATGACAGTGCATTCAGCTGTGCAGCCGTCACCATCGCCTAATTCCAGAGCATGGTCATCACCCAGGAGCAAACCCCACAGCCTCAGCTGCTCCCCACCCCCACCTGAGGCTCATTTATCAATCACCCCAGAGTCTGTCTGTGCAGATATGAGTAGGTATGAACACAGACTCTTACCCCCTGTTCAGTGTAACATCGTGTGCACACAATTCTGCACCCTGTATTTTCTCCTCAGTACATCTTGAGGACCCAGATTTTAAGAGCTGAATAGGTCATCTTCCTGCTGTTTCTGAAGAGCTGCCTGGTACCCCAGCAACAAGCCAGGTCAGCAGAGGGGCTGGACAGCAGGGGCATCCAAGACGGAAAAACCATGGCAGCCAGGAACCACAGTGTGCGTCCTTCTTGCATTCCAGAGGAATTTATGGTCTGTCCAGGGACACTTTCTGATGCCGCCTTTAGGCCCATGGAAACTGCAGCCTGTAGGCCAGGCTTGTGCAAGTGCCCAGCTCCTCTGCTGACTGCCCCAGAGAGCCGCAGTCTCCTTCACTTGCAGTTCCAGCCGTGGGAGGAGACACAGAGACACCTTAACCTCTGAGAAGTCACACGACCTCTCTGGGACTCAGGTTTGTCCTTTGTAAAGGAGGGACAGGCCAGCCCCCTCAGAGAGACCATGGACTCGAGGATGCCAGACTTGCCTGTAAGGCTCCGCAGCCCCAGCAGTCTTCCCCGGCCCCTGCAGCCCACATGACAAAACCACCTCCTTTTTGGAAGAAACAGGACCTGAACCTGACACCTGACTCCTAGTGAAACACACACAGTCTCTGCAACTCCCTTCACCCCCGTCCTGGGGACGCCAGGACCCCTGCCAGTCAGTTACCGTGAGGCCTGGCAGAGAGTGTCTGCAGAGCAACACTAGCAGCTCACAGCACACGAGGTTGACTGGTCTGCAGCACCAGTGGATGAGGACTTAAAAAGTAACAAAGGTGAGGAAGACGTATTTTAGTTTCAGAAGCACCGCAGGACAGAGTGTGGTCGGCAGGGATCTCCCAAGGGGCCTGAGGAAGACCCAGGGCCGCGGGATCTGGAAACCTCCTCGTGCAAAGCCCGGGGAGCTGCTGCACCCAGTGCAGGGTCCCCTCACCTTCTGAATTATGGCGATTCCATTGATTCTACCAGCGCAGGAGATCTATCAGTGTGCGCTAGCTAAGTGTGCCCACGCACCTCGACAATGAGGGCTGCCAGAAAGCTGCTGGAGAGATGGTTTCAGGGTTCTCTTCTTCACGCTGACAAACCCCGAATCTAAACCTCAGTCTCAGATTCTGCCCGCTGAGGGTCCTGAGCATCAGAAACATGCATCTGGTGTTTTCAGTGTCAACTGCACAAAGAAATCTCATCCACTGAAAGATGCTTAAAGAGACTGGGGTGGCTCCAAGGTCAAAGGCTTATTAGCCGCAGGTGGGAGCCATGCAGGCTTGGCTGTCACCTGACTCCCCTCTCCTGAGTCTGGGAGGTGGAAGGAGGAAGGTTTGCAGGGAGGCAGACAGGCAGCACAGCTGTTGGCCGAGGGGTCCCTGTGTCTCATGGGCCTCTACTCCCAACACGCAAACACATGTCTTGACACAGATTGCACTTGCCAGCTCAGTGGGGTCCCAGCAAAAGGAAGACCAGTCAGGGCGCTCGACCCTCTGAGTCACCGCTGACGCCCTGCCGTGTCCGGAGTTGCTGAGACTCCACATGCAGCTGAAGTCCAAGAAGCACAGTCCCGACTGCCGGCCTCCAGGCCAGGGTGGCCAGTGCATGGGGACCAGGGGGAGGGTCGGCCGCAGACATAGCCCCCAGGAGGTCGTGGGATCTCTGCAGAGCTGTGACGACTCCACTAGCAAGTGACATTTCCTAAGTGATTTACTGTTTGAAAAAGTGTAATCTCTCGGATTAGAAATTCTAACAAGACCGTAGACGTTTATCAGTTATCAATGTGCCCTATGGGCATTTTATAGGGATTTATACTTACATGGGCAGAGGTACTTTTAGCATTTGATTTAACTCACTAAAACACACTATTTTTAACGGGTGCAGTTCCAGCTGGGAGACGAAAAGGTTCAGGAGGTGGGTGGTGTTTGCACATCAATGTGAATGTGCTGAGTGCCTCTGACCTGCAAGCTCAAAAACGGGTAAAATGGTCAGTGTGATGTCACCTATGCTTTCTCACAATGAAACAGCCTTCGATGTGGGTGGTGTCAGGACTCTCCTCTGCAGGCCGACAAGGCTCAGCTCTCCAGGGCACCTCCCTCCCTCTGTGGTTCTCGTGAGATGGGGAATGTGGAGGATGGGCTGGGGGCATGGCCTGCCCTGGTTTCCCCATGGAAGACAATGCAAGAGTGAGTAGCTCCAGAGGCAACCATCAGTGTCGCCCTAATGTCCGCCTGCACCTGTTAAATGCTACAAGATAGCTCAGGTTTATGAGACCCCGGGTGCAGGTGGAGTCTAACGGAGACACGGCTCTGGGCTGAATCACTTTCCCACCAGAGAGGGTGGAAAGTACAGAGAAAAGGGCAAAAACAGGAAGACAGATCACTATGCAAGAGGAAATCCAAATCTTGCTTACGTCTCTGGAAAAGAGAAAAGTTCACGATGGAAATGTTAATCTCTGGACTCCAAACCAGCACAGGTAAGCCATTCCCATGATAACCACCTCGTACTGAGGTCCCACTGAAGTTGACTGTATTCTAAATAAGGGCTCTCCTGACGACAGGAAGACAACACGGTCATGAGGTGGGGGCCCACCTCGGTTCCAGCTTCTAAGGCTGGGGCTTCCTCTGACTGCCGATAGTCACATGTCATACCCATCACAGTGAAACGCCTGGATGTCACCCCTGTACATCCTTTGTTGAAAGGTGCCAGATAAACCCTCATCAGGGGCTATTTTAAATAGATTCCAAACAACTTCAGTTGAGAATTATGTTTGGAAGCTTTGACCTTTTCTGAAGCTTCAGTTTCATCATGCACAAAATGAGAATAATCATATAGCCTGGTTTGTTGTGAGAGTCACATGATAGCTGGAAAGTCCTTGGTCAACAACAAACTGTTAAACCAGCATTTGTTATGAGAGTAGAAGGGATAGGTGCATTCTGGGGCCATGAACATGAGGTGCTGGAGGAGCAGCTCTGACCTTCACCCGGGGGTCCTGGCTGCAATTGGGACATGTGTCTCACAAGCCCCTCCCCTCCCTGGGGCGCTGATGCCGGTGGTCTCCAGACCACGTGGGAGCTACTTCTAAGGGTTCCCTGAGCAGGCAGGTAACAGCAATGGATCTTAGGCAGGAATGGATGTTAAAGGGAAACAAGCAGGCTGCGATGGAGCCAGGCAACAACATAAACATACAGAAGCCACAGTGTGAGATGCCCACATGAGACGCCCTGATGCACTGTAATATGAATGTGATGAGGATCCCCGAGGTTGCTGCGGGGCCAGGCGGTGTGTCAGGGGCCAGTCCTGCCTCTAAGCTGTGGAACCAGGAGGGAGTGATGGGCAGGGAGCCAGCCCAGCACAGTGCAGCCAAAGAGGAGGGGGCAAGACAGGCAGAAGACTGAGAAACAGTCTGCAGCGCTGGGAGCCAGGCCAGAGTTTGGGAAGGAAGGAGAAGGAAAAGGTGAAAAGGAGCACCAAGCATCTCCAGAGCTGTGAGCTCGGGCCAGAGGAAGGTGGCGCAGAGCGGCTTCATCCCGGGCTTGGGGCCACTCTTTGAAAGCAGGGCTTCCTTCTCTCAGCCTTCCTTTCATTGCGTGTTCACAATGGTTCCCTCCTCCCCGCTGGTGAGCCCCACTGAGGCTGGATCACCATGGAGACGGGGCTGAAGACACACCCCCTGGATTTCCACCTGCCTCCGGTCTCCACAGCTGACCTCTGCCATGAGAAGCCACACAGAGCTAAAGGGGCCTGTCACAAGAGCACCCTTAGTGTCTCTGTGTGGGGCGCTTTCACGGGAGATGCTCCGGGGTGCAGCCTTCTCCCTGGGGGCTCCTACAGAGCCCACACCAAGTGCAGGTTCTCCTCCAGCTGTCTTCATTCTCTCCCTGAAAGATTTCCCTCCAAATGGAATGGCATTTAATTGGATTCAAAGCGGTTACTAACAGGAATGAAAACAGCTTCCTCAGCTCACTGACCGTGAGAACACAGGCAGGTTGTAGACTAGATGGGTAAGAAAGAAGACTTAAGTTTCCAGTATCCTGGGGCTTTTCTCCAGCAAAAATGCATCAAATGCAAAATGCTTAAGATCTTTAAACATTTCAGATTAATATTCATCAACTATTTCTCACCTACACAAAAGATGTTTTAGCCAGCCACTGTTTTATTTTTTTCTGCTCTGGGTCTTCGCTGTTTTGCTTAGCGTTTTTCTTGCTGTGTTTCGATGCAGGGACTTCTCATGGGGATGGCTTCCCCTGCTGTGGAGCACAGGCTCTAGTGCGTGGGCACAGCAGTCGCAGCATGTGAGTTCCAGGGTGCCTGTGCTTCAGTAGCTGTGACACAAAGCTCAGTAGTTGTGGCTCTCGCCCTTAGTTGCTCCATGGCACGTGGGATCTTCCTGGACCAAGAATCAAGCCCACGTCTCCTGCATTGGCAGGCAGATTCTTATCCACTGCACTACCAGGGAAATTTCTGTTTTAACCAGCCACTGTATAAACAAGGACACTTCATCAGTTCACAGAGCATCTGCTTAAACCTCTCCATGGTTTTGCATCAGCCTTGGCACAACCTGCACAGCCTTCGGGACCTGGCCCCTCTCTGGAGCTACAGTGGTCCCACGACCCGCCCCCGCAAAGGACAAACAGGACCAACCTGCTCGCCACAGCGCTGGAGACTCAGCAAGTCCAGAAAGGAACAGCCATATTTGCCGGCCTGAATGCTAGGTGAGCCCTGGGGCTCTGCCTCTGTGGGAGGTGCCCCAGTGCCAGGCACACAGGGGAGGCTGGTGGTGCAGTCGCAAAGTCTACAGGCAGGGCTGTTCCAGAAGGCCAAAGAATCTCTCCCTTCTAAAAATGGGCAATGGCACATAACCCTAACTCATTCTGGAAACAGAAACACGGCCCTGTTATGTTATCAGAGGACTCTGTTGCTTTCTGTTTAGACAGATTTTTACAAAGAGAAATCCTACTCACACTGGCAGCTTGACAACCAGGATTATCAGCTCAAACATGAAAAGAAAGCCTCAACCATGCTTCTGTTTTTGGGCCTTATTTCCCATCAGACTGGAAATCCTTGAGCTCATGCTCACTGAGAACCAGCTTAAATACACGTGTTAATTGTCACAAACCCGCTCGGACCAGACAGGAAGACAACACCATGACCACATTCAGCCCCACGACCCTCTGGCCCCTGTGGAAGCACGCAGCTTCAGTAGGTACAGTCCCCCCTGCACGGTCTCTCCCCAGGAGCCCCGTCCTGAAGGTCCGCCAGGGAGACCTGGCTGGGAGGGGCTCCCTGAACTCGGGGTTGGGGGTGGTGGGGGCAGGCTGGACTTTTGGAGTCCCCGGTGGCCCCAAGTGGTGCTGTCCTAGCCGAGGGCAGCCCCTCACCCCACACCACCACTAGACCCTTGCTGGCCTCACTGCAGCATTCAGGAGGGTCAATTCAAAGCTCATGAGTTTTCATGCCACATAAGAGCAGTCTTCAAAGGTGTGTTTTAAAAGACCCAATTCAAATGTCATTTTAATGCTCTGCTAAAGAGAGGCTCACTGGCATAAATACACTTTAGTTAAAAATATGCCTTTTAATCCAGCAAGAACATTTCTACCAATTAATCCTGAATCTGACATGTATATAAAAGGTACAACACAGTTTACTATAGTGAAAAATTGGAACAGTTTAAATTAATATGGGATTAGTCACAGTTTGTTACATTCATACAATTGCTATGTCTGGTAAAAAGATGGTAAATACTATATAATCTACAAGGAGTAAAAAATGTGATGCGAGACTGAAATAATCAATGTAGTATGTGTATTATGACCCTGTTTATATAAAACTGTATCCAACGAGTTGTATCTACACTAAGGGGTCTGGAGGCACCTCACCAAACTACTAACAGTAGTCACCTCAGGGTGGTGGAGTTATTTCCATGTTGTTTGGATTTTCTTTTACAAATATGTTATAAATAGTAAAAAAAATTTTTTTAAACATTTCTTTTTAAATTAGTTAATTTTTGGTTGACCTGGGTCTTTGTTGCTGTGCAAGGGCTCTCTCTATTTGTGGCAAGCTGGGGCTACTCTTCGTTGCTGTACACAGATCTCTCATTATGGTGGCGTCTCTTGTTGTGGAGCACAGGCTTTAGGTGCTCGGACTTCAGTAGTTGCAGCACAGGGGCTCAGAAGCTGTGGCTCACAGGCTCAGAAGCTGTGTCACACGGGCTTTAGTTGCCTGTGGCATGTGGGGTCTTCCTGGACCAGGTATTGAACCTGTGTCCCCTACATTGGCAGATGGATTCTTATACTGGACCACCAGGGACATCTCAGAAAAAAGTAAAGGAAAACATGTTTTTAAAACAAATGTTTTACAAAGGATTTAATGACCTAGGATGTATTTGTGATGTGTAAAGATTTTAAAAAGAATCCAAATTATTCATATACTATGGGCTTGAAAACACTGAAAAGTATATATGACTAACAAGTAAGTAAGAAAGGAGTAGATTTCAATTCCATATGTGTAAATGCTCACTGTTTACACACAAGGTGTCTGTGGGGCGGTCAGAGAACAGGATCAGCCAGCTCTGTCTCCCTTCTGTCCCAAAGAACCAACTGGAGGGGAAAACGCACTGACACGGATGAAGGGAGCATGTCCAGGAGATGGGGTGGCCCTGGCTGTCCGACGGTGCCTGCAGAGTGGCCAGCCTCCCCACGACAAGCCCTGGACTCTTCTGGACGATGTGTGGCTCGGGCTCTGTTTGCTTTTTAATGAGCTGCGTCAGCACATTCTCCCCCACATCCACTCCCACTCCAGGGTGAACGTGGGGTTCAGGCGTTTTGTTTTCTGCATGTTCCCACGGTAGAGCAGTGGGAGAGTTTTTGTCCTTTTTTATAATTAGAAAATAAAAGGAAATTCTCCAAACATGTAAACTTCTAGAAATCAGTGACAAAAAAGCAAATGTGTCTTGTGAAACATCTCCCATAGCAGAGGGTGTTCACCTGCAGGTTCTACGCCTGTTCTGGAAAGTGTGGGTACAGAGAGGAAGTGAGTTCAGTGAAATTACATCTTTACCCTACCCTCAACACACAGCCTCAAAACCTTAGGCAGTATCTTAGGAAACAGAATAAAATGTGGAAAAAAATATAGAAATTCAGTTGTGGCAGCTTAAAATGTTACACCCACTGAGTGCTTCTTGCTCAGCAGTAAACCCCTAACTCTAAAACCAAACACACCTCCTACTACTTAATGCAGAATCCAAGAAAAGCATTTATAAAGCAGAAATTATAGATTTTGCCAGTATCTATAACCAAATTGGCAACCAACTTATTTTTAAGAACATCCCTTAATTACTTTTTCTGGCAACTCACTTAAGTGACATCACAAGCAAATACCCTTACCTCCCTACCTACCCCCTAATCATGCAGTTTCTGATAACCAAAAAAGTTTTAAAATGTATCTTCCTCATTCTAGGAACCCAAAAGAATGTCAGAATGCCAAGAACAGTTAACAGACACAATCAAATGACCCACATTTATGTTTATTTGAAAAGCAAATAGTTGAAAGTCCTCTAATTATGCTGTAAATCTGTTGGTATACTTAAGTTATTAAGCCTCTGCTGGCACTGTGGGAGGCCCCTTACCACAGGGGCAGAGAGCCACTGAAATTTCATTAGGGCCCCTCTTCTAGTCGTGGTCTGGGGCCTGAGGGGTACAGGCCCATCTCATAGATGATAGGAACACAGGGGTCGCTAGTACTGGGAGGGTTTATTTTGTGGGGAAGTGGTGACAAGTGACTGCACTTCCTGCTTATTCTGCTGAAATTAGAGACACTCCCAGTGCCTTTGCTGGTCTCCTTCTGCATTCCCTCCACCTTGGGCCAGTCTCCCGTTGTTCTCACAGGCCCGGGGAGGACAGGAGTGTGCGGGGATGGGGGTGTGGTTTTTGACCGGATTTGGATTCCTCCACTGTGAGTACTTCATTCTGGGGATTGCTGTTATTCTTAAGTGGGCAAAGCTTTAAAGTGAAAGGTACAGTGACATCTCTTACCCAGCCAAGGGGAAAACCTGCACAGCGTGTAACAGTAGACAGCCCTGGACAGAGGAGGGATAAGTCTAGTAAATGCAGAAGGAAAGGAACCTGCAGATGTGAGGGCTATGGGCGTGGGGGGGCTGGGTTTGATCCCTGGTCAGTGAGCTAGATCCCAGGAGCCACAACTAAGAGTTCACATGCTGCAACTAAATGTGCTGCATGCCACAACTAAGATGTGGCACAGACAAAGGTAATTTATATCTTAGAAAAGGCACAGTCCACTGAGTAAAAGACAACCCTCAGAACAGGAAGACATGTTTGCAAATAATGTATCTGAATGAGGGATTAATATCCAGATAAAGAGAGAACCAAAACTCTACAACTAGAAACAAACCACCCAGTGCAAAATGAGCAAAAGACTTGAATAGATATTTCTGCAAAGAAGGCCTATGAATGATGATTAAGCAAGTGAAAAGACGCTCAACATCACTAATAATGGGAAGCACTAATCAAAACTACAGTGAGCTACCAGCTCATATCTATCAGGATGGCTATTACCCCCAAATCAGAAAACAGGTGTTGGTGTGCATGTGGAGAAACCAGAACCCCTATTCCCTGTTGGTGGGAATGTAAAATGGAACAGCCACTGTGGAAAACAGTATGGGGCTTCCTCAGAAAAATAAAAAATACAGTTACCATGTGACCTAGCAATTGCACTTCTAATTTCATACTCAGGAATTAAAAGCAGGGTCTCAAAGAGCTGTTTGTCGCTCATGCTCACAGAAGCATTATTCACAATAGCTTAACGTGGAAGAAACCCACATGTTCATCAACTGATGAGTGGAAAAGCAAAATGTGGTAGTCATAGAATGAACCGTTATTCAGCCTTAAAGGAAGAGTAAATTGCGACGTAGGTTACAGCATGGATGAAGCTTGGAGGGCATTTTGCTCAGTCACTGAAATAAGCCAGTACAGAAGGACAAATACAGTCTAATATCACTTATATAAGGTACTCAGATTTGTCAAAATCATAGAGGCAAAAAGTGGTGGTTGCCAGGTTTGAGGTAGAGGAAATGGGGAGTCAGTGTTTAACAGGTAGAGTGATTCAGTTTTATGAGATGAAGTTACAGGGGTGGATGGTGGTGGCTGCTGATGATCCTGCACGACAGCAGGAGCATATTTAATGCTAGTGAGCTGAACACTTAAATGGTCCCAATGCTAAACTATTCTTTTTATAATTTTATTTGTTTATTTGGCTGTGCTGAGTCTCCATGGTTGTGCTGGCTTTTCTCTAGTTGTGGAGATGGGGGTCTACTCTCTTGTTGTGGTGTAAAGACTTCTTATTGTGGTGGCTTCTCTGGTTGCGCCCCTGGTTCTAGGTGCAGGCTCAGTAGTTACGGCACATGGACTTGGGGACTCTGCGGCATGTGGGATCTTCCCGGATCCAGGATCCAACCTGTGTCGCCGGCATTGGCAAGTGGATTCTTTACCACTGAATCAACAGAGAAGCTCCTACACTGCTAAATTTTATGTTATATGTGTTTGAATACATTAAAAAAAAGAAAAATGTGGAAAATGTGGCACTAAATAAACCGTGAAAAGCACACAGTTCACAGTGTGAGCTGAACAGGCAGGCAGAGCAGCGCCTACTCTGCCTCGGCGGGAACGTGCGTTGGCAACCTGAGCATGTCTACAGATAGCCGTGAAAACACTGTTACAGATAAACTGGTCACAAACAGAACCCGCACACGACGCGGTGGATCGTGCGTGGAGTCCTACAACACAGGCCGCTTTCATACACGAGGCCTTCCTTCCCATCTGTACTGCAGGCTGGACCCCAGAGCACTTCACTCCTTCTTATGGCTGAATAAAACCTTAGTGGGCAGATACACCGAATTTCGTTTATCTGTTTATCCACCATCAATGTACAGAAAGTTATGAAGTAGATGACAAAGCAGGTGTGGTTACAGTAAAATCATAGAAATAGCACTTCTGTGACCCAAAGCTCAGAGCCCATGCTGTGGGAAAGGATGTGGGGTTGGAGTGTTCCCTCCAGGACTCTCAGGCCCCCAGGAAGGCGGCCCCATCACAGGGCTGGTGGGCCTTTCCTGAGCACGGCGGGCATCAGGGTGGTGCTGCTTCCCGCCTGCCGTCCAGAGAAGCGCAGCTACCCCTGTCTCTCCCGGCGATAGCGACGGAATCGAGGGGCCAGGCTTCCTACACCGTGGGAACATTCTCCTCTTGAAGTCTGACAACAACCCGAGGTGGGCTCCCCCACAAAATCCGTGAGAACGGTAGGCTCAGGGGACGCTGGGCCGTGAGAGAGTGCTGGGGGGTGGTGAGCGCCCCCTGCGGTCAGGGTCCCTGAGAGAGTGCTGGGGGCGGGGGTGAGTGTGCCCCCTGAGGTCACCGAACAGAAAGGCAGCGGCTGGAGGCGAAGCCCCCCTGCGCTCGAAACGCTTACAAGAGGGTTAGAGCCCTGAGGCAGCTGGTTAATCTTTGGGCCACTTCCATGAGGCCAGGGAAAAAGCAAAAGTACAAAGGACAGGATGAGCCCACATGCCGAGCAGCAGAGCCCCGCGGGCAGCGTCCCGCCTCCCCTGGTGAGGCGACCGCACAGGTGTGTTACAAGGGCGCCCATAGTGCCTCCCACCCCACTGCACGTGCCAGCGGCCCAGAGACCCGTTCCCCACACACGTGCGCGGCTTCACACCCACACCTCACTTTCTGCACCTCGGGAGATGACGCCACGACCTGGGATGGCCGGCAGAGCTGTGGACCTGGGATCTGGACCACACACCAGCCCTGGGAGCAACTGACGATACAACACGGAGAAGCCAGAATAAAGTGATGGGAGGATGGCGGGGATGCAGGCTAATCATCAGGCCTGGCTGAGAGGGTCGCAGGAGAACAGGCACCCAGACGTGAGGGGCAGTGGATGCAGGTGTAGCCACATAGAAGGAGGGGCCGTGGAGGGCCCGAAGCCCCGCCGACTGTACAGGAGTGCCTGCGCCCGCCCCACCCCCGTCACCGTGCGGAAGTGGCAGCTGTGTTGACTTTTCGGGGCCAGCAGCAGGACACCCCGGCTCAGCCAGGGCCGCAGATGCAGCGCTTCTGATCTGGTGCCAGAGAACCAGATAGAGGTGAGGTCAGCGGCCCCCCTGCGGGCCCTCCTCCACGTCCCCTCCAACACCGCACACAGGAGACCAGCCCTGGCCGACGCTCAGCGCGCTCTGCATGTGTGGCCCTCTCGCCACAGGACAACTGGTGGCGAGCGATGTAAGAACACTGTCAGTCAAGCAGGCACTCAGGTGGAGGAGAGAGAACCAGTTCCCTGGCCCCACGCCAGCAACTCTGGGCTGCGTCCCGGAGGGCCTTCCGCCCGCGCACTGCTGCTGCTTCCGGTCCCCGGGAAGAGCCCACAGCCCCATGGTCGAAAGCCAGTCTCCCTCCTCCCCAGACGGTGGAGTCCGCAGAAGCCAACACGGTGAGCAGGTGCCCCCGCCCACCACACTGCTCCCCCAGGGTGGCGCAGAGGCCCCTCAGGGAAGGAGGGACAGTCACCACATGGGAATTGGAAAGCGCCCTTTCCCCACACCAGGCCTCCCCTTCTAGTGTCCTTCTCTTCTGGACTGTATTTAGAGTTGTTAAGGTTCTCCCAAGTCCAGAGACAAGAAAACAAGTCTAATGTGCCGCTCTGAGGAGTAAATCCACTGGAATGCCCCCACCTCAACCATTAACCTGTGTTAGCGATTTATTTTCACATAAATTACACTGCTGTTACAGGCCTTCAGAGCTAAAAACCAACCAAAGTTATAATCTAAAGCTTACATTTTTTTTCCAACGCTAAAAAGACAGTGGAAAACATATACTAAGAACCTTTACTTTAATTCTTGGGTTACAGGCTAATGACTCCAGTTAAAAACTGAAAATATCGATGTCATTTTTCCTCAGTATTTAAAAATCATGAGTCAACACAATTTCAGGTGGAAAATGCAGTTTAAATATTGTTAAGAATATTTTCTAAGAAATTAATGTTGACCAAATCGATCTTAATTTCTTCAGTCTCTCATCAAAGGCTAGAAAACAGAGTAAGTGGAATGCGAGGAGGGGAGGGAGGCTCAAGACGAGGGGAGATATATATATATATATAAAATTTGTGTTCTTGTATGGCAGGAACCACACAGCATTGTAAAGCAATTTTCCTCCAATTAAAAAGTAAATTATAAAAAGAAATCAGAGTAACATGGTTCTGAAATGACAGACAAAATTGGAAAGTGTATTTATTTTTTAAATGAGCGCCAAGCAGGAGCATGGGCTCAGCCTCTTGAGTACCTCGTTTCTGGATGAAAACCCTGAGTAGGGGGTTTGCGCTGGAGACGGCCTTGCAGAAGTTGTCATCGTTGTTGATGGGCAGCAGGTCACCATGCACGTCTGCATAGCCGATGGTCACCTCGGTGTTGGTGATGTGGTGGGTGTGCACGACGAGCTTGTAGAAGTCTTCAAACCTCCCAGGCTTCTGGCGGTCCAGAGAGAACCTTCGGAACTCAGCTCCAAACTAGGAGGAAACATAGAGGGCGCGTGAACAGCAGGGATGGGCATCGGAGATGAGGCGTCATGACTGGGCCTACCGGAGGCATGGACATAGCTGCATCAGCACCCCAGTCCTCGTGGAGCCCACGAGAGAAGGGAGACGGCAGCATGGGGGAACGGTTCATGCGCATGGACCCTTGTCCTGTGGACCCCAGGAGAGGTGCGCAGCTCAGGCTGTAGGGTGGCGGCCCCTGCCTCACTGGGGATCCTGGGGCATCCCCAGGCTGGGGCACAGTATCTGCACAG
The DNA here is from genome assembly GCF_963930625.1 of Muntiacus reevesi. Lineage (NCBI taxonomy): Eukaryota > Metazoa > Chordata > Mammalia > Artiodactyla > Cervidae > Muntiacus > Muntiacus reevesi. The sequence continues at coordinate 872,119 of NC_089252.1, read as the reverse complement.
CCCGGGACAGCCATCAAACACTCAGAGGTGGGAGTGAAGCAAAGGCCAGCTGCAACTTCTGAACTCTCCCCTAAGGGGAATGGGAAGTCCTGGGCAGTTTTAATATTAAGGAAGGAAATGACTGGATATGATTTGCATTTTAAAAACACCAAATGGCTGCACTTCAAAAGGATCAGAAGTGGCAGCAAAATTGAAAGAAGAAAAGAACCTGGTAAAAACCATGCCTCACAAACCTCTGGGAGGCAGGAGCATGGCTTCTGGCTAAAAAGACAAAGCAGGTCCCTTTAAAAAAGATGCAGCTCACTGCCCTGCTATGGGAAACATGCCGGGCCCACCTCTTTCCTGTCAGCCTCTGGCTCTGGCTCAAATGCTCACAGTGTTGCCTGCAGACCTCCAGCCCACCTGCTAGGCGTACCCTGGGTCACCTCCCGCAGGCTGACCTGTCCAGTGATCTAAGGACACGGCCTATTTGTTTGGCCTGAGGCTGCTGGCTTAGGACACACTGTTGTTCCTCACTTGGCAAAAGGGAAACTTATTCATCAGGCAGGACAGACTGTGTTCTTCTATATAACTGAAAACTAATTACATTGGTTCCAAAACACACAAAAATGAAATGTCTAATGTTTACATTAAACTAATAGTTACATCACCTAGACAGTATGTCAACTACAAGGGCAATGCAACTCAAACCATGCAGGTGTGAGTGGCTCTAAAATTTGGGGAGGCATCAGTCATGGAGGACCTCCGAGTTCTGGAACTGGCTAATTTGGAACGCAGTCCAAGAATGTGCATTTTTCACAAGTTCCCAGGAGATGCTGATGCTGCTGTTCTGGGAATCATTAAGATAAAACCACTGACTTAAAGGGAATATCTCTAGACCTCAACTTACACAGATCTCTGAGAAACAGTGTCAGATCCCATTTCCCTTTTAAAAAGCAAAGGAAAAACACCATTCTTCATTGCCCCTGGAATAAAAATTTTCAAGTTTGGGAAAAGCCACCTTCAGTGGCTAATTAAACTAAAGACTGCTCCACACGCTGAGGTCCAGCGGCATGCTCTCCTCTATCCCTTTGCCCTCTCCCCATTACATCTCAATATTTTCTCCAAGCATGCACACATGAGCAGGCTGCCAGGCTGCCAGGGAGCAAGGCACACCCCCTCTTACACACAGGGAGACATCCTGGGCTGGCAAAACTTTTCAAGACACGAGATCAAGCAGACAACACAAGTTTAATGTGATTTCTTTCATAATCAGTTATCCAGTCACATCATGATGTTTATTTCAATAACAGTCACCCATCATCTTTCCTGTTTGATATCTCACATATGCTAATTTCCAGAGCAATTAGTTTTTATCAGCACTTGCCTCACTTTCACTAAATACACAAGAAGAGTTTAATCATATCTAATGAAACCAGTAAGAATATTTTTGACTTTTACCTATAATTCTCAGTCAAATATTCCCCCAAACTGGACACAACACATTCACTTCCCTCCAAGGGACATCAGACATCTTGTCCCTCTCCCCACTACTAGCCTTAGGCCACATCTTATAATTTAAGTAATGAGAAGCAGCATGTATTAGATAGGTTAGTTCTGCAGTTTTATAGTCCTGACTGTACTTGGTATTAATCTCAGATGAAATCCAATTTGTTTCATAGTTCTTTTAGTACTTTTCCTTAAAATACATGTTAACTGGAAATGCAGATGAATTCTGACTTTTTCCTGACAGAAAGCAAGTCTGGTTTGTGTTTGATAAAGAGGCTGGCTTTGTCAATTCAGCTATATGTTGGCTATACTTCACATGCCGAATGAGTTCCAAAGCTGGGCAAAAAGAAGTGTGAAATGTGAGATGATAAAAGCATTTTTTTTGAACTTTTTTTACTGTGGCAAAATATACATAAAATTCACCATCTTAACCATTCTTAAGTGTATAGTTCGGTGGCATTAATACATTCACACTGCTGTACAACCAACACCACCATCATCCGCCTTCACTGTTTACCTTATAAAACTAAAACTCTGCTCCCATCAAGCAGTAACTACCATTTCCTGGCTCCCTGACCCTGCAGCCACCGCTGTGCTTTCGCTTTTTCTCTCTCTCTACATATGTATAGATTTCTCTCTCTCTCTCTCTTTCTATATATATATATACACACACACACACACATATAATTCATTATCAGATACATGATTTATAAACTTCTCCTCCCATTTTGTCTTTTACTCTGTGGTGCTGGGTGGGAAAGATAGACTTTTGATACAGTTGTGTAACTTACTTCCTAACCTAGGTCAGGCACAGTAATACAAGTTTTTCTTAAAACTTTCCTTGAAATTGGTAGCTGTTTCACAGGTTTGATTATGGAATAATGTAACAGATGACAGGGTGAAGCTCAGCGGCTACCCTTTCATGAGTCCTGTTGTGGAGACACAGTCCACAGTGAGATGCTGAACACCTTAGGATGTGAGTCTCCAGTGAATTTCAGTTTTGGTTCAGGTATTCCATAGGGATCCCTCTCCCCTAATGCAGTGGTCTTCATATGTGACATATCCTGTCAAGAATTTTGGAAAACCTACCAGTATAAAAGGGATAATACACCTTTAAGTTGGCATCTGAATTTTTCATAATAAAAACAAATAGTTGCAAAGGATATAATTCCCAGCTGTGCTGTGCTCAGTCACTCAGTCATGTCTGACTTTTTGTGACCCCATGGACTGTAGCCTACCATGCTTCTCTGTCCAGGGGATTCTCCAGGCAAGAATACTGGAGTGGGTTGCCATGCCTTCCTCCAGGGGATCTCCGTAACCCAGGAGTAGAACCCAGGTCTTCCGCACTGCAGGTGGATTCTTTACTGTTTGAGCCACCAGGGAAGCCCTAATTTCCAGCATGCTGTAAATATTTTATTTAAAAATAAATATTTTATCATATGATCTTTTAAATATAGTCAATGAAATCTAAATGTCATAGTCATTTGATACTACCATCATTCATTTTAAAATAGAATGAACGAGCTCTTTTATAACAATAAAAAAATCCAACAAAGTTCTTTTTTCTCTTTGATCTCTGGTTTCCATTGCACTGCCAAGAGAACTTAATACCGATATTTTATCCTATTAATTTATGCTTGGTTACCCTATAACTCTTCTCTACAACAAAATTAGATAAATTGAAGTTAAAAATTACCCCTGAGGCCATAAGTCTCTCTTTGTGAAAATATTTCAAAGTTGTTTCTATTGGGTATAGAGTTTTAGTTTTGAAAAAATGGAAAGTGTTCCTGAGTAGATGCACAACAATGTGAATGTAATTAACACTACTAAACTGTATAGTCAGTTTCCCTGGTGGCTCAGCTGGTAAAGAATCCACCTGCAATGTGGGAGACCTGGGTTCATCCCTGGGCTGGGAAGATCCCCTGGAGAAGGGAACGGCTACCCACTCCAGTATTCTGGCCTGGAGAATTCCAGGACAGAGGGGCCTGGCCGATTACAGTCCATGGGGTCGCAGAGAGTCGACGTGATTGAGCGACTTTCACTTCACTTCACTTCAAACTATACACTAAAAAATGGCTGAGATAGTAAATTTTATGCATGTGTATTTTATCACATTTATAAATCAAGTAATGTAAAAAAAGATTTTTACAGTAAAGTTTCTAGATTGAGTCTTTGCAATTATTAAATCAAACTAGAACATAGTTATAAGATTTGACAAATGATTATTAGTCTTCCAAAGTAAACATTATAAAAATCTTTAGTTTAATGAGAAGTATTGATTGCTAAATGTGGCACGGGTAGCACTGATTCTTCTGCTGCTTCTCATTGTCATGGTGTTGGTACTGAGAGGACTTTCATGTGACAGGAGACAGCAGTGAGAGCTCTGAAGGCACAAAGATGCTCAGCTTGTGAGTCTCACCAAGTCTTGTGCCAGAAATATCCATAGAGCAGCCTAAGATTAGAATTATTTCAACCGTCTATTAGACGACAGTTCAGTTAGGACCACATTCAAGTTTGCTGAAAACAGATTTGGAAAGTATGTGACTTGGAAGATTTACTGCCCAGTCATTAAAGCCACTCACCTTTTCAATTTCTTGTAATTATACCAAGAATTATATGGCAATGAATTGTGCCAGCTAATTCCTTCAGAGGAAACTTGTGTGATCTGATCTAATGCAAAAGTAAAAATATAAAATTAAAAAATAAAATGGTTTTGTCATATTGAAGATGGACCCTTCCCTAACACCATTATAAAAAATTAACTCAAAATGGATTCATGGCCTAAATATAAGACATAAAACTATAAAATTCTTGGGCAAAAACATAGGGCGAAAGTTTCAGGACACTGAGTTTGGTGATGATTTCTTGATATGACACCAAAGGCACAGGTAACAAGATTAAAAAAAAAGACACTAGAATTCTTAAAAACTTAATTTTATTCATCAGAGGACACCATCCACAGAGTAAAAAGGCTTTGAAAAGTGGTGAGCACAGTCCTACCTTTGTTCCAGCAGAATCCTAAGAAGGTCAAGTGCCTTGCATAAAATGCTGCAATATTTGAATGTAACCTACACACACTCCACACCCCCATACTTTAAATCAACTCCAGTTCAGTTCAGTTCAGTCACTTAGTCATGTCTGACTCTTTGCAACCCCATGGACTGCAGCATGCCAGGCCTTCCTGACCATCACCAGCTCCTGAGTTTACTCAAACTCATGTCCATTGAGTCAGTGATGCCATTCAACCATCTCATCCTTTGTCATCCCCTTCTCCTCCCACCTTCAATCTTTCCCAGCATCAGGGTCTTTTCAAATGAGTCAGTTCTTCACATCATGTGGTCAAAGTATTGAAGTTTCAGCTTCAGCATCAGTCCTTCCAATGAATATTCAGGACTGATTTCCTTTAGGATGGACTGGTTGGATCTCCTTGCAGTCCAAGGGACTCTCAAGAGTCTTCTCCAACACCATAGTTCAAAAGCATCAATTCCTTGATGCTCAGCTTCCTATATAGTCCAGCTCCACATCCATACAAGATTACTGGAAAAACCATAACCTTGACTAGATGGACCTTTGTCTGCAAGGTAATGTCTCTGCTTTTTAATATGCTGTCTAGGTTGGTCATAACTTTTCTTTCAAGGAGTAAGCGTCTTTTAATTTCATGGCTACAATCACCATCTGCAGTGATTTTGGAGCCCAAGAAAATAAAGTCTGTCACTGTTTCCACTCTTTCCCCATCTATTTGCCATGAAGTGGTGGGACCAGATGCCATGATCTTAGTTTTCTGAATTCAACAAAGCTTTAAGCCAACTTTTTCACTCTCCTCTTTCACTCTCATCAAGAGGCTCTTTAGTTCTTCTTCACTTTCTGCCTTAAGGGTGGTGTCATTTGCATATCTGAGGTTATTGATATTTCTCCTCGCAATCTTGATTCCAGCTTGGGCTTCCTCCAGCCCAGCGTTTCTCATGATATACTCTGCATATTAGTTAAATAAGCAGGTGACAATATACAGCCTTGATGTACTCCTTTCCCAATTTGGAACCAGTCTGTTGTTCCATGTCCAGTTCTAACTGTTGCTTCCTGACCTGCATTCAGATTTCTCAGGAGGCAGGTCAGGTCGTCTGGTATTCCCATCTCTTTCAGAATTTTCCACAGTTTGTTGTGATCCACACAGTCAAAGGCTTTGGCATAGTCAATAAAGCAGAATAGATGTTTTTTTGGAACTCTCTTGCTTTTTTGATGATCCAACGGATGTTGGCAATTTGATCTCTGGTTCCTCTGCCTTTTCTAAAACCAGCTTGAACACCTGAAGTTCATGGTTCACATACTGTTGAAGCCTGGCTTGGAGAATTTTGAGCATTATTTTACTAGCGTGTGAGATGAGTGCAAATGTGCAGTAGTTGGAGCATTCTTTGGCATTGCCTTTCTTTGGGATTGGGATGAAAACTGACGTTTTCCAGGGCTGTGGCCACTGCTAAGTTTTCCAAATTTGCAGGCATATTGAGTGCAGCACTTTCACAGCATCATCTTTTAGGATTTGAAATAACTCAGCTGGAATTCCATCACCTCCATTAGCTTTGTGTATTTTGTTCTGTGTATTCTAACACAATTTTTCAAAAAAGATCTAGGGTTCCTTATCAAACTGGCTAATTCTAGATATTAGTCAAGAAATTTGTATGAGCCTATGAATCTCATCCTTCTAAGAGGCAAGGAATTATCAAAGACTATTAGGGTCATATCAAAAGGACTCAGGAAGTAGTTTGAAAAATCTCCCAACAGTGGATCATTTGTGTGTTTATCATTGATAAGGATGATAATTTCTAGAAGTTTCCTAGGAACCAACCTACTAATTTTTTTTTTTTTTAAATTATGGCTGTGCTGGGTCTTCATTACTGTGTGGGCTTTCTTTAGTTGCTGTGAGTGGGGGTTATTCTGTGTTGTGGTGCGTGGGCTTCTCATTGCAGTTGTTTCTCTTGTTGAGAGTACGGTAGTCAGTAGTCGAGTAGTTGAGTGTTCAGTAGTCATGGTGTACAGGCTCAATTGCTCTGTGGCATGTGGAGTCTTCCTGGACCAGGGATTGAACCCATGTGCCCTGCACTGGCAGGTGGATTCTTATCCACTGTACCACCAGGGAAGTCCCAACCTACTATTTTGAAAATAAGTAAATAAAAAGAAAGAATCAAGCATTTCCCCCAAACTAACATCATTAATTATTGGGAAATTCACAGATGTAACAACTCCTTATTTGCTTCCAGATAAATAAATTGTTATTCCATTATTATCTTGATAATATTTATTGAATTGTACAGCTGACCATACCTGTTATTCCTACAATAGAATAGTAAAAATGGCAGGGGAGGGTGGAGTTCACTTCTGTAAAATTTTTAGTTATCTCAAATGAAATAAGGAAGTCAGTGAGCAAAAGTGAATGAGTCTTTAAATGAAACTCACTTTTATTTCCTTTAAAATATTAAATAAGTAATAAAATGACCATTATAATTTCAAAACAAAGATTTATCTATCTATATCTATCTTATCTATTTTGACACTCTTTTCCTTCAGGAAGAAGGGATACTTCTGACAAATGCTTGTTGAATGAATAATACCTAGAACTCAGTTGCTGCAAACATAATATGCTATTAAGTAAACTATGTTTCTGATAAAATTCTTTGTCACTGAGAAGCTTTTCCTTGGTCAAGAAGCAAGGAGGCAAAAAGAGTGGTAGAAACCCAATAAATCTAAGAACTTGGGAAACACAAGTTATTTGTTGCCCTAAAAGTTAACCTTGAAGTATATCTAAAACAGTGGTGTAATGATCAGCAAAAAGCTGCTCCTCCCTAAAAGCAATGAGAGCACTGGCAAAGAGAGTAAAAAAATCCAACTTTTTGAGAATTCTGGAAATTAATCAAAGGTTTGGAAGCAACAATGCAAGGTGTGTTTATTCCAGAAAAGTAGCTGAATCTCAGAATGGCAAGCTTTATGGTGTTTTAACTTCCTGTCCTCTGTTCCTCAGCTTTGAAAACCAGCAGCCTAATAATTTTACAGGGGCCAGAACTGGGAGCTCACCACAGAGCCCCATATGCATAGAGCTGTCATCATTAAACCTGTCTCACAGGTCCCTAGAAAAGCCCTGTTCACAGGGTTTGTCTTTATTTGACTTGAGTCAGAACTCACTTGTTGGGAAAAGCCCTTTCCTCAGGACATTTGTTAAGAACAATCAGCAGCAATTGTTTAATGAATAAAGATTATATGGTACAAGTTTCATTTTTAAATGGAATTTTTACAATGTGATAGAAATTATTATTTTTTTTTAAAAAATCTTTATTTATTTGGTTGTGTTGGGTCTTAGTTGTAGCATGCTCAGTCTTCGTTGCTGCATGTGGGGTCTTGTTCCTTGACCAGGGATTGAATCCAGGCCACCTGCATTGGGAGCTCTGAGTCTTATTCCCTGGACCACCAGGGAAATCCCCAGAAATTATCTTTTCTAACTACATTTATTAGGGACTTCCCTGGTGACTCAGATGGTAAAGCATCTGCCTATAATGCAGGAGACCTGGGTTCAATTCTTGGGTCAGGAAGATCTTCTGGAGAAGGAAATGGCAACCCACTCCAGTATTCTTGCCTGAAAAATCCCATGGATGGAGGAGCCTGGTAGTCTACAGCCCCTGGAGTAATAAACTACATTTATTACAAGAAAACTTAGACGTAAACTTCAAAATATATTGGCTTTCCTGGTAGCTCAGTTGGTAAAGAATCTGCCTGGAATGCAGGAAACCCCAGTTCAGTTCCTGGGTTGGGAAGATTCCCTGGAGAAGCAATGGGCTACTTACTCCAGTATTCTTGGGCTTCCCTTGTGGCTCAGCTGGTAACGAATCCGCCTGCAATGCAGGAGACCTGGGTTCAATCCCTGGGTTGGGAAGACCCCCTGGAGAAGGGAAAGGCTACCTACTCCAGTATTCTGGTCTGGAGAATTCCATGGACTATGGTCCATGGGGTCACAAAGAATTGGACATGACTGAGCAGACTTCACTTCACTTCACTATACAGCTAATTCTTTACGGGGTTGTAATATATGAAGATTACTGCATAGAGCATAGGAATTGCCACAAAAATACCTGAGTCAAGGTACCAGCTAGGACAAAGACAATAAAAAGGAATGCTGGTGATTCTCACCTGTTAGGATGACTAATATTAAAAAAGCAGAAAACAAGTGTTGGTGAGGATATGGGGAAATTGGAACCCTAGAGCACTGTTGTTAGGGATGTAAACTGATACATCCACTGTAGAAAACAGTAGGGAGGTTCCTCAAAAAATTCCCCAACCAGGGATCAAACCCATGCCTCCTATAGTGGAAGCGTAAAGCCCTAATGGCTAGATTGCAGGGAACCCCTGGAAGTTACTGTTTAATGGGTATGCATGCATGCATGCTAAGTCGCTTCAGTCCTGACTGTGACCCTATGGACTGTAGCCTGCAGGGGATTCTGCAGGCAAGAATACTGGAGTGGGTTGCCATGCCCTTCTCCAGGGGATCTTCTCAACCCAGGGATCTAACCCGTGTCTCCTGAGGCTCCTGCACTGGCAGGCAGATTCTTTACCAGTAGTGCCACCTGGGAAGGCTATAACGAGTACAGAGTTTGAATTTAACAAGATGCAAAGTTATGAGTATAATAGTGTGATGACTGCACAACAATGTGAATACATTAACACCATTAAACTGTACCCCTAAAATGGCTAAGATGGTAAATTTTATATTATGTGTATTTTACTACAATAGAAAAATAGAGGAATATTTTTGAAATGCTGGGGAATGAGTTGTCCGAAGAAGGCTTTGATAAGCTCTGATATATTCCTGGAAATATATAAGTGCACATGCATGTGCAGGACTGTGGGCATGGTCAGGAAAGACCTGAGAATGTTGTAATCTCTCATAGCTGGCTGACTGTGAGATTCTGTGCAATCAGGAATTGAAGGCTAAAGCAAAGCTGTAAATTGCTGGAGTGCTGAAGATGTACCCCAGTACATACATATAACCCAAAGGACAGGAGACTTATTGGTTCAAATCATTTAAAGAAATCTCTGTCCAATCAACAGATGACCCTTAAGCTAAATGAGCAGAGCTTCAGTGGTCACATACAAGGAAGAATACACTTTACAGCATTAACCCAGGAGAGTTATTGAACAAATAGTAGCAACAACCACAAACCTTTGAGGGAACAGTCTGACTTTCAGAGTTATCATATCATATCTGACTTTCAGAGTTATCATATCATATTATTTAAAATATTTAGTTTTCAACAAAATTATGAGATATACAAAGAAATAGGGAAAAAAGTCTAAATAGAGTTAAACACTCAATGCAAACTGTCCTTGAGCTGGCCCAGAAGTTGCACATACTAGACAAAGATTTTTAGATAAACTATTATAAATACTTATAAATAACTAAAGGAAACCATATACAAAGAACTAAATGAAACCATAAAATGATGTCTCACCAATAGAGAATAATAGAAATGAAAATCTTTTGTTTGAAAAGAACCAACTAGAAATTCTAGAGTTGAAAATTATAACTGAAATGAAAAATTCCCTAATCTCTACAGTAGATTAGACATGGCGAGAAAGAATCAGCAAACTTGAAGATAGGTCAATTGAGAGTATCCAGTCTGAGAAGCAGAAAAGAAAAAGAAATGAAGGAAAATGAACAGTCTTAGAGATGTACTGTTTGTGCCATACTACCAAGCATACCAAGAAACACATCTGGAAGGCCTAGAGGAGACTGAGAGAAATAAAGGCTAAAGGATATTTGAAGAGACACTGGTAAAAAACTTCCCAGATCTGATCAAAGTTTTATTTATATATCCAAAAGTTCAACAAATTATAAGTAGGATCATCTCAGGCCCATATTTAGATGCATTATAGTCAAACTATCAAAACCCAAAGCCAAAGAGAAAATCTTGTAAGCAGCAAGAGAATAACAATTTGTTGTGTACAAATGATCCTCAATAAATTAACAATTGTCTTCTCTCATCAGAAACCACAGAGGCTAAAATGCTGCAGAATGACATGTTCCAAGTTGTGGATGGAAAAGAAAATCAACCAAGAATTCTATATCCAGCAAAACTATCCTTCAAAATGAAGGAAAAATGAGACATTCCCAAATAAACAAAAGCTAGGCAAATCTGTCACATGGAACATTCTCCAAGATAGATCATATTTTAGACCCTAAAACAAGCCTTAATAAATTTGAAAGGACAGAAATAATACAAAATATGCATAATTCCAACCACAATGGAATGAAATTAGAAATCAACAATGGAAGGAAATTGGGGAAATTCACAAATATGAGGAAATTAAACAACACACTCAATAAATAACCAATGGGTTAAAGAATAAATCACAATGGAGATTAGCAAACACAGAGAGATTAAAGAAAATGAAAACACACCATACAAAAATTTATGGGACTTGGCTAACACAAGTGCTTAGAGGAGATTCACAGCTATAAATAGCCATAGTGAAAGAAAAAGAAAGATCTGAAAACAATAACCTAAACTACCACCACTCAGTTCAGTCACTCAATCTGTCCAACTCTTTGCAACCCCATGGATTGCAGCATGCCAGGCTTCCCTGTCCATCACCAACTCCCAGAGCTTGCTCAAACTCATGTCCATCACATTGGTGAAGCCACCCAACCATCTCATCCTCTGTTGTCCCCTTCTCCTCCTGCATTCAATTTCCCAGCATCAGAGTCTTTAAATGAGTCAGTTCTTTGCATCAGGTGGCCGAAGTATTGAAGTTTCAGCTTCAGCATCAGTCCTTTCAATGAAAATTCAGGACTGATTTCTTTGAGGATTGATGGGCATGATCTCCCTATAGTCCAAGGGACTCTCAAGAGTCTTCTCCTACACCATAGTTCAAAAGCATCAATTCATCAGTGCTCAGCTTTCTTTATAGTCCAACTCAAACATCCATACATGACTACTGGAAAACCATAGTTTTGAAAACTACCATCATTAGAAACTAAAAAAGCACAAAAGTAATCCAATGCAAGTAGAAAGTAAGAAATTATAAACATTAGAACAGAATGTGATAGAGAATAGAACAAATATAGAAAATAACAAAAGCAAAAATAGGTTCTTTGAAAAGATCAAAGATCAACAAAATTGACAAATTTTAGGTAGGGGGGGTCAAGAAGAAAAGATTTGGAGTACTAAAATTAGGAATGAAAGGGGAAACATTTCTATTGAGCTTAAGGAATTAAGAAGGATCATAAGCATCCCAGTAGTAACAATCATACCTAACACCCAGGAAACTCCTTGAAGAATGGTATACAGAATACACAAGATGAGCCTGGGAAATTTTATAATACCAGACAGTAAGAAAGTGCTAAAAACAAAACACCTAATCATGGGGGTATGTCAAAGAGAAATAGGAACCAACCAAAAAGCTCCTAATTGCTGAAGCTGGAATAGTATGAAGAACAAAATCAGTAATGGTACTGGATTAAACTCAATGTACAAAATAAATGTCCACATGTCCATAATGACATAATAAATGGCTGAACAGTAATTGGGAGAGAACAGACAGATCTCTCATGCAGAATAACTCCAAATAATTGATGTAGATACACACCTTCAAGGAGATAGAACATAACCCAGAGCTCATCCCAAATACAGTATGGAAAGTGAGAGAAAGAATAAGTGGAGAAATGGGACAAACATTCCCAGCCGTGTCATCAAGGTCAACAGCAATAGTAATGGGCCGAGTTGACAGTGTGCACTCTTGATAAGATGTGATGAAAATGGCACTTTACCTCTGTGGTCTTCCTCCCCAAACCAGTACTCTCTGCACAGTAACGAGAAGCCCAACAGGCAAATCTCACTGAAGGACAATCCACAAAGGATAGCGGATTTTTAAGAAGTGACCAACACTCCTTAAAACTGCTCGGGTCCCTGCTTGAGCTGCTATAACAAAATACCATAGACTGGCTAGTTTAAACAACAGTTGTTTTTTTTCCTCACAGTTCTTGAGACTGGAAAGTCCAAGGTCAAGGTGTTGGCAGATTTGGTATCTGGTATCTGGTATCTGGTGTTTGGTATTTGGTATTTGGTATCTGGTGAGAGCTCTCTTCCTGATTTGCTGATGGCTGCCTTCATACCGTGTGTCCTCACATGTTGGAGCACTCTTGTGTCATTTCCTCTGGCCATTAATTGCATCACAAGGTCCCCACCCTCATGACCCTAATGTAACCCTAATTAACTCCCAAATGCCATCAAACTGGGGATTAGGGGTTCCACATATGGATTAAATTCAACATTCAACTTATAGAGGTAATAAAAAACAGAGCATAATTCTCATGGTTAAGAGGAACCTAAGGAGACAGCACAACAAATATAATGTATCTTGTACAGGATTTTGAAACATGAAGCTAAAAAGAATATTAGATAAGAACTAAAGAAAATTAAAGTATGCAGTCCATTGAAATGTATCAATATTTACATATCTATTATAACACACATACCATTAGATTTTATTAACATTACATGGTAATAACAGAGGAAACTTGACATGGTATACATATGGAAATTCTCTGTACTATTTTTGCAATTTTTCTATAAATCTAGAGTTGTTCTAAAATTAAAAGTTTTATTTTTAAAAGTATGACAAAGGAATGCTACTAATAACTGTATGTCAACAAATTTGATAACCAAGGTGAAAAGGATAAATTCCTAGAAATACAAAGATTACCAAAACTAACTCAACAAGAAATAGACAACTTGATTAAACTTATTACAAGATATTTAATTAGTAATTTTGAAACTACCCACAAAGAAAAGCCCATGTTCATATGGCTTCACTAGTGAATTCTAGTAAACATTTACATAAGTAACACCAATTCTTCACAAATCTTCTAAAATGTAAAAGAGGAAGAAGGAACATTTTCCAACTTATTCTTTGAAGTATTACCCTGTGAAAGCCAGAAAAAGACATTACAGGAAAATTACAAACATCCATTGTGAATAGACTCAAAGATTCTCAACAAATTACTAGTAGGCCATGTCCAGTAAAGAACTATACAAAAAGAACAATACATTATGACCAGTGAGATTTATCACAGGGATGCAAGATCAGTTTAACACCTGAGCATCATATAGTATATAATAGTAATAAAGAACAAAGCCACATGATCATCTCAGTAGATGCAGAGACAACATTTGACAAAATCTAACACATTCTAATGATCTAAAATACTTAATGAATTAGGAATATAAGGGGACTTCTCCACCCTGATAGAGGGCTTCTATGAAAATCCATAGGTAAAGAAAATTAGAGATACCAAGGGAACATTTCATGCAAAGATGGGCTCAATAAAGGACAGAAATGGTATGGACCTAACAAAAGCAGAAGATATCAAGAAGAGGTGGCAAGAACACACAGAAGAACAGTACAAAAAAGATCTTCATGACTCAGATAATCACGATGGTGTGATCACTTACCTAGAGCCAGACGTCCTGGAATGTGAAGTCAAGTGGGCCTTAAGAAGCATCACTACTAACAAAGCTAGTGGAGGTGATGGAATTCCAGTTGAGCTCTTTCAAATCCTGAAAGATGATGCTATGAAAGTGCTGCACCCAATATGCCAACAAATTTGGAAAATTCAGCAGTGGCCACAGGACTGGAAAAGGTCAGTTTTCATTTAACCCCAAAGAAAGGCAATGCCAAATGGTCAAACTACCGCACAATTACACTCATCTCACACGCTAGTAAAGTATTGCTCAAAATTCCCCAAGCCAGGCTTCAGCAATACGTGAACTGTGAACTTCCAAATGTTCAAGCTGGTTTTAGAAAAGGCTGAGGAACCAGAGATCAAATTGCCAACATCTGTTGGATCATCGAAAAAGCAAGAGAGTTCCAGAAAATCATCTATTTCTGCTTTATTGACTATGCCAAAGCCTTTGACTGTGTGGATCACAATAAACTGGAAAATTCTGAAAGAGATGGGAATACCAGACCACCTGACCTGCCTCTTGAGAAACCTATATGCAGGCCAGGAAGCAACAGTTAGAACTGGACGTGGAACAATAGACTGGTTCCAAATTGGGAAAGGAGTACATCAAGGCTGTATATTGTCACTGTGCTTCTTTAACTTATATGCAGGGTACATCATGAGAAACGCTGGGCTGGAGGAAGCACAAGCTGGAATCAAGATTGCCAGGAGAAATATCAATAACCTCAGATATGCAGATGACACCACCATTATGGCAGAAAGTGAAGAAGAACTAAAGAGCCTCTTGATGAGAGTGAAAGAGAAGAGTGAAAAAGTTGGTTTAAAGCTTTGTTGAATTCAGAAAACTAAGATCATGGCATCTGGTCCCATCACCTCATGGGAAATAGATGGGGAAACAGTGGAAACAGTGGCTGACTTTATTTTTCTGGGCTCCAAAATCAATGCAGATGATGATTGCAGCCATGAAATTAAAAGACGCTTACTTCTTGGAAGGAAAGTTATGACCAACCTAGACAGCATATTAAAAAGCAGAGACATTACTATGCCAACAAACGTCCGTCTGGTCAAGGCTATGGTTTTTCCAGGGGTCATGTATGGATGTGAGAGTTGGACTGTGAAGAAAGTTGAGCGCCGAAGAATTGATGCTTTTGAACTATGGTGTTGGAGAAGACTCTTGAGAGTCCCTTGGACTGCAAGGAGATCCAACCAGTCCATCCTAAAGGAGATCAGTCCTGGGTGTTCATTGGAAGGACTGATGTTGAAGCTGAAACTCCAATACTTTGGCCACCTGATGTGAAGAGCTGACTCATTTGAAAAGACCCTGATGCTGGGAAAGATTGAGAGCAGGAGGAGAAGGGAACGACAGAGGATAAGATGGTTGGATGGCATCACCGACTCGATGGACATGGGTTTGGGTGGACTCTGGGAGTTGGCGATGGACAGGGAGGCCTGGCGTGCTGCGGTTCATGGGGATGCAAAGAATCTGACACGACTGAGCGACTGAACTGAACTGAACCTCTGGAAATTAATAAAGGAGACCTCAACTAAAATTAGTGTCAGGAATGACCTGCAGAGGGAACTCTTATGCATTACCAGTCACCATCATTTGCACGCACTGATCTTCATGTGCACACCCCACAGGAAGAAGCATACCTTCTACTCCCAAACAGGAAGTGACTACATTACTATCCCAAAGGAAGAATTTCTCTTTGTTCAGCAAGTCCTGCCAATGAGAAACATCATAGCTCAATCAATGAGAAGCCATCCCAGTCTGAACTTCTACCTTCCTCCAATGAACTTTCACTTAGAACATATACTGCAACTTCCCCATTTTCCCCATAAAAGCAGATTCTATTTCTTTGGTCTCTGAACATGCCTGTGGTTTGCCATAGATTGCATGCTCAAATTGCAGTTTTTTGCTGTTTCCAAATAAACCCTGAAAGTGTGTTAGTTGCTCAGTTGTGTCTGACCCTTTGTAACCCATGGACTGTAGCCCACCAGGCTCCTTTGTCCATGAAATTCTCCAGGCAAGAATACTGGAGTGGGTAGTCATTCCCTTCTTCAGGGGATCTTCCAGACCCGGGGATCAAACCTGGGTCTTCTGCAGTACAGGCAGATTCTTTACTATCTGAGCCGTGAGGAAGGTCCCAACACCTCATGCTTAATGGTTAACGAGAGATTTTCACCCAGAGATGTGGAACAAGTAAAGAATATCCACTTTCACAACTGCTGTTTAACACTGTGCTACAGGTTCTACCCAGGGCACCTAGGGAAGAAAATAAAAGACATCTGGATTGAAAAGGAAGAATTAAAAATATGTCTATCCCCAAATGATACATTCTTATATGTAGAAAGCTCTAAGGAATCTGCAATAATTACTTATTAGACCTAATAGATGAGTTCAGTATGATTGCTGGATACAGTATCAACATGTGAATATAAATTTTATTACTGTACACTAGCAATGAGCAACTGAAAATGAAATTAAGAAAATTTCACTTATAATAGCATCAGAAAAGATTAAAATATTTAGGAATAAATGTAACAAAAGAAGTGAAAGATTCATACACTGAAAACTATAGTGTACAGAGTATTGTTGAAAAATTAAAGAAGACCTGAATAGTGTGAGCACAGATATAGACATGTAAAAAGGACAAAATAAACAGTCTTTAATTCATAAAGTAAGACTTTTTGGAATAGTAGCCATCTTGTTCTTCATTTCTAATATATTACCTATAATTCTCTGATGAGTTCCCATTTTGCCAAGTATTTTTCTCAAAGTTATTGGCAAACATCTTCAGGAATCAGATGGTTACTTATGGCATGAAAGGAATGAGGGGAAGAAGGAAGGAAGGAAGGGGAAAAAAGATTCAATGTTTATGAACTGGAAGACTGTTAATACTGTTAAGATGGCAATAATCCCCAAATTCAATACAGATTCATTTCAAGCCCTATCAAAATTGTAGCTGCCTTTTTACAATAATTGGCAAGCTGTCCCTAAAATTTATATGGAAATGCAAGGGACCCAGAAAAACCCATAAGATTCTTGAAAGAGAAGAACAGCAGGGATTCACGCTTCTAAATTTCAAAACTTACAGTGTACTGCTGGCATAAAAGTAGGCATATAATCAATAGAATAAAATTGGGAGTCCAGGAAAATAACCCTTACATTTGTGATCAACTGATTTTGAGAAGAATTCTAAGACAATTCTATTCTATGGTGGCATAGAATAATCTTTTCAACAAGTGGTGCTATGGGAATTTGATACTGACAGGTAAAGCAATGAAGTTGGACTCCTACTTCATATTATATACAAATAAACTAAAATTGGATCCTAGACATAAATGTGAGAACTAAAATTATAAACCTCTTAGAAGAATACATAGGATTAAATTCATTACTTTGGTTAGGCAGTAATTTCTTCAATATGATACTAAGCATAAGAAACAAAAGAAAAAAATTAGATAAATTGGCCTTCATTAGAATTGAAAACTTCTGTGCATCAGGAAAGTGAAAAGATAATCTACAGAATAGGAGGAAATTCTCAAATTATATATATAATGGACTTGCACCAAAAATATATAAAGAACCCTTAAAACTCAATGAGGACAAACAACCTTACTAAAAATGGGCAAAGGACTTGATAGACATTTATCCAAAGAAGATATACACATGGCCAATAAACACATGAAAAGATGCTCAACATCATTAGTCATTAGGAAAATACAAATCAAAACTGTAATAAGCCACCATGTCATTCACTGGCATGACTATGATCAAAGAGATAGGGGACAGGGCCTTCCCAGGCTGTCCAGTGGTTAAGATGTCATGCTTCCACTGCAGGGGGGCATGGGTTTGATCCCTGGTCAGGGAAGTAAGATCCTATGTGCCATCTGATGTGGAAAAAAAGAGAAATGACAATGTGTTGGTAAGAATGTGGAGGAATCTGAACTCTCTCATACATTTTTTGTAGGAATATAAAATATGTCTCTATTTTGGTGATCAGTTTGGCAGTTCCTAAAAATGTTGAACAAAGAATTGCCATATAGACCAGAAATTTCACCCCGAGGTATGTACCCAAGAAAAGAAACACATAGGTCCACACAAAAACTCGTACGTAACAGCATTATTCAGAATAGCCAAAGAGTGAAAACTACTCCAACTGAGTAGTTGAATGGCTAAACCAAAAGTCATACATACTCTTATTCCTGAATATTATTTATCCATGACAAGGAATTAAGTATGACAGATTTGAACCTTGAAAACATTATGTTTAATGAAAGACATGAGACACATCAATCACATCATATGCTGTATGATCCTATTTATATGAGATACACAGAATAGGCAAATCCATGAAGAGAGTAGAGCAGTAGTTTCTAGGGACTAGAAGTAGTAAGGAACTGAGAATGGCTGCTAATGGGTATAGGGTTTCTTTTTAGGGTGAAGAAAATGTTCTAAAATTAAATAATGGTAATGACTGCACAACTCTGAAAATACTAGACCTTACTGAATTTATACTTCAAAGGTATGAATTTTATTTCATATGAATTGTAGTTTATAGGGCTTTTTTACCTTTCACTTCAAAGAATAATTTTTAAAAATTATTTATTTATTTTTGGCTGTGCTGGGTCTTCGTTGCTGTTTGGGTTTTTCTCTAGTTGCAGCGAGCAGAGGCTACTCTCTAGTTGTGGTGCATGGGCTTCTCACTGTGGTGGCTTCTCGTGTTAGGGAGTATGGGCTCTTGGTCTCTTGGGCTTCAGTAGTTGTGGGGCATGGGCTTAGTTGCTCTGCAGCATGTGGGATCTTCCTGGACTAGGGATGGAACCCACAACTCCTGCATTGACAGGCAGATTCTTTACCACTGAGCCAATAGGGAAGCCTAAGAATAATTATTTTTAACAGCCAATTGAAGGCTTTTTGGAAGTTTGTGTTGAGAAATATGGAAACTCCAGAAGGTTGTGGTAGACTGGTTGGTGCTCATGGAGGCCCTGCTTTTGCTCCAGGCAGATGGAAAACCCTAAGAGACTAAGGGTCCAGGCATCCCCCATCAGCACACAGTTTAGATGATGGAGACGTATTAAGAACTCAGGGAAGCCCCCACTCCCATTACTGCTGGCCCTTGCAGAGGAGAACAGGATGTGAGACTTCATCCAAGCTGGAAGGGCAAGCTTTTCCAGTTTGAGTTGGTCCAACAGTGTTGAACTGGCAGGGAAGACAGAGGGCAGGCACTCTGAACAGGGTAGGACTTGCCTCCTTCACATGCCCATCTCCACCCTGACCCCAAACTGCAAAAGGCCCTCAGGCCCTCTTGTCCAATGTAGAAGCTAAAACTTTTTATGAATGATGCTTTTGGAGCCACAAGTCTCTGACAATACAAATGTATTTTCATCATCCAAAGTCATGTCACTCTATGGTTCATTCATTACCACTACCATAATTATCTCTTACTTTCCAGGTTAATAATGTAAAATTTTCTTTTTCTTGAGACCTGAGGAGTTCTCTCTACAGTTACCCATGTGTTTAAACAAATCCCTTTTGTATGGAAACATATTTAGTTCAGCACATGCCAGGCTCATTTGGTGTGCACTGCAAGTCTTACTGGCTGTCTTCATGCCCACAACTAAACCATAAGTTCCCCCTAGAAGTGCAATTCCGAACTCCTATGATGAGGGGCTTGGAGAGAGATCTGCCCAGAGCCATTGAGCTGCTGGATTCCAGGTTGGAAACAGACCCCATCTCCTGACTCTGGTCCTATGTTCCATCTGCAGCACTAAGCTACTGCCACTTCAAACCAACCAAAAAGCTCCTTCTTTTTACAGCTGAAATCATGGTCCCCAGGTTTCATCTTGAAGTCACTTAGCTACATTCACTTAAAAACTCTAGCATGTTTTTGATGATTAAGATGCACTTCTGGCTTACTACCAGAACACCATTCCCAAAGAAACCTAGTCTGAGTAAAGCGCCCTCCTGCTGATCTAACATCAAAGGAGGGGAAGGAAAATTATAAATGGTATTGTCCTCTCACCTTGGGCCTTCATGCTGTTGTCTTTCTGTCTGGGGAGGGCTCCTACACCTGACCCTGTGTGGTGGCCCCAGGGCCACTGTTTGCATCCCTGGGCAGAAGTGTGAGAGGTGACGGTGCACACGGGGCTGTGGCTCTGAGAGCTCTTTGGGGGCAGGCAGCACACCACATTCTTGTAGCTTTCAAGCTGCCTCCTTCTCGATCCCCGATACCGGTGACTGATATCCAGAGATGTTTCTGGTCACTCTCTGCCACCACATCTGACTCAACGACCCCCAACCCCCAGCTCACCTCCCCTTTCGGGTTGGTTTTCATAAAAAGGGGGAACTGAACTTTAAGGACAAATGTCTGCAACTCTGAATTTCTATCCTCCTTCATCATTTCCTTAAAATATTCTTAAAAAAACACAACAACATTCTTTTCCCTCCTGCGTACAGCTCATGGTAATCTTCACCTTGGAGGCAGTCCACAGAGCTGATTACATGTGCTGGTGAACACAGTTACTCTGGAGAACACAGTAAGATTCATGATGGGCAGAAAAGAAGGAAGGAAATCAAGGTCCAGTGTCTGCTGTGACACTGAGGAGCCCTGGGCGCCCAGGGCTCACTGTCCTGCAGCCGTCCCAGCCCCACCTGGGCAGGCCCAGTGACTGAGAGCTCTGCATGGGGGAGAGGACACTCCTCAACTTTCTCCAACATGCTTTTTTTTTTTTCTTTTAAAAGAAAAATTAGGATCACAGAGCCTGGTATATTTTTCTTTATGGTGTGAATGGAATAGAACCACACAGCTCAAAATTCAAAAGGTATTCAGTGAACATCTCCACAGGAACCAATGATTTCAGTCCTCTGTTCCTTCAAAAGGCATCTCGTGCACGTGAGAGCAGTATCTGTGGCCTGTATCCACTTTCCCTCTTCTCTGACAAGCAGCACGCTGTCCACACTGGTCTACTCTGATTTTTTTCACTTATCTGTTATACTTGAAAAACATTCTTTTGCTGGATGCTTACAGTCCTATGAGGTAGGTAGGTGTTTTGAACTTGCAGGTGCTCCTGAACACGAGAAAGGTCAAGTCTTATAAGCCAAGTCTGGCTCCTGTCTTATAAGTGCCCACAGGGACATCTTGTTACTATGATAGCAGTACTTTCCTTGGAAAATCATTCAGGGCTAGACTCTTCCAGTGATCCTGAAACTGCCCCAGTCTTGATGGACCAAGGAGGATCCTAGACATTCCAATACCCACCGACTGCTCCCTGGCAGGGGCCTGGGGCTGAAGCACCCAGGATTCCTCAGCTTGTTCTCATGTTGTGAAGTGCTGTGTTTATCGGGAACATACTCAGGGCATCGAGGGAGCTACTGTGTTCTTTCACAGACCAACGACCCCTTGTAATTAAAAATCTGTCTTACAACGCGGAGTTAAAAGGAAGGCCACACATTACTCATCT
The DNA here is from genome assembly GCF_963930625.1 of Muntiacus reevesi. Lineage (NCBI taxonomy): Eukaryota > Metazoa > Chordata > Mammalia > Artiodactyla > Cervidae > Muntiacus > Muntiacus reevesi. The sequence goes on along the minus strand of NC_089252.1, from coordinate 850,662 downwards.
TTCCAAGCTCCTCACTGCAGATAGAAACCCAGCCCAGCACTCCGGACCCTGCAGCAGAGGCCCCGCCCCCACACGAGGCCCCGCCCACCGCGGCCCCGCCCCGAAGCCCCATCCATACCAAGGCTCCACCCCAGGTCTCTCAGGCAAAAGCAATCACAGAACATCAGAAGCACAGGTATATTCTGATGGAAAATCATCATCGAAATATGCACAAAGGTGAAAAGTGGAAACTGTAAAAGCTCATCAAACATGAAGCATGCTCCCAGGATGAAGCCAACAGAAGTGCTGTATTAAAAAGGGTTGAAGGACTCAAGGAAGCCTTTACAATATGGAGAGAAAACACAACCCAAGGGTAAGTTTACAATGTGACCCAGTCAGATAAAAAAATATTGTACTTGAGCTGAACACAGAACAAAGGAGCAAGGCCCAGCCCCAGGCCTGGACTCCTGCCTGCGCCACATTCCAGCTCCTGCTTAAGGTGTGTTCCTTGAACCAGCAACGCCAGCAACACCTGGAACCTGCTGGAGATGCATGACCATAGGCCCAGGCCTAGGGACTCAGAATCGTCAGATCCCCAGGGACTCAGGTGCACACGAAAGTCTAAAGAGTTGTGTCATGAACACCCCAGTAAGCATCTTGCTAGTTACTGTTATGGGCTAGTTTTTAGTACCCATTCATTCATTCATTAAGATTGCACTGAATGCCCAGTATGGCCCTGGGCTAGTGTTGAGTGTCTTCACGAGGCTGATGGTTTATTTGAGAGCCCAATGTTGAGATGTTGAACAGTAATCGCATGTGCAAATGTGTAAGGACAAACTGAGAAAAGTACACAAAGACGCTGTATGACAGACGTAGGCTCTGGTTTAAAATGAGTGTATGAGGAAAGGAGTAATCAGATGAAGAGAGGGCCAGAGTGCACCCCACACCATGGCCCAGGACCAGGGGGGCAGGACCTCACTGAGCGCCAGAGGCCTCAGGGCAGCCCCGTGGGCTGTGATGCCTCACGTCCTGCTTGCTCTTCATCGGGGTGGTTCCTGGAGTCACAATCAACACAACACATCCAACTGTGAAGGAGCACGAACACGTCAGGGACACTTCAGGACAGGGCCAAGGAGCATGCGCACACACGCATGCCGTGTAGAAAACCACGGAGAGAAGGCCATTTATGGGACGATCAGGCAGCACAGGCTGCCACCCTCACGAGGCATCTGTCAGAGCGTGGGACCTGCCAGGAGGTGACCTCGGGGCGGACACGTTGGGACAGTTTAAAATCAGGCCACAGAGCTGTGAGTCAGATGGGGTGGAGCGGACAGCCAAGCCTGGCCCCTTGCTGTGCCCCGTCCACCCACCTCCATCCAGAGCAGTGATGGCGTAGCCGTCAGCACCTGCAGAACTGCTCAGACAAGCAGCGGCTCCTGTGTGAGGCTGCCAAGCAGCCGGGGGCTGTGTGAGCCCTGCGTGTGCTCCACACAGTCACAAGTGTGATCTGCACCTGTGGATCCAGGACTGCTGAATGTAGGAGTGGGGCAGGGCCGAGAAGGGAGCAGAGAGATCTCGGGACACGGCTGTGGTCCCGACATGGCAGGGATTTCCATGGTGGGAGAGAAGGTGTGGTCAGGGCCAAGCTCTCCTCACAGCACCCCAGAGGTGTCGCTGTTCCTACTTTACAGACCAGGAAGCTGAGACCCAGAAGGTTCAACAACTGTGCACAAGCACAAGGTTACTAGCAAAGAAAGGAACTGAGGCTAATACAGGAGAGGATCTAGACAAGATCTAACGAGCACCAATGGTGGGTGTGAGAATTGCAGGGAACAGGGACGCCCCATGTGGGAAGGGACAACACCCAGACCAGCTGACAGCATGGACAAAGGGGGGCATGGGGGGCAGAAGAAGCCTTTAAAATTTTTATTTATTCCAACTGTTATTTATAAAGTCGTGAATTTTACATTGTGATATCTGATTCACGACTAAGTTTAGAAAATGAAGCTAAGTCTCTCGTGTCTGTCTGGATATATGTATGTCTCAGTATATGTCTTTGGATAATATTACTATGGTTAATTTGTAAATGAGCTCTATTTAATTGGCTTGAAGTAAAGTAGGTACTTACAAATCAAACAATTCTAAATACAAAAGAAGTTAAATGAATTTCAGGTTCACTTGAACTGGGAAATATTCAGTATTAAATTAATACCTGGTATTCTCTTACAAACTTACCAATAAGAAAAATAACTCAATGTTACTCAAGATCCCCTTGAGGAGGGCATGGCAACCCACTCCAGTATTCCTGCCTGGAGAATTCCATGGACAGAGGAGCATGGTGGGTTACATTCTACAGAATTGCAAAGAATTGGATACAGCTGAAGTGATTTAACACACATGGTGGGCAGAAGAGCACAGACCAGAACCAGCTGCTCTAGAAGTTGAGGTAAAGGTGCAGGGAGACCCTGCTCTTGAGGTGGAGCTGGTGGGCTGGAGGGTCCACCTGGGCCAGAGTGTACAGGTCAGTGCCAGGCTGCTCATCTGTCTCTCCTTCATAGCACTTTCCCGGAACAGAAATGCACTCAGGCATTCCTGGAGCCCCAGCCTGAGTAGGGAAGCAAGGTCACATCTGGACCTGAGCTCAGGAAAAGCGCCTGGAAAAGAGGCAGTGTCCAGGGAAGGGATGGGCTGAGGGGGACGCTGCCTGGGTCAGTGGTGCCTCAGCGGACAGAAGGCAGAGGTAGCAAGAGGCAAGGCCCCGGATGGAGACCTAGGTTCAAACTTCTGACTCACCTTGAACTGGCTGGTGACTCTGGATCATTTAAACTTCTCCAAGCATATTTCCTGCTTTGTAAAAGAAGGACACAGTATATTCCCCAAAGGGCTGTGTGAGTCCTGAATCAAATCCGTGTCCTGTTCCGAGTGAGAGTCCATCGAACAGCAGCTTGCACTCAGTCACCCTGTCCCAGAGCTTTTGCTCTTTTTGGCCAAGTGCACATGGAGAAGGCGCACAGGGCACGTGAGGCTCCACAGGCACCCAGGGCTGCCTGAGCCCTTCGCGAACCCCAGACTTGCAAGCACCCACAGGGAGACCTCTGCCCATGTGGCTTATAAAAGACAGAGCAGGAAGCGTGCCCCGACAGAAGCACGCCCCTCTTCGATTAAGCCACCTTCCTAATTTCTGAATACGAGTCATGACTTTTTTAGGCCCTGTCCCTTCCATCACTGGCAGTTGTTTTTCAAGTTTTTTTTTTTTTTTTTTTTTCACAAGGAAACCACTTTTTTTATTACTCTGTGAGAGAAAAGTGGTGCTCAGGAGCATGACCTTAACCCCAATCTCTGGATGGGGACTCAGAGCTGAGCTGAGCAGATGCTGCCCACCCCCCCTTGCAGCCCAAGGGGCCTCTGCTCGGTCATCGCTGATACTCTGAGCACAGCCCCAGAGGGGGGGCTCTGCCTACAGCACCCCTTCTGCCCGCAGCAGACTGCACACAGGCCAAAGCGCATGGGGAGGCCTCGGAGAAGGGGATTCCCAGGATGTGGGAGGGATACTCAAGAGGCAGTGCAGCCCTGAGCCGGTGTCCTGGAGGGGCTGGGGAGGGAGGAAGAGCGATACATGCTGTGGCTGCAGATCAGCCCGGACCAGGTAGGTTGTGTCCGTTTTCCACGAGGTGGAATCAGGGGATAACGAGAACTAGGTAAGAAGCAGGATGGCAGAGCAATGGAAGGTTGTTGGAGCCTTGTTTGAGGCGAGTTAGCAGCCTGGTCCAGACCCCAGATCTTCCTGTCTGCAGCCCACAGGTATGGTGTCATGAGCATCATGGAAGCACTTGAGCTGAGTGCCCAGTAGAACGGCTGGCACAGAGCTGATGCTCTAAGAAAGGACGTTATAACCATGAGCCAAGAGAAGGACTCAGGTGATGTGACCGGGTGGCAACTGCTCCTACCAGGCTGGACCGAGCTCCTGGGGCAGGGAGGGAGCCCAGAGACTGTGGTCCCCCAGAATTCCCTCCAGGAAGAACCACAGGGCAACCTCAACAGTGCACGTTGGCTTACTCTCCAGGGCCAGTGCTGTCCCTCCTCCGATGAATGGCTGTGGCTGGGTGGGCAGAGCAGAGGCATTGTGAGAAGACAGACAACATCCACCTGGTGTGGATGCTTGCGTGTCGTTCTCCCTCCCTCTCCAGCCCCTCCTGGACCCTCAGCTCTCCACTGGCGAGCAGTGGGTCACATTCCTGGGAAACTGTTCCCAGTCTGGGGTGGGAGAGTGCAGTGACTCCAGCTCCAGGTGAACAAAGCTGCTCCAGGGCAGCTCCTCTCCTGAGGGTGGAGCACAGCTGCCTCAACACACCATTTCTCACAAGAGCATCCCGACCCCTGGAGCCTCGGCTTCACCTTCCAGGCAAAAGGAGAGAGCTCCTGTGAAGGCTGGGGGCCCTGCTCATCCCTGCAGCTGCTGCCAGAGCCAGGGGCTCCTCCTCCACGAGAGGGGCCACGCTACAGGCAGAGCATTTGTTTTGTCCCATAGCAACACCCGGGTATTATTTCAGACTGGCGAGGGAAGCAAGGTCACGACGTGTGGGCGGGGAGCCAGTGGCTTAGCCCCCAAGCCACGGAAAACAGGATGTGAACAGTGCTTTAGTCTCCCAGTTCCTCTAGCACAGCCGACCGTGTAAAGACGACAGCCTTAGCAGCCAGCGTGGTTCTCTTCCATGGCCCCTACCCAGGGCCCATGCACAACAGCACGCCTCCCAGGACAGGCTGTCTGAGGGGGCTTTCTGGGCCTGCGGATCAGTCCCCTGTGTCCTGTCTCAGAAGCAAAGGCACAGGGAGATACACTCTGCAGACCAATGGACATACAGTCCAGCTTTTGACAGACACACTGGTGTGACGAAGCGGAAAATAAACATACCCGATCACTAGGCAGGACTTTTAGGAGGAGCAAACAAATTCCCAAAGGCAAAGGATGTGACACACCAACACCCTCAGGTGTGCGAGTGGGAAGCTGCAGGATGACATAGGCAAACCCCAAGTGAAGGCCACCTGAAACGTGTGGCCCCACAGCCCACCACCATCAAGGCTGCTGTGGGGTCTTCATTCCATACGTGAAACTCAGACAACTTTCAAAAGGCCCGTGCTGCCCTGGACCCACTGAGCAGCACCAGGCTCGTCCCTGCTCACCTGGTGTCTCAGCCCCTCGCATGACACCTGGCCCCGAGGAAGGCTGCAGAGGGTGACAGAATGCACAGGACAACATGAAAGCTGTGAGTCAAAGTGCAGAATTAAAGGAAGGGCTAGGAAAGCCTTTCAATTCTGTAAACAAATCCCTGATTTGTTTTGATTTATTAAACGACAAGTAATTAATAAGCTGTGGTTTGAGGCCTTCAGGAACTCCTGAACCCTCAAACCTCCGACAGCAGCTGCTCCACCCCAGTCCACTCAAGTCCAGGGCTGGGGTCTCTACAGGGCTCTGGGGCAGCACACTAGGCTGGGAGGAGGCTGACGGGGACTATGCCCAGCTAGCTCACAGCAGCATCGAGAACCACTAGTGGAATCCACAAATGTGTTGAAGAGGAGCTCACAGGAGGTTTTGGGCCCCTGAATCTCCATCCATACAGACAGATGCATAAGGAATACTCTGAATCCTTTAAAAAAAAAAACTGATCTCTGGATGCACACACATGGGTCACCCTCTGGACACAGAGTGCACTGTGACATTGAGCCTGAGCACGCTCACTGGTGACAGAGCCCTGATGGTGGTTACACTGGGGGTGGCTGCTGACATGGAGGGACCTTCTCAAACACTAGAATGTTGCACACTTACTGTGATGTGCACAGTGTTCACCAGGTGTGCAAACGTAAAATTTCATCAGGTTGCACACCTGAGATTAGTGTGTTTTACTGTCATGCATAGCTTCCCTGGTGGCTCAGATGGTAAAAAATACATCTGCAATGTAGAAGGCCAGGGTTTGATGGACAGAGGAGCCTGGTGAGTGAGCTACAGCCCATAGGGTTGCAAAGAGTTGGACAGGACACACACACACACACACACACACACTGCCATGCACACTGAACTCCACACAGGAATGGACACACACACACACACACACACACACACACACACACTGCCATGCACACTGAACTCCACACAGGAATGACTCCAGTTTCACATGTGAGCAGGTCCCTGAAAGGCAGCAGTTTCAGCCTCGAGGCACAGCAGAGCTTTCTGGGCAAGTGCAGGAGAGGATCTTTTTCTTGGTGATGGTCTTAATCCCTGTCTCCTGTACAATGTCACAAACCTCCGTCCATAGTTCATCAGGCATTCTATCAGATCTAGTCCCTTAAATCTATTTCTCACTTCCACTGTATAATCATAAGGAATTTGATTTAGGTCATACCTGAATGGTCTAGTGGTTTTCCCTACTTTCTTCAATTTAAGTCTGAATTTGGCAATAAGGAGTTCATGATCTGAGCCACAGTCAGCTCCCAGTCTTGTTTTTGCTGACTGTATAGGGCTTCTCCATCTTCGGCTGCAAAGAATATAATCAATCTGATTTTGGTGTTGACCATCTGGTGATGTCCATGTGTAGAGTCTTCTCTTGTGTTGTTGAAAGAGGATATTTGATATGACCTGTGTGTTCTCTTGGCAAAATTCTATGGCAAATAGATGGAGAAACAGTGGAAACAGTGGCTGACTTTATTTCTTTGGGCTCCAAATCACTGCAGATGGTGACTGCAGCCATGAAATTAAAAGAGGCTTACTCCTTGGAAGGAAAGTTACAACCAACCTAGACAGCATATTAAAAAGCAGAAACATTACTTTGCCAACAAAGGTCCATCTAGTCAAGGCTATGGTTTTTCCAGTAGTCTTGTATGGATGTGAGAGTTGGACTATAAAGAAAGCTGAGCGCCAAAGAATTGATGCTTTTGAACTGTGGTGTTGGAGAAGACTCTTGAGAGTTCCTTGGACTGCAAGGAGATCCAACCAGTCTATCTTAAAGGAGATCAGTCCTGGGTGTTCATTGGAAGGACTGATGTTGAAGCTGAAACTCCAATACTTTGGCCACCTGATGTGAAGAGCTGACTCATTTGAAAAGACCCTGATGCTGGGAAAGATTGAAGGCAGGAGGAGAAGGGGATGACAGGACGAGATGGTTGGATGGCATCACCGACTCAATGGACATGAGTTCAGGTAAACTCTGGGAGTTGGCGATGGACAGGGAGGTCTGGCGTGCTGCAGTCCATGGGGTTGCAAAGAGTCAGACACAACTGAGCAACTGAATGAACTGAACTGAAATGCAGGAGAGGATCAGGTGCAGAAGGGCGGCCTGTGGACCTGGGGAGGCCGACAAATGAAGAATTAACAGGGATGGGCAGTGCAGAAGGGTCCAGGTGGTTTTCAAACTCTTTAAGCAGCAACACTTTTTTTTTTTTTTTTTTTTTACTTTCCTCAAGTAAAATGCTACACACTTTCCCCAAAATATAGAGTAGATGCTCTGGCTGGGGATGGTGAAAGGAATCATTCCCTTGTCTTCTCTGCCAACAAGCATCTTCAGAGAGCCCCAGAGGAGCACAGCCTTTGGAAGTCAGAGAGCTGGATGGTGGGGTGTGGGACACACCTCCCAGAGCCCAGGAACCAGAGGAGCACTGAACAAGGGGATGGGGAGAGGAGGTTTCAAAGGTCACTGATGCCCTGGCTGTAACAGTGAGTGCCCAGTCCTGCCCCACCCCATCCTGTGGGTAACAGGGCAGCCTGGCGGCTCTGGAGGAGCCAGGGGAGGCCAGTGCTGTCTCCAGGGAAGGGGTGTGAGCACCGCGCAGGGAGATGTGTGGGGCTGGCTCTGAGGAGGTGCCCTGAACCCCTGAAGCTGTCAGCCTAGAGTCTAGAACTAAGGAAATTAGGCAACACTATCAACATGGACTTAAAAAATTTTTTTTTTATTTATTTAATTGGCTGTGCTGGGTCTTCATTTCTGCGTGAGCTCTCTATTTGTGGTGAGCAGGGGCTACTCTAGTTGTGGGGCACGGGCTGCTCACTGCAGGGGCTTCTCTGGTTGCGGCTCCCAGGCTCTAGAGCGCAGGCTCGGTAGTTGTGGCACATGGGCTTAGTTTCTCTGGCCTTGGGATCTCCCTGGACCAGGGATCGAACTTGTGTCTCCTGCATTGGCAGGCAAATTCTTTTCTGCCTGAGTCACCAAGGAAGCCCCCAACGTGGACTTTTAAATCAGCTTCCTTTGGACTTCCAAAGTTCCTCTTTTTTGTTTAGCTCATCTTGTACCGCTTTTCCTTCCCTCCATGGCACTAGTGGGGAGGGGACAAGGCCCCTGAGCCCTCTCAGAGATGCCCTGGGGCTAAGTCAGTTAGTGAATCTCGCTTTGGTCACCTTCTTCAAAAAGCAGTTCCAGAAAAAGAGACACAGAAGTACAGAACAGACTTTTGAACTCTGTGGGAGAAGGTGAGGGTGAGATGTTTCAAAAGAACAGCATGTATATTATCTATGGTGAAACAGATCACTAGCCCAGGTGAGATGCATGAGATGAGTGCTCGGGCCTGGTGCACTTGGAGGACCCAGAGGAGTCGGGTAGAGAGGGAGGTGGGAGGGGGGATCGGGATGGGGAATACGTGTAACTCTATGGCTGATTCATGTCAATGTATGACAAAACCCACTGAAAAAGTAATTAGCCTCCAACTAATAAAATAAAATTAAAAAAAAAAAAAAAAAGCAGTTCCTTTCTAATGTACCGTAAAAGACCACTGCTGAATTAGCCATTGCTGTTCAGTCTCTAAGTCGTATCCAACTCTTTGAGACCCCATGGGCTGCAGCACACCAGAGTTCCCTGTTCTTCATTATCTCCTGCACTAGTAGCTACCTGGAAAACCCATTGCTCCTCATCTGAATTTAACTCAAGTGACATTTACTGGGCACTTACTGCATGCAAAGCCCTGCTGGTCACTTTAGATGCTGAATCTTTCCTTGGAGCATACTACTGAGAAACGCAGGGCTGGGAGAGAACTAGAGTCCCCGGGTGAGGAAAACTGGAGACCAGAGCCCAGCTGCTCCTGGAAGCAAGGAGGGGAGAGGGCGCTCTGCCTCAGCTCCAGGTGTCCCATGCAGGCACCGCTGCCACTGGTTCCAAAGAAGCTGAGAGCAGCTCCTGGAGGTCTGAGCACCACGACTGCTCCTGCTGTGTAGGCGGGCGGCAGGCGGACCGGAGACCTCAGCCTCCAGCTGCGACCCTGTGGCTCTGGCGACACTTTGGGCATCAGGATAAAGGACGCCCATGCCCACCCACTCCAGTCTGCCCACACACGGCTGGACCTTCGTTGGGCCATTCACTTTTAAGCTGGAAATAGTGGCTACCTTGGTTATCTTTGTATCCCAGCATGAACCCCACGGCTCGCACACAGTAGGTGCTCAGTAAATGAATACACGAATGGATGGTAGACTTTTAAGAATATCTACTGAAGAGTGTACTTCCCTTGAGGTCACACAGCTAAAACCTGTTGCAGGGATGGAAGCAAAATAGAACTTCCTTCCTCAGAGCACTAGTCCAAACCCTTTCAAACTCTGGATCCAGAGAGCCCGAGGGGTCTGTCTCATTCTACGTAGGAATACCTGTGTCAGTATCTGGACTGGACTTGAGGGCTTGTCAGAGGAGGCGGGGCAGGAATTCTCTTTCACTAGGGCCACAGACAGTGCATGGGAGAGACTGGAGTCTGGAGCCGAACTGCCTGAGTTCTCTGACCTGGGCCAGCTGAGTGGAACCCCCCGGACTTTTCAGTGTATAATGGGGGTGATAACAGAACCTATCTGGCAAGGTTGTGATGGAGGGTAATGAATTATTATTTGCAACTAAAATGTATTTATGAATATATATATATATATGTACATATATATATATATATATATATATATATATATATGTGGTTAAACTTATTTTAATGCTTCTGGGACTTCTCTCATGGTCCAGTGGCTAAGACTCCATGCTTCCAATGGAGGGGGCCCGGGTTCAATCCTTGATTAGGGAACTAGATCCCACATGTTACAACTAAAAGATCTTTCACAGTGCAGCTAACACCTGGTGCAGGAAAATTTAAAAACATATGTTTATATATATAAACAGTATCTAAACAAAACAGCCATGTCCAACTCTTTGCAACCCTATGGACTATATAGCCTGCCAGGCTTCTCTGTCTATGGGATTCTCCAGGCACGAATACTGGGGTGTGTTGCCATGCCCTCCATCAGAAGATCTTCCCAGCCCAGGGATCGAACCCATGTCTCTGATGTATCAGGCACTGGCAGGTGGTTCTTTACCACTAGTGCCAACTAGGAAGCCTATATATATATATATAAAGAAATACTTCTGGAGGCAATCTGTTCACAGAGGGCAGTGTCCAACCTGGACCCTGTGTTCAGGGGCGCCTCAGGGGAGGGTTGCAGGGTATGTACTGGGGCTTGGAAGGTGTACAGCACCTCTTGTTGCTCCTCAGGATCACAGTAGGAGAAAGCTGCGAGAGGAGGTGGGGAGCAGTAAGCAGGTAAGCAGCCCACTGGACTCTAACCGTGCTGCAGCTCCCTGGCCCCCGAGGTCTGTTTCAGTGTTGCTCTGATGTCACTCTGGGCTCCCTCCTTGCTTGCCTCTAAAAGTCCAGGAGGCCCCTCTGTGGGAAAGGGGCAAGATGCCACTCTTTCTGCTGATTCACAAACAGCAGCCCTAACCCCAACCCTGACCCTAACCTTCTGACTCCTCAAAGCAACTTGAATGGTTGCATCTCCAAATCCTTGACATGCCTTCCCTGCCCTAAAATTGGAAGACCCCTCTATTTGAAATGTCACAAGTCCCAGGAAAGGGCTGGAACCTCTGCTAACTGGGTGCCCCCAGGAAGGTCCACAGGGGCTTTCTGCTGCTCACAGGGTGTGGGCAGCACCACCATCCATGCCCACCAGATGACACTCCCCACCTGGGTCTCTGATGACAGTCTCCTCTGGACTCAACTTCCCAAATCAAGTCACCAAACCTGTTCAAACACAGACATGCACGATACAACAAAACCAGAATCTTAAAAGGGTGTAGTCACACACAGAGGTGAGTCAAACCATGTCAGGCGGTTCTCAACTGGCCCACAGGAGGCAAGTGCCCAGCCATCGAGTGGGGAGGGAATGGCCCCCACTCCAGCCCCCAGATGGAAAGGCATGGCCAGGCAGAGACAAGGTCTGGGACCACTGGGTACACTGACACCTAGCAGCATCTGCACTGACTGGAAAATCTCCCACGGATGAGCAGGTCCATAACTCAATGAAGAATAAGATCACTGACAAAAGAATGCAGGAAAGAATATGGCAGCTAAAAATAGACACAGAGATATCTAACACACATAAGAATTTTCTGTTCACCAATAACCCAAGACTACAAATTAAAACAGTGGGGTAGTGTTTCACTTATCTAATTTGGAAAGAATAAGAAAATACCCAGTACTGGAAGCTATACCAGAGGGAGGGAGGGAGGGGATAGACATGAAGCAGGGTGTATACGTTTATAGAAGAGACTTTTTGGAAGAAAATTCAGCAATATGTATTCAAAGTCTTAAAAATTTGCATATTTTTCACATAGTAATTTCATTTCTAAGAATCTATCTTAAAGAAACAATAAAAGTCCTGCAGTGAAGTAAGAGATTCAATATCTTTATAAACTCAGTGTGCTCAGTCACGTCCAACTCTTTGTGACCCCATGGACTGTAACCCACCAGACTCCTCTGTCCGTGGGATTTTCCAGGCAAGAGTACTGGAGTGGGTTGCCATTTCCTTCTTCAATCCCTGAGAAGCTTTATATACTTTATATGATATATATTCTATATGTACTGTTTATACAAACATTCAAATGCAAAGTTGTTATTCACAACATTGTTTACTCTAAAAAAATGGAAGATAACACAAATAGGATATTGGTTAGGTTAATTATTGTTCACATATAAGATGGAATACTATGTAGTCATTTCAAAAATATGTCTTCTGAAAATATTAATGACATAAAACAAAACACTTCACTGTTAACTTGAAAGTGGAAAGTTGAAGGCTACAGAAAAATATACCTATAAAACATGACCCTGATTCTGTCAAACGAGGACATCTGCATGTACAGATGCACATAAAGGGTCAGAAGGACATGCGACCACACTTGGAATGTGAGAATTACCTCCGCTTTGTGCCTGTTGTGGTGTCTACATTTTCTACAATGATAGTGTATTTGTTTAGAATCCAGAAAAGCCTCCAGCAGTTGGGCTTCCCTGATAGTTTGGTTGGTTAAAGAATCTCCCTGCAATGCAGGAGACTCCAGTACAATTCCTGGGTTGGGAAGATATGCTGGAAAAGGGATAGGCTACCCACTCCAGTATTCTTGGGCTTCCCTTGTGGTTCAGCTGGTAAAGAATCTGCTTGCAATGCAGGAGATCTGGGTTCAATCCCTGGGTTGGGAAGATCCCCTGGAGAAGGGAAAGGCTACCCACTCCAGTATTCTGGCCTGGAGAATTCCATGGACTGTATAGTCCATGGGTCTCAAAGAGTCGACTGAGCGACTTTCACTTTTCAGTATCTAAACCAAACAGCCAAAACTGGATTAAAACCTTTAGTGGTGTTATTCTCCCCCCACACAATGGACACCAGAGGCCACGGGTGTGTCACATAGCCCTGGGCCCCCGTCATCAGTACCAAGGCCACAAAACGAGAGAAACATGGGGAAGGGGTGCGGGATGGAGAATGCTTGGCCTGCAAAGACGTCAGATGGCTTGGCAGGAGGAATGTCAGGATAACGCCTATTCTTTGAGAAAACACTTCAGGTGCAGGAAGCCACATAACCAGGGCCCCAGAGGCCAAAGAGAAGATGGAAGAGACCTGCCTGCTAAGGAAGCTGAGACACCATGGACCTCACTTAAGGCAGGGGGTGGGGGGGCGCAGTGTAGAGTGCACTGTGGAGATGGGGAAGCTGCGTTCCTTTAGACTTTTCAGGTGTATGCAGATACTGGTGGGGCTGAAGAGACAGTCATACAGTGAAAGCCACTACAGAGTTCACAATGGCCCTGTGCGGCCTTCTGTCTTCCCCTCACACAGCCAGTCAACTCCAACTACTTGGCCCCTGTAGACTCCTCCCCAGCACTGGACTTCCTACTATCCCTCTGAAGGGCCAAGACTGTTCCCTTTGGCCTGAGACATTCTCCCCAGACATCTGCATAGCCCCTTCCCACTGCAGGTCTTCTGGGAAGAGAGGAAAAAGTCAGACTGAATGTGAAATGGCAGCCCCGTTTCCAGAACTGGGGAGTCAGAAGTGCATGCAGCTGGCTGGGAGAGGAAAAGACAAATCCCAAGTATTTGACAGAAATGCTGGGTAGAGTTAGTGGCTACCTGATGGGGCAGAGCCACCAGGTCCAGACAGTTTCTCTGTCTCAAGGCTTTGGGAATTGACCAGCTGTGTCAGAGGACTAACACCAACAATTCTGAGAGGATCAGAGACAATTTTCAGACCCGATATCCTAAAATGCCACAGAGTCCTGATCTGCAGTGCCTAGCTCTTACAACTGTGGGTGCTCTGCAGTTTAGAGGTGCTTTCCCATTCATTGCCTCATTTGATCTTGTCGGGCTACCAGAATAGGTTCAATGACCATTGTACAGATGAAATAACTAAGGCTCAGAAAAGTTAAATGACTTGCCTGAAAGCTCACAAGGTTGGTGGTAGAACTGGCTGGATTTTGGCAGTATTTTCTCCATATGCAAACCCAGGTGTTACGGTGAACCATTTAGATTGGATAAAGACTTCACTGTCATAATGGTTTGCCTCCCATATTTTGACAAGTGCAGCTGGAATAAGGCTCCCTGCAGAGATGGACCCTGTGAGTGGGTGAGAGAGTGGTACAGAACGGGGAGCCATGTGGCCCCACTGGACAAACAGTAAGACAAGCCACCTTATCCTAAAGGGTCTGGGGCGGTGGTGGTGTGTGTATAGCCAGCCAGCCCAGCAGGGCCCAGCCTGGTGTGGCCCTCCAGGACTGTCCCCAAGTTCAACCAAAACTTCCCCCCTCTGCCACTCACCCCTGGCGGAGCAGTTACTGCATCTGAACTTGAACCCAGGCTCAGGCCATGGGGCAGCCCTCCTTCTTCACTGGGGGTCAAGGAGGAGGGCAGCCTGAGGTAACCCACTGGGCCACCAGAACACCCATGGCTTCCAGTTGCCAGGAGACGCAAAGGCAGACTCATACTCTACAGGCCTCAGGGGTCCACAGTGTCCAGAGTGCAGGACTATAGGATAGAGGCTGGTGAGGGTATTTCCTCCAGGGCTAGCCCTCCAGAGTTGCATCTGATCAGGCAGATGCCGGCCACCATGGCTGCGGAGCCCAGGGAATTCGGCCAGTGAGATTCGTGAACAGCCTGTGCTGTTCATCACTTACAACCAAACAGCGACCTTGCAAGGGTGAAAGGCCGCCAGGAGGTCCCCTCACGATGGAAGTGGTCTTCCTGGAGACTGCTGGGCCTCAGGAATGCATGCGTGACAAACTGTGACCTGAAAACATTGCAGGTCCTGGATGTGACACTGTGATACAAGATGGTACCTGTGGGGAAGTCTCTGTGTTCTTCTCACAACTGCCTGTTAATCTAGGATGATCTCAAAACAAATAGTTAAAGCGAAACACCATGGGTGCTCAGTGGCTACTGTCAAGGGACAATGAGTTCTAAGAAGACATTCCCACTGAGTTGAAGAAACGTCAGTTATTTGGTGCTCCCACTCAGGCTTGTCGGTTCCTCCCCCCACACAACTCACAGCAGTCACTTTTGATTTGGGGGTGTGGGGCGTTCTGGGGCTAAAAAGAGATGAGTGCTGGGCCAGGGTCACAGAATTAGCATTGGAGGTAATTAGATATGAGGCTTCATAAATAGACTGCCCAACAATATGTGATGAAATCCCACAACTCATTCTGTGGGGTTCCTGCAGAGAACCCCCATCCTCGGAGGAAGCCCTGGAAATCCTACGCCAAAGGACCCCACCTTGATCGGTACGGGCAGCCCAGACAGAGGCCACCGGGTTAGTCTTCCCAGAGACTAACCAGACAGCACACACGCCGGCGACCAAGTGTGCACAGAGGTGGAGGTCAGAGCCCACACTCGGGTCTGGCCCCTCTGCCACCACTCGGGTTCTCCTCCTTGCCTGACCAAGCCAGGCTGGGGAGCGCAGAGAAAGGGCGAAAGCCGCATCTCAGGCAGCAGTAAGCCCGAGGGCCCCCCTCCAGGACCCTGAACAACTGCTGCTCTTCCTCTGCGGCAAGGTCCACCCCTGAGACCCTAGCAGACAAAAGCTTCTGCCGCCAAGGTGCCGCCCCCGCAACGGGCAGAAGCGCCAGATCCTATCAGCCAATTATCCAAACGCGCACAGCCACTCGCAAGTTTGGGCACGCTTGGGCCGGGGCGCGGGCAGCGGGAGGGGCCGCCGGTCCGGCGCGCCCGGGGAATCTGGGCCTGGGCGCGTCGGGAGGCTGAGGGGCTGGTACGCAGGGCCGTTCTGGGGACCGGGGGTCCGGTCCGGGGATCGAGGATCCGCTGCCTGTCTCCCCCTCGCCGGTTCCGAGGCTCCTCCGCTGTGTAGGAGGCGGCGCAGCCAGGGCCCTCCCCCGGCCCGGGCCCCCAAGGCCCCTCCAGGGCCCTGAATCCGTTCAGTCCCCGGGTCGCCCCGGAAACATCGCCTCTCCACCGCGCGGTGCGCCGGATCGCCGTCGGCTTGTGGAACAAAAGAGCCACTCTCGCGAAGGGTCCCGCGGCCGCGCGGCCCTCCGAGCGCCGAGGCTCGAGCCGAACCTTACCGGGCTGCCGGGCTTTGTGCGCGCGCAGGGGCGGGAAGGACTGCGGGACCCCGGCGCATCTCACGGACGCGCGCCGCGCTCCGAAGTTGTGGCCGGCGCCGGCCCCTCTCGCGCCGCCCAGTCCCCTTCGGGGTGCCCATTCATTCGTGGGGCGGGGGGGTGCGCAGACTGCCGGCCCCCGGCTCACCTTGCTCTTGACTTCCACCGCGCTGCAGTCGTAGAAGCGCAGGGTCTGAGACTTGTGGAAACTCCGGTTCATGGTTCCGGCCCCGCTTAGCCTCGGCTTCGCCCTCGCTCTTCGCTATGGGGACTGCAGAAGGACCCTGGGTGCGCCACCCGCCGCCGCGGCCCCGGCCCCGGCCCCGGCCCCGGCCCGCGCTCGCTCGGCCGCGGGGCAGCTCGAGTGCAGCGGCCCGAGCAGGGCTGGCCGCGCGCCTTGGGCACTCCAGGGGCCGCGCGCGGGAGGAGCGGGGTACGGCGGCGCGCGCCGCCCCGAGGACCCGCCCCCCGATACCCTAGAACCCACGTCCCGCCCCGAGCCCGGAGGATCCACCACCAATCCCTGCCCAGCGCCCAGAATACCCGCCGCCAGTCCCCGCCCCGGGCCCAGAGCACCGGTCCCCCGAGGACCCGCCTGGAGCCCGGAGGACCCGCCCCACGAGCCCCAAGGGCCCACGTCCCGCTCGGCGCCCCGTAGACCAGCCGCCAATCCGGTTCCCCGAGGACCGGCCTGGCGCCGAGAAAACCCGGCTCGCATCCCGGGGACCAGCCCCGCGAGCCTCAAGGCCCAGCCTCCTGCCCTGAGGACCCACCCTCCGAGTCTAGAGGACCCGCCCCCCGTCCCAAGGACTCACCACACGCCCCACCCAGGGCTCGTCGGCCCGCCCCCGGAGAAGTCGCCGCCAGTCCCCTCCCCGAGCCCCGCCCACGGGCCCGCCCCCGAGGACGCCTCTCCCCGGTGGGTGCTCACTCCCGTCCGCAAAATCAAGAGCCGGGGAGGGAAGCCCGGTTGATCCGCCCGGGACGCCCCATTCCCACCTCGGCGCCCACACTTTTTCTCCCTTGCTCGCTTCCGCCAAGATTTTGTTAGCATCCTCCTGTCGTCCAGGAAAGGGGTCTGTTTTGGCTGATTTTTGACGTTGTCTTGGGTGATACCGGACTCATGGAGGCCTGACCCCCTTGGGTCCACCTGTCCGTTAGAGCTGCCAGGTGGTAGATGGTTTGGGCAGAGGTTCTGCAAGGAGGCAAAATCCTAAGGCGTAGTCTAGCACAGGCCAAAGGAAAAGGGTTCGGAAGGGTCAGAAGCACCTATAGGCCTGTCTGATGAGAAGGAAGACTTCTGCCAGGGCTGGTAGAAGCAAGAAACTGTTAGAAGAAAGACGTCGTCAGTTGTGAGCAATGTCATGGGTGCTTCCTATCTAGAGCGCTCTGGAAGCGGGGCTGTGGAAACCGAAATCCTCGCTCTTGAGGAACCTCTGATGAATCCAAGAACACAGGACAAGTAGGTGCTTCAAGACTGCTGTGAAGCGTGCTACAGAAATTTACAATCCAATTTAGTAGATTATATCACTTTTTCGTAGTTGCATTCATAGGAGAAAAAGGAAGAAGAAATACAAACGTGTTAATTATACATACAGGGGGATGTATTAGTTAAATTTATGGCTTTAAATGTAATAAAAAACAGAATTAGAACAAAAAGATAGCCTTTCCAAAATTTCAGAACATTCTATGTATATATAAAGTGTGAAACTAATGCAAACATATTGTGAAATACTTATAAAATTCTCTAGATAGGGATTTACCTGGTGGCCCAGTGGTTAAGAATTTACCTTCCAATGCAGGGGACGGGGTTTCTATCCTTGGCCAGGCAGCCGAGGTCCCACATGCTGCTGGGCAACTAAAGGTGCGTGTGCAGCAGGAGGAGCTGCAGACTAGTGCAGAGCCCTGCAGCCAGAAAGCAGTTCCACAGACAGAAAACACAACATAAAATAAATAGGAACTGAGAGTATATATATATCTGCATGCCTATAAACGTGGATGAGATAAAACACACCTAGTTTAAGACTTTCGGGTTTGTTCATTAAGTAATACCTAGTCAAAAATGGTAAAGGAGATACAACTACAACAAAGTGACATAGAAAGGATGAAATTTAAAATATCAGTGAAAGAGAGAAAATGGGGTTTTTAATTGAAGGTTATGTGGCTTTAGGGACAAAGGCATTACCCTATTTAATGGAAATGAGATACCACAGATGAGAGGATTTAAAAAAAATCATATGGACAAAATTTTTTTTAATGATAATGTTATTCCTTATTCCTGTTAAGTTTACTCAGTTGGTATAAACTCTTTTCACCAGACTTTGGAATCTCTTACATGATATTTAAGTAAAAGGCTCTATTTTCTGGGACACACACAGATGATGAGCCTTTATAATGAAAATGGTGGTATGCCAACATGAAGATCTATTACATGTGACTACTGCATTGATTAGCATTCACAAAATAAAATGACAGGAAATAGAATGTGAAACTAACTACCTTTGTTAAAGTGCACTGTGCTGTGCGAAGTTGCTTCAGTCATGTCCGACTCTTTGCGACCCTATGGACTGTAGCCCGCCAGGCTTCTTTGTCCGTGAGATTCTCCAGGCAAGAATACTGGAGTGGGTTGCCATGCTCTCCTCCAGAGGATCTTCCCACTCCAGGGATCTAACTGTGTCTCCATTGTCTCCTGCATTGCAGGCAGATTCTTTACCCACTGGGGCTTCTCTGGTATCTCAGATAGTAAACCGTCTGCCTGCAATGCAGGAGAACTGGGTTTGAACCCTGGGTCGGAAGATCCCCTGGTGAAGGAAATGGCAACCCACTCCAGTACTCTTGCCTGGAAAATTCCATGGACGGAGTAGCCTGGTAGGCTACAGTCCTTGGGGTTGCAAAGAGTCGGACACCACTGAGCAACTTCACTTTCTTTCTTTACCTGCAGAGCCATCAGGGAAGCCCCATAAATTCATTGTGAAATAAATCTGGAGAATTCAAACACCAAATAGAAAAAGTTAAAATCACTCATAGTCATACTACTTAGCAATCAATTCTATTACCTTTTGGTATATTTTATCTTTATTTCTTTCTCTGCGTATATATTGATATATCTTACAAAGTTTTGATCTTTTTTTACCTCATGTTATATAAAAAGCATTTTCATTAAATGTTCTTAGAAAATATTGTTTTTAATATTTGAATATAGATATAATTTTAATCATTCCTTTACTGGATATTTAGAATGTTTCCAATGTTTAGATTTTATTTAATGCTGTTTCTTGAATTTACTTATTTCTGATTTCTTTAGAATCAACTCTTAAAAATGGAAATACTAGGCCATAAAGCACACATATCTCTAACCTCTTCAATACAGATTGCAAAATTGCAGTACTTAAATTTAATTTTTATTTCCTATTAATAAATATGCTGTTGCATGTCAGGGACTCTGATCAGAGAGGCATCGATTTACAGTTCCTGCTCTTAAGAGAAATAGCAGGCTGGCCAGAACTTGAGTTCCAGAACAAGCGAAGTAAGCAGGCAGACAGAAGAAATGCTGAGAGATTTCCGCAGAGTCAAGAGGAGACTATTCCAGACAGCACACTGAGCATGAGCGTTGTTCTGACAGCTAGAAAGGACTGGGATCAACCTGTCATCTACAAGAAGTCTCATACATTCCAGGTAGAACCAAAAAATGTCAAAGATGCACACTGGGCAAGTAGCAGAGCAAACTGTGTACAGAAGTGATGACTTTCTCTCAGAGGGAAATTTCCTAAGCTGAATGCAGGATTTTGGCCCCACAGACAGTCGCAGGTTGCTGCTGCCACTCGTCCCCTGGGGGTAGGAACAGCTCTGGGCGTGCTCATGGGGTGCTCCCGCCCAAAAGTTCTAAGAAGGAGGGAAAGAGGCTGAGTGCAGATGCCAGCTCCCCGGGTGGGGGAGAGAGGAGGCTGAGGCCACAGGACTTGGTGGAGCAGCAGTCACCTCTGCCACGCTGGTGGCCCATGGTCAGAGCCCCGGCATGTCTGCTTGGCACTGTCAGTGACCCCCAGGCCCGCTGTGGCCTTTCCTACCCATCTCTCCTCTGCTCTGTTGTAGTCTCTCGTTGGTTGGTGCGATCAGCAGGAGGAAAGGCTGGGAACGCTGGCTGGTTGCGCGTGGAGGCTGAGTGTTCAGCTGAGACTTGAACAAGGTAATTGAGGGCTTCAAGCCTGTGGGTGGGTTCAGTGTAGACAATCAACTTGCCTAGCAGAGTCTTCCAGTGGGAAAATCTCTTCAAAGTCCAGAAGCTTGATTGAAAACCTCCCTGTGCATCCTGACCTGACTGGCACCGTGGGGTCACGGAGCCTTGGGAGGCCTCACTGGGAGGGTGTCTGCGGCTGGCAGGTACACACTTGCCCCACAAGCCTGACATAAGATGCAGTTCTGTTAGTTATCACTGAGCTGGCTGCCTCAGTGAGGTGTGCAGAGCTCTGAGTGCAGTTAAATGAGGAGGCCCTCAGCAGAGGCCTGGGAGCGTGGGGAGGCCTTTTGCTTCAGTTGTGCATCCTGCAGGCACCTATGAGGGGCCTGGGTCTAGGTGAGCTTGGACTGTCCTCTCGGCTGACACTTGGCCTTCTTGTTTTGTGAGGTGGGCTCCGTGGCTCTTCCCTCACCCACTTCATGGCCGTATCCTGGCAGCAAAAGGACACCATGTGGCCCCACTTTGAAGTCTTTAAAGAGGTCTGTCAGTCAGAGTGGCTGCACCTTCCCTGGGCCACAGCTGCATCATGTGGAGAGGGTTTTGGGAGTGTGCACGACCCAGCAGAGGTGTGTCTACACGGAAGGCCCAGCTGCAGAGATGCACACTCCCCATGTGTACATGGTTACAGACTAGTTGCAGACAGAGACAAAGAAGGAAAACGGGCAGGTGTAGGGGTGCAGTCCTCCTCGTGTCTATGGCTTCAAATAACCCATCCGAAAGTGGTACCCCATCCCCTCAGTATCAAAGGAAACATGCCACAGACCCAGGGAAATATGTTTCCCCAAAGTCCTGGGTATGCCCTCAGAGTCGTCAGTATCCAAAATGGAAGTAGCGATAGACTCTAGGGACTGCTCTGGTGGTCCTGTGGCTAAGACTCCACACTCCCAATGCAGGGGGCCCAGGTTCGATCCCTAGTCAGGGAACTAGATCCCACAGGCTGCAACCCAGAGAGCGTATCATGCAACTAAAGGTCCTGCATGCTGCATCTAAGAACCGGTGCAGCCAAATAAATAAATGGAAAAAAAGGATATCTTAAAAAAAACTTCTATGTATTTGAAGACCAAAGATGTTTCATCAGAATGAAGAGGGATTTAATAATGAAAACACAGAGATAAATTGTTTTTAAGACCCTGATGACAGGGAGGAGAAATGTCAACTTCACATGAGTTACTGAATCAGAGGTTAGGATTTGTGGATGCCAACTGCAGTGGAGAAGAGACTCCAGCCCCACCCCCAACTCCAGAGTGCCTGGTGAGTCCTGCCTGAGGGCGCTCTGGGCTGACCAGAGCAGGGGGGCAAGTGCGGGGCTCCAGAGCAGAACCATGTGGCCCTCCCTGCCGGGACACTCTGACCCAGGACAGCCCTACACAGAGCAGTTCAGTCCAGAATGTCAGCAACTCCGAGGGGGAGACGCCTAGGCATGCGCTAGTGCCGGCCTGCAGAGAAGGAGGACAGCCCATTCCTCTCCCTGCCCACGAGTCAGGGACAAGCCTCTCCTGTAGCTTGGTGAGACTTAAGGACCTTTTGTTGTTCAGTGTTTGTGAGTGACCTGGTGGCCTGGCCTCAGGAGTTGGAAATCGGGGGCCTGGTTAGCCCCCCGATTCCCTGCCCTCCCCTCTGCTGTGGAGCAGGGTCTGAAAAGTCAGGGGTTGCTGCTGGGCTTGGTGCTAGCAGGTTTGGTCTTGGTCTTACTGGTTATACACAGTGTAGAATTTGGGGTAGGAAGAGACAGACTGGGCCAGTTAGTAGTGAGGTCGTGGCTGCTCTGTGGAGCACCCTTTAGTCACTTGGCTTTGGGGTCAGCTGATAAACAGACGTCTGACGAGGACACAGACTCACACTCTGCAGCCCAGGTCCTTCAGAGTATGCCCCTTCAGACGGCTCTCCCAGCCAGACACCCCCACCTCGACCCTCAATGTGTTGCCAGCTCTGCCCTTGACATCTAGGGGTAGTGTGGGATGTGATGTCCATCCCAGACTAAAGTCCAGGTCAGAGGGGTCAGTCAGCCTGAGGCAGAGAGGACATGGATCCCTAGGTTAGTGGCGAGTATCTCTCGGGATGGAGTCATAGGGAGTTTTGACTTCCTCTCCTTTATTTTCTGCATTGTAAAAACATCTGCATGAGTATACATTTCTGTAATCAAGGCCATGTTAGAGTGGAAGTTTAGTGGGGCAACTTTGCAAAGGGATCCTGCCCGACACGATCCCCTGTGTGAAGTTGGGGCCTAGCCTGCAGTGCTGACCTTCTGAAACAACTTACAACCTGGAGACAGGGCACGCTCCTTTCTGGGAGACTTGAGTTCTGTGGTTCTCAGCTTCTTCAAATCACTGCAGACAGTGACTGCAGCCATGAAATCAGATGATTGCTTCTTGGCAGGAAAGTGATGACAAACCTAGACAGTGTGTTGAAAAGCAGAGACATTACTCTGCTGCCAAAGGTTCGTATAGTCAAGGCTATGGTCTTCCCAGTGGTGATGTATGGGTGTGAGAGCTGGACCATAAGGAAGGCAGAACACCAAAGAATTGATACCTTTAAACCATGGTTCAAAGAAGGCTAGAGAAGATTCCTGACAGTCCCCTGGATAGCAAGAAGACCAAACAAGTCAATCTTAAGGGAGATCAGCGCTGAATATTCACTGGAGGGACTGATGATGAAGGTGAAGCTCTAGGATTTTGAACCTCTGATGGGAACAGATGACTTACTAGAGAAGCTGCTGATGCTGGGAAAGATTGAGGGCAGGAGAAGAGGACAGCAGAGGATGAGATGGCTGGACAGCATTGCGGATGCAATGAGCATGAACTTGGACAAATTCTGGGAGGTGGTGAGGGACCGGGAGGCCTGGTGTGCTGCAGTCTATGGGGTCACAAAGAGTCGGACACAAGTGAGCAACTGAACAACAGCAGCAACAATGTTCCACAAATGTCCACAATTGCCCTTGGAGAATGCTACTCTGGGCATAGACATGTTCTAGACAGCGGTGATGCTGGTGTTGCCCATCACAGTTCAGTCTCAAAAATTCAGAGCACAGCTCTTTGTTTCATATTTTTCTTCGCCTCTGTGGACGTTGGCTTGCACTTGGCCTTGGCCCACAGGGCATGTCGTCTTCAGCGTGTTGACTGTGGAGCCAGCACACTGCTGTGGACTTGTGCTCAAGTGGAGAACGGGGCTGTGAGGGGGTATCACTGCCCCTCCTTCCCAGGCCCACTTCCTCTTGTCCAGTCCCAAGGCCTGCCTCTGCTTTTCCAGCAAAAGCAGCTGCTTCCTGTCTGCTGGAACCTGGGCTCTCCCATCTGTCTTCAGTTTTCTGTGTGCTCATAACTGGGTAGAAGCCTGCCTGGGGTTGTTTTTCAGGCAAACTTGAAGTAACTTGCCCACGTAGATTAGTTAAGAGCCTGCACGTCTTGAGGGGATTTGTGGAAAGGACCTCGCAGAGTCTCCAAGAACCCGAGGAGGCAGAGACTGGAGCCAGGTGAGCCACAGGTTGAGGATGTCTGGGTCTCACTGTGTGCGAGGTTGGCTACCTTCCCGCACTGCCCTGCCTCAGGCCCTCATCTGTGAAGTGGACGTAATGATGAGAACTCCCCTCACGAGGTTGTCGTGAAGACAAATGTGTGACCCCACAGGGCACACAGAGCAGCCCCTCCCGCTGGGAAACACCCACGTGTCAGCCGTTGTCGTGGCCTGCTGGCTTCACTTTTCTCCACCTGCTCCTTCTCCGGTGGGGAGCAAGGAGGGGCATGTTAGGGGGAGAGAAGACCAGGAAACAGGAGCAGAGAGGTCCAGGGAGCAAGGGCTTCTGTTGCTCGTGCATGGGTGGGCGTGGGGTCCAAACTCGGGGCTCTATACCAGAGTGTGCGAGCAAGGGGCTGGGGCTGGGAGCAGGGCATTTACCGACCTCAAGTAGGTCTGGACAGAGCAAGAAGACACCAAGTCTCTGCTGCTACAATCCCAGCTATAAATGCCCAAGGCAATACTTCACCCTTCCTGAGTCCCTGAGAAGTTGGGAGGTGCTGGTGCAAGGGCACAAATTTCAGTGATACCAGATGAATAAGTTCTGGAGATTGGCTGTTAAATATGGGTCTTGTCCTTCACAATACTGTACTGTGTACTTAAAATTTACAGATAGGATGGATCCTATCTTAAGTATTCTTACCGTACACATAAATGATGATGATACTGGTAATTATCAATACATTTTTATGGTGTAGACTGTGATCATGGCTTCATGGATGTAACCTGTCTCCAAACTTAGCTTTCTGTATGTCAATCATACCTTAAAGTGGGTTTATAGAAAATAGATAGAATAGGGGAGAATACAGTCACCCAGAGTACTGAGCACGTTGCTGGTCACAGTAAATATACAAGTAAATATACTTATGGTCTAACCTTAGCTCGGAGCTGACAGTTGGTCCCACAGGCACTTAGCTGGTGGTTTCTGGGGTCAGCTGCTCCCCCCCTCACCCTGCCCCCCCGTCTCAGCACAAGGGTTAGACCCTGCAGAGACCAGCTCTAGGTGGTGCTCCTGACAGAAGGTGGGCTGGTCACAGACACCTGGTTTCGGTGACTTGCTGTTCCCTCCCACACACACCCTTTTGCTGTCCTGGTTCCTAACCTTGAACTCCTGGAAGAAGCTGGGTTTGAAGATTCCTGAAGGCATTTTGCAGCATGCAGACCTGTTTTGTCATTTCCGTTGTGTCTGGAGATGAAGGGGGGAAGACAGTACTCTAAGAAAACAATCCTAAACACCAGGCAAGCTCACCCTCAGGTGCCTCAGACTTCAAAGAAATGGTAAACTAAGCAGCTCGTTTTATACATGGCCCTCTTTAACTACATATCTATGCACATAAAATGAAACTATATTGAAATAAATGTTATAGCTGAACATTTGCTTTGCAAAAGACACTTTGGTATAAAAGTCCCTTAGAAAATGTGTTTTGTAAAGGACCAGAAATGCGTGAAAGTACAAATGCAAAGTATGATTCATGGGTAAAGAGCTGTTTCCTACTAACTCAAGGTGAAATGAGTGCACTGTGAGATTTGGACTCCAGCTGCATCTTGTGACCACCCATATAAGTGTGTTGGCAGAACCCCGGAGGGCTGACTGGTGGGCTTCAACTGGGAGGATGGTGGGCACCTCTGGTGCTCTGGGCTCAGTAAGACCTGAGGTGGGTGAGGAGGGAGTTGGGTGGAGGTGGGTGAGGACACAGTTTTCCCCAGAGCTGTCTCCGTGGCCTATGTCTGGGGAAACAGAAGGCCAGAGCAGGCCTGGGTGACCCAAGGTGCTGGCTGATTGTCTTGAGCTGGGCCAGCTGTCGTCCCCTCCTGGTGCCTGGTCAGCCCCTCAGCGTCCCCCTGCTGGTCGTTTCCTGGTCACACCAACCCCTGTATCTGTTCAAGGAAACCTTTGTGTCCACCTCCTCGAGCCTCTACAGCTCCACCCAAGTCTGGCTGGCTCTGCACACCCCGTTGGCCCTCCTGTTGTCTGAGCCGTTCCCCTGAATGTCTCTTCTCATAGCACGTGCCACACCACAGTGTCATTTTCTGTTTCTCTGCCCGTCCTTTCCACTGGATGTAAATTTCGCTTGGGTGTGCTGGCTGACTGACGGGCAGCTGCCTGGATCCTGGGCCGGCGGTCCTAGAACAGGATGTGCAGGGTAAACCTTTCTCTCCACATGCCCCCAGCCTCGGTGGGTGCAGGGCCTGGGACAAGGTGAGGCCTGGGATTTCTGGGTCCTTCCAGGTGCAAGTTGTTGTACGCAAGTGGATTCTGCCTGACAACATCGTCTAACCATGTAACATGGCATTTAGTCTTGCATAAATAACTGTTTGCAAATAGGAATACCCACCAAATGTTTAAATTCCCAAGGGATTTGCAAAATAACTGGCTAATTCCCAGTGAAAAATCATCCTTTTGTCTTCAACTACAAACTTGTTCTAATGGTTATTATGTAAAATTAAAGGGTGAAAGACACAGCAGTACCACCCCAAGGACCGCAGTTCCAGGGAGTTCCCTTGTGGGTTTTTCCCCTGCTTCCCCTGCAGGGGGCACCAGTGTGGTCAGGGAACTAAGATCCTGAAAACCCCTCGGTGACACCAATAAATAAACAAATATAAATAAAACCAGAAAAATAGCTTTCTAAAAGAAGAAGAAGAAAAGAAAAGCAGTTCAGGACACAAATCAGAGTTGGTAAATTGAACTGATGTGGAGTGTAGGCCTGAACCACCTCTGTTCCCACAGTAGCTCCTCATGAGACCATGCGGTGCCTGGGGGCTGAAGCGAGATCTCCCAGCTCCACCTTTTGTGGACTCTTAGGTGAGCATGAGTCTGAATCCCTCTCGACAGAAGAGGCTCAAGACGCCTTGGGCCAGCCCTGTAGCTTAGCTCCAGCAGGTGACCAAAGGTTAGGCCTGCCCAGGGTGATGCGTGAGGGGAGACTGCACCCCACTGTAGCCATCCCTGCAGCCGAGGGAAACAGAAGCAATCTTTCCCGATACTTAAAGTGTTTTTTGTAGGCAAATTATTTTCTGAGATGTAACTACAAGTTATTGTTTAAAAGAGCCATCTCTGCCAACAATTTCTTAAATGTATTTATTAAATAGTCACTGGTCGCCAAGGCTTTAATCTGTAAAGGTAGGGGTTAGGAAAAAATCAAGTGGGTGACTCTTTTATGATTGAATATATGTTACAGATATATATGTGTATATATATATCTGTAATATATCTATCTATCTATATATATCAGACACACACATATATATATACACAGATCTGTATATATATCAGACATATATATATATATATATGTTTCCTAAGAAAACATCTCTAAGATATGTTTTGTCTGGATAATAGGAAAGCATTACTATAATATTTGACTCAGTTTGTGGTTACATTTACAGTGCATCCTAAATTATCTTCTGGAGAAGAAGAAATGAATTTATTTTAGGATTTCCTTTGCTGTGCAAATGCTGTTAAGATTAATTAGGTACAACTTGTTTATTCTTGTTTTGTTTTTGATTATTGTAAGAAGTAGATCCCAAAAGAACTTGCTGTGATTTACATCAAAGGGTGTTCTCCCTATATTTTCCTCAGGAGTTTTATAGTACCCATCCTTAGGTTTCAATCTTTAAACTGTTGGGAGTTTAATTTTGTGTGTGGTGTTAGGGAGCATTCTAATTTCACTGGCCTTTTCATTGTTTAAGAAAGCTTCACTCTGTCCTCCAGAGTGGCTATTCACAATTTGCATGGCCGGCATCAGTGTGGGAGGGTTTCTTTTTCTCCATATTGTCTCCAGTATTTATCCTTTGTAGGGTTTCTGCCAATGGCCATTCTGACCACTCTATGGTGATACCTTGGTGTAGTTTGGTTTTCATTTCTCTAGTATTTAGCAATGCTGACATCTTTCTTTTCATGTGATTTTTTAAAAGGGTGTGAGTGAAACATGTCTTTTGAAATTGGCTTCTTGAACTTCTGCTGTGTATTGGATTTTTTAAAATTGATGACCATGCCTAGGACATTTCTTGAGGGCAGGTGAGTTTTACTTACAGCCCCACAGGCCTTGTGAACATTAAATGCCCATCAGCACACCTTTTAAATGCTTCCCTGGTGGTTCAGATGGCAAAGAATCTGCCTGCAATGCAGGAGACCTGGGTTCGATCCCCAGGTCGGGAAGATCCCCTGGAGAAGGGAATGTATACCCACTCCAGTATTCTTGCCTGAGAAATTCCATGGACACAGGAGCCTGGTGGTCTACAATCAATGGGGTCGCAAAGAATCAGACACTACTGAGCCACAAACACACCTTAAAAGTTGCTGTTACAGTAAATGGCTACAAGGTGGCAGCATTTCTTCATGCTCCAATTCTTTTCTTTGGTAATTTAATTTTTTTATTGTTGTTCAGTTGCTAAGTTGTGTCTATTCTTTGCAACCCCATGGACTGCAGCACATCAGGCTTCCCTGTCCTTCACTAAACCCAAGAGTTTGCACAAACTCATGTCCATTGAGTTGGTGATGTCATCCAACCATCTTGCCCCCTTCTCTTTCTACCTTAATCTTCCCCAGCGTCAGGGTCTTTTTCAATAAGTCAGTTCTTCAAATCTGGTTCCAATGTATTGGAGCTTCAGCTTCAGCATCAGTCCTTCCAATGAATATTCAGGGTTGATTTCCTTTAGGATTGACTCGTTTGATCTATTTGCTGTCCAGTTCAGCTCAGTTCAGTCACTCAGATGTGTCTGATTCTTTGCAACACTGTGGACTGCAGCATGCTAGGCTTTCCTGTCCATCACCAACTTCTGGAGCTTGCTCAAATGCATGTCCATCGAGTTTGTAATGCCATCCAACCATCTTATCCTCTGTTATCCCCTTCTCCTCCTGAAGAGGAAAGGTTAAAATTTTTCCTCCTTCTGCCTCTGTAACTCACCTTGCCCCTTGCAAAGTCTGGATCATGTAGTCTCAGAAAGTGGGGACTTGCAATACTAGGAACTGGAGTTTATCTCACACACTCTTGTCTTGCTCTTTGCAATCACCCAGGCCCTGCAAACCTGCTTAATCCTGGCTGTTCAGGTCAGGCATCTCCCTCCCCATCTTGACCACTGTTCCCATGCATGCGAAACCCCTTAGTTTAAACCAGCCTATTAACAGCTAGTGTTGCCCACTACAGTCTGTCTATTAAAACTCTGTAATCCTTTTGTTCCAGACTCAGAGCTTGGAGTGTTAACTCCTCTGGGCCCGCTGGTGTAATAAACCTGAGTTCTCCAGCTCTCCAAGTGTGGTGCTTGGTTTCTTGAGTACTCATTTCCGCAACATTTCTGAAGGCCCCAGCAAGATTCCAACCACGCCAGCCCCTTGAGGCGCCAGACTGGTGGCTCGGTCAGGCCGGAGTGAAAGAACCCTGAGGCGAATGAGGCGTGCCACCTGATGGTATTCTGGGTTCTCTTTTAGACTGGTGTTCCGACTCTCCAGATGGCTGAGCCCCAACTGTACTCATTGGAGGGATGGACCAACTCACCAGGGATGGCCACAGGATAAGGTAAGGCCCCAGGGCCGATCCCCAGGCAGGAACCAACCCCAATGGGCAGAAGAGGAGACTGATCACCTCGTTGGGCTCCCAGGAAGGGAGCATCAGATAGGGAGACCTGGGGACTCAGGGTAAGGGAAGCATTGTGACAGCCTCTGAATGATTGTGAATGCGTGATTGCTGATTGAACAGAGTGAAAGAAATTTCTCTTTTTGGAAACTGCAAAACCAATTCATTTTGCATATGCAATTAAAAACAACTAGCTTGTAAAAAAACCTGCCCAGGGGAAAGCTTGAAGTTAACCCTTTCCATGTCCTTGAAATACACAGCCAGCTTTACCTGAGACCTCAACCTTGGGCAAATTAGAACTTCAACCAAAGGAAAAAAAAGGGTCAAAGATATATTTTAAACTCAAACAGAAAACTATAAGATCTCTGTCAGTCAGTCTGTCTGGATTTATGTACGTCTCACTATATATTTTTTTTCTGATAATATTGTTGAAGTTCTAAATGAGTTCTAATTTAATTGGCCTAAAGAAGAGTAAGCCCTTACAAATCAAACAACTCTAAATACAAGAAAAATTAACCTAAATATATTTCAGATTCAAGTGAACTGGGAAATATTCAATGTTAAATATCTAGTATTAATGTTTGGTAATCTAATAAGAAAGTAGGATGTATGTTTTTAATAAAGAAAATATAAAAAATAAAATTACATTTTATAAAGGAAAAGAATGTAGGTCTGATTTACAGGTGGCTGTTACAGAAAGTGATTAAAAGGTTTGTGGAAGGTGGACCCTAAAAAAGTTTTGTGCATGGTTAGGACTGACTAAGTTTAAAATAAATTTAATTAAGTTTACTTAAATGAGCTTAAAGTAAGCTGGTGGAAAAACTTTAATTTGGCCTTTCTCTCTGTTAAGAGGACATACTTTCTTCAGATGTTGAACTGCTTTTAATAATAGATTTAAGTTTTTTTTAACCTCTTAATTGACCTGTTCTATATTTGCCTTTGAAATCTTTTGTTAACGTTGGCTAAGTAAATAACTATTATTTCATGGTAACTTATATGAAATGTGGGAGACCCGGGTTCTGTCCCTCGGTTGGGAAGATCCCCTGGAGAAGGAAATGGCAACCCACTCCAGTATTCTTGCCTGGAGAATCCCATGGAGAGAGGAGCCTGGTAGGCTACAGTCCATGGGGTCACAAAGAGTCAGACATGACTTCACTTTCACTTTCTTTCACTTTCACTTATATGATCCTACCTGACTGAGTATTATAAACCCTTTTGATATTTATTGACAAATCTTCCTAAATAACTTGACTTCTAGCTAACTTTGGGATGCTTCAGAGGGCCCCTGAGACATCCCAAAGAGCTATTAAGCTACCTGGGTTCATTGGACATGTTAAATTACACAGGAAGTACTGTTAAAGGGATGAAAAATCTTTTCAGGTTATACTGTATGGTTGATGTTACTAACATAGATATTCTAAAATTAGGTGAAATTCATATAGATCTGATATGTCCTGATAAAATATGGTCAATTATAATTCTAGTTACCATTTTAAAGTGTTATGACCAGGTTTCTTTGTCAATTGCAATAGAATCAGATTTTAAACATGTCTTCTATGGTTTTACTCTCATGCTTTTAGAAGAATATTGCTAGTTCTTCAAGATTTATGGAAAAGACTTTCCCATTTATTTTTATTAGTTGGAGGCTAATTACTTTACAATATTCTAGTGGTTTTTGTCATACATTAACATGAATCAGCCATGGATTTACATGTATTCCCCATCCTGATCCCCCCTCCCACCTCCCTCTCTACCCGATCCTTCTGGGTCTTCCCAGTGCACCAGACCCAAGCACTTGTCTCATGCATCCAACCTGGGCTGGTGATCTGTTTCACCCTAGATAATATACATGTTTCGATGCTGTTCTCTCGAAACATCCCACCCTCGCCTTCTCCCACAGAGTCCAAAAGTCTGTTCTGTACATCTGTGTCTCTTTTTCTGTTTTGCATATAGGGTTATTGTTGCCATCTTTCTAAATTTCATATATATGTGTTACTATACTGTATTGGTCTTTATCTTTCTGGCTTACTTCACTCTGTATAATGGGCTCCAATTTCATCCATCTCATTAAAACTGATTCAAATGAATTCTTTTCAATGGCTGAGTAATATTCCATGGTGTATATGTACCACAGCTTCCTTAACCATTCGTCTGCTGATGGACATCTAGGTTGCTTCTATGTCCTGGCTATTATAAACAGTGCTGCGATGAACATTGGGTTGCACGTGTCTCTTTCAGATCTGGTTTCCTCAGTGAAAAGACTTTCTAGGATTAAACAGATAAACAAATTTTGTTATTAACAGTAAACTGGTACCAGACTGGAATTTTGTCTTCTCTCTGTTTAGATAACAAAGTTTTCTTAAAGTGCAGTTCTCAATAACAGATTATGAGTTTCTTTGCCTTTAAGTGGTTTATATTTGTTTTAAAAATCTTTTTGTTACTTTGATAAAGTAAATAAACATTATTTAAGATTATGGTATATGTGGACAAAGCTCATTCTGCTTCTGCAAAATGGTTAGACTTTTGCTATCTTGATGTCCTTAAAACATGGCAATAGTCTGCTCTTAAATCAGGAAATTAAAAATGAATAAACAACAACTGAAAATCAAAGATACAGGGCTATGGGAAATCCAAGATGGCTGCTTGACTTTTCCCAGTTCCCTGACAGACCTTATTTTTATTTGATGGGTTAAAGCCTTACCTGGCTACACTGTTAATGCCCTCACAATGAGTTCTCCAAAAAAAAGAAAAGAAAGAAAAAAGAAAAAATTATGTGTCACTAAATATTAAGTTCTAGTTTTGTTAATTAAGGTCTGTGCTTACTAAGACTCACCTCTGAGATAGTTCCTTGTTATGTTATTTTGCTGAAAGTTTTAATTAAGTTATTAAAAAGGACACCCTAGGGTTGTTTCCAAAGCTTATCTCAGTAACCAGTCTTTGGATAAAGGTCAGATGCTCCATGATGTACAACCAGGAGATTAACACTTGACTATAATCATTTAATTGAGACAGATGACCTGGGTTATACTGGGCTATACCCAATGAAAATTCTTGACGTAAATTCTTGCTTGTGACCTTACTAATAACTGCTAGTTATATTATTTTCTATTTAGCTTGTTTCAGAAGATTATTTCTTATGTTACCAAATGTGTGACTGAGCCTATGATAAAATGCTGATATGCTGTTCCATATGAGATCAATAATTATAATAATGTAACTCTAGATATGGGAAGAAGCAACAAGAGGAAATATTTTCCTGGACCAAGAGGCTAGTAAGATAGGTATGGTCCAGAGACTTGTTACAAGGCCTGGTCTAGTGACAGCACATTGAGTGACCTGTCAATGGAATCTTTGTTAGTTCTGGAATGAGCCTTCCCAGCACTGCAGGACGTTCCTGACCATGAAATGCCCCCAAAACATGGTCAGATACGACTATGAAGGGGCCCTGCTGACTGGAAGTTGGCCCTTGCCAGCTGCCTCTACAAAGATTAAATCATGACCACTACAAGATGCCAACCTTCAACACCGCCTTGAAAGGAGTTCAGGAGTTCAAAAAATAAGGCATTCTATGCTCTGGGAAAACCCAGAAAAACAGGCCTTTGGATAATCAGATGTTTTCAGGTAAGGATTTCATCTTACATCTTCTCATGCCTAGAGAAGCACCAATGTCATGAACCAGTGTCTGGACCTGGTTCTCCTAGCTAGAGTCTTGGCAGCTTTCCTACTTCTATTAATCTTTGGGCCATATATTTTTAACTTTCTTGTTAAGTTTGTTTCTCCAAGTAGTAGTATAACAAGAATATCCCCCTGACAATACCCAGACGGTGCTGCCAGAACAAGCTGCCTTATTCTCATCGCCCTCTGTAAACCAACCCAGAGGTCCTTAGGCTATTCTCCCTTTGCGATCTTATATGGCAGACCACCCCCAGTGATAAAAAAGCTCAAGGGAGACCACCAACAACTAGCTGATCTGGAGATGTCCCAATCTCCAGGCCCTGGGAACAGTCTTCTACCATATCACCTGAGAAACCTGAGAAAGGACACCCATTCCACTGGGTAATTGGGTTCATCCCTATCAGCCAGGAGTTGAGGTATGGGTTAAAGATTAGAAAAAGGAACGACTTCAGCCAGTTTGGACAGGCCCTCACACGGTCGTCCTGGCACGCCCTACTGCTGATAAAGTTATAGGTGTCATCCCTTGGATCCACCACACCAGAGTCAAGGAGGCAGCAGCTTCCTGTGATGAGGACACCTGGAAAGCCATTAGGGACCCCAAAAACCTCCTCAAGGTCTGGTTCCAAAAACAACGACCCTCACCCACGAAGGATGCTGAGCCCTGCTCTAGTCGTTCTGGGAGCTGACTAGACAACGCATGGCAGAAGCTTGAGGATTCTACAGCCTTGCTCCAGCCACGCTCCAGCAGCTGACCACACGATGCTGAATGCATGGTGGAAGCTTGAGAGTCTGGCAAGGGAGGTGGGGGGGGGCGGTTTGGAGGGGGAATACATGTAACTCCATGGCTGATTAAAAATAATAATAAACAAAATATCAATGGATTTTCATTGTCAACCCTGGACTCTACTCCTGATTGCTATTATTGCTGTGCTCTTTGCTACAAGACTAGCTTCAGTCACACACCGGGACTGGGATTTGGTCAGAAGCTGTGGTTAGCTGTCTGTTATCTCACTGTAGTGGGAAGCCCCATTCTTCTTAGATGTCTCTTATGATGAATTCTCCCTATTAACTAAATTGCCCCACAGTATAACTGACCCCTCTTCATGATAGGCTCAGTTGCTATAGTCATGACAACCCAAAGATGGGGAGAAAACCTTTTGCTAGTGCTCAGTTATGTCTTATGTGCAGGCTGCTTTGCAGCCTTTTGGTGTCCCTTGCTGTAACAGATGGTGCCGCCCCAGTCAAGGCCTTTTCTTTGTTTGTGGGGCAGATGCTTACTTATGTCTACCTGTCAATTAGATGGGTATCTGCACCTTAGCCTTCCTCACTCCCCAGATGAATATTGTCCCTAACAACCAGACTCTCACTGTACCTCTCGCAGCACATACATGGTCAAAAAGAGCCATCCAGTTTATACCCCTACTAGTTGGTCTAGGAATCACAGCTGGGATAGGTTTGGGAATACGAGGAATTGCTTCATCAACCACCTTTTACCTTACACTATCCAAAGACTTCACAGATGACATTGAGAGAGTAGTCAAATCTTTAGTGGCCTTACAGGACCAACTGGATTCCCTGGCTGAGGTGGTTTTACAGAGTAGGAGGGAGTTAGATCTACTGGCAGCTGAAAAGGGAGGACTCTGCCTCTCCTTGAACGAAGATGCTGCATTTATGTAAACCAATCAGGCATAATCAGGGACATGGCCCAACCGCTGAGGGAAATGAACCATAAAAAGGAGAGAGGAACAAGTAAATTCCTGGGGTAACTGGAATAATACCTCGAACTGGACATCGTGGCTTCTCCCTTTAACCAGTCCTCTCCTCATGTTCTTTGTGGTGCTCTTGTTTGGCCCTTGTATTTATTCTCAATACTATTACCCAGTTCATAACCTCTCAGATTGAATCCATAAAGTTACAAATGGTAATAGCTCAATATAGCCCCCTAAACAATGGGGAGCTCTGAATGTCCTACTAAAACATGAGATGATGCTTTCTACAATGAGTGATAGAAGCATCAAGAGGAGGGAATGAAGAGGAAAAGTTAAAGTTTTACCTCATTCTGCCTCTGTAACTCAGCTTGCTCCTTGCAAAGTCTGGATCACATAGGTCAAGCAGTCTTAGAAAGTGGGGACTTGAGATACTAGGAATCGGAGTTTATCTCACACACTCTTTGCAGCCACCCAACCCCTGCAAACCTGCTTAATCATGTCTGTCCAGGTCAGGCATCCACCTCCCCATCTTGACCACTGTTCCCGCGTGCACGAAACTCCTTGATTTAAACCAGCCTATTAATAGCTAGTGTTGCCCACTATAGTAGGTCTATAAAAACTCTGTAATCCCTTTGTTTGGGGCTCAGAATTTGGAGTGTTAACTCCTCTGGGCCCGGCGGCATAATAAACCTGAGTTCTCCAGCTCTCCAAGTGTGGTGCTTGGTTTCTTGAGTACTGGTTTCGGCAACACTACCACCTTCAATCTTTCCCAGCATCAGTCTTTTCCAATGAGTCCATTCTTCACATCAGGTGGCCAGAGTATTGGAGCTTCATCTTCAACATCAGTCCTTCCAATGAATACTCAGGACTGATTTCCTTTAGGATGGGCTGGTTGGATCTCCTTGCAGTCCAAGGGACTTTCAGGAGTCTCCTCCAACATCACAGTTCAAAAGCATCAGTTCTTTGATGCTCAGCTTTCGTTATGGTCCAATTCTCACATCCATACATGACTACTGGAAAAACCATAGCTTTGACTAGATGGACCTTTCTTGGCAAAGTAATGTCTCTGCTTTTTAATATGCTGTCTAGGTCGGTCATAGCTTTTCTTCTAAGGAGCGAGTGTCTTTTAATTTCATGGCTGCAGTCACCATCTGCAGTGATTTTGGACTCCAAGAAAATAGTCTCTCACTGTTTCCACTGTTTTCCTATCTATTTGCCATGAAGTGATGGGACTGGATGCCATGATCTTAGTTTTTTGAGTGTTTAGTGTTAAGCCAACTTTTTCACTCTCCTCTTTCACTTCCATCAAGAAGCTCTTTAACCCTCTTCACTTTCTGCCATAAGGGTGGTGTCACTTTCTGCCATAAGGGTGGTGTCATCTGCATGTCTGAGGTTATTGATATTTCTCCCAGAAATCTTGATTCCAGTTTGTGCTTCATCCAGCCCAGCATTTCACATAATGTACTCTGCATATAAGATAAACAAGCAGGGTGACAATATACAGCCTTGATGTACTCCTTTCCCAATTTGGAACCAGTCTGTTGTTCCATGTCCAGTTCCATGTCCAGCAACAGTTCATGTCTGTTGCTTCTTGACCTGCATACAGGTTTCTCAGGTGACAGGTCAGGTGGTCTGGTATTCCTATCTCTTGAAGAATTTTCCACAATTTGTTGTGATCCACATGGTCAAAGGCTTTAGTGTTGTCAGTGAAGAAGGTGTTTTTCTGAAATTCCCTTCCTTTTTCCATGATCCAATAGATGTTGACAATTTGATCTCCAGTTTCTTTGCTTTTCATAAATCCAGTGTGTACATTGAATTTCTCGGTTCATGTACTGTTGAAGCCTAACTTGAAGAATTTTGAGCATTACCTTGATAGAATGTGAAATGAGTGCAATTGTATGGTATTTTGAATATTCTTTTTCATTGACTTTCTTTATTATATATTGGAATAATGTGGATTTTTAGGTGTCCAATGTGTTTTTTTAGGTGTCCAGGAACTTGATTCAGATATATGTAGATGTATATCTATTCTTTCTCTGAACAGTGTGTTCAGTAGGGTTCTCTGTGCAACTCAGTATGTCCTTTATGAGTATCTATTGGATATATATTAGTTTATGTGATAATGCAAAAGTCTTAATTTATCCTTCTTCCTAATTTTTTTTTTTTGTGGTAATTGTAAGTTGGTTTTCGAAGTTGGTAAGTCTGTTACTCTTTTGTATAGTAGTTTATTGGTGTAAATTGATACATTCCACCTGTAAGTGATATCTGATGATATTTCTCTCTCTCTGATTGACTTCACTGTGCATGGTCATGTATTGGTTCATCTCGGTTGCTCCAAGGACATTATTTATTTAATTCTGTTTAATGAGTGAGGAGTATTCCAGTATCTAGTTGTCTCGCTTAGTCTTCACTTTTCCATCCCTGATCTTGTTGGTTGATTCTCTATCTCAGCTCTAATAAATAGTGCTGCTCTGAATATAGGGGTGCACAAGTCATTTCAGATTATGATTTTTTCCATATCTGAGCCCAAGAGTGGGATTGCTGGATCATATGGTACCTGTGTGCTGAGTTTTTTGAGGAATCTCAATGAAGCACAAGCTGGAATCAGGATTGCTGGGAGAAATATCAATAATCTCAGTTATGCAGATGAAACCACCCTTATGGCAGAAAGCGACACCACCCTTAAGGCAGAAAGTGAAGAAGGGTTAAAGAGCCTCTTGATGGAAGTGAAAGAGGAGAGTGAAAAAGTAGGCTTAAAATTCAACGCTAAAAAAACTAAGATAATGTCATCCAGTCCCATCACTTCATGGCAAATAGATGGGGAAACAATGGAAAGAGTGACAGACTTTATTTTTGGGGGACTCCAAAATCACTGCAGATGGTGACTACAGCCATGAAATTAAAAGACACTTGCTCCTGGGAAGAAAAGCTATGACCGACCTAGACAGCATATTAAAAAAACAGAGACATTATTTTGCCGAAAAAGTTCCATCTAGAGTCAAAGCTATGGTTTTTCCAGTAGTCATGTATGGATGTGAGAGTTGGACTACAAAGAAAGCTGAGCACCGAACATTTGATGCTTTTGAACTGTGGTGTTGGAGAAGACTCTTGAGAGTCCCTTGGACTGCAAGGAGATCCAACCAGCCCATCCTAAAGGAAATCAGTCCTGAGTATTCATTGGAAGGACTGATGCTGAAGCTCCAATACTTTGGCCACACACTCACAGGAAAAGGCAAAACATCATCCAAACGTCTGTTCCATCATGTTTCTCTGTAGGAGAGATCCTAGGGTTAGGGTTAGCCTAGGTTTATCTTGAAAATTCTTCAGTGCTGTGGGGACACATCCTGCATGTAAACCTGGGTAATGGACCTTGGTGGGAAAATTCACATTTTCCTCTAGGTTGACCCTGAAATGTTGGGAAAGCAATGGCCCTTTGAGCAAGGAAAGGAATCAACAGAGAGTGTGTTTCCAGGCCTCTATCTATTAGGAACTGTCTAACTTCAAAGATGTGAATTCTCCATATTTGCCCAGAGGCCCTCACTTCCAGAGTCAGGGCAATGTGTTTTCCTGCACTTTTTGAGCTTTGTAAACACATTTCTTGGTCATACCAGGACTGCCCATGAGGAAACAGGCTCTCTATATCAGGAACTGTCTAGATACTAAGATGTGAGACCTCTAGGTTGGTACAGAGGACCAAAATTTCAGACAAGGTCAGTTTGTTTTTGAGCATTTTCTGAGCTTTGTAAACACATTTCTGAGTAATGCCAGGACTGCTCATGAGAAAACAGGCTTCAGGTGTGTGTCTGAGAGTGATGAGTACCATCCTGTGCTTACCTAGATGAGGTAACTTTCCATGGTAAATTGGCACATGGCTAGGAGTTGTGAGCCACCAGCTTGCTTCAGAAATCCTGAATGGTGGACCAAAGGTTGCACTGTCAGAAGTAAGATAAAAGTAATTGGATGGACTTTCAAGCAGTTGCTAGCCACACCTCTTTATGGCACCCAGAGAGAAAAATACAAATTTTGCACCCTAGGTCCGGTATTCAGGTTCACACATAGGATGTGTCCTCTCGTGATTCAAGAAATTTCCAGACCGACCTACGTTCACTAGAGTTCTTCTACAGAGAAAACTGGTTGGAACAGCCATTTGGAGGTTGCTTTGCCTTTCCCTGTGAGTGTGGGACCCCTACCTATGGTCACAGCCTCAAGGAGATATTGCCACTGAAAATAGATTTCCAAGCAAGCACTTTTCAAGCAGAGTGTGACTCTCAGGTCGCAGAATGTGAAGAAAGCTATCTTCCTTTGAGGAAGGAAAGACATCCACAGAGAGTGTGTTTTCAAACCTCTATCTTGCAGGAAATTTTGAGCTTCTAAAACATGAGACCAGCAGGTCTGCTGAGAGGACCTAAATTCCTGAGTTAGGGCCGTGTGTCTCCCTGTAATTTCCGAGTCTGGCAAACACATTCCTAGGTCATAACGGTACTGACCATGAGAAAGCTGGCAGCAGGAGTGTGTCTGAAAGGGCTGAGTGCCTTACTGTGATCAACTGTGTGAGGTGACATTCCAGTGACAGGCTCAAAGCTACAAGGTGTGAGCCACCCGCTTGCTTCAGAAATCCCAAAAGGTAGAGCAAAGCTAGCTCTGTCAGAGGTAAGAAAATAGCAATTGGACGGATTTTCAAGCTGTTGCTAGGCTGAACCACTTTAGGGCCCCCTGAGAGAAAAATGCGAATTGTGCCCTGTAGGTCAGGTATCCAGGTTCAAACACAGGGTGTGTCCCGGCAGGATCCAAGAATTTTCCACAGAGCTAGGCTCACTAGACCTCTCCTGCTGGGAAAATGGGATGGAACAGACATTGGAAGTTGGTTTGGCCCTCCCTATTGTCACAGACTCAAGGAGAAAGTGCCCCTGAAAGATGACCTCCAAGCAAGCACTTTTCATGCAGTGTGTGACTCTCAGTTCAGAGAAAGCAGGGAAATATATCTTCCTTCAAGGAAAGAAAGGCATCAAAAGAGAGTGTATTCTCAACCCTCTATCTTGCAGGAACTGTTTAGCTTCCCAGATGGGAGACCTCCAGTACTGCTCAGAGGAACCAAATTCCAGAGTCAAGGCCATGTTTCTCCCTGCACTTTCCATGCCTTGGAAAGCCATTCCTAGGTTATACCGGTACTGCACATGGCGAAGCAGGCTGCAAGAGTGTGTCCAAGAGCGCTAGGTCCCTCACTACACTCACTTCTGCGAGGTGGCATTCCACTGTAAAAAGACTCACACCTGGGAGTTGCAATTCACCCATTTGCTTCAGAAATCAAAAAGGATGGAGCAAATCTAGCTCTCTCAGAATCAAGAAAAGAGCAATTGGATGGATTTTCAAGCTGTTGCTAGGCCACACTGCTTTAAGGCCCACAGAGAGAAACACGAATTTTGCCCCCTCATTCTGGTATCCTGGTTCACAAACAGGGTGTGTCCCCAAAGGATCCAAGAATTTTCCAGACAGACTTATGCTCACTAGAGCTCTCCTACAGAGAAAGCGGGATGGAACAGACATTTAGATATTGCTTTGCCTTTCCCAGTGAGTGTGGGACCCCTCTGTTTGGCTACAGCCCCAAGTGGAAATTACCATTGAAAACTCATGTCTAAGCGAGCACTTTTCAAGCACTGTGTGACTCTCAGTTCGCAGGATACTGGCAAACCTATATTTCTTCAAGGAAGGAAAGGCATCCACAGAGAGTGTGTTTTCAAACCTGTCCCTTGCAGGAACTCTTTAGCTCCTAAGACATGAACCCTCTAGTTCTGCTCAGAGGACCTAAATTCGAGAGCCTGTGCCCTGTGTCTTGGTGCATTTTCCCACCTTTCAAACACATATCTAGGTGATACTGGTACTGCCCATGAGGAAGCAGACTGCGGGAATATGTCTCAGAGTGCTGGGTCCCTTACTGTGGTCACCTCTGTGAGGTGACATTCCACTGTAAATAGGCCAAAAGATAGGAGTTGCGAGCCTCCCATGTGCTTCAGAAACCCCAGGGGTGGAACAAAGTTAGCTCTGTCAAAAGTAAGAAAATGGGAATTGGACGGATTTTCAAGATGTGGCTAGGTCACACCGCTTTAGGGCCACCCGAGTAAAATATGCAAATTTGAACCTGGGTGTCCAGATTAACACACAGGCTGTTTCCCCACAGGATCTAAGAATTTTTCAGACAGACCTAGATTCACTGGAGCTCTCCTGCAGAGGAAACATACATCCAGAATCTCCAGTGTGAACCCTCCAAAATCTATGCCTGGTGTCACAAATCCGCAGCCTCCAGGATGACCCCACCCTCAAGATCCTGTACCTGGGGTCACAAGTCCACTATTTCCATGTCGAGTCCACCTCCAAGAACTTGAAGTTGTGGTCACATGTCCAGAGTCTTCAGGGTGACCCCAGCTCCCCGAAGCTACCGGTGTGAAGCATCCACAGTTTTAAGGATGGACCCAATTCCCAGAACCTGTACCTGGGGTCACACTTCCATAGCCTAAGGTTTACCCCACCTCCCACACATTGAACCCGGTTTCCCATGTCCCTGTTAGCCAGGGTTACCCTCTCCATGACCCTGTAACGGGGACCACATGTCCACAGTCTGCTGTGTGTCATCACTTCCCAGAACCTTCACCTGGAGTCACAATCACAGTTTCCAGGTTACTCCCTTGCAGACGCTGCACCTGGAGTCACTTATCCACAGTCTCCAGGGTGACTCATCCAAAACCCCACACTGGGGCTCACATGACCACAGTCTCCAGGGTGACCCAAGCACCCAGATCCTGCACCCAGGGTCACATATCCACAGGCTCCAGGGTGTACCTCTTGCAGACCCTGCACCTGGGGTCACATATCTACAGCCTCCAGTGTGATCCCCATCCCCAGACCTGATTTGGGTGAGAAATATCCATAGTCTCCAGACTCACACCTTGGATCACATATCCACAGTCTCCAGAGTCACACCTTGGGTCACATAGCCATAGTCAGCAGGGTGAACTCACCTCCCAGAGCCTGTACATGGTGTCAAATGTGCACATTCTCCAGGGTTACCACCCTTCCAACATGCTGTACCTGGGTCAAAAGCCCACAATCTCAAGGGTGACCCCCTCTCAGACCCTGTTCCTGGGGTCACATGTCCAGAATCTCCAGAATGATCTACCTCCAAGATGAAGCACCTGATGTCACATGTCAACAGTCTCCAAGGTGACCCCGTCCTCAGAATCTGCACCCGTGGTTACATTTCTCCAGTCTGCAGGATGACCCCCAATCTCAGTATTTGTATTATGTGTCACATGTACATAGTCACCAGGGTAACCACTGCAGGCCCTTTTTCTGACATAACATTTCCACAGACTCCTGAAGAACTCCCTTCCCAGACTCTGAACCTGGGATCCTACCTCCAGGGTCTCGAGGGTGATGCCCTTCCCTGTCCCTTCACCTGGTGTCAAACATCCACAGTCTCCATGGTAACATCCACACCAAAGTCTGATATTGGGGACACAGATCCATAGTCTTCTGGGTCGCAACCCCTCCCAGATCATGCACCTGGTCTCACATGTCCTCAGTCTCCAGGTTGACACCCCTCCCAGACACTGCAGCTGGGGTTACACATCCACAGTCTCCAAGGTGAACCCACCTCACTGACTATTGTACCTCTGGCCACATGGCCTCAGTCTCCAGGGTGACCCTATATCTCAGACACTGTGCTTGAGGTTACATATCAACGGAGTCCAGGATGACACCTCTCCCCAGACCCTGTACCTGGGGTCGCATTTGCACAGTCTCCAGGGCGATGCTATATTCCCAACCCTGTACCTGGGGTCACAGGTCGCAGTCACCAGGCTTTCCCCACCCTCAAGAGCCTTTACCTGGGGTCATACGTCCACAGACTCCAGGGTGACTCCCTCCCAGACCCTTCACCTGGCATCCTATGTCCACAGTCTCCTGTGTGATATCACTTCCCAGACCCTATACCTGTGGTCACAGATCCACAGTCTCCATGGTGATCCCCTTCCCAGACCCTGTAATTTGGATCCCATGTCCTCAGTCTCCAGTGTGACACCACCTCTCATACCTTGTACTTTGGTGACTTGTCCACAGTTTCCAGGATGACCCAAACGGTGCATGTGGAGTCACATGTCCACATTCTGCAAAGTGACCCCAGTCCCTAACCCTGAACCTTAGTCACACAGCCACAGTTTCCAGAATGACCTCACTCCAGACCCTGCACATAGGGTCACACCTCCACCTTCTCCATATTGACCCCCTCCTTGAACTTCTATCAGGTTTCACACATGCACCATCTCCACAGTGACCACCACCAGATCCTGTAGCTGTGGTCAGGGTCCGCAGTCTGCAGGGTGAGACCATTTTGTACCTTAAACCTTGGTTC
Source organism: Muntiacus reevesi (assembly GCF_963930625.1). Classification (NCBI taxonomy): domain Eukaryota; kingdom Metazoa; phylum Chordata; class Mammalia; order Artiodactyla; family Cervidae; genus Muntiacus; species Muntiacus reevesi. The sequence continues at coordinate 807,693 of NC_089252.1, read as the reverse complement.
ACCTAGCCAGTCTCCAGGGTCATCCCTGCCAAACCTGCACCTGGGGTCACATGTCCATACTCTCCATGGTGACATCCCCCAGGCCCTGTACTGCTGCTGCTGTTGCTGCTGCTGCTAAGTCATGCCAGTCGTGTCCAACTCTGCGACCCCATAGATGGCAGCCCACCAGGCTCCCCCATCCCTGAGATTCTCCAGGCAAGAACACTAGAGTGGGTTGCCATTTCCTTCTCCAAAGCATGAGAGTGAAAAGTGAAAGTGAAGTCACTCAATCGTGTCTGACTCTTAGCGACCCCATGGACTGCAGCCTACCAGGCTCCTCCATCCATGGGATTTTCCAGGCAAGAGTACTGGAGTGGGTTGTGTCATATATGTGCCCAGACCCTGTACGTAGTGTCATATATCCACAGTTTCCCGGGTTACCCCACTTCCCATATCATGCACCTGGGATCACACGCTCACAGTCTGCAAGGTGACCCTGATCCCATTCCTGTAACTTGTGTCACAAGTCCACAGCCCCTAGGATGGCCCCACCCTCAAGATCCCGTACTTGGGGTCACACTCCTGTCTCCAGTGTGATCCCACCTCCCAGAAACTTTACCTGGGGATAAACGTCTACTGTTTTCAGGATGGTCCCAACTCCCTGAAACGGTACCTGGAGTCACTCTTCCATAGACATTGAGGCTGTTCCATGCCCCTGGTCCACAGGGTTACACCCTCCAAGACCCTGTAATGTGGTTTACATGTCCACAGTCTCCTGTATGTCATCACTTCCCAGAACCTTCACCTGCAGGCACACAAACAGAGGTTCCAGGTTGACTCCCTCAGAGACCCTGCACTTGGAGCCACATATCCACAGTCTCACAGGTGACTCATCCAAATCACTGTACCAGGGCTCACATAACCACAGTCTTCCAGATACTGGACTATTGACCCAGCACCCAGTGTCACATGTCCACAGATTCTAGCATGACCTCACACTCCAGACACTGTACCTTGGGACACATACCCACAGTCTCTAGGGTGAACACCCTCCTAGACACTGTGCATGGTGTCACATGGGCACATTCACCAACTCCCAAACCCTATACCTAGGGTCACACGTAGATAGTCTCAGGGTGACCCCACTTGCCAGAACTTGCACCTGGGTTCATATGTCCACAGAGCCCAGGGTAACACCACCTGTCAAACAATTGTACTGGGTTCAAACACCCACTGGTTCTAGGGTGACACCAATTCCAAACTCGTGAACCTAGGGTCACACATCCATGGTCCCCTGGGTGGCAATGCCTCCCAGATCATGCAACAGGTCTCACACCTCCTCAGTCTCCAGGGTGACTACACCTCACAGAATATTGTAATTCTGGTCACATTGCCCCAGTCTCCAGGGTAACCCCGTATCTCTAACTCTGTACCTGGGGTTACATGTACATGGTGGCCAGGAAGACACACCTCCCCAGACTCTGTACACGGGATCACATTGGCACAGTCGCCAGGGTGACCCCAACTCCCACACCCTGACCTGCCGTCACATGTCCAGAGCCTCCTGGATTTACCCACATTCAAGGCTAGTAACTGGGATCACATGTCTACAGTCTCAAGGCTTTCCCCACCCACAAGTGCCTGTACCCGGGGTCACACATCAACTGACTCCAGGGTGACTCCCTCCCAGACTGTTCACCTGGCATCCCATGTCCCCAGACTTTTGTGTGATGTCATTTCCCAGATTCTTCACATGTGCTAACAGATTCACAGGCTCCGTGGTGACCCCTTTCCTGGTCTCTGTAACTTGGGTCACATGTTCTCAGTATCCGGTGTGACCCCACCTCTCACACTCTATACCTTTGGTGACTTCACCACAGATTCCAAGGTAACCCTCCCCTGCCAGACCCTGTGCTTATTTACACACATCCACAATCTCCAGGATGTTTGCCCTCCCATACCGTGCACCTGGAGTCACATGTCAACAGCTTCCAGCGTGAACCCCACTTCACCCACTGCACCTGGGCTCACATATCCACATCGTGCAGGGTGACACCCCTTCCAGACCATTTCCTTGCCATTAAATGCCTGCAGTCCCCAGAGTGACCCCGTACCTACCAGACACTGTACCTGAGGTCGCATATACAGAGTTTCCTGGGTCACCCCCATCCCAGACCGTGTACCTGTGCTCAGATATCCTAGTGTCTTGGGGGACCCAGTTCAGACCTTGCATCTAAGGTCAAATGTCCAGTATCCAGGATGACTTGCCTCCCCAATCAGTGCATCTGGGGTCATATGTCCACAATCTTCAGTGACCCCATCCCCTAACCCTGCACCTTACTCACACATCCACAGTCTCCAGAGTGACCACATACCAGTACCTACACCTAAGGTCACATGTCCATTGTCTTACGGGTGACCTCTTCCCTGAACTTGTTCCAGATTTCACACGATCACCATTGCCACAGTGACCACCAACAGATCCTGAACCTGTGGTCACAGTTCAACAGTCTGCCTGATGAGACCCATTTTGTAGCCTGAACCTTGTGAACCTGCACCTGGGATCATAAGTCCATATTCTCCATGGTGTCATCCCCCAGACCCTGTACCTAGTGTCATATATACAGTGTCCTGGGCTTTCCCACTTCCCATACCATGCACCTGGGATCACACATCCACAGGATCCAGGGTGACACCCCTCCTAAACCTGTACTGGTGTCACAAGTCGGCAGACTCCAGGATGACCTAGGGTCATCCTGTACCTAGGGTCACAAGTCCACTGTTTCTATGGTGAGCCCCCCTCCCAGACTCTGCACTTGGGGTCACTTGTCGAGAGTCTCCAGGGTGACCCCACGTCCCAGAAACTGTACCTAGGGTGAAACATCCACAGTCACTCAGGTTGGCCCGAACTCCCAGAACCTGTACCTGGGGTCCCACTTCCATAGTCTCAGGGTTACCACACGCCCAGACATTTAAGATGGTGTCCCATGATCTTGGATGCCAGGGTTACCCCCTCCAAGACCCTGTAATGGAGTCACATGTTCACAGTCTCCAGAGTGTCATCACTTCCCAGACCCTCCACCTGGAGTCACACAAACACAGGTTCCAAGGTGACTGCCTCGCAGGCCTTGCACCTGGAGTCACATATTCACAATCTCACCTTGGGGGATCCCATTCAGACCCTGGATCTAGGGTGACGTATCCAGTCTCCAAGATGATTTGCCTCCCAAATGGTGCATCTGGGGTCACATGACCACAATCTCCAAAGTGAACGTATCCCCTAACCCTGAACCTAAGTCACACGGCAAATAGTTTCCAGAGTGACCTCAACCCAGACCCTGAAACGAGGGTCACATGTACACAGTCTTGGAGGGTGACCCCCTCCGTAAACTTGTACTAGGTTTCATATGTCCACCATCGCCACAGTGACTACCACCAGATCCTGTACCTGTGGTCATAGATCCACAGTCTGCAGGGTGAAACCCTCTTCCTACCCTGAACTTTGGGTCACACAACCACAGTCTCCAGGGTGACTCCACCCAAACCTGCACCTGGGGTCACATGTCCACACTTTCCATGGTGACATACCTGAGACCCTATACCTACTGTCATATATCCACAATCTCCTGGGTTACTGCACTTCCCATACCATACACCTGTGACCACATGTCCACAGTCTCGAGGGTGGCCCCCTGTATAACCTGTACCTGGTGTCACAAGTATACAGCCTTCAGGTGACCCCACCCTCAAGATTCTGTACCTGGGGTCACAAGTCCACATTTTCCATGGTGAGTCTACCTCCCAGACCCTGCATTTGGGGTCACATGTCCAGAGTCTTCAGGGTGGCCCCACCTCCCAGAAACCATACCTCGGGTGAAATGTCCACCATTTTCAGGATGGCACCAACTACCAGAACCTGTACCTGGGGTCACACTTCCATACTCTCAGGGTATCCCCACCTCCCAGACATATAACCTTGCATCCCATGACCCTGGCCACAAGGGTTACCCCCTCCAAGACCCTGTAATAGGGGTCACATGTCCACAGCCTCCTGTTTGTCAAAACTTTGTAGACCTCACCTGGAGTCACACAAACACAGGTTCCATGGTGACTCCCTCGCAGACCCTGCACCTGGAATCACATATTCACAGGTTCCAGGGTGACCCCCTCGGAAATCCTGTACCTGAGATCACATATCTACAGTCTCCAGGGTGAATCCCATCCCCATACACTGTCTGAGCGGAATCATCCATGAGACCCCAATGTCAAGAACTTATCCCTTGTGCTCGAAGTCTACATTCTCCAGGGTGACATTATCTCCCCACCCTGCACCTTGGGTAACATATTCACAGTCTCCAAGGTGACCTTACCTCCCAGACCCTTTGCCTGGGGTCACATGTGCAAATTATCCAGGATTCCCGCCACTCCAACACCCTGCACCTGGGTCAAAAGCCCACAGTCTCAAGGGTGACCGCCTATCTGACCATGTTCCTGGGGTACAAGGCCAGAATCTCCAGGATGATCTTGAAAGTTATTGCTGAACCACGCAAAGACACTGGAATTCTTGGCCTCCAGAGGAGAAGAATTCAATTCAGGGCCAGAGACGAGGCTTGATTGCTTAGAGCTTTTGTGTAATAAAGTTGTATTAAAGTATAAAGGAGATAGAGAAAGCTTCTTTTTTTTTAAATTTTTTAATTTTTTTTCTTTTTTCTTTTTTTTTAAATTTTATTTTATTAGTTGGAAGCCAATTACTTCACAACATTTCGGTGGGTTTTGTCATACATTGACACGAATCAGCCATATAGTTACACGTATTCCCCATCCTGATCCCCCCTCCCACCTCCCTCTCCACCCGACTCCTCTGGGTCCTCCCAGTGCACCAGGCCCGAGCACTCGTCTCATGCATCCCACCTGGGCTAGTGATCTGATTCACCATAGATAATATACATGCTGTTCTTTTGAAACATCCCACCCTCACCTTCACCCACGGAGTTCAAAAGTCTGTTCTGTACTTCTGTGTTTCTTTTTCTGTTTTGCATATAGGGTTATCGTTACCATCTTTCTAAATTCCGTATATATGTGTTAGTATGCTGTAATGTTCTTTATCTTTCTGGCTTACTTCACTCTGTATAATGGGCTCCAGTTTCGTCCATCTCATTAGAACTGATTCAAACGAATTCTTTTTAACGGCTGAGTAATATTCCATGGTGTATATGTACCACAGCTTCCTTATCCATTCATCTGCGGATGGGCATCTAGGCTGCTTCCATGTCCTGGCTATTATAAACAGTGCTGCGATGAACATTGGGGTGCACGTGTCTCTTTCAGATCTGGTTTCCTCGGTGTGTATGCCCAGAAGTGGTATTGCTGGGTCATATGGCAGTTCTATTTCCAGTTTTTTAAGAAATCTCCACACTGTTTTCCATAGTGGCTGTACTAGTTTGCATTCCCACCAACAGTGTAAGAGGGTTCCCTTTTCTCCACACCCTCTCCAGCATTTATTGCTTGTAGACTTTTGGATAGCAGCCATCCTGACTGGCGTGTAATGGTATCTCATTGTGGTTTTGATTTGCATTTCTCTAATAATGAGTGATGTTGAGCATCTTTTCATGTGCTTGTTAGCCATCTGTATGTCTTCTTTGGAGAAATGTCTGTTTAGTTCTTTGGCCCATTTTTTGATTGGGTCATTTATTTTTCTGGAATTGAGCTTCAGGAGTTGCTTGTATATTTTTGAGATTAATCCTTTGACTGTTTCTTCATTTGCTATTATTTTCTCCCAATCTGAGGGCTGTCTTTTCACTTTACTTATAGTTTCCTTTGTTGTGCAAAAGCTTTTAAGTTTCATTAGGTCCCATTTGTTTAGTTTTGCTTTTATTTCCAATATTCTGGGAGGTGGGTCATAGAGGATCCTGCTGAGATTTATGTCAGAAAGTGTTTTGCCTATGTTCTCCTCTAGGAGTTTTATAGTTTCTGGTCTTACATTTAGATCTTTAATCCATTTTGAGTTTATTTTTGTGTATGGTTTAGAAAGTGTTCTAGTTTCATTCTTTTACAAGTGGTTGACCAGTTTTCCCAGCACCACTTGTTAAAGAGGTTGTCTTTTTTCCATTGTATATCCTTGCCTCCTTTGTCAAAGATAAGGTGTCCATAGGTTCATGGATTTATCTCTGGGCTTTCTATTCTGTTCCATTGATCTATATTTCTGTCTTTGTGCCAGTACCATACTGTCTTGATGACTGTGGCTTTGTAGTAGAGTCTGAAGTCAGGGAGGGTGATTCCTCCAGTTCCATTCTTCTTTCTCAAGATTATTTTGGCTATTCGTGGTTTTCTGTATTTCCATACAAATTGTGAAATTATTTGTTCTAGTTCTGTGAAAAATACCGTTGGTAGCTTGATAGGGATTGCATTGAATCTATAGATTGCTTTGGGTAGAATAGCCATTTTGACAATATTGATTCTTCCAATCCATGAACACGGTATGTTTCTCCATCTGTTTGTGTCCTCTTTGATTTCTTTCATCAGTGTTTTATAGTTTTCTATGTACAGGTCTTTTGTTTCTTTAGGTAGATATACTCCTAAGTATTTTATTCTTTTTGTTGCAATGGTGAATGGTATTGTTTCCTTAATTTCTCTTTCTGTTTTCTCATTGTTAGTGTATAGAAATGCAAGGGATTTCTGTGTATTAATTTTATATCCTGCAACTTTACTATATTCGTTGATTAGCTCTAGTAATTTTCTGGTAGAGTCTTTAGGGTTTGCTATGTAGAGGATCATGTCATCTGCAAACAGCGAGAGTTTCACTTCTTCTTTTCCTATCTGGATTCCTTTTACTTCTTTTTCTGCTCTGATTGCTGTGGCCAAAACTTTCAAGACTATGTTGAATAGTAGTGGTGAGAGTGGGCACCCCTGTCTTGTTCCTGATTTCAGGGGAAATGCTTTCAATTTTTCACCATTGAGGGTGATGCTTGCTGTGGGTTTGTCATATATAGCTTTTATTATGTTGAGGTATGTTCCCTCTATTCCTGCTTTCTGGAGAGTTTTAATCATAAATGGGTGTTGAATTTTGTCAAAGGCTTTCTCTGCATCTATTGAGATAATCATATAATTTTTATCTTTCAATTTGTTAATGTGGTGTATTACATTGATTGACTTGCGGATATTAAAGAATCCTTGCATTCCTGGGATAAAGCCCACTTGGTCATGGTGTATGATTTTTTTAATATGTTGTTGGATTCTGTTTGCTAGAATTTTGTTAAGGATTTTTGCATCTATGTTCATCAGTGATATTGGCCTGTAGTTTTCTTTTTTTGTGGCATCTTTGTCTGGTTTTGGAATTAGGGTGATGGTGGCCTCATAGAATGAGTTTGGAAGCTTACCTTCTTCTGCAATTTTCTGGAAGAGTTTGAGTAAGATGGGTGTTAGCTCTTCTCTAAATTTTTGGTAGAATTCAGCTGTGAAGCCATCTGGTCCTGGGCTTTTGTTTCCTGGAAGATTTTTGATTACAGTTTCGATTTCCTTGCTTGTGATGGTTCTGTTAAGATCTTCTATTTCTTCCTGGTTCAGTTTTGGAAAGTTATACTTTTCTAAGAATTTGTCCATTTCATCCAAGTTGTCCATTTTATTGGCATAGAGCTGCTGGTAGTAGTCTCTCATGATCCTTTGTATTTCAGTGTTGTCTGTTGTGGTCTCACCCTTTTCATTTCTTATTTTGTTAATTTGGTTCTTCTCTCTTTCTTTCTTAATGAGTCTTGCTAATGGTTTGTCAATTTTGTTTATTTTTTCAAAAAAACCAGCTTTTAGCTTTGTTGATTTTTGCTATGGTCTCTTTAGTTTCTTTTGCATTTATTTCTGCCCTAATTTTTAAGATTTCTTTCCTTCTGCTGACCCTGGGTTTCTTCATTTCTTCCTTCTCTAACTGCTTTAGGTGTAGAGTTAGGTTATTTATTTGGCTTTTTTCTTGTTTCTTGATGTAAGCCTGTAATGCTATGAACCTTCCCCTTAGCACTGCTTTTACAGTGTCCCATAGGTTTTGGGTTGTTGTGTTTTCATTTTCATTCATTTCTATACATATTTTGATTTCTTTTTTGATTTCTTCTATGATTTGTTGGTTATTCAGAAGCGTGTTATTTAGCCTCCATATGTTTGAATTTTTAACAATTTTTTTTCCTGGAATTGAGATCTAATCTTACTACACTGTGATCAGAAAAGATGACTGGAATGATTTCAATTTTTCTGAATTTTCCAAGACCAGATTTATGGCCCAGGATGTGATCTATTCTGGAGAAGGTTCCGTGTGCACTTGAGAAAAAGGTGAAATTGATTGTTTTGGGGTGAAATGTCCTATAGATATCAATTAGGTCTAGCTGGTCCATTGTATCATTTAAGGTTTGTGTTTCCTTGTTGATTTTCTGTTTAGTTGATCTATCCATAGTTGTGAGTGGGGTATTAAAGTCTCCCACTATTATTGTGTTGCTATTAATTTCCTCTTTCATACTCATTAGCGTTTGCCGTACATATTGCGGTGCTCCTATGTTGGGTGCATATATGTTTATAATTGTTATATCTTCTTCCTGGATTGATCCTTTGATCATTATGTAGTGTCCTTCCTTGTCTCTTTTCACATCCTTTATTTGAAAGTCTATTTTATCTGATATGAGTATTGCGACTCCTGCTTTCTTTTGGTCTCCATTTGCGTGAAATATTTTTTTCCAGCCCTTCACTTTTAGTCTGTATGTGTCTCTGGTTTTGAGGTGGGTCTCTTGTAGGCAGCATATATAGGGGTCTTGTTTTTGTATCCTAGAGAAAGCTTCTGACATAGGCATCAGAAGGAGGCAGAAAGAGTAGCCCCTTGCAAGTGTAGGAATCGAATTATATGGCTCAGATGGTAAAGCATCTGTCTGCAATGCTGGAGACCCAGGTTAGATCCACGGGTCAGGAAGATCTGGAGAAGTAAGTGGCAACCCACTCCAGTACATTTGCCTGGAAAATCCCATGGACAGAGGAGCCTGGTAGGCTACAGTCCATGGGGCCACAAAGAGTTGGACACGACTGAGCAACTTTACTTTACTTTTAATTAGTTATTCAGATCAGTCCAGTCCCGTTCAGTCTCTCAGTCGTGTCTGACTCTTTGGGACGCTATGAATCGCAGCACGCCAAGCCTCCCTGTCAGTCACCAACTCCCGGAGTTTACTCGAACTCATGTACATCGAGTCGGTGATGCCATTCATTCATCTCATCCTCTGTCATCCCCTTCTCCTCCTGCCCCCAATCCCTCACAGCATCAGGGTCTTTTCCAATGAGTCAGCTCTTCGCACCAGGTGGCCAAATTATTGGAGTTTCAGCTTCAACATCAGTCCTTCCAATGAACATCCAGGACTGATCTCCTTTAGGATGTACTGGTTGGATGTCCTTGCAGTCCAAGGGACTCTCAAGAGTCTTCTTCAACACCACAGTTCAAAAGCATAAACTCTTCGGTGCTCAACTTTCTTTACAGTTCAATTCTCAAATCCATACATGACCACTGGAAAAACCATAACCTTGACCAGATGGACCTTTGTTGGCAAAGTAGTGTCTCTGCTTTTTAATATGCTATCTAGGTTGGTCATAACTTTCCTTCCAAGGAGTAATTTTCTTTTCATTTCATGGCTGCAATCACCGTCTGCAGTGATTTTGGAGCCCAAAAAGATAAAGTCTGACACTGCTTCCACTGTTTCCCCATCAATTTCCCATGGAGTGATGGGACCTGATGCCATGATGTTAGTTTTCTGAATGTTGAGCTGTAAGCCAACTTTTTCACTCTCCTCTTTCACTTTCATCAAGAGGCTTTTTAGTTCTTCTTCACTTTCTGCCATAAGGGTGGTGTCATCTGCATGTCTGAGATTATTGATATTTCTCCTGGCAATCTTAATTCCAGCTGGTGCTTCTTCCAGACCAGCATTTATCATGATGTACTTGGCATATAAGTTAAATGAGCAGGGTGACAACGTACAGTCTTGACGTACTGCTTTTCCTATTTGGAACCAGTCTGTTGTTCCATGTCCAGTTCTAACTGTTGCTTCCTGAACTGCATACAGGTTTCTCAAGAGGCAGGTCAGGTGGTCTGGTAGTCCCATCTCCTTCAGAATTTTCCACAGTTAATTGTGATCCACACAGTCAAAGGCTTTGGCTTAGTCAATAAAGCAGAAATAGATGTTTTTTTCTGGAACTCTCTTGCTTTTTTGATGATCCCACAGATATTGGCAATTTGATCTCTGGTTCCTCTGCCTTTTTTAAAGCCAACTTGAACATCTGAAAGTTCACAGTTCACGTATTGCTGAAGCCTGGCTTGGAGAATTTTGAGCATTTCTTTACTAGCGTGTGAGATGAGCATAATTGTGTGGTATTTTGAGCATTCTTTGGGATTACCTTTCTTTCTAATTGGAATGAAAACTGACCTTTTCCAGTCCTATAGCCACTGCTGAGTTTTCCAAATTTGCTGGCATTATGAGTGCAGCACTTTCACAGCATCATCTTTCAGTATTTGAAATACTTCAACTGGAATTCCGTCACCTCCACTAGCTTTGTTTGTAGCGATGCTTTCTAATTCCCACTTGACTTCACACTCCAGGATGTCTGGCTCTAGGTGAGTGATCACACCATTGTGATTATCTGGGTCATGAAGATCTTTTTGTACAGTTCTTCTGTGTATTCTTGCCACCTCTTCTTAATAGCTTCTGCTTCTGCTAGGTCCATAGCCTTTCTATCCTTTATCAAACCCATTTTTGCATGAAATGTTCGCTTGATATCTCTAATTTTCTTGAAGAGATCTCTAGTCTTTCCCATTCTGTTCTTTTCCTCTATTTCTTTGCATTGATCTCTGAGGATGGCTTTCTTATCTCTCCTTGCTATTCTTTGGAACTCTGCATTCAAATGGGAATATGTTTCCTTTTCTCCTTTGCTTTTTGCTTCTCTTCTTTTCACAGCTATTTGTAAGGCCTCCTCAGACAACCATTTTGACTTTTTGCATTTCTATTCCATGGGGATAGTCTTGATCCCTGTCTCCTGTACAATGTCACAAACCTCCATCCATAGTTCATCAGGCACTCTGTCTATTGGATCGAGTCCCTTAAATCTATTTCTCACTTCCACTGTATATTCATAAGGGATTTGATTTAGGTAATACTTGAATGGTCTAGTGTTTTCCCCCCTTTCTTCAATTTAAGTTAGTATTTGGCAATAAGGAGTTCATGATCTGAGCCACAGTCCATTGCCAGTCTTGTTTTTGCTGACTCTATAGAGCTTTTCCCTTTTGGTTGCAAAGAATATAATCAATTTGATTTTAGTGTTGACCATCTGGTGGTATCCATGTGTAGACTCTTCTCTTGTGTTGTTGGAAGAGGGCATTTGCTATGACCAGGGTGTTCTCTTGGCAAAACTCTATTAGCCTTTGTCCTGCTTCATTCTGTACTCCAAGGCCAAATTTGCCTTTGACTTACTCCAGGTGTTTCTTGACTTCTTACTTTTGCATCCCAGTCCCCTATAATGAAAAGGACGTCTTTTTTGGATGTTAGTTCTAAAAGGTCTTGTAGGTCTGCATAGAACTGTTCAACTTCAGCTTCTGCAGCATTACTGGTTGGGGTATAGGCTTGGATTACCGTGATATTGATTGGTTTGCCTTGGAAACGAACAGAGGTCATTCTGTCATTTTTGAGATTGCATCCAAGTACTGCATTTCAGACTCTTTTCTTGGCCATGATGGCTATCCATTTCTTCTAAGCGATTCTGGCCCACATTAGTAGATATAATGGTCATCTGAGTTAAATTCACCCATTCTAGTCCATTTTAGTTCACTGGTTCCTAGAATGTCAACATTCACTCTTGCCACCTCCTGTTTGACCACTTCCAATTTGCCTTGATTCATGGACCTAACATTCCAGATTCCTATGCAATATTGCTCTTTACAGCATCGGACATTGCTTCTATCACCAGTCACATCCACAACTGAGTATTGTTTTTGCTTTGGCTCTATCCTTTCATTATTTCTGGAGTTATTTCTCCACTGAACTCCAGTAGCATATTCGCACCTACTGACCTGCGGAGTTCCTCTTTCAGTATCCTATCATTTTGCCTTTTCATACTGTTCATGGGATTCTCGAGGCAAGAATATTGAAGTGGTTTGCCATTCCCTTCTCCAGTGAACCACATTCTGTCAGACCTCTCCACCATGACCCTTCCGTCTTGGGTGGCCCCACACAGCATGGCTTATTTTCCTTGAGTTAGACAAGACTGTGGTTCGTGTGATCAGATTGGCTAGTTTCCTGTGATTATGGTTTCAGTGTGTCTGCCCTTTGATGCTCTCTTGCAACACGTCCAAGGTAATTAGTTATTACAGTGAATCAAAAGAATGTCTGGAGGCTGTAAAGACCTTGCTAGACCTACTCCCATAACTCACACCTAAGATAACAGGATTCGCCCAAATGTTTTTTTCCAGAGACTGTCCTCAAGCAGGATACATTATTGCTCTATAATCCTCAGGAATGTAGAGGGACAAAAAAGGTTTGTCATTTCTTCCTCCTTGAGAATTCCAGACCCCTCTCTCCTTGGGGACCCCTGGATTTCTTATCAATCTACCGAGGAATTGACTTTCTCATTTCCCCCTTTTGTTCAAGGAGGATTATGTTGGTAAGGGAAAGGGACATTTTTTTCATTTCATAAATACTTCCTGCTGTCTAGGGGCATGGTCCCTAAGTTGTTAAGGCAACATATTCTCCTAACCCTAATAATGAGGGTCTCTGATCCAGGGGCCCCAAGTAATAGTTGGAGAAGGCTGTGGCACTCATAGGAGCTTGGACAACCATTTGTAACTTAAAAGCTTTTAGACGATTAGAAAACCCCATCATACAGTTACAGATGTACTGCAAAATAGTCATTAAACCAAGTTAAAATCAAAATGAAAAGTCACATTATGCCCATAGTTACATCAGTCCATCTTAGTGTTCTTTAGATGTCATTAGTTTAAGAAGAGGCATCGCATGTTATTGTTGTTGAAGGTATTTGCAGACTTGGAGAAAGTCCTTTCCTTGAAGTGGAGATATCCACCATGGGAAGCCTTCCACTGATGAAGAGGGGAGTTCTCCACAGACCCAGAAGTTAGAATGATTGTGAAATGCTGCGTAGGAGTGAGCCCAAGCATTGTCTTGAGGTTCAAACGGCAGACTCAGGATTTTTGGAGTCAGCATAAGTAGACTTACATAGATTATCATGCCCATCTGAAAAGTACAAAGCCAGAGCATAGAAAGCAAAGACAAAAAATGAAGTCACTTAGTTCTGGTAAGGGTGCCACTTCTTAACTCGAGTGTGCTGTACCCACAAATCAATTCCTGGCACTTTGACAGCTGTGGGAGAAGAAAGAATAACCTGGTAAGGGCCTTCCCAGAGGGGCTCAAGGGATGGGCCCCCAGACCCCAATGTTTTTATGAGGACCTCGGTTCCTGGCTCAAATAGAGGCTTGCTTGACTCAAGTTGGGTCAGGAGTCAACTCCCAGAGTTCTGTTAATGCCTGTTGAAAAGCTGAGAGCTGAGTTACATAATTAGTAAAGTCCAAGACTTCAGGGTCTATAACAATGTCTATGCATAAGAAAGGATTTCCAAAAATACATTCAAAAGGAAACAGTCCCTCCTCATTAAAGCTATGAGTAGGACTTTAAACCAATTGTCCTGTGTCTCGAGTTAATTTATGCAGATGTCTTTTGATAATGTCATTAGCTTTTTCAAACTTCCCTGAGGATTGGGGTTTACAGGAACACTGTAAGTGATATTGTATTCCTAGAGCTTTAGACACCCCCTGAGTTACAACACTTTCAAAGGCAGAACCATTGTCACTCTGAAAGCTCTGTGGCAACCCAACATGGGGATAATTTCATGGATTAAAATCTTTATAACCTCCATATCTGTATAACCTCTCGACGTGAGATGAGGCCCGAATCCACTGCATTGCATGCAGAGCAATTCCGTGTTCCACATCAAACACGAAAGGAGCCTTGACTTACTTGATTGAACTCCAGAGAGTGCCCCAAAACACTGTCACAAGTCTAGAGGGACCCTGAGGTCACTCCACAACAAGAAAGAGCTCCGTGTACCTCAGATCAACTCGAGATGAGAGCTGCTTCGCTGGCTTTGACACAAGAGGAATGCCAACATTCCACAAGCCCCTCAAGAGGAGGCTTCTCTCACCTATAGGTATGTGAGGAGGACCCTGAGTTTGCTGCCCCAAGTGGAATGGACACCGAGATGCCCTGACTCAAAATGAGGCCGGATTTCGCTGCAGTGACTTGAATGCAGGCTCGTCTTTCATCTCACAAGATGAAGGAATGTCTGAATCCCCTGTGGAGATCCTAGAGAAAGCCCTAGTTCCACGCCTCATCTCATCAGGAGGCCTCACACCCCTTTGAAAACTCGAGAGGAACGAGGAGTTTAATGCTTCAAAAGGAGATGATGACTGACTCCTCTTGAAAATTGATAGGAATCCCCAAATCCCTGTGGCAAATGGCAAGTGACCCTGGGTCTCCCGCCTCCCCTTGAGAGGCGTCCCTATTGCTCTGCCATGCCTAAAGGAGAATCCTGAGTTGTCTCTTGCTACTAGACAGGAGTCTTGACGTCGCTGAACAAACACGAGTTTTGAAGGGCCATCCCCGTCGTAACTCGTGAATATACCTCAGGTTTCCACTGAAAATTGAGAAAAAACATGAGACATCCCACTCGCCACGAGATGAGGCCAGATTCCCCTACATTGCATGCAGAGCAATTCCGTGTTCCCCATCAAACACGAAAGGAGCGTTGGCTTCCTTGATGGAACTCCATAGAGTCCCCAAGAACACTCTCACAAGTCTAGAGGGACCCTGAGGTCATCGCAGCAACATGAAAAAGCTCCGTGTACCCCAAATCAACTCGAGATGAGAGCTGATTCCCTGGCTTCGACTCAAGAGGAATGCCAACTTTCCACAAGCACCTCAAGAGGAGGCTTCTCTCAGCTATAAGTATGTGAGAGGGACCCTGAGTTTGCTGCCTCAAGTGGAACCGACACCTAGATGCCCTGACTCGAAATAAGGCCAGATTTCCCTGCAGTGACTTGAATGCAGGCTCGTCTTTCATCTCACACTATGAAGGGATGTTTGAATCCCCTGTGGAAACCCTAAGGAGAGCCCTAGATCCTCGCATCACCTCGACAGGAAGCCTCACATCCCTTTGACAACTCGAGAGAAAGATGGAGTTCAGTGCTTCTAAAGGAGATGATGCCTGTCTCATCTTGAAAATTAATATTAATCCCAATATCCTTGTGGCAACTGAAAAGGGACACTCAGCCTCCAGCTTCACATCGAGAGGCGTCCCTTTTGCCCTGCCAAACCTCAAGGAAATCCCGAGGTGTCCCTCGCAACTAGACAGGAGTCTTGACATCGCTGAAGAAACACAAGTTTTGAAGGGCTCTCCCCGTCGTAACTCGAGAATATACCATAGGTTCCCACCGCAACTTGAGAAAAAACATGAGACTTCCTCCTCGCCGTGGGATGAGACCCGATTCCCCTGCTTTGCCTGCAGAGCAATTCCGTGTTCCCCATCAAACATTAAAGGAGCCTTGACTTCCTTGATGGAACTCCAGAGAGTCCCGAAGAACACTGTCACAAGTCTAGAGGGACCCTGAGATCACCGCAGCAACACGAAGAGCTGCGTGTACCCTAAATCAACTTGCGATTAGGCCCGATTCCCCTACATTGGCTCCAGAGCCATCTCGCGTTCCACATCAAACACAAATGGCTTGACTTCCTTTAGGCAACTCCAGGGAATCCCCAAGAAGACCATCCCAAGTCCAGAGGAACACCAAGGACAGCATAGCAACATGAGAAAAACTCCATATACCCCAAATCATCTCGAGATCAGAATGGATTCCCTGTCTTCAACTCAAGAGGAATGCCAACTTTCCACAAGCACCTCAAGAGGACGCTTCTCTCAGCTTTAGGTATGTGAGAGGGACCCTGAGTTTGCTGCCTCTAGTGGAATGGACACTGAGATGCCATGACTCGAAATAAGGCCAGATTTCCCTGCAGTGACTTAAATGTAGGCTCGTCTTTCATCTCCCAAAATGAAGGAATGTCTGAAAACCCTGTGGAGACCATAGAGAAAGGCCTAGTTCCCCGCTTCATCACGACAGGAGGCCTCACATCCTTTTGAAACCTCGAGAGGCATGCGGAGTTCAATTCTTTAAAAGGAGATGATGCCTGACTCCTCTTGAAAATTGATATTAATCCCAATATCCCTGTGGCACCAGGAAAGGGACCCTGGGTCTCCTGCCTCTTTTTGAGAGGAGTCCCTATTGCCCTGCCAAGCCTCAAAGAGAATCCTGAGGTGTCCCTTGCAACTAGACAGGAGTCCTGACGTCGCTGAACAAACACGAGTTTTGAAGGGCCATCCCCGTCGTAACTCGAGAATATACCCTAGGTTCCCGCCGCAACTCTAGAAACACCATGAGACTTCTCCCTCTCCACCAGATGATGCCCGATTCCACTGCATTTTGTGCAGAGCAATTCCGGGTTCCACATAAAACATGAAAGGAGACTTGACTTCCTCGATGGAACACCATAGAGTCCCCAAGAACACAGTCAAAAGTCTAGAGAGACCCTGAGGTCACCGCAGCAACACAAAAGAGCTCCGTGTACCCCAAATCAACTCGAGATGAGGCCCGATTCCCTTGCATTGGCCCCTGAGCAATCCCGTGTTCCCCATCAAGCACAAGTGGCTTCACTTCCTATAGGCAACTCCGGAGATTCCCCGAGAACACCGTCCCAAGTCTTGAGGAACACCAAGTTTAGCACAGCAACCCGAGAAAAGCTCCATGTAGCCGAAATCATCTCGAGATCAGAGTGGATTCCCTGGCATCGACTCAAGGGGAATGCCAACGTACCACAAGCATCTCAAGAGGAGTCTTCTCTCAGCTGTAGGTATGTGAGAGGAACCCTGAGTTTGCTGCCTCAAGTGGGATGGACACCGAGATGCCCTGATGCGAAAGAAGGCCGGATTTCCCTGCAATGACTTGAATGCAGGCTCGTCTTTCATCTCCCAAGATGAAGGGATGCCTGAATCCCCTTTGGAGACCCTAGAGAAAGCCCTAGTTCCCCGCCTCATCTCGACAGGAGTCCTCACATCTCTTTGACAACTAGAGAGGAGTGCGGTGTTCAAGGTGTCAAAAGGAGACGACGCCTGACTCAACTTGAAAATTGATAGGAATCCCAATATCCCTGTGGCAACTGGGAAGGCAGCCTGGGTCTCCCGTCTCACCTTGAGAGGCGTCCCTATTGCCCTGCCAAGCGTCGTGGAGAAACCCGAGGTATTGCTGGCAACTAGACAGGAGTCCTGAAGTCGCTGAACCAACATGAGTTTTGAGGGCCATCCCCGCCGTAACATGAGAACATACCCCAGATTCCCATTGCAACTCAAGAAAAACCATGAGACTTCCCCATCGCCGCGAGATGAAGCCCGATTGCAATGCTGCATGCAGAGCAAGTCCATGTTCCTCATCAAACACGAAAGGAGCCTTGACTTCCTTGATGGACCTCCAGAAAGTTCCCAAGAACACTGTCACAAGTCTAGCGGGACCCTGAGTTCCCCGCAGCAACACGAAAGAGCTCCGTGTACCCTAAATCAACTCAAGATGAGACCCTATTCCACTGCATTGCATGCAGACCACATCTGAGTTCCCCATCAAACACGAAAGGAGCCTTGACTTCCTAGATGAAACTCCACATAGTCCTGAAGAAGACTGTCACAAGTCTAGAGATGCAACACGAGATGCAACATGAAAGCACTCCATGTACTCCAAATCAACTCCAGATGAGGCCTGATTCCCCTGCAATGTCTCCAGAGCCATCCCATGTTACCCATAATACACGACCAGGGACTTACTTCCTTTAGGCAACTCCAAGACGAAAGGATGTCTGAATACCCTGTGGAGACCATAGAGATAGACCTAGTTCCACGCCGAATCGTTACCGGAGGCCTAACATCCTCTGAAAACTCGAGAGGTACGTGGAGATCAATGCTTCAAAAGGAGACGATGCCTGACTCCACTTGAAAACTGAGAGGAATCCCAGTATGCCTGTGGCACGTGGAAAGGGACACTGTGTCTCCCACCTCACCTGGAGAGGTGTCCCAATTGCCCTGCCAAGACACGAGGAGAATCCCGAGGTATCCCTCGAAACTAGACAGGAGTCCTGACGTCGCTGAACAAACACGTGTTTGGAAGGGCCATCCCTGTTGTAAGTCGAGAATATAACCCAGGTTCCCACCGCAACTCGAGAAAAACAATGAGACTTCCCCCTGGCCGCAAGATGAGGCCCAATTCCGATGCACTGCGTGCAGAGAAATTCCGTGCTCCACATCACACATGAAAGGTGCCTTGATTTCCTTGATGGCACTCCAGAGAATCCCCAAGAAAGCTGTCTCAAGTCTAGAGGGATCCTGAGGTCACTATAGCAACACGAAAGAGCTCCATGTACCCCAAATCAATTCAAGATGAGAGCATAGTCCCTGGCTTCGACTCAAGAGGAATACCAACTATCCACAAGCAGCTCAAGCGGAGGCTTCTCTCAGCTATACGTATGTGAGAGGGATGTTGAATTTGCGGCCTCAAATGGAATCAACCCCGAGATGCCCTGACTCGAAATCAGGCCAGAAATCCTGCAGTGACTTGAATGCAAGGTGGATTTCATCTCACAAGATGAAGGGATGTCTGAAGCCCCTGGGGAGACACTAGAGAAAGACCTATCTCACTGTCCCTTCTTGACAGGCGGCCTGACATCAATTTGACAACTCGAGAGAAACACGGAGTTCAATAATTCAAAAGGAGAAGATGCCAGACTCCACTTGAAAATTGACAGGAATACCACTATCCCACTGGCACTGGCAACAGGAAAGGGAACCTGGGTCTGCCGCCTCACCTCGAGAGGTCTTCCTATGGCCCTTTAAAACCGCGAGGAGAATCCCGAGGTGTCCCTCGCAACTAGACAGGAGTCCTGACGTTGCTGAACAAACACGTGTTTGGAAGAGCCATCCCCATCGTAACTCGAGAATATACCCCAGGTTCCCGCCGCAACTCGAGAAAAACCAAGAGACTACCGCTCGCCGCGAGATGAGGCCAGATTCCCCTGCATTGCGTGCCGAGCAATTTCGTGTTCCCCTTCAAACCCAAAAAGAGCCTTGATTTCCTTGATGGCACTCCAAGAAAACCCAGGAACACTGTGTCAAGTCTAGAGGCATCTTGAGGTCACTGCAGCAACCCGAAAGAGCTCAGTGCACCACAAATCACATCGACGTGGGAGCTGATTTCCTGGCTTCAGATCAAGAGGCATGCCAACTGTCCACAGGCACCACAAGAGGAGGCTTCTCTCAGCTGTACGTCTGTGAGAGGGACGCTGAATTTGCGGCCTCCAATGGAATCGACCTCGAGATGTCCTGACTCGAAATCAGGCCGGAATTCCTGCAGGGACTTGAGTGCAAGCTGGATTTCATCTCACAAGTTGAAGGGATGTCTGAAGCCCCTGGGGATACACTAGACAAAGCCCTAGCTCCCTTCCCCTTCTCGACTGCCGGCCTCCCGTCCATTGGACAGCTCGAGAGGAACACGGAGTTCAATGATTCCAAAGGAGATGATGCCTGACTCCTCTGGAAAATGGACAGGAATCCCAGGATCCCAGTGGCAACAGGAAAGGAACACTGGGTCTGCGGCCTCACCTCAACAGGTGTTCCTATGGCCCTTTCAAGCCGCGAGGAGACTCCCGAGGGGTCCCTCGCAACTAGACAGGAGTCCTGACGTCGCTGAACACACCCGTGTTTGGAAGGGCCATCCCCGTCGTAACTCGAGAATAGACCACAGGTTCCCGCGCCACTCGAGAAAAACCATGAGACTCTCCCATCGCAGCGAGATGAGGCCCGATTCCCCTGCACTGCATGCAGAGCAATTGCGTGCTCCCGATCAAACCCGAAAGGAGCCTTGATTTCCTTGATGGCATTCCAGAGAAACCACAGGAACACTGTCTCAAGTCTAGAGGGATCCTGGGGTCACTGCAGCAACAAGAAAGAGCTCCGTGTACCGCAAATCATCTCGAGGTGAGATCTGATCTACTGGCTTCAAATCAAGTGGAATGCCAACTGTCCACAAGCACCACAAGAGGAGGCTTCTCTCAGCTGTACGTCTTTGAGAGGGACGTTGAACTTGCGGGCTCCAATGGAATCGATCCCGAGATGCCCTGACTCGAAATCAGGCCGTAATTCCTGCAGTGACTTGAGTGCAAGCTGTATTTCATTTCACAAGATAAAGGGATGTCTGAAGCCCCTGTGGAGACAAAAGAGTAAGCCCTAGCTCCCTGCCCCTTCTCGACAGGCGGCCTCCCATCCATTGGACAGATCGAGAGGAACACGGAGTTCAATGATTCCAAAGGAGATGATGCCTGACTCCTCTGGAAAATGGTCAGGAATCCCAGGATCCCAGTGACAACAGAAAAGGGACCCTGAGTCTGCCGCCTCACCTCGAGAGGTGTTCCTATGGCCCTTTCAAGCCGCGAGGAGGCTCCCGAGGGGTCCCTCGCAACTAGAGAGGAGTCCTGATGTCGCTGAACACAACCGTGTTTGGAAGGGCCATCCCCGTCGTAACTCGAGAGTATACCCCAGGTTCCCGTCGCAACTCAAGAAATACCATGAGTCTCCCCCCTCGCCGTGAGATGAGGCCCGATTCCCCTGCACTGTGTGCAGAGCAATTCCGTCCTCCCCATTCAACCCGAAAGGAGCCTTGATTTCCTTGATGGCACTCCAGAGAAACCCCAGGAACACTGTCTCAATCTAGAGGGATCCTGAGGTAACTGCAGCAACCAGAAAGAGCTCCGTGTACCCCAAATCATCTCGAGGTAAGAGCTGATCTCCTGGCTTCAAATCAAGTGGAATGCCAACTGTCCACAAGCACCACAAGAGGAGGCTGCTCTCAGCTGTACGTCTGTGAGAGGGACGTTGAATTTGCGGCCTCCAATGGAATCGACCCGAGATGACCTGACTCGAAATCAAGCCGGAATTCCTGCAGTGACTTGAGTGGAAGCTGGATTTCATCTCACAAGATGAAGGAATGTCTGAAGCCCCTGGGGAGACACTAGAGAAAGGCATAGCTCCCTGCCCCTTCTCGACAGGTGCCTTCTCATCCATTGGACAGCTCGAGAGGAACACGGAGTTCAATGATTCCAAAGGAGAGGATGCCTGACTCCTCTGGAAAATGGACAGGAATCCCAGGATCCCAGTGGCAACAAGAAAGGGACCCTGGGTCTGCCGCCTCACCTCGAGAGGTGTTCCTATGGCCCTTTCAAGCCGCGAGGAGACTCCCGAAGTGTCCCTCGCAACTAGACAGGAGTCCTGACGTTGCTGAACACACCCGTGTTTGGAAGGGCCATCCCCGTCGTAACTCGAGAATATAACCCAGGTTCTCGCCGCAACTCGAGAAAAACCATGAGACTCCCCCCTCGCCGCGAGTTGAGGCCCGATTCCCCTGCACTGAGTGCAGAGCAATTCGGTGCTCCTCATCAAACCTGAAAGAAGCCTTGATTTCTTTGATGGCTCGCCAGAGAAACCCCAGGAACACTGTCTCAAGTCTAGAGGGATCCGGAGGTCACTGCAGCAACTAGAAATAGCTCCGAGTACCCCAAATCATCTCGAGGTGAGAGCTGATTTCCTGGCTTCAAATCAAGAGGAATGCCAACTGTCCACAAGCACCACAAGAGGAGGCTTCTCTCAGCTGTACGTCTGTGAGAGGGACGTTGAACTTGCGGCCTCCAATGGAATCGACCCCGAAATGCCCTGACTCGAAATCAGGCCGGAATTCCTGCAGTGACTTGAGTGCAAGCTGGATTTCATCTCACAAGATGAAGGAATGTCTGAAGCCCCTGGGGAGACATTATAGAAAGCCCTAGCTCCCTGCTGCTTCTCGACAGTCGGCCTCCCATCCATTGAACAGCTGGAGAGGAAGACGCAGTTCAATGATTCCAAAGGAGACGATGCCTGACTCCTCTGGAAAATGGACAGGAATCCCAGGATCCCAGTGGAAACAGGAAAGGGACCCTTGATCGGCCGCCTCACCTCGAGAGGTGTTCCTATGGACCTTTCAAGCCGCGAGGAGACTCCCGAGGGCTCCCTCGCAACTAGACAGGTGTCCTGACGTCGCTGAACACACCCGTGTTTGGAAGGGCCATCCCCGTCGTGACTCGAGAATATTCCCCCGGATCCCGCCGCAACTCGAGAAAAACCATTAAACTCCCCCCTCGCCGCGAGATGAGGCCCGATTCCCCTGCACTGCGTGCAGAGCAATTCCGTGCTCCCCATCAAACCCGAAAGGAGCCTTGATTTCCTTGATTGCACTCCATAGAAACTCCAGGAACACTGTCTCAAGTCTAGAGGGATCCTTAGGTCACTGCAGCAACCAGAAAGAGCTCCGTTTACCAAAATCATCTCGAGGTGACAGCTGATTTCCTGGCTTCAAATCAAGAGGAATGCCAAATGTCCACATGAACCACAACAGGAGGTTTCTCTCAGCTGTACGTCTTTGAGAGGAGCATTGAACTTGCGGCCTCCAATGAAATCCACCCCGAGATGCCCTGACTCGAATTCACGACGGAATTCTTGCAGTGACCTGAAGGCAAGCTGGATTTGATCTCACAAGATGAAGGGATGTCTGAAGCCCCTGTGGAGACACTAGAGAAAGCCCTAGCTCCCTGACCCTTCTCGACAGGCGGCCTCCCATCCATTTGACAGCTCGAGAGGAACACGGAGTTCAATGATTCCAAAGGAGACGATCCCTGACTCCTCTGGAAAATGGACAGGAATCCCAAGATCCCAGTGGCAACAGGAAAGGGACCCTGGGTCTGCCGCCTCAATTCGAGAGGTGTTCTTATGGCCCTTTCAAGCCGCGAGGAGACTCCTGAGGGGGTCCCTCCCAACTAGACAGGAGTCCTGACGTCACTGAACACACCCGTGTTTGGAAGGGCCATCCCCATCGCAACTCGAGAATATACCCCAGGTACCCACCGCAATTCGAGGAAAACCATGAGACTCCCCCCTTGCGGCGAGATGAGGCCCGATTCCCCTGCATTGCGTGCAGAGCAATTCCGTGCTCCCGATCAAACCCGAAAGGAGCCTGATTTCCTTGATGTCACTCCAGAGAAACCCCAGGAACACTGTCTCAAGTCTAGAGGGATCCTGAGGTCACTGCACCAACCGGAAAAATCTCCGTGTACCCAAAATCATCTCGAGGTGAGACCTGATTTCCTGGCTTCAAATCAAGAGGAATGCCAACTGTCCACAAGCACCACAAGAGGAGGCTTCTCTCAGCTGTACGTCTGTGAGAGGGACGTTGAACATGCGGCCTACAATGGAATCGACCCCGAGATGCCCTGACTCGAAATCAGGCCAGAATTCCTGCAGTGACTTGAATGCAAGCTGGATTTCATCTCACAAGTTGAAGGGATCTCTGAAGCCCCTGGGGAGACACTAGAGAAAGCCCTAGCTCGCTGCCCCTTCTCGACAGGCGGCCTCCCATCCATTGCACAGCTCGAGAGGAACATTGAGTTCAATGATTCCAAAGGAGACGATGCCTGACTTCTCTGGAAAATGGACAGGAATCCCAGGATCCCAGTGGCAACAGGAAAGGGACCCTGGGTCTGCCGCCTCAATTCGAGAGGTGTTCTTATGGCCCTTTCAAGCCGCGAGGAGACTCCTGAGGGGGTCCCTCCCAACTAGACAGGAGTCCGGACGTCGCTGAACACACCCGTGTTTGGAAGGGCCATCTCAGGCCTAACTCGAGAATATACCCCAGGTTCCCACCGCAACTCTAGAAAAACCATGAGACTCCTCCGTCGCCTCCCAGGCTCCCAGGCGAAGACTCGAGAGCTGCTGTAAATCAGTCTCCGGGCTCCTGGGCGTTTCCTCGAGCGCTGCGGCCCCAAGCTCCCAGGCTCCAAGGGGCAGGCTCGGGAGCTGCGACCCCCAGGCACACAGGCTCCCAGGCGCGGGCTCGGGAGCTTGGGCCCACAGGCTCCCAGGCACCCCGGCGCGGGCTCGGGAGCTGCGGCCCCCAGGCTCACAGGCTGCCAGGCGCAGGCTCGGGAGCTGCCGCACCCAGGTTCCCAGGCTCCAGGGTGCGAGCTCGGGAGGTGCCTCCCCCAGGTTCCCAGGCACACGGGCGCAGGCTCGGTAGCTGCGGTCCCCAGACTCCCAGGCTCCCAGGCGAAGACTCGAGAGCTGCTGTAAAGCAGTCTCCGGGCTCCCGTGTGTTTGCTCGGGAGCTGCGGCCCCCAGGCTCCCAGGCTCCAAGGGGCAGGCTCGGGAGCTGCCTCCCCCAGGTTCACAGGCTCGTAGGCGCAGGCTCGGGAGCTGCGCACGGGAACCTGGTAACCTGTGGGCGGCAGCTCCCGTGCCTTCCCCTCGGAGCCTGGGAGATCTAGCTCACGAGCCCGCGCCTGGGAGCCTGGGTTACGCAGCACCCGAGCCCGCGCCTGGGAGCCTGGTGTCCACAGCTCCCGAGCCCTCGCACGTTACCCTGGGAGCCTGGGGGCTGCAGGTCCCGAGCAAACGCCCGGGAGCCCGGAGACTGCTTTACAGCAGCTCTCGAGTCTTCGCCTGGGAGCCTGGGAGTCTGGGGGAAGCAGCTCCCGAGCCCGCGCACGGGAACCTGTGAACCTGGGGGAGGCAGCTCCCGAGCCTGCCCCTCGGAGCCTGGGAGATGCAACTCACGAGCCCGCGCCTGGGAGCCTGGGGTCCGCAGCACACGAGCCCGCGCCTGGGAGCCTGGGAGCCTGGGGGCCGCAGCTCCCGAGCCCGCGCCTGGTAGCCTGTGAGCCTGGGGGCCGCAGCTCCCGAGCCCGCGCCGGGGTGCCTGGGAGCCTGGTGGCCCCAGCTCCCGAGCCCGCGCCTGGTAGCCTGTGAGCCTGGTGGCCCCAGCTCCCGAGCCCGCGCCTGGTAGCCTGTGAGCCTTGGGGCCCCAGCTGCCGAGCCCGCGCCTGGTAGCCTGTGAGCCTTGGGGCCCCAGCTCCCGAGCCCGCGCCCGAGAGCCAGGGAGCCTGTGAGCCTGGGGGCCCGGGAGCCCGGGGTCCGCAGCTCCCGAGCCCACGCCCGGGAGCCCGGGAGCCTGTGTAGAGTAGCTAACGAGTCTGCCCCTGGGAGCCTGGGACCCTGGGGGCCGCAGCTCACGAGCCCGCGCACGGGAACCTGGTAACCTGGGGGAGGCAGCTCCCGACCCTGCCCCTCGGAGCCTGGGAGATGCAGCTCACGAGCCCGCGCCTGGGAGCCTGGGGTCCGCAGCACCCGAGCCCGTGCCTGGGAGCCTGTGAGCCTGGGGTCCACAATTCCCGAGCCCCCGCCCGTTACCCTGGGAGCCTGGGGGCCGCAGATCCCGAGCCTGCCCCTCGGAGCCTGGGAGCCTGGGTATCGCAGCTCACGAGCCTGCGCCTGCGAGCCTGTTAACCTGGGGGAGGCAGCTCCCGAGCCTGCCCCTCGGAGCCTGGGAGCCTGGGGGCCGCAGATCCCGAGCCTGCCCTTCGGAGCCTGGGAGCCTGGGGGCCGCAGCTCCCGAGCCTGCGCCTGCGAGCCTGTGAATCTGGGAGAGGCAGCTCCCGAGGCTGCCCCTCGGAGCCTGGGAGCCTGGGGGCCGTAGCTTCTTGGCTCGCGTCTTGGAGCCTGGGAGCCTGGTGTCCGCAGCTCCCGAGCCCGCGCCCTTGAACCTGGGAGTCTGGGGGCCGCAGCTACCGAGCCCGCGCACGGGAACCTGTGAACCTGGGGGAGGCAGCTCCCGACCCTGCCCCTCGGAGCCTGGGAGATGCAGCTCACGAGCCCGCGCCTGGGAGCCTGGGGTCCGCAGCACCCGAGCCCGTGCCTGGGAGCCTGGGAGCCTGGGGTCCACAATTCCCGAGCCCCCGCCCGTTACCCTTGGGAGCCTGGGGGCCGCAGATCCCGAGCCTGCCCCTCGGAGCCTGGGAGCCTGGGTATCGCAGCTCACGAGCCTGCGCCTGCGAGCCTGTTAACCTGGGGGAGGCAGCTCCCGAGCCTGCCCCTCGGAGCCTGGGAGCCTGGGGGCCGCAGATCCCGAGCCTGCCCTTCGGAGCCTGGGAGCCTGGGGGCCGCAGCTCCCGAGCCTGCGCCTGCGAGCCTGTGAATCTGGGAGAGGCAGCTCCCGAGGCTGCCCCTCGGAGCCTGGGAGCCTGGGGGCCGTAGCTTCTTGGCTCGCGTCTTGGAGCCTGGGAGCCTGGTGTCCGCAGCTCCCGAGCCCGCGCCCTTGAACCTGGGAGTCTGGGGGCCGCAGCTACCGAGCCCGCGCACGGGAACCTGTGAACCTGGGGGAGGTAGCTCCCAAGCCCGCGCCCTTGAGCCTGGGAGCCTGGGGGCCGCAGATCCCGAGCCTGCCCCTCGGAGCCTGGGAGCCTGGGGGCCGCAGCTCCCGAGCCTGCGCCTGCGAGCCTGTGAATCTGGGAGAGGCAGCTCCCGAGGCTGCCCCTCGGAGCCTGGGAGCCTGGTGTCCGCAGCTCCCGAGCCCGCGCCCCTGAACCTGGGAGTCTGGGGGCCGCAGCTACCGAGCCCGCGCACGGGAACCTGTGAACCTGGGGGAGGCAGCTCCCGACCCTGCCCCTCGGAGCCTGGGAGATGCAGCTCACGAGCCCGCGCCTGGGAGCCTGGGGCCCGCAGCTCCCGAGCCCGCGCCCTTGACCCTGGTGGCCGCAGGTCCTGAGCAAACGCCCGGGAGCCCGAAGACTGCTTTACAGCAGCTCTCGAGTCTTCGCCTGGGAGCCTGGGAGCCTGGGGGTCGCAGCTCCCGAGCCCTCGCCCGGGAGCCTTTGAACCTGGGGGAGGCAGCTCCCGAGCCCGCGCCTGGTAGCCTGTGAGCCTTTGGGCCCCAGCTCCCGAGCGCGCGCCTGGTAGCCTGTGAGCCTGGGGGCCCCAGCTCCCGAGCCCGCGCCTGGTAGCCTGTGAGCCTGGGGTCCGCAGCTCCCGAGCCCACGCCCGGGAGCCTGTGAACCTGGAGGAGGCAGCTCGCGAGCCTGCCTTTCGGAGCCTTGGAGCCTAGAAGCCGCAGCTTACGAGCCCACGTCTTGGAGCTTGGGAGCTTGGGGGACGCAGCTCCAGAGCACGCGCCGGGGAGCACGGAATGAGAAGTTTGGATGATGACAAGGCAATTCATCAAGGCTTTTGTGTTTTTACGTGACTATCTGATCTCGTAGCAGTAACGCCCAGAATTTTCACGGCTTACTTTACTTTCGATATGTTTAAAGCATAGTCAATACATATTCTGCTACCTAATGTGCTCAAGTGAAATGAACTGCGCTGAATGATCATTTGGATTTGTCAATGTTTTAAAAATTAGTAACATAATTCTAAATTAAAAAAGACATAACGTTGGCAGTCTGATTAAAATGAAGGACGAGACAGACCAACCTAGTGAATAGATTACTGGTGTTATGAGTAAGAAACAGGACCCAGGTCATATCTAGTTTTCAGGTTCAGTGAATGACGTTCTTTCCCAGGTCATTTAGCAGAATTTGTGGAAGATGTCTAAGATATTAACCTTATTAACATTTCTCAGAAGGCTGGTTGAGGCTTGAAGCCTTCTTCTCTGCTTTGCCTCACAGGATTTGGAAAGGCTAATGAAACAACATTAGCAAGTTTCTAAGGACTTTGTGGGTAATGGCTTCGCAGACAAAGGCCTGGAGAGACTTCCTCTGTCCTGGGAAGACGCAGGTGCGCCTGCCCGGTGGGTGACTGGGTCAGGGTGAGGAACGGACCCCAGTGAGGTGTTGTCATCTTTCGGCCCAAGGATGTTGCTCCATTTCATCCACTCACCCTGGAGAGCAGAGTCTGATTGCTCAACCGTTGCTCAGAAATGCCTCGTTGATCCATTTCTTCTTAAAATTGAATGCTTATTAGCACCGTGCTAAACATTTTACAAACACCATCTGATTTAATCCTTACAATGAACCTATGAGAGAAGCACTACTCTTTCCCTTTTACAAATTAGGATCCTGAGGCCCAGAACTAACTTACCTGCACAAGATCAGACAGCCCGAGAGAGGCAGGGTGTGAGGCCTGTGCTAACTTCAGAGTCTGAACTCTCAGCTCAGGTTACACTGTTAACTGATCTTCACGGGTGCTGCCCAATGGGTGGGTGGCAGCAACTCAATGATGCATGTCTCAATTCCTTGACTTTATCAGACTACAGATACATCTAACTCCTCTGAGCTATTACAACACTGTATCATTCATTTGGCAAATACTATTTATTGTCTTCTTATACAGTTTATTTGATTCTGTGTATAAACATATTTTAGTTTGCATTAATTGGGGATCTTCGGTTGCAAGCTACAGAAACTAACTTCAACTAACTTAAGGGCTCCCTACTACTCCCCGACTGCAATATGGGAAAAATATCGGGTGATTCACAAAATCAGAAGAAAAAAGAACCACTTCATCTTGGGAAGATCACAAACAAGGGCAACTTTGGAGATCTTTATAGAAGACATTTATGGGTGTTCTCTATTGGTGTGAAACAGGGATGATTTAACTCTAAGTACCTTCATTCAAGCAGTGTCGCCTGCCCAAGATTCACACTCCTGGCAGAGATGGAGAGTCTGATTGGCCCAGTTAGACCAATCATCTGCCTAGTCTTTGCAGAGCATGGGGACTGTGATGGATAATCTTTCAGGATCCAAATGATCCTACTGTGACATGGGAAGAGACACAATCCATGTCTAGATTATTGTGATTAATTTTATATCCCCTGATGCAATACTATAATTTTTCAGGCAGAAAAGACAATCTATGGTACAAAGACAAGGCTAAGAGGCAGGAAATTATTAAGACAAAGGACCCAGAGAATAAGCAGAGAAATTCTTAGAATGATGATGCCCTAGGAAGAGGCACATAATTTCAGCCTCCATCAGTAAAAGTTAAAGTATTCATCTATTATACTCTTAGCTGTTCCTCTGCTCTCTTCTACTTTCAGAACTGCTCCCTGTGATAAATTTTATGGTTTGAGCAATCTTACAGCAGATTATTCCTCCTGAATAAACAAATATGGAAATGAATTTTTATGAACACAAGTTAGATGTAGTTCATTTCATTTATAGCTGTAGCTAAATAAACTTGGCTTTAAAAAAGCTAAGTAAAATTATAATGAGTGAATTTTAATACAAACCACTTCAAGATTTTTTTTTTTTCAAATTTAAATTTAGGTTGGGCCTACAAACTGCCTTAGGAAAGCAGGTGGTGTTTTGGATTAAATTTTGTATTATTCCACTACGTAGAAATCCTTTTAGAAAGTTCTCTTTCCCTAAGTGCTACAGTATTGACTGGTCAACCTGACCTCAAAGAAGTTGCAGAGGATCAATGTTGGCTTAGCTACAGCTTGGCAAAGACTGGGAGGTAAGATAAGAGCTGTTGGTCCAGAAAAACAACCCACGATAAAGTGTTCTTTTAAACTATAGCAAATGCATATATTCTAACAAAACAATACAAAATTTCTTCCAAACAACTCTCAGATCTCTCTGCACATATTTTAAAATCATCTGCAAAACCATAAGGATCATGGTTGTGTAATGAAAATTCAATAGAAACCTCTAAAGATTAATAGTAACATATGGATAATCATTAAACAAATTACATTCAATACCCTAAATTTTCAAACAATTGCACCTACTCTGTTTATATACATACTTTTTTGACATGCTTGCATGTTTTAATACACATATATCATTGCATGCTTTACCTTTTTCTTTGATGGCTCTGGTAATCCTACTTCATGATCACAGCAGCCATGGCTCTCATCTCCTATCACAACATACCAAGAAGGAAGAAGATATAGAGGCTAAAGACCCTGTATGTCTTATGAACTTTCTTTTTTTTTCAGGATGGACAATCTCTTTCGAGATCTCTTAGCAGACTTCCTCCTAGATCTCACTGACTAGAGCTGGGTTTACACAAATATGTACTCCTCAATCAAACCTAGGCAAAGGAGAGCTGGACTGTCATGGCCTGCTGAGAACAGGCCAAGCATGCTGCCCATTATGGTTTGGGAGGCTTGTAAGAACCTGGGCCTCATCTTCAGAGATTCATATTTATTTGGCTAGAGTAGGGTGCAGATATCAGGAGTTTTAAACATTTCCACAACTCTAATATGCAGCAGGTCGGGATCCAAGAGTCTATGCCAGCTTTGGTGTTTCACTTTTGTCTGGCCTGTTCCTACTCTGTAAAAAGCAGAGCTCTGTTAGCAGGAGGAGCAGGCAGACCCCACAGCTCACAGTGTCTACCAGAGGAGCTGACAGTAGATCAGGTACACGGCCTCCCTAAGAGAGCATATCTGAAATCTACAGAAGACATTGTTCATTTAGGCCCTTCATGAATTTAATTCGTCAATCTTTATAGAATGTATACCACTGTGGAGACCCTGTATATGTATAAGGTAAAAACTGGGAGTAGAGTATACTTTATCTTGTAAGTCCAATTTCCTTGTAACAACCTTCACTCAGCACCTAGAATGAGATCCACATCTAGTTACATTAGGTGCTAGGTTCAAGCAGAGAACAGAGATTCTGCCCTAATGCAACTTACTTTCAAGAATACAGTTGTGCTCTAAACACTGAAGAGAATTGTAAAGAAATTCATGCAATGGTTTCCTCCTTCCATGAGTTAACAATTCAAGGCTGCCTGTTCACTTTCTACTGTTTAAACTCAATATTTAAGTACGTACATGTTCTAGACAGATACTGTTACACAAAATAATCCTAGTCATAAAGACTGCAGGCTTAGATATAGGGGAGATATACTAAAGAAGTAGAAAGACAAACATATTTCATATTATAGTTAAGTGCCATGAAGGAAAAGAATAGGCTCTTATGAGAGAGTTACAGGGCAACATAATTGAAATGAAAGGAGATCCAGAAAGGCTAACTGTTTAAAGTGAGATGGAGACAAATTTAAGTTCAGATTAAAGCACATTCCCTCAATTTCTTAATTTCTTTTTTACTACCTTCTCTTCTAGCTGACTACCTGGAACTTCTTGAAAGACTCACCATCTTGCCAGTGAAATTGATCGAGATGTTATCTCAGAGAAGCTGCTTTCTCAAGATTTTTTGGGCAAGACATGTGCTCATAGACTCATGTTTGTCTTGCTTGCTATATTCTCCATTGTTTCTTATCACCTGATTTCCCTTTTTTTCATATATTCCTCTCCCCCCTTTCATCCGTCCCACTGTCTTTTTTCTTCCTCTTTTCAAAATATGAATTGCTCCTAAATGCACTTAGTACTTGGAGAAGGCAATGGCACCCCACTCCAGTACTCTTGCCTGGAAAATCCCATGGACAGAGGAGCCTGGTAGGCTGCAGTCCATGGGGTCGCTGAGCCGGACACGACTGAGCAACTTCACTTTCACTTTTCACTTTCACGCACCGGAGAAGGAAATGGCAACCCACTCCAGTATTATTGCCTGGAAAATCCCTTGGACAGAGAAGCCTGGTAGGCTACAGCCCATGGGGTTGCAAAGAGATGGACACAACTCAGCACCTATGCATACCAGCATACCATATCATGGTGCTGCCAAATATTAAAAGCTGAGAACTCTTAAAGCCACAAGCACACACGTGAGCTGTCTTCCAAAAGACAAAACAACAACAACAAAAAACCCCAAATTATGCTAATTTGTTCAGAGGTATGAATGATGTAGCCTACACCATTGTAATTGACTATGCCAAAGCCTTTGACTGTGTGGATAACAATAAACTGTGGAAAATTCTGAAAGAGATGGGAATACCAGACCACCTGACCTGCCTCTTGACAAATCTGTATGCAGATCAGGAAGCAACAGTTAGAACTGCACATGGAACAACAGACTGGTTCCAAATAGGGAAAGGACTACGTCAAGGCTGTATTTTGTCACTGTGCTTATTAACTTATATGCAGAGTACATCATGAGAATTGCTGGGGTGGATGAAGCACAAGCTGGAATCAAGATTGCTGGGAGAAATATCAATAACCTCAGATATGCAGATGACACCACCCTTATGGCAGAAAGCAGGGAGGAACTAAAAGGCCTCTTGATATAGAAACGAATGAAAATGAAAACACAACAACCCAAAACTTATGGGACACTGTAATAGCAGTGCTAAGGGGAAGGTTCACAGCATTACAAGCTTACCTCAAGAAACAAGAAAAAAGTCAAATAACTAACCTAACTCTACACCTAAAGCAACTAGAGAAGGAAGAAATGAAGAACCCCAGGGTTAGTAGAAGGAAAGAAATCTTAAAACTTAGGGCAGAAATAAATGCAAAAGAAACAAAAGAGACCATAGAAAAAATCAACAAAGCTAAAAGCTGGTTTTTTGAAAAGGTAAACAAAATTGACAAACCGTTAGCCAGACTCATCAAGAAACAAAGGGAGAAGAACCAAATCAACAAAATTAGAAATGAAAATGGAGAGATTAAAAAAAAAAGAAAGAAAATGGAGAGATCACAACAGACAACACTGAAATACAAAGGATCATAAGAGACTAGTACCAGCAGCTCTATGCCAATAAAATGGACAACTTGGAAGAAATGGACAAATTCTTAGAAAAGTATAACTTTCCAAAACTGGTGAACCAGGAAGAAATAGAAGATCTTAACAGACCCATCACAAGCACGGAAATCGAAACTGTAATCAGAAATCTTCCAGCAAACAAAAGCCCAGGACCAGATGGCTTCACAGCTGAATTCTACCAAAAATTTAGAGAAGAGCTAACACCCATCTTACTCAAACTCTTCCAGAAAATTGCAGAAGAAGGTAAACTTCCAAACTCATTCTATGAGGCCACCATCACCCTAATTCCAAAACCAGACAAAGATGCCACAAAAAAAGAAAACTACAGGCCAATATCACTGATGAACATAGATGCAAAAATCCTTAACAAAATTCTAGCAAACAGAATCCAACAACATATTTAAAAAATCATACACCATGACCAAGTGGGTTTTATCCCAGGAATGCAAGGATTCTTTAATATCCACAAATCAATCAATGTAATACACCACATTAACAAATTGAAAGATAAAAACCATATGATTATCTCAATAGATGCAGAGAAAGCCTTTGACAAAATTCAACACTCATTTATGATTAAAACTCTCCAGAAAGCAGGAATAGAAGGAACATACCTCAACATAATAAAAGCTATATATGACAAACCCATAGCAAGCATCACCCTCAATGGTGAAAAAGTGAAAGCATTTCCCCTAAAATCAGGAACAAGACAAGGGTGCCCACTCTCACCACTACTATTCAACATAGTGTTGGAAGTTTTGGCCACAGCAATCAGAGCAGAAAAAGAAGTAAAAGGGATCCAGATTGGAAAAGAAGAAGTGAAACTCTCACTGTTTGCAGATGACATGATCCTCTACACAGAAAACCCTGAAGACTCTTCCAGAAAATTACTAGAGTTAATCAATGAATATAGTAAAGTTGCAGGATATAAAATTAACAACAGAAATCTCTTGCATTCCTATATACTAACAATGAGAAAATAGAAAGAGAAATTAAGGAAACAATACCATTCACCATTGCAACAAAAAGAATAAAATACTTAGGAGTATATCTACCTAAAGAAACAAAAGAGATGGACAGGGAGGCCTGGTGTGCTGCAGTCCATGGGGTCGCAGAGTCAGACATGACTGAGCGACTGAATTGAACTGATACCACTGTAAAACTTTGCAATTTCAGCTGTGGGTTATAGGCCTGTAGCATTGATATTACCTGGGATCTTGCTAGAAATGCAGAGTCTTAGATCATACAAAACCTGCATTTCAACAAGATTCCTGGTTGTTTCATATGTACATTAAAATTGGGGACTTGCAGATGCAGAGAATCCTAGAACATAAAGTTATGAGAATTAATAATCTTACTTCCTACACACCATTGTATATTTAACCTTCCTGGCATAGCCATTTTTGCTTTCTCAGCACTTTTTCATTTCTTTATATTCTCTAAGTTATCATATGTTGCTCTTTTTTCATTCCATCTGTAGCACAAAATATTACATATCTCTAAGATCTAGAAAATTGTAGCTGATCAGTCATCCACTGCCTTTTCTGTCTTCATTCAAAATATCTTATTTAATTTTGAAAAGCTGTATTAAACTTAGTTTCTAATTCCTTAGAATAAACAGATACTAACACAAATATAAACTGAGACATATTAATTAACCAATGTTTATCTTTAATAGGAATCATGTACATCTTACTTTCTCAAAATTTCTATCCAGTTATTTAGATAATTTTGTTATGTGACGTGCTTACTTTTCTAGATTCTTTTCTAAGAAGTATTTTGCTATCTGCCTTTTCTTTAAATAAGAGCCATACCACCTCAGGTAAAATTAACCTTGGTCTGTTAATAGAAACATTAGACAGTGTTTGGTCTTTAGATGTTTAAATATATTTATATCTGTAACATTCTGGAGAGGGAGGTCACTGTTGTGTGGAATATCAGCTCTGAAAATACTTGGCTTGAACCTCGAGCAATCCAACCAACCTTGGATCTTCTTTGTCTCCAGATCATCTACAAATGTTAAGGTTTTTTCCTATGTCAATAAAGAATATACACACACATATGAGTTTGATTTTGTTTTTAAATTAAACGTTGAGCTAATATAAAATAAGATTTATAAGGTATGTGTAAGGTATCAAGTATCATAGTACAATGAAATCCATGTAGCCACTGCCCAGTTTAAGTAACATAACATACCTTTCAAATCCTGCCCCTGCTAGATACCATAATCTTCCCTTCCTGCTCCCTAAATACTCTAGAATTTTATGATCATTTCCTTGCTTTTTCTCAGTTATACAACACTTGTAACTCTAAATACTGTTTATTTTGAAATTTCATATTAATAGAATCATATGATATATATTCTGTGACTTTTTTTTTTTAAACCTGACATTATTTTCCTGGTATTCATCTGCAGTAATTTTTGTAGATAAAATTCACTAATTCTCACTACTCTATTGGCAAATACTGAATACACCTTAATTTATCCATCTACTACTAATGGAAAGTTGGATTATTTGCAATTTTTTGCTATTACAACTGTACTGAGGGACTTTCCCAGCAGCCTAGTGGCTAAGAATCCGCCTTCCAATGCAGGGAATGCGGGTTGATCCCTAGCCCAGGAACTGGGATCCCATAGGCCATGGGACCTGAGCCTGAGCGCCACAACTAGAGAGAAGCCCACAGGCTGCAGTGAGGATCCTGACGTAACCAAAAGTAAAATAAATGTCAGAAAAGTGAAGCCGCTGCACTGACAGGGTCTTTGTGTTTATGCATTAAGGACACGAGTCTCTTTATGGCAGTGATTCAGTCCTCACTGAGTACCACTGACTGACTATGTTTTACGATAAATGACATGTAATAATTCTTCCGTATTGATTCTATAAGGACTTGCTTTCATACAAATGACAGCACATGATAAATTTAAGAATAATATTACCACATTTCAACTTTTTGGAAAATGTATTTCAGACTGTTACACAGAATCACATGATCCTCAAAATTCAAGTTTACAACTGATCTTCACAAGACCCTTATCCATATACACAATAGTTATTCAGAAGGAAAAATTCGATACAGTATTTTAGTAGTTACATGATTTGTAACCAATACTGAATTACTGAAAGCTGAAGAACTCTCAATGAATTCCATACAGGATAACCATTCTCAAATACAAGAAGCGAGACAATAAAGGAAAATTTTCTGTTCAGTCGTAG
Organism: Muntiacus reevesi; assembly: GCF_963930625.1. Classification (NCBI taxonomy): domain Eukaryota; kingdom Metazoa; phylum Chordata; class Mammalia; order Artiodactyla; family Cervidae; genus Muntiacus; species Muntiacus reevesi. Next base: position 771,887 of record NC_089252.1, on the reverse strand, counting down.
AAAAATGATAAAGGCATTTATGATGAGATAAATGCTTTAAGTTAGTACACAACCTACTGGGCGAATAAAACTGCCACACTCGTTGGTAGTTTTCCTCTTGAATATATGTGGTATGGCATCATCCATTTTGGAGAAGAAAACGGCAACCCACTCCAGTATTCTTGCGTGGAAAATTCCATGGACAGAGGAACCTGGTGGGCTACAGTCCATGGGGTTGCAAAGAGTCAGACTCAACTGAGCATGCACACATTACCCAATTATCTGACATTAAGTAATACGTAAAATTTCAAGTCGGAGTTCTCAAAACGGTTGCTCGGTATTTTTGAATAGTGTCTGGTGTACTCAGAGTGTTTCTTTTCATTTATCTTTTCTTCTTTTATAAGGTTTAGTGGGACTGTGCAATGCTGGAGCAATAGTCCAGAATGTCCTGAATAGTGAATTCCATTGTAACACCAGATCCAGGATAACAGCGAGCTATCAAACCTTCAAAATGCTTGTACTGGCGAATGAATTCATCCTGCATGGAGTGCCACACCACCTACAAAATGAAAATGAGAGTCGCTAAACTGCAAGAGGAAACAATACATAACAAGAATGTAGAAATACTGTCAAGACATATTCTAAGCATTTAGGATAGCATAATTCACTTTCACACATTGGAGAAGGCAATGGCAACCCACTCCAGAGTTCTTACCTTGAGATCCCAGGGACGGGGGAGCCTGGTGGGCCGCCGTCTATGGGGTCGCACAGGGTCGGACAGGACTGAAGTGACTTAGCAGCAGGATAGCATAATAGTTAATCACTGTGGATGGTGACTGCAGCCATGAAATTAAAAGATGCTTGCTCCTTGGAAGAAAAGCTATGACAAACCTAGACAACATATTAAACAGCAAAAACTTCACTTTGCTGACAAAGGTCTGTAGAGTCAAAACTATGGTTTTTCCAGTAGTCATGTAGAGATGTGACTTGGACCATAAAGAGGGCTGAGTGCCAAAAAACTGATGCTTTCGAACTGTGCTGGGGAAGATTCTTGAGTCCCTTGGACTGCAAGGAGATCCAACCAGTCAGTCCTAAAGGAAATCAACCCTGAATATTCATTGGAAGGATTGATGCTGAAGTTAAAGCTCCAATATTTTGGACACCTGATGTGAAGAGCCGACTCACTGGAAAAGACCCTGATGCTGGGAAAGATTGAAGGTGGGAAGAGGAGAAGGTGGCAGAGGATGAGATGGTTAGGTAACATCATCGACTCAATGGACATGAATTTGAGCAAACTCTGGGCAGTCCATGGGGTCGCAAAGAGTCGGACACGACTGAGCGACGGAGCTGAACTGGGAGAGAGTGAAGGACAGGGAAGCCTGGCGTGCTGCAGTCCACAGGGTCACAGAGTCACGTCTGAACGACTGAACAACAACAGTTAAGAATGTACATCCTGAAGGAAGATTCGTAACTCCTCGAGTGACCTTGAGTATGTTACACCACTCTTCTGTGCCTCAAGGCCCTCCTTATCTGTAAACTGGGTCGTGATAATAATACCTTCCCCACAGGTTCAAATGAGATTAAATGAGTGAATGTATGTAAAGTGCTCAGAACAGTGTTTGACACAGTAATGTTTATTACATTTCAGCTGTTATTGTATCTGTTCCAATAGCCAACACAGATGTGGCTATGCACTACTATGTATGAAATAAGACTAAGGATTAAATGAAACTTCACAGCAGATGAAAGTTTAATTTATCTAAAATTAAGGATGCAAAACACTTCTTGATGACATGGAGAACACCAAGATGAGTCAGACTAATCATGAGCAGTCAAAGGGATCTATAGTCTAGAAGTGGAAACTAAATTGCTGACAGATATAAGCAGAAATCAATACGACACTGTAAATCAACTGTACTTCAGTCAAGAAAAAGTAAACAAATGAACAGTCCCATCAGAAAATAAACCTTAGACAACTATCAAGGCAGAACCTGACACACACACACTGACACGGCAGCGCTGTCAATAGGCTACACTTACTCGACTTGTTTCACATCAGCACAGTGCAAAGGGCTTTATGCACGTATTATTCTATTTAAGTCTCATGACAACCTGGTGAGGGTGGGTACTATGAACGAACACCACTTCTATCTGCCAGCTCAAAGAGTGCCTTCTTCGAGGATTTTTCCTTGTAAATCCTAAATGTCACAAACCTTAAATTCCTAATAGTCAGCTTAAGACTATTTTACTAAACAGCTTTACTTACACTTTTTGCTTCTCATCTTTTAGCTCACAGTATTTCTTCCACTGGGAATGCCACTTCTATTTTATCTGTTAAGTTAGTATCTGACTTCCAGAGACTAACATAAATGCTTTCCTTCATGAAGCCTTCCATGATGCTAAAATCAAGAGTGATTCTTACTCATCTCTAACTGAGGTTTAAACCTGACTCTATCATACATTAGCTATGGGATCGTGGTCACATTACTCTACCTCTCCAAGCTCTGATTTTCACATGTATAAAATGGCAATGGCAATAATATTAGTGCCCACCTAGAGAGTACAGGTATTATTTCTGCTTTTCAAATAAGGAAACTGAGGCTCAGAGAGGTGAACTAACTTGCTCCAAACCAGGCAGTTTTACCTGGAGGCAGATTATGAACCCATATCCAGGCTCCCATGCTCACAATCACTCCACATTCCATTCCCTTACTACCTTCCAAACTAAAACAAAACACAGAAAGTCATGAAAAACCCGTCCCCAAACAAAAGCAAAACAACTTAATGTCTCAAAATGATACCACAGAAATATAAAATACACAGAGATAGCCATATAAACTTGTATAAATATTCCTTTTTTCCTCACAATTTACTAATTTTGTCTGCATTTTATATGGCGCTTTCCTCCTGCACTAAAATTAGAAAATGTATAGCATTTCTAGAGGAATATTTAGGGGAAAATAGATATATAAAAGGATGTGCAATCTAGGTAGGTTAAGAGAACTAAAGCATACCTGAAGTAAGTTCTCCTCTTCACATAAATGTTTATCAACCTTCTTGTAGAGGTTATCGAGACCTTTTTTCACTTCTTTTCCAGGATGCTCTTTAATAACTTTTCGGAGTTCTTGCTTGTTAAACGCAAGTTGATAGCTCACTTCCTCCTCTCTTATACCCTGTGCCACCCGAGCTTCCACACCTTCAAACAAATGCTTCAAGGAAATGAAAAGAAACAACGGCTAACAACGGCTCTCACTACCACTTAAATTAAAAAAAAAAAATCTGATTATAAACTAGTATATATCCACTGTGTAAAAATCAGACAGTGTGTGAAAATATAAAGGATAAAATAATAATCAGCTATTATCACACTACTCAGAGATAAGCACTGTCAAAAGACTAGAATTCCCTCTAGTCTTTTGATGTGTGAGTATGAAAATGAGATTAATTTTGTATGCTATATTTTTCATTTAATATTTTGATATGTTTTTCCCAAAGTATAAATTTTAATGGCTGCATCATGTTCCATCCAATGACTATACTATGTTTATTCATTCCTTCAGTATTAAGTATTTAATATTTTTTACTTTTTCTCTTGAAGTTGGCAAAATCTACTCATCAAAAACAAAATCTATTATAAATACAGCTATAAATAACTTTCATACATAGGTATTTACCCACATTTTTGATGACTGTCCAGCATAAATTTCTAGGACTATAATTCTTCAGTTGAGGAGTGTAATTGTTAAGCATTCTGAAGACTCTTCATATACACAAATTGCTTCCCAGAAAAGTTCAGTTACTTTATATTTCTGTCAGCAGTATATGACACTATTTAATCTTATCATACTATCATCAGCATTATCATAATTAAAGAAAAATTTTTGTCATTTTGAAAAGTGAAAAAGGGGGACTTTCCTGGCAGTCCAGTGGTTAAGACTCTGCCCTTCCAATGCAGACGGCATGGATTGGATCCCCGGTGGACGGACGGGGATGGGGAACTAAGATCCCACATGCCAAGTGGTGTAGCCAAAAAAAAAAGGTAAGAAAGGTTTATTTGTCATTTTATTTCAATATTCTTCAGCTAGCAATGAAGTTTATCTGCTTTTCATATGCTCAGTAAGTACATTCAGAACCCATACCCATTTATATATTGGGATCCTAGTGCTTTCCTGATTGATTTTAAAAAGATCTTTTATATTTAGCATACTGACTCTTGTACTGTTATAAATATTCTTCTCAGGCTGCCTTTTAAGTGTAAGTGGTTTTTTAACATGTATATTGGCAAGTCTTTACTTGAGCACAACATGATTTAATACTGACAAGTCAAATCCCCTCTCTACTATTCTCTAAAATTTTCTTAGCAATTATTTATTTATTCTTCATTAAATTACTACATTTTTAATAATAATTTTCTAGACAAATCTGTTCCAGATATTTAAATTTTTTTTCTACACAGATTTTAATTAATGTATTTATTTTTCTACACAGATTTTTAATTGGTTATTATAACATATAGGAAACAAATTGTTTTTTGATATATATATATACCTTGACTAGGTTAAAAAACCTACTTTACTTTACCAGATGAAATAACTCCCACATGTCACACACAGGTGATTGTAAGCCCGAGGGCCTCCCAGGTGGCGCAGTCACAGACTCCGCCTGCCAGCAGGAGACACAAGAGGCCCGGATCTGACCCCTGGGTGGTAGGATTCCCTGGAGAAGGAAATGGCAGTCCATTCCAGTATGATTCTCTTTCCATATATCTTTATGTTTCGGTCTTACTGCATTGGCTAGAGCTTCTCTAACAATGTTACATAATAAAGGATTTATCAATGTGTCTGCTCTAAATTTGATTTCAAAGGAAGTTCCTTTATGTTGCAGTTACGCATCATGCAGGCTTTAGGTCTGAGACAGACCCTTTACCCTAAAGGAATATCTGCCTGTTCTTCAGTTTACAAGGCACTGGTTCTGCATTTGAATTGCTGACAACAGATAGACAATTTTTATTTGACTCTAACTTCAAAACAAAGATGACGAATCACACTGTGGACCTAATTTGTTAGAAGGGTCCATTTAAGCTTCTACTATGTTGCAAAGTTCTCTAAAACTACCATTTCTCATGTTTAAAGATCAGATTTGCTCTGGGGAATGACAAGTCAAGAAAGGAAGGATAAAGAAAAGGCAATGAATAAAACAATTTTTTATTTTCTTTTTATCTTGATAGAATTTTCAAAATCTTCATCTGAGCTAGGGATAAAGGTTAGCCATTTACGAGGTAAGAAATGGAAGACTGGTATAATGGAAAAGGCTAAATCTATGGTTAATCCCCCTGCTTTGCTACCTGTCAATTACTATAACTTTTTATTTACTTCCAGTTTCTTCATTTGTAAAACAAGGATAATGCTATCTTACCCCACATCATCGTTTACAAGAATTAAAAGAAATAATGTATATAAAACATCTAGCAGTGTCTGAGCAGCTTCAATATCTCAGTCCATCCTTCCTTATCCTCCTGCACCCACCAATGAATGAGCAAATTTAAATGTCTGTTGTGTTACTCACATCTAAACACAGGTTCAAAACCAAGAAAAATATACTGAATGAAAATATGCTTACATTTAGCTTTTCAAGAGGTTGTCCTAAAGAGTATATGACATAAGACTGAAGGTGATCTGTGTTTTTTTGTTTGGCTTCTTTTTTTTTCAGCTTCTAGACATGAGATTTTCAAACGAGAAAGTGTTGCAAAAATATGGTGGAAGTTTTCCATCATGAGGACATCCCTGGGGGTCTTCTGGCTTTCATTCGCTACTTTCTCCACTAAAACAAAAATGGAAAAAATGTAACGATGACCTGGTATGACTATGACCACATTTAGCTATGGAAAAATTACATGATTTTTTTCATTTATAACTTTAAGAAGTAAGCACATTTCTGGACTTAATCAAATAAAACATACTGTATTGAAGGATCGACCTAAACCTAAATAAAAAATCATTCTAAAACAGTTATATATATATATATATATATATATATGGCTAAATTTGGATTCCTATTTCACATCTTTTAGCCAACCAAATTCTAAACTGTTCAAGTGCTTAAAATGTCAAAGGCAAATAAATGAATGCAATTGTAAGTACTAAGAAAAATAAACCTAATTAAAGAAATAATTCTGTGGTAGTACGAACTTTCTAAGAATGGCCCAAAACTGAGAAGTCATAAAGAGAAAGATGAATAAACTTAACATATAATTTGGAAGTAAAACATACCATAAGCAAAACTGATTTATATCCTTCTAGGTTAACAAAGGATAACAAGACTGATAATACCGAGAAATACTGGGTCTCGAGGCAGATGTGACAGAAACTTTCACCAAACACTCAAAGGACCAAACAGGTATAATCTTTCTGTGTGGTTATTTGGCAGAAACTCAACAGACACAAAACTTCTGACCCAGGAATTATTTCTAATAACTGATCCTAGGGAAATTATTGGACAATATACAGAAATATACAGAAAACTGGAAACAAACCAAATGCCTGTTAACAGAAGATCTGCTAAGTAAACAATGACAGATGGAACTCTATGTAATCATCAGAAGTGACTACGGTTATCTGTATCAGGAGACAAGGACAGACACTAGAATCACAGAGTCTAGCAGGTTCCAAACAGGGTGTAAGGTGTGAGAAACATTTCAAATTACAGAACACACAATATGTGCATGTCTGTCAGGGAGAGAGATATACTGAAAAGTTCACACAGGTAAAAATTAAATGTTAACCTTTGTATGATGAGATTACAAATTACCTTTAGTTTCTTCTTGATTTTTAAAGTCAGTGTGCTGATTTTGGGGGGTATGTAATGAGCATATACTACTTTACAATCAGACAAAGCAAAGCTACTTTGAATTTTAAAAGAAATATCAACCATATAAACATTCAATCATGTAATTTATCATCTTTCCCCTAAACCTGTTTCCACCAAAAATGTATTATCTCTAACTGTTGAGATAATTCTACTTTGGTCATTTTTTTTAGTTTTAAAAATTCCTGAATTGATGCAGTCAGATCATTTATTTCAAATTAAACACATCCACACTGTTTCTGTAACTTAACTGTGTGATCTGACATAGCTAGATGATGAATTACACTATTTTAGCATTAATTTGGGCTTCCCTGGTAGCTCAGCTGGTAAAGAATCGGCCTGCAATGCAGGAGACCCAGATTCAGTAACTGGCTCGGGAAGATCCCCTGGAGAAGGGATAGGCTACCCACTGCAGTATTCTTGACCTTCCCCGGTGGCTCAGATGGTAAAGAAACCACCTGCAATGTGGGAGGCCTGGGTTTGATCCCGGGGTTGGGAAGATCCCCTGGCTGATTGCACGGCAACCCGTGCCAGTATTCTTGCCTGGAGAATCCCATGGACAGAGGAGCCTGGTGGGCTACAGTCCATGGTGTTGCAAAGAGTCGGACATGACTGACTGACTAAGCACACACACATACAGACATCACTGTTGATCAGCTCAAGAAGACTCTTGCTAAAATGCGAATGTAATCCACAAGGTCATTTTTGTGTTTAAAAAATGAATTTCAACTTTGCATACTGATAGCCCATATGAACCCTAAAATATAAGTAGTTCCTGGTAAATACAAAAGGGTTTTACACACTGTTTTTCAAATTTAAGAAATCTTTATTATTATTATTATTTTTAATATATATATATATTTTTTATTTACTTGTGCCAGGACTTCATCGCTGCATGTGGGATCTGGTTCCCTGACCAGGGATTGAACCCAGGTTCTCCACATTGGGAGTGTGGAGTCTTAGCCACTGGACCACCAGAGAAGTCCCAAATTTAAGAAATCTTTAATTTCAGAAAACTTAAAAAAGACTATAGACTATGGAAAATAATGAACACATCTGTCTCCCAACTTCTAACTTAATCAGAAATAATGAAAACAACTGACCAAAAACACCAGAAATAAGGAAAACCACCACCAAAAACTTCTTCATAATGTAACAAAAGTTTACCATTAACAAATACTCCTCTGATAAGTTTAGTATATGCTTTATCTAGATCTCCACGACACTCAGCATTTTTAAAGATTGATTCTGCGAATCCAGCAAATTCTTCAAATTCAGCAACAAACGGGAGAATTCCTACTTTACTCTTCTTTGAGATCTTTACTTCTTCCATTTGCCTTATTTGGTTACTCTAAAGTTAGGCAGAAAGCAAGGGAGAAAAATAGCTAAGCAACTTAGAAACAACGTACAATTAAAAGTAAATATATATACCACAAAGGCATGATGTAATTTAATACCTAGAACATTTCGGACATTTACTAATCAAAGATTAACACAATATGGATAACTATGAAAAACTATTTCTAGAGATTAAAAAGTACATAGATATCACTGAAGGAACTAAAATCAAGGGAAAAAATCCAAATTATTCAAAACAAAATGCACTCAAAGCTTGTGAACCTCAGGTCTTTGTTTCAAGTAAAAACAACCAATGAACACTTCTATCATTTATAAAAGGTAAGTATATAATGATTGCCCACTTTGGGGCAGAGCAGATACCAGAGCACACACAGGATCTCTCAAGATTATTTCTGGTTGGTGTCTATATAGTCAAGTTGAGAACCACAACCATTTCCAAATCTCATCAGCCTAAAATTTGTTTGGATAGAGAAGTTCTATGTTTTGGGGGTATGAGCACAGAGGAGAACAGGTACTTCTACTGTGGATTTGCATTATATAGTTTTCCATGTACCTATTAGTCATTCACTCTAAATCAGTATAGCAAAGTACTTGTGTAAGATGGATACAAAGTAACAAATAGACATATAGACAGAACATAGACACTTTGGTTCAAAATAATCAATTATGATTCTGTGTACTTCCAGGGGATCTAGTTCTATTCCCAGTAAGAAGTACACTGCCCAAGTGTTGAATCATTTTCAACTCCTACCTAAAATTTCATTGTGCTGAGATTCTGGGGGTATAACCTGAAAACCATATGACATGTAGAGATTAGAAAAGTAACCGTTCTTTTGTTCAATATGGTATTGGAAGTCCTAGACATAGCAATCAGACAGGAAAAATAAATAAAAGGAATCCAAATTGGACAAATCATTCTAAAACCTGTATGGAAACACAAAAGATCGTAATGCCAAGGCAAGCTCAAGAAAGAAGAACAAAATCAGAGGTATTATGCTCCCTGATTTCAAACTATACTACAAAGTTACAGTCATCAAACAATATGGTACTGGTACAAAAACAGACATGTACATTAACAGAACAGAGCGCCCAGGAATAAACCCATCCTTATACGGTTAATTAATCTATGACAAAGAAGGCAAGAATATACAATGAGGCAGAGACACCCAGATCATACCATTTTCAAAGGTTAAAGGGTACAAAACCACATCACTGTAGTGTGAGGAATCCTGAAAAGCAAAGTAAATGCAGGTAAGAAATGTACTGGAGTGCAGTGTCCAGCTTGGTAGTACTTGATATGTTTCTAATTTTATCCCTAGTTCTTGGCAGGCTAATCTTTTTAGCCCTGTTCCTTGAAGAACACTTTGGGCTTGGCCACCAGATGAAAGTACTAAACTCAGATACCATCTATTCCACTTTCTGCAGTTGTCTGACATTCATTCTTTGGCTCAATACACAGAGAACCATTCACTACTCTTTCAAGGTATGCTTTAGGTCCAGATCTTGTCCCAAGTACCAAAAACATGTAACACTTACTGAGCACATACAACTGACGACACTGTGAAAAGACTTGATTTAAATTAAGAAACAGATTGATGATAACCAACAGAAGGAACCATCCTCTTCCCTTTAGTGACAAGGTCCATCTTTTAGAAATACATGCAATTTAGCGAAGAAACACGACTTTATACCTTTGTCTAGGTTAATTTTACTAAATTTCTTCACTTCCCAGTTTTGAGAGGAACACGAACATTCTTCAGCAAACTATTACTAATTACCACTATTGTTCCCTGGTGACTCAGATGGTAAAGCATCTGCCTACAATGTGGGAAACCTGGTTTCGATCCCTGGGTCGGGATGATTCCCTGGAGAAGGAAATGGCAACCCACTCCAGTACTCTGGCCTGGAAAATCCCATGGACGGAGGAGCATGGTAGGCTACAGTCCATGGGGTCGCAGAGAGTCGGTCACGACTAAGCGACTTTACTTTCACTTTCATTACTGTCATCATCATCATCATCATCATCACCATTACAAGCAATTAGTTACAAGCTCTTATTCTGTACCAGGCAATGTGCTAAGCACTTCATTTGAACCCATGTCTACATCTCCCTGACACTATTATATCTTACACTTCTAACAATTACATTCAACTGGATTGAGAGGTATTATATTAAAGTTTTATATACTAGCTTTATTCACTGATAAGAGCAAGAAAATCTTCATATTCTAAAAATGTACAGTGTTCTCATGGTTTATGTTCTAGCTATTCTTATTCTATGTCACATGGGACTCATTATCTTAGACTTTAGTAATTCTTTATTTTCTTTTTGGCAATCAGCTTACAATCAGACCTTACAGGTTTATCATCACTTCTGAAGAAAGCTGGGCAGGGAAGAGGATAAGTGGCCAAATTTCATAATATTTCAAATGCCAGTGCAATCATTTGGTGGGGAAGGAGGGTTAACAAGTCTGTTGAGGTGACATTTACGTTTCTACGGATGGCTTTTAAACTTTCAGAAATCAGTAAGCATTATTTTTAAAAAGTATAAAAGATGAAGTGGATTTTAATCACCCTTAATATTTTTATTATTCTCTCATTATTCTATGGGCTTCCCTGGTGGCTCAGCCGGTAAAGAATCTGCCTGCAAAGCGAGAGACCTGGGTTTGATCCCTGGGTTGGGAAGATCCCCTGGAGGGAATGGCTACCCACTCCAGTATTCTTGTCTGGATAATTCCATGGACAGAGGAGTCTGGCAAACTACAGACCATGGGGTCACAAAGACTCAAACATGACTGAGTGACTTTCACTCACTCATTATTCTATGGCTATTCAAGCACTGGATTTAACTTAGAGGTTACATAGTAGAATAATTCAGATGATAAATACCTATTTTTACATATTAATACTAAATATATTCATAAAATGAAACTCTTTTTAGAACCTGGCCCAATCCTCTTCATATCTATGAGCTTACCAAAACCTAACAGAAAAAATAAAGTTAATGATTTTTTTCCCTATTAGGAGAAAAATGATAACTACCAAAAGTTGTCATAAGAACAATGTATTCTTAAAGCAATATGATTAAAGCTATTGAACTGAAAGAAAATACTTTAATCAATTAAAATAACCCAAATATTAATTATCCTATTGTGATATATTAAAAGAAGAAAAACAATAAATTCAAGTTTCAGTTGCTTCATTAAATCTATGGTCACTAATTGGTCACCTGGGATTTCAGTTACTTAGTGGATCTCGGGTGTAATCGCTGCTGCCTCTGTGTCAGCCACTCCAGGACTGGCCATGGTTCACAGTGTAGACGGGACACAACTTGGCACTAGCCTGCTCCTGGACACTGCAGCCAATACCCTGCTGCAAGGCGTGGGCATAGGAACAGTAGGTCCCCTGGTGGGAAGCCAGAAGTCTTTGAAACACACACACACAGACACACACACACACACACAGATACTCTGCAATGGTTAAGAGTTCTAAGTTACTGAAAAAAAAAATACCCAACTTACAATACATTTGTCAAAGTTCCTTTTGACAGTCACCAAAACATTTCCCAGTGTAGTGCTCAGAAAAGAAGCGGGGTCCACGTTCTGTGCAGTCCACACATGGCGACTCATTTTGACTAGCATGTCAAGGGAGTTAAAGCTATCGATTTTGTCTCCTAATGCAATCAAGTTGTTCAGTTCTGGCTCAATGCAGCGAAATATTTTAATCATCATCTGGCGGATCATATCTTTCCTGTTCAGAAATACAAAACAGAATAGTTAGTACAAGGTATTTAGTTAGTAAAGGTATTTACAAGGTAAATACCTTTAACTTTAATCCACTCGGTATACACAAATGACTAAAATTTGATATATCAACTAACACTGTCCAAATAGTTAATTATTCTAGAGTGGTTTCCAACATAAACATATTTTTTTGAGGTTGCATTTTTATCACTCAAAATAACGTCCTTTGTAGAACTGGGTCCTGAAATGTGCTTTGTGATTTCTGAGAAATACACTACAATTCAAATGCAACTTCCTACCAGCAAACATCAAAATTGACTGCCTTTGTGTGATTACAAGAGCAAAGAAAAGCCAAAGAGCTATAAAGGGGACCAAGTTTACTTCATTGAGAAGCTCTGTAACACACTGGGCACACAGATCGGTGCTCTGAGTGTTGTCAGCTATGGACAGTAATCTGGACTCCTCACTGGGCAGCATTCCTTCCTGCTCAATTGAAAGTTTACTTTTTTTTCACAATAAACAACAGATAGTAACAAACACATACTCAGATGAAACAGGCAGCGGTGTGCCAGCATTATGTTGCTGTGACAAAGTTCCTCCATCTGTGTCCTCTGCTTCAGTCTGCAAAAATTATTCAGATACTTTACATAATAAAAGGCTAACAAATTGAAGAGTTTAGTTTATATAGCAATAGCCTGCTCAGTCTCCAAATTCTTAGGAGAGAATGTATGATGAGAAATAATGATTTTTAAAGGTAGTATTATCAATGAAATTATATAATTTAACATGTTGCTTCAGAATGTTCAGGAGAAGCTTTGTTTTCAGATTTTATCTGAGAATGAGAAGCTGTGTTTGCTTGTGAGCACATTTGGGGGGGGTGGGGCGGGAGAGAAAGGTAGAGGAGACTCAGAGGGAGTGCAGGAACGAGGGGACAATTTAATAAAAAGCTGAAAATATCTAGGGACATGTTCAAGGGAGAATTTTGAAAATTAAAATCATTCTAATAAAATTAATCATCCTAATAAAACTTGAGCATAAAAAATGCTGTCAGAAGTTCTTACAGAAACTAACAAATTTACTAGCAATTACCATCTACAAGAACAAACCCCCTAACCATCTGAAAGACTTAATTTTGAGCACTGTTTTTATATGTTAGTTCTTTTAAAGATCATCTTAATTTTAAAAAAAATCACTCGATTTGCATTGTGTTTTTAAGTTCTTTAAAATACTCTAGCAAATGGCTCATTTTATTTTCTTACATTTATGCCACCAGAGAGCCATGTTCAATAGGCATTATTATACCCATTACATAGATGAGGAAAAGTAGGGATTAAATAATTAGTTTATGGTCTTGAAAGGTTGTTGCTGAACGATAAGACGCGGGATTCTTGGCCTCCGGAGGAGACGAATTCAATCCGGGGCCAGAGACGAGGCTGGATCGCTCAGAGCTTTTGTGTAATAAAGTTTTATTAAAGTATAAAGGAGATAGAGAAAGCTTCTGACATAGGCATCAGAAGGGGGCAAAAGAGTACCCCCCTCCTAGTCTTTAGCTGTATGGTATATAGTCACTCACAGTCTGTTAATGAAAAGAAAGGAATGTCATAAAATCTAGAATGGCACCAGATAATTCATCCCAGGCCATAAAACTATTGACTTGCACCTTGTACCAACAAATAGTTTCGTTTACATAGATTAGGGGAACAATACCTGAACAAGTTAAGTTAGGCCGTTTGGGGGAACCAACTTGAAGATGGAGTCTGGGGTTCATTAACATAGCTTGAGACAACATTTCCATACGAAAAAGAAATGTATTGGTTAACTCAAGGTTTGGGAGTAGTTAGCTTTAGGTGAGACCAGGTGTCATGGCCACACAGAATGTTAGGAGAAACCTCCTTTTAATTTTGCATAGAGAAGGAAAAACAGATCGCTGGTTTGTTCTTTTCTGCCGGTTAGGAGAGATAAAAATGTCTGGCACTTACAGCCTCATTCCTCCATTTGGAAACCCCTGGCCTTCCCGCCTGTTACTCTCTCAGTCTCATAGTAAGAAAGCCATAAGAAAGATTCTGATTTGAGGCTCTCCATTTTTCTCTTGCTTGCTTTCATTTATTTTTTAAGACCATGGGGGCTTCCCTGGTGGCTCAGCAGGAAAGAAATCTGCCTGCCAATGCAGGAGCCACGGGTTCAATCCCTGGGTTGGGAAGATCCCCTGGTGAAGGAACTGGCAATCCACTCCAGTATTCTTGCCTGGGGAATCCCATGGAGAGAGAAACCTGGTGGGCTACAGTCCACGGGGTTGCAAAGAGTCAGACACGACTTAGTGACTAAATAACAACAAATATACATTAAAACATCATTGTAATTTTTTAATTCTATTTACTTTTTCTTGATCACTAAAACAATAAATTTGCTTTTTAAAAATATTTTTTGCCAAGTAAACTCAGACATTTCCCCCACTCATCAATTTGGAGAATGTTTAGCCCTAAGATAGTCTAGAATATTAGATTAGATGCCCAAACCCTATCCTTTTTTTTAATATCTTATATGATAAAAAATATTTTAAAAATCCTTACAATGTAAATTCTTTCTGTTCTGATATTAAAATTATGACAATATAATGATTATGCTAATTATGATACAGATCATAAATATGCGCTAGTAAATAAATGTCACCCATACCACAGTTCCAGGCATACTCTGATGTCGCTGTAGTTTGAAAAATTTACTTATGAAGTCTTGTTCTGCCAGACACAGGGGCTCCAGTTCACTCAGTACCTGTTCAAAGATCTGAAGAAAACCAAAATGATTCTACAAAGAACTGAACAAAACGCTTAAAATAACATTCCACATTTAATCACTTTTCTGCAGCAACCAGGGAAGCTTTATCTATAATCTTAATAGAATCCCCCAAACAAATACTTCCAAGATTGACAGGACAATGCAGTATTGATGAGGCATAACAGGGTCAGAACATACCTAAAACAAAACTGACAACAATTACTCACTTGGAATCTGGAAAGAGGAACAGAGTGATAAAACTTTATTTAAACAATTTAGCTTCATAAAAGTTGTTTCCTCTTTGTAGTCACTCAAATAACTGGATTGACAATGCAAGCTCTTTATGATTTAAAACAAATTTTAATAAAGCTGTTATGTCATTTAATTGATGAATCACATTTCAGTTGCCATTTGACCAGTTTTTTTTTTTTTTTTTTTAGATTCAGAAATGGAAAGTAAGACACGGTTAATTAAAAGAGTCAATAGAGCCCAAATCTTTGAACACAATTAAAGCAGTAACAAACTGGTGCTAGAAAACTGACAGTAATGTTTAAGAAACATGCGTCATTTTATCTTACCTTATCAAACCTGGCTCTGTCGGCGACATCGAGATCAGAGGCCGACATGTCTCCCATGTCCAGCAAGGAAGATGACTGAGACCGGCGGTTCCCGGAGCTCTGAACACTGAGCTTATTTAGACTGGAAGTAGACCCGGTTAATTTCCCGGAACTCCCGTGAAGACCTGGGAAATGATAAACCTTTAAAAGCTGTGACCTTCACGAATGAAAGGTTCATGGCATCCATCAGGGCTCCCTTCTGCTGTCCTGCTCTTCTGGGGCTCATATGGGTTAGGGCACAACTCTGCCACATGAAGAGGATGTAGAGTGTCTTCCTCTTTCATTAAGATTTGTGTTCTACTTCTGAGCCTATGTAAAGATAGGTGAAATCATACAGAATCACAGAATAAGACTGAAAGGGATCTTAGAGATCACACTGTGCCCTGCCCAGTCTCATCACAGTTGTCTGATGATTTTTCAAAAGTAGATGAGGAGTTCTTTTCCACTCAGAAGACATGACTATGGATGAAAGTCACTGACCCCCTAGAATACTAGCTAACATAATGATTGTATTTCTAGAAAAAAACTGCCATATTCCAATATTATTTGCCTCTACATTGAATCAACATATTAGGCTGAACCACATGAAACTACCAACACTCAATTAATCTTGTCCTACTAAAAACGTCAATTACACATGACTCAACTTAATACATTCCTGAACTCAGACACTCCTGTTTTTTCAGCAAGTGAATTGATTAAAGTTCTTTTAAAAACTAAACAAAATGAAAAGAGAAAAAAAAACAACAAAAACAAAACCCTGAATATTTGTTGTATTTAAAATACAACTAACATAACACATACATAGTTAACTATATTAATATGGGACATCTGAGTTTAGGTATAAACATAGGTATCTATGAGGAAAAATGAGAACAATATGTCTGCACAATATCCTACATACACCAAACTATTAAAGGATTCTATTTTTACAAGAAAATGTGATGTTTCTATTCAGAATTAAATTTAAACAGTAAAACATTTTTATTCTTCTTGACTATTTCTCAGCTAAACCTGTATTATTCACTGATGGTCAGAAGGGACAAATAATAAAATAAGTGATAAAAAATATGATATACAAATCATATTTGTATATGTAAAGTAAAAAATAACAACAACAAATATGATATACAGTTAGTTAGAGACAAACTTTGGTTTCATTATGCAAAATCTGACCATACGTACAAGAAATTTTATAGTTTCTAAACACAGCCTGAAAACAAAAGTATAACGGTTAAGACTTTTTATAAGTTTCTGACTACCCACCATACATGTTTAACCATGCCACACATTTCTTGGATGCAGCCATCCCACTTCCTTTCTGTTGGTTTTCTTTCTGGCCAAACCCTGGCAACCCAGAGCAAGCAGTGTTTCTGGCGCAGCTTCTCCAGGATGAACGACTGGCTCCTAGACACACACACGCACTGAGAGCACCTGCTGACACGCCGAGCACGCCCACTCTCGGCTTCCCGTCTGACAGCACTGCCTTTCCAGGCAGTGTGGCTGCGACGGGTTAGGCTGCAAGCGTCACAGACAAAGACAAGTTAGCAAGCTGCAATCTGCACAAACCGCGCACAAGAGGAAGTTAAAGCTCTAGTTGAAAAGACACATGCAAAGAACCAGGAGCATCAAGCAACGAGAGAGGCAACATATGTTTAGTTGGTCAGCTACTGCTTGAGAAATTACATGACAGAAAAACCTTTACTAGTCTTTTAATGTACTATTTAATGCAAATATTCAGGTAAAAATATCTACATTTGTAAACCTCCCCTACACTTTTAAGTCTCCTAAGCTGATGTACTTAAATTTAAAGACTACACTTCCAAGTTCTGATTTCTGAAGAAAACAGAGTTCAAGTAAATAATTTAATACAGTGAAAATTTAATAGAATGAACTTGCACATTTATACATTAAATGCATTAACAATCCTGTATTCACTGAAAGCTCTTGGAAGGAATCTCCACTGTACTAAATAATTTTATACTCCCTCTGATAAAAAAAATTATGAGTGGAGTTTTAAAACCATTTTAGAAATAATAAGCTAAACTGTTTAGTAACTTAGCTGGCTCTGTGAACACTGAGAATAAAACACATGTATCAAAACACTAATTATTGGGAGATGGGTAGGTAGAAGGGTAAAGCTGAGAGACAGGTCTAATGTGGGAATTGGAGTTCTTTCAGGGTCATTTGGCATTTCCTTTATCTAAAACCTCTCTTTAGTATTTGTTCGATCAATTGTAGAGATCGTTTTGTGAAACATTCTAAACCCAAATGAGAATCTAACTTGAATGGCAAAGAAAGAAATTATAGAATAAAACAGAAAATTAATGAATATAACTCTAGAAATATTTAAGAAACGGAAAACAAGGTGTCAACTCCTGCCAAACAGGGATAGTGATAGTTGCTATTGCTAGGCAAAAGCTCGAGTATAAACTACTAATTTGCCACACCAAAAACATGTCAATCTTCCTAGCCTTGTCTGCCTGAAGTTTAAAGGAATATGAAATGATAAGGCTGGACACACAGCAACCAGGAGCGGGGGATGCACTGGAGCCACTAGCTTGTCAATCTGAACAGTACCTGCTGGCGATCTTAAGGTGTCACTCTACTAAGTTCACCAGTTTCAGAGCAAAGCCTAATTCTGCATATAGTTTTCTTTTTTTAAAGTAGTTAATAAATACTACTAGTGCCCTATTTGGGCTCATAAAAAAGTCTATATTATTTATCAGCAAGAAGTAACAATATTCTGGTAAATTTTAAATATCCTTAAACAATTTCTGCTAGAGTACAAGCACCAAGAGGGTAGGGTCTTTGCTCATTGCTGCATTCTCAGTATCGAGCAGCGATTATCATGTAATAGGTAATTAATAAACATTTACTGAATGAATCATCCACTCAGGACTGAATGTAGTCTTGTGTTCAAGACTCCCTTTGGAGTCAACAAGATTTCTTAATTTCAGTGGAGAAACACTGGAAAAAATGTGCTTGGCATATCATTTTTTAAGTTTTGGATTACTAAAGATAAGGAAGTTATTATGTAAATGGACTCAACTAATACTTGTGTGTCTTATCTTAGTAGTAAAAAGAAAAAAAATGGGCAATTTAAAAAATTATTACTAGATATCCTTTGCCTGTCTTTTCATTCAGTACATCTGAGGAATACAGAAGAAAAACAAAACACCAAAGTATCAATCTCGGGAGGACAATCCCACACCTCTGAGAGTATCAGGGTAACCTTCTGACCTTAGAAAGGCAAAGGTTTTATAAAAACCTTACCACAAAGAAAAAGTGCTTTACTGGCATTTTAACGTTGTTTTAAATTATCTAAACTAAGTAGATGTTAAAGACTTGAGTAAAGAATGGTTCAAAAAGAGAGAATTCCCCTGAATCTCTATGACTATACACAATTTCCTTTTGTAAAATACATTCAATCTGACTTTCTATTCTTTTTTTTTTTTAACCGCCCGCCGCTGACTTTCTATTTTTATTAGTATCTCGGATGCAGCATTTTCAGAGCAAGGAAAAAACAAAACAAAT
Source organism: Muntiacus reevesi (assembly GCF_963930625.1). Classification (NCBI taxonomy): domain Eukaryota; kingdom Metazoa; phylum Chordata; class Mammalia; order Artiodactyla; family Cervidae; genus Muntiacus; species Muntiacus reevesi. The sequence continues at coordinate 753,013 of NC_089252.1, read as the reverse complement.
TTAAAATTTTATTCATAATTCCTTAATTTTGAGCCATTGAAAATTTACCTTCCCCAAATTTTAGGTTTCTCTTTTAACTGTAATTACTATTAAGAACTGATTTAAACATAATTCGAATCCTTGAAAAGGTATCTTTAAAAAGTTTACATTCTATCTATTTAGAACTTCTGAAGTCATTTGTATTTAACTTGAAATTTATTTTTAAATGTTGACCAACAAGCTACATTTTCAAAGATGAACAAAATAGTTTTTATCCTCTGAATTCTGTTTATTATTTAGTTTTTCCTTTCTTGTAACTGATAACATCAAAGTAATAGAAACTATAATTTTTTGGTTACTCTCCTATTTCTTACTACTTAATGGATACATACGAGAGATGTAATCTTAACCCTGTTTTAAAAGTATCTTCTAAACTTGTCTTAGGTTAATTAAAAATTTTTTAACAAGATAATTTAAGAACTTCAAAAAATAAGAAAAAAAAATTAAGGTTTTAGGTTAATGCAATGATACCATTAAGATAGTATTGTATTTGATTTAAATTATATTCCAATTATGTCATTTATCTCAATGAGAATCTTAAGCTTGATAAATTAATATTATGACAGGGGCATTAATAACCTCCCAAGGAGGTAGTTTTAGAAAGATTTCCCTTTTACTGCAGTAGCAAGTGATGACAAATATACTAAATGAAAACATTAAACATGTAACTGTATTAATATGTTGTTTACTAAAAAGAAAAACTGATTTTGTTATAGCCACGCTTTCCGGGAAACAGACTCACTCAGAAGGACAATGCAGATAGTGGAGTGCAGTTTATTACACCGGCGGGCCCAAGGCAGAGTCTCCTCTTAGCCAAGGACCCCGTCCAGCATTTGTGAAAATCTTTTATACCCCATGTGTACGTGTCCAAATCCACCACCTACCCCATGTGTACGTGTCCAAACCCCACCACCTACCCCATGTGTACGTGTCCAAACCCACCACCTCAATTCCGTTGAGACTTACATAAACAAAGGTAGGGTAAATACAACTACAATAACCCCATCATTCAAGTGTTGTGTGTTCAAACAGTCAATAGTCAATAAGCCCGGAGTTACATTCCAACCAGTTAATAATCGATAAGCCTGTGATTACATCCTGATAGATACAGGAAAAGTTTATGACCTGTCCGGAGACAGGGGTGATTACGGTATGCTTCCTCTTAGGCAATGAGCAACCTGGATGTGATCTTCAAGATTCCCCTGTCTGGAGGGGGTCTTATCCTTCCATTGTCGTTCCCACAGGCACTAAGCAGAGAGTTCAGAGTCCACTGGAGAGGCAGCCGAGCACGATCAGCACGGACAGGCCTGAGATGGAGTCCAGGCCCTATGAATTCCTTCTTCAATTTAACATATCCATGGTGAAACATTAACAAGGATATAAACACACCGTTTAAGAACAAGTAACCTTTAGGATGAGTTAGCATTTCTGTTTCCAAAAGCCTATTGTCCCAATATTTTTATCAGTATCTTTACCAAAGTGTAATACACAGATTCAAACCATTTAAAAAATCGGAACTAGTATCACCAATATATTAGTGTTGTATTAAAAACAAAAACAAACCACAAACCAGTGAATCACAAAATAATTACCCACTACTAAAGATAGTCTTCTTTGTCCTAAAGAAAAGAATGGAAAGACGAGCTATCAATTTCAATCAGGGCACAGGCTCCTTTCAACAAGCAAATGCTACACTCATGGTTCTAAAGGGGAGCTATGCAGACACAGAGGACACACTGTAGCCATTTAAGGCCAGGTTCTGACTCCGACAGGCACAGAACTCCATCCAAAAAGCCCAGAGATGGGTACATGCAAGAGCAGAACGTGGCCTCGGCAAATCATTTCCTTGCAACTTGATACTTTCACTGGTTATCCTTTTAAATCAAGTTTTTTGTTTATTTAACATATTTAGAAGCAACAAAAACCCCTCTTGTTTCAAAAATAACTCTTTGGAAAAATAAAGTATAATTACAGGAGAAATTTTGGTGACATTTTTACAGCCCCTTCACAGGGGAGAAAACACTTAGCAACTTTCTTTTTGATTCAAAATAGCCAGTGACAAGTAAGAAGCCAGGCATCACTTCACTTCCCTGTGGAGTGCAATGACTTAAGAGATCACAGACTTGCCTCCAACTGGTACAAAAGGTCTTTTAGGAAATCAGAAACTGAACTTCCAACATCTGTCTCTTAATCTAGTACTTTCTCTCCAGACTGCACTTCATTCTCTGGCCAACTGCTGCTGCTGTGACTATACACAGCTGTCCCTGGTGTCTGTGCAGGGTTGGTTCCAGCACCAGTGGTGGACACCAAAATCCATGGATGCTCAAGTCCCATGGTTGGTCCTCCGTATTCACGGGTTCCGCGTCTGCGCTGTACTTTTATTAGACACGGCATGTATATACAATTGCTGTCAAGTTCACATACTGCAGAATTTTAATTAGTAAAAATAAGGCTTTAGAGACATACTTGTTCCATGAAAAACCTATAAATCAAACCAATGCATTAGATTTATTCTTTTACTAATTCTATTGTATCTCCTTCCACCTTGCCTAAAAAGTCTTAAAATTATGTGTCACAGATAAATAATTTTTAGTAGAAGAGAAAACAAGGGGACTGAGGTGCCTAAGCTTACCAAAATTCTTGCTTTCTTTAGTTGTGCCAGTCATCTTGATCTTTGCAACTTCAAAGACATCTTTAATTTCTCTCTCACAGAGTCATGACAAATAATCCATGCAATTCTTAAAAGTGAAAACAACACATACTCATTAATAAAACAAGTATAACAATTTCCATTTCTCAATCCCCCCATATCCTTTGTGCTTGTTTTCAATTTTGTGGTCTGAAAATATTTGATGCATTTCATAGGACACAAGAAGGCTATTTTCCATCTTTTAAAAAAACTGAACTGGCATCATAATATTAACAGTTTGTAAAAATATGAAGTTGAATAATCACACTCACATTTTCACTTTTATACTTTCAGTTCAGTTCAGTTGCTCAGTCAAGTACGACTCTTTGCAACCCCATGGACTGCAGCATGCCAGGCCTCCCTGTCCATCACCAACTCCCGAAGCCTGCTCAAACTCATGTCCATTGAGTCGGTGATGCCATCCAGCCGTCTCATCTTCTGTTGTCCCCTTCTCCTCCAGTCTTCAATCTTTCCCAGCATCAGGGTCTTTTCAAATGAGTCACTTCTACGCATCAGGTGGCCAAAGTATTGGAGTTTCAGCTTCAATATCAGTTGTTTCAATGAATATTCAGGACTGATTTCCTTTAGGATTGACTGGTTGTATCTCCTTGCTGTACGAGGGACTCTCAAGAATCCTCTCCAACACCACAGTTCAAAAGCATCAATTCTTCGGTGCTCAGCTTTCTTTACAGTCCAACTCTCACACCCATACATAACTACTGGAAAAGTCATAGCCTTGACTAAATGGACCTTTGTTGGCAAAGTAATGTCTCAGTTTTTTAATATGCTGTCTAGGTTGGTCATAGCTTTTCTCCCAAGGAGCAAGCCTCTTTTAATTTCATGGCTGTAATCACCACCTGCAGTGATTTTGGAGCCCCCCAAAATAAAGTCTCTCACTGCTTCCATTGTCTCCCCATTTATTTGCCATGAAGTGATGGGACCAGATGCCATGATCTTAGTTTTCTGAATGTTGAGTTTTAAGCCAACTTTTTCACTCTCCTCTTTCACTTTCATCAAGAGGCTCTTTAGTTCTTCACTTTCTGCCATAAGGCTGGTGTCATCTGCTTATCTGAGGATTTTGATATTTCTCCTGGCAATCCTGATTCCAGTTTGTGCTTCACGAAGCCCAGCATTTCAAACGATGTACTCTGCATATAAGTTAAATAAGCAGGGTGACAGTATACAACCTTGATATACTCCTTTCCTGATTTGGAACCAGTCTGTTGTTCCATGTTCAGTTCTAACCGTTGCTTCCTGACCTGCATACGGATTTCTTGAGAGGCAAATAACGTGGTCTGCTACTCCTATCTTTTGAAGAATTTTTCACAGTTTGGTAATCCACACAGTCAAAGGCTTTGGCGTAGTCAGTAAAGCAGCAGTAGATGTTTTTCTGGAACTCTCTTGCTTTTTCAATGATCCGATGGTAATTTACACATTACCTTTCATGTATTTTAAACATAGCTGCATTCATACGATACTGGGTGTTTGGGGCAGCACAATCACGCTTTTCCAGGTCATATGCTAATGACTGCACAGTATTATGCTCTGCTGATGTTCAGTTTAGTAAACCAACCTCCTAACACAGACTACATAAGTGGTTTTGATGTTTTGCTGTGATAGACAATGTTACAACAAGCTTTTCATCTCTAATGAACTGCTTTCTTGGAATAATTTCCTAAGGGTAAAATTACAGTGCTAAAGAATAAGGGAATCTTTTAACTCTTCTTCCATAATGCCATGCTGTTTCAAAAATTATTATACCAACAGACAGGATCAATGACACTGAAGCAGGACACTGAGTTTTACCATACCTTGCCAGCATGGGGTAGTAAATTAGCCCCAAATAGGTTACTCTCATAAGAATTTAATTACCACATCTTACAGTTTTCATAATCAAATGATTTCTTTTTCAAAAACAAAATTTATTCTAGTTCAAATGAAAACATCTATTATTTAACATGCAAACTCATTCCCTCATCATCTATGCTTATTATCATACAAAAATATTTTATACCCTGACGAAAGAGTCAACAGTGGGAGGCCATGTATTTTTCCAAATCCTATGTTAAATGCCTTATGTAGAGTTTCACTAAATTTAAATAAATCCACAGCAGAAAAACTCCTATGCCTAGTTATTCTTTTAAATTTATCATGAAATCTACACTTCAATTTCAAACACATCCAGTTTTAGAACAGTTTACTTTGCTTTAAACATCAGATGTAACTTTCAAAGGTATATCACTTAAATTATTTGTATACTGACTCATAGTTCATTATTGATTTTTTTAAGTTATTTTATAAGTATATAAAAATATATTAGATATATTTATATATATTTAGATATTTTATTGATAGATATGTCCTTATAAAAAATTTTTGGATGAAACATAATATAGAGCCTTCTTTTTTCCAATTTGCATGCCACATACATTTCCCACAGATTCTCCATAAGGAAAGTTAAATAGGAAATTTTTTCCTGTGATCTTTGTGTGTAGCTTTAAAAGCAAATCTAAAGCTAAACAGACACTAAAATTATTCCTATTTCGTTCAGCTATTTCACTTTTCAGCATCTCATTCGTTGAATTTTAAATTATCACAAAAACACTGATCACTGGAAATCAATGTAAATGGCTGACCAACTTATAATTCATAAAATCTTCATTAGATTTCTACTCAACTCACTCAATATAACAGACTGCATTCCAATGCCCAAACTAAGTGCACACTACTACCCAAGCAATTTAAACAGTCGCTATTTTTAAAACAGTGATTTGAGCAGACTACTGAAAATCACCTTCTTTTTCAATACAATTGAAATGACTGAACACCTTCCCCCAGGTTCTCAACAGAACCCACAGGTGGGGAAGCCCACAGACAGGCGTGACTCCCAGCTCATTCACTTACTGAATTCAGAGAGAAGCTTCTCACTGGGAGTATTTCTCTTAGCATCCTGTATACAGCACCTAACTTAAAATCCAACTATCTTGAGCTTAAATACTGTTATCTCAGGCAGTATTTCCAACTTTTTCTTGTGCTCACTTTAGAGTCTTACAGATAACACCATGTTTTATTTTCTATATTTACAAATATAGGACTGAGGCTGAGACAATGTGTGAGCAGTCTTAAAGACTGTCGGCCTCAAGGGGCTATTGGGAGAGGAAAGATTGTTCCTACCTAAACAAGGATAAACCATCTCCCTGCTCAACTGCTCTACATGCTCTACTGCCCCAGCTAGGCAGAAGGGATTCTGGGCAGCCGAGCTTATTACATGCCCAACGCACCTCTATTTTCCTTAGGCTCTAAATTACATACACCCCAAATCAGGGGTTTGCTTAGATTCAGCCGTAAGTAGAGTTGGGGCAGGGCCTAGTTATTCTTTTCCCTAAAGAAATGAAGACAAGCTTTTCCTGGTCCTGCCAAAAAGTGTGAGCTGGGTACAAATAACCAAGTACAAAGGTGAGTGCTACGTCACTTCAATCAGGTTCAACTCTTTGCAGCCCTATGGACTAGAGCTCACCAGGCTCCTCTGTCCATGGAATTCTCCAGGCAAGAATACTGGAGTGGGTTGCCATTTCCTTCTCCAGGGGACCTTCCTGAGCCAGACACTGAAGCTGAATCTCCTGTCTCCTGCATTGGCAGGCGGGTTCTTTACCACTAGCACACACTACATGGAAAGGATCAAGTACAAATAGCATCTGGATTTAATTATTATTTCTTACCAAAGAAACACTGATTTGTCAGGTTCCTTTTTTCATTCCTTTCCTTCCATTTCCTTTCATTCCTTTCTTGGTCATATTAATAAGATTCCTATTTTTGAAAACACTTGAGCAACCAAATTAGATTATCAGGCATAAAACTGCATGGTCTGTCACAAGTTCAAACACAAGACAAAGCAAGATTCTTTGGAAATAAGATAATTTCATTTAAAAAAGCACATCAATACTGTCAATTGAAAATATACCATGAGCAGAGAATGATTCCATACTTCAGCACTAGACTGGCTACTGGCTTGCTTCTTCACTTTAAATTACATTCATGAAGCTACATATATATAAAGATACGGCAATAATACTCACTGAGAACACAATCAGGCAAAAAGCTTATTGATTATTTTACTCATTTGAATATTCACTAGGGGACAAAGCACTTGTTGGCACAAAACTCTTTAGATGTAACAATATTTAATCATTCAAAATACAGTATTAATCCTCTTAAAACTTCAGAAGGCAAAGATTCCAGTCATGCAAATATTCTTCTGTAAACTATCTCCAAATCAGAATTCTGCTGACTCAAAACTAATCAGAATATAACACAACAGTAGAGTCCTGAGCCCAAGGGTTCCTGCTACAATGGCCGTTTACTAAATGAGAGCATGTCATTCTGCTACTCAAAGCCCATCAACACCCCTCCCTCATCTCTCTGCAAGTAAAAACCAAATTCCAACACCGGTGCCCAGTCCCTTCCAGATCTGCCCTGCCCCGCCCCCCGCCCCCCACCGCACCTCTCACGCCCGCCCTCCCATCCTGAACCTGACTCGCCGTGCTCCCACCACCACGGCCTGGTTGCTCCTCCAGTGCTCCAGGTTGCTCTTGCCTTGGGGCACTTGTGCTGTGCTGGGAAAGCGTTCCTCAGAAATTCCCACTGCGCACCCCTGCTTATCTTTAAAATTTGTGCTCAAATGTTGCCTTCTCGGACCACCCTTTTTGAAACCGCAACCTTTCTGATGTCCTAGCATTCCCTGCTTTATTTTCTCTAGAGCTCTCAGCAGTACCTTCCAGCAGACTATGAAGTTGACTTTTATGTTGGTCCTTCTCCACTGGAATATGTACTCTGAACAGGCAAGTGTTCGCCTGTCTCCTTCAGCGCCGTTCTCTTTCGTGCATACAACAGTGTCAGCACACAGCAGATGCTCAGCGCGTTTGCTAAGGGAACGTGTGAATGGCTCTTTCTTGCCCAGCTGTGGCCATCCGTGTGTGTGTGTGCTCAGCCACTCAGTCGTGTCCCACTCTGCGACCCCACGGACTGTGGCCACCAGGCTCCTCTCTCCACGGGATTCTCCAGGCAATGGTACTGCAGTCGGTTGCCATTTCCTTCTCCAGGGGATCTTTCCAACCCAGGGATCAAGCCTGCATTTTCTACATTGACAGGTGGATTTTTTTTTTATCATTGCGCCACCTGGGAAGCCCAAGTGGTATTTATCACTGTTTTAATCTCTGCGTCTCACAAGTCTGGCACCATCCTGTCCCTTGTTTTGGGATTCTCTCTTGTGACTTATAATCTCTATTCCTACTATCATCCTCTTCGTCCAAGATTTCATTTCAGTTCATTATTGTATTAGGTTCTTAGTTTCCCCTATCAAGTCTCTTCCTATGTCTGAAGAATGCTGCTAGGACTCACGACTCAGATTTTTCAACCTAACTTCTCACTCTTCTAGAATATGGAATTTCAGCTTCAGTCAGGCTGGTCTTCTTAAAGTCCCGGGAAAAGAGTCAAGTCCAGTGTTTTCTATGAAGTTTTCTCCTGTGGCTGCAGGTCATGAATTTCCTTTCTCTAACATGCTATACATTTAAACTCATATCCAGTTCAGCACTTAACTCTGGCCGGCTGCTAAGGATAGTTGCTCTTCCCGGGCAGACCTGACGCTCTCTGGAAGTAGGAGCATGTGTGGGAGCCACTTCTTATTCTTACATATGGATTAGTGAGTACAAAAGAGGCACACAGTGAAAATCTGGTGAGTGACAAAGAAATGTACCATAATATGATAATCCATTTTTCCAGCTAGTGTGTCCCACAATCAGGAACAGAAATACCCATGTTCCTCTGTGCCTGGAACAGTGGAATGTCTGCTTAATAAAAAGGCACACTGCATGTGCTTAAAAGAACAGATTACAGGTTCTTATAAAGCAAATGCCTCATTGAAAATATAACTTCATACTCTCTAGTTTTTATATTGCACATAAAGCAACTCAGGAAATAATTATTTAAGTAACTAAACTAAATGATGCTTCAAGCTACAGTATGGCCTAATACTATATTGAAGTTCAAAATTTAGCTATTCTCCATCTAAGTACATAAAATAAATTGTTCTCCAGAATTTTAGACTCTGTGGGAGAAGGCGAGGGTGGGATGTTCAGAGAGAACAGCATTGAAACAAGTATACTATCAAGGGTGAAAGAGATCACCAGCCCAGGCTGGATGCATGAGACGGGTGCTCAGGGCTGGTGCACTGGGAAGACCCAGAGGGATGGGATGGAGAGGGAGGCGGGAGGGGGGATCAGGATGGGGAACACATGCAAATCCATGGCTGATTCATGTCAGTGTACGGCAAAAACCACTACAATATTGTAAAGTAATTAGCCTCCAACGAATAAAAATAAATGAAAAAGAAAAAAAATGTTCTCCATAGCTAATGAGCACTAAGAAATTCAACTACTTGCTGCTTTTTTAAGAACATACAACAGTGCTTCAAATGTCACTTGCGGAACTGAACACACGACCTCTCGATTCTAAAAGATAATGCTCTATACTCAGTGAGTAACTGACGTCAAATCCATACCTTTGTTAGTCCCTCATATTTTCGATAATCCGTACTCTCTAGCCACTCCATCAGCTTGGCATATCGGAGTAAGTCTCTATGAAATGCATGATGATTAGGTAAAGTCAGTTCAATAGAGCGCTGAGCAAGAGTTGAACTCTGATCATGACCCTAGAGTGAATAAATAAGGACATAACTATCACTGACAGTATAAAGAAACATTGTTGTAACTAAATATCCTTAATAATGATCAAGCATGGCCAAGCAAAAACAACAGAACATAGAAATATAAGAACTGAGTACTTACTTGTCTTTTTTTAATCATCCTGTGTATACAAACTGAACACCACCACCATAAAATAGTCATAAACACACAAGAATGACTCTCTGATAAGTCGACTCATTTTATCTTTTAGAGTAGTTGAGAATGAATAGTTTAATCAACTTTACCTCTCCCATAACATTTTACAATTGACTAAGCAAATAAATATCATGATATAAACTGTTACTAAGAAACACACACCGAACAGGGGAAGTCATTCAAAACAAATTGTCTCCATCTATGATATCTCCATTAGAGTCTACGATATTTAAACAGCAGGTGAAAATGCACAGGACACAGAATGTCAGAACTAGGAAGGACTGCAGATGACTGCTTCCTGGGCTTTCCAGGACAGCGCTCAGTGCTCAGTTGCTGGATCATATCCTATTCTTGGCCAACCCAATAGATTGTCTGTAGCCTGCCGGGCTCCTCTGTCCATGGGAGTTCCCAGCAAGAGTACTGGTGTAGGTTGCCATTTCCTCCTCCAGGGGATCTTCCCCACCCAGGGACTGAACCTATGTCTTCTGCACTGCAGGCGGATTCTTTACCACTGAGCCACCTGGGAAGCCCTTTCCAGGATAACCCCTAATAATAATGTAATTTTAATTTTTCCATTAATTTTCTACAGAAGCAACTATATAATTTTGTTTTTAATCCTTGACATGACTTATATAAATGAGCACGTTTTCAATCAGCCTGAGGCAGACGATGCATCCTGACTTTTGTTCTAGAGTATATGGATCCAGTAGATCAGCTGACCCAACGGAACAAACTGAAATTCAAAGGGCTAAGTGATCCACACAGGCCACACAGGCGGAAGGCTAGAATCTGAACCTCAGCCATGTGAGTCTCACTTCTGTTTTCTTTTAAAAACATGCCAAACAAAACCATTCTAACCAGACTCAAAAACTGCTGAAGGTCATTACAAACATTACATTTCAGAAATGTTTACCACATCAGAAGGATGACTGAGATTCCACTGACTCACAGATATTAGATACTGTACACAGAGAGAGATTAGTTTTAAGTCTGCTAATGTCTCCAAATTGTGCCTTAATTAAGTTACACTAACTAAAAGGAAGGAGTATTTGACAAACTTGTTATTGCTGATAAATGTTTTCCAAATATTTTACCCTTATTAATAATAACATTAGATATATTTCCATTATCCTTCCTCATTAATTTTTTCAATAATTCAAGACTCAAAATCATGGTTTATGTTCTTCTATAGCTGTTTACTCAGGTCACTGCATGTTAAGTTGTACTATTTAATTTAATGTCAGGAAAACTCTTCAATTAAAAACCTTCATCTCTCCTGCAAAATGGAAGAACCAACATTTATAGAGAATTTTACGGTTTACAAAGCTCTTCTACATATATTACTATTCAAAACTTTCTACTGTAAGTAGCATTTCCAGATCATCATCATGTGAAAATTCACTGATATAAAAACATTATTACCTTCAGACTATTAGGATATATTAAATATTGTTAGTGTTAACAGAAAGATTTTAAGAGAAATTGGTTTCAAAATATATAGGAAGGAGAAAAAATACTTAAATTGCTTAATTCAATCAATAATATAGATAACTATCATATCTAGAATTCAATCGTGCTAAGAATTTTACTCTTTATATACTTTAAAAATTAAGACATTGTTTAAAGTTTCTTATTAGAAATAAATAAATTAGTAATGATGACTGAAAACCTTTTGAAAAGGACTGGCCATTCTAGATGCCTTTAAGAACACCATGATTCATGAGAAGAGGTCAAAATATCAACATTAACAGGAGTTTTGGAAGAAGCTGATTCCAACCCTCATGAATGACTTTGAGGGGTATGACTTCAGTACAGGAAGTAACTATAGATGTGGTAGAAAGCAGAACTAGAATTAGAAGTGGAGTCTAAAGATGTGACTGAACTGTTATAATCTCATTTAACAGATATTTAATGGATGAGAAGTTGCTTCTTACGGATGAACAAAGAAACTGGTCTCTTGAAAGAGAATCTACTCCTGATGAAGATGCTGTGAAGGCTACTGAAATGACAACAAAGGATTTAGACTATAATTAATACATAAACTAAGTTGATAAAACAAGTGGCAGGATTTGAGAAGACTGACTCCAATTTTGGAAGAAGTTCTACTGTGGGTAAAATGCTATCAAACAGCATTGCATGCCACAGAGAAATTGTCTGAGAAAGGAAAAGTTGATCATTACAGCAAACTTCACTCTTGTCTTATTTTTAAAAATTGACATAGCTACCCCAATCTTCAGCAATCACTGCCTTGGTCCTCCAGCACCTTCAACATTGAGGAAAGACCCTCCACCAGCAAAAAGATGATGACTCAGATGGTAGGCTCAGAGGGTGCTTAGCAATTTTTAGCAATGAAGTATTTTGAAAATAAATGTGTACATTCTTCTGTTAGACATAATGCTATTGCACACAATAGGCTACAATACTGTGTAAACATAGCTTTTTTACGCACTGGGAAACCAAAAAATTTGTGTGACTTGCTTTACTGACACATTCACTTCATTGTGGTGTCCCTAAGGTAGCCCCTATACACTGCTGTAGAGTTTTAAGTACATTACCTTTACCACATCCTCACAAGCATCTTGAGGGTAGCAGCCATTTCTTACTCTTACATATGGAGGACAGTGAGTCCTGTCACACAATGTAACACACAAATCAGACACACAATCAAAATTTGATGGTGAACAAAGACATGTAACCCAGTGCGGTAATCGAATCTTCCCCGTGTGTCCCACAACCAGGAACAGAAATCCCCTTGTTTCCCAACTCTTTGCTAGGTGACACGAAGTATTCAATTTAACACACAGAAAATCTCTTTTCTGCACTTGGGACACTGTCTTTCATCTTCTTCAGCACATTCCAGGTTGTTGCAACATTCTGGTTTTTAACATGCATTACTCACATGTAACAATGCATATTAGATTTTCAGAACTGGGATGCATTCATTTTAAACAAAGCCATTAGTTTATAAGGCAAGGAAGCAAAAATCACAAATAATAGCATGTTATAACAAACAATTAAGGGTGGAGAAAGGATTATCATTTAATGACTGGTATTTTCCATACCATTTACAAATGTGGACTATAGCCTGTCAACAGGATAATTTAAAAAAACTAGGGAATTGTGTAAAAATAGATATTATTGAAATAATAGTGTAAGAAAAATGTGCATTAGTATTTCCTATGTGATTCCTAGGTTTACTTTTTTCCTGAAGCTTTTCAAGTCAAGTGGAATGTTAAGAGAGTCTTCCCCTGGTTCCCCCTTGCGCGGTTAGTTAGCTGGTCTTCCTTTACTCCCATGGTACCACCATAACATACACCCTCCCTCAGTCTGTTTGTCGCCCTTCTCTAGATCGTGAGCAACTAGAGCAAAGAATCAGCCTCTCATCTATTCCAATGAAACGTCTGGAATGCATCTTTAATCACTTGGCAAATGACTTCCAAATAAAGGAGTGAGTGAGTGAATGAAAGAATGACAGAAAGAAAGGCAAGCAGAATGAGATTAAATGCCTTTGGATCTAAATAAACTTTCTGTTATGGGACATTAAAAAAACTGCCACAAATATGGTTAACAGGTAGCTCAAATCAGTAAATTATAACTATAAAGATTCTGCTGCTATTAAGCTTAGTAAACCTTACAGGGGAAAAAAAAGAATCGGAGAAGCTGGAGCCAAAGTTGATGTACTCACAGGCACGGAAAGAAAGTAGGACCTGTTATAGAGTTGAAGGAGGGCCTGAGTAAACTAATCAGAAATAAAATAGAGTAAATACAATTGTTTCAGAATACTACAAAGTGAAAACAAAATAAGAACCTAGAATATCAGTCAGCATTTCTTGATGAACAAAATTTCACTCAACTTTTTTTTGGCCCCAAATCCCTATTAAAGAGATCATAAATACACAAAATCTAATTTATGACACCTAATTTATTCAAGAAATATTAAGTCTAATTTATTATTTATTAAAAAAAAAGCACCTTCTAGTCAAATCCCTCTAAGGTATACTTAACAGTAACATTTATATCATTGCCACAACCTTAATTATAACACCCTTTCCACATAGAAATAGAGATAAAGGTTTTCTATAAGATTAAATCAACTAGAATTTACAATTGAGTTAGTCATTTTTCTCATATTTATAAGTATATGGAGCCAATGAAATACTGAAAACATGGAATCAAGTCCCTGTTCTCACTTGAAAATACTGAAAAATAAAACAGGCCAAACATTAAAAACGTAACAAGTTTGGACTTATTTTTAGAAGCAAGATTGTCTAAATGGGGTATATGTAACATGCAAGCACAATTATTTAAAACTTAGGGAATTTTGGCTAAAAGGAACTGTCTTCATAGGAGACCACTGAGGCCCCCAAAACATCTATGAGCAAATACATACATATCTAAAAATATTAAAATCAAATAAATATAGAAAGGAACATATTGTGCTCCCAATTAAATACATTAAAATTTTTTTTCTGTGACCATTTCATTTCAAGCTACAGGAACATGCCAGTACTATAATAAGATAAAATTACCTGTCGAACAAAAACATTGTTGAGGTGACTGGCCAGTCTCCGGGCAAAATTCTCTCGCAAATCACTGAAACGCTGCTGCTGCTGCTGCTGCTGCTGCTGCTCAACTGCCAGAAGCACGTCATGGCCTGAAATCGTGACAGCTTATTCAACGGGTTAGAGAGCTCCCGGATGTCTAAGGAGTGCATTCATAACAGAAGCCGTATTTCAGTTCTGAAGAACTCAACCTTTTGCTGGTTTATGCGTGTGTTTATAAAAGAAAGGTAAGGGGGAAAAACAGTGTAACTCAGCGATCCTCACGCTGCGGTCTTGCCTCAGCCTCACCTGGGAACGGTCAGAAACATGGATTCTAAGGCCTCAGAGCGGACCTACTGCTTCTGCGCTGGCCCCTAGCCGTGATCCCGATGCAAGCTCAAGTTTAGGAACCGCTGGTCTAGCAAAGCCTTACGGCATCTACTTTGTGCTAGGTCCTGTGAACAGCGCTGAAGAAAAATGCTGGTGTTAACGTAGAGTCACTGATGGTCAATCAGAAGGTACCGAAATGAACAAGTTCTTCGTGCCGATATAAATTATGTTTGAGAGTAAGTGAAACTTGTTTCAATAGCTAATAATCTAACCCTAAACCACCTGCCTCATGGACTTCTTGTCAAAAGCTTTACACTAAGTCAGAAGCTTAGTCCCAGGTTCTTGGGCAGATTTTATGGTCATACCTGGTCGAAGAGCTACATTCACGCACTGCAGCAGGGCATCTGCAGCATTGGTGCAGGCCTCAATGCCCCTGGAAGAAGAAAGATCTCCTTCCTGAAGTGCCTTTATATGACCTTTGGCCAGGTCCATGTGGCTCTGGAAAGTAAATAAACACACCATTTGTCTGTGTACTCTTAGGAAGTTTACAGGTAAGATGCTACGCAATCCTATTACTGGGTGTTTGAAACTTCAGTATTTTTAAATCTTGCTCTCCTAAGGAAACTAGAAAATACTTGCAAATGGGCTTTAGAGATCATTAGTTTTGTTTTTTTTTAATTGTTGTTAGTAGTTTATAACCATGCTTACCACAAGAAACTCTATCTCAGACAGGAGTTTTACGTTATTAGTGTTACTGAGATGAATGAGGTGGTTGCTTTCGGAGATCTGATCCATCTGTTCTTTGGAGCATTTCCTCATAACTGCTCAGTTTCAATTCAATCTGATCCACCTCCTTGAGAGGCTCATCCAGTAACTTCATTAGGATGTTGACTTGCTTTTCAGAGGCCATGATAGACTGGATGTTGGCCTACACAGTTAAAAAGAGAAGTAATACTTCATATTCTTCAAATGAAATATCCATAAATCTTTGACAGCAGCGTGACTCAGCAGCAGCGGCAACAAAGGCTGACACACACATCTACATCTACACGTCTACTTTAATTGGCTGCTTTGTGTTTACACTCCACTTTTTCACACAGTATTTCAGGGAAGCACACGTCCCCTTATGTGGAGGTTAGGGACCAGATCTCAATACCGCATATTTAGGGCATGCGCCATGATGTATCATCAGCAATGGTGGACTCTCATTAGTGCCGTTAGGTTATACCATCTCTGACGCTGCTTCCAGCTCTATCAACTATAGACATTTTCTATAATCTGCAACATTTATGTAAAACCCTAAACAAAAGCATAATAATCACCTATGCTAATACCTTAGTTAAGAGGGTAGCAGTAGCATGCCAGTCTTTAACAGATACATGGAACTAATTTATAACTGTAGCATGATTTGTACTAATAGGATGTGGAAGAGTCTATTGCCATAAGATAGCTCCTTCTACAATATTCTTTCTTTTCTCTTTCATTTGCAACTACTTTTTTTTTTCCCCAGACAAAGTAGCAACAAACCACCGACCCCTTATTAATATTTTCTAAAGACTCTATTGATTCTCAATTCCCTGAAATATGGAAGCTTTCAAACCCAAAATTAAACTGCAAAGTAATATGATGACTTGAAACACAGATGCAACATTAACTAGAAAATACAAACCACAAAGCCACATTAAGAAGGCAGATAACATGATATGAGGAAAAAATTTGGATAAAGAATTAAAATAATATCATTGTATGGGTGATGCTAAAATTTCACATGTTATTTTATATACTATTCATAATAACTCCCATGGAGATGCAGCCCAACTGTAAAGCAGCAGAGCTCTGACCCACTGAATCTTAAGCAGCAGAGCTGTGACTTGAACTGATCAGGACAATTTTCACTTCAACATCTTGAAGTCTCTTCTACGCTTTACTTCCAGAGAGTTCTACAAATTTGTAAGCTTGGGCTATTGGTGTAATCTCTGGACCTCAGTTCAACCTTACAACTTCTGTACCTTTCATGTATAAAATGCCAACACTCTTTTAAGTCTTAAAAACATTCCTTATTCTCAGAGTTTTCCTTAAATTCATACTTTGCCTAACAAAACGACACCCCCCTCACAAAACACTCTCATTTTAGATTTTTCTCGTAAGACAGGTGCTACTTGCAGCTTTTTACTTCCTAAAGATGTACATGCAGGTACAAGCTCAGATATGTGCATACAAATAAACAGCATCTATTCCACAGCAGTTCAGAGGAGTCGTCAAACATCCTTTTGCCCTGGCTCTCCTGTTTTCACTACACTATTTTGCTCTCTTTGGGTAAAGGATTCGCTTCTTTCAGCTCACTCTCTCTCCTTCTAACTTGTACCTATTTTTTTCCCCCCAAACCACAAAAATTATATTCTCTAGCCTTGAACTATTCTGAAGTGTTCCAGAGGCTGGGGGAATCAACCCCCAGGGTGGTTTCAGGTTGGCTACTTTCTATTTCCATCACTTCATATCAAGAACCTCCCCAAATCCAGAACCTCAGCCAACTGCCTTCACTGGCCTAATAGGAATGGTTCTGTCTCTGGACCAAGAACAGTGAAAGACAGAGGGAGGCAGCTGGTGATGCGCTTCTAGGGAAAGACAGCAACGATCCCACCGTCTAGGCTCAAAGGCAGCGGCAGCAGAATATGAACATCACCAGTCTCCTCAGCTTACCACACATCACTAGCCACACGTTACAAGAAAGGCTGACCCCATCTAACACCTGCAGCTCTCTGGACAACCTTTCTGCAAAGGCCTCGGCGCTAGAAATTGCATATTCACAGCCTTCCATCATTATCTCAATATCCCGCTCTTCTCTTGCATTTAACTCTTGGCATTCATCCACTGCCTCTTCCTCACCTCCTGTCACACTCTGATGTTCTCCACTTGGAACAGATTCTTAAAAGAGGGTAAAAATTAAAAATAAAGTAGTAAAAAACTAGGAAGGACAACAGCATTGTACTTACAGGTAAGGTCAGTTATAAGCACAGGTCACATTTAGAGGCTGAAAAATAGGAAAAAAATGATTCAAAATATATGAAAAAAAAACTTATTTTTATGAAGAACCGCATATGTTAACATGTCTATTATAACAAAAGCATGCAGTCTAATTTATTGACTTGTGTTAAAACAGGCCTTAGTCACACTTTCCCAAAACATAATTAAACTATAAAACAAATATAAAACCGGAAACGAAACACGTGTACAAGCCTAACCTTTTTTTTTTCTCTACCTGAGATAACTGTTGCTCTAATACAATAATGCTTATAATTCAGGACACATGAGGAACAATTTGCTTTCCTTTTTTTCCCAGGTAACACCTTCTTCTGTTATTTTTGTTCTTTCTATCTTTGTTATGTTTTGTGTTTTCCTCCAAATAACTTTCAATTGAAATTTTAAAAATGCATCTACAATTCATAATTTATTTTGGGCAATGAAAATATTAACTGAACTTTCCATTTCTCTCTGTAAAAATTTTTCACATGTGTTTATAAAATTTCTAAGGATCAGCTAATAGAAACTTTCTCAATATCTGTATAGTAAGAACAACATCATGGCTGTGTAAAACTACAAAAATTTCAGCTGTCTTCCTGCTTCAAAACAAAAGACCAGGAGGTCAGAACTGAGATGCTTTCTAGATAAATGTTTCAGTTCACTTTCTGGAAAGAACAGACTCAGCATATGGGATTTTACATAAATCTTGAGATCGAGAGATAAAATGAAAAAAATAATTTTACCCTTAAATAAACCTCGAAACAAAGTTACTGATTTTCAACAATTCACAGGACACGCTTTAAAACACAAATTCCAAGTGTTTTAGATATTCATTATTTTGTATGAAAATGAGAATCTACATTCAGCATGACTTGACATATGTTAACTTGTCCTTGAACAAAACACACCTAATTCAAAGTAACAAATGATCTACTCTTAAGAATGCTAATTAGCCAGCTTTAGATAACATGCCAGAAAAAAAAGAGGGGCTAAAACTTTCGGCACAGGCAATTACAGACTGCAGTACACAAATGCAAGTCCCTTAGAGCGGCGTCTCCCAGCTCTCAGCCCTTTCCAAGTCACTCTGGAAATGTTAAAAGTGTTTTGTGTGCAGCTTTTTAGCCACTAGGGGGCAGGGGATGCCCAGTTCATTCTGCACAGCTCCTTACACAAGTAAACATTTAAAATAAACAAATATTTTAAATGATCATAATTGTTTCAGAAGGCATCTTCTCACATAAGCAAGGTCATAAATCACTGTCAAGTAAAACTGAAGTAGCACCAAATCAATAACAAGAAACATTTTTATGGACTTTGAAACTTTAGAAAGCATTTGTATGTTCATTATCTAATGTAATCCTCAAATAAATTCCATGAAATAGTTATTATTTTCCCATTAGAAATTACCACATACTATGTCCTTAGTGACTGCCCAAGAAAAGCTGAAATCTTGAGTGTTACACCTATTAATGCCAAGGTCCCCGCCCCACCCCATGGGAATGCTGGATGCTAAAACTGACAGGGATTTTCAGCTCAAGATGGCAGACTAGGACACATTTACTTTCTGTTCCTTCTGAAACCATACTTAAATAAAAGTGTAGAAATACCAAAATTAATAAGCCAGTAAAAGCCAAGAGGTTGTGGAAGTCATCAACTACAGAAAGATTTCAACATATTTCGAGAAGGCAAAAAATGAAACCGAGTGATGAATAAAATAACTAAGGAAAGACTGTCCTAAGGAGGGTCTGCACAAAGCCAGTTAGCTTTCAGTGAGTTCTGGTTATAGCAAAGGGCAAGGAAAGAAGAGGAGCTGAAAAACAAGGAAATTAAAGTTATTTTAGGGAAAAAAGTTAATTGTATGAGCTCCAGAGACCACTCAGCCTGCTGCCATATCAATCCATGGATTACAATGGATTGTTGGTAAGCAAGACAAGAAAATAAGGAAGAAACAAAAATGAAGAGATTGTTCCTTACTGAACTCTTCTCAAATGAGATCAAGGAATTATGGTTAAATGCCACAGCTGTAAATCATTTCTGCTCCTAGAGAGGTCAGATAGGGCTTATGATATTTCTCGCTTTTTTCAGACATAATTTAGGTCTGAGAAAAACCTTTTGTGTCCTCCAATCTCAAATCTTCTTGGGGATGGAAGTCCAAATTTACTCTGACATACTATAAAAAGAATCTCAAGAGCAGAGGGCAAACTAATTTATAATATATGAATTATGTCCAGTGTTATTTTAAATAGATTTTAAACTAAAATATATAAATAAAGTTTCACTGATCAATACAATTCTGGGTTCTGAAACCTCTACATGTCACATGCCTGCTGTGTAACACACAATGTCAGCCCAGGAGAAAGAAAACACTCCAATGAAGTAAGCCAAAGAAACAAGATTCAAACTCGATAAAGCCATGTTAGACTAGGAGTTTTCAGTCCTATCCTATTCTTTTGAAGCTTCTACCTTGTGAATAATAACATGTCTCCCTTGTCCTAGACACCCAAGAGTGTGACTTCTCTCCTGGGCATAAGAATCTTTAGAATTATATATGGTAGTAAAGAGTGGACCCAGCTGACATGCTCACAGTGACCAAACTGTACTGACTGACTGAAGCTGACACAGGGCTCCACTATGAAGCTGCAATAAGTGATGTGTTTGCTTTCTCAACATGAATGAGCTGCCTTACTGAACACACTCCAGGAAGGCCACAGAAACAGGCTTCTAATCCATACAGAATAATGCACTGGTAAATTTCTTTCAGGAAAGCCCATGATTTATCTAGACTATCATCTTTACATATCTGGATCCTTCAAACTATACCAAAGGGAAAACCTCCGCTGGTGCTATGCTGACAACTGGTGGTCCTTAACCTGCCTCTTCTGAGATCAGAACCCAACGCAGCAGGTGATCAATTCATGAATTGAGCAAAAGAAAACCTACAGGGTAGGATATAGACTCATTATAGGTATGACACTTAGGGCTAAGTGCCATAAGGAGGACAAGAAAAGAACAGTAACACGTGAAGCATGTATGGCGGGGAGGCACCACAGCCCAGAGCAGGTTTGGGTCACATCCTGGCTAAGCCATTACCATCTGCACACCCTGAAGAACAGTCTAAGATTTAACTGTTGTACCAAATTTCTAAAAAGAAGTGAAGAAAGAGGCTTACCCGCCAGAAAAGGACGTGGTGGGGTGCAGCACCTGGCCAGGTGAGGGCTCTGCATTCCGGCTGGTGATGATGGCAGAGGAGCCGCGGCGGTGAAGCTGCTCCTGGCCTCGCAGAGAAGCTGGAGAGGTCCCCACAGGTGCTGGACCACCCCCGGGAGGGTGGGTGGCTCCTGCAGTCAGCTTTGCACAGGTCTCTGAGACCCAGGCAGGGAAGGGCCGGCAGATACACACGCAGGCACCAAGGGGGCTGCATGATGAGGAGCTAGATGGGATGAGCTCTGGAGAAGGAGGCCCCCACGGTCCTGAAGAGTCTCTGCACGGTGGCCCATCTGGTGCCAAACACCTGCCACCCACAGTGGGAGGTCTCAGCGGCTAGAGAGCCCGGGAGGGGTCGTGCACTGGGGCCCGCCCTTTGCCCCGGAATTTGCAGTTTCTCTGTGACACGTATACCATGGACGCGTCACAATTGCCAGGCTGAGTCCTCCTCCCTCCAGGGCGTGTTTGACCGCGAGAGGAGTAAGAAGCTAGGGAGACGCTCTCCCAGTTTCACATTCTATTCTCGGGTTATTTGGCGCACAATACGGGCAATTTACTGTGTAAACTTCTTTCTGGGCTCCGCCGCCGGCGCCCGCTGGGCCGGCGCTCGCTGGTTTTGCGCCCTCGGGGTGCCACCACATCTGGCCGGGGTCACCCCGCCGCCCCAGCTCCTGCTTTACAACCTGGTCGCAGGCTGCTCAACCAGGATCCAGTGCCCTCATCGTCCGGGTTTTACAGCATGCCGAAAAGGTGGTACCCAATCCAGCAGGCTGGGTACTCTCCCGTGTGGGCGGGCTACCCCTGGCGAACTTGAGGGAGCGGCCGAAGCAGCAGCCCGTCCTGTCCACTCGTAATTCCATGATGTTCGGACCTTCGAGAACCGTCAGAATTCCTCCACCGGGGCGCAAAATTACTCTCCTGCGTTCACTCCCTGAGCTACCTGTTCAGGTAGCCAAGGCTGGGAAGCCGGTACCAACCAGTCACCGCCCACTTCCTCGCGCAAAGGAGAGTAAGGCCATGGTCCAGGAAGATCAAAGGGAAGGCGTGACAGAGGAGGAAGGTCACACAGAGGCCGAAGGAGAGGACAACGGAAAGATGAGTCCGGACCGCAGCGGGGCTATGACAATGACACCTAGGCCCCAGGAGACCGGCGGGCTCCTCCCGCCCCTCCACTGCCCTCCCGAGCCTCCAAACCTCCTTCCGGGGCACCCAGGAGGCAACTTCAGTGAGAAAGCCCAGGTGTCTCGGACGAAGTCTTCCTCCCAAAGCCCCGCCATCTGCTCAGACGGCACTGCTGGAGACGGCCGGCCTCCCTCGCAGCCTGGCCCCCTGGCCACGGTGCTCTCTGCCCCAAGTCCGCGCTGCAGCCTGCTGCCCGAGAGGCCAGGAGAAGTGGTGCTGGGTGAAGACCACCAACCCGGCTGCCCAGAGTCACCGATGTCCGGGAAGGCGCTGCAGCGTGAGCCACCTTCAGACACCCCGCGGAGAAGCTCTTCTCCCCTGGGAGCCGCCGGCAGTGGGCGCCCCCGCAAGAGGACGATGCCCCCGCCGCTTTTTCTGCCACTGCCGCCCCCGCTGCCGCCACTGCCGCCCCCGCTGCCGCTGCTCTGGGGTCGCAGTGACCTTCCCCCGCCTCCGAAGCTTCCAGCCATGACTCGCGCCAAAACCCGGGGCACCCTGAAACAAAACAGGGACCGTCAGAGGAACAGAATCCTGAGGGATCCAAGGCAGGCCATGCGACGCCGCAGCGCCGCCCCGCCTGCCCCAGGGACCACAGGCTCCCTGCCTCCGGTCAGTCACACGTTGCAGGTCCCTCCTACCACCACCAACTTGGCCGACCTGTCCTCCAGATTCCCCAATCTGGCTGGCCTTCCACCTTGCCTGACACCTTATGTGGATCGGGTGGCAAGACACACAGCCCCCGTGGACTCTCATTCTGCTAGTCCTGCAGATGCTCTGCCTCCAGTTTCCAATCCCACTGTGGGAACTGCCCTCAAGGAGGATGCGGGCACTGCGTGTGCAGTCAGAGCAACACCACCTTCTATTTCTGACCTCTCCACACCCCTGAGCACCCCAACCCTCCCCTTCCAGCCACCCTCCGACAAAAATGAATCCCCAACACCCATGTGTGTAGATTCTCCCCCTCCCTCATACTTACTCACCCCTCTTCCAGACCGCCCCATCGCTCCCCCTGCTACAACTTCTACTGGGGTCCCTTTTACCACCACAGTCACAGCATCTCCAAGTGTAACCTTCCTGTCTCCTTCAGATCAGGACGTCACTGACATGGACACTACTCCCCCGGCTCATGCTGTAACCTTTCAGTCTCCCCCAGGTATTGGGGTGGAGCAGACACGCACTGCAGGGAGACCAGACACCACCAGCGCCATTTGTGCCGACGGTCTCCTGCCCTGCTTCAATCTTTAACTATGCCTTTCACTCCCAAACCAACCCTCACCCTACATTTGCAGCCACTGATGGGCAGCAGAGAGCCTCTGTTTTTCCCAAGCCCCCATCTGGGGATCCGGCTGCTGTCTTCCCCGGGCCCCCACCTGGGGGTCAGGCTGTCGTCTTCCGCGAGCCCCCACCCGAAGGTCAGGCTGCCGCCTTTCCCGTGCCCTCATCTGGGGCTCCGGCTGCCGCCTTCCCTGGGCCCCCACATGGTTATCAGGCTGCCGCCTTTCCCGGGCCCTCATCTGGGGCTCCGGATGCCGCCTTCCCCGGGCCCCCACCTGGGGGTCAGGCTGCTGCCTTTCCCGGGCCCTCATCTGGGGCTCCGGCTGGCGCCTTCCCCGGGCCACCACCTGGGTATCAGGCTGCCGCCTTTCCCGGGCCCCCATCTGGGGCTCCGGCTGGCGCCTTCCCTGGGCCCCCACCTGGGGGTCAGGCTGCTGCCTTTCCCGGGCCCTCATCTGGGGTTCCGGCTGGCGCCTTCCCGGGGCCCCCACCTGGGTATCAGGCTGCCGCCTTTCCCGGGCCCCCACCTGGGCCTCCGGCTGCCGCCTTTCCCGGGCCCTCACCTGGGGGTCAGGCTGCTACCTTTCCTGGGCCCTCATCTGGGGCTCCGGCTGGCGCCTTCCCCGGGCCCCCATCTGGGGCTCCGGCTGCCGCCTTTCCCGGGCCCCCACCTGGGACTCTGGTTAATGTCTCCCTTGGAACCCCATCTACGGCCTTGGGTCCTGTCTTCCCCAGCCCCACTGTGTAGGACTCCAGCCAGTGTCTTCCCCATCCCTCCATCTAGGGTTCTGCCCACTCTCTCCCCTAGCCCCCCATCTACAGCTTTTGGTCCTGTCTTCCCTGGCCCCCTCTCTAGGGCTTTGGCTCTTTCCCTCAGTCCCCAAATTATGGCTTTAGGTCCTGCCTCCCCCAGCCCCCCATCTATTGCTTCAGCTCCTGTTTTCCCCAAACCCCCATCTATGGCTTCGGCTCCTGCCTCCCCCAGCCCCCCACCTATGGCTTCGGCAGTTATCTATGCTTCAGCAGTCAGCATCTCTACAGATGTCAAACCAGTCTTTGACATCAAAGCTATGGATGCACCTCCTCCTCAGACTTTACTTTCTAGTCTACCTCTGACTCCAAGGACAACCACTACTCATACCACATGGCTCTTCCTGGTTCTGAGAACACAGCACCCAGTGGCAGCGATGCCTGGACCCGAGCCTCGACTTATTTACCTGTGGACGTGGTCAACAGAGGTACCCATGTTTCAAGTGAAGCTTGAAACCCAGAACTCACCATTGAACCCACATCTGGGGCCAACAACAGGAAGAAGCCTAACAAGTCTATTCCACTGGGAAACCCATTAGCCCTAGCACAAGATGAAAAGCTAACCTCTTCTGCAGTCCAGCCACCCAGAGGAAGGATAATGGATTCGGGTTTACCAGATCCCCTGTCTTCCACCACCACCATCAACATGCAGCTGCCCTCTGTCTACAGCTCAGGTATTTTCCCCAGGGATGTATCTGCTACTTCTGGTTTTGGAATGGATACCACAGTGCCCAGTCCTGGAGACAGTAGCTTGCTGTCTTGCTAGTACCACATGAGGCCCACTGTTGATGGGGCTGCAGCCTCTATGGCTGGTGGGAGTTTTGGGTTGGTGTGAATGCCCTAGGCCTCACTTATTCAGAAGCATCTGGCCCACCTCACTTTTGCACAGAACTGTGTGGGACACCCAGCACCACCTGTGTTCCTACTGTGGCCAGATCACCTTGGGCTCATCTCATTGCAGCTGGCTGCTGCAGTAGGAACAGCAAGCCCCCATCCCAGCATCCGGGCACGTATCTGGTTCCAACTTGAATCCAAACGCCTGGGGTCTCCTTCAGCCAAGTCCAGGTGGTAGAGTCACGGCAGGGGAAACCACCATCCTTATGGTTAGAGGTCGGGGTGTTACCACTTCCCATCACTGCACCCAGGACCCACATGAGTGTAGACAATCTACAGTTACAAATCCCATCACCATGAAGAAGAAATTTGTGTCAAGGGACAAGTCAATTTCAACTTTTCACTAGAACAACACTGCATCCATTGGATTTGCAACTGTGAGACCCACCCCTGGCTTGAAACCCACTAGAAGTTCCACCTGACTTCCAAACACAAGGGGTCCACCTGTCCAAGATCCAAGTGGTGGTGGTATAGGAGGGAACGTCATCATTCCCAGGAATGGAGGACCTGGTATCCACACTTCCCATCAGTACAACTGGGACCCACCTGGCCAATACACCATGGTGAACACATGGAAGGAGCCACATCTCATCTCGGATGGGAGGCCCCAGTGTCAGCACCTGCCACTGGGCTCGGAACTCACATATGCAAAGCACAGAGCGGGTGACGGGGGCCAGCACCTCACCCGCTGTGACTGGGTACACTTCTGCTGTCCCATTCACACAAAGCACCCAGGCCTCCCCAGCCCAAACCCACGTAGTACGATGGGGGATAGCACCATATATATTTAGAGAGGAACGTCTGCACTCAGAACTCCTGGGACCCCAACTCAGGGCACCCCTCTGACTTTGGAGGAGCACGATGTTGCCTTTAGCAGCAATGAGCCAAAGGACCACACGCTCAGCGATATGCACGGGTAGGTGTGTGTTGTATGTGCATGGGTGAGGAAGGTGGGTGTGTGTGTCGTGCAGGCTGAGAAGTATCTGAGCCCAGTTCAGAACTACATACCAGAATTGAGAAGTTCCATGTGGAGGATGGAAAGTAATCTGCATGTATCATCCACTATGCCATCCCTGGTTTGACTGTAAACTTGGCCGACCCAAACTTCTGGATATTTTCCCTACACTTGGAACTGGCAAGTTCTACTGCTGTCTTTAGCTGCTTCCTCTCCCCCTACCCATTTGCCTCAATGGACACTTATCTTTCCCAGCTTTATGGACAAATATGTATATAGGTAATTTATATATAAGTAAAAACTTATTCCTGTTAATCTACTACTGTTTGTGTGTCTTTACCCATTGATATATATGAGTCATGATGTGTTGAGGCAGACTTAAGGTTGCAAAATTTTCTGGGTCCCAGTGGCTGGGTTGTGGAGCTAGGCATACATTATGACCATGTGTGCTGACTTCTGAAATCTGCTTTGAGTGTAAGGAGTGACAGTCCAGGAAGAACTAAGGTCCAGAGGAGGGAGAGACAGGGCAGCTCATCCTTACTTCTCTATGTCTCTCTCTCTCCACCTGCACCACTCGAACCACACCAGAGGCCAGACAATCCCTGATGTGTGAAGAGGAAACACACTTTATGGTTTTCGTTTTTGAAAACGTTTAAATGTCTCTTTTGTGCATCTTCTGATCCAATTGAAACTTAGGCCAGTCATCTTTGTATGTTCCCACTTCACCCAGAGAGGATGGACTTTGTATCCAGGTTCATGTGTCTGGAGAAACAAAGGAAGAGTCCATGCCTGCTCTGTAATTGTTGAAAATTTAAGTTTACTTCAAGTTGATCATACTGCTTAAAGTATCAGAAAAGATTCTCTTCAATAACTGGCTTGGCTCTGAGATAGGCTGCTAAAATACCAAACATAAGAGGTATAACTGTGTCCAGTTCTTGCAGACCCTAGAGTTTTGCTGGGCCTCCAGGAGGTTCAATAAAGGCAAAACTCCTGACTCTCTGTAGCCTATCCTGTAGTCAGAGGGGAGAACAGAAATCAGTGTAAATTATCTGACAAGCTGGTGGTGTGGTTTAGTTGCTAAGTTGTGTCAGACTCTTTGCAACCCCAGGGACTGTAGCCCACCTGTAGGCTCCTCTGTCCACAGGATTTTCCAGGCAAGGATACTGGAGTGGGTTGCCATTTCCTTCTCCAGGGGGTCTTCCTGACCCAGAGATCGGGCCAGGTCTCCTGCATTACAGGTGGATTCTTTACTGACTGAGCCTCCAGGGAAGCCTAGTAACAAACGCAACCGAGATTGAGCAGTGTATGGGCAGAGAAACAAGGTGTTCCAGTTAAACAGTAGAACAGGATAAGTCTTACTGGGAAGGTGGAGTTTGAACAGTGTAGCGGGAGGGAACTGAGTCAGATACCTGAGGAAAAAGCATTCCAGATAATGGGAATAACCTCTGCAAGGCCCAGAAGAAGGACACCAATGTCCTAAGGGAAAAGCTAGTAAATAATGCGGCTGGAAGAAAGTCAGAAAGTGGGAAGGGAGAAGAGAAGAGGAAAGGAGGATGGAGAAGATGTGGATTGAATTGTGGCATCATCATTTATTGATTGTGTGATCACAAAGTTAATTCAACCTTCAAACGTTTCAGTGAAATCAGTGATTTTCCTATGGCCAATTTACCTCACACGAGTTTTGGAAGGATAAAATAACACAGGGAAATGAATTATAAGCCACTGTTATTATTCTACACATAAAGACAGATAGACAGACAGATATAGAGAGTTAAGACAATTTTTTTGTCCCCCTCCACAGATTCATATATTGAAGCCCTATCCCCTTATGTGTGATGGAATTAGGAGATGGAGTTTTTAGGAGGTAACTAGGTTTAGAAGAGGCCATGAGGGTAGAGCTGTCATGATAGGATTAGCTCTTATAAGAAACAGAAAAAACACGAAAGCTTTCTCTCTCCACCATGTGAGGAGGACACAGCAAGGAGATGGCCATCTACAAGCCAAAAATGGAGGACTCACCTGGAAGTGTTTCTGCCTTGCTCTTAAGACTTCCCAGAAGTGTGAAATGTCTCTTGTTTAAGCCACTTAGTCTATGCTATTCTGTTATAGCAGCCTGAGCAGACTAATACAGGCAGGTGAGTAGGGAAAGGATAACTGATAGCTACATAGATGGAGATAGAGCATGCGTATGTATGCTTAATGAATTACTTCAAATGTCCTCACCAGGCAATTCAAATAGGAGATTCCCATTTTAAAGGGAGCATAAAAGTGCTTGCTTTCATGAAGTATACAGATGGAAAAATACTGCAGCCTAAAAATGCACAGCACTGAGCCTAATGCAACATTTCTGAGATTAGTCCTGCAAAACAAAGAACACCATCACAGAGAGGCCGACAGCCTCCTCCCGGCACCCTGCCGCCTGATTCATTTACTCCAAGTTGTTCCTTCCGACTCCAGAGGATCAAAGCTCCTGTTGCCTGACTTCAGACACTCTCCTTCCCTACCAGAAGCAGGGTTGAAATACAGTTTGCTTCTAATAGTTCCACACCTTCTCTCGGCCATGCAGGACAACATCACCAGGGACAATTTTTAACTTTTAAAATTTATAATGCTTTTCATTAAAAAACAAAAATCCTTCAAAGCTGAAAACAACAATTCTGATAAGGCAAGCACTTAGCAAATGTATGAGATATAAAGATGATTTTGAATTTCATGTTTTAATGCATTTACACAGTTGAAGCTACATCTAAATAAATGGAAATATTGTTATGAAAATACTATGTGGACATGATAGCATCTCAAATACAGAAATTCAACTTTTCTAACCCCAGTTCCCCTCTCCAGAGACAGTTTTTGGCCACAGGAATGTTGCCTCCATAATTCTAGACATTATGTTTATCTGCTGTATCCATTGTAGATCCATTTTAGCACCCTAGCATGAGGCAGGAAGATAAACTCCTACCCCCACTACTTCTCATCCCTCCTCCCTCCAATACATCATATTCATTTCATCACTTCTGCTGCCTCTCTTCTGTAATGCCATGCAATTTTTGCTGGCTTTTATTGAAGGGAGAAGTAGTAGCCTAGTGGCTAAAAGCCTTGGTTCTGGAGATGGACCACTTGGCTTGGAAGCTTTGTTCTTCAGTATATTAGCTCTGCAATCCTGAGCAATTTACTCAACCTTCCTGGGCCTCTGTTTCCTCACCTGTATGATGAGGAACTGGATGATAACCACCACTGCGTGGAGTTGCTCGTGATGATGCAAATAATAACACATCTGCAGCCTTCAATGTCCAACACACGGAAGCTCTCAAGAAATATTAGCTATAGGACATAGCTACAGTACTCACTTTCACTCTAATCTCATCATTTTCTTTATGCCTGAGACTGCTTCTGCCCCCAGTTCTGTCTTTCCCCTTGTACAGCTCACCTTTGGGCAATAGCATGTTTGCTTTACCTGTGATGATAATATTTATAATTTGTTATGCAAACACAACAAAGTGTCCTGTGTTTTATTTACAGGTTGATGCTATGGGTTGAAAACCAGTAAGTTAAATTAACTAAGTTCTGCTCGGTCCTGGGGACAACAGAATGGTAGAACTGTATTTCCCTCTCTGTAGGTATGATGCTCCTACTTCTGTCTCTATCATCAACTGTTTAAACTCATGCTGTATTTCAGTTTGCTTTTTCCTTCAACTGCTATTTTCTCACAAAATGTCATCACTTCTCCTAAAATCTGACCCACCTTCTTTTGTTCTCTTGAACCATTTCCCCAGAATAAACTATTTTTAAAATGTTCAAAGGCAACACTGTTTCCTTGCCTGGATCCCCTCCTCTTTCAGAACCCTTGCCCCTCCCCCTCCTCAGTTTGAAGCTCTAAGACCAAAGGAAGCATAAGACCCTGAAAGAAAAGAGACCAAATTGCTTTCAGGTTAGACTGGAAATAACCACTAGTTACTGATCATGAAAACGGCATAATTCTGGCCCCATCACTCCTAATTTCCTTGCCTTGTGGGAGAGTTAACAATCTGGATTTCAACCAGTACTTCAGGTCATTATGAGCCAGGTAGTCCTTATTCCATACTGTGCCCAATACTGGTCTAGGCCACGAGTGAGATCTCACCTAGGGCCTCTTACATTTCTTAAGATTAGAAATTTTGTGTGGAACTTCAGGCTAAAACTCTCGTTATTATCAAGCAGGGCATTTTCCCCACATATACCTCTCAAGAATTAGCAGGCGGCTTGTGGAAGATTTGAGAATCCCAGACTCATGAATGCATGTCTTTCTTGTCGCCGATATTTTCTTCTCAGAGATCCAGAAACACCCTTGCCTATGCTGAGCCCACCCAGGCCCTCCCTGGACCGGGCGCTGCCGTCACCCAGGGTGACGAGAGGCGAGGGGCTGCCTGAGCAGCAGCTGACGCCTCACGTGAGACGGAGCCGGGCGCGGTCCCTCAGCAGCCCCGGGACAGGGGTGTCGCCCTCAGGCGCTCCTCTCAGGCCTGGAGAACGCCGCGGGTGCTAAGTGTTGGAGCCACAATGTGGACCTCCCGTATTTGCCCAAGGTGGAAAGGCTAGGAGAGACAGAAAAACAAAACAACCTTGAGAAACAGAACCAGGCTTGAAAAGTTCTCTCTCTGAGACAAGTGGCACTTTTGTCTTAAATTCACGCTAAGTTGGAGATCACACACCTTTGGTTTTTAAACTGGCAGATACTTGTTTTACAATGTTGTGTTGGTTTATGCCATACAACAAAGCAAATCAGTCATAATTATATATACATATATAATATATACGTTATATATAATATAAACATATAATTATCTATATCTGTATCTCCCCTTCCTCTTGAGCCTACCTCAGCCCTCCCCTCACTCCCCTCCAGGCCATCACAGAGTACCAGGCTGGGCTCTCCGGGTTATCCGGCAGCTTCCCACTAGTAGCTATTTCACACGTGATAGTGTCTATATGCCAATGCTACTTTGTGGCGACATGGATGAACCGAGACACTTTCTTAGAAGTAGGTTTTCAGAACATGGAGGAAAAATGAAAGCTTATGTCCAAAGAGATGGGGATGTGTGTGGGGGAGGCGGGGGGACAGTGAGATAAAGGGTGCAAAACATAAGCTCTGTCCATTTTTAATTTGCTGCTGGACTAGCCCAGGCTGTTGTACAGAAATCTGAAAACACTAAATGTGGTGAAATAGCCACATGGACAATTGCTCAAAAATACTTTTCTGTTCCCCTTGAAACAGAATGATTTTACTGATTTCATCAAATACATACCTCAAAGTGATGACAGAAAGTTGAGTAAGTTATGTGCTGGGAATTGCACTTATGATTATTAGCAAGCACAATTACAGTGCTTACACTATAACAAGTACTATTTTAAGTGCTTAGCAAGTGCTTAAGCCCATTTAATCCTCACAATTGCAATCTTAGGTAGGTATTATTTATAATACTGACTTATTTTTTTGAAACTGAGGCCCAGAGAGGTTAAAGAGCCTGTCCAATGTCGCACAGTAAGTAGATGGCAAAAACCCAGGATTAAAACAAACCATCTATACTTTCATCACTTTGCTATGTCACCTTATTACAAGTTATGTTTAGGGAAGGGACAAAAATGACAAGACTCAACCAGAAGGAAAAGGGAGAAATGAGAAAATGACTGATCCTAGAAGCTAGGCAGGGTTTAGGCTCAGGAATTTCTGGTGATGAGGTCTAGAAATAAGAATAAGAAATTTTGGGGCATATTAATTTGGGGTAGTATCTGAATCCATTGAGAAATGACTTTGTTTTCTTTAAAATTTATAAAGACCAGTTGGATGAAGAGTCATAAAGGAGAGGAAAAGAAGATGGTGGCTTAAGTAACGTCTTACTTAAGTAACCTCTTCCCTCTCGTTAGGACTTCCTGGGTAGCTCAGTTGGGAAACAGTCTGCCTGCAATGCAGGAGACCCCAGTTCGATTCCCGGGTCAGGAAGATCCCCTGAAGAAGGGAAACTGCCCACTCCAGTACTCTTGGGCTTCCCTCGTGGCTCAGTTGGCAAATAATCCGCCTGCAATGCAGGAGACCTGGGTTCGATCCCTTGGTTGGGAAGATCCCCTGGAGCAAGGTATGGCAACCCACTCCAGTATTCTTGCCTGGAGCCTCCCCATGGACAGAGGAGCCTGGGGGGCTATGGGGTCTCCAAAGAGTTGGACAAGACCGAGCAACTTTTACTTTCCTTCTAATTAATAAAGGTGAGAGGACCTGTGGAGAAGGACAGAGCTCTCTCTACTAGCTGTCCAGACATGTTACCAGGATGAACAAGGAGAAAAACGGCAACCACTGTACTGGATCTGATGATCCCGCAAAGCCAAGGATTCAGGTTTTTAAGAATGGCTTATGATGGCAAACCTGCTACATGCCGCTATTCCACTAAGTGTGCTTCCAGGCACACATCTTAACTGGGGTAATAGTTCCTAAGAGGTGCACATTTGTTCGGTACGGTTGCTGTAATATTACTACAAACTTGGTGGCTTAAAACGAAACACATTTTCTTACGGTTCTGGAAGACAGAGGTCCAAAACCAGTTTCACTGGACTGAAATCAGGAGTTGGTAGGACCATTCATGCCCCCTCTAGAGGCTCTAAGACAGAATCTGTTTTCTTGTCAGCATTCCTTGGTTTCTGGCTGCATCAATCCAAACCTAGCTTCATCATCACTTTCTCTTTGGAGTCAAATCTCCCTCTACCTCTCTCTCGTGAGGACACCAGTGATGACTGAGTGCCCATCCAGGTAACCCAGGAGAATCTTCCTATCAATAACCTTAATTTAATCCCATTGGCAAAATCCCTTCTGTCATTTAATGTGACATTCACAGGTTCTGGGCATTAGAATATGGATATTTAGGGACAAGGGTATTATTCAGTACACAACAAGGAAGATACAGTTATGTTTCTCGGTTGCAGGAAATGAAGTTTAGGAGAGCAATTTTTCCCAGGTTTTACAATCTCCAGAGTTGAGGTTTAAATCCTGGCAGTCAGAGTTTAGGACACACTCTAAACAATTTCAATCTGTGTCCTTAACTACTGCATACTACTTGGTTAAGAGTCACACACAGGTATCAAGACCCAATTGAATAAAACATGATGTACTGTCTCATCTTTCACTTGTGTATTTCTGAATCTGGCCCAGCGCAGAAGAGTCCAGAAAATTGTTAAGCAGGGTTACTAAGAGAAAGCATTTCCTGTTTGATTTGCACTGAGTAATGAAAGGTTGCTATTTTTTTTTAATTGAATATGCCACCAAGTAGTGTTATCACCATTTTATATACTCAAACAACCAAACAACAACAAAAAGCTATGGATGCAAAGGTGTCAGGGTCATGTCTAAAGGCATCCTGCTGGAAAAAGAGCTGGGTACCAGATGCCGAGACCCGGATTCAGCCCATCCGTCCTGACTAAGCACCTATTCAGAGATTGTGACTCACCACCCAGCACCTGAGTCTTTATATCCCAGCTTCAAGATGGAAATTAGTTGAGGGATCACAGACACTTGTACTAATCACCAATTCATAATCTGCTAACCCCTTCCTTTGTGGGAGAGAACCTGACATTTCTAAAATCCTTTTCTGCCTGAGAGCGAGCAGAGCTGCCCTTGCTCCTCTGGCCATGACCTACTGTGCTTTGAAAAGGAGATTTGGCAAGTGCAGCTGCAAACACATCTCCAATATCACACATCTATGGAAAATTCCAACCAGGTTTTAGGCCCAGTCACATTACATTTTTCTGAGGATCAGTAATGATTTGCTGCCGGGGTCCAGCCTCGGCAGGATCCAGGGGATACCCTCAGGATGAACGGCGTCGGCGAGAGAGAGAGAGAGAGAGAGAGAGAGAGAGAGAGAGAGAGACGAGAGACTAGCATTGATAGGGCCAAGTCTGCGAGAGAGAGAGAGAGAGAGAGAGAGAGAGAGAGAGAGAGAGAGAGAGAGAGAGAGAGAGAGAGAGAGAGAGAGAGAGAGAGAGAATGACCAGACGCGGGTGCAGAGAGTCTGGAAGAGTCTGGCAATGCTTTATTTTTTACCATAGCTTTTATACCCTAAGTTTGTACATTTCTAAGGGGAAGATAGTTTAACATTACGTCAGCTTGTCCTTCACAAAACCAGGGTGTTTTCTGCATACTTCTTTGTTTATGAGGGTCTTGTACATTATCTTCTGGCCTTGGGGCCTATTGACATTTTATGACCTAGGTGAATGCAAAGCTGTTTTCCGTAATCTATTCTTTAATGAACACAAAGGTCAATCCTTTTGCAGAAGTTATCAGTTAAATTTATCTAAAAGGTTTACCACACAAAGACTCTGCAGCTCCAGTGAGGCAGCCCCTGTTTAGCATTCCTGGTTAAAATTAACAAATTTAAACTCTTATTTTTCTAAATCTTTAACTATAACCACTTTTAGAATAATATTTTTATGTTCTCTCATAGGGCTTCCTCACCCCCGAAGGGCTCTGTGCCTACTAAAGACTTTAGGTGATCAGGTTCTTTATGCTGTTTTATGATTAGGATATTATAAGCAATCATGCATATTAGTACCAAGGACCTAAACGCATTTGCCAAACAAACTAAAATACCAGCAAAGGAGTTTAAATTAAAACACTCCTTTCACCCTAAATAATCTCATAAAATACCACCACCTGGGAAACTTATTGATTAAAATTCTAAATTGATTCTTATTTGGGAAGAGATCGGGGAAGGCCTTCCTGCCTGTGTCAGAGAAATTAGGGAGTAGTCCATTGAGGCAGGCATCAGAAAGACAGATATCATCTTTAAGGTGAGAGCCGGGGGCAGCTTTCCAAAACCCCTGAAAACCTGATTCGCCTTGCCCGTCAGGTTTTCTCCCCTATGGCCTCTTTAGGGGTAGGGTCTCGTGTGTTGGCTCCCGGCAATTTGCTGAGGATCAGTAATGCTCTCCGTATGCTAGCTGACAAGGGCATGATCTCTGTGCTTATTATATTCCATTTGTCAGTTCCTCTCTGACACAGTTGTCCGCAGGATTCCTTAGGAATATTTGAGTTATTTAGGCACTATTTCAGGAGTTGCTCCTGCCTGTATCCTCTCATTTCTTAATCAACAATTCCCAATAAGTAATTCAGCTGAGGTAGGTTATGAGAGGCATTCTTCCCTACTCCATGTGAATCTACACCCTGGACATCTGAATCTTCATGCCCTGTAAGTTTCAGATATGTGACATCTCATCCTCCCCATCATCACTATTTTCAGGAGTCAGGACCACAACGGTGACTGGCAAGTTCATCAACCTTTCCATTTCTTTCCCTCTTGATTGTTTCAGAGTGATTGGCGAGAGACTGTGCGTTTCGATTTTTTGAAAAGCTCAGTGGTCCAGAGACAATACTAGAATTCGGCCCTGGAGAAACACACATTCTGCTCATTGTTCTCTCTCTCTTATAGAACAGAAAAGAGACTCACCCATCACACAGTTACGCAAGGTTTACCTGCGTGCACTGCTAAGGATTTGGATAAGACTGCTAATACTCCGTGTTTCCTACAGGAAGATACTTTGCATTCCATAAAATTAAATCCACACCATATGAGAAATTTAGTCTAACCTCTTATCTATTGATTCATGAGGTTTGGCTCACTGAGATTTCCCCCTCATTCTACGGTGAAAAAAGGGAATTGCTGGCCAAAGACATCATCAAATGTTTATGTTTCCAAGTTTGCCAGTTATCTTTAACTCTATTTGGGTTGCCTTTTGCTATGCAGAATTCTTTCATTTTTCTGAAGTCAAAGCAACTCTCTTTTTCCTTTATATCTCAATTTCACACTCCGCTTAGAGAAAGACTTCCTCATAACAAGATACAAATTCTCATCCTACAGGCCTCTAGGTATTTGTTTCTTACCATGGGACATTACTCAACATATGCTATACAGGCAGTTCTCACTCTGAACAGTTTGCTCATGCATGAATTTCAGTTCAGTTCAGTTCAGTCGCTCAGTCATGTCCGATTCTTTGCAATCCCATGGACTGCAGCACGCCAGGCCTCCCTGTCCATCACCAACTCCCAGAGTCCACCCCAACCCATGTCCATCGAGTTGGTGATGCCATCCAACCATCTCATCCTCTGTCGTCCCCTTCTCCTCCTGCCCTCAGTCTTTCCCAGCATCAGGGTCTTTTCAAATGAGTCAGCTCTTCGCATGAGGTGGCCAAAGTATTGGCGTTTCAGCTTCAACATCAGTCCTTCCAAAGGACACCCAGGACTGATCTCCTTTAGGATGGACTGGTTGGATCTCCTTGCAGTCCAAGGGACTCTCAAGAGTCTTCTCCAACACCACAGTTCAAAAGCATCAGTTCTTCTGCACTCAACTTTCTTTACAGTCCAACTCTCACATCCATACATTACAGTTATTTAATTAAATAATGCCTATCCCACAACAGAACAAACAAATTTCAGATACCGGCATGTATTAACTGTGAGGAAGTGCCAAACTTCACAGCTGTTATCAAGTTCACAAACCACCACGGTGATGATAGATGTATATCACAATTAGAGAACAGTCAGGCCCCATCTTTCAAAGTCTCTGGGCTAATTTGGCCTTGGAGTACAGAATGAAACAGGGCAAAGGCTAACAGAGCTTTGCCAAGAGAACACACTGGTCAGAGCAAACACCCTCTTCAAACAACACAAGAGAAGCCTCTACCCATGGACTTCACCAGATGGTCAATACCAAAATCAGACTGATTATATTCTTCACAGCCAAAGATGGAGAAGCTCTATACAGTCAGCAAAAACAAGACCAGCAGCTGACTCTGGCACAGATCATGAACTCCTTATTGCCAAGTTCAGACTGAAATTGGACAAAGTAGGAAAAACCACTAGACCATCCAGGTGTGACCTAAATAAAATCCCTTAGAATTATATAGTGGAAGTGACAAATAGATTCAAGGGATTCGATCTGATAGTGGCTGTAGAACTATGGATAGAGGTCTGTGACATTGCAGGGAAGGCAGTGATCAAGAACATCAACAAGAAAAAAACGCAAAAGGCAAAATGGCTGTCTAGGAAGGCCTTACAAACAGCTATGAAAAGAAGTGAAAGACAAAGGAGAAAAGGAAAGATATCCCCATTTGAATACAGAATTCCAAAGAATAGCAAGGAGAGATAAGAAAACCTTCCTCAGTGATCAATGCAAATAAATAGAGGAAAACAATAGAATGGGAAAGACTAGAGATCTCTTCAAGAAAATTAGAGATATCAAGGGAACTTTTCATGCAAAGATGTTATAAACAGTGACACATCCCAGAAAAGTCAAGTCAGAAGCACTTCTAGAATAGTGATGTGAGGAACTCTGTGGATCCTCTTCCCAATAAAAAACAAATGATCAAAGTATGGAAAACAATTTAAATATGTCTGGAAGCCATCCTAAGGTCATATAACAAATGGAGAAATACTTATTCAAGAAAATCTGCTAACTTTTAGAAGAACAGAGTCAGTGCCATCTGAACCATGCCTTGCCCCCTTCCTTTCCCAGGTATAGTGACAGGAGGTCTAATCTAGGCTTGGGAAGTTAAGAAGATGGAGTAAGTCTTTCATGACAGTCCAAGCCTAGGGTTATGGTATCTGCCAAGAGGAGCAGACCACCTATTTCTCATCCCTTCCTCTCCCAGCTTCATGTGGCTAAAGCTCTATTTCAGGCAAAAATGACTGAGAAGGTAGAGGCTCTCTTCCTCTACCTGGGCCTTGTTGTAGGACAAAAGTTCCACAGCAGCCATGACAGGCTGAGAATACTAGACCTTAAGCATCCTCGTCTTAGTACACGAGTATAGCTGAGGTTCCATGTTAGGAGGAGAAAGCCAAGACGACCATACAGTATCTTTGCCTAGAACTCTGCTCATAGAACATGGGTGTCTCTGCAAGAGAAACAGGGTGCTGTCCTCACCTTAAACTCTGAAGCAGTAGCAGGTACATTCTGCCCGGGAAGAAGAGGAAGCCTAAAAGCACAGAGCACTCCATACTTCTCCTTAAGAGGACTCATCTTATATTGAATGGAGTGTGGAGAAGTTCAAGCCTAAGGACACTGGAATCACCAGTGGTGATTTTGGTGATAAGTAAATTAGTTGGGGCTTATAGCTCTGTAACAGCAATACGAGAAAAGGCAGAACAGCTAGAAGGTTAGTAGAAATAACTGAGGAAAGAAGTAGCAGGGTCCTCCTGGGGGTGGCGGAAGCCTTAAAATGTGACCTCAAAGACAACTCCTACAGAAGTTGTAGAAGCACTGGAATCAGATTGTTTCTGTTCAAGCAGAATCAGATCAGACTTCAGAGTAATTTATTTACCAGGGTGTTGTCAAAACAATAGAGCAATCAGCTAGAAATTAGCATAGGCTGACTGTGGCATCTGATACCAATGCAGATATGCCATCTGCAACTAAAGCAGTATCCTCAAAGGGAGTTCACTGAAAGAGATAATCAAAGAGGACAGAGATAAAACCATTTTAACCCAGTGGGGTAGGAGGAGTCATACTCAAGCCTGCACTCTCTAAGCTCAACATTAAGGGTTGCACATTTGGGGAAAAACTAATTTCACTCAGCTAAAACAAGCAACTAACTAGAAAATAAATGCCAACAAACAAGTAGACTAGTTAACAATGATAGCCCTAGAAATAGGGAGTTAGTATCAGAACTGCTACAATGTATTATCAAATATCCAGTTTGGAACTAAAAAAGTACCAACTATGAGAAAGGCAAATAAACAAGAAAGCATAGTTTCAGGATTTAAAAGAACAGGCAAAGGAAACTGCATTTTAGAGAGCCCAAATGTACTTTGAGGAGAGAAACTCTAAAGTAGCTATTACAAATACCTTCAAAGAACTAAAGAAAGTCACACTTACAGAATTAAAGGAAGATATGATGATAATGTCTCATCTATTAGAAAAGATCAATGAAAAATAGAAATGATAAGTTGAACCAAAAGGAAACTCTGGAGTTCAAAAAGCCCAATAACCAAACAAAAATTCTGCTTCAGGGGTCAACAGGAAATGGGAGTTAGGAGAAGAATAAACCAGTAAACACGAAGACAGGTTGATAGAGATCACAGAATCTGAGAGCAGAAAAAAAATAAGAATGAGGAACAATGAAGAGAGCCTTGGAGAAACGTAGGACACTATTGAGCATACTAATGTACGGATCCATTCTGCATGGATTCTGCATTTGCAAATTTGACGACTTGCAAAATGTGTTTGTAACCCCCCAAACGGACACTCAGCGCAAGTTCACAGTCATTTACAAACTTATATAAAAAGTAATGAATCATCTGAGTCACCCAAAACATGTTCTAACTGAGGTCAAATCAGGCAACACACTGCCCTGTCATTTCAGCTCTCACACGGAACAAGTTTCTTTTCTGACGTATACTTAGTGTCAAGTTTTTCATGTTCTTGTGCTTTTTTTGTGATTTTGCTATTTTAAATGGCCTCAAGTGTAGTGAAGTGCTGTCTACAAGCACAAGACGGCTGTGATGGGCTTTTTAGGAAAAAAGGTGTGTTAGATAAGCTTCATTCAAGCATGACTTATAGTGCTGCTCACTATGAGTTCAATGTAACAAATCAACAATACTTTACATTCAGGAAAAAGAAGAGGGGATTTGTTTTGTATGTGACACTGCTCCATAAAGTGCTAAGGTAATATCCATAGTATGTGATGAAGCTACGGAAAGGTAGAGTTTTACAGATAAACTTTTCAGATAACTTGTAGATTTGTGAGTTGATGAACAATTTTTTAAAAATGCAGTGTACAGATTGCTTTGAGGCTGAATTCCAAAGAATTTTATGGTCAAACAGTTAATGAAAACACGACCAATTCCTTACAAAGTCTTCTAAAAAACAGAAGAGGACAGAATACTTCTCAACTCATTCTATTATTTCAATTTACCCTGATGCCAAAACTGGACAAACACAAGAAATACCCATACATAATTTGAGATAATGTGGGTGTGGGATTTGATCTATTCTCAAGAATGAGGACTATTTCTGGCTTAGAAGTGAACCACAGTTCTGATGATAATAATTCATATTAGTATGTGTCTGTGTTGTAGTGCTCAATTGTTTAATCTTCAGTCTTAAATATTGTTTCATGGCTGCAATTCCATCAAACAATATGTATATAATAAATTACCTGCCCCCCAATAGAGAAGAAAATCTTAAACAGCTGCAGTGATTATTATCAGAAACTTTATATGCAGCCATAACATCAAACAGTGCTGCTGGTGTTTAGTCGTTCAATCATGTCCTACTCTTTGTGCCCTGAAGGACCGCAGAATGCTTCCCTGCTCTTCACTATCGCCCAGAGTCTGCTCAGACTCCTTGAACTGGTGACGCCGTTCAACTGTCTCATCCTCTCTGGTCTCCTACTCCTCCGGTACTCAGTCCTTCTCAGCATCAGGGTCTTTCCCAAAGAGCTGGATAGCTCAAACAGTGATACATATATAATTTATCATGTGATCAGATGATAATAGTCTTCTTCAGCCAAAGCTGATAAATCACAAAAACGAAGGACTGAAACCTGATGCCAAAATAATTTTCTCTTCCTGTGTTAAACAATACAGAGACTGAGCAAACTTCCTCTGACTATGTTAAACAATACTGAGAATAAGCAAAGTAAAATTAGGTTTTTGCTCCAGGGAATACTCCCTCCTAGAAGAGAAGGCTGAGCAAATAAGAGCAGTTGACTTGTGGAGACGAGACTTATTTGTCACACCGTACTTCAAAACCCTCACTTCCCTGTACGTGCCAACCCAAAGCAGTTACAGCATAAACTCTGCCCGGTCCCAGCTGGTTCCCTCTCTTGCAAGATTCACCTGAAAATTACTCTCTAAAATTCTAAAACCATGCAACTATTCCCCACCTCCCCGGTTTTCCCCTTCAGAGATGTTACCAAGAGTGTGACAGCTATAGTGTATTTTCCCTTATTGCAATATGTCAAATAAATTTAGCTTTACTGGATTCAGGATTTTCTGTTGATCTTTAGGGGCTGTTGGCACACCCCTTAAGATTTTTATATTCTATTGGACAGTGAGTTTTTAAAGACAGGCTCTTATACTCTACTCTCCAAGTATATGTCAGAAAGTACCTCCCAAAAGAATGACTGCATTCACCAGGCAGTTAAGAGAAACCTATGAAACTGAAACACTGCCTTTTATTTTAAAAATAACTATAGTGGAAGAACAAATGCACTACAGTCTCATGCTTTAGAGACTAAAAATAATAGTATGTTTTTCATTGCTTTCTAATTAGTGTAGAAATTATCTAAAATGGAAAAATGAAACTCAGAGGATCATATCAGCCTAGAGAAGCAGTAAAATTTGCCACATTTTATAAAGACAGCATTTTAAAGAGAAAAACAGAGGAACATGTAGAAGGGCTTTGAACTAAATCATTCACAATATGATAAGTAATCTACTCCTAAAAGAGGTTTAAAGGTATTTGACAGTATGGGAATGTACTTATTTATTCAATAAATATGTTTTAAAAAAATTTTTTTTTAATAAATATGTTTTAATAACTACTATAGGTTGAGTCAAGTTTTTGGAACTGGTGCATAATGGTTAACAAAGCGAATGTTCTCTAAATACATGGGACTTGTATTCTAGTTGTAAGAAGGCAAATCTTTCAGAAGTTAATGCATACATAAATATAGAATTAACCACTTGCGGGAGGAAATACAAAAGTGAAATTTCAAGTATCTTACATAATGGAAATAATAGATGACAGGAATGAGATATGTTTCATCGATCTTAAATAAAACAACACACTCGATCTGAGGAGGAAGGACTGAGACCATGTGAAACTCAGTGCTCCACGGGGCCACAGAGAGCTGGACAAAACTGAGCCCACGACGCACAGGAGACACAGCTCAGCGCCCGAAGCTCTGTTTCCACACGGCGTCTCCAGAAGCGTCAGACAGAGTGACTCTGAGAGAAGCTGCAGCTGGGACTGGTTATGGAACCCTAACAGAGAGCAGCTACTGCAGGAGACAGCATTCTAACTCACTGACTGCACTGGGCATTTTCAGTAAACACACATCACAATGCTTACCTAGAATGTACAGGACATAACCTGGTCTGCATTAATACATTTAGGTATCTAAACTCCAAAAGAACACACAAGTGGGATAAAAATCACTTAAGCATGAAACATACACACTTACCCAATCATAATTCAGTACTAAATAAAGAGTTTGAGTTGTCTCAAGGCCCTCTGTGCTGAACTAATTCTTAGAAAAGCACATTTTCCCAAGTCTGAGTCAGGAAGAAATACAAAATAGGAACAGGCCAATTGCCAGTAATGAAACAGAACAGATAATTTAAAAACTGCACCCAAAACAAAATGCCAAGACTAGATAGCTTTTACAGGTGAATTCTACCAAACAGAGAAAAGTTGTCATCTATACTTTTCAAGTAGACTCAAACACTGTTAGCCCACAGGCCATACTTTGAGCAACAAGTGTGTAGGGACTATAGCGATAGCTATGTGTAAGCCAGTGTCAGTCTCCAAGGAATTTCAATAGCAATCAGCAGGAAATGATTGAGCAGGTCTGCAAATCATTTTCGACTCTTCCTGCAGAGGTCTTAATCTTCACTGGGAACATGCAGGTACCCAGAGTCTCTGTCCTGGTCTAAGTAAGGCAGACCAGAGGAAACAGGCTTTACGTAGCGCAAGCTCAACCACCATAAACGCTGCGGATGAGGTCGGCAAGAGTCGGCTTTTTCTGTTTGTTTTCGTTTTATTCATCTATATATGCACAGTCTCTGAAACAGAACCTTCCTTTAATAAGAGTTCAATAAGTGTTTGTTGAATTAGATTGGAAGTAAATGAAATCTTTCTGGTCTTATTTTCTAGTTCACCTTAAATATTAAGACGTCTAGTGACATATGGGCTGATTCTCAAAGAGTGTATTTGCTGGAATTATGCTTTCAGATTCTTGCTGTTCATACAGATAAGAAATGGCTCAATATCTTTACTAACTTGAATTCAGCAGCTTACTCTTACTGGGTTTCTGACATCAGAAATACCTAACTTGACTACTTTTCAAAATCATAACATGGATAAATCTAAAGAGCTTTTCTATTTAGTATATCATGATCATAAAATTCTTGTTGGAAAGATTATTTATTAACAATCCAGCAGCACTCGGTAACCACATTAACACGTCTTAATAAAAAGTATAATTAAATAAGATTTTAATGATGCTAGTATCTCCTTAGAATTTTTAATGTGATAGAAAACTCAGTGCCCTGAGTTTATCATGGAAGCCTAGATTAAAAGCCTAGCTGTCTCATTCTTCAGCAGTGTAGACCCTCTGTAAAATAAGAAAACAAACATTATATATATGCATATATATTGGTCAGGGTCCGAGTGTCTGACACAGATCTCTTGAACTTGTAGAGAGAGATACTATCATTACTCTTTGACCCAAGTTCCTGACACAAAGCTCTTGAGACTTTCGTTAATTTACTGAGTGATGGGACCATCTGACACAGAGCTCCTAAATCCTCTGTGATTTCCTAGGTGATAGGAATATCTTTCTGTTCTCTTGGATGGAGGATGGTCACCAGAAAGAGCAAGCTGGGAGCAGAACTTTGGGACTTTTGGTCCCATCTCCTATTCTCCAGGAAGGGAAAAGTTTGGAAGTGCAGTTTGTGATCATGCTAACATTAGGAATCCTCCATAAAAACCTTAAAAGTACTGGGTTCAGAGTATTTCCCCGTTAGTGAACACACCTACGTGCCTGGAGGACAGCGCATTTCAATTATAAAAGGTAGACTCTTGCACTCAAGACCTTTCCAGACCTCATCCTATGTATCTCTTCATCCAGCTTTTCATTTGTAACCTTTATAAAATATAAAATCAGTGAACTGTTTTCCTGAGCTCTATGAGCTGCTCGATCAAATTACTGAATCCAGGGAGGGTACTGTGGGAACCTCCAATTTGCAGCCAAGTTGGTCAGAAATTTTAGGCAACCCGAGGATCTACTACTAGTGATTAGTATCTGAAGTTAGGGGTTGGGGGAG
This sequence comes from Muntiacus reevesi, assembly GCF_963930625.1. Lineage (NCBI taxonomy): Eukaryota > Metazoa > Chordata > Mammalia > Artiodactyla > Cervidae > Muntiacus > Muntiacus reevesi. Next base: position 709,110 of record NC_089252.1, on the reverse strand, counting down.
GGGCAGTCTCACAACCCTTAACCAGCAGCCTCTATGCTACCGCTGGTTAGTGTCAGAACTGAATAAAGGATATCAAGCTGGTGTTGGAGATTCAGCGTGGGAAAAATCCCAGACATCTGGTGTCAGAAATCTTATGAACGAGTTGGCCTCTGCTGCTGTTGTTGCTATTTAGTCGCTAAGTCATGTTGAACTGTTTAGAGATACCACCAGGTTCCTCTGCCCATGGGATTTTTCAGGCAAGTACACTGGATTGTGCTGTCATTTCCTTCTCCAGGAGATCTTCCCGACCCAGGGACTGAACCTTCAGCTCCTGCCGTGTCTCCTGCATTATCAGTGGGTTCTTCACTGCTGGGCCACCAAGGAAGCGCTCAACACCCACATATCAAGTGGAAATCACAGCTCACTTGAGACTCTCATGTCAAGCAAAAATAATCACAAAAGTCATTCTAAAAGTCAACAGATGTAAAGAGTATACCAAACTCAGGGGGGTGGCACAGGAGTCAAAGCTTTTTTTTTTTTTTTTTTTTAGCTTGCAAAGCACTTTAACATTCGTTATCCTGTTTGAATTACCCTAAGAGCATTTTCTAGTGCCAGTGTAAGGGAAGGAACAATATGAACAACCCTCTTTATTTGTAAATATACACATACAAGCATACCTCATTTGACTGTGCTTAGTTTATCAAGCTTCACATACATTGTGGTTTTCACATATTGAAGGTTTGTGGAAAGACTGCGTTGTCAAATGATGGTTAGCATTTTTTAGCAATAAAGTATTTTCAACTGAGGTATGTACTTTTTTAGACATAATACTGTTGCACACTAGACTACAGTATAGTGTAAGCATAACTTTTTTGTGCACTCAAGAGACCAAAAAAATTCATGTGACTCACTTTATCATATTTGCTTTACTGCAGTGGTCTGGAACTGAACCTACAGAATCTCTGAGATATGCCTATATATAAATACACTGAAGCCCTAAAATCCTAAGGCTAAGGGCAGAGGACTTCTCTTTGAGAATTATAGCATTTTGGTGTTTTGAAACATGTGAGCAATGCCTTGTAATTAATTTTCCCACCATCACTATTTTATGTTTAAAAGCTTTAATGTGTGCCCAGATTTCTAAGTTCAATAAACAAATAATATATTCTAAAAAGAAATGGCCCTGAGACAAAAACTGCTTGCCAGTTTGTTTTCTATGATTGATATCTATTGACAAATATGCCAATGGTTGTGCTAATCAATGTCATTTCAAATTTGTATCCTTCCATTCTCAAACACAGACTAGAGTAGACATTTTATTCATATAAATGGAATCTTTTCAAGTACTTTTAAACTTGAAATCATAGGACTTATAATAGTGAGAAATCTACAGTTTAAGTAATTATAACACAATTCATTGAAAACTTTTTTTGAGAAACTCAATTTTTTGAAATGTTAGTGTGAGAATCATATAAATCAAGCTCCCCTCTCCTGTAGAATTTTGGCCTGGAGTTTTTAGTAATTATTTCAGGAAATATGATAAGTGAGAGAAAGTATAAACACATTTCACAGAACTTCTTATATATATGGCATTATAGTATATCAAACTAAGAAAACGATTCTGCAACAATAAGCAATAGTCTTATGACTTGAGATATGCTTACAGATCATTTCCGATCAAGTATGTAATATTTAGTATTTTGATAACAAGAATGGTATAAGACCATCTCTGTTCCTCTCTTAAAATGGAAAATAAAATATTATACATGTCTCCTTCTTATTTCTGTATAATGCTTCCCCCGCATGCATTGCGGAGCCACAACCTGACATGAAAGTTTATGACAGAGTGAGATTGTAAAAATATATTTTTTATCTGAGACAATTTTGCAATAAAAGCACATTTCAGTCCTTTAAAATAACAGTCGACAAGATTTGCTGTATCAAATGTAAGTGCCACACCTCAGTCAGTGGTTAAGATTTCAAACAAACCCCAGCCGCTAAGCTGAAATTGGCTTTTAAAATCTTTAAGTTAGTTTGTTCCCAGATGAACATTTTTTTTTTTACATGAAAAACCACACTTATCATACAGCTTGCAAATTCTCTGGTTTCCATTTACCCATTTTATTATCTTTTTATTACTGACAGAGACAGGAGCCAGGTCCAGAAACCAAAAGTAAGTAGACAATATTGTGAATATTAATGCAAGGTGGCAGCTCTTATTTTTCACCATCCCATCCTATTTTTCCTTGGAACCAATTTGTACAAAATGTATTTAAAAATCAGAAAGTTAAAGACAACCAATTTTCAACTCATTGACCTACAAATTTGTCTTTGATTGCAGGGGACTTCTGTTGTAGCAGGGAGATTAGGAGTGGGTGCTTGAAAGTTCAGGACCCTTGGGGAGGGTGTAATCACGGCTGACAATGCACCCGAGCCGTTTTATGTCTGGGGTAGAAATTGGAGGACATCTAGCCAGTTTATGAGTCCCAAGAGAGGGGGCAACGGATGTCCATAACCGTAACACCTCACTCTGTGGGGAGCCTGTCTAGTTCTTGGCAAGAATTTTAAGCTTCATTTTTCCTGGATAGCGTTCCCTTCTCTCTTTTTCTTTCACTCTCTTGTCTAACTAAATAAAAGTAGACCTAAAAGTACATTCATACACACACACACACACACACACACACAGAAAAGAAAATTAAATGAAGAAAATCTCAACAAATTCGACCTTAGATTTGTTTCAGCTATTATGAACACTCAGACTTAGCACCCACTTTCTTTGCAAGTTTATCCCTAATAATGACCAATATTTGTGTACTGCCCTTAGGATTACCAAAGGCATTCACAAATGTAACATCTGCACAAGAAAAAGTTTCTGCAGCAGGAATATAGCTCCATCACGCAGATTGCAAATTTTAGTCTTGAAGATGGTTTTTTTGAAACAAAGTCCCTGAGATAGAAATTAAATCTACTTTTCCAGAATTCAAAGTCCAATGATCTTTTCTGTATACTAAATTGATATTTTCAACTTTGAAATGCTTATTAATTGTTTTAATATTGTATATAAAGAATAAATTAAAATTAGACTTCCTACATTCAGCATACTCAAAAAGGTAAACCTATACAGAGTATCCAAGGAGTAAAAATACCAAAACACACAGTGTAAAATCAGATAGAAGGTGGATGCCAAGGGTCCTCTGGTTCCCTTTCCTTTAAGAGTCCGACCAGCGAAACGAGAAGGGCTGGGACGCAGGGGAGGCGGCAAGCAGGAGACACTGCGCCCTCTGGTCCTGTCACTTGTGTGCTCCCTTGGGAAAATGTGGGACTCACTGAGTATGATTATTTCCAATAAACCCAAAGTGAAGACTACCCAAGTGCCCGTGAGTAGAAGGATGGATTAACAGATTGTGATTTACACAAACAAGAAGAAAACACAAGCAATGAAAAAGAATCATCTTCACTTCACCCAACAGTGAGGCTTTCTTAAATACGCTAATCAGCCACAAAAAAAAAAAAAAAAAAAAAAAAAAACAACAGCCAGACACCAAAGAATACACACTATATTACCAAATTTATATAAAATGCAATGCAGTCAAACTAGTCTCTAGGTTAAAGGAGGCGAGGAGCTGCTGAAAGGAACTAGTGCAGGGGGTATGGAGGGCTCCGCCTTCATCTGCATGATGGGTGCACAGTTGTGCTTTATTTGTCACAGTCTTTGAAATGAAACATTCATGATATTTGTACTTTCCTCTACATAGAATACACCTCAATAAAACTTGCAAAGGAAGGACATAGTTGGACCTTAAGACTGCATCTGTACCACCATGGATATCTTGGATTAACTAACTTGTAGGCTTTTTCAGGCTGAAGAACTTTGGAAAAGTGTGGGCTTTGGATCCATTTGCCTGAGTTACAAATCTCCACTGCACTGTGACACTCACTGGCAATGTGTTCTAAGGAAGTCCCCTAAACCCTCGGTTTCTCCAGTAAAGTTTTTATGGATTTGTGCCCCTCAACTCCCCAGTAGGGACAAACAGCATAAACAGGACAAAAACATAAACGTAAACCATATAAACTGAGAGACTGCAAACAAACTGATGGTATCATTCTTCCTCAGCCCTTAAATATCTTTGAGTTAGTGCTATCACTAGCAAAAAAAAAAAAAAGAAAAGAAAAAAAATCAAATTCTGTATTAGGAAGGTCTGGTAATAATTCAGTACGGCCAGCAACTCTCCACAGTTTAGTGCCTTCACACAACAGATGTTATTTCTGACACTTGAATGGCCAGGTGGGGTTTCCTCATTTAACGGCCTTCAGAAATCCTGTCCTCGGCTCAGTCTTTGGGATCCTCTCACTGTGTATTTGGAGAAAAGAGACCTTAGGAAAGGTGCATCTGTCCTTAACTGCTTTGGCCCTGAAGATGTGTGTGTTGCTCTCATTTACATTCATTTTAGGGGGAAGCAGCCACAGGGCCCCATCTCTCTGCAAACAAGCTCAGGAAAGTATGACTTTTCATTATCAGTCCATTAGCCACATCTGCCACATTGTCCTTATGTTCTCCTACACAAACTACAGGTAATTTCTGAGGCTCTATCAGTTAGGCATTTCACAACAAAGTCACAGAAATCCCAGGATCATTTGATCTACAAACGCATGTAACTTTGTGAAATATATATTCCAACTGGTTGACTTTAAACTCAATCTAAATACCAACGGATCTACTCACATTTCTGAGAGACAGCTTACATTCATTAACAAATGTTAGTTAGCCTGAGTCTCAACACCAAGGTGTCAGATCAGATCAATCTGAATTGAACACACTTTACTTTTTTGATCTTCAAGGTGAGAGATATCTTGGTGTTGTAGAAAGTACCCAGCACTGGTAACTGGGGTCATGATCCACCTTCTAAATTTATAATCAAATGTCAATATAATCAAATCTAGAGGGAATTCTTATATAGGACTTTTAAAAAATCTTCATAAACTTAAACCCACTGTAAATATTGTTCTCTAAAACTTTGGAAATGGAAGTTTTACTTTTACAATAGAAGGCTTATATAAGATACAGGACTTATTCCAAATCACAAACTTGGAACCAAAACTTGAGGCTCTATATTACCAGTCTAATATATATTTTCTTTCTTAGCAAAGCAGGAAAATGTCAAAAGGAAAAATGTAATAATGGTTGCATGTAGGAGACACTAATGATCAAGTTTAAGAAAAAATTTGATAAATCTGATAAGACTGTTTTACTGCCGAAATTCTCCCTGCTCCTTGATAGTTGACCCAAGTAGTACCAGGAACTGCAATTATATCAATAATCATCATAAACTGTATCTATTTCTCACTCTTCAATCTTTTTTTTGTACTTGCAGGCTTAGGATTGCAAAACATAAGGCAAAAGGTATCACTTTGAAGAGTTTTCATCATTATAACCTTTTGGTCCCAGGAAGTGGTTATTTCATTTTAATAGTCCTCTTTCTATATATATAGGTGTCTTATGCCTGAAATGAATTTTCAAGACTGTCTTTATGTGAAGTATTTGGCAATCCAAAAACTACTGTTTCTGAAAATATGTATAGACCAGGAATGAAGTGTTCCATTTTTACAATGAGATGCAGATTTCCCATTAAAAAGTAAAGCTTTCATCTCCAATGCTATCAAGGACAGTATTTGAGTTTTGGTGAATTAATTTAAGAGGCTATAGAAGTCCTATAAAAGAATTTTTGCTAGTCTATTTATTACTTACTGTTGATTATAAATTTGAGCATTACTATTAGTGTCCAGCTTGTGACTTTGAATAGTAGCAGATAAATATTGCTAACTGGTATTTAATCATTTTCAGTAACACTCTTTTCAATTAAACTTAATCTCATACACGTTTATACAATTTTACAATTTAATTATACAATTATCTCATACTATTTGTACAATTTGAGGGATCAATTATCAAAATGCATTGATACTATTTTTTTACTTGTCTCTATCTCAATCACCCTGTTTACTGTTTTAAGTGCCCTTTCTTCCTTAAAGCAAAACAGGACAAAAAAAAAAAAAAAGAAAGAAAGATAGATACAGGAGAAAATGTGGAGGTTATTTCAGGGCTGAAGTAAGATATGAAGAATTGTTCTAATCTTTCCTCCAGCTTTTAACAGTGTTTCAAACTCTATCAAGTAAGAATAGATGACTGTTATGCGATGTAGGGCATTGTGGGCCTGGGGTCTTCAATATTTCTCTAAGTTTGTAGATTTCATGGTCACAAGTAAGCACAAGTAGTTAATAAGTTCTATGCACCATCTTCGCTAACCCTACATACCTATGAACCGGCACAATGCCTAGTACATAATACTTGATTAAAAATTAATGAAGTATGGTTGGCAGCAGTTCCTCTATCTCTTGGCCAATCCTGACTTGTACATTCTTCTCTCAATATTATAGGTAAGCCAAATAAACAATCACCCTGAAAGCTCTTCAAATGGCTAAGAAAACTTCTGTCCCAAACTATACTGTCATCTGAAATTCCACTTTTGAGTTTCATTCATTTAGCTAAAAATGTCGGTCTTGTTAAAATGCAAAACAAATGCAGCAACACAGAGTCAATCACACTTGAATCCCTTTTAAATTATTTAAACTCATGACAGATGAATATCAGATTTGTTTTTCCCTAGTGCAGTCTGGCCAGAGGAGGGAGTCATTCTGTGGTCATAGAAGTAGGATGAGAAAAACCCAAGTCAGTAAGATGAGTTTAGATGAGTCAGAACAAAGAAACTTATCTCACACTGTTGCCTATAGATGAAATAATACTAAGAGCATACATATTATCTGATTATTACCAGTACTCATACATAATGAAAGTGAGATCCACTGCTGTGAACTAGTTAAAAGCTAATCATTGTCAGAGTCAAGGTTAGTTTCTAAGAGACTTGACTTTTAGTTTTGTGCTCCTTCTTTCAACTTTGATTACTTCTTTATAAATGCGAATCCTACTTCAAAGTAACCTAAACCTTATAAAATATTTTGGAAATTCAAAAGAACCTTAAAAGGAGTATCAACAAATTTCCTGCCTCTGTAATTTTCTATAGTATACATAAATAACTACTTAGGCTCCTTAAGAGTGATTTAATTTTCCAAACATGTAAACTATGATTAATTAAGTGTGAAGGTTTATGATTATGTAATTGGAATTTGGTTTAAAAATATTCTCCATCATTTTCATCAATACTAAATCAGCTAATTGAAATAATCATTGGGATCTACATCTATAGCAAAAAAGAAAAATCTGTATTGCTGCAAAAAAGAAAATATCTTTCCTCCTACTTCAAAAATGTATTCAATAAGGTAATTACTGCTAAATAAAAATTATACCATGTTCCATAATAGAGTGCTGAGGTCAACAGAGTCAAAATTAAGAATATCAGGCAATGCATTAGAGTTCTCGAGAGAAATGGGACCAATAGGGCATAAATATGTATATATGTGTGTTTATAACAATATATGTATATATTTATACACAAACACATTCATTACAGGGAATTAGCTCCCATGATTAGAGAGATGCAGAAGTCTCAGTATTTGCAGGGTGGTAAGTCAGAGCTGAAGACTCAAGCCTAAGTCCACAATTCTGAGAATCAGGAAAGCCAATGATGATGTTCCATTCTAAAAACTAGCAGGCTTGAGATCAGGAAGAGCTAATGTTTTAGTTCGAGTCTAAAGGCAGGAGCAAAGTCAGTGTCCCAGTTCAAAGGACACAAGTTGGCAGAATTCCCTCTTCACAGGGGAAGGTCAGCTTTTCTGTTCTATTTAGGCATTCAGATGATTAAATGAGGCCCACTCACATTAGGGGGGGCAATCTGGTTTACTCGATATGCCGATTTAAATTTTAATCTCATCCAAAAACACTCTTAGCAAATACTTGGTGTCTTAATCCACTTGGGCTGCTGTAACAAAACACTATAAATTGGACAATTTATAAATAACAGAACTTTCTCAGAGTTCTGAAAGTTGTACATCAAAAGATCGGAGTGATAACATGGTTGGCTGCTGACTTTTTCTGGGTTGTAGACTTCTTATTGCATCCTCACATAGCAGGAAAAACAAGGGATCTCTGTGGGGCCTCTTTTATAAGAAAACTCATCTCATTCATAAGGGTTCACCTCTTGACTCTTAAGTCACTTCCTTACACCCTTAACTCTTGATACTATCATTCTTGTGGGTTGCCATTTCCTCCTTAGGGGAGCTTCCTGACCCAGGGATCAAACCTGTCCATCTTATGTCTCCTGCTCTGACAGGCGGGTTCTTTACCACTAGTGCCAGCTGGGGAGCCCCCTACGGTGCCTGGCATCTACATTAGTCAGGGAGCACTCTAAGGGAGCCCTCTGTGACATCCTAGTAGGGTGACTGAGTCAAAATTTTACGTAGTGAAATAGTCTACTGATAAATCCATTTTCATTTTGTGTTTTACTGCTCTGTACTCACAAAAACATATAAAAATGAGCTTCCCTACAGTCTCCAACCCTAACTCCCTTCTCTCCAGAAGCACAGTCAGCCCCACAGTTCTAGTTCTTAACTCTCCATGTGACAAGGTGCATAGTAGACAGGATCCTCTTCACACCTCTTTAAAGAAATCAGACCCAGGACCATGGACCACGACGCTGTCAGTTCTTACAACGGCTCTTTCTGTGTGGAGACTGGGGACACTCCAGGTCTTCCCTGGTAGCTCAGAGGGTAAAGCATCTGCCTGCAGTGCAAGAGACTGCGCTCCATCCCTGGGTCCGGAAGACCCCCTGGAGAAGGGAACGGCAACCCACTCCAGTGCTACTGCCTGGGGAATTCCATGGCGGGAGGAGCCTGGCAGGCTCCAAGAGAATCTAAGGAGAGAAAGACAAATGGTAGTGTACTACAGAGAGCTCATATTCTCTTGCTTATCTTTTTCAGGAATTTTGTGTTGTCAAATACAGTCATCATTAAAATTTAAATGATATAAACTTACTGTGAAACTAATTTTATTAACAACAATACTAACGGATATTCAAAACTCATCACTTCCTAATTATTATACTGCATTTTATTATAATCTGTGCTCTTTCTTGAGGTTATTTACATGTCTTAAATTTGTATGGTGGAAATAATAAAAAAAATCTGTTCCCAACTCTGCCTTCACTGACATCATGTTGGTAACATGAAACTGACCACCATGGGAGCAGTCCCACTACAGAAATTGGCAAACACTACACTGTGGCTTCAGTTTCACAGTGAGTCCATTACGAAGCTGGCATATCACTTGGCTGACAGAGTGAGTGCCAAGGTCTAACAAGGATGATCTGACCCTAGCTATTGTGAGGTCACTGAGGATGAAGCAGAGGACAGTGGTTACAAATTGAACATGGCACCCATGTATGGAAGGATTTCTAAACGTGCTGTGTCTATGGAGTGGATTCTAAATCATGATATTCTGGAATCCCCTCCACCTTCAAAGGGATCATTCCTGGTCTGATCAAAAAGTATTGGCAGGCATGACCTTTGCAAATGAGGACCAAGTCTCTCTTCACTTTTTCTGGTATAGAAGAAGCCTCCGATCTCGTCTACAAAATAATGGAAGGGTTTCCCACTATTAGATGACACTGTACATTTGCCCAACTAGGTGGTTTGTGTCTGGATCCAAAATAAATGGTATTTATATGAAAAATCTGATATTACTTGTACCCCTAGGATTGTGTAATGATTCATGTTTGTTATTGCATGGGGAAATGCCTGGTTAGTAAAAATTAAATGTGGCAGTAGGCATATCTCATAGGGACATTGATTATAAATTGCATTTATTACTAAGTTTCATATAGGCCAAATATTTGAAATATTCATATTGTCTTAGAAAAAACAGGTGTGATTAATGTTTTAAATGTTTGCATCTGATTCCAGAAACTATGTTGCAGAGTTATAATTCCCCCTCTATCTCTCACATTTTGTGAGACTAAGAAATGATTATACATGTGACATTGGAAGGAGAATTTATGAAGTTGGTAGAAAGGTCCTACAACCTTTCTCAAGACCCCCCAAATCATGCTACCTTAAAGATACTCTAAGGATGGCTCAGATATTACAGTTAGTCAAATGCAGCTAATGAGTTAGTAAAATTAGGATATTAATGTTACTGGGAATTGGTTGATCCTCATTGATTAGTGAGTTAGTCATGAGAAAAACTGCCCTATCCATTGTATCCCAGGGGCTAGCCAAGGAAAGAAAACCATTTTCCAAGCAAGAATAAAGGGAATTAAGTACAGAGAATTGGTTATACCAGTCATGGAAGAGCCATGAGACCAAATAAGGGATGTGTGCAATCCACAGATTATCACCAACAGAAGACTACTATTCTCTTAGGCTGGAGGTCAAAGGAAACAGGTGATATCACCAAGAGTCAAGACAGCATCTATGGTCACCTGGCTGACAGGCTTTTTAGGACCTGGAGTCAAAGAGTTGAAGACATTCCTGCCAGAGATGCCAGCAAGATCAAGATAGAGAAAAAGACTCTGGTTTCTCCCTTCCTCCTGCTCCTCAACTACATATCAAGGATTCTCATTAAATCTAATCATGTGAACAGTATGTAGCTTCTAGGGGTCAGCAGAGCAAGAAAGGGAGAGGGAATACATCTGAGGGGAAACAGGTACAGGAATAATAAATCTAGCAAATCCAAAATATGTATCTATATCTAGATGGATAGACAGATAAACACAGACTCCCCCCAACATCCATTAATGCTATGACAAGGTAAAGAAAAATAGGGTTTTTTTCCCCTTACCCAGGTATATTATCTAAAGGAGCACTTAATTAGTTACTGAATTAGAAGTTGGTACATTCACCTGCTATTTAGCGTCCTAAAGGAGCACAAGATTGGCCAACTATCATGAGAGTCTATTACTGATCCAAGAGACTCTTTTTTTCCCATTATTCCGAAGCTCTCTATCTGTTCTCAAACTGTGAGAGGTACTATAAAACAGAAAATGAGACTGATCTGACAGTTAACCCACTCTTTTCACCTTGCCTTCTTTTAAATATGCTGAGAAAAGTAAAATGGTCAAAAGGAAAGGAGGAGGAGAGGCACAAGTATGCTCACAAACTAGGTGATGGATGGCTGACAGCTGACTCTTTCTCAAGTGCTTTTATTGTCCCACGTGCTTACCCCTGCATCCCAGGAGACAGCTTGATGTAACACGCCAGTATGAGTGTCACTTCCTTGCCATATCCTCTTTTCACCATCACAAAGATAAGAGTCCATCAGAAAATACATGTTTCCTAGGGTTACTTCTGTTTTACGCAGATCCTCTTTATGAAGCTATTCTTAGAGTCCTCTTCAGTATCATAAGCTTCAACTAAGAAAACTACCTTTCCTTCCTTTCTGAACATTGTTTCATGAGGAATGAGTCCTGTTACTTACAAAGATAGGCAGAGGTCTCTCAAAGCAGAAAAGTCATCTCTTTTGCTTGCTTTCCACGTGCCATCTAGGTACTACAGTTAAGAACTTCAAGCACACAAATTTGTTCTAGAGAACTGGCAACTCAAAAATACAAATAATCTTTATAGTATTCAAGTAACCCTTAAACTTTTTGAAAAATAACCTTGCTTTAAAAGTCAGAGTGCAAAAAAACTCAAAAGAGTTGGCACGTCCCTCCAAAAGATTCTCTAACGTTTAGCAAAACTGAATTCACACTAAATCTGTTTATGAGTAAAAGACAAGTCAACTTTAAAACCAATCATAGATGACAATGTTTCTTTTCAATGTGTCTGCTTTGGAGCCATATTTCTGCTAAACACTCAAAAATTTCTTCTTGAGTATTTAGTGATATATTAGAACCAGAAATAAGGGATGATAGTGCTAGAAGGCAGTCAACGGTCTGTAATTTAATTCACATATTCCTTCTGCACCAGACTCTGTAAGATCACTGAGTCAGCTTAAGAACTTTGAAGCTGTAGAGTCCAGGGCAGGCCATTACAGTATGCCGATATCACTGTCCTCCTGCTCTGACGTTCTCCACTGAGTGACAGGGGAAGGAGAAGGAAGCGCAGTCACCATCAACTGAGAGTGATGAGACTGGAATATTAAAATTCAGGCTTATCTGAGCTGACTGAATTGGCTGGCAGAATGTTCTCCAGTTAAAGGTGGGGAAAGGTTAATTCTGCACATGACACCGCTACTGCATTTATACAAGTCTCCTAGGACAACTGTTTGCCTTGAATTGTTTTCTTCCTTTATTTCAGTCAGACAGTTGTGTTGACTGATTTTTCTTTTTGATGTATGAAATGACTGTTTGACTGAATTTACCGTTTGATTTCTACTAACGCACTGTAAAAACAATAGTCAACTTAGACTGGCAGGTATGAAAAATTCTACCGCAGAACCAGACAGAAATATTGCGTTCTATAGGTACATATGTCATATGCCCTGGGTTTTGGAAAATTGTTCCAATTTCAACTATTTTGCCCCATGTTTCAAAAGAGTGGGGCCACTGATTTAATAGTAAAAATAAGATTTGTGAAGTTCATATAAAAATAATTTTGTGTGAACCTGAGAATCACATAATGGGATCAGAAAAGAACTATTATGAGAAATTTTACTGTTTCTTACTTATCAAGAGGTGTTTCTATGTCAAACTTTTCAGTCTTCTTCTAGAAGATGTTTAGGAACAAAAGGTTTGAATATATTCATAGCAAATCCTTATTTATAGTTTTGTTTTCCCAATAATTATAGTTACTAAGATAGGACATGGAAAATGGCCTATCTCATGATTCTAAGCTCCTATTGAACATGTGGGAATTGGTAACATGAGTAGGAAAGTGAAGCAACTTTTGAGATTGTTACTGAGTAATGCTGATTTTATAATGAGTGCTTCCTTACATATCTGACTAATTTATCATGGTGCAGATGGCTGATTCCCATGCTTAGAAATGACAAAGGTCTTAAGAAATTCTCCATATTCCATTCATCAATCTGTGTTCTTCTTCAAAGCAAAATTAATCCCTTGACTATTAACATATTAGCTTAATTATAATTTTTAATTTTAAAATTAACTGTGAGAATCGGAATTTCTGGTAGGAAAAAGTGATGGAAGATGGGACAAAAGAAAATAAATCAAAGAACTCATAGAAAGCTAAAACAGAATTTTTCAATAGTAGGTAAGGACTTCTGCTTCCAACTATATCAGTTTACCTTAGGAAACCATACTAGAAAGGTCAGATAAATCATAAGCAACATTTGACTGTGAGCATTATAAAGCTAATGAGGTAGCCATGACATAGAAAAATAAAATAGAAAAGAAACTCATAGAAGTAAGAACAGTATTCTGCACATGCTTTATCTAATCCAGTCATTTAGAAATTATTGATGAAAATCAAAAGCATGAGAAACCAAATATGGCTCCTAAGAGGCAGAAAAGCCAGTAGATCTTAGGACAATATTGGAGGACTGAGGAGAGAGCAGGGTTGGACTTTAGAAATAACAAGGCAGCTAGAATTTTAAGGATCAAAATCCCAGAGATGGGAAAGATTCAGAGACTCGAGCTCAATTCAGCAACAGTGGTCCCTTGACGTTATCACATTTTCCACGTAGGTAGACAAGGCAAGATGTTAAGAAGTCAAACAAAAGCTAACTGAAGTCAAAAGCAAAGACTCAGGAGTCTTGTAATGCTGAGGAGATAAAACTGAGGTTCAGAACCCACCAAAGAATAGTGGCCCGGTGGAAAGCTAATGATATGAATTAGGACACTGGAGGTTTCTATATGTATCTGTGTCCACGTGAATGTGTGTTAGGAAGGTTGATGAAACAGCTACCTTGATGGAAACATCTATAAAGAAGGAAAATGAGTATGAAGCTTGTGCAATGACTGAAGATCAATAAGCTGATCTTTCCTTCTGCTCCTTACCTGGGAATAGGAAATTCTCTCTTGAAAAAAGGACAGTTGACCGTTCAACAATACAAGACTTAGAGACACCGACTCCCTATGCAGTCAAAAATTCACATATCACTTGATAGGCGGCCCTTCCTATCTATGGTTCTGCATCTGAGGATTCAACCAACCACAGATCATGCAGTGCTGCAGTTGTTGGGAAAAAATCCATATATAAGTGGATCTGTGCAATCTAAATCCAGGTTGTTCAAAGGTCAACTGGAATGTCATTATGATTCTCTACAACTTGTCATATCCCAAGTCTGGTGTTCATCAAAGAACCACCAAGACTCCCAAGAAAAGGAGAATTAGAATAAAAAACAGAATCAGAATCATGGATGACCTAGATATTAAAGTTCAAATATATTTTGATAAATATTACCAAGTTCAGGAAAATAGATGACAAGGTAGAGAATTTAACTAGACAACTAGAAACTGATTAAAGTTGAACTGACAGAATTCAAAATTAAACTCAGTAGTGGGCCGAACACAGGTGAAGAAAGATAAATGAACTGGAAGACAGAGTAGCAGTAAAAATAGGAAGACTAAACGTGGAAAACAAAAAGGATAAAAAAGTACAGAAAAGAGCATTTGAAACATATGGGCCACAGTAAACATTTTCATCATATGTTTACATTGGAGTCCAAAGGGAAAAGAAGAGAGAGATTCGGGCGAGAACAATATTTAGAAATAATAGCTGAGAGTTCTCAAAAACTAAAAAGAATATATCAAGCCATAAATTCAACAAGCACTAAAAAACGCAACAAGAGTAAATATAAAGAAACCATATCTAACACCACCAGAGTACAATTTACAAATAGCAAAGAAAAACAGAACACCTTAGAAGTAACCAGAGGAAAAACAACAGTTGACCTTTCAACAACGCATGAGATTAAGATTACTGCTTACTTCTCAACAAAAATGATTAATACTAGAAAATAATGGAACGTGCTAAAGAAAATAACTGCTCACTGAGAATTCTAGAGGCAGAGAAAATGTTGTTTGGAAGATGAAATAAGGAAATCTGCAAACAAACAAAATTTAGAGAATATGTTCTCATCAGAACCAACTGAAAGGGAGACCCGCAGGCAGAAGGAAAATTATCATAGAGGAAAATAAGGACTTGACAAAGGAATTAAATAGAACAGAAAGGAAGCGTAAGTGAATAAATCTGAATAAAATCTAACTGCACATAAGAGTAATAATGAAATATATAAAAATTAGAATGCATTAAAACAAGAGGAAGAGGAAAAAGTAATAAAATAAATTTAAGGTCTCAGCACTGCTTGAGAAGCAGTAAAGGAGCTAATAAGTCACGGTGCATGTGTAACTGCTACCTATATAAGCATTGTGAGCTAATAAAGGGAAAATGGAGTTTGATGAATTTAAAAGGAAGAGCCAGAGGAACATAAAAAGGAAGGACAAGCAGAAAACAAGGAGTAAAAGGTCTATAATAAGATACGTTAACTGTAAATAGTCACATTAAAGGGCAGAGATTTTTTGAAACAAACAAAAATCTTAATTCTATGCCCCTTACAAGACACCATAGTCAGACTGCAAGTTAAAGGATGCAAAACTTATGTCATAAAAACAATAAGCAAAACTGAAAAAAAAATAATGGGAGATTTGAAAGCAAAAAGTATCACTGGAGATAAGACAGGATAATAAAACCAACCATTACTTTACAAGGAACATGTCATAAAACTAAACTTCGAGGCAATATATGAAGGGAAATTCTGAAAACTAACTAGAAATAAAATCTAAATTACCTAGATCAATAATTCAGAACAACAACAAATCAGTAAACTACAGAAGATCTGAATACCATTGTTAAAGTCTTTGGCCTATACACCCCGAGGAAACCAGAATTGAAAGAGACATATGTACCCCAACATTCACTGCAGCACTATTTACAAAGCTAGACAAGGAAGCAACCTAGATGTCCACCAGCAGATGAATGGATAGGAAAGTTGTGCTATATGCACACAATGAAATATTACTCAGCTATAAAAAGGAATGCATCTGAGTCAGTTCTAATGAGGTGGATGAACCTGGAGCCTATTATACAGAGTGAAGTAAGCCAGAAATAGAAAGACAAATACTCTATATTAATGCATATAGAGAGAACTTAGAAAGATGGTACCAACAATCCTACATGCATGGCAGCAAAGATGACACAGATGTAAAGAACAGACTTTTGGACTCAGGGGGAAAAGATGAGAGTGGGATGATTTGAGAGAAGAGCATTGAAACATGTACATTACCATATGTAAAATAGATGACCTGTGCAAATTTGATGCATGAACCAGGGCACCTAAAGTCGGTGCTCTGAGAAAACCCAGAGGAATACAGTGGGGTGGGAAATGGGAGAGGAGGTTCAGAATTGGGGGGGACACATGTATACCTGTGGCCATTTCATGTTGACCTATGGCAAAAACCATCACAATATCCTTAATGTAACTATATCCAATTAAAATAAATTAATTGAAAAACTCTTTGGCCTACATTTGCATAAAACACTGCATTAACAAGAATGAAATGCACATTTACATACAAATTTTGAGGTGTACATGGCACATTTTTAAGTTGACTGAATGCTGGGTATAAAACAAGACTCAGAATAATCAAGAAATTTTAAAATGTATAACCAATATTTTATCAAATATTTGGACATTAAAAACACACTTCTGGATTTCCATGGTGGTCCAGTGACTAAGACTCCATACTCCCAATGCAGGGAGCCTGAATTCCATCTCGAGTCAGGGAACTGGTTCCCACAAACAAAGAGTTTTCATGCCACAACTAAACGACCTTGCATGCTACAATGAAGACTGAAGATCCTGAAAGCCACAACTAAGACCAGGTGCAGCTGAATAAACAAATTAAATTAAAAAAAAAAAAAAACAAAACATACTTCTGATAAATATGGATGTCAAAGATAAAGTCATAATAGGAATTAGAATTTCATTAATTGAATGATAATGAAACACTGACCTAGAGCCAGACATCCTGGAATATGAAATCAGGTGGGCCTTAGTAAGCATCACTACGAACAAGGCTAGTGGAGGTGATGGAATTCAAGTTGAGCTATTTCAAATCCTGAAAGATGATGCTGTAAAAGTGCTGCACTCAATATGTCAGCAAATTTGGAAAACTCAGCAGTGGCCACAGGACTGGAAAAGGTCAGTTTTCATTCCAATCCCAAAGAATGCTCAAACTACCGCACAATTGCACTCATCTCACACACTAGTAAAGTAATGCTCAAAGTTCTCCAAACCAGGCTTCAGCAATACCTGATCCGTGAACTTCCAGATGCTCAAGCTGGTTTGAGAAAAGGCAGAGGAGCCAGAGATCAAATTGCCAACATCCGCTGGATCATCGAAAAAGCAAGAGAGGTCCAGAAAAGCATCTATTTCTGCTTTATTGACTATGCCAAAGCCTTTGACTGTGTGGATCACAATAAACTGTGGAAAATTCTGAAGGAGATAGGAATACCAGACTACCTGACCTGCCTCTTGAGAAACCTGTATGCAGGTCAGGAAGCAACAGTTAGAATTGAACATGGAACAACAGACTGGTTCCAGAATTAGGAAAAGGAGTACGTCAAGGTTGTCTATTGTCACCCTGCTCATTTAACTTACATGCAGTGTACATCATGAGAAACGCTGGGCTGGAGAAAGCACAAGCTGAAATCAAGACGGCCTGGAGAAATATCAATAACCTCAGATATGCAGATGACACCACCCTTATGGCAGAAAGTGAAGAAGAACTAAAGAGCCTCTGGATAAAAGTGAAAGAGGAGAGTGAAAAAGTTGGCTTAAAGCTCAACATTCAGAAAACGAAGATCATGGCATCTGGTACCATCACTTCATGGCAAATAGATGGGGAAACAGTGGAAACAGTGGCTGACTTTATTTTTCTGGGCTCCAAAATCACTGCAGGTGGTGACTGCAGCCATGAAATTAAAAGACACTTACTCCTTGGAAGGAAAGTTATGGCCAACCCAGGCAGCGTATTAAAAAGTAGAGACATTACTTTGGCCACAAAGGTCCGTCTAGTCAAGGTTATGGTTTTTCCAGTGGTCATGTATGGAAGTGAGAGTTGGACTATAAAGTTGAGCACCAAAGAATTGATGCTTTTGAACTGTGGTGTTGGAGAGGACTCTTGAGAGTCCCTTGGACTGCAAGGAGCTCCAACCAGTCCATCCTAAACGACACCAGTCCTGGGTGTTCATTGGAAGGACTGATGTTGAAGCTGAAACTCCAATACTTTGGCCACCTGATGTGAAGAACTGACTCATTTGAAAAGACCCTGATGCTGGGAAAGATTGAGGGCAGGAGGAGAAGGGGACGATGGAGGATGAGACAGTTGGATGGCATCACCAACACAACAGATATGGGTTGGGGTGGACTCTGGGACTTGGTGATGGACAGGGAGGCCTTGCATGCTGCAGTTCATGGGGTCGCAAAGAGTCAGATATGACTGAGCATCTGAACTGAACTGAATGAAAATATACTGTAGCAAAACCTGTGGGCTGCAGATAAAGCTGTGGTCACATAGACGCTTAAGTATTAGAATTATATAATATATGTAATCATATACGTGTGTGTGTGTTGTGTAAATGGAAAAAGAATAAAGCTTCCAAAAGATACCCTATTACCTTGAGGTAGACAACTACTGAACTATACCTAATAGTGGAGGCAGGGCAGACTTCAGAACTTCAGGAGACCAGCAGAAGGCAGCATTTGGAAACAGGAGTAGCTTCCAAATTAGGCAGTTTGAGAGCACAGTGAACGCCAATGTCAGAAGCAGTCTCCAGGAAAAAGCATTTAATGTATAAAGTGGTGGAGAAACTAAAATATATTTAAGATTTGACACTCTAATTCCTTTTAAGGATGATTTATGTTTCTAGGGAAAAAATAAGAAGTACTTGATGTAGAAGGTGAATAACTTTATAATTTCCAGGAGAATCTTGGTACCAGGATGACACAATGAAGAACTTGGGAGTCCCCTGACTAATCTAGCAGCGAGAAAATGAAAACAGAGATGAGAGAGAGAAATAGAAAGACATATTTGTGCAATTGGGCACTGCTGCACTTTAAAGTCTAGGTATGCACTCCAAATCATAAACAAATGCCACCATGTTCAGAGCTAACCCTGAGACAGTGATTAGTGTCTAAGAGATTAATTAGGGACAACTCTTGGCATCAACAACGTATGGAAGAAAAGGACATCAGATTGGGCAAAGGTAGAAGTAAAGTTGTGTTGCAGCCTCAGGAAACCTCAGGTGACCCTTTGGGGGAGAGTTCTTAAAATGAGATGACCCCTTCAGGGGGATGTCCCAATTCAGGAGGATGTCTTAACTTTTATATTCTTACACCTGTCATTGGATGAAGGGCATTGTACGAAGGGGTGATGTGACCCTGGGCTAAGTGGCTCCCTTTAGCTGAGATTGGCTGTCTGCAGCATTTCCAGGGCTGGGGCAAAAGCTCTAGAATCTGAAAATTGTTCAACTTTCCTTGTCTGGGTTGCCAAAGTAAAAAATACAGGCAGGGTATATTACAAATAGTTCTTTAGCCTGGAGAAGAGGTCTTGAAGCTGTGAGCCACTCACTGGGAAGCAGCAGGACATGAAGGATTCTTGAACAGATCGGAAGCTACTGGAAGGCCTTTCAGGAGTTCAATCCCATAATAAATACTGTACCTTCAGTGTAACTTTGCCCTCTCTGCCAGTCTTCCTCAGTTCCCATGTGGGCCCTTTTGGACTTGAACTTGGTGTTCCCAGAACTTGAGCTGGAGACTTCCATGAAGTCTGCTTTCCATCTACTGGCTCAGCTTTCTTGCTCTCTCTGCTCCAGGCTAGTCTCTTCAAACTGCCTTTTCCATTTCTGGCAATAATACCCCTCTCTAGACCTAACTAATGCTTTTCTGGGGCAAAAGGAAGAGAATTAATAAGGGTAACTTTTATTTCTAGGAGGGAAGTTACCATATTCCTTCAGAGTATTCATCTCCTTGATTATTTAACTTTTACTCTAGATTACTCATGGGTATTTCTGCTCCCCTACCTTCAACCCAAGGAGGTTTTAGAACATTGTCCTCTCTCAGCATCAAGTCTCTCTCCATCCTCCCTCTCTCTCTCTAAGACCCACCTTTATCCACACACTCACAGGCTTTCTGGACCTCCGAGGAAGATAAGCACTTCACAGAATCTCTGCTACAGGACCAAACATACTGAAATGACTTTTTATGAAGATATTGAAGCAACAGAAAAAGAATACATGAGGATTGTTTCTCCTGAGGGTTCAATTATTTAGAGGGCCTTTATCACACTTCGATTGATAAATCTAACCTTTCCTTTCTTGACTACAGTTGATCACACTGTGATGAAAACAAGGTAGAAAATGGAAAAATAATACTTGGATTTTAATGAAATAATAAAAATGCAGGGCCTATCTTTGACTTTTGCCAAGAGAGAAAAGAGTTCACATTTCGACTATGTGGTGGCAGGAGTCCCTTTTAAAACAGGGCCAGTCTGCATGATGCATTGAAAAATCAACCTTTTCAAATATAGCCATAACCCCTCAAGATTGTTTCATTTCTTGGGGCCAGGCAAACCAAACTTCGGGTTTGGTTTGAGTGGTGCCCTGTATACTAAAGTGATAAACATAATCTGGAAGCACAGCACAGGCTAAAAATATGGAGCTGGCAGCCTTTGATTGAAATTGAAATATTTTTCTGCTTTTAATTCACTGCATAAAATTTTAACTGTCCAAATTCAATCAGGTAGGTCGTCCTAATGATCATGAGCTTCAACCCTGCTAACAACTAAGCCTGCACTGTTAAACTCTACTTTATCTGTTCCAGAAACCTCCTGGGTTTCTTTAATGCCTCTGTTATTACTTGCTTTGCATCATTCTGCGTTTCTTTAAAAACACAGCTGTGTGACCTCTGGAAGTTTTATTACTTCCTTGAGACTTGGTTGCCTCCTCTATGAATATCTGGGTATATATTTAGTATTGCTCAATAGATTTTTTTATGATAATGAAAATGTTTTGTATCTGTACTAGCCAATGCAGTATTCACTAGCCACATGTAGCTAATAAACATCTTTAAAATATGGCAAATCCAACTGAGAAACTGCAGTTTTAATTTTAAAATTTGTTTAAATACAAATAACCTCATGTAGGTAGCATCTACTGACAGTATAAATCTATGTAATATTTTAAGGATATTCTCCACTCTAAAACTCTACCATTCATTAGCTCAACCTAAATATTTCTGCCCTTTGACAAGCAGAAAATAATTTATGCCGCCCTTGAAATTATTTTTCAAGACCTTTGTCAGTTTGGGGACATCATATTCTTAAAAGTGACTTTGCTTTGTGAAACTTTAATAACGTTGACGTTTCCTGCCCTTGGAAGCACCTCTGTTATTATGGGAAATGTTGTGGACGAACAAGGACCATTTCAAGAGATGTGGGAAAACTCCTTCTGGACTTAATTTCATGATGAGGATGCTCAGAATGTCAAAATGCTAAATTGCTTATAGTAAGAACCATACCTCTTTCACACTATTTTCTGCATGTAGCTGGAAAATGTTTAAAATATTTTAAAATAACTGCACATCTATTTCTGAAGCTGATTTGGCTGTTCAAGGCTTACTAGAACTTTATCCATCTCACTATTTCACTCAGTAAACAAATGCAGTTGTTACATATGTGTCTGTGTTCCCTTCTAGATTATGTGTTTATGAAGTTAGAAACTAGATTTATGTCACAGCCCTTATGTATAGCACAATATTCATTGCTAATTCAGATCGTATTTTAAGATGAGACAAAAGTTAACATTTTTAATGTAGTCACAAATATCTAGCAAACCAATCAGAAAAAAAAAAAAACAATTTTTTTAATTGGTCAAGAACAAAAAGAGAAATACTTCATGCAAAATCATATCTCTAATAACTACCACTGGAATTAGAACACACACATGCTAAAATTATTTTAAAATATCTTATCAAAGACTTTAAGGCTGTACCTAAAAAGATTATATCAGAAGTGAACATAATCACGTTGTCTGACCAGCGTGAATCACGCAAGGCATATTATATATAAAATAAACAATAAGAACCCACTGTATCGCACAGAGAACTTACTCAATACCTTGTAATAAACGGTAATGGAAAAGAATACACACACACACACACACACACACACACACACACACACACACAACTGAATTACTTACCTGTACAGCTGACATACAACACTGTAAATCAACGACACTTCAATTTTTTTAAATAAGTGTAAAAGGTCGTATAGCTTCATAAACTCACCTCTGGTACCCAAGGGACTACCTGAAACAACAGCAGCTACAACTTTCCTGGAGACAGGACATGGCCAGCAAACTGGGCTGTTACACTCGGTAATAGTCATACCTGTAAAAAATATACAGGCTCATTAACACATAGGAATTCCTCATTTTTCTGGCAGTATTAGGCAATGAGGTATGCATATGAGAATTTTTTAAATGACAAATTTAAGAAGAGTATTTTAACCTTCACTCATTAATTTTTTCTAAAATTAAGAAATGTATTCATCAGTGTATTTAATGTTTCCTTGATGACTTGGGGTCATCAGTTCAATCAACGTTTGCATGAATAATACAAATGGAAGCAAGACAAGCACTCACACTGAAACTGAAGATGACATAATGTTCTATCAACTGGAATAACTGATGAAGGAGTAAGAAAAAAAAGACAAAAATGAAAACAAACCATGATCAAGAAACAGTCACGTTCTGACTTCTTCTATTTAGTTTCAAAAAGTGAATTGAAAGTGCTCCGTTGTGTCCGACTCTTTGTGACCCCATGGACTGTAGCCCACCAGGCTCCTCTGTCCATGGAATTCTCCAGGCCAGAATATTGGAGTGGGTAGTCGTTCCCTTCTCCAGGGGATCTTTCCAACCCAGGGATCGAACCCAGGACTTCTGCATTGCAGGTGGATTCTTTCCTGTCTCAACCACCAGGGAAGCCATTTCAAAAAGAGACCACAAATCCCAGTGGTATCTCCAACATTATTAGCTGTCTTTATCCCTTGTTTCCATTTTCCTTTCCTTTTTCTTCTACCCTAGAGGGGTTCCAGGAAATGTTTATAGCTGCTCTCAAGACAAATTCTAATACCTGCTTCTTCTCAAAATTTCACAATGTGTCCAGGAGATAAACAGTGTGGAGGTCAAATACAATTCACCACAGGGAGATCTGTGGTGAAAATAACATCAGAAACTAGCTCCTAAACATGCAAAGAGCAGAGTATGGTGTCAGGCACTAATTTCCTTCCAAATACCTCTCCATTTCTAAACGATGTCTTTATTTATTTACCAAGATCCCTTTTTATTGGTTCCCTCTTCCAGACTGCTTCACTTCACCTGTCCTCACATTAAATACATTCACACTCTTTTTGATTCCAGTTATTTGCTCATTAAGTAATCATAGAACACACACATGCTAAAATTATTTTAAAATATCTTATCAAAGACTTTAAGGCTGTACCTAAAAAGATTATATCAGAAGTGAACATAATCATGTAGTCTGACCAGCGTGAATCACGCAAGGCATATTATATATAAAATAAACAATAAGAACCCACTGTATCGCACAGAGAACTTTGGAATTAAATACTGAGTAAAATTAAAATACTGGAATCACTTGGAGGGTTTAAGCACTTCCACCAATGAATACTGGGTGTGGAATTCAAGAGGCTGCACTTGACTTGGCCTTGTCCAAGTTCTTTCTTAAGAAGTATGTAAGATAAACCTAAACTCAGAGTTATTCAGATTGGACTGCTTTCTCAGGTGGACTAGAATTCACTGCTCATTCCACCCACTCTGAGGTCAGTGGCACTTTTCGGAGATGGGGTGGCCTCCTCTGCCCACTGCGGAGGCTCAGTTCCCCCTGGGCCCACTCTCTGTCTCAAATCCCACACTGAGGCCAGATGCCAGCCTTCCCAGAACATTAGTGGTCTCCTTTCAGTGTTTGAACTGCTCAGACTGAGTCCCCGTGGACTCTTTCTCAGCTTGAAACCTGATCTTCAACCCCTTTACCTGACCTGGATGGTCACCTTCCTACTCTAGGCTTCAGCTGCTTTAGCTGTAAAATGATATATCTCTTCTTAGTTCCATGGAGTCGCAAAGAGACCGACACAACTTAGCAACTGAACAATGACGACATGATATTCTTTATGATACCCTGTATCGCAGGACCTGTTTCTACGGCTCCTGATGCCAGCTTCTTTCACAATCATATCTTGTTCATCTCTGAAAGTGGAATCCAAATCAATCATTTCCAGGCAGCTTTCAAATCTAGAATCATTCCCTGAACTTTCAAAGCAGGTTCTCTTAATCCCTTTCTCCTAGGATGGCAGGCACTTCATACTCTGTCTTCTCTCCTGAGGATTCACAACTCCTCCAAGATCAAGATGCTGCTCAACCAATTCTCAGGTCACACTCTGCACAGCGCTTGGTGTATGGCAAACAGCCAATAAAGATTTGAAAACGAATTAAATCGAAATGAATGACTCACGGTTGCTGACAACTTTAATTGTTCTCCCTTCCTGGGGAGAACAGTTGGAAGAATCCCCAGTCTCTCTTGTGGCCACAGAAATGGACTGTGGCCAAAACAGCAGCAGAGAAACTGAGCTGGATCCTTCCAGAGCTGGCTCATCAGAAACTTCCATATGCATTTCTCCATATTCTTCACCCCTTCTGCTGATGGATGCAGATGGGGATGAGGTCTAAGGGAAGGGAGACGGTATAGGATGGGAGGAGTCTGGGTTCCTGAATGACCATCTGAAGGAGTGCAGTCTCCCCAAAGTGAATACCCACCCAGGGCTGTGATGTGGGAACCATAGTGCTGTGCTGCTGAAATTTGGGGAGTTGTGTGGTAATTTAGCATAAACCATTATACGCACAATTATGCTAATTATACGATCCACTTAAATGGCCCTCAATCTAGTACATTTAAAATGACAGACATCAATTTGTGTTATTGACACTTTTACCCTCCAATTTAACCCTGCTCTTCTGAATCAGTCATTTGACCTCAGAGAATATCAATTCCTCAACAGATTTTACTCTGAGATTCATACACACTGCAATCAGAATTACAATATTTGAAAAATAATGTTGAGAAAGTACTTTCCAGAGAAAACTTCAGTAACTTTTAATTCCTTGATCCTGCTTTGAAAACACAGCATAGTAAACTACTTGCAGTTTATCCATATTTATTGCTAATTAACAAAGTATTTTAGTTGGGATTAATTTTTAACAAATAAATAGCAGGTTTCTTGTCCACATCACAGCTGAATGACTAAATTCTCTCTCTGGAAGATTTCTTGACTGACCTTTATTTGTACTCAGTCAACTGATCTGGGTCAAATACCAGATATTAAATATCTTCAGCATGTTCTTTTTCTTTCATTACTTTTCATCCAATAAGCATTTGACCACGTGGATTTTTCTCTGGTCTGGAGTATTTTTACTAACAAGCTACATGATGTTGCAAAAGACCTTAAGGCCCAAATGCTGGTATCTAATGAGTCTGTTCCTTTGAAGAGACTGATTTACTTTTGCTCCAACTTTTGGAAAACTTGCCCCAAAAAGCTCCACCACCCTCCTATTCTGCCCACTTCATCCATTAGAGAAGACGATTTTCTCAGTGTTACTTCCAAGGTACAGGCAGATGAACGCTTATACAACGGATTCAGTTACCTGCCTGGGAACTGAAAGGACCTTTCCCATTCAAATATCCTGGTTAGGAACCACGTTTTTTAATTTCTCTGGGAATTAAGAAACAGCAAGGAACGAGGGTACGTGGTTGATAAATGAACGTCAGTTCTTCTGAAAATCACTCTGTCTCCTCCCGTTCCTCTTGGTGTTCAAGGTAGGGAAAGAACCCTGGTCATCACCATGTGGTTATCGCTCTCCTTCTCTTCGAAGAGACAAGCCGTTTCATTGAGGACACTAATTCACCAAACTCAAGGCTCGAATTCCTTTTATGTACCCGATGCCTATCTTTATAGTATATGCCATTATCTTCAACAGTGAAATGATATGCTTTATTCCTCATTACAGAGACCAAAGTGCTATAGCAAAAGTCACTCCTGAGAGTTTTACGTGGAAATTTACTGACTCAAGAACAAATTTCTGTAGAAAAAGACAACCCATCTCTGTGTTACAAAGCATTGTTCCTTGCATCAACCACCAGTGTTAACTACAATCTATTATGATTTGAAGCATGCTAAATAAGCAGATTGTACTAAAAAAGAAAAGCACATAAAAAACCCACAGAACAAAACCCAAACTATTCTCAATAAAAATATCCATTTGCTGGAGCCAATCTGAGATTTAACCAGGATTAGATACTTTAAACTGCAACACTGCATACCAGAACACCATGAAATAAACATTTCTCCTGATTTGGATACCATCTCCTCCTGATGCAAACTCTACCCCGACCCAAAGAAATCCAAAAATCCCAAAACCAGCCAACCAACAACAAAAAATAACCAAAGACCCAAAACCAAACAAAAAACCAAAGAAACCACGCCCATTACTATAACTAAAATTCTCAAATATTTGAGCGTCTATGGTAACTGCTCAAAGAAGTATTTTTTAAATGCTCATTTAACTTAGGAGCTTCCCTAGTAGCTCAGTTGCTAAAGAATCTGCCTACAATGCCAGAGACTCGGCTTCGATTCCTGGGTTGGGAAGATCTCCTGGAGAAGCAAATGGCAACGCACTCAAGTATTCCTGCCTGGAGAATTCCACGGACAGAGGAGCCTGAAGGGCTACAGTCAGTCCACGGTGTCCCAAGAGTTGGGACATGACTTAGCGACAATACTGTCACCATTTAAGAGCAGTGCAGCTCCGCCAAAAGTCGCCAAAAGTCGTTAGGCTTGAAAAGCCTAACGGAATCAAGAAAAACTCTTCACCATACCCCAAAACATACAAAGGCGGGAATAGTTTTATTTCAAACTTTGCTTAGATGTTAGTATGTCACAAACTGCCCTCCAAGACGCGCTCTTAGAGTCAGTGACCGTCAATAAAGCCTGAAAACGCTGAAAGTGAACGTTAATAACCTTTTGTAGCCTATCCTCCAGAAGGCTTTAGCAAAGAGCACGGAGTCCCACCTGAACACCCGCTGTTGGCGGCCAGCGAACAGGATCCCGAGCTGGGCGCCCCCATCACCGGCGCGCATCCGGGAGCAGAGACCTCTTCACACCCGCGGACCCAACGCGCCCGACGCGCACCCCGCGGCCCCGACTTCGGGCTCCTCGGAGGCACCTCCCCTTCCCGAACCCGCGAGCCCGCGGCGACCGGGTCCAGGCGGCGCCCACAGACCCAGAGGCCGCCCCCCGCGGTCGAGGGGCGCCGAGTTAGGGAGGGCTGCGAGCGCGCGGGGCGCCCACAGTTCCACGACCGTCTTGGGCCCCGGCCCGGGGTCCTCACCCTGCGGCCGGTGGCGGCGACCCCGGACCCGAGGACCCAGCGAGGCTCGCGCTCCCCGAGGCTGGAGGAGTCGGGGGCCGCTGGCCGTTGGGCAGGCGGGGGCGCGCGGTGAGGGGCTGCGGATAGAGCTGCACTTACTCGTGTCTGCGCTGCTCCCCGGTCCGGGGCCTTTCGCAGTGGGGACCGACCCAGTCTCCACCTTCCCTCCCCTCAGGAGCGGTCCGGGAGCTCTGGCGTCCCTGTGCCTCCGCCCACTCGCCTGTGGCCGCTCGCGCCTGCGCACTCGCACCTGCAGCCTCTCGCGCCTGCGCACTCGCTCCAGGCCCAGTGGGGGCGGGGAGGGGCGTTTGTCAGCCCCAGGACTCCTGGCTGGAAAATCCTGACTTTACATTTCCTTAGAGTGTTGGACTTGATATCAGTTGTTTAAAAAAATAAATGTCAAGTTTTCTTATCCTAATCATCATTTCATGACTATAGATTCTGTCTTTGTAAGATTTAAGAATAATAATTTCTACTTGGTCAACTGAGTCAGATAATAGGTACCAAACTTATCTATTGCTTCTATAAATTTTCAGTCAATACGTTTTAGCCTGTGAAGTTTTATTTAGTGTGTGTGTGTGTGTGTGTGTGTGTGTGTGTGTGTGTGTTACTACTAATCAGCCTCGGCAGGGGCAGAGTCTTGAGATGAAGGGAGAGTTAGGATCTCCTAGGCTAGCGCTGTCTCCCTGCCACGTAGTTTGCCGTGGGAACTAGAGGTCCTGAGACCCCAGGATATTTTGGCAATGTGGAGCAGATTCTCTGCGTGTGCACACAAGTACACACTGACATACGTCAGAGGAAGGGAGCATAGGCAGTGGGGTCAGGGGAGGGGTGGACCTTGGGGTGGCAACGGTGACAGAAACATGCGTCATTTCTCCTGGACTGAGGCAAAGACCACCTTGTTGGACCTCGTATGGAATCAAGGTCAGGACATCTGCACTGGCTGTGGTGAGGAGTCCTGAGAAGCGAATGAGACACCCCCCGGCTGAAGTGGACAAGAGGAGGCTGAGGGTCCTCTTCAAGGTCCCTCTCAAAGCCCCTGCTTCCTGTGGATCCTCTCACATTCCCTCCTGGGGCCCACGGAATGCTGGTGTCCTGAAGTCTCTCAGAGGTAGGGTCTGTGCTGTGCTTTCCCTGCTGGGTGTGCAGTATGAGAGGTTCCCATCAAAGGGGTCATGTGTCCAGTGCGGGGGCGAGGAGAGTGGCCCTTGCACTCCTACACATTCCCCTGCCCCTGACCTGGCCTATACCTCCTCCTACTAGCATCCGAGCTTCTCAGTGGAGGAATGGAGCCTCTGATCTATTCACTTACCAGCTGTGCCCTGAGCATTCAGTGGGGGCTGTGATGAAAAGAAGCACCAGGGTCACAGGCTGGAGGGGGAAGTGGAGAAACACAGGCCCTCGTCTATCAGATCTAGTCCGTTAAATCTATTTCTCACTTCCACTGTATAATCATTAGGGATTTGATTTAGGTCATACTTGAATGGTCTAGTCGTTTTCTGTACTTTATTCAATTTCAGCCTGAATTTGGCAATAAGGAGTTCATCATCTGAGCCACAGTCAGCTCCCGGTCTTGTTCTTGCTGACTGTATAGAGCTTCTCTATCTTTGGCTGCAAAGAATATAATCAGTCTGATTTCAATGTTGACCACCTGGTGATGTCCATTTGTAAAGTCTTCTCTTATGTTTTTGGAAGAGGGTGTTTTCTATGACCAGTGCATTCTCTTGGCAGAACTCTATTAGCCTTTGCCCTGCTTCATTCTGTACTCCAAGGCCAAGTTTGTCTGTTATTCCAGGTGTTTCTTGACTTGCTGCTTTTGCATTCCAGTCCCCTATAATGAAAAGGACATCCTTCTGGGTGTTAGTCCTGGAAGGTCTTGTAGGTCTTCATAGAAGCGTTCAAGTTTCTTCTGTTCTTCTGCTGAAGAAACTCTTCAAGTTCAGTTTCTTCAGCATTACGGTTTGGGGCATAGACTTGGATTACCGTGATATTGAATGGTTTGCCTTGGAAACAAACAGAGGCCATTCTGTTGTTTTTTGAGATTGCATCCAAGTACTGCATTTCAGACTCTTTTGTTGACTATGATGGCTACTACATTTCTTCTAAGGGATCCTTGCTCACAGTAGCAGTTATAATGATCATCTGAGTGACATTCACCCATTCCAGTCCATTTTAATTTGCTGATTCCTCAAATGTCGACGTTCACTCTTGCCATCTCCTGCTTGGCCACTTCCAATTTTTCTTGATTCATGGACCTAACATTCCAGGTTCCTATGCAATATTGCTCTTACAGCACCAGACCTTTCTTTCATCACCAGTCACATCCACAACTGGCTATTGTTTTTGCTTTGGCTCTGTCTCTTCATTCTTTCTGGAGTTATTTCTCCACTGATCTCCAGTAGCATATCGGACACCTACCGAATGGGGAGTTCGTCTTTCAGCGCCATATTTTTTGCCTTTTCATTCTGTTCATGGGGTTCTCAAGACAAGAATACTGATGTGGTTTGCCATTCTCTTCTCCAGTGGACCACATTCTGTCAGACCTCTTCACCATGACTCGTCCATCTTGGGTGATCCTACTTGGCACAGTCTATAGTTTCATTAAGTTAGACAAGAGTGTGGTCCACGTGGTTAGAGGAACCATGTGATTAGACCTGGTTCATGTGGTTAGATGCACCAGTCTTACTGGGGTAAGCTTATAATCCATGTTTATAATTCTAAATTAGGTGAAGGATACTGGTTGTTGTTTTTTTTTCCCTCACAACATTGATTATACCTATCATATAATTGTTACTATTCCTAGGTGAAGGAGGCCATAATTTTTCCTCATGATGTTGATCATATCTATCATTTTTCCTCATGACATTGATTATACCTATCATTCCTCATGACATTGATTATACCTGTTATAGACTTCTTATATCTATGCCTACCTAAATTAAGTGTTACCATTTGTTTAATACCTGTTTCTCTTACTTGTTAAAGATATGGTCATGTCCATTTCATCTTTACATTTTCTAAAACATTTCCAGACATTATATTAATGTCTATCAATGGGGAAATCAATACATATTTCTTGACTATTACATTGATATATCTTGTTTGTCAAACATTTTAGGCAAAATTCATAGTACCAAGAGTAAATTTTTCTTCCTTAAAATTATTTTACAAAGATCATTTACTTATGTAGATCAAATTCACATTTCTCAACCGTGTACCCTGCCTACATAATCTTAACATGCTATTAAAATGTGTACTATCCACGAGATTTCTCTAGTGTTCCTTGGTCCTTTTAAGATGGTGCTCTTGATGTGCAGGGGAAAGTATGTAAGTGACTCATTTGAAATGGAGCCCTTTTCAAAGAGCCAGGATTCATTGGATATATCTTATAAAAGCTCCACCCTTACCGGGGTCTAACAGCTTTTGTAAGCCTGTTTCTGATGCTCCTGCTTAAACATTTTCAGCATTCAAAATGCTTTAAACTGTCATCATTTTTTTTACACATTGACACTTATTTTACTGTGCGACTTTTAACCTCTTGGCTTTTACCTCCCTTCTATCAACTTTGTTTGAACTGTCCACTGACATGGCATAGAGGGACTCCTCATAGAATTGAACTTAACCCTGACCTAACCTCAGTCCAAAAGTTGTTTCAAGTGACATCATCCACCTTTAATTAAGTCCCTTCATTCTTCTCCCATGAATTGGCTCCTGTGACACTGCAGGCAGGCATGGTTAGCATCCCTCCATTCTGCCTGGGCATTGGATTGTCCGCATGCGATGTTAGCTTTAGTTCAGACGCCTTTTAAACTTCATTTTGCAACATGGGGAGTCGCTTTAATTTTTTTACACCCCTTAATGTATGTTCCCAGTGTAGTTCAGTGAGAATGATTTCTTGATTTCTCCCCCTTTTTCAAAAAGAGAGTGCAATTCCACCTTAAATTTAAAACATGTTAAAGTATAATAAGTATAATAAATATAAAAATGTTCACAAGTGGGGCTTGATCAAGACAGGGAATTTTTCTTTTCCTGTGGTTTTTCCACAATTATAAGAACAATGTTGTTTTATGAGCTCAAATTCTTGAGAGCATAAAGACCGAGGATGAAGTAGTAATTGCCAACTAGGAAGTGCCAGATTAAAAGCATCTGAGAGGTTCCAAAGTGCCTCAGTGTATAAAATAACAATGAACTCTGGGATTAGAGGAAAAGAGGAAGCTGCTGAAATTATGTTCCTTTAATTCTGCCTTCGAAACAGCTATCATGTTGAATCAGTAATATCATGTTTCTTTTTCAGTCTTTAGAGGAATATGACATTTTTTTCCCTAATACCCTTCAGATGGTATACCAGAGAGGTTCATCCAACAGAAATGATCGATGAGCTTTTAATCTGAAAAAAAAAAAAAAAAAAAAACCAACAAAAAAAGTCATGATCCTTGGTGGTGAAGAAATTCATCAAAAGCTCCACAGTTCTGTAAAAGTACAAGTCTTTCTACAAAGAGTGAAGCCAGAAGGGAGCCCCGCAGAGGGTGGGAAAATCATATTGATAAGTGTGTTCATGTTTATTTCTTCCTTACTGAACTTCTAGACCAATTTTGGAAGGTCCTAGATCTACTTTAGCTAAGGAATTCCTTTTGAATGTCAGGGCAAGCCTAAAGTTGGGCTTCTGGCAATTCTGCCAACAGTGACCACTAGTTCTTTGTACTAAAGTTTATATCAGAGCTATAATTTAAAATAACTGCTATTTCACCCATAGCCTATTCTTATGACAATCAATAATGTCTCCAAGATTATCAGATGTCCTTTGGGGAACAAAATTGCCTAATGAAAATGTGTAATGTCAACCTTTTTTCTTGTCGATATCCTTATGTCTGTTTACCCATTGTCCATCTGTCACAGACACCCTGAGACACACCAATCCTGAACACTCAACATTTTATCTTCTTTATTCCCATTGCTGGGTTTCTGAGTGATGCTTAAAAAAACAATCACACAATGGTTTCAACATTTATCGCTGCCTAGCCAAGTGTCCTTGTTTCTTTACTCTTCACTCTTCAATTCTCTATAGCATCTGTTGAAATAGTTACCCACTCTTATTATGATTCCATTTTGTCCCTCATCACCCACCTTCTAATTCACGGAGAAAATCAAAGCATCAGAAGATAAGTCTCTCAAATTTCTGTCCTGGAACCTAAGAACATATCTGCCTGACATTTCCTCTTTTTATATTATTAAAGAAGGACTCTTCTGCCTGTCCATTGATAGCTTCTGTCTATGCCATCTCCAGCCCTTCTCAGGACCCTTACTCTATGAATTATATAGTTAACAACATTTATGAAGTTTCAAACATGTCAGCATAACACAGTTTCTTTTTCCAGTTATTTATTTACTCTTTCCTGTCTCTTAAGAGCTTATATACTTTCAAAAATTAAATTTGTATCACCCCTTCAGTGCCATCCAATCATTCCTCACAGAGTCTGAACACATTTTGTGTTCCTACGAACATCTTTAGCCAATATCTTCTTATTTATTATACTTCGTAACAATATTTTTCCTCTGTTAAATTGCTTAAAATAATATTTGACATTCCTGCTCATCTTAAAGTTTTCTCCTTTTTGTAACACTACAGATTCCTTTGATTAGATTCTAGTCCTATGGATATTCTCTCTTGGGATCCTTGCAATGGTCTTCGTCTCGTACAAGTTCATGTTCCTCAGGACTGTCTTCACAGTGCCTCAGCTCATTACTTTCATCTTTTGTATTATTTTAGCTGCCTTCTCATTTTTAATCCCACAGGTCTACCTTGATTCACGCAGTTTTGAATGAGTTCTGTAGGTTGTCTAGCTCAGACTAACATTTTTGTTAGTTCCTAGAATTTGATTACTTGTTGTAACCCTCCCCCACCCTTTTTATTGTATTCTGCCATCTTTTTACCTCAGCTTTTTCTTTCTCTTTCTTTGCCAACAAGTAAATATTTTCATCTTTCTGCAAGGTTAGGGCCCTCTACGCAAGGAATAAATGGAACAAAAGTTAATAAACAAGCCATGGAAGTTAAAGATGTGTGAAAATACATAGTTTTGATTACCACCTCCTATATAGTCTTATAAACCTGTCCATAGTTCTTTCAGGCATTCTAGTGAGAAATCTAGAAAGCTTTTGTTGTTCATCAATGAGTTGTGTCCGATGCTTTGTGACCTCTCAGACAGTAACAAGCCAGCCTTCCCTGTCCTTCACCATCTCCCAGAACTTGCTCAAACTCATGTCCATTGAGTCAGTGATGTCATCCAACCGTCTCATCCTCTGTTGTCACCTGCTCCTCCTGCCTTCAGCTTTCCCAGCATCAGGGTCTTTTCCAGTGAGTCAGCTCTTCACATCAGGTGGCCAAAGTACTGTAGCTTCAGCTTCAGTATCAGATCTTCCAATGAATATTCAGGACTGATTTCCTTTAGGACTGATTGGTTGGATATCCTTGCTGTCCAAATGACTCTCAAGAGTCTTCTCGAACACCAAAGTTCAAAAGCATCACATCTTTGACACTCAGCCTTCTTTATTGTCCAACTCTCACATCCAAACATGACTACTGGAAAAATCACAGCTTTGACGAGACAGACTTTCGTTGGCAAAGTAATGTTTCTGCATTTTAATAGACCATCTAGGTTGGTCATGGCTTTTCTTCCAAGGAGCAAGCGTCTTTTAATTTCATGGCTGCAGTACCATCTGCAGTGATTTGGGGGCCCAAGAAAAGAAAGTCTGTCACTGTTTCCATTGTTTCCCCATCTACTTGCCATGAAGTGATAGGACTGGATGCTATGATCTTCATTTTTTTGAATGTTGAGGTTTTTTTTTTTTTAATCCATTTATTTTAAATGTTGAGTTTTAAGCCAGTTTTTTCACTTTCCTCTTTCACCTTCGTCAAGAGGCTCTTTAGCTCCTCTTTGCTTTCTGCCATAATGGTAGTGTCATCAGCATATCTGAGGTTATTGATATTTCTCCTGGCAATCTTGATTCCAGCTTGTACTTCATCCAGCCGCCTGACATTTCACATGATGTACTGTGCATATAAGTTAAATAAGCAGGGTGACATTATACAGTCTTGATGTACTCCTTTCTAAATTTGGAACCAGTCCATTGTTCCATGTCTGGTTGTATCTTGCTTCTTGACCTGCATACAGATTTCTCAGGAGGCAGGTAAGGTGGTTTGGTATTCCTATCTCTTAAAACATTTTCCAGTTTGTTGTGATCCACAACTGAAAGGATTTGCTAAGTCACTGAAGGAGAAGTAGATGGTTATCTGGAATTCTCTTGCTTTGTCTAAGATTAAGTGGATGTTGGCATTTTGATGTCTGTTTCCTCTGCCTTTTCTAAATACAGCTAAAATATCTGGAAGTTTTGGATTCATGTATTGTTGAAGCCTAGCTTGGAGAATTTTGAACATTATCTTGCTGGCATGTGAAATAAGTGCAATTGTGTGGTAGTTTGAACACCTTGGGGATTGCTTTTCTTTGGGATGGAATGAAAATTGACATTTTCCAGTCCTGTGGCCACTGCTGAGTTTTCCAAATTTGCTGGCATATTGAGTTGAGCACTTGAACAGCCTCATCTTTTAGGATTTGAAATAGATCAGCTGGAATTCCATCACCTCCAGTAGCCTGGTTTGTAGTGATTCTTCCTCAGGCCCACTTGACTTCACACTCCAGGATGTCTGGCTCTAGGTGAGTGATCACACAATTGTGATTATCTGGGTCATTAAGATCTCTTTTGTGTAGTTCTTCTGTATATTCTTGCCATCTACTCTTAATATCTTCTGCTTCTGTTAGATCCATACCATTTCTATCCTTTTTTGTTCTCCTCTTTGCATGAAATATTCCCTTGGTATCTCTAATTTTCATGAAGAGATCCATAGTCTTTCCCATTCAATTGTTTTCCTCTATTTCTTTGCACTGAACACTGAGGAAGGCTTTCTTATTTCTCCTTGCTACTCTGTGGAAATCTGCATTCACCTGGGGATATCTTTCCTTTTCTCCTTTGCCTTTCACTTCTCTTCTTTTCTCAGCTATTTGTAAGGCCACCCCAGACAACCATTTTGTCTTTTTGCATTTCTTTTCTTGGGTATGGTTCCATCTCCTATATAGTCTTACAAACTTCTGTTCATAGTTCTTCAGGCACTCTCTCTCTCTCAGATCTAATCCCTTAAATTTATTTGTCGCTTCTACTGTATAATCGTAAGGGATTTGACTTAGGTCATACCTGAATGCTCTAGTGGTTTTCCTACTTTCTTCAATTTCAGTCTGAATTTGGCAATAAGGAGTTCATGGTCTGAGCCACAGTCAGCTCCTGGTCTTATTTTTGCTGACTGTATAGAGCTTCTCCATCTTTGGATGGAAAGAATATAATCAATTGGATTTCGGTATTGACCATCTGGTGACCTCCACATATAGATTCATCTCTTGTGTGGTTGGAAGAGGGTGTTTGTTATGACCAGTACATTCTCTTGACAAAACTTTGTTAGCCTGGTTCATTTTGTACTCTAAGCCAAACTTGCCTGTTACTCCAGGTATCTCTTGACTTCCTACTTTTGTATTTCAGTTCCCTGTGATGAAAAGGATATCTTTTTTTTTTTTTTTTTTTGGTGTTAGTTCTAGAAAGTCTTGTAGGTCTTCATAGAACTGTTCAACTTCAGCTTCTTTGGCATTAGTGGTTGGGGCACAGACTTGGATTACTGTGATATTGAATGGTTTGCATTGGAAACAAAGAGGGGTCATTCTGTCATTTTTTAGATCACCTCCAAGACCTGCATTTTGGACTCTTTTGTTGACTGTGAGGGCTACTCCGTTTCTACTAAGGGAGTCTTGCCCACAGTACTAGATACAATGGTCATCTGAGTTAATTTCACCCATTCCAGGCCATTTTCGTTTACTGAATCCTAAAATTTCACTGTTCTCTCTTGCCATCTCCTGTTTGACCACTTCCAATTTACCTGGATGTGTGGACCTAACATTCCAGGTTTCTGTTGCAATATTGTTCTTTACAGCATCAGAATTTACTTTCACCACCAGACACATCCACACCTGGCTGTTTCCACTTTGGCTCATCCTCTTTATTCCTTCTGGGGCTATTACTCCGCTCTTCTCCAGTAGCATATTGGGCGCCGAGCAAAATGGGGAGTTCATCTTTCAGTGTCATAGTTTTGGCTTTTCATGTTGTTCATGCGGTTCTCAACGCAACAATCTTCAGTGGCTTTCCGTTCCTTCAGTGGACCACGTTTTGTCAGAACTCTTCACCATGACCCGTCCATCTTGGGTGCCCTACACTGCATGGCTAATAGTTTCATTGATTTAGACAAGGCTGTGATTCATGTAATCAGTTTGGTAAGTTTTCTGTGATTGTGCTTTCCATAAAGAGAACTTTACCTCCCCAAACTATATATTTACATTCCAAAAGGGAAGGAAACCTGGAACCTTGGGTGTATACCAGGATATATAAACCTGGAGACTTACAGTTCATCTAGAGACCACTACTTACTTCCCACAAGGGAACTTCCCTTTCTCTACCCTAGGAGAATTTGTTTGCATAAGGGAAAATCATTTCTCTTCTCAGGAAGGAAGGATGTTAACTGGACAGCATGTGTATTGAATTCCTGATTCTTAATTTCATGACTTTTCTCCTGTTATATGACACCCAAACATGCCAGCTTGTCCATATAGCATCACCCCAGAAGAAGGTAGAAACTGTTGTGTAGTGAACTGATACAAGTATTACTGTCAGTAATAACAATCTGTCTTGATCCAGAAACCTCATGTTTGAATTGATGGTAACATAAACAAATATAGACATTAAAAACTTAATCGTCTTTTCCTTCTTTTTCATGAAAATCATGCCATTTTATTTACTACAGGGATAGTGAATAATTTTATTATCATTTCTTTTGTTTTTTTCTGGTATCGTTCTTCAAACACATAGAAAAGGGACATTTGAATCAGGGCAAACTTGAGTGCTCATGGGTTCCAGCTATATGACAGGTTCCCCCTGGTTACTCTGAGAGCTGAAAAGAATAAATTTCTGCCACTTGTAGTCTGCGTGCCACATCTAGATGAGTGCCAGCACACTGGCTGTAATCTTGGCTATAGACACTCATCTCGAATCGTATTTATTTTCCCTTGTCGTATGGAAATTTCATAGCTCACGTCTTTGTTGTTATTGTCATTTTTCTTTGTGACACCAGATTCTTGAAGCAATCCATCCAGACCAAATGCTTTCCCATGGACAGAGTTATGTGTGTTCTCAGTCTGCTGTCTCCTGCCACAACTACAGTGCAGCCCTTGTTGATACATCCCTCAAAATGTATTGTACCAGTAGTGGCCACCGCTTTCCCCTTGAGTTTCTTCCTTTCTCCCTTCAGTCATTTCTACTTTGTTTCTTGTGTGTGTGTCCATGTCCATCTGTCTCTCTTTCTTGGGCAGAAAGTCAGAGCATCAAAGATCAGAGGAGAAGCATTAAACTTTAAGACAGGCATAGACAGCATTCTTCCCCCCTCAAGAAACTGACCATCACATGAAAGGATGACTTTCCTGTATTTTAGGAGAAATAGACTGAATGGTTCTAAACGAGGAAGAGAAAGTGAAGAGGAACATGGTAATTTTCCTGCTTTGATTAGTTTTTAAGCATTAGTAGACAAAAAACACAGAGAAGGGATGGGGATGTAGCTCTTCAAACATTCTTTTATTCCAGTAAAATTATTCTATGAGTAGTTCCCTTATTTATTCTCTTCAAAACTACTTGACTGGAAGAATTCACATGGACCACCATCCCACCAATGTGGAGCTCCAGGTTCTTAACATCTCAGTGTTTCAAATAATCTAAATGTGGGATATATTTTGGCATGTTGTTTTTCCAACTACTTTGAAGCATAAATATTTCTAGTTGACATTCTACTATGCCTAAAATTAAATGTAAACTGATTTTATGCTCTGTAGGAAGGGTCTTGGAGGGTCTTAAAGAATTTTAATTTGTCACAATTTGTTTTGAAAGAATCCAAAATTGTACTTGAGTTATATCCCAATTTTCCAAGTATTGAATGAAGTATTTTAAAATCAAAATGCAGTCTTATTATTTTAAAATGTGTCCTCATCAAATTAAGAATAGATAATTTAATGATTCTGCTTAGTGTTGGTGGGGAATACGTGTAACTCTATGGCTGATTCATATCAATGTATGACAAAACCCACTGAAATGTTCTGAAGTAATTAGCCTCCAACTAATAAAAAAAAAAAACATTTAATTTTTTTGAATTACTTCAATATTAGAATTGGGGAGGACAATCTGTTAACAAAGAAAAAGAAGTTGTAATTATTTTATAGTGAGCATTTTTTCAGGTATATTTATTAAATTACTACTCTGAGAAAGGCAGTATGCTAGCTCTTCTGGTATATCAAAATGAATATATAAGTCAAAAGGGAAATATGGGCTTCTCAGATGACTGAGTGGTAAAAAATCTGCCTGCCAATGCAGGAGATTCAGGAGATGCAGATTCGATGCTTGGGTCAGGAATATTCCCTGGAGAAAGGAATGATTATTCCCCTGAGTATTCTTGTCTGGAAAATCCCGTAGACAGAGGAGACTGGTGAGATACAGTCCACGGGGTCACAAAGAGTCGGACTAGACTGAGCACACATGTATGCAAAAGAGAAATATAATCTCAAATTATTTGTTGAAAAACTACTTTGTGTGTGTTGTTACTTAATCTTAAGTTTATTTGAAGAAACTAAATATACACAAAGAATTCATATCCATTTAAAGTCACATAGGGGATTCCATGGCAGGATTTTGGCTGCTTTAAAATCAGGTCATGGTGGAGAATTCTGACAAAACGTGGCCCACTGGAGAAGAGAATAGCAAACCACTTCAGTATTCTTGCCTTGAGAACCCCATGAATAGTATGAAAAGGCAAAAAGATAGGACACTGAAAGACGAACTCCCCAAGTTGGTAGACGCCCAGTATGCTACTAGAGATCAGTGGAGAAATAACTCCAGAAGAATGAAGAGATGGAGCCACAGCAAAAACAACACCCAGTTGCGAATGTGACTCATGATGGAAGTCAAGTCCGATGCTGTGAAGGGTAATGCTGCATAGGAACCTGGAATGTTAGGTCCACGAATCAAGGCAAATTGGAAGTGGTCAAACAGGAGATGGCAAGAGTGAACACTGACATTTTAGGAATCAGTGAACTAAAACAGACTGGAATGGGGTAATTTAACTCAGATGACAATTATACCTACTACTGTGGGCAAGAATCCCTTAGAAGAAATGGAGTAGCCATCACAGTCAACAAGAAAGTCCAAAATGCAGGACTTGGATGTAATCTCAAAAACAACAAAATGATTTTGTTCCTTTCCAAGGCAAACCATTCAGTATCATGGTAATCCAAGTCTACGCCCCAACCAGTAATGCTGAAGAAGTTGAAGTTAAACAATTCTATGAAAACCTACAAGACTTTCAGGAACTAATACCCAAAAAAGATGTCCTTTTAATTATAGGGGACTGGAGTGCAAAAGTAGGAAGTCAAGAGATATCTAGAGTAACAGACAAGTTCGGCTTGGGTGTACAAAATGAAGCAGGCTAGTGGAGTTTTGTCAAGCGAACACACTGGTCATAACAAACACCCTCTTCCAACAAGACAAGAGGAGAGTCTACACATGGACATCACCAGGTGGTCAAAACTGAAATCAGACTGATTACATTCTTTGCAGCCAGAGATGGAGAAGCTCTCGTTAGCAAAAACAAGACCCGCAGCTTACTGTGGCTCAGATCATGAACTACTTAATTCCAAATTCAGACTTAAATTAAAGAAAGTAGGGAAAACCTCTAGAACATTCAGGTATGACCTAAATCAAATCCCTTAAAATTATACATTGGAAGTGAGAAATAGATGCAAGGAATTAGATCTGATAGACAAGAGTACCTGAAGAACTATGGATGGAGGTTCTTGACATTGTACAGGAGGCAGGGATCAAGTACTTCCCCAAGGAAAAGAAATGCAAAAAGCAAAATGGTTGTCTGAGGAGGCCTTACAAATAGCTGTGAAAAGAAGAGATGCAAAAGGCAAAGGAGAAAAGGAAAGATATCCCCATTTGAATGCAGAGTTCCAAAGAATAGCAAGGAGAGATAAGAAAGCCTTCTTCAGTGATCAGTGCAAAGAAATAGAGGAAAACAATTGAATGGGAAAGACTATAGGTCTCTTCAAGAAAATGAGAGCTACCAAGGGAGTGTTTTGTGCAAAGATGGACAAAATAAAGGACAAAAATTCCATGGACCTGCAGACACAGAAGATATTAATAAGAGGTGTCAACAATAGCCAGAAGGGCTATACAAAAACAGCTCCATGACCCAGATAATCAGAATGGTGTGATCACTCACCTAGGGCCAGACATCCTGGGGTGTGATGTGAAGTGGGCCTTAGGAAGCGTCATTATGAACAAAGCTAGTGGAGGTGATGGAATTCCAGTTGAGCTATTTCAAATCCTAAAAGATGATGCTGTGAAAGTGCTGCACTCAGTATGCCAGCAAATTTGGAAAACTCAGCAGTGGCCACAGGACAGGAAAAGGTTAGTTTTCATTCCAATCCCACAAAATGCTGACAACCACACAACTGCACTCAGCTCCTATGCTAGCAAAGAAATGTTCAAAATTCTCCAAGCCAGGCTTTAACACTACATGAACCTTGAACTTCCAGATGTTCCATCTGGATTTATAAAAGGAACAGGAACCAGGGATCAAATTGCCAATATCTGCTGAATCATTGAAAAAACAAGAGTTCCAGAAAAACATCTATTTCTGCTTTACTGACTGCACCAAAGCCTTTGACTATTTGGATCACAACAAACTGTGGAAAACTCTTAAAGAGATGGGAATACCAGACCACCTGACCTGCCTCCTGAGATGTCTCTATGCAGCTCAGGGAGCAACAGTTAGACCTGGACATGGAACAAAAGACTGGCTCCAAATTGGGAAAGGAGTACATCGAGGCTGTATATAGTCACTCTATTTATTGAACTTATATGCAGAGTACATCATGAGAAACACTGAGCTGGATGAAGCACAAGCTGGAATCAAGATTGCTGGGAGAAATATCAATAACCTCAGATATGCAGACGACACCACACTTATTGCAGAAATTGAAGAAGAACTAAAGAGCCTCTTGATGAAAGTGTAAGAGGAGAGTGAAAATGTTGGTGTAAAACTCAACATTCAGAAAACTGAGATCATGGCATCTGGTCCCATCACTTCATGGCAAATAGTTGGGGAAACAATGGATACAGTGAGAGACTTTATTTTGGGGGGCTCCAAATTCACTGCAGATGGTGATTGCAGCCATGAAATTAAAAGATGCTTACTCCTTGGAAGAAAAGCTATGACCAACCTAATAAGCATATTAAAAAGCAGAGACATTACTTTGCCAACAAAGGTTCGTCTAGTCAAATGTATGGTTTTTCCCAACAGTTCAGTTCAGTTTAATCACTCGGTTATGTCTGACCGACTCTGTGACCCCACGAACCGCAGCACGCCAGGCCTCCCTGTCCATCACCAACTCCCAAGGTCCACCCAAACTCAAGTCCATTGAGTCGATGATGCCATTCAGCCAGCTCATACTCTGTCGTGCCCTTCACCTCCTGCCCTCCATCTTTCCCAACTTCGGGGTCTTCAAATGAGTCAGCTCTTCACATCAGGTGGCCAAAGTACTGGAGTTTCAGCTTCAACATTAGTCCTTCCAATGAAGACTCAGGACTGATTTCCTTTAGGATGGACCTATTGGATCACCTTGCAGTCCAAGGGACTCTCAAGAGCTTTATCTAACACCACAGCTCAAAAGCAGCAATTCTTCTGCTCTCAGCTTTCTTTATAGTCCAACTCTCACATCCATACATGACTACTGGAAAAACCATAGCCTTGACGAGACAGACCTTTGTTGGCAATGTAATGTCTCTGCTTTTTAAATGCTTTCTAGTTTGGTCATAACTTTCTTTCCAAGGAGTAAGCGTCTTTTAATTTCATGGCTGCAGTCACTATCTGCAGTGATTTTGAAGCCCCAAAAATAAAGTCTGACACTGTTTCCACTGTTTCCCCATCTATTTCCCATGAAGTGATGAAACCAGATGCCATGATCTTCATTTTCTGAATGTTGAGCTTTAAGCCAACTTTTTCACTCTCCTCTTTCACTTTCATCAAGAGGCTCTTTAGTTCTTCTTCACTTTCTGCCATAAGGGTGGTGTTATCTGCATATCTGACGTTATTGATATTTCTCCCGGCAATCTTGATTCCAGCTTGTGCATCATCCAGCCTAGAGTTTCTCATGATGTACTCTGCATATAAGCTGAATGAGCAGAGTGACAATATACAGCCTTGACGTACTCTTTTTCCTATTTGGAACCAGTCTGTTGTTCCATGTCCAGTTCTAGCTGTTGCTTCTTGACCTGCATACAGGTTTCTCAAGAGGCAGGTCAGGTGGTCTGGTATGCCCAACTCCTTCAGAATTTTCCAGTTTATTGTGATCTACACAGTCAAATGTTTGGCATAGTCAATAAATCAGAAATAGGTGTTTTTCTGGAACTCTCTTGCCAGTGGATATTGGCAATTTGATCTCTGGTTCCTCTGCCTTTTCTAAAACCAGCTTGAATATCTGGAAGTTCACAGTTCATGTATTGCTGAAGCCTGGCTTGGAGAATTTTAAACATTACTTTACTAGCATTTGAGATGAGTGCAATTGTGTGGTAGTCTGAGCATTCTTTGGGATTGCCTTTTTTAGGGATTGGAATGAAAACTGACATTTCCAGTCCTGTGGCCACTGCTGAGTTTTCCAAATCTGCTGGCATATCGAGTGCAGCACTTTCACAGCATCATCTTTCAGGATTTGAAATAGCTCAACTGGAATTCCATCACATCCACTAGCTTTTTTCTTAGAGATGCTTCCTAAGGCCCACTTGACTTCTCATTCCAGGATGTCTGGCTCTAGGTGAGTGATCACACCATCATGATTATCTCCATCATGAAGATCTTTTTCGTATAGTTTTTCTGTGTATTCTTGCAACCTCTTCTTAATATCTTCTGCTTCTGTTAGACATATACCATTTCTGTCCTTTACTGTACCCATCTTTGCATGAAAATTTCCCTTGGTATCTCTAATTTTCTTGAAGAGATCTCTAGTCTTTCCCATTCTCTTGTTTTCCTCTATTTCTTTGCACTGATCACTGAAGAACGCTTTCTTATCTCTCCTTGCTTTTCTTGGAACTCTGCATTCACATGGGGATATCTTTCCTTTTCTCCTTCGCTTTTCACTTCTCTTCTTTTCACAGCTATTTGCAAGGCTTCCTCAGACACCCATTTTGCTTTTTTGCATTTCTTTTTCTTGGTGATGGTCTTGATCTCTGTCTCCTGTATAATGTCATGAACCTCTGTCCATAGTTCATCAGGCACTCTGTCTATCAGATCTAGCCCCTTAAATATATTTCTCACTTCCACTGTATAATTGTAAGGGATTTGATTTAGGTCCTACCTGAATGGTCTAGTGGTTTTCCCTACTTTCTTCAATTTAAGTCTGAATTGGGCAATAAGGAGTTCTTCAGTCCTGTCCAACTCTTTGTGACCCCATGGACTGTAACTCCCCAGGCTCCTCTGTCCATGGAATTCTCAAGGCAAAATACTGGAGTGGGTTGCCATTTCCTTCTCAAGGAGATCTTTCTGACCCAGGGATTGAACCCTGGTCTCGCGCATTGCAGGCAGATTCTTTACCATCTGAGCCACCAAGGAAGACCCCTCGAGAAAGAGTGGAGAAAAGGGAGCCCTCCTATACTGTTGATGGGAATGTACATTGGTGCAGACACTGTAGAAAGTAGTAAAAATAAAAATAGTAGTAAAAATAAAATTACCATATGATCCAGCAATCCCACTTCTGGGCATTTACCCAGACAAAACAGTAATTTGAAAAGATCCATGTTCCCCTA
The DNA here is from genome assembly GCF_963930625.1 of Muntiacus reevesi. NCBI lineage: Eukaryota > Metazoa > Chordata > Mammalia > Artiodactyla > Cervidae > Muntiacus > Muntiacus reevesi. Next base: position 664,668 of record NC_089252.1, on the reverse strand, counting down.
TGTCCATAGCGGCACTGTTTACAATAGCCAAATCATGGAAAGAACCTAAATGTCTATCAACAGATGAATGGATAAAGAAAGTATGGCAAATACATACAATGGAGTATTTACTTAGCCATCCAAAATGAAATAATGCCATTTGTAGCAACATGGATGAGCCCAGAGATCATCACACTAAGTAAAATAAGTCAGAAAGAGAAAGACAAATACATATGACAACACTTAGATGTGGAATCTGAACTACGACACAAATGAACTTACCTACAAAACGGAAAAGACACACAGATATAGAGAACAAACTGTTGGCCAAGGGAGGGTCAAACTCCCAAAGACTGAGAGTTAATTGGAATTAGTGGGTGCAAGCTAGTATATATAGGATGGATAAACAGTGTCCTACTATATAGCACATGGAACTATATCCAATACCCTGTAATAAGCTATAATGGAAAAAATATGAAAAAGAATATATTGGATAATTGAGCCACTTTCCTATATAGAAGAGAAATTAACATAACATAATAAATCAACTATTCAATATTTTTTAAAAAATCATAACTTTCTAAATTTAAGTTGGCTTCAAAACTTGGCTTGCATGAATATCTTTTTTTTTTTTAATTAAAGCTAATAATTTTTAGAGTTCTTCATTTTTTCTCTCTTGGAACAATCTGAAAGTTCTGTAATTCACTTTAAACTACAGATGATTTTACCTGCTTGTAGCATGTAAACCAATAGTAATAATTCTAATATTCTCTGGTTCATGTGCATAGTTTTCTATTGCTGCTATAACAAATCCCTACAAACTTAGTGGCCTAATGCAAAATTAATATCTTATAATTCTTAAGGTCAGGAGTCAAAAGTCCCTTATGAGATTAAACAGAAGTGTCCAAAAGACTACATTTTTTTTCTGGACTCTATAGAGGGTAATCCATTCCCTTGCCTTTTCCAGATTTTAGAGACTGCCCACATTCCTTGGCACATGGCCCCTTTCTACATCTTTAAATGAGCAAAAGAAAATTGAGCCCTTCTTAAACCACATCATTATGCTCAAAATTCTCCAAGCCAGGCTTCAGCAGTACATGAACCGTGAACTTCCAGATGTTCAAGCTGATTTTAGAAAAGGCAGAGGAACCAGAGATCAAATTGCCAACATCTGCTGGATCACTGAAAAAGCAAGAGAGTTCCAGAAAAACATCTATTTCTGCTTTATTGACTATGCCAAAGCCTTTGACTGTGTGGATCACAATAAACTGTGGAAAATTCTGAAAGAGATGGAAATACCAGACCACCTGACCTGCCTCTTGAGAAACCTATATGCATGTCAGGAAGCAACAGTTAGAACTGGACATGGAACAACAGACTGGTTCCAAATAGGAAAAGGAGTATCTCAAGGCTGTATATTGTCACCCTGCTTATTTAACTTATATGCAGAGTACATCATGAGAAACGCTGGGCTGGAAGAAGCACAAGCTGGAATCAACGTTGCCGGGAGAAATACCAATAACGTCAGATATGCAGATAACACCACCCTTATGGCAGAAAGTGAAGAACTAAAGAGCCTCTTGATGAAAGTGAAAGAGGAGAGTGAAAAAGTTGGCTGAAAGCTCAACATTCAGAAAACTGAGATCATGGCAACTGGTCGCAGCACTTCGTGGGAAATAGATGGGGAAACAGTGGAAACAGTGACAGACTTTATTTTGGGGGGCTCCAAATTCACTGCAGATGGTGATTGCAGCCATGAAATTGAAAGACACTTACTCCTTGGAAGGAAAGTTATGACCAACCTAGACAGCATATTAAAAAGCAGAGATATTACTTTGCCAACAAAGGTCCGTCTAGTCAAGGCTATGTTTTTTCCAGTAGTCATGTATGGAGGTGAGAGTTGGACTATAAGAAAGCTGAGAGCAGAAGAATTGCTGCTTTTGAGCTGTGGTGTTGGAGAAGACTCTTGAGAGTCCCTTGGACTGCAAGGAAATCCAACCAGTCCATCCTAAAGGAGAGCAGTCCTGGGTGCTCATTGGAAGGATTGATGCTGAAGCTGAAAGTCCAATACTTTGGCCACCTCATGCGAAGAGTTGACTCACTGGCAAAGACCCTGATGCTGGGAGGGATTGGGGGCAGGGGGAGAAGGGGACGACAGAAGATGAAATGGCTGGATGGAGTCATCGATTCGATGGACATGAGTTTGTGTAAACTCCAGGAGTTGATGATGGACAGGGAGGCTCGGTGTGCTGCGATTCATGCGGTCGCAGAGTCGGACACGACTGAGCGACTGAACTGATTGACTGACTACACCACATCACTTCAAGCTTTCCTCCACAGTCATCCTTCCCTCTGACTCTCTTCTGATTCCTTCCATTTGTAAGGACACTTGTGAGTATACTGACTCTCCCTGGATAATCTATGATAATCTCCTCATCTAAATGTCCTTGACCTAACTGAATCTGCAAAATCCCGTTTCCATGCATGTAAACATAATCAGAGGTTCCAGGGATTATAATCTGGGCTCCACTCATTGGAGATATTTCTTGGGAGATGCTCATCAAATTCAACATCTGATGGGTGCACATCATACAGACAGGACACTTGAACATTTCATTATATTCTTAACATCTTTAAAGCTACCTTTGAAACCAACAATAAAGTTAACAAGATAATTAATTTTCAGAAATTTCCAATTTTTTACATGAAGTTATCTTTCATTCCAGTCTCTCAGTTGTGTCTGACTCTGTGTGACCCCATGAACCACAGCACACCAGGCCGCCCTGTCCATCACCATCTCCCGGAGATTACCCAAACTCATGTCCATTGAGTCAGTGATGCCATCCAACCATCTCATCCTCTGTCGTCCCCTTCTCCTCCTGCCCTCAATCTTTCCCAGGACCAGGGTCTTTTCCAATGAGTCAGTTCTTCGCATCAGGTGGCCAAAGTATTGGAGTTTCAGCTTCAACATCAGTCCTTGCAATGAACACCCAGAACTGATCTCCTTCAGGATGGACTGGTTGGATCTCCTTGCAGTCCAAGGGACTCTCAAGAGTCTTCTCCAACACCATAGTTCAAAAACATCAATTCTTCTGTACTCAGCTTTCTTTGTAGTCCAACTCTCACCTCCATATATGACTACTGGGAAAACCATAGCCTTGACTAGACGGACCTTTGTTGACAAAGTAATGTCTCTGCTTTTTAATATGCTGTCTAGGTTGGTTATAACTTTCCTTCCAAGGAGTAAATATATAACCACTTAACTCACTGCTACCAAACTACTTTATTATCTCTGCTGATATGAAGCAGAAGACAAAATTTAAAAATTATCTAGGGTATTTATCATTTTCAAAATGTATTTTTATTCTCTTCATTCACAAGATGCCTCTTCTAGACCCTATAAAAATATAAATAAGCAGTATTTATTAAATGGTTGAATCATATATTAATCACATATTAATAAGCACAGGGACTCCTGGAGTAAGCAGATTTTCAATAACTGGTGAAGATTTAAATAAATGTATCCATGTAAATTATTTAATATAATAAAATTTTATAATAATATAATCAAATTTTAGGATTCCCCCCCGAAAACGAAAATTAAAGCATGGTTATCTCCTTTATTCAAAATCCGATCATCCTGCTACTTAATGAGACGACACCATAAGATAATAATTAACAGGAAATAAGAGTCAGTTGTCAGTAACATGTGCCCAATATAGCTAACACCCACTACCACTAAGTCTCATCCCATCCAACGATGTGAGGATCTCTGCACAGCACACAACACACATTTCCTTCTCTAACTTCCAAGTCAGTGCTGAGGGATGCAGAGGAAGAGAAATAAGACCCCTGGTAACAGAGATTCAAGGGACTCGGTTTCTGTTCAAAGTCAGAAGAGGACACTGCCCTGGCAGGAATGCTTCAGCAAAGGAAAAACACACAGGCTGTTTTGTTTCTTTGTTTGTTTGTTTTAGAATTATGTTTTATTTGAAGGAATTTCTGAGGATGTAAACCCAGAAGACAGCCTCTCAGCTCTGAGGGACTGCTTGTAAGAGGTAAGGGAGGGTCCAGGGTAAATAGGAATTTTGCAAAAAATATTCGCAACAAAAACCAGGTCCCTAGACTATTTGCCTTAAGTATTCCCCCTTGCAGTTAGGTATAATGGCTACTGACAAGTACATTTTCTGATGCCTGGGAGGTATTTAGCAGATAGGATGTAGCTTAGGCTTTTTGTTTGCTTGTTTTTCCCCAAAATCTACTCTCAGAGCCAAAATATGTGTCCTCAGAAAACTTGATTCTCTGCTCAGCCACCAGTATAACGCAGAATCAGTTAAGTTCTCTAATAGAGCAACAAGGAGGTTTTGACCAAGTACTCTGTGGTATCCATGCTCAGCAATAACCAACGGATAGACAAGCACCAGGAGTACAGAGAGAGCAAGCTGGTTTGCAGACACGGGACATCTTCTTTTACAGAAATATAAATCAAATATTTTAAATATGCAAGGCCTCCTTGCTTCCAGGCATTTCTAGTAACAGATTCAACACGAAAAGCTATTGTATCATCTCAAAGAGATTTTCTACACTTAGTTAAATTTACCTTGAATATCAAATTGTTTCCTATGCCTGATTTAAGTCAGCAACTCAGAATTACTTTTTTAATATTATCAGCTAACTAATATAACCTACCAAAATTAATAACATGGTGAAATTAAAAAAAAAAAATGACAGTCTGGGTGTGGTAGGCATAATCATGGCCCCCTAAAGAAGTATATGGACTAAGTCCTGGCCCTGAGACTATGATACCTTCATGGCAGGAGAAACTTTGCAGATGTCACTGAGATGGGAAGATTATCCAGGTGGCCTCTGGTGTAATTCCAAAGGTCCTTATAAGTGAAACAGGCATAAGGGGAAGAGAACAGGAGGAGAAGAAAATATGACAACCAAAGCCAAGGTCAGAATGATGAGATTGCTGACTTTGAAATTAGAAAGAGACCTTGAGCCGAGGAAGCCTCTGAAAACTGGAAAAGGCAAGGAACTAAACACTTCCCTAGAGTCTTCAGAAAGGCCTGTAGAGACTTTGGTTTTAACCACACAAGACTATTTCAGATGTCTGAACTTTAGAACTGTAAGGTAATACAGTGGTTGTTTTAAGACACTAAGATTGTAGCAATTTGTTCCAGCAACAATAGAGCTAATACAATGGGCAAACTATCCTTTTAGTAAATTATATTTTAACACAGCTCTAAGATTTCCCCACTGATTATATGCCACAAGATCTATCTTTCTATTTCTCAGTGTTAAGTACTGTCTCATCTTTTCTAGTAGGACATCAGTTTGGCTGCTCACTGGGACCATGGGTGTGATCCATTTGGAAATCCTTAGGATCAGGTATTGCACTGGATCTTTTTTTTTTTAATCTATTTTTTTTATTAGTTGGAGGGTAATTACTTCACAACATTTCAGTGGGTTTTGTCATACGTTGACACGAATCAGCCATAGAGTTACACGTATTCCCCATCCCGATACCCCCTCCCACCTCCCTCTCCACCCGACTCCTCTGGGTCCTCCCAGTGCACCAGGCCCGAGCACTTGACTCATGCATCCCACCTGGGCTGGTGATCTGTTTCACCATAGATAATATACATGCTGTTCTTTCGAAACATCCCACCCTCACCTTCTCCCACAGAGTTCAAAAGTCTGTTCTGTACTTCTGTGTCTCTTTTTCTGTTTTGCATATAGGGCCATCGTTACCATCTTTCTAAATTCCGTATATATGTGTTAGTATACTGTAATGTTCTTTATCTTTCTGGCTCACCTCACTCTGTATAACGGGCTCCAGTTTCATCCATCTCATTAGAACTGAGTCAAATGAATTCTTTTTAATGGCTGAGTAATATTCCATGGTGTATATGTACCACAGCTTCCTTATCCATTCATCTGCTGATGGGCATCTAGGTTGCTTCCATGTCCTGGCTATTATAAACAGTGCTGCGATGAACATTGGGGTGCACGTGTCTCTTTCAGATCTGGTTTCTTCAGTGTGTAAGCCCAGAAGTGGGATTGCTGGGTCATATGACAGTTCTATTTCCAGTTTTTTAAGAAATCCCCACACTGTTTTCCATAGTGGCTGTACTAGTTTGCATTCCCACCAACAGTGTAAGAGGGTTCCCTTTTCTCCACACCCTCTCCAGCATTTATTGCTTGTAGACTTTTGGATAGCAGCCATCCTGACTGGCGTGTAATGGTACCTCATTGTGGTTTTGATTTGCATTTCTCTGATAATGAGTGATGTTGAGCATCTTTTCATGTGTTTGTTAGCCATCTGTATGTCTTCTTTGGGAAAATGTCTGTTTAGTTCTTTGGCCCATTTTATGATTGGGTCATTTATTTTTCTGGAATTGAGCTTCAGGAGTTGCTTGTATATTTTTGAGATTAATCCTTTATCTGTTTCTTCATTTGCTATTATTTTCTCCCAATCTGAGGGCTGTCTTTTCACCTTACTTATAGTTTCCTTTGTAGTGCAGAAGGTTTTAAGTTTCATTAGGTGCCATTTGTTTAGTTTTGCTTTTATTTCCAATATTCGGGGAGGTGGGTCATAGAGGATCTTGCTGAGATTTATGTCGGAGAGGGTTTTGCCTATGTTCTCCTCTAGGAGTTTTATAGTTTCTGGTCTTATATTTAGATCTTTAATCCATTTTGAGTTTATTTTTGTGTATGGTGTTAGAAAGTGTTTTAGTTTCATTCTTTTACAAGTGGTTGACCAGTTTTCCCAGCACCACTTGTTAAAGAGGTTGTCTTTTTTCCATTGTATATCCTTGCCTTCTTTGTCAAAGATAAGGTGTCCATAGGATCGTGGATTTATCTCTGGGCTTTCTATTCTGTTCCATTGATCTATATTTCTGTCTTTGTGCCAGTACCATACTGTCTTGATGACTGTGGCTTTGTAGTAGAGTCTGAAGTCAGGCAGGTTGATTCCTCCAGTTCCATTCTTCTTTCTCAAGATTACTTTGGCTATTCGAGGTTTTTTGTATTTCCATACAAATGCACTAGATGTTAATGCTCCTCATTCAGCTTAGCAACCTGTCTGCTAAATTTCACTGGAAATGTAGCAAGCTCACTGAGTTCCATTGCAAAAACCAGTAGTATGCATGCTTGGTAAGCTGCTTCAGTCATGTCTGACTCTTTGTGATCCCCCATACTGTAGCCCACCAGGCTCCTCTGTCCATGGGATTCTCTAGGCAAGAATACTGGAGTGGATTGCCATTCCCTTCTTCAGGGGATCTACCTGACACACGGATCGAACCTGTGTCTCTTAAACATCTGCATTGGCAGGCAGTTTCTTTACTACTAGCAAGTGGGTAGCCATTCCTTTCTTTGGGATCTTTCTGACCCAGAGATCCAATCTGGATCTCCCACACTGCAGGTAGATTCTTTACTTTCTGAACCACCAGGGAAGCCCAAAAGATAGCAGTAGATGATATAAGCTCTCATGCAATTGCAACTGCATTATTCTCACCAAATACAGCCTGATGGATATGACAGTGTTACATGAAACACATTAATTACTGAAATTATATTTGTCAGAGCAATAAATATCTACCTTTGATGCTAGAGAATATATGATTTGAAGCAAAAACTTTAATACACCTTATGTTAATTATTTACAAGGATTCACAAACACTGTGCTCTAAATGAGCATATAAATATATACATGTAGTCGCATGGAGACATATATGCAGTGAGAGAGGTCTGTAGATTATAATGATTTGGGAGGATGCTTCTACACAACTAATACGCCTTAAAATTTCATCTTCCATATGCGGTTCATTTTGGAAAGCTATCACTTCCATTGAAATGACTTTTCTTTTGTCTATCCCTCCTGCAATATTATAAAATGCTCAAAGACAAAGGTCACATTTTATTTGTCTTATTTGTCATGGCACTATATATCATAATGGCTATTAGATGGGTCAATAAACTAGTGGATGAAGTTAGAGAACTTCCATAATATAAATGCCTAGGCAGTAAATCAAGAAGATGCTAAGGACAGAGAATTATTTAATCTGCTAGTGGTTTTAAAAAAGGTCTCAATCCCATAGTTCACTTGTCAACAAGTGAGCATCAAGAGAGACAGGTTGTCCACAGTTTCAGATCTAATTTTTGCCTTTTGTTCCCAGTTAAGGCAGTCTTTCTGTTGCTTACTTAAACTGATTTCTCATAAATAAAAATGACTCAAGGACTAACTATTATGTGTGATTCTGTAGGCACACACATAATATACATAATCTTTGTGTGTATACAGGTGTATACACACACACACACACACATATATACACCTATAATGTGTGTGTGTGTGTTTGTGTGTGTGTGTATAATTATATACATCCTGGGAATCCCTAATGTCTTCATTGCATCACACCCTGCAGTTTAGTTTCCAGCATCCAACCATTTGACTGGTTTTTCACAACGTTCCTCTCAAAGTTTATATTTATTAGCTTGTCTTATTTCTTGACCTATATACCTATTTCTTTTAGTAGTCAAAATATTTCTAATCTGTTTTAAGAATTCTTTCAAGTCATCATAGCCTCTAACAAAAACATAAGATCACAGTGCCCATTTTATTCTGCAAGTAGAATTCCATAATACATTCTCAGGATGTGGTATCAGTAATTCTTCTCTCTTTCTAGAATCCTTTCAGAGTCAAAATTCATTACTTGTGCAGGTTTAGGTTATACATCTCACGGCCACAGAAGCACTGTTCATATCACAGTCCTCAGAGACTGGCATACTATTTATTGTCACAATTAGTGAATGGTGACTAAGCATCTTAAAGAATGGACAACTAATCCCACGATGCACAAAGGTGGCATGCTGGCTAGTGGGTGCTGCTTATAATCTGATTATCACTGACTCAGAAAGGGCAAACTTCAGCCTTCAAGCCTGATGTAAAAACAGAAACCAAAGTTGCTTTAGTGAGGTAAAAACTTAGCTGAACAAGATATAGGCATCGATTGTTTTCAGTCATTGTACAATGGACAGAAGAAACAGGGAACCTTGAGAGAAAGGAAACAAGATTAGCACATGAGGACCCATGTTCTGCTTGGCTGCGTTATTGAATCATGGGCACTGGAAGAGGGAGTCCAAGCAAATCCTCCAGGTCTTGCTGAGTTGAGGATACAGAAACCATGGAGGAGCATGCTGAGATTGCACAGCAAAGTTGCAGACAAAGAAGTACAAGGGGAAAAAGCTTCAGAAACGTGCTCGGGGTACTCTTGCATTTTTGCTGAGAACTAATCAGTCTATGTATAGAGTTCAAGTTCGTGAGGCTGAACAAAGGATAGTCCGTAACTTGTAAGCTGAACAATCCCAGAGATCAGAGAAAGTAGAAAGACATTTGATCAGGCCACTGAGGGTCCCTGGTGATAATCCACTGGGTCATGCATTACTACTAGAGCTAAACTCTATCTGGAGTGAAGCCTACTCTAGGCCAACCATAACAAAGCTTAACAAGAGGCCTTAAAGAGATCAAGCAGATCTGCTAGTAGCTTAAACTGCTGCCAGATGAAAGGACAGACTCTTTCAAGGAAAACAACAGTGCAGACATGACTCCAACATAAAAGTACTGAGCATGGCAAGAAGCAAGACAACATGAGCCACAATCAGGAGTAAATCAGACAACTGAAACAAATTCAGAAACGAGAAGGGTTTTCTCTGGGAACTCAGGAAAAAGGATGTTATTGGAGCTCTTATACCAATATTTAACTATTTTGATATTGAACATAATAAACTAGCAAGCAATAAAAAACAAAGTGCAAAAGACTCTCCTTAGTATACAATAAGAAAAAATAGGATTTAAGAAATATGTATGCATGATCTTCTGTGCAAAAGATATTAATACGCAGGAAATGTAATTTTGAAACCTTTGAGACAGTTCACCCTCAGAGCCCAGCTGGAAATGAAACATGACAGAAGAGGAAGAAATGACACTTTGTTGAGTATATTTTGAGCTATGACTCTTAGAATGGTGATAATGTTTCCCATAGTCTCAAGCGATTAAAACCTGTCAGAATACGGTATATACAAAATAAAATTCAAAAGGTAACAAACTTGACTCTATTACAAAATGATAAATATAATCACATTGATTAGACTGGGGCAGAAAAAACCAGCCAAAGAAGTCTTAAACACACACACAAATTGACTGTATCTGTAAGGCTAAAGACAAAAAAGAACTGTGTGAACAATATTAGACTCCAGTTTGTAAATGTGCTTTTCACAAGGTTATGAGTTTGTAGATATGAAATTACTTTGTGTGTGTGCTAGGATTGAGCAAAAAGTAAATATATGGTGGATAATGAAAGCCTGGGCGTCTACTCTCAGAAAATAGTTATTGATACAAATGAGGGAAAAGGGAAGGCCAGAATGAATGCTGTAGTGTTAGACTAGGGGGAAAAGCATATGGTATGTTTTTAGTACTCAGACAAGTAGATAAATGTAGAAACATAGATGTATATGAGTGTATGAGTTGATATATATATATATTTCCTACCTCCTCCAGCAAAAGGGCCTAGAAGCAATACCACTGAAGTAACAATGAGAATATTGTTCCTAATTAGAGGAGTCAAGATCCTTGGAGAAACATTTGGCATCAGGATCGGGCAAGGAAAATGTAAGATGAGTCGGGGATATTTTGATGCCAGAAAGTAAGAAAGTGCTCCCAGAATGATGATGGAGATTTTTGAAGAAGACACAAAACCCAACCCGAAGGAGCTCTCATAGCCAAATCTGGGAAATTTTGAGCTGTAAAATAATAAAGATAGTTAGATTTATAACCTCGAGAAGAAGATAAGATATCCACGAGTCCATACTAATATAAATAATTGAATATGTCAACAAAAAAGGGGAAGAATCACAAGGGCCAGCTCTTTCTTACAGTAAAACTTTCATCACTGAATATAGAAGGAGTAAAGAAAATAGAAAATCATTCATTTTCAGTAATAATCATCACAAGGCAGAACCTTTGAGAAATATTAAAATCAGTGTGACACAGGCACATTGAGAAGCTGTCTGCACAGTGTGAAGCATCTCCCACAATACGCGTCATTATGAAATGGCACACTTACAGTGGAGGTGCCGCCTTAGCCACGTGATCACATTGAATGCTACTCGTCACAAGATACATCAAAGACATGGAGTTTCTTATATGATGCGCTGAGCAGGTCATAACATCCATTCTGTGGTGTTTTTTTACCAAAAAAATATTTAATTTTAATGTAATTGTGAGAAAACGCCAGAAGAATTAAAGTTGAGAGATATTCTACAAAAATAAATGACCTGCCCAATTTTGGTACTCTTTTTTTTTTTTTTTTCATTTTTCAAATGTCTGAATAAGACTAAGGAACTGTCAGAAGACATGGTGACATGACAACTAAATGAAATGAGAGAACCTAATTTATATTATGGACCAGAAAAAGGACATTAGTAGGATATATAGAAGAATACTCTATCATTTGGCAGGATGCAAAGTGTTGCAGAATAACCCATGAGTCAAAGGAAAAAGAAAAGCACAAGGGAAATTGGAAAATAGTTTTAGAAAATGAAAATATAATAAAAATTGTGTGGTGCAGCTAAAATATTTCTTACGGGAAAATGTATAGATTTAATATTCTTATATTGAACATATAGAATCTATTATCTTAAGATAATAGATTAAGGTTCTACCTTAAGAAGCTAAAAAATGAAGCATAAAGTAAACCCAAATTAAGTATAAGGAAGAACATTTTAAAAGATAAGAGCATCCTTGGTGGCTCAGATCATAGAGAAAATTAACAGAAACATAAATCGGTAATTTGAAGGAAAAAAATGAATCTGAAAAATGTCTGGCTAGATTTATCAAGAAGAAAATGGAAAAGTCACAGATTTTAGCTATCAGGAATGAAACAGAAAGAATATAACTACAGAACCTACAGACATTAATCTGATAATAGGGATGTTATGAAATCTTTAGGCAAGTACATTTGGCAGACTAGATGACATGCCAAATTCTTTGTAAAACCCTAGTTTTTAACTACTAAGAATATTTGAATTTTACTTTAAAAGTTCCCTACAAATAAAATTCTAGACTACATAATTTCTCTGATGAGTTCTGCTCAACTTTAAGGAAGTAGAGCAATAATCCCAAACAAAATGTTTTGGAAAATAGAAGTGAAAGAAACACTTCCTAACTGATGTTACAGGGCCAGTATTACTCTGTTAAACCAAGACAAAGACATTTATAAGCAATCAAACTGCAGACTAATATTCTTTATAAACATAGATCAAAACTCCCTTAAAACATAATAACAAATTGAGCTTGAGAATATGTAAAATGAGCAACTGGAGTTTCTAATAGAATTGCAAGGTTGAATAATAGCTCATAAAAATCAATTTTGTTCACCTTATTCATTATTTGAACAGAAAAATTATATGATCAGTTCAACAGATGTAAGAAAAAATTAAAACACTTAAACACTCAATATGTTAAAATTATCTAGCTAAAAATAGAAAGTAAGTTCCTCAGCCTAATAAAGAGCATGTCTAAAAACCCTGTGCCAAGCATTTAGTGCTGAAAGAATTAATGATTTCCCCCTGAAATTGGAGATAAGGCAAGGATGTTCTTATCACTTATTTGACTAAAGGCCTTGAGCAGTAAGACTAGACAAAAAATAGAAAATGTATCGACTATACAGGAAAGAGAGGTAAAACTATATCTACTACAATATAGAGGAATAAACTAGTGATATGTCCAACAGTATGAATGAATCTCAAAAACTTTCTAACTACAAAACGCTAAGCACAAAACAGTCCAGTCTATTTATATGAAAGTTCCTAAGAGACAAATCTAATTCAGAGTAACAGAATGGTGTTGGAGATAGGAAAGATAACTGGGAAGGGGTATAAGGGAAAGTTTTGGAGTGAAGGAAATAACATCTTGTTTGTTCCAGGAGCTACCTGGATAATTACATCTGTCAAAATTCACCAAGCTATACACTTAAAAGAGTAATATTTATTTTATGTAAATTACATTTCAATAGAGTTGATTTTTTTTTTTTAAAGTGTTTCCCAGGGTGACCAAAATAGGGAGAAAAAGAAGAAAAGTGTTTTGAGATAGCTACTAGGAGCTTGCTTTTTGCAGCAACTCTGCTTTCCAGCAGGCTGTGGTCTTTAAGGATACTGTCTGCCCCGAGTGTGCTGCCAGCGCTTCAGCACCAAAGGCTTCTGCCTCCTTAGAGGCAGGAGTGGGTAGAGTATCCTGGGGAGGGTAGAGGTATATTAGGGCTCCAAATGTACATTCTCTTTCCAAAGTATGTTTATTAAGCCAACAAAAACAAACCAGAAAGCTAAGTAAGTCCAAAGCATCTTCTCATACAATTTTGTAACGAATTAAGTGAAAATTTCAACCAGTGAAATTTGGCTTATATAGTTCTTCCCCTAACAGGATTAACTTTTGGATTGCGGGCCAAACCTCGTATCACTTGTTTCCTCTTTTCTCTCCTTCCTGCTGTCTTTCCTTCTTCCCTTCCCTGTCTTCCTTTCTCATCTTCTTCCTTCTTTGCTTCCTTCCTCTCCTACTCTTTCTTCCTTACTCTTTTTCTTCATGGTTTTGTTTGCCATACATTAGGAAAAATAGAACTGGGCTGTAAAGTTTTAAGAAGGGGTTCCCGGCAGGCTCATTCTTGCCCCCATGTGATCCCTGTAGTTGGCACTATTTCCTCACTGGCACTTTCGTACTTGAGTAATTAATGTTTGAAGGAAAAGCCTGATCTGTTTTTGTCATGGACTATGTTCCAAGGTATTTTACTGGAAACACAGCAGGACTGCTATAGTGTGTAAAACATTAGGAATCTAAAACTATTCCTTTCCCAATTTTGCCCTAGTAGCAACTATGCACCCTGATTAAATTATGACTCTTATTTGAAATACTAATGTGCATAACTAAGAAATAGGATGCCTAATGATTGTCATTCTGATCTCAAAAAGTTACTGAATATGAGAGAAGTGATCAAGGGAAGCTTTGTGAAATGCTCAGAAGCATACAATGAAACCAGATTCATCATCCTGCCATTTAGAATTTTAATGTTTCAACTGTTTTTAATACTGTTTAATATAAAAATTAACCTATTTAGAATCTATGGAATATGATTAATTGCTTTGTTTAAGAAGAAATTATAAGTCATCTGTGAAGTGTTCAGTTACACTGTATGTGTATCCCCTAAATTTATACATTAAAGTCCTAAATCCCATGGTGATGATATCTGAATGTATGGACATAGGCAGGGAATTAGGTTAGGATGAGATCATGGGGGATGGGGTAAGACCCTCATGGTGGAATTAGTGTCCTTATAAGAAGAGCTCTCTCTTTCCTCCATGTGAAGACACAGTGAGAAAGTAGCCATCTGCAGTCCAGAGAGACTTCTCACCAGACACCTACCCTTCCAGTACCCTCAGCTCAGACTTCCAGCCTCCAGAACTGTGAGAAATATATTTCTGTTGTTTAATCCACCCAGTCTATGGTGTTTTAACAGTTTGAGTGGACGAATATAAGTGATGATAGAGACCATCATTTCCTTTTGACCTTAAATATGAATATATAAAACTAAATTTTTATATAATTTTATATAATTACATGAATATGTATGTAATGACATTATACATATCTTTTGACAAGATCGTGCTTATATTATAAACAATTTTGCCTCTGATTTTAACAACCAACACAATATAGATGTTTTCTCGTGTTAATAAATATTGCCTGATATTCTCTTTCACTGTTTGCATGACATGTCATCATAAAGATTGTCAGGTTCTTTTAAGCCATGCTTTTGGCTATCTAGATTATATCTGACTTTCCATTACTATATGGTATTATGTTATGAATCAACTTAGTAGTTAAGTTTTTGTCTAAACATGTGATTGTTTCCTCACACTAGAATATCAGAGTTGATTCACTTTTAAAATTATCACAGCACATACCAAATACATATCAAAAATATTATACTTATTTGTACTTCAAACAATTAGTTCATAAACGTGACTATCTCACTGAATTTTACAATGTCTAGTTCCCTGCAGCTGAATGTCAAAGGAGAGAGTGCATAAATGTCCCATCGGCCCTGAGCACCATCCGCACTTACTTTTCCTGTCTCATCCACCCTCAACAGTACCCAACACTATTCCTCAATTTTCATTACTAAGAGGATGAGTGAAAACTGTGTGCTCTTTTATTGTACTATTATTACAAATGAAGGCACAGATAAGAGTGAAAAGTCATTCCTATCTTTATGTTTAGATTTCTTCCTCTATAATTTTTTATAAATTTTAATCAATTTTCATTTCTTAAGAGTTTTAAAATTGCCACTTGAAAGGTTAAAAGTCTTTTGCAGAGAAATGATTAATGTTATTATTAAAACTAGGCAAAACATTCACAAATTTGTAGCAGATGAATAATAAATATTATTAATCTACAGGGTTTTGTGAATAGTTTTTCCCAATTTGTCACTTTGACTTTTAGCTTTTTCTTGTACACAAGTTACAACCAGGTGTTTTTGTAAGGTGGAGTTCAACTTACCTGTGACTGTGACTTCTTTTCTGCCCAGAAGAGAGAGCAGAAACCATACCTCAATTCTAGGGTACCACTGTCATTTTTGTTTCCTCTACATCTTTCTGCCATCACACTGTGAACAAGTGAAGTAAACATTGAGGCTCCAAACTCACTTAAAACTATATAGATCATTTTAAACAATTAAACAAGGAGATTCGTTAAGGAGGGTAAATGATCAGAAAGTAAGTGTTTGCCAGAGGAGACAAATGGGAAAGGAAGCACAAAAAAGAACAACTAAAACACTGTCATCATTTTGGGGGCACAGTTAAATCTGAAAATTAGCAAGACAGCGAGAACTTAACTTACATTTTGGAAGTTTATAATGATAAGTAAAAAACTGATCGACAGTCTGTGGTGTGACATAGTTTTCTCTCTGGTGTCTTCAATGCCTGTAGTTTCATATTTGAGTGATAAAAGGTTGGAAATTATAGTGCTACTACTGGTATTTGTTAATGAACCTTTAAATTGGCCATCACTGTTATAGCCTGTTTATGTTAGCTTGGCTGTGGTGGCTCTTTTATTGAAATAGATAACACAATTAATTTACTTCAATCTTCTAAAATATTTGGATTTTATCCAAAGAAAATGACTGTCAGAAATAATGCCAGATTTGGGACCAGCAACAGGAAAACTCTACACATATCACCAACCAAAAGTGCCAGTTGTAAAAGGAGGGGGAAATTGTTGTAAGGGAGAAAGTGAAAGTCGCTCAGCCCTGTTCGATTCTCTGTGGCCCACCATGGACTGCTGGAGTGGGTAGCCTTTCCCTTCCCCAGGGGATCTTATCTTCCCAACCCAGGGATTGAACCCAGGTCTCCTGCATTGCAGGCAGATTCTTTGCCAACTGAGCTATCAGGTGAGGGAGGGGGCACATGCATATCACTCACATGGCTAAGAGAAAAAGAAATCAGATTAATACAAAATTGGTGTCAGACCTAATGAACAACACAGGTTGCTTCCACCACTATGCCAATCTTTGGTCTTGTGAGGGGTTGATGATGTTTTTCAGAAAAATCTTTTTTTCACTTTGTGCCTACTCAAATGTCATACCATACTGACCACTGTATAAGAAGCATGTTTTCCATATAAAAAGCTTATGGTGCATTGCAACCACTAGATACATCCTAGACTTAACAGTAAAAAGCAAACATTCTCATAGACTATGAGACATAAAGCAAAATTATATTTCCCATGCCCGAAAGATTTTGAATTTGAGATGCTTTCTGATAATTTTCATTTTCAAAAACTACTGTCAGTTTTAGCCGTTGACTTTTTTGCCATTAACTTCTAAGTAAGAAGGTGAAGCAAAGGTGGTGTTGACTTAGTTTAGAACAGGGCTTAATAAAATGTCATATATTTGCCATTGTTTGCCCTGATAGCTGAATGTTTGTTTTCAAGGTTAATCAAAATAGAAAATAACTTTTTACAAAGACATCAGAATAAAAGAAAGTAAACCTAGTTCTCATTGTTTTATATAAAAGACATTGTTTTATCTTCTGATATGAAGCATAAAATGTAGAGAGCCAAAACTTTTTAAGGATTAAATTTTTATTTTTGCTTTTATATACATATCTCCATGTATATATATTGAATTATTTGATACTTTATCTTCTTTGAAGGTGAATTGATTTTGATTGCTTAAAGTCTAGTTTCTCTATCAATTTCTTAAAGAGGAGAAAGTCTCTATCAAAATCTTTATTTTTCCAATTATCTGTTTCTTTAATCCTGTTCATTTTTGCTTCATATTTTTAAACTTTATTCTTAAGCACATAGTTATGATAATTTTGTCTTTCTAATGAAATGAGTTATCATTGTGAAATCTCTATTTTTAGGAATACAATTTGTGTTAAGGTCAGTTTTATCTATTATTAACACTGCCACTACAGCCTTCTTTTCTTACTCTTGGCGTGCTAAATATATTTCTCCTCATTAGCCATTTACTAAGTAAATCTCTTATTAACAGGGCTGTGCTTATCTTAGAATTGCAGCACTTTTCTATGTATTATTACTTAAACTGTATCTGTTATATGACTTATTGTTGGGTCTTTTATTCATTTGGACAGTTTTTAATTTGGGTGTTTAGTTTCTTAGTGTTTAATATAATTATTGATATGATTCAATTTAGATCTGCCATGCAGTTTTTTCATTTATCCCCCTTTTTTTGTTACTCTGTTCCCCCTTTTCTCATTTGTTTCTGATTTTTGAATACGTAAAAAATTTTATTTTACCTACTTTCTTAATAACTATAGTTTTTTCCCTTTCTTTTTTTCTTAACTTGATGGATTACAGTGCACATATTTAGTTTTTTCCTAACCAACATAGAGTTAAAATTGGACCACTTCATGTAAATTGTAGACACAGTACAACTACATATATAAATGAGCCTAAACAGATGATAAATTCAATGAACTCCATTTTTTACTGTAAAAGTATATAAAGAGAAATACAGTTTTCCATTTACCCTTATTTTTACCATTTCTTTCTGAGGATCCAATTTGAATTTGGTATCATTTCTTCAGCCTGAATGAATCATTTTAGCTTGATTTAGCATTTCTTAAGATGTCAGTCTGCTGTTATTTTTTATTCACATATTTCAAACTTCTCTTACTGAATTTAGAATTATTATAGCTTCTTGATAAATTGGCCTCTTTATTAATATATAACGTCTCTCTTGGTCCTGGCATTTTTCCTTGTTCTGAGGTCAACTTGGTTTGATAGAATATGAGCACTCCAGCTTTCATCTAAGTGGTGTTTTCATATTATAACTTTTTCCATTCTTTAACATTTATATTTTAATACTTAAAGTGGGTTTCCTGTAGACAACATGTATATATAGGTTTTGGTTTTCATCCAATCTGACAATATTGACTTTTAATTGGGGTATTTGGGCCAGTGCTATCCAATGAAAATAAAATGTGAGCCACAAATATTAGTCACATATATGTAATTTTTAAAAAATTTAGTAGACACACCAAAAAGGGTTAAAATACTCTTTCAATACTTTGCTTTATTTATTCAAATATATCCAAAAATATTCTCATTTAAACAATCAATGTAAAAATATATTACTGACTATTTTACATTAGATTAACTCATACTAAGTTTTTGATAGCCAATGCATGTTTTATACTCATACCACATTTCAATTTGGCCTAAACATATATGTCCCTAATACCTAAATGTGACTTTGGCATTGGATGACACAATATATTCAGTGTGGCTATCAATAAGACTGAAGTTAAAGTTATTTTCTATTTGTTCCATCTCATCTTTCTCTTATCAAATATTTCTGCATTTTTATATTAATGATGTTATGAGATTAATTATATGATTCTATTGTATCTTTACTCTTAGTTAGCTCACCTTGTTCCTTTTTCTTATTAGTAATCGCTTTAGAGTTTACCATATTCATCTTTAACTTATCACAGTCTAAATTAAGATTATGTTATTATCACTTCAAATACAGTATAAAAATCTTATAAGAGTGTAACTCCATATTCACTTTTCCTCTTTGGTTGTATTGTTGTCATATGTTTTATTTCTGCTAATTCTATAAACGAAACCATGCATTATTACTTCTTAATAATAAATGTCAAGTATATTTGTTAATAATGACAAGGAAATGATCTGCTACAGAAATTTTTTAAAGTGAGAACATATATCTTCTTTAAATATTTGAATGTTTATTTAAATATTTTGGAGAAGGAAATGGTAACCCTCTCCAGTATTCTTGCCTGGAGAATCTCCATCGACAGAGGAGCCTGCCAGGCTGCAGACCATGGGGTTGCAGAGTCAGACATGACTTAGCAACTGAACAGCATTCAAATATTTACCATTTCCAGCACTCTCACTCTTTTTGCAGATTCAAATATACGTTTGGTACCAATTAACTTCTGTTTGAATATTTTCCTTAAGTATTACTTTTAGTATGAATCTTCTTAATTCTCACAAGTTTTTTTTTGGTCTGAAACATATTTTTGCCTGTAAGTTTGAAGAATATTGTGATACATGCAATAATTCTAGGTCAAGAAATATTTTTCATTTAGCATCTTAAAGATCTTATGCCACTGTCTTCTGGTTTTATAGTTTCTGAAGTCTGCTTTCATTTTGATGTATATTTTTCTCTTTGTCATGTGTCTTTTTTCTCTACCTTCTTTTAAGATTTTCTTAGTGTCTCTGGTTTTCAGTGATTTTATTATAAACCTTAGTGTTGGTTTCATTACCACCATTGTGCTTTTGTTATTATTTAAATTATTGAATTTATGTGTCTGTCAGTCATCAAATTTATAAACTTTTCATGACTATTTCATCACATTTCTTTCCTGCCTCATTATTTTTTCTTCTTCTAGGACTCCAGTTACTAATGTGTTATAATACTTGATAATATCCCTCTAATAGTGAAATTTATTTTCATCTTTTTCTATGACTTTTTAACATACTTTTCATTAGCATGCCTTTAAATGTAATGAGGTTGCCTGTGACTTATATACTTATAATAACATTCAGTGTATTTTTTTAAGTATATGTTGTACTTTTAATCTCTAGAAAATCTATCTGAATTTTGTTTACAACTTCATTATGATTATTGTGTCTAAGATCTCATCATGTTCAGGTTTTCTTTTATATCCTTTATAGAGAAGTTCTAATGTTTATCTCAGCTACCTTTTAAATTAGCACACTATATAGAGTCAGTAAGTTTCTAGAAAAAAGTGAGCAGAAAGTACAAAAATTCCAATGTATACTCAATTTCCCCTAAACTAGACAGTTTTCCCCATGTTTAGTATCTCAGAGTAGTGTGGCAAATTTTTTGCAATTGATAAGCCTATACATACACATTATCATTAGCTAAAGTGTACAGATTACAGTAGCCTTCATTCAGTAGCCTTCATTCTTTGTGTGTATATTTCTATGGGTTTTGACAAGTGCATAATGTCAGGTCTCCACCATTACAGTGTAACATACAGATAGCTTCCCAGGCCTTTGTGCCACCTGCTCATCCCTCACTCCCAGCACCCTAATCCCTGGCAACCACTGGTCACTATTTTTCTTAGTTAATTTGACTAGAGGTTCATCAACTTCGTTGATACTTTCCAAGAGCTAGCTTTTGGTTTTGCCACCTTTATTGATTTCTGTTTTAAATTTCACTGATTTCTACCCTAATTTTTTATTATTCGTTTGTTCTTACTTTGGATTTAATTTGCTATTTTTCTAGTTTTCTCACCTTGGGTGACACAGAAATGAAGAGGTGTTTCTGAAGTTGGTTATTTCCCTTTCCCCACATCAAAGGTAAAATGGGGCTGGAGTTTGATATTTCCCTTCTCCTAAGTCAGATAGGCTTTATTAAAATACAAGTCAGTCAGATTTTGGTAAAATAGTAACTTTAGAGGGTATTCTTTGTTAAGGATAATAGGATGCTTTTGGAATATTTCAGAATGCTGCATTCTTCTCACACTGTGGGAATCATGAGGACATCTCTCTCTAATGTTCATCCTCAAAAGCTAGTGGGACTATTGGGGGTAAAACTCTCATAAGCATGAGACAACTTGTATGACTGGCCTGCCTGGAGTCTCTTAACATTCAAGCTTATCCAAACAGAACTTCCAACAATTCAGCAGTTGCTGTTTAAGTATTTCTAACAGACTTCTGCTCTTAGACTTTTGCTCCTAGTGAAGAAAACACTTTGACTTGCAGTATATGAATCTGTCTCCAGTTGGGGCAGTAGTTTGCCCTGTGACCTTCAATTCTCTGATGTATATCATATATCTAAAAATGATTGCTGATTTTTACTTTGTTCATCTTTTTCTTTTTCTGAAAATGAAGTGAAATTTCTAAGATTTCTATACTGTAGACCATAAACTGGAAGTTGTCCCAGCTTTCCAAACTCTTCATTTGTTAATTCCTTTATGTGCTATTTCTGCATTTATTTCTATCAAATTATATTTCTCCTGATTAAAATCTGTATTTTTCTGTTCCTTTGATTGCCTAGTAATTTTTGACTAGATGCTGGACACTGTGTATTTCATATTGTACAATAAAGGACTTTTTTTTTTATATATATACCTTTAAAGAGCACTGTATTTTCACCAGGCAGACAGTTAGGTTACATGTGGGTCATATTAATTTTTCAAAACTTTCTTTTTAACTTTTTAAACATGTTAAAAAAGGTTAAAAAGGAAAGTGGCTTCCCTGGTAGCTCAGGCAGTAAAGAACTGCTTGCAATGGGGGAGACCTAAGATTGATCCCTGGGTTGGGAAGATCATCCCCTGGAGGAGGGCATGGCAACCCACTCCAGTATTCTTGTCTGCAGAATCCCATGGACTGGTAGGCTACAGTCCATAGGGTTGCAAAGAGTTGGACATGACTGAAGCGATGAAGCAGGCACACACAGAGAATTTTAAGGCTAACTTACTTTCACTTGCTTTCACTGCTAAGACCTGATGTATCATGAGGTCTTTCCACTTTGACTTCAAGAACAGAAATTACTTCCATCTTATGTGAACTCAAAAAACTTGTCACTCCTGGCCTTTCCCAGGTTCTTTCTCTAATTTCAGAGTTTCCCCTAATGTTTGTGTAGATCAGTACTTAACCAAAGACTCAAGGTGACCCTTCTGCAATTTTCCAGAACTTTCTCATTATGCAGCCCCCTCCACTCTCATATTCTGCCCCACATTCACTGTTCATTCCACTTCAGCCTTCCAGAGCTTTTATCTCTGCTTCCTTTACCCTGATTACCTGGCTCCACTTGGGATCCCCATCCCTGTGCTGTCCTTCCAATCATTAAGCTGTAATGTTGGTACAACCACATCATGTGCCTCTGCTCTTAGAGATTATCACTCTTCTAAGGGATTCTGGCCCACGGGAGTAGATTTAATGGTCACCTGAGTTAAATTCACCCATTCCAGTCCATTTTAGCTCACTGATTCCTGAAGTATTGATGTTCACTCTTGCCATCTCCTGTTTCACCACTTCCAACTTGCCTTGATTCATGGATCTAACATTCCAGGTTCCTATACAATATTGCTCTTACAGCCTCAGACCTTTCTTTCATCACCAGTCCCATCCACAACTGGGTGTTGTTTTTGCTTTGGCTGCATCCCTTCATTCTTTTTGGAGATATAGCTCCACCGATCAGCAGTAGCATACTGGGCACCTACCAACCTGGGGAGTTCATCTTTCAGTGTCCTGTCTTTCTGCCTTTTCAGTTATCATATACAAAACAGGGCTTCCTCGTGGCTCAGTGGTAAAGAATCCACCTGCCAATGCAGGCGATGGAGATTTGATCCCTGGGTCAGGAAGGTTCCATGGAGAAGGAAATGGCAACCCACTCCAGTATTCTTGTCTGGGAAATCTCATGTATAGAGGAGCCTGGTGGGCTAACGTCCATTGGGTCGCTAAGAGTTGGACACAACTGAGAGATTAAATGACAACAACAACAATATACAAGACAACTGAGGAGAAGTGTCATTAAATCAACACTTCCCCCTAATGCGTAGTAAACTATCTAAAACTGGATACATATTGTCTTTAATAATTTTAGTTCAGTGATGAGAACTATTTTTTAATGATCGATACATAGGTCTATATTGTTAGAATGGAGATAGGCGAATTTGCATCATGAACCCACAGACCTTCTTGGGTTGAAAAATGAAAGTGTTAGTTGCTCAGTCATGTCCCACTCTTTGCGTTCCCATGGACTGTAGCCTGGCAGGCTCCTGTGTCCATAGAATTCTGCAGGCAAAAACATTGGAGTGGGTTGTGACATAACCAAATCCAGTTTGCCCTGGATGCTTTATAGTGTACTCAAATATCCATGCTCAAATTTCCCCATCATGGAAAAATAACAAAGCCAGTGAAAGAAAATTTACTAAAGGTAGAAGGAAACCATAAGTTTCTAATACAGTTGGGAAGATATCCAATGATGTATCAGTGATGCAGTGCATCACAGGATACAACAAAGATGCGACAGTGATCTTAAACTTTAGATATAGGAAACTGAAATTTACTCCAGTTTATAATTCCTCAGAGTAGAATCCCAACCTGGAGAAAAGCTTTGTGAGAAATCTCAAAGAGCTGTATCACTATAGGCAGAATTAAGGACAAGTTTAATAACTTACTTTTAGTTGTGTTGTCAATGGGTTTTGATACAGGGAAGACTGGGAGGACAAATAACTCTCCTGTTCAAGGATTCACTGCACATCTGCATAAGGCAGCATTCTGTAATTAAAAAAAAAAGTTGATAAGCAATTTCAGACTCAGATTCAGCTAAGACTTGAAATGGACATTCTTCCATATTTGATTCAGAGCAGCCTTCTTTCTTAAGCTCATCTTTTTTTCATTTATAAATCTATAGAAAATAAAATAAATGAAATAAAAACATTCACTACTTAACTAACATTGTCTATTTGGTTGAGTGGGGTTATCATCTCACATATTTCTATTTCCCTAGGCTTTGTGTCCTTATCTTGAGTAATATCTTTGTCACACATTTCTAGCGTATCAAGCATGAGATCTGCAAACCAACATTTCTAGAGAAATATAAGCAATTTACCAGAATTCACAGTCAGTTACCAAACTCTGTATGCCTGGTTTGTGTAGTATTGATGAATTTACACTCTCTTTGGCTTATATAAAACTGAGAATGAGGATGAACGATATTGTATATATTAATAACCAAACATTAAAACAAAATAGACTTATTGTAGATCAAGACTGCCTCCTCCCCTCAGCCTACGATAGCAGATGCAGTTTCTATATAGAGAACATAGTTTTAAAATCTTATCTCAAATGTCCAAGTCTAACTCTTGAGAAAGATAGGTTTGGCACTAAGAGTAATAGCATTTTTTTAACATCCAATATCTTGTCTCATCAATTATTTTAGTAAAGTTTGCTCTGCAACTGTATTCTCTTCATTCCCAAAATGTCACTGGCAGACTGTAATACAGTTCCTGAACCTTGATTCAAAGCTGGGCAGAAATCTCATGAAAGCTATTTTTTTCCCCCTATAATGTGTAACATGTGGGTTTCTTGGCTTACAAAGAGACTTCAAGAAGGCATGATTCTTTAATAATATACCATAGAGAAAATGTTACTTAAAGTAAGCTTTAAGATAAAAATAATCTAATTATGTAATTATGGATAGAGAAAGAGCTCTCTGTGGTTAGCCTGGATCCAACTATGATAATATGATTTTCATGAAATTGGCACAGTTGACAACTGAGACTGCAAATGTTAGATTGCTCATCATTGGTGGGCTTTCTGTAAGATTTTAATCATGAACAGGCAATGACTACATCAAATACCACTTAAGTTTGAAATCAAACAGACTGTTTCCTATATTAAGTACAATTTAAGGAGACATCACCTTTGATTCATATGTAAATATCTGGCAAAAATCCTTAAGCTACTTGTTGACCCATTTTTCATCTTTGGTAGATGGGAGCATAGTTTGCCAATATAAGAAGCTACTGAATCGCATTGACTTAGGGATCCAATCCAAATCCAGAAGATACTTTAGTTTTTGATATTGTTTACATTTAGCAAAGCACAATTCCCAGTTTCTACCAGGGAAAAAAAAAGGACTTACAGCCCTCTCTATAACAAAGAAACATAAACTACTCAAAAGATTTAGGGAGCCAAAAAAGAGGGGAAAAAAAGCCTTCGAATTTCTTTTTGGTGCATGAAGTATACATAACTTTAAAACTTAAGGATTTAACTTTCCTAAATATATGCCTGGATTTAAAGATCACAGGGGGAAATGTGGTCAAAAAATAAGTTTGAGGTTTTATTTA
The DNA here is from genome assembly GCF_963930625.1 of Muntiacus reevesi. NCBI lineage: Eukaryota > Metazoa > Chordata > Mammalia > Artiodactyla > Cervidae > Muntiacus > Muntiacus reevesi. The sequence continues at coordinate 639,258 of NC_089252.1, read as the reverse complement.
AACTACATTATTTATAAAATAATTCATGAAGACTGATGATTTCAAAACAGAGCCGTGTCATCATTTTCTAATTCATGTAAAACAAATGGCAACATTTTGAACATGTGTCTGTCTTTCATAACATTATGCATTTTTCCCATCCCCGTAAAACCTCACTACATATATAACAGTATCTTTAACTAATGAAATTGCAGTCATCCAAACAAATTGAGACAACTACAAACTTACTAAAAACTAACTGAATGGGTAATTTTTTCATTGGACATTATTTAAAAATTAAGGTTAGAAAAATATGAATTGGGGCTATTTTCCCTAGAGTCACACTATTCTAACCTGTATTTGTAAGGAATGAGAAATGTACGAAGAAATTCTTTCTTGCTCAAAGATTTACAATGAGGCAGTAACTAAGAAAGAATCAGTCATCTGTGGCCACTTTGAAGTGTCGCAACCTTTTAGTGAAAATGTTTATCTCATTGGAATGTTTATCTTGTTGGAATAAAAATGTGTGTATCTGGACACAAGAAAATTAACTGTGGATATAGAACAACTGTAGATTTACTTTTTGAAACAAAACGTTTTTAGTGAAGAAATACATATGTGAATAAATAGATGATGGTCAAAAATATGTGGCCTACAGTTTAAAAAAATAGGGAAAAATTACTGTTCTTGTTTCATATTCGAGAATGGCAACCACAGATAAAGACAATTTGAAGCCTTTATTCCCCCAGTTCTGTCAAATATTTGGTTTGTTAATTTTACGACACTTCAAACAGAAGCCTCCATTGTATAACATTTCATAAAATAAAATTTCCAAAACTGATCTCAATTTATTTGTCCAGCAAACTCTGACTCTTTTATAAGTTGTAATTACTAACACTTTCGAGGACGGTTAAGTTTAAAAGAAAGAATTTCCACATATATGACCTGAATTTGAAGTTTTTTCCTAAATTAATTTCCATGGAAAATATATCACACATTGGAATATAAATTGATAGATTTTTATAGTTAACATCTATTCTTTTCAAAAATACTTCCTAGACTAGAACCAGTCAGTGATTTTCAGTTTTACCTTTTAGTGCCAGATAATAACCCTTCTTTTTTTTTTTAATTTTGGGAACACCTTACTATTGATTTACATATGGCTGTGCTGGGTCTTCGCTGCTGGACGGGCTTTTCTCTCATTGCGGTGTTCAGGGTTCTCATTGTGGTAGCTCCTCTTGTTGCAGAACATGGGCCCTGGACACTCAGGATGCAGCAGTTGCAGCATCAGGGCCCTCGGGCACAGGCTCAGTGGTTGTGGCTCATGGACTTAACTGATCTCTGGCAGGTGGGATCTTCCCAGACCAGACCCTGAACCTGTGTTTCCTGAATTGGCATGTGGATTCTTTACCACTGACCCACCAGAGAAGTACGACCCTCCATTCTTATCTTTTGACTTTGTCCAAGTCCATCCACATAACTATGCTTCAGTGAAATTTCACTTTCTTTTATATATTGTTCAATACAATTTATTTCCAGAGAGATACATAGCTATTTTTCCATGGATTAGAAAGAATGACTATAACATTTTTCCCAGTTTTTTTTTTCCACTTGATTTGTAAGATTTGTTTTGTGACTCAATATATTAAGTAGTTGTGACATTGGCCTATTAAAATCTAAATACTTTAAGGTCAAGCAATATTTAAAATAAGTAATTTCATTAATTCCTTAGCTTTTAGAGGAAAACAAGGTAAAGAAATAGCATTTAGAGTTTATATCAAACTGCCAAGGAAAGGCACCAGGCCTTCTCAAAGCCAACCGCTCTCCTCCATGATTAAAGTAAGATAGCTGACCTGTTAGTTCGGTTCCATTTTCACTTTTAGCAATGTCTTAATCGGGAAATTGCAAAACAATGTTGTCATGCAAGACTTCCAGGAGTACATCTGTTTCTAATGTACAGTGCATAATTTAATGACGAGACACTTCAGTGGTCTACCCACTGCGAATCTCAGTTGTTAAATATGTCTGGAGCAAGACATCTTTAAACAGTAGGCACTATTTTGGTACATTAATTTTCTCACACTCAGAAGCGGAAAATATAATTCTAACTGTCACTTTGTATGAAGCTCTGTTTACTTTAAAATGCTATTTAGAGCTTAAATGTCTTGTTCAAACTGATTAACTATAGTGGAATTTAAAACTTTTATAAAACCTATTTATTATGGTTAATGTTTTTAGAAATTTTTTCTCCCCTTTAGACTATAGTTTAAGAAAGCTATCTAATTGGCAATGAAACACAGACTCTCAAGGCAAACCTTGAAAAAGATAAACCAACCGATTTCCAGAAGACACTAAAATCTAAAATGCAAGCCACAACTTGGTGTAGAACTAGAAGTGTAAACAGAGAAGGTAAACACTTCTCCAAGAGATTAGGAATGGAGAGCCAAAGCCTAAATAACCGTCCCCAGACCACAATGGCCTGGTGCTTACCAACAGTATCTTCAGTGATTCAGCTTGGCTGACCACACGCTTGCTAAGTGGCTTGGTATCCAACAAATCTCTTACAGTGTATAAGATCTAATGATATGTGGTTAAATGTGGGTATCCTGTTTAGAACTTGTCTGACCAGTATCCCAAAGAGATAACAAATGTATGGTAAGGGGAAAATATCCCACTAAAGAATTTACAAGTAGAAGAACTTTTATTAAAATTGTTTCAGTATTAGTATCAGCCTCCATTTTCAATTATAGATAGTACCTTGAAACAATCAACTCCACTCTTCATTTAGACTATCAAATAACTCCTGTATTCAGATTTAGTCCTAACCTATTTAAGATTGAAAAAATGTTTCCCAGTGAGATCTTATTATTATTTTATTTTTTTGCAGTAGTTGACTATGGGATAAATAAGACTCTCTAGCAAAATGTAATGTAAAGACTTTGAAGAGAGCTTTAAAATTAAATGAATGATTATGTCACTTATAACTGTGACATAACATTACAAGAAAAGTATTTGAACTTCTAACCCTTGAGTCATTGAAAACTATTGCAATCAGAAGTTTCTCCAGAGGAATTGAGAGATGACAGATGAAATGACTTTAGAGATTCATTTTGTCCTTGTTTCTCTAATTCAGGCTCTAACACTCCTATTTTTAAGGGCACCGTAAGGCTCTCCTACATAGACTGTTGCTTGTCAAATACCTAAGACATATAATTTTTCTGTAATCATGTCTTCCCCAATAATTTAAATTTTTTCTGATCTCCCTTCTCTGACTTCCAGCCACTAGGTACACAGAAAATACACCCAAATCTTTAATGAATGACTAAATTCTTACCTGAGAAACTTAATTTTGCTGTGAAAAGACATAATAAAATTTTCAATGAAATGTAGATTTATTTTTTAAATCATTTTCTTATTTGGGTGACTATTAAAGACATAAATTTGGATACTGTCAGCATGTAGGTGATATTTAAGCCAGTATTTGGATGAGATCTTAAAGGGAGTGAATGTAAGTAAAGAATCAGAACATCAAATTTTGAACTCAGGACCACAGCAATGAGAATCAAAGAGATAAGGAGAAGCCAGCAAAGGAGACGGGGAAAAGAATAATGAGTGAGGTGGCAGGAGAAAGCAAACTGTGTGGTGACTTATAAGCTAAATGAGACCATCTAATCATGGAAGATGGTGTGATCAACACTGTCAAGTCATACAGTGAGACTAAATGGCATGAGAACCCCAAACCAGCCACTCATCTAGCTGTAATGAAGGTTATGTGTAAGCTCCATAATATCATTTTTTTTTGGTGGAGTAGTGGAGACTGGTAAAATATTAATAGAAGTTGGAGAAACCCATACAGTCATCTCTTTTTAAGAGTCTTAGTATAAAGGGGAGCAAAGAAATGTGATGGCAGCTGGCAGGGGAAGTGTGGTTAAGAGAAGTTCTTGTTTATGCACAGTAGTCTGTTATCTGTTATTCTCAAACTCCTGGTTGATCACTCCCCCATCCCTTTCCCCTTTGATAAACATAAAACAAACCATAAATTTGTTTTCTACGTCTGTGAATCTGTTTCTGTTTCATACACGGATTCATTTGCATTATCTTTTTAGATTCCACATAAAAGTGCTATCATATAATATTTGTCTTTGTCCTGACTTACTTTGCTTAGTAGGGGATACTATATTCAGTATCTTGTAATGACCTGTAATGCAAAATAATCTGAAGGATATACAGAATTGAATCACTTTGCTATACCTAAAACTAGCACAATATTGTAAATTAACTATATTTCGATTTAAAAAATATAAAAAAGAGAAGTTCTTGTTTAAGATGAGAGAAATAATAGCACAAGAGTAATCAAGAAGAGAGGGAAGATGATAATATAAGAAAGAAAGGAGAAAACTGATGGGAAAATGTCTCTGAGTAGACATAAGGGGTTTGATTATCTAGGCTACAAGTTGAGGAACTGTATTTAGAAACATGGAAGGAAGAGTAGGTGGGGAATATGGGGACAGATGCCAATGAAAATCTGTTCTGATTGCTCTAAATGTTATAACCTGAGAGTAAGCATGGGAAAGGAGGAAAGAGGATAAGGTATAAAAATTTTTGGAAGAAAGTAGAATTAACGAACTAGACATATATTTTATGGCTGCCTAACAAATTGGTTTGAACATTATTTAAAAAGTTGCCTCTAGTTAAAGAAAATCCTTTCTCAAGATGAGAGAATTTTAAGAAGCCTAACTGTACTATAGCATTAGAGTCTGCATTCCTTTTATTTCTGTTTGATTATAGAATATTTAAACACATACACATAGAAAAGTGTTTCAATAATTATCAACCTAAAGGTCAGTCATTATTCTCTAGTTGCATATAAACTATAAAGTATATATTTAAAGTTCTACATGCTGTTAATATATACTATCTGGCCTTTTACAGAAAAGTTTGTTGCTCCATGATCTAGGCAGCTAACCTCATAGATCATGCTCTTATTTTAGCATTTGACAACTATTGTGATGTAAATGCCTACATCATGCAAACTACAAGACACCAATGTGATAATCACTGAAGTCAGAGCAGGAAAGACCTGCAAATCCACACATTGCTGTTTCTATTTTTACTATATAGTTATAAATCCTATAAGTAACTTCGCAGCACAGATAATAGCAAATTGTAGTTAAATCAGGAATTGATGAATTTTAAGAATGCATTTCTTTTGCTTTTAAGATTATTTAACTGTAAGTTTATACAATTTTAGTAATGGCTTTGTGCAACAACTTGCTCACGAGAGTACTGAGAATTTAACAATCTGCTTTCAAAGACTGATATAAGGTAGCTCCAGTTCATCACTTCTCTCATCCCCCAACCATCTTTTTTTTTTTTATGATGTATGAGGAGTATCTTTTTTTTTTTTTTTTTTTTTTTTTTTTATTAGTTGGAGGCTAATTACTTCACAACATTGCAGTGGGTTTTGTCATACATTGACATGAATCAGCCATGGAGTTACATGTATTCCCCATCCCGATCCCCCCTCCCACCTCCCTCTCCACCCTAACCATATTTTTAGCTGAAGTCTTTGAGCTTTGATTTTGAGCCCCTAGTGGAGACACACCACTGCCCTATTGATAGTATATTTTATTGTCTGGAAATCTAGCTATGAATTAATAGCCTCAAACATTAAACCTTACACAGAAAAATTAAAAAACCCAAATACTTCAGTCTGATTACAGTTTAAGAATATACGTAGTCGACCTTTCCCAGGACTCCCAGAAGGGAGAATGACCCTCCTCACCTCGCTTTCCCAACCCACCCTGGCTCGCCTTTCAGCCCCTTTCTGCACCTCCTTTTCCCTTCAAGTGAGAAAAGTCTAGTTCCCAAGCTGCCGGAGTCGGTTCCCTCGCCCCTCCCGCTTCCACGCGGGTCTCCCCCCACTCCCCCAACCATCGTTACTGCCACCACCTCGGTCCCACTCAATCGATTTTTGCTGCAGGTCAACATTTATTACCGCAGTCCCCCCTGCAGGCAGTCCTGGGCAGGAAGCTTTATCTTCGTTCCTTTGGGGAGATGAGACCTGGAGTCATTTGTGCTGTCCCTGAAAAGTCGGTGGAACAGCATATGGAACGTGACTTGGAACCACGACTAATGGTAACCTGGTTTGGGGGCCCTTTCTCCGTTCTGGTTAGTATCAACAACCCAGCCCACTCAACCCTGCTTCTCTGGGCGGATATCTGGGTGGGGTTACTGCACCCAGATGCAACTTGATGGCGTCTTTCTCGGTCCTCCCGGATGAACTGGCACAGCCTTCTCCAATGTCACTTCACGCGGCCGCCCGTGTTGGATGGACCGTGAGTCTGACTGATACACCCCTGCATGTGGGCACGGCAGAGGTGGAGACCCTGCCGGCTGTCCCCAGCGCCACAGAAAGGGATTTGCCAACTGCCAGAGCCCAGGGCGACAGAGGACAGGTCACTTTGTTAGGAAATAAGATAATATCCAACAAAAGAAAGTAAAATAAAACCCTTCTTAGGCGGGCGCTGGGCCTCCGGGGGATGTTCATTCACAGGGCTCTCCTAACCTCAATGCCTCCACCCCAGCCTAAAACCCGTGAAATCACAGGAGCCACTCTTATCTGATGAGGCAGGATCTTGGTTGTCAGATTCTCCGACAGGGGCGAAAAACTCCGGTCTGCAAATTCAGGGCTGCAGCTCCCGGCGCGAAGCTCCCCTCCCCAGCCCGGAGCCTGCTTGCCTCAAGCGCCCCGCGCCCGGAGTGCCAGCCTGGACAGCTGGCCCGGGCCTTCTGGACCCCTGGATTCTGCAGGGCCACGCGGCCCAGCCCTGCGGGGGACTCGCGGAGCCGCCGCTCCACCCGAACGCGCGCCCGGGGGGCGGCATCACCCTGGGCCTCCCTGCCGCCCGAACTGTGGCTCCGGCACCACTTGCTATTGACCACAACAGCTGCTTTATCTTGATGTTCCACTTTTTTGGCCGGCGACGTGGGAGAAGGGCGGTGGCCAGACGTGCCGCCTCGCACGACCCTGACGGTATTTTCAGAGGCACCCGGAGAAGCGGCGGCCCAGAGGGCAACCTACGCACCTCCGGGGACTCTTCTCGGCTCCCTCCCGACAACAAAACCGGAATCTAATCCGCAGCTGCCGCCGCCCCCCACCCCCACCCCGCCTCCCGCGGCGTGCCTAGCCTGCCTGCCGCCCGGGGCGAGCGTCGGACCCAGGCGGCCCGGGAGCCGCAGCTTTGCCCTCAGAGTCCCGCTGGGCCGAAGCGCCCGCCGCCCCTGCACGCGCCGCTCAGGGCCTGGGCGGCGGCGTCGTGGGCGGTCGGGCCGGCCAGGGCGCGGCCTCCCGGCTGCGCTTCCAGGGACGCGCGCTGGGCTCTGACCGCGGATCCGCCTGCTTGTCTGCCCTCTGGGAGTCGGCTTAGCGAGGCCCTGGCCGGAGGAGAGCCCCCCGACCCCGCCACACCGCATCCCCCTCACCCTCTCTGGGGCTTCTTCGCCTTCCTCCCAAGCGGCCAATTCCTTGAATGGGTCTTCCCTGGCTGCCTCCCTCCAAGCTGCCCCTCGAAGCCCCGGGGTTGAACATTAACCAGTCGGAGCTATAGAGTGGGGTAAAACATTACGTATAAAAATGAATCATCTATCAGATCCTGGGAAAGAGCACCTATAGCGAGCTCGGCGTCCAGTGCTGCCTCGGCCATGTTACCGGTCCGACGCACCGACCCTCCTGGCGGCCACTTCCCCAAGGACGGCTGCCGGCGGCCGGGGTCTAGTGGGGGCTGCAGGGCTCAGAGTTCCCGGATCAGTCTCTCTCCTTGAGGAGCCCAATGTCTACACCTTCTAACACAAGCTCACGTCCTTTCCTCCCACACTTGAGGTACACAGAAAGGTCTGGAACAGTTTTTTCTCTCTTCCAAAGGTTAGTGGGAGCAGCTACGGTTCCAGGAGGAGCCGCAGCCCAGGGGATCTGGACCGCCCAGGCTGAGCGGTTGATTCCGGAGATCAAGCCCCAGCTCCGGCGCCTCCAGGTGGACCCCGGAGGCAGGGCTGGGTGTGCAGGGAGCTGAGCGGGAGCTGGGCCCGAGTGGAGGCGTGCAGTGGGCGGCGCAAGGGGCGGGTGTCCGGTCCCGAGTCTTGAAACCGCGCAAGCCCTGGCCAGAGGTTTCGGGCTGAAATCCCAAGTTCAGGTCCCACCGCAAGCCGCACTCGCCCGGTCCTGCCGTTTTCCTACTCAGACCTCTTGTTTCTTTAAACATACATGATAGAAAGTTACAAGGGTACTGACTTGCGTGTTAGATCCACGTGCCCAGTCCAATGTACAGAACTTGCAAGAAGATAACAAGAGCTGGAGAAGCGGTGCACCTCCTGAGTTCTTGTGCCCTCACCTGAAAACGTTAGCAAATCCCTGAATGCAAAGGTGATTCCCTTTCTGTATGTCTGTCTCTGCCTCTCTGACTCCTTTCTCTCTCCCCGATTCAAGGAAAGAGATAAAGTGGGTACAAGCAGGAGAAAGATGTGATGTTACAAAAGCTTTCAGGAATCGCCAACCAACGTGCACAACAGTTCTTGAACCTCTTAAGAAGATTGGTTTATTTCTATGTAAAATAGCTGCTTTACTCAAAATAGAGTGCCTGACCCATAATAACCTCTCAGAAAATATTTTTTGAACAGGTAAACTTCCCTCCCCTCCCCACCTCCACCGTATGAGCTCATAATTTTTACTGAGAGCATTCACCCAAATCTTTGTGTCTGGGTGTGTGATAAAGTGGCTGTGGTGGTTTGGGTGTCTGGGGTGAACCCTGCATCATTCCATTACTCTCACGGTCGTGTCCTAGCTTCGTGAAAGGCCACTGCTTCTCCTTCAGTGTGTTCATAGTGATCCCGAGAGTTTCCAGGGGTGGGGGAGGGTGGCAGCTGAGACACGGGTGAACAAGGTTTTTCAGAGAGTCAGCAGGCATCAAGCATGTGGGAGTATTATTATGTGTATGTATTAGTTGGGTACTAATCAGTTCCAGAAGAAATGGTTTTGAATTTAAGATGTGGTTGCAGGATGTCCATTGCTTCATGCAGTGTCACAGCTCTAACTTCAGCGCACACGACATTCTTTGTGATGCCCATCGAGCAATACAGCCCACTTTATCATCACCCAGCTTTGTGTTACTCCTCTTCCCCCAAGACAAAGAGAATTGACTCAAATGTTCTAGCCATTAGCTTCCCAGAGAGAATGAACAGATCAAAGGAAATGAATTTTTTAAAAGATAGGAATCACACTCAATTGCCCTCTGGTGACTTGGAGATACAGAGAAACATAGATGGATAAAGGACATTTATTGATACTTTAAAGGATGCATATGGTGGGGGAAAGGGGCATTACTGTGCTCCAACTGTCTCCTCCCTCACCAAATTACCATGTTATCTGACACCGTCAATCTATTTGTGTCCTGGGTAACAGACAGTTTGACCAAGAGGTCATAGACTCACAGGGCTTGGGTGATTGGATACAAGTTTGACAAGAAAGGAATCTGGGTGAGGGCCACAGTGATGGCAGAGAAAAGATGAGGCCACAGTGGCTGGAGCAGCCTGGCAGCACCAAATCTCTGCTGGGCCTTGCATCACATGCAGGGCTTTGTCAGAGAACAGGGAAGTAGGAAGAGCTAACAGTACAGCCTCATCCATGGAATTTCAGTACCTCTCCACATCCCTTTCTTTGCCTTCCTATTATTTCCTGCCTTCTTCATGTATTCCTGTTTTGCTCTGGAGCCTCTCCCCAGAATTCTAGCTGCTACTGGAGCAAGTAACCTCTGCTTGTCCCCATTTGAGTTAAGGCTTCAGATTGTTTGTAGTATTTACTCTTCCAGATAGGAAATGTTTTATTTAATTGAGAGTCTTCTTGTAAACCATTTGTATTTATAAATATGGAGTGCTTGGGAAAACAGTAAATGTGTCAGCGCCAATAGGTAAAGCACGTGGTGTGAGTCTGTCTTTTCCTAGCATCAGAGGCACTGTGCACATTCTTGTAAAAAGCCGCGTTGCATCCTGGGTATCCTGGAAGGTTCACTGAGCACACTCCTTTCATCCCAGGCAGCATTAACCTCAGCATTATGACTACCAAAGTAGTAAATCTCAGTTCAGTTTACTATTCTCACTTTGGAAGCAGCTTCTCTGCCTTAAACTATCACTTGTGGGTTTGTACACATTGTAAAAATTATACGTTGCAGGAGAAAACATAATAGCCCTGTGTAGAGTTTATATGCTACTGTGAGTTCTCTGAATTTTTCCACTTAAAAAGGCATTTAATTTTCTTGTGTTATATCCTCTTGTTATTATCTTGGCAGTATTTGTGCTGCAAAAGATGCTTAGCAGTATTTTGTTTTAAATAGTAGTGTGTATATGTTAATCCCAAACTCCTAAGTTATCCCCCGACTTTCTCCTGTGGTAACCAAAAGTTTGTTGTCTATGCCTGTGGTTCTACTTCCGTTTTGTAAGTTAGTTCATTTGTATCACTTCTTTTTAGACCCCACATATAAGCAATATCACATGACTTTTTGTCTTTGTCTGTCTAGCTTACCTCGCTTCGTGTGACAAATTCTAGTCCGTCCATGTTACTGAAAATGGCATTATTTCATTATTTTTATGGCTGAGTAATATTCCATTGTAGAAAACTTTTCCCCCCATATTATGCCTTTGTCAATTACTTTGTGGGATGTTTTAATGTGAGTTAAGATTTCAGGGGTCATTTCTTTTAAGCTTTTTGTGGGAGCCTGGTATAGTACTTGCTATATAGTAGATGTTCAATAAATGCAAATTGATCAAACAGTATAATTAAAACTTTGTTCACAAAATTAAAGTTCAAAGATATTAAAATGTTAAATTGTCATAAATTAAATCTCAGAGTAATTCTAATTGATCTCTAATCTTTTCTCAACAGATCAAATATGTAAAGGAATTCTATAGAAGAAATTTCATCTTAATCTTTTTTATCATCACTACTGTCATATTTATGTCAGCATTTTTAGGATGATGATGAATCATGTTTCTTACCAGAGTTCATAAGATACTTTAATGTAATGTTTAATGTAGATATTTTAATGTTTAATATATCTTTATTAAAAAAAAAAAAAGAATATACGTAGTCATAAAAGTGCCTCTTGCAGAAAAAGAACAATTTGGCTACCTCTGAAGGGTCTTTGAGATTTGAGAAGACTTGGTTGAGGGGAGGTATTGACGAATTTAAGAAAAAAAATATGTATTGAGACTTTGAAATTCTCTTTTTGCCAGCTGGTTACCATATGCACTTCACCACAGGTCTATCACAAGCAGTTTCCTAGGGTCCGAGTGAAGGCTGTGGGGTATGAGCTATAGTTCCACCTTCTACTAAATAACAAACACCATTGGTTTACCAATGAACTTGCACTTTCAGAGGCTGGTCATAGCCTGTCCGCCTCAACGTGGATCCTCAAGCACATCACTAGTACTTAATTGTAACTGAATATGAGATTAAGCCTTGGGACCATCTCTGGGTATAATATCACATAGGCATTTACATATAGACTTTTTTTCTGTTTTCAATATGCTGTAGACTTTTTAAGGATTTTGTATCGTTCCAGAATAACTTTTGAAAAGTCTTAAGCTTTTCTTGATAGAAATAAAATAATGCTCAGAGTTCCTGAATTTCAACATTGGGCAGGTATATATGAGAGCAAGCAGCCAGTGCACCTAATATTATGGGAATGCAGAGCACAGTTGGAACCTGCAAGTGGAAATATCACTCAGATTTATCACAGGCTTGATTTATGGTAGGCATCGTTTAATTTACCCACATATCCTTCCACTTGTTAAATGTAGTAGACCAAATATCTGGGCTGAGAGAAAGAGTTAGTAAGTTCTTACCTTGGCTATATTTTCAGTAATTCATCAGACAAAAATGTGAGAAACCTTTCTACATTATAGCTTATGATCCAGGAAAGTCAAGGGACAGTACCTTCATTCTGAAGACCTGACAAAGTGGTTTACTTTGATCAAAAAATGAATGAGACACTAAAATATGGTCATGGAAGAACTTAAGACAGGGAGGTGCTCAAACCCTCCCCGAGTCTGCTATTCATTCCAGCACCTGGAAAGAAATTATTCAAATACAAAGGAATGACCTGTGAATGGCGTTTCCGCACAAGTTCTGCATATGCTGCCTTGCGTTTTTATCAAGACGACAAATATACACCAGCGTGAGAAAGCAGATGCCTTTTTCCCCCATATCTTTTGAACATCAGTATTTCCCAGCAGTTAACTGCATGTGATAATGGCCAGCACACAGAAACGTTTTGATTTAGATCCAAACTCTTCACCCAGAAGCAGCTTTTTGTTGTATATTTTAAGCTTGGAGCTTTTGATGCAGATTTTATTATATGGCAGATCATTTAAATAAGAAGGCAAGGAGGCTGATTGAGGGGGAACTTCATAAGATGTTGGAGTCTCAAAGAATATTTCAGCTCAGAGGGATTTCTTTTTCGAAGCCAAATTCAGATCCCACCTACTGAGTTAAAGTAATTAATTATTAACCAGAGACATATTAAAATTACAAGATATCAGGTTGACAGCACATTGCAAGGAGCCTTAGGATTGCGATTTCCCAACCTAATGATGATGACAAGATAGGACTGAATGGCAAATTGCTATTGCTTTCAGTTGAAAATTTGAAAGTGCTATGCCCTGATCACTTGTTACAGAGAACTGCTATTCATTCAGCCACACTCCTAAAAGAAATCAACCCGGGGTCTTGTGTGGTGGCAGCTGAGATGTTAATTCACAAGACAGCAAGCAGAGAGAAGCTGCTAAGTGGCTCAGTGGGTTAATGACATGCTACAGTGCTTCACCATGGGAGACGTATGGGTTGAATTCTGGCATTGTTCACAAGTGAAAATTGGTCTGCCAATCTTAGCTTGGTCCCTGGTGGACGGTTGTCCTTGTCCTAGACCTCCTCAGATGCTGTCTTAATTTTCTGCACAGGAGAGGCTCAAGCCTGGAAGAGCAGGACGGTTACTTATAAGAGTGCAGTTGGTTTGGCAGAGTCAGAGGAGGAAATGGGCCCAATATCCTCCTCCTTTTAATCTGGCCCCTGCCAGTATCTCATTTTCACAAGCATGAAAATCCACTCGGGGCAGCAAAAGAAAGAAAGCAATAAACAAGGTCAATTTCCTTTCTGAACAAAACTACATTCCCAAAGAGCAAAGAGGGCTTAGCATTAATTTATTAAAAAGGGGATATTTGTTTGCAACAAGTCTTGCCCCCAGTTGAGGATCATGGAACCAAATGCTTAAGATATGGGTAGAACAGTCTAATGAAAACTATATACATCTGCTAGAATAATAGTATAATATATGACTGTGTATAATTTTTCTCACTATAATACTCATGCTCTTAGTATCAAGAGAATGTATACAGTATTAATAATTTTCTAATGTATTTGTGTATTTTAGATTATAAAGAGCCTTCCCTTTAAGAGAAAGACTTTCACTTAATTTACTGTCTCAGAAAAAATAACCAGGAATAGACATTTAAAAATTGCAAACAAAAGAAAATGATGAGAAAAAAAGAAACTTAATTAAAAACTTCATACACAAGGAAGTCAAAGGGGAAACAGGAGGAAATTACAGAAGTGGCTAATACTAAATATTTCCAATTTAGAAAATTTAGAAAAGGTATGGAGTAGAAACTAAAGCATTGAGGAGAAAATGGAATGAAATATAAAAAAGGATTAGGAAGGAATATCTAGAACAAAAAAAAGGTTTAATGTTTAACGAAAATTAGAGGTAAATACCTATAGAAGACTTTTTAAACTGGCACACAGTAAAAAATGAAATGTTGAAATCATCTTTGTGGATTTCAAGCTGTCCAGATATTCCAACCTCTGTAATCACTACTTTCTGGGATTATTTAATATACTCTTTCATTAATTCTGCCTTTAGCCAATTATTCCTTTTCAAATCTTTCAACTGGTATTAGGAGTGGCTCATGGAATCAATATTAAAAGAATACACGAAAGAGGGAGCTGCTACAGAAAGAATTAAATGAAGGTGGGATTTATTAGCATCATATTAAAGTAGAAAATAGAAGAAAAGCTGAAACGCAAAATTGCTTGAATAAAAATTTACTTTTAATTAATTATTTCCAGCAGCCATGATCCCTAAAAGATAGATGCATCAAGCCCACATTTTTCTTTCTTTGGAATTTTGGCTCATCCTTTCTAAAAACAGTCAACATCAGGAAGCAAACTCTATCCATTAGTCACTCCAGCAAGACTCTTTCATTCATTCATGGTCAATCTGTCCCCCATTTCCCACTTTCATTCCTCTACTCACAGCAAGTTTCCAAATGAGCTTTTAAAATTCTGTTCTCACATCAGTCTCAGCCCTCTTTGGATTGTCTCCGCCCTTTCAGCCTATTCAAGTCTAATTAATTTTATTTCCTCCATACAAAGGCTTCACTGGCGCCTGTGGTCCCTGTGGTCTCCTACTCCCATAACAATTACCTCATTAGGAATTGTCAGTTCAGTTCAGTGCAGTCGCTCAGTCATGTCTGACTCTTGGCGAACCAACCGACTGCAGCAACCAGGCCTCCCTGTCCACCACCAACCACCGGAGTTCCCTCAAACTCATGTCCATTGAATCAGTGATGGCATCCAGCCATCTCACCTTCTGTCATCCTCTTCTCCTCCCGCCTTCAATCTTTCCCAGCATCAGGGTCTTTTCCAATGAGTCAGTTCTTCGCATCAGGTGGCCAAAGTATTGGAGTTTCAGCTACAGCATCAGTCTTTCCAATGACTATTCAGGGCTGATTACCTTCAGGATGGACTGGTTGTATCTCCTTGCAGTCCAAGGGACTCTCAAGAGTCTTATCCAACACCATAGTTCAAAAGCAGCAATTCTTCAGTGCTCGGCTTTCTTTATAGTCCAACTTTCACATCCATACATGTCTGCGAAGAGCTGATTCATTGGAAAAGACCCTGATGCTGGGAAAGATTGAGGGCAGGAGAAGGGAACGACAGAGGATGAGATGGTTGGATGACATCACTGACTCGATGGACATGGGTTTGAGTGGACTCCGGGAGTTGGTGATGGACAGGGAGGCCTGGCGCGCTGAAGTTCATGGGGTCACAAAGAGTAGGTCAGACATAACCGACTGATTAAACTAAACTGAACTGATGGGAAAAAAGCATAGCTTTGGCTAGACGAACCTTTGTTGGCAAAGTAATGTCTCTGCTTTTTAATATGCTTATTAGGTTGGTCATAGCTTTTCTTCCAAGGAGTAAGCATCTTTTAATTTCATGGCTGCAATCACCATCTGCAGTGAATTTGGAGCCCCCCAAAATAAAGTCTCTCACTGTTTCCATTGTTTCCCCAACTATTTGCCATGAAGTGATGGAACCAGATGCCATGATCTTAGTTTTCTGAATGTTGAGTTTTACACCAACATTTTCACTCTACTCTACACTTTCATCAAGAGGCTCTTTAGTTCTTCTTCACTTTCTGCAATAAGTG
Source organism: Muntiacus reevesi (assembly GCF_963930625.1). Classification (NCBI taxonomy): domain Eukaryota; kingdom Metazoa; phylum Chordata; class Mammalia; order Artiodactyla; family Cervidae; genus Muntiacus; species Muntiacus reevesi. The sequence continues at coordinate 623,740 of NC_089252.1, read as the reverse complement.
TGGTGTCGTCTGCATATCTGAGGTTATTGATATTTCTCCCAGCGATCTTGATTCCAGCTTGTGCTTCATCCAGCCCAGTGTTTCTCATGATGTACTCTGCATATAAGTTCAATAAATAGAGTGACTATATATAGCCTCGATGTACTCCTTTCCCAATTTGGAGCCAGTCTTTTTTTCCATGTCCAGGTCTAACTGTTGCTTCCTGAGCTGCATAGAGACGTCTCAGGAGGCAGGTCAGGTGGTCTGGTATTCCCATCTCTTTAAGAGTTTTCCACAGTTTGTTGTGATCCAAATAGTCAAAGGCTTTGGTGCAGTCAGTAAAGCAGAAATAGATGTTTTTCTGGAACTCTTGTTTTTTCGATGATTCAGCGGATGTTGGCAATTTGGTCCCTGGTTCCTGTTCCTTTTATAAATCCAGATGGAACATCTGGAAGTTCAAGGTTCATGTAGTGTTAAAGCCTGGCTTGGAGAATTTTGAGCATTTCTTTGCTAGCATATGAGCTGAGTGCAATTGTGTGGCTGTCAGCATTTTGTGGGATTGGAATGAAAACTAACCTTTTCCAGTCCTGTGGCCACTGCTGAGTTTTCCAAACTTGCTGGCATATTGAGTGCAACACTTTCACAGCATCATCTTTTAGGATTTGAAATAGCTCAACTGGAATTCCATCACCTCCACTAGCTTTGTTCATAATGACGCTTCCTAAGGCCCACTTCACATCACACCCCAGGATGTCTGGCCCTAGGTGAGTGATCACACCATTCTGATTATCTGGGTCATGAAGATGTTTTTGTATAGCTCTTCTGTGTATTGTTGCCACCTCTTATTAATATCTTCTGTGTCTGTAGGTCCATGGAATTTTTGTCCTTTCTTGTGTCCATCTCTGCACAAAACATTCCCTTGGTAGCTCTCATTTTCTTGAAGAGATCTATAGTCTTTCCCATTCAATTGTTTTCCTCTATTTCTTTGCACTGATCACTGAAGAAGGCTTTCTTATCTCTCCTTGCTATTCTTTGGAAGTCTGCATTCAAATGGGGATATTTTTCCTTTTCTCCTTTGCCTTTTGCATCTCTTCTTTTCACAGCTATTTGTAAGGCCTCCTCAGACAACCATTTTGCCTTTTTGCATTTCTTTTCCTTGGGGAAGTTCTTGATCCCTGCCTCCTGTACAATGTCAAGAACCTCCATCCATAGTTCTTCAGGTACTCTTGTCTATCAGATCTAATTCCTTGCATCTACTTCTCACTTCCAATGTATAATTTTAAGGGATTTGATTTAGGTCCTACCTGAATGTTCTAGAGGTTTTCCCTACTTTCTTTAATTTAAATCTGAATTTGGAATTAAGCAGTTCATGATCTGAGCCACAGTAAGCTCCGGGTCTTGTTTTTGCTAACAAGAGCTTCTCCATCTCTGGCTGCAAAGAATGTAATCAATCTGATTTCAGTTTTGACCACCTGGTGATGTCCATGTGTAGACTCTCCTCTTGTCTTGTTGGAAGAGGGTGTTTGTTATGACCAGTGTGTTCGCTTGACAAAACTCCACTAGCCTGCTTCATTTTGTACACCCAAGCCGAACTTGTCTGTTACTCTAGATATCTCTTGACTTCCTACTTTTGCACTCCAGTCCCCTATAATTAAAAGGACATCTTTTTTGGGTATTAGTTCCTGAAAGTCTTGTAGGTTTTCATAGAATTGTTTAACTTCAACTTCTTCAGCATTACTGGTTGGGGCGTAGACTTGGATTACCATGATACTGAATGGTTTGCCTTGGAAAGGAACAAAATCATTTTGTTGTTTTTGAGATTACATCCAAGTCCTGCATTTTGGACTTTCTTGTTGACTGTGATGGCTACTCCATTTCTTCTAAGGGATTCTTGCCCACAGTAGTAGGTATAATTGTCATCTGAGTTAAATTACCCCATTCCAGTCTGTTTTAGTTCACTGATTCCTAAAATGTCAGTGTTCACTCTTGCCATCTCCTGTTTGACCACTTCCAATTTGCCTTGATTCGTGGACCTAACATTCCAGGTTCCTATGCAGCATTACCCTTCACAGCATCGGACTTGACTTCCATCATGAGTCACATTCGCAACTGGGTGTTGTTTTTGCTGTGGCTCCATCTCTTCATTCTTCTGGAGTTATTTCTCCACTGATCTCTAGTAGCATACTGGGCGTCTACCAACTTGGGGAGTTCATCTTTCAGTGTCCTATCTTTTTGCCTTTTCATACTGTTCATGGGGTTCTCAAGGCAAGAATACTGAAGTGGTTTGCTATTCTCTTCTACAGTGGGCCACATTTTGTCAAAATTCTCCATCATGACCTGATTTTAAAGCAGCCAAAATCCTGCCATGGAATCCCCTATGTGACTTTAAATGGATATGAATTCTTTGTGTATATTTAGTTTCTTCAAATAAACTTAAGATTAAGTAACAACACACACAAAGTAGTTTTTCAATAAATAATTTGAGATTATATTTCTCTTTTGCATACATGTGTGCTCAGTCGAGTCCAACTCTTTGTGACCCCATGGACTGTATCTCACCAGTCTCCTCTGTCTACGGGATTTTCCAGACAAGAATACTCAGGGGAATAATCATTCCTTTCTCCAGGGAATATTCCTGACCCAAGCATCGAATCTGCATCTCCTGAATCTCCTGCATTGGCAGGCAGATTTTTTACCACTGAGTCATCTGAGAAGCCCATATTTCCCTTTTGACTTATATATTCATTTTGATATACCAGAAGAGCTAGCATACTGCCTTTCTCAGAGTAGTAACTTAATAAATATACCTGAAAAAATGCTTACTATAAAATAATTACAACTTCTTTTTCTTTGTTAACAGATTGTCCTCCCCAATTCTAATATTGAAGACATTCAAAAAAATTAAAAAAATTTTTTTTTTTTATTAGTTGGAGGCTAATTACTTCACAACATTTCAGTGGGTTTTGTCATACATTGATATGAATCAGCCATAGAGTTACACGTATTCCCCACCAACACTAAGCAGAATCATTAAATTATCTATTCTTAATTTGATGAGGACACATTTTAAATAATAAGACTGCATTTTGATTTTAAAATACTTCATTCAATACTTGGAAAATTGGGATATAACTCAAGTACAATTCTGGATTCTTTCAAAGCAAATTGTGACAAATTAAAATTCTTTAAGACCCTCCAAGACCCTTCCTACAGAGCATAAAATCAGTTAACATTTAATTTTAGGCATAGTAGAATGTCAACTAGAAATATTTATGCTTCAAAGTAGTTGGAAAAACAACATGCCAAAATATATACCACATTTAGATTATTTGAAACACTGAGATGTTAAGAACCTGGAGCTCCACATTGGTAGGATGGTGGTCCATATGAATTCTTCCAGTCAAGTAGTTTTGAAGAGAATAAATAAGGGAACTACTCATTGAATAATTTTAATGGGATAAAAGAATGTTTGAAGAGCTACATACCCATCCCTTCTCTGTGTTTTTTGTCTACTAATGCTTAAAAACTAATCAAAGCAGGAAAATTACCATGTTCCTCTTCACTTTCTCTTCCTCGTTTAGAACCATTCAGTCTATTTCTCCTAAAATACAGGAAAGTCATCCTTTCATGTGATGGTCAGTTTCTTGAGGGGGGAAGAATGCTGTCTATGCCTGTCTTAAAGTTTAATGCTTCTCCTCTGATCTTTGATGCTCTGACTTTCTGCCCAAGAAAGAGAGACAGATGGACATGGACACACACACAAGAAACAAAGTAGAAATGACTGAAGGGAGAAAGGAAGAAACTCAAGGGGAAAGCGGTGGCCACTACTGGTACAATACATTTTGAGGGATGTATCAACAAGGGCTGCACTGTAGTTGTGGCAGGAGACAGCAGACTGAGAACACACATAACTCTGTCCATGGGAAAGCATTTGGTCTGGATGGATTGCTTCAAGAATCTGGTGTCACAAAGAAAAATGACAATAACAACAAAGACGTGAGCTATGAAATTTCCATACGACAAGGGAAAATAAATACGATTCGAGATGAGTGTCTATAGCCAAGATTACAGCCAGTGTGCTGGCACTCATCTAGATGTGGCACGCAGACTACAAGTGGCAGAAATTTATTCTTTTCAGCTCTCAGAGTAACCAGGGGGAACCTGTCATATAGCTGGAACCCATGAGCACTCAAGTTTGCCCTGATTCAAATGTCCCTTTTCTATGTGTTTGAAGAACGATACCAGAAAAAAACAAAAGAAATGATAATAAAATTATTCACTATCCCTGTAGTAAATAAAATGGCATGATTTTCATGAAAAAGAAGATTAAGTTTTTAATGTCTATATTTGTTTATGTTACCATCAATTCAAACATGAGGTTTCTGGATCAAGACAGATTGTTATTACTGACAGTAATACTTGTGTCAGTTCACTACACAACAATTTCTACCTTCTTCTGGGGTGATGCTATATGGACAAGCTGGTGTGTTTGGGTGTCACATAACAGGAGAGAAGCCATGAAATTAAGAATCAGGGATTCAATACACATGCTGTCCAGTTAACATCCTTCCTTCCTGAGAAGAGAAATGATTCTCCCTTATGCAAACAAACTCTCCTAGGGTAGAGAAAGGGAAGTTCCCTTGTGGGAAGTAAGTAGTGGTCTCTAGACGAACTGTAAGTCAAGTGTCTCCAGGTTTATATATCCTGGTATACACCCAAGGTTCCAGGTTTCCTTCCCTTTTGGAATGTAAATATATAGTTTGGGGAGGTAAAGTTCTCTTTATGGAAAGCACAATCACAGAAAACTTACCAAACTGATTACATGAATCACAGCCTTGTCTAAATCAATGAAACTATTAGCCATGCAGTGTAGGGCACCCAAGATGGACGGGTCATGGTGAAGAATTCTGACAAAAGGTGGTCCCTGAAGGAACGGAAAGCCACTTGAGGATTGTTGCATTGAGAACCCCATGAGCAATATGAAAAGCCAAAACTATGACACTGAAAGATGAACTCCCCATTTTGCTCGGCGCCCAATATGCTACTGGAGAAGAGCGGAGTAATAGCCCCAGAAGGAATAAAGAGGATGAGCCAAAGTGGAAACAGCCAGGTGTGGATGTGTCTGGTGGTGAAAGTAAATTCTGATGCTGTAAAGAACAATATTGCAATAGAAACCTGGAATGTTAGGTCCACACATCCAGGTAAATTGGAAGTGGTCAAACAGGAGATGGCAAGAGAGAACAGTGAAATTTTAGGATTCAGTAAACGAAAATGGGCCGGAATGGGTGAAATTAACTCAGATGACCATTGTATCTAGTACTGTGGGCAAGACTCCCTTAGTAGAAACGGAGTAGCCCTCACAGTCAACAAAAGAGTCCAAAATGCAGTACTTGGAGGTGATCTAAAAAATGACAGAATGACCTTTGTTTGTTTCCAATGCAAACCATTCAATATCACAGTAATCCAAGTCTGTGCCCCAACCACTAATGCCAAAGAAGCTGAAATTGAACAGTTCTATGAAGACCTACAAGAGTTTCTAGAACTAACACCAAAAAAAAAAAAAAAAAAAAAGATATCCTTTTCATCACAGGGAACTGAAATACAAAAGTAGGAAGTCAAGAGATACCTGGAGTAACAGGCAAGTTTGGCTTAGAGTACAAAATGAACCAGGCTAACAAAGTTTTGTCAAGAGAATGTACTGGTCATAACAAACACCCTCTTCCAACCACACAAGAGATGAATCTATATGTGGAGGTCACCAGATGGTCAATACCGAAATCCAATTGATTATATTCTTTCCATCCAAAGATAAAGAAGCTCTATACAGTCAGCAAAAATAAGACCAGGAGCTGACTGTGGCTCAGACCATGAACTCCTTATTGCCAAATTCAGACTGAAATTGAAGAAAGTAGGAAAACCACTAGAGCATTCAGGTATGACCTAAATCAAATCCCTTATAATTTTACAGTAAAAGTGACAAATAAATTTAAGGAATTAGATCTGAGAGAGAGAGTGCCTGAAGAACTATGAACAGAAGTTCGTAAGACTATATAGGAGGTGGAACTATATCCAAGAAAAGAAATGCAAAAAGACAAAATGGTTGTCTGGGGTGGCCTTACAAATAGCTGAGAAAAGAAGAGAAGTGAAAGGCAAAGGAGAAAAAGAAAGATATCCTCTGGTGAATGCAGATTTCCTCAGAACAGCAAGGAGAGATAAGAAAGCCTTCCTCAGTGTTCAGTGCAAAGAAATAGAGGAAAACCATTGAATGGGAAAGACTATGGATCTCTTCATGAAAATTAAAGATACCAAGGGAATATTTCATGCAAAGAGGAGAACAATAAAGGACAGAAACGGTATGGATCTAACAGAAGCAGAAGATATTAAGAGTAGATGGCCAGAATATACAGAAGAACTACACAAAAGAGATCTTAATGACCCAGATAATCACAATGGTGTGATCACTCACCTAGAGCCAGACATCCTGGAGTGTGAAGTCAAGTGGGCCTGAGGAAGAATCACTACAAACCAGGCTACTGGAGGTGATGGAATTCCAGCTGATCTATTTCAAATCCTAAAAGATGAGGCTGTTCAAGTGCTCAACTCAATATGCCAGCAAATTTGGAAAACTCAGCAGTGGCCACAGGACTGGAAAAGGTCAACTTTCATTCCATCCCAAAGAAAGCAATCCCCAAGATGTTCAAACTACCACACAATTGCACTTATTTCACATGCCAGCAAAATAATGTTCAAAATTCTCCAAGCTAGGCTTCAACAATACATGAATCCAAAACTTCCAGATATTTTAGCTGTATTTAGAAAAGGCAGAGGAACCAGACATCAAAATGCCAACATCCACTGAATCATAGACAAAGCAAGAGAATTCCAGATAACCATCGACTTCTGCTTCATTGACTATGCACATGCTTTCAGGTGTGGATCACAACAACCTGGACCATGTTTTAAGAGACAGGAATACCAAACCACCTTACATGCCTCCTGAGAAATCTGTATGCAGGTCAAGAAGCAAGATACAACCAGACATGGAACAATGGACTGGTTCCAAATTTAGAAAGGAGTACATCAAGACTGTATATTGTCACCCTGCTTATTTAACTTATATGCACAGTACATCATGTGAAATGTCAGGCGGCTGGATGAAGTACAAGCTGGAATCAAGATTGCCAGGAGAAATATCAATAACCTCAGATATGCTGATGACACTACCATTATGGCAGAAAGCAAAGAGGAGCTAAAGAGCCTCTTGATGAAGGTGAAAGAGGAAAGTGAAAAAAACTGGCTTAAAACTCAACATTCAAAATAAATGGATTTAAAAAAAAAAAACCTCAACATTCAAAAAAATGAAGATCATAGCATCCAGTCCTATCACTTCATGGCAAGTAGATGGGGAAACAATGGAAACAGTGACAGACTTTCTTTTCTTGGGCCCCAAAATCACTGCAGATGGTACTGCAGCCATGAAATTAAAAGACGCTTGCTCCTTGGAAGAAAAGCCATGACCAACCCAGATGGTCAATTAAAAAGCAGAAGCACTACTTTGCGGACGAAAGTCTGTCTCGTCAAAGCTGTGATTTTTCCAGTAGTCATGTTTGGATGTGAGTTGGACAATAAAGAAGGCTGAGTGTCAAAGATGTGATGCTTTTGAACTTTGGTGTTCGAGAAGACTCTTGAGAGTCATTTGGACAGCAAAGATATCCAACCAATCAGTCCTAAAGGAAATCAGTCCTGAATATTCATTGAAAGGTGTGGTACTGAAGCTGAAGCTATAGTACTTTGGCCACCTGATGTGAAGAGCTGACTCACTGGAAAAGACCCTGATGCTGGGAAAGCTGAAGGCAGGAGGAGCAGGTGACAACAGAGGATGAGAGGGCTGGATGACATCATTGACTCAATGGACATGAGTTTGAGCAAGTTCTGGGAGATGGTGAAGGACAGGGAAGGCTGACTTGTTACTGTCTGAGAGGTCACAAAGCATCGGACACAACTCATTGATGAACAACAAAAGCTTTCTAGATTTCTCACTAGAATGCCTGAAAGAAGTATGTATGGACAGGTTTATAAGACTATATAGGAGGTGGTGATCAAAACTACATATTGTCACACATCTTTAACGTCCATGGCTTGCTTATTAACTCTTGTTCCATTAATTCCTTGCTTAGAGGGCCCTAACCTTGCAGAAACATGAAAATATTTACTTGTTGGCAAAGAAAGAGAAAGAAAAAACTGAGGTAAAAAGATGGCAGAATACAATAAAAAGGGGGGGGGGTTACAACAAGTAATCAGATTCTAGGAACTAACATAAATGTTAGTCTGAGCAAGACAACCTATAGAACTCATTCAAAACTGCATGAATCAAGGTAGACCTGTGGGATTAAATATGAGAAGGCAGCTAAAACAATACAAAAGATGTAAGTAATGAGCTGAGGCACTGTGAAGAGAGCCCCGAGGAACATGAACTTGTATGAGTAGAAGACCATTGCAAGGATCCCAAGAGAGAATATCCATAGGACTAAAATAAAATCAAAGGAATCTGTAGTGTTAAAAAAAGTAGAAAACTTTAAGATGAGCAGGACTGTCAAATATTCTTTTAAGCAATTTAACAGAGGCAAAATATTGCTATGAAGTATAATAAATAAGAAGATATTGGCTAGAGATGTTCGTAGGAACACAAAATGTGTTCAAGCTCTTTGAGGAATGATTGGATGGCACTGATGGGGTGATACAAATTTAATTTTGGAAAGTTATTAAGAGACAGGAAAGAGTAAATAAATAACTGGAAAAAGAAACTGTGTTATGCTGACATGTTTGAAACTTCATAAATGTTGTTAACTATATAATTCATAGAGTAAGGGTCCTGAGAAGGGCTGGAGATGGCATAGGCAGAAGCTATCAATGGACAGGAAGAAGAGTCGTTCTTTAATAATATAAAAAGAGAAAATGTCAGGCAGATATGTTCTTAGGTTCCAGGACAGAAATTTGAGAGACTTATCTTCTGATGCTTTGATTTTCTCCGTGAATTAGAAGGTGGGTGATGAGGGACGAAATGGAATCATAATAAGAGTGGGTAACTATTTCAACAGATGCTATAGAGAATTGAAGAGTGAAGAGTAAAGAAACAAGGACACTTGGCTAGGCAGCGATAAATGTTGAAACCATTGTGTGATTGTTTTTTTAAGCATCACTCAGAAACCCAGCAATGGGAATAAAGAAGATAAAATGTTGAGTGTTCAGGATTGGTGTGTCTCAGGGTGTCTGTGACAGATGGACAATGGGTAAACAGACATAAGGATATCGGCAAGAAAAAAGGTTGACATTACACATTTTCATGAGGCAATTTTGTTCCCCAAAGGACATCTGATAATCTTGGAGACATTATTGATTGTCATAAGAATAGGCTATGGGTGAAATAGCAGTTATTTTAAATTATAGCTCTGATATAAACTTTAGTACAAAGAACTAGTGGTCACTGTTGGCAGAATTGCCAGAAGCCCAACTTTAGGCTTGCCCTGACATTCAAAAGGAATTCCTTAGCTAAAGTAGATCTAGGACCTTCCAAAATTGGTCTAGAAGTTCAGTAAGGAAGAAATAAACATGAACACACTTATCAATATGATTTTCCCACCCTCTGCGGGGCTCCCTTCTGGCTTCAGAAGGGAGAAAGACTTGTACACTTTTACAGAACTGTGGAGCTTTTGATGAATTTCTTCACCACCAAGGATCATGACTTTTTTTTTTGGTTTTTTTTTTTTTTTTTTCAGATTAAAAGCTCATCGATCATTTCTGTTGGATGAACCTCTCTGGTATACCATCTGAAGGGTATTAGGGAAAAAAATGTCATATTCCTCTAAAGACTGAAAAAGAAACATGATATTACTGATTCAACATGATAGCTGTTTCGAAGGCAGAATTAAAGGAACATAATTTCAGCAGCTTCCTCTTTTCCTCTAATCCCAGAGTTCATTGTTATTTTATACACTGAGGCACTTTGGAACCTCTCAGATGCTTTTAATCTGGCACTTCCTAGTTGGCAATTACTACTTCATCTTCGGTCTTTATGCTCTTAAGAATTTGAGCTCATAAAACAACATTGTTCTTATAATTGTGGAAAAACCACAGGAAAAGAAAAATTCCCTGTCTTGATCAAGCCCCACTTGTGAACATTTCTATATTTATTATACTTATTATTCTTTAACATGTTTTACATTTAAGGTGGAATTGCACTCTCTTTTTGAAAAAGGGGGAGAAATCAAGAAATCATTCTCACTGAACTACACTGGGAACATACACTAAGGGGTGTAAAAAAATTAAAGCGACTCCCCATGTTGCAAAATGAAGTTTAAAAGGCGTCTGAACTAAAGCTAACATCGCATGCGGCCAATGCCCTGGCAGAATGGAGGGATGCTAACTATGCCTGCCTGCAGTGTCACAGGAGCCAATTCATGGGAGAAGAATGATGGGACTTAATTAAAGGTGGATGATGTCACTTGAAACAACTTTTGGACTGAGGTTAGGTCAGGGTTAAGTTCAATTCTATGAGGAGTCCCTCTATGCCATGTCAGTGGACAGTTCAAACAAAGTTGATAGAAGGGAGGTAAAAGCCAAGAAGTTAAAAGTCGCACAGTAAAATAAGTGTCAATGTGTAAAAAAAATGATGACAGTTTAAAGCATTTTGAATGCTGAAAATGTTTAAGCAGGAGCATCAGAAACAGGCTTACAAAAGCTGTTAGACCCCGGTAAGGGTGGAGCTTTTATAAGATATATCCAATGAATCCTGGCTCTTTGAAAAGGGCTCCATTTCAAATGAGTCACTTACATACTTTCCCCTGCACATCAAGAGCACCATCTTAAAAGGACCAAGGAACACTAGAAAAATCTCGTGGATAGTACACATTTTAATAGCATGTTAAGATTATGTAGGCAGGGTACACGGTTGAGAAATGTGAATTTGATCTACATAAGTAAATGATCTTTGTAAAATAATTTTAAGGAAGAAAAATTTACTCTTGGTACTATGAATTTTGCCTAAAATGTTTGACAAACAAGATATATCAATGTAATAGTCAAGAAATATGTATTGATTTCCCCATTGATAGACATTAATATAATGTCTGGAAATGTTTTAGAAAATGTAAAGATGAAATGGACATGACCATATCTTTAACAAGTAAGAGAAACAGGTATTAAACAAATGGTAACACTTAATTTAGGTAGGCATAGATATAAGAAGTCTATAACAGGTATAATCAATGTCATGAGGAATGATAGGTATAATCAATGTCATGAGGAAAAATGATAGATATGATCAACATCATGAGGAAAAATTATGGCCTCCTTCACCTAGGAATAGTAACAATTATATGATAGGTATAATCAATGTTGTGAGGAAAAAAAAACAACAACCAGTATCCTTCACCTAATTTAGAATTATAAACATGGATTATAAGCTTACCCCAGTAAGACTGGTGCATCTAACCACATGAACCAGGTCTAATCACATGGTTCCTCTAACCACGTGGACCACACCCTTGTCTAACTTAATGAAACTATAGACCGTGCCAAGTAGGATCACCCAAGATGGACGAGTCATGGTGAAGAGGTCTGACAGAATGTGGTCCACTGGAGAAGAGAATGGCAAACCACTTCAGTATTCTTGTCTTGAGAACCCCATGAACAGAATGAAAAGGCAAAAAATATGGCGCTGAAAGACGAACTCCCCATTCGGTAGGTGTCCGATATGCTACTGGAGATCAGTGGAGAAATAACTCCAGAAAGAATGAAGAGACAGAGCCAAAGCAAAAACAATAGCCAGTTGTGGATGTGACTGGTGATGAAAGAAAGGTCTGGTGCTGTAAGAGCAATATTGCATAGGAACCTGGAATGTTAGGTCCATGAATCAAGAAAAATTGGAAGTGGCCAAGCAGGAGATGGCAAGAGTGAACGTCGACATTTGAGGAATCAGCAAATTAAAATGGACTGGAAAGGGTGAATGTCACTCAGATGATCATTATAACTGCTACTGTGAGCAAGGATCCCTTAGAAGAAATGTAGTAGCCATCATAGTCAACAAAAGAGTCTGAAATGCAGTACTTGGATGCAATCTCAAAAACAACAGAATGACCTCTGTTGGTTTCCAAGGCAAACCATTCAATATCACGGTAATCCAAGTCTATGCCCCAAACCGTAATGCTGAAGAAACTGAACTTGAAGAGTTTCTTCAGCAGAAGAACAGAAGAAACTTGAACGCTTCTATGAAGACCTACAAGACCTTCCAGGACTAACACCCAGAAGGATGTCCTTTTCATTATAGGGGACTGGAATGCAAAAGCAGCAAGTCAAGAAACACCTGGAATAACAGACAAACTTGGCCTTGGAGTACAGAATGAAGCAGGGCAAAGGCTAATAGAGTTCTGCCAAGAGAATGCACTGGTCATAGAAAACACCCTCTTCCAAAAACATAAGAGAAGACTTTACAAATGGACATCACCAGGTGGTCAACATTGAAATCAGACTGATTATATTCTTTGCAGCCAAAGATAGAGAAGCTCTATACAGTCAGCAAGAACAAGACCGGGAGCTGACTGTGGCTCAGATGATGAACTCCTTATTGCCAAATTCAGGCTGAAATTGAATAAAGTACAGAAAACGACTAGACCATTCAAGTATGACCTAAATCAAATCCCTAATGATTATACAGTGGAAGTGAGAAATAGATTTAACGGACTAGATCTGATAGACGAGGGCCTGTGTTTCTCCACTTCCCCCTCCAGCCTGTGACCCTGGTGCTTCTTTTCATCACAGCCCCCACTGAATGCTCAGGGCACAGCTGGTAAGTGAATAGATCAGAGGCTCCATTCCTCCACTGAGAAGCTCGGATGCTAGTAGGAGGAGGTATAGGCCAGGTCAGGGGCAGGGGAATGTGTAGGAGTGCAAGGGCCACTCTCCTCGCCCCCGCACTGGACACATGACCCCTTTGATGGGAACCTCTCATACTGCACACCCAGCAGGGAAAGCACAGCACAGACCCTACCTCTGAGAGACTTCAGGACACCAGCATTCCGTGGGCCCCAGGAGGGAATGTGAGAGGATCCACAGGAAGCAGGGGCTTTGAGAGGGACCTTGAAGAGGACCCTCAGCCTCCTCTTGTCCACTTCAGCCGGGGGGTGTCTCATTCGCTTCTCAGGACTCCTCACCACAGCCAGTGCAGATGTCCTGACCTTGATTCCATACGAGGTCCAACAAGGTGGTCTTTGCCTCAGTCCAGGAGAAATGACGCATGTTTCTGTCACCGTTGCCACCCCAAGGTCCACCCCTCCCCTGACCCCACTGCCTATGCTCCCTTCCTCTGACGTATGTCAGTGTGTACTTGTGTGCACACGCAGAGAATCTGCTCCACATTGCCAAAATATCCTGGGGTCTCAGGACCTCTAGTTCCCACGGCAAACTACGTGGCAGGGAGACAGCGCTAGCCTAGGAGATCCTAACTCTCCCTTCATCTCAAGACTCTGCCCCTGCCGAGGCTGATTAGTAGTAACACACACACACACACACACACACACACACACACACACACTAAATAAAACTTCACAGGCTAAAACGTATTGACTGAAAATTTATAGAAGCAATAGATAAGTTTGGTACCTATTATCTGACTCAGTTGACCAAGTAGAAATTATTATTCTTAAATCTTACAAAGACAGAATCTATAGTCATGAAATGATGATTAGGATAAGAAAACTTGACATTTATTTTTTTAAACAACTGATATCAAGTCCAACACTCTAAGGAAATGTAAAGTCAGGATTTTCCAGCCAGGAGTCCTGGGGCTGACAAACGCCCCTCCCCGCCCCCACTGGGCCTGGAGCGAGTGCGCAGGCGCGAGAGGCTGCAGGTGCGAGTGCGCAGGCGCGAGCGGCCACAGGCGAGTGGGCGGAGGCACAGGGACGCCAGAGCTCCCGGACCGCTCCTGAGGGGAGGGAAGGTGGAGACTGGGTCGGTCCCCACTGCGAAAGGCCCCGGACCGGGGAGCAGCGCAGACACGAGTAAGTGCAGCTCTATCCGCAGCCCCTCACCGCGCGCCCCCGCCTGCCCAACGGCCAGCGGCCCCCGACTCCTCCAGCCTCGGGGAGCGCGAGCCTCGCTGGGTCCTCGGGTCCGGGGTCGCCGCCACCGGCCGCAGGGTGAGGACCCCGGGCCGGGGCCCAAGACGGTCGTGGAACTGTGGGCGCCCCGCGCGCTCGCAGCCCTCCCTAACTCGGCGCCCCTCGACCGCGGGGGGCGGCCTCTGGGTCTGTGGGCGCCGCCTGGACCCGGTCGCCGCGGGCTCGCGGGTTCGGGAAGGGGAGGTGCCTCCGAGGAGCCCGAAGTCGGGGCCGCGGGGTGCGCGTCGGGCGCGTTGGGTCCGCGGGTGTGAAGAGGTCTCTGCTCCCGGATGCGCGCCGGTGATGGGGGCGCCCAGCTCGGGATCCTGTTCGCTGGCCGCCAACAGCGGGTGTTCAGGTGGGACTCCGTGCTCTTTGCTAAAGCCTTCTGGAGGATAGGCTACAAAAGGTTATTAACGTTCACTTTCAGCGTTTTCAGGCTTTATTGACGGTCACTGACTCTAAGAGCGCGTCTTGGAGGGCAGTTTGTGACATACTAACATCTAAGCAAAGTTTGAAATAAAACTATTCCCGCCTTTGTATGTTTTGGGGTATGGTGAAGAGTTTTTCTTGATTCCGTTAGGCTTTTCAAGCCTAACGACTTTTGGCGACTTTTGGCGGAGCTGCACTGCTCTTAAATGGTGACAGTATTGTCGCTAAGTCATGTCCCAACTCTTGGGACACCGTGGACTGACTGTAGCCCTTCAGGCTCCTCTGTCCGTGGAATTCTCCAGGCAGGAATACTTGAGTGCGTTGCCATTTGCTTCTCCAGGAGATCTTCCCAACCCAGGAATCGAAGCCGAGTCTCTGGCATTGTAGGCAGATTCTTTAGCAACTGAGCTACTAGGGAAGCTCCTAAGTTAAATGAGCATTTAAAAAATACTTCTTTGAGCAGTTACCATAGACGCTCAAATATTTGAGAATTTTAGTTATAGTAATGGGCGTGGTTTCTTTGGTTTTTTGTTTGGTTTTGGGTCTTTGGTTATTTTTTGTTGTTGGTTGGCTGGTTTTGGGATTTTTGGATTTCTTTGGGTCGGGGTAGAGTTTGCATCAGGAGGAGATGGTATCCAAATCAGGAGAAATGTTTATTTCATGGTGTTCTGGTATGCAGTGTTGCAGTTTAAAGTATCTAATCCTGGTTAAATCTCAGATTGGCTCCAGCAAATGGATATTTTTATTGAGAATAGTTTGGGTTTTGTTCTGTGGGTTTTTTATGTGCTTTTCTTTTTTAGTACAATCTGCTTATTTAGCATGCTTCAAATCATAATAGATTGTAGTTAACACTGGTGGTTGATGCAAGGAACAATGCTTTGTAACACAGAGATGGGTTGTCTTTTTCTACAGAAATTTGTTCTTGAGTCAGTAAATTTCCACGTAAAACTCTCAGGAGTGACTTTTGCTATAGCACTTTGGTCTCTGTAATGAGGAATAAAGCATATCATTTCACTGTTGAAGATAATGGCATATACTATAAAGATAGGCATCGGGTACATAAAAGGAATTCGAGCCTTGAGTTTGGTGAATTAGTGTCCTCAATGAAACGGCTTGTCTCTTCGAAGAGAAGGAGAGCGATAACCACATGGTGATGACCAGGGTTCTTTCCCTACCTTGAACACCAAGAGGAACGGGAGGAGACAGAGTGATTTTCAGAAGAACTGACGTTCATTTATCAACCACGTACCCTCGTTCCTTGCTGTTTCTTAATTCCCAGAGAAATTAAAAAACGTGGTTCCTAACCAGGATATTTGAATGGGAAAGGTCCTTTCAGTTCCCAGGCAGGTAACTGAATCCGTTGTATAAGCGTTCATCTGCCTGTACCTTGGAAGTAACACTGAGAAAATCGTCTTCTCTAATGGATGAAGTGGGCAGAATAGGAGGGTGGTGGAGCTTTTTGGGGCAAGTTTTCCAAAAGTTGGAGCAAAAGTAAATCAGTCTCTTCAAAGGAACAGACTCATTAGATACCAGCATTTGGGCCTTAAGGTCTTTTGCAACATCATGTAGCTTGTTAGTAAAAATACTCCAGACCAGAGAAAAATCCACGTGGTCAAATGCTTATTGGATGAAAAGTAATGAAAGAAAAAGAACATGCTGAAGATTTTTAATATCTGGCATTTGACCCAGATCAGTTGACTGAGTACAAATAAAGGTCAGTCAAGAAATCTTCCAGAGAGAGAATTTAGTCATTCAGCTGTGATGTGGACAAGAAACCTGCTATTTATTTGTTAAAAATTAATCCCAACTAAAATACTTTGTTAATTAGCAATAAATATGGATAAACTGCAAGTAGTTTACTATGCTGTGTTTTCAAAGCAGGATCAAGGAATTAAAAGTTACTGAAGTTTTCTCTGGAAAGTACTTTCTCAACATTATTTTTCAAATATTGTAATTCTGATTGCAGTGTGTATGAATCTCAGAGTAAAATCTTTTGAGGAATTGATATTCTCTGAGGTCAAATGACTGATTCAGAAGAGCAGGGTTAAATTGGAGGGTAAAAGTGTCAATAACACAAATTGATGTCTGTCATTTTAAATGTACTAGATTGAGGGCCATTTAAGTGGATCGTATAATTAGCATAATTGTGCGTATAATGGTTTATGCTAAATTACCACACAACTCCCCAAATTTCAGCAGCACAGCACTATGGTTCCCACATCACAGCCCTGGGTGGGTATTCACTTTGGGGAGACTGCACTCCTTCAGATGGTCATTCAGGAACCCAGACTCCTCCCATCCTATACCGTCTCCCTTCCCTTAGACCTCATCCCCATCTGCATCCATCAGCAGAAGGGGTGAAGAATATGGAGAAATGCATATGGAAGTTTCTGATGAGCCAGCTCTGGAAGGATCCAGGTCAGTTTCTCTGCTGCTGTTTTGGCCACAGTCCATTTCTGTGGCCACAAGAGAGACTGGGGATTCTTCCAACTGTTCTCCCCAGGAAGGGAGAACAATTAAAGTTGTCAGCAACCGTGAGTCATTCATTTCGATTTAATTCGTTTTCAAATCTTTATTGGCTGTTTGCCATACACCAAGCGCTGTGCAGAGTGTGACCTGAGAATTGGTTGAGCAGCATCTTGATCTTGGAGGAGTTGTGAATCCTCAGGAGAGAAGACAGAGTATGAAGTGCCTGCCATCCTAGGAGAAAGGGATTAAGAGAACCTGCTTTGAAAGTTCAGGGAATGATTCTAGATTTGAAAGCTGCCTGGAAATGATTGATTTGGATTCCACTTTCAGAGATGAACAAGATATGATTGTGAAAGAAGCTGGCATCAGGAGCCGTAGAAACAGGTCCTGCGATACAGGGTATCATAAAGAATATCATGTCGTCATTGTTCAGTTGCTAAGTTGTGTCGGTCTCTTTGCGACTCCATGGAACTAAGAAGAGATATATCATTTTACAGCTAAAGCAGCTGAAGCCTAGAGTAGGAAGGTGACCATCCAGGTCAGGTAAAGGGGTTGAAGATCAGGTTTCAAGCTGAGAAAGAGTCCACGGGGACTCAGTCTGAGCAGTTCAAACACTGAAAGGAGACCACTAATGTTCTGGGAAGGCTGGCATCTGGCCTCAGTGTGGGATTTGAGACAGAGAGTGGGCCCAGGGGGAACTGAGCCTCCGCAGTGGGCAGAGGAGGCCACCCCATCTCCGAAAAGTGCCACTGACCTCAGAGTGGGTGGAATGAGCAGTGAATTCTAGTCCACCTGAGAAAGCAGTCCAATCTGAATAACTCTGAGTTTAGGTTTATCTTACATACTTCTTAAGAAAGAACTTGGACAAGGCCAAGTCAAGTGCAGCCTCTTGAATTCCACACCCAGTATTCATTGGTGGAAGTGCTTAAACCCTCCAAGTGATTCCAGTATTTTAATTTTACTCAGTATTTAATTCCAAAGTTCTCTGTGCGATACAGTGGGTTCTTATTGTTTATTTTATATATAATATGCCTTGCGTGATTCACGCTGGTCAGACTACATGATTATGTTCACTTCTGATATAATCTTTTTAGGTACAGCCTTAAAGTCTTTGATAAGATATTTTAAAATAATTTTAGCATGTGTGTGTTCTATGATTACTTAATGAGCAAATAACTGGAATCAAAAAGAGTGTGAATGTATTTAATGTGAGGACAGGTGAAGTGAAGCAGTCTGGAAGAGGGAACCAATAAAAAGGGATCTTGGTAAATAAATAAAGACATCGTTTAGAAATGGAGAGGTATTTGGAAGGAAATTAGTGCCTGACACCATACTCTGCTCTTTGCATGTTTAGGAGCTAGTTTCTGATGTTATTTTCACCACAGATCTCCCTGTGGTGAATTGTATTTGACCTCCACACTGTTTATCTCCTGGACACATTGTGAAATTTTGAGAAGAAGCAGGTATTAGAATTTGTCTTGAGAGCAGCTATAAACATTTCCTGGAACCCCTCTAGGGTAGAAGAAAAAGGAAAGGAAAATGGAAACAAGGGATAAAGACAGCTAATAATGTTGGAGATACCACTGGGATTTGTGGTCTCTTTTTGAAATGGCTTCCCTGGTGGTTGAGACAGGAAAGAATCCACCTGCAATGCAGAAGTCCTGGGTTCGATCCCTGGGTTGGAAAGATCCCCTGGAGAAGGGAACGACTACCCACTCCAATATTCTGGCCTGGAGAATTCCATGGACAGAGGAGCCTGGTGGGCTACAGTCCATGGGGTCACAAAGAGTCGGACACAACGGAGCACTTTCAATTCACTTTTTGAAACTAAATAGAAGAAGTCAGAACGTGACTGTTTCTTGATCATGGTTTGTTTTCATTTTTGTCTTTTTTTTCTTACTCCTTCATCAGTTATTCCAGTTGATAGAACATTATGTCATCTTCAGTTTCAGTGTGAGTGCTTGTCTTGCTTCCATTTGTATTATTCATGCAAACGTTGATTGAACTGATGACCCCAAGTCATCAAGGAAACATTAAATACACTGATGAATACATTTCTTAATTTTAGAAAAAATTAATGAGTGAAGGTTAAAATACTCTTCTTAAATTTGTCATTTAAAAAATTCTCATATGCATACCTCATTGCCTAATACTGCCAGAAAAATGAGGAATTCCTATGTGTTAATGAGCCTGTATATTTTTTACAGGTATGACTATTACCGAGTGTAACAGCCCAGTTTGCTGGCCATGTCCTGTCTCCAGGAAAGTTGTAGCTGCTGTTGTTTCAGGTAGTCCCTTGGGTACCAGAGGTGAGTTTATGAAGCTATACGACCTTTTACACTTATTTAAAAAAATTGAAGTGTCGTTGATTTACAGTGTTGTATGTCAGCTGTACAGGTAAGTAATTCAGTTGTGTGTGTGTGTGTGTGTGTGTGTGTGTGTGTGTGTGTGTGTATTCTTTTCCATTACCGTTTATTACAAGGTATTGAGTAAGTTCTCTGTGCGATACAGTGGGTTCTTATTGTTTATTTTATATATAATATGCCTTGCGTGATTCACGCTGGTCAGACAACGTGATTATGTTCACTTCTGATATAATCTTTTTAGGTACAGCCTTAAAGTCTTTGATAAGATATTTTAAAATAATTTTAGCATGTGTGTGTTCTAATTCCAGTGGTAGTTATTAGAGATATGATTTTGCATGAAGTATTTCTCTTTTTGTTCTTGACCAATTAAAAAAATTGTTTTTTTTTTTTTCTGATTGGTTTGCTAGATATTTGTGACTACATTAAAAATGTTAACTTTTGTCTCATCTTAAAATACGATCTGAATTAGCAATGAATATTGTGCTATACATAAGGGCTGTGACATAAATCTAGTTTCTAACTTCATAAACACATAATCTAGAAGGGAACACAGACACATATGTAACAACTGCATTTGTTTACTGAGTGAAATAGTGAGATGGATAAAGTTCTAGTAAGCCTTGAACAGCCAAATCAGCTTCAGAAATAGATGTGCAGTTATTTTAAAATATTTTAAACATTTTCCAGCTACATGCAGAAAATAGTGTGAAAGAGGTATGGTTCTTACTATAAGCAATTTAGCATTTTGACATTCTGAGCATCCTCATCATGAAATTAAGTCCAGAAGGAGTTTTCCCACATCTCTTGAAATGGTCCTTGTTCGTCCACAACATTTCCCATAATAACAGAGGTGCTTCCAAGGGCAGGAAACGTCAACGTTATTAAAGTTTCACAAAGCAAAGTCACTTTTAAGAATATGATGTCCCCAAACTGACAAAGGTCTTGAAAAATAATTTCAAGGGCGGCATAAATTATTTTCTGCTTGTCAAAGGGCAGAAATATTTAGGTTGAGCTAATGAATGGTAGAGTTTTAGAGTGGAGAATATCCTTAAAATATTACATAGATTTATACTGTCAGTAGATGCTACCTACATGAGGTTATTTGTATTTAAACAAATTTTAAAATTAAAACTGCAGTTTCTCAGTTGGATTTGCCATATTTTAAAGATGTTTATTAGCTACATGTGGCTAGTGAATACTGCATTGGCTAGTACAGATACAAAACATTTTCATTATCATAAAAAAATCTATTGAGCAATACTAAATATATACCCAGATATTCATAGAGGAGGCAACCAAGTCTCAAGGAAGTAATAAAACTTCCAGAGGTCACACAGCTGTGTTTTTAAAGAAACGCAGAATGATGCAAAGCAAGTAATAACAGAGGCATTAAAGAAACCCAGGAGGTTTCTGGAACAGATAAAGTAGAGTTTAACAGTGCAGGCTTAGTTGTTAGCAGGGTTGAAGCTCATGATCATTAGGACGACCTACCTGATTGAATTTGGACAGTTAAAATTTTATGCAGTGAATTAAAAGCAGAAAAATATTTCAATTTCAATCAAAGGCTGCCAGCTCCATATTTTTAGCCTGTGCTGTGCTTCCAGATTATGTTTATCACTTTAGTATACAGGGCACCACTCAAACCAAACCCGAAGTTTGGTTTGCCTGGCCCCAAGAAATGAAACAATCTTGAGGGGTTATGGCTATATTTGAAAAGGTTGATTTTTCAATGCATCATGCAGACTGGCCCTGTTTTAAAAGGGACTCCTGCCACCACATAGTCGAAATGTGAACTCTTTTCTCTCTTGGCAAAAGTCAAAGATAGGCCCTGCATTTTTATTATTTCATTAAAATCCAAGTATTATTTTTCCATTTTCTACCTTGTTTTCATCACAGTGTGATCAACTGTAGTCAAGAAAGGAAAGGTTAGATTTATCAATCGAAGTGTGATAAAGGCCCTCTAAATAATTGAACCCTCAGGAGAAACAATCCTCATGTATTCTTTTTCTGTTGCTTCAATATCTTCATAAAAAGTCATTTCAGTATGTTTGGTCCTGTAGCAGAGATTCTGTGAAGTGCTTATCTTCCTCGGAGGTCCAGAAAGCCTGTGAGTGTGTGGATAAAGGTGGGTCTTAGAGAGAGAGAGGGAGGATGGAGAGAGACTTGATGCTGAGAGAGGACAATGTTCTAAAACCTCCTTGGGTTGAAGGTAGGGGAGCAGAAATACCCATGAGTAATCTAGAGTAAAAGTTAAATAATCAAGGAGATGAATACTCTGAAGGAATATGGTAACTTCCCTCCTAGAAATAAAAGTTACCCTTATTAATTCTCTTCCTTTTGCCCCAGAAAAGCATTAGTTAGGTCTAGAGAGGGGTATTATTGCCAGAAATGGAAAAGGCAGTTTGAAGAGACTAGCCTGGAGCAGAGAGAGCAAGAAAGCTGAGCCAGTAGATGGAAAGCAGACTTCATGGAAGTCTCCAGCTCAAGTTCTGGGAACACCAAGTTCAAGTCCAAAAGGGCCCACATGGGAACTGAGGAAGACTGGCAGAGAGGGCAAAGTTACACTGAAGGTACAGTATTTATTATGGGATTGAACTCCTGAAAGGCCTTCCAGTAGCTTCCGATCTGTTCAAGAATCCTTCATGTCCTGCTGCTTCCCAGTGAGTGGCTCACAGCTTCAAGACCTCTTCTCCAGGCTAAAGAACTATTTGTAATATACCCTGCCTGTATTTTTTACTTTGGCAACCCAGACAAGGAAAGTTGAACAATTTTCAGATTCTAGAGCTTTTGCCCCAGCCCTGGAAATGCTGCAGACAGCCAATCTCAGCTAAAGGGAGCCACTTAGCCCAGGGTCACATCACCCCTTCGTACAATGCCCTTCATCCAATGACAGGTGTAAGAATATAAAAGTTAAGACATCCTCCTGAATTGGGACATCCCCCTGAAGGGGTCATCTCATTTTAAGAACTCTCCCCCAAAGGGTCACCTGAGGTTTCCTGAGGCTGCAACACAACTTTACTTCTACCTTTGCCCAATCTGATGTCCTTTTCTTCCATACGTTGTTGATGCCAAGAGTTGTCCCTAATTAATCTCTTAGACACTAATCACTGTCTCAGGGTTAGCTCTGAACATGGTGGCATTTGTTTATGATTTGGAGTGCATACCTAGACTTTAAAGTGCAGCAGTGCCCAATTGCACAAATATGTCTTTCTATTTCTCTCTCTCATCTCTGTTTTCATTTTCTCGCTGCTAGATTAGTCAGGGGACTCCCAAGTTCTTCATTGTGTCATCCTGGTACCAAGATTCTCCTGGAAATTATAAAGTTATTCACCTTCTACATCAAGTACTTCTTATTTTTTCCCTAGAAACATAAATCATCCTTAAAAGGAATTAGAGTGTCAAATCTTAAATATATTTTAGTTTCTCCACCACTTTATACATTAAATGCTTTTTCCTGGAGACTGCTTCTGACATTGGCGTTCACTGTGCTCTCAAACTGCCTAATTTGGAAGCTACTCCTGTTTCCAAATGCTGCCTTCTGCTGGTCTCCTGAAGTTCTGAAGTCTGCCCTGCCTCCACTATTAGGTATAGTTCAGTAGTTGTCTACCTCAAGGTAATAGGGTATCTTTTGGAAGCTTTATTCTTTTTCCATTTACACAACACACACACACGTATATGATTACATATATTATATAATTCTAATACTTAAGCGTCTATGTGACCACAGCTTTATCTGCAGCCCACAGGTTTTGCTACAGTATATTTTCATTCAGTTCAGTTCAGATGCTCAGTCATATCTGACTCTTTGCGACCCCATGAACTGCAGCATGCAAGGCCTGCCTGTCCATCACCAAGTCCCAGAGTCCACCCCAACCCATATCTGTTGTGTTGGTGATGCCATCCAACTGTCTCATCCTCCATCGTCCCCTTCTCCTCCTGCCCTCAATCTTTCCCAGCATCAGGGTCTTTTCAAATGAGTCAGTTCTTCACATCAGGTGGCCAAAGTATTGGAGTTTCAGCTTCAACATCAGTCCTTCCAATGAACACCCAGGACTGGTGTCGTTTAGGATGGACTGGTTGGAGCTCCTTGCAGTCCAAGGGACTCTCAAGAGTCCTCTCCAACACCACAGTTCAAAAGCATCAATTCTTTGGTGCTCAACTTTATAGTCCAACTCTCACTTCCATACATGACCACTGGAAAAACCATAACCTTGACTAGACGGACCTTTGTGGCCAAAGTAATGTCTCTACTTTTTAATACGCTGCCTGGGTTGGCCATAACTTTCCTTCCAAGGAGTAAGTGTCTTTTAATTTCATGGCTGCAGTCACCACCTGCAGTGATTTTGGAGCCCAGAAAAATAAAGTCAGCCACTGTTTCCACTGTTTCCCCATCTATTTGCCATGAAGTGATGGGACCAGATGCCATGATCTTCGTTTTCTGAATGTTGAGCTTTAAGCCAACTTTTTCACTCTCCTCTTTCACTTTTATCCAGAGGCTCTTTAGTTCTTCTTCACTTTCTGCCATAAGGGTGGTGTCATCTGCATATCTGAGGTTATTGATATTTCTCCAGGCCGTCTTGATTTCAGCTTGTGCTTTCTCCAGCCCAGCGTTTCTCATGATGTACACTGCATGTAAGTTAAATGAGCAGGGTGACAATAGACAACCTTGACGTACTCCTTTTCCTAATTCTGGAACCAGTCTGTTGTTCCATGTTCAATTCTAACTGTTGCTTCCTGACCTGCATACAGGTTTCTCAAGAGGCAGGTCAGGTAGTCTGGTATTCCTATCTCCTTCAGAATTTTCCACAGTTTATTGTGATCCACACAGTCAAAGGCTTTGGCATAGTCAATAAAGCAGAAATAGATGCTTTTCTGGACCTCTCTTGCTTTTTCGATGATCCAGCGGATGTTGGCAATTTGATCTCTGGCTCCTCTGCCTTTTCTCAAACCAGCTTGAGCATCTGGAAGTTCACGGATCAGGTATTGCTGAAGCCTGGTTTGGAGAACTTTGAGCATTACTTTACTAGTGTGTGAGATGAGTGCAATTGTGCGGTAGTTTGAGCATTCTTTGGGATTGGAATGAAAACTGACCTTTTCCAGTCCTGTGGCCACTGCTGAGTTTTCCAAATTTGCTGACATATTGAGTGCAGCACTTTTACAGCATCATCTTTCAGGATTTGAAATAGCTCAACTTGAATTCCATCACCTCCACTAGCCTTGTTCGTAGTGATGCTTACTAAGGCCCACCTGATTTCATATTCCAGGATGTCTGGCTCTAGGTCAGTGTTTCATTATCATTCAATTAATGAAATTCTAATTCCTATTATGACTTTATCTTTGACATCCATATTTATCAGAAGTATGTTTTGTTTTTTTTTTTTTTAATTTAATTTGTTTATTCAGCTGCACCTGGTCTTAGTTGTGGCTTTCAGGATCTTCAGTCTTCATTGTAGCATGCAAGGTCGTTTAGTTGTGGCATGAAAACTCTTTGTTTGTGGGAACCAGTTCCCTGACTCGAGATGGAATTCAGGCTCCCTGCATTGGGAGTATGGAGTCTTAGTCACTGGACCACCATGGAAATCCAGAAGTGTGTTTTTAATGTCCAAATATTTGATAAAATATTGGTTATACATTTTAAAATTTCTTGATTATTCTGAGTCTTGTTTTATACCCAGCATTCAGTCAACTTAAAAATGTGCCATGTACACCTCAAAATTTGTATGTAAATGTGCATTTCATTCTTGTTAATGCAGTGTTTTATGCAAATGTAGGCCAAAGAGTTTTTCAATTAATTTATTTTAATTGGATATAGTTACATTAAGGATATTGTGATGGTTTTTGCCATAGGTCAACATGAAATGGCCACAGGTATACATGTGTCCCCCCCAATTCTGAACCTCCTCTCCCATTTCCCACCCCACTGTATTCCTCTGGGTTTTCTCAGAGCACCGACTTTAGGTGCCCTGGTTCATGCATCAAATTTGCACAGGTCATCTATTTTACATATGGTAATGTACATGTTTCAATGCTCTTCTCTCAAATCATCCCACTCTCATCTTTTCCCCCTGAGTCCAAAAGTCTGTTCTTTACATCTGTGTCATCTTTGCTGCCATGCATGTAGGATTGTTGGTACCATCTTTCTAAGTTCTCTCTATATGCATTAATATAGAGTATTTGTCTTTCTATTTCTGGCTTACTTCACTCTGTATAATAGGCTCCAGGTTCATCCACCTCATTAGAACTGACTCAGATGCATTCCTTTTTATAGCTGAGTAATATTTCATTGTGTGCATATAGCACAACTTTCCTATCCATTCATCTGCTGGTGGACATCTAGGTTGCTTCCTTGTCTAGCTTTGTAAATAGTGCTGCAGTGAATGTTGGGGTACATATGTCTCTTTCAATTCTGGTTTCCTCGGGGTGTATAGGCCAAAGACTTTAACAATGGTATTCAGATCTTCTGTAGTTTACTGATTTGTTGTTGTTCTGAATTATTGATCTAGGTAATTTAGATTTTATTTCTAGTTAGTTTTCAGAATTTCCCTTCATATATTGCCTCGAAGTTTAGTTTTATGACATGTTCCTTGTAAAGTAATGGTTGGTTTTATTATCCTGTCTTATCTCCAGTGATACTTTTTGCTTTCAAATCTCCCATTATTTTTTTTTCAGTTTTGCTTATTGTTTTTATGACATAAGTTTTGCATCCTTTAACTTGCAGTCTGACTATGGTGTCTTGTAAGGGGCATAGAATTAAGATTTTTGTTTGTTTCAAAAAATCTCTGCCCTTTAATGTGACTATTTACAGTTAACGTATCTTATTATAGACCTTTTACTCCTTGTTTTCTGCTTGTCCTTCCTTTTTATGTTCCTCTGGCTCTTCCTTTTAAATTCATCAAACTCCATTTTCCCTTTATTAGCTCACAATGCTTATATAGGTAGCAGTTACACATGCACCGTGACTTATTAGCTCCTTTACTGCTTCTCAAGCAGTGCTGAGACCTTAAATTTATTTTATTACTTTTTCCTCTTCCTCTTGTTTTAATGCATTCTAATTTTTATATATTTCATTATTACTCTTATGTGCAGTTAGATTTTATTCAGATTTATTCACTTACGCTTCCTTTCTGTTCTATTTAATTCCTTTGTCAAGTCCTTATTTTCCTCTATGATAATTTTCCTTCTGCCTGCGGGTCTCCCTTTCAGTTGGTTCTGATGAGAACATATTCTCTAAATTTTGTTTGTTTGCAGATTTCCTTATTTCATCTTCCAAACAACATTTTCTCTGCCTCTAGAATTCTCAGTGAGCAGTTATTTTCTTTAGCACGTTCCATTATTTTCTAGTATTAATCATTTTTGTTGAGAAGTAAGCAGTAATCTTAATCTCATGCGTTGTTGAAAGGTCAACTGTTGTTTTTCCTCTGGTTACTTCTAAGGTGTTCTGTTTTTCTTTGCTATTTGTAAATTGTACTCTGGTGGTGTTAGATATGGTTTCTTTATATTTACTCTTGTTGCGTTTTTTAGTGCTTGTTGAATTTATGGCTTGATATATTCTTTTTAGTTTTTGAGAACTCTCAGCTATTATTTCTAAATATTGTTCTCGCCCGAATCTCTCTCTTCTTTTCCCTTTGGACTCCAATGTAAACATATGATGAAAATGTTTACTGTGGCCCATATGTTTCAAATGCTCTTTTCTGTACTTTTTTATCCTTTTTGTTTTCCACGTTTAGTCTTCCTATTTTTACTGCTACTCTGTCTTCCAGTTCATTTATCTTTCTTCACCTGTGTTCGGCCCACTACTGAGTTTAATTTTGAATTCTGTCAGTTCAACTTTAATCAGTTTCTAGTTGTCTAGTTAAATTCTCTACCTTGTCATCTATTTTCCTGAACTTGGTAATATTTATCAAAATATATTTGAACTTTAATATCTAGGTCATCCATGATTCTGATTCTGTTTTTTATTCTAATTCTCCTTTTCTTGGGAGTCTTGGTGGTTCTTTGATGAACACCAGACTTGGGATATGACAAGTTGTAGAGAATCATAATGACATTCCAGTTGACCTTTGAACAACCTGGATTTAGATTGCACAGATCCACTTATATATGGATTTTTTCCCAACAACTGCAGCACTGCATGATCTGTGGTTGGTTGAATCCTCAGATGCAGAACCATAGATAGGAAGGGCCGCCTATCAAGTGATATGTGAATTTTTGACTGCATAGGGAGTCGGTGTCTCTAAGTCTTGTATTGTTGAACGGTCAACTGTCCTTTTTTCAAGAGAGAATTTCCTATTCCCAGGTAAGGAGCAGAAGGAAAGATCAGCTTATTGATCTTCAGTCATTGCACAAGCTTCATACTCATTTTCCTTCTTTATAGATGTTTCCATCAAGGTAGCTGTTTCATCAACCTTCCTAACACACATTCACGTGGACACAGATACATATAGAAACCTCCAGTGTCCTAATTCATATCATTAGCTTTCCACCGGGCCACTATTCTTTGGTGGGTTCTGAACCTCAGTTTTATCTCCTCAGCATTACAAGACTCCTGAGTCTTTGCTTTTGACTTCAGTTAGCTTTTGTTTGACTTCTTAACATCTTGCCTTGTCTACCTACGTGGAAAATGTGATAACGTCAAGGGACCACTGTTGCTGAATTGAGCTCGAGTCTCTGAATCTTTCCCATCTCTGGGATTTTGATCCTTAAAATTCTAGCTGCCTTGTTATTTCTAAAGTCCAACCCTGCTCTCTCCTCAGTCCTCCAATATTGTCCTAAGATCTACTGGCTTTTCTGCCTCTTAGGAGCCATATTTGGTTTCTCATGCTTTTGATTTTCATCAATAATTTCTAAATGACTGGATTAGATAAAGCATGTGCAGAATACTGTTCTTACTTCTATGAGTTTCTTTTCTATTTTATTTTTCTATGTCATGGCTACCTCATTAGCTTTATAATGCTCACAGTCAAATGTTGCTTATGATTTATCTGACCTTTCTAGTATGGTTTCCTAAGGTAAACTGATATAGTTGGAAGCAGAAGTCCTTACCTACTATTGAAAAATTCTGTTTTAGCTTTCTATGAGTTCTTTGATTTATTTTCTTTTGTCCCATCTTCCATCACTTTTTCCTACCAGAAATTCCGATTCTCACAGTTAATTTTAAAATTAAAAATTATAATTAAGCTAATATGTTAATAGTCAAGGGATTAATTTTGCTTTGAAGAAGAACACAGATTGATGAATGGAATATGGAGAATTTCTTAAGACCTTTGTCATTTCTAAGCATGGGAATCAGCCATCTGCACCATGATAAATTAGTCAGATATGTAAGGAAGCACTCATTATAAAATCAGCATTACTCAGTAACAATCTCAAAAGTTGCTTCACTTTCCTACTCATGTTACCAATTCCCACATGTTCAATAGGAGCTTAGAATCATGAGATAGGCCATTTTCCATGTCCTATCTTAGTAACTATAATTATTGGGAAAACAAAACTATAAATAAGGATTTGCTATGAATATATTCAAACCTTTTGTTCCTAAACATCTTCTAGAAGAAGACTGAAAAGTTTGACATAGAAACACCTCTTGATAAGTAAGAAACAGTAAAATTTCTCATAATAGTTCTTTTCTGATCCCATTATGTGATTCTCAGGTTCACACAAAATTATTTTTATATGAACTTCACAAATCTTATTTTTACTATTAAATCAGTGGCCCCACTCTTTTGAAACATGGGGCAAAATAGTTGAAATTGGAACAATTTTCCAAAACCCAGGGCATATGACATATGTACCTATAGAACGCAATATTTCTGTCTGGTTCTGCGGTAGAATTTTTCATACCTGCCAGTCTAAGTTGACTATTGTTTTTACAGTGCGTTAGTAGAAATCAAACGGTAAATTCAGTCAAACAGTCATTTCATACATCAAAAAGAAAAATCAGTCAACACAACTGTCTGACTGAAATAAAGGAAGAAAACAATTCAAGGCAAACAGTTGTCCTAGGAGACTTGTATAAATGCAGTAGCGGTGTCATGTGCAGAATTAACCTTTCCCCACCTTTAACTGGAGAACATTCTGCCAGCCAATTCAGTCAGCTCAGATAAGCCTGAATTTTAATATTCCAGTCTCATCACTCTCAGTTGATGGTGACTGCGCTTCCTTCTCCTTCCCCTGTCACTCAGTGGAGAACGTCAGAGCAGGAGGACAGTGATATCGGCATACTGTAATGGCCTGCCCTGGACTCTACAGCTTCAAAGTTCTTAAGCTGACTCAGTGATCTTACAGAGTCTGGTGCAGAAGGAATATGTGAATTAAATTACAGACCGTTGACTGCCTTCTAGCACTATCATCCCTTATTTCTGGTTCTAATATATCACTAAATACTCAAGAAGAAATTTTTGAGTGTTTAGCAGAAATATGGCTCCAAAGCAGACACATTGAAAAGAAACATTGTCATCTATGATTGGTTTTAAAGTTGACTTGTCTTTTACTCATAAACAGATTTAGTGTGAATTCAGTTTTGCTAAACGTTAGAGAATCTTTTGGAGGGACGTGCCAACTCTTTTGAGTTTTTTTGCACTCTGACTTTTAAAGCAAGGTTATTTTTCAAAAAGTTTAAGGGTTACTTGAATACTATAAAGATTATTTGTATTTTTGAGTTGCCAGTTCTCTAGAACAAATTTGTGTGCTTGAAGTTCTTAACTGTAGTACCTAGATGGCACGTGGAAAGCAAGCAAAAGAGATGACTTTTCTGCTTTGAGAGACCTCTGCCTATCTTTGTAAGTAACAGGACTCATTCCTCATGAAACAATGTTCAGAAAGGAAGGAAAGGTAGTTTTCTTAGTTGAAGCTTATGATACTGAAGAGGACTCTAAGAATAGCTTCATAAAGAGGATCTGCGTAAAACAGAAGTAACCCTAGGAAACATGTATTTTCTGATGGACTCTTATCTTTGTGATGGTGAAAAGAGGATATGGCAAGGAAGTGACACTAATACTGGCGTGTTACATCAAGCTGTCTCCTGGGATGCAGGGGTAAGCACGTGGGACAATAAAAGCACTTGAGAAAGAGTCAGCTCTCAGCCATCCATCACCTAGTTTGTGAGCATACTTGTGCCTCTCCTCCTCCTTTCCTTTTGACCATTTTACTTTTCTCAGCATATTTAAAAGAAGGCAAGGTGAAAAGAGTGGGTTAACTGTCAGATCAGTCTCATTTTCTGTTTTATAGTACCTCTCCCAGTTTGAGAACAGATAGAGAGCTTCGGAATAATGGGAAAAAAAGAGTCTCTTGGATCAGTAATAGACTCTCATGATAGTTGGCCAATCTTGTGCTCATTTAGGACGCTAAATAGCAGTAGAATGTACCAACTTCTAATTCAGTAACTAATTAAGTGCTCCTTTAGATAATATACCTGGGTAAGGGGAAAAAAACCCTATTTTTCTTTACCTTGTCATAGCATTAATGGATGTTGGGGGGAGTCTGTGTTTATCTGTCTATCCATCTAGATATAGATACATATTTTGGATTTGCTAGATTTATTATTCCTGTACCTGTTTCCCCTCAGATGTATTCCCTCTCCCTTTCTTGCTCTGCTGACCCCTAGAAGCCACATACTGTTCACATGATTAGATTTAATGAGAATCCTTGATATGTAGTTGAGGAGCAGGAGGAAGGGAGAAACCAGAGTCTTTTTCTCTATCTTGATCTTGCTGGCATCTCTGGCAGGAATGTCTTCAACTCTTTGACTCCAGGTCCTAAAAAGCCTGTCAGCCAGGTGACCATAGATGCTGTCTTGACTCTTGGTGATATCACCTGTTTCCTTTGACCTCCAGCCTAAGAGAATAGTAGTCTTCTGTTGGTGATAATCTGTGGATTGCACACATCCCTTATTTGGTCTCATGGCTCTTCCATGACTGGTATAACCAATTCTCTGTACTTAATTCCCTTTAATCTTGCTTGTAAAATGGTTTTCTTTCCTTGGCTAGCCCCTGGGATACAATGGATAGGGCAGTTTTTCTCATGACTAACTCACTAATCAGTGAGGATCAACCAATTCCCAGTAACATTAATATCCTAATTTTACTAACTCATTAGCTGCATTCGACTAACTGTAATATCTGAGCCATCCTTAGAGTATCTTTAAGGTAGCATGATTTGGGGGGTCTTGAGAAAGGTTGTAGGACCTTTCTACCAACTTCATCAATTCTCCTTCCAATGTCACATGTATAATCATTTCTTAGTCTCACAAAATCTGAGGGATAGAGGGGGAATTATAACTCTGCAACATAGTTTCTGGAATCAGATGCAAACATTTAAAACATTAATCACACCTGTTTTTTCTAAGACAATATGAATATTTCAAATATTTGGCCTATATGAAACTTAGTAATAAATGCAATTTATAATCAGTGTCCCTATGAGATATGCCTACTGCCACATTTAATTTTTACTAACAAGGCATTTCCCCATGCAATAACAAACATGAATCATTACACAATCGTAGGGGTACAAGTAATATCAGATTTTTCATATAAATACCATTTATTTTGGATCCAGACACAAACCACCTAGTTGGGCAAATGTACAGTGTCATCTAATAGTGGGAAACCCTTCCATTATTTTGTAGAAGAGATCGGAGGCTTCTTCTATACCAGAAAAAGTGAAGAGAGACTTGGTCCTCATTTGCAAAGGTCATGCCTGCCAATACTTTTTGATCAGACCAGGAATGATCCCTTTGAAGGTGGAGGGGATTTCAGAATATCATGATTTAGAATCCACTCCATAGACACAGCACGTTTAGAAATCCTTCCATACATGGGTGCCATGTTCAATTTGTAACCACTGTCCTCTGCTTCATCCTCAGTGACCTCACAATAGCTAGGGTCAGATCATCCTTGTTAGACCTTGGCACTCACTCTGTCAGCCAAGTGATATGCCAGCTTCGTAATGGACTCACTGTGAAACTGAAGCCACAGTGTAGTGTTTGCCAATTTCTGTAGTGGGACTGCTCCCATGGTGGTCAGTTTCATGTTACCAACATGATGTCAGTGAAGGCAGAGTTGGGAACGGATTTTTTTTATTATTTCCACCATACAAATTTAAGACATGTAAATAACCTCAAGAAAGAGCACAGATTATAATAAAATGCAGTATAATAATTAGGAAGTGATGAGTTTTGAATATCCGTTAGTATTGTTGTTAATAAAATTAGTTTCACAGTAAGTTTATATCATTTAAATTTTAATGATGACTGTATTTGACAACACAAAATTCCTGAAAAAGATAAGCAAGAGAATATGAGCTCTCTGTAGTACACTACCATTTGTCTTTCTCTCCTTAGATTCTCTTGGAGCCTGCCAGGCTCCTCCCGCCATGGAATTCTCCAGGCAGTAGCACTGGAGTGGGTTGCCGTTCCCTTCTCCAGGGGGTCTTCCGGACCCAGGGATGGAGCGCAGTCTCTTGCACTGCAGGCAGATGCTTTACCCTCTGAGCTACCAGGGAAGACCTGGAGTGTCCCCAGTCTCCACACAGAAAGAGCCGTTGTAAGAACTGACAGCGTCGTGGTCCATGGTCCTGGGTCTGATTTCTTTAAAGAGGTGTGAAGAGGATCCTGTCTACTATGCACCTTGTCACATGGAGAGTTAAGAACTAGAACTGTGGGGCTGACTGTGCTTCTGGAGAGAAGGGAGTTAGGGTTGGAGACTGTAGGGAAGCTCATTTTTATATGTTTTTGTGAGTACAGAGCAGTAAAACACAAAATGAAAATGGATTTATCAGTAGACTATTTCACTACGTAAAATTTTGACTCAGTCACCCTACTAGGATGTCACAGAGGGCTCCCTTAGAGTGCTCCCTGACTAATGTAGATGCCAGGCACCGTAGGGGGCTCCCCAGCTGGCACTAGTGGTAAAGAACCCGCCTGTCAGAGCAGGAGACATAAGATGGACAGGTTTGATCCCTGGGTCAGGAAGCTCCCCTAAGGAGGAAATGGCAACCCACAAGAATGATAGTATCAAGAGTTAAGGGTGTAAGGAAGTGACTTAAGAGTCAAGAGGTGAACCCTTATGAATGAGATGAGTTTTCTTATAAAAGAGGCCCCACAGAGATCCCTTGTTTTTCCTGCTATGTGAGGATGCAATAAGAAGTCTACAATCCAGAAAAAGTCAGCAGCCAACCATGTTATCACTCTGATCTTTTGATGTACAACTTTCAGAACTCTGAGAAAGTTCTGTTATTTATAAGTTGTCCAATTTATAGTATTTTGTTACAGCAGCCCAAGTGGATTAAGACACCAAGTATTTGCTAAGAGTGTTTTTGGATGAGATTAAAATTTAAATCGGCATATCGAGTAAATCAGATTGCCCCCCCCCCCCCTAATGTGAGTGGGCCTCATTTAATCATCTGAATGCCTAAATAGAACAGAAAAGCTGACCTTCCCCTGTGAAGAGGGAATTCTGCCAACTTGTGTCCTTTGAACTGGGACACTGACTTTGCTCCTGCCTTTAGACTCAAACTAAAACATTAGCTCTTCCTGATCTCAAGCCTGCTAGTTTTTAGAATGGAACATCATCATTGGCTTTCCTGATTCTCAGAATTGTGGACTTAGGCTTGAGTCTTCAGCTCTGACTTACCACCCTGCAAATACTGAGACTTCTGCATCTCTCTAATCATGGGAGCTAATTCCCTGTAATGAATGTGTTTGTGTATAAATATATACATATATTGTTATAAACACACATATATACATATTTATGCCCTATTGGTCCCATTTCTCTCGAGAACTCTAATGCATTGCCTGATATTCTTAATTTTGACTCTGTTGACCTCAGCACTCTATTATGGAACATGGTATAATTTTTATTTAGCAGTAATTACCTTATTGAATACATTTTTGAAGTAGGAGGAAAGATATTTTCTTTTTTGCAGCAATACAGATTTTTCTTTTTTGCTATAGATGTAGATCCCAATGATTATTTCAATTAGCTGATTTAGTATTGATGAAAATGATGGAGAATATTTTTAAACCAAATTCCAATTACATAATCATAAACCTTCACACTTAATTAATCATAGTTTACATGTTTGGAAAATTAAATCACTCTTAAGGAGCCTAAGTAGTTATTTATGTATACTATAGAAAATTACAGAGGCAGGAAATTTGTTGATACTCCTTTTAAGGTTCTTTTGAATTTCCAAAATATTTTATAAGGTTTAGGTTACTTTGAAGTAGGATTCGCATTTATAAAGAAGTAATCAAAGTTGAAAGAAGGAGCACAAAACTAAAAGTCAAGTCTCTTAGAAACTAACCTTGACTCTGACAATGATTAGCTTTTAACTAGTTCACAGCAGTGGATCTCACTTTCATTATGTATGAGTACTGGTAATAATCAGATAATATGTATGCTCTTAGTATTATTTCATCTATAGGCAACAGTGTGAGATAAGTTTCTTTGTTCTGACTCATCTAAACTCATCTTACTGACTTGGGTTTTTCTCATCCTACTTCTATGACCACAGAATGACTCCCTCCTCTGGCCAGACTGCACTAGGGAAAAACAAATCTGATATTCATCTGTCATGAGTTTAAATAATTTAAAAGGGATTCAAGTGTGATTGACTCTGTGTTGCTGCATTTGTTTTGCATTTTAACAAGACCGACATTTTTAGCTAAATGAATGAAACTCAAAAGTGGAATTTCAGATGACAGTATAGTTTGGGACAGAAGTTTTCTTAGCCATTTGAAGAGCTTTCAGGGTGATTGTTTATTTGGCTTACCTATAATATTGAGAGAAGAATGTACAAGTCAGGATTGGCCAAGAGATAGAGGAACTGCTGCCAACCATACTTCATTAATTTTTAATCAAGTATTATGTACTAGGCATTGTGCCGGTTCATAGGTATGTAGGGTTAGCGAAGATGGTGCATAGAACTTATTAACTACTTGTGCTTACTTGTGACCATGAAATCTACAAACTTAGAGAAATATTGAAGACCCCAGGCCCACAATGCCCTACATCGCATAACAGTCATCTATTCTTACTTGATAGAGTTTGAAACACTGTTAAAAGCTGGAGGAAAGATTAGAACAATTCTTCATATCTTACTTCAGCCCTGAAATAACCTCCACATTTTCTCCTGTATCTATCTTTCTTTCTTTTTTTTTTTTTTTGTCCTGTTTTGCTTTAAGGAAGAAAGGGCACTTAAAACAGTAAACAGGGTGATTGAGATAGAGACAAGTAAAAAAATAGTATCAATGCATTTTGATAATTGATCCCTCAAATTGTACAAATAGTATGAGATAATTGTATAATTAAATTGTAAAATTGTATAAACGTGTATGAGATTAAGTTTAATTGAAAAGAGTGTTACTGAAAATGATTAAATACCAGTTAGCAATATTTATCTGCTACTATTCAAAGTCACAAGCTGGACACTAATAGTAATGCTCAAATTTATAATCAACAGTAAGTAATAAATAGACTAGCAAAAATTCTTTTATAGGACTTCTATAGCCTCTTAAATTAATTCACCAAAACTCAAATACTGTCCTTGATAGCATTGGAGATGAAAGCTTTACTTTTTAATGGGAAATCTGCATCTCATTGTAAAAATGGAACACTTCATTCCTGGTCTATACATATTTTCAGAAACAGTAGTTTTTGGATTGCCAAATACTTCACATAAAGACAGTCTTGAAAATTCATTTCAGGCATAAGACACCTATATATATAGAAAGAGGACTATTAAAATGAAATAACCACTTCCTGGGACCAAAAGGTTATAATGATGAAAACTCTTCAAAGTGATACCTTTTGCCTTATGTTTTGCAATCCTAAGCCTGCAAGTACAAAAAAAAGATTGAAGAGTGAGAAATAGATACAGTTTATGATGATTATTGATATAATTGCAGTTCCTGGTACTACTTGGGTCAACTATCAAGGAGCAGGGAGAATTTCGGCAGTAAAACAGTCTTATCAGATTTATCAAATTTTTTCTTAAACTTGATCATTAGTGTCTCCTACATGCAACCATTATTACATTTTTCCTTTTGACATTTTCCTGCTTTGCTAAGAAAGAAAATATATATTAGACTGGTAATATAGAGCCTCAAGTTTTGGTTCCAAGTTTGTGATTTGGAATAAGTCCTGTATCTTATATAAGCCTTCTATTGTAAAAGTAAAACTTCCATTTCCAAAGTTTTAGAGAACAATATTTACAGTGGGTTTAAGTTTATGAAGATTTTTTAAAAGTCCTATATAAGAATTCCCTCTAGATTTGATTATATTGACATTTGATTATAAATTTAGAAGGTGGATCATGACCCCAGTTACCAGTGCTGGGTACTTTCTACAACACCAAGATATCTCTCACCTTGAAGATCAAAAAAGTAAAGTGTGTTCAATTCAGATTGATCTGATCTGACACCTTGGTGTTGAGACTCAGGCTAACTAACATTTGTTAATGAATGTAAGCTGTCTCTCAGAAATGTGAGTAGATCCGTTGGTATTTAGATTGAGTTTAAAGTCAACCAGTTGGAATATATATTTCACAAAGTTACATGCGTTTGTAGATCAAATGATCCTGGGATTTCTGTGACTTTGTTGTGAAATGCCTAACTGATAGAGCCTCAGAAATTACCTGTAGTTTGTGTAGGAGAACATAAGGACAATGTGGCAGATGTGGCTAATGGACTGATAATGAAAAGTCATACTTTCCTGAGCTTGTTTGCAGAGAGATGGGGCCCTGTGGCTGCTTCCCCCTAAAATGAATGTAAATGAGAGCAACACACACATCTTCAGGGCCAAAGCAGTTAAGGACAGATGCACCTTTCCTAAGGTCTCTTTTCTCCAAATACACAGTGAGAGGATCCCAAAGACTGAGCCGAGGACAGGATTTCTGAAGGCCGTTAAATGAGGAAACCCCACCTGGCCATTCAAGTGTCAGAAATAACATCTGTTGTGTGAAGGCACTAAACTGTGGAGAGTTGCTGGCCGTACTGAATTATTACCAGACCTTCCTAATACAGAATTTGATTTTTTTTCTTTTCTTTTTTTTTTTTTTTTTGCTAGTGATAGCACTAACTCAAAGATATTTAAGGGCTGAGGAAGAATGATACCATCAGTTTGTTTGCAGTCTCTCAGTTTATATGGTTTACGTTTATGTTTTTGTCCTGTTTATGCTGTTTGTCCCTACTGGGGAGTTGAGGGGCACAAATCCATAAAAACTTTACTGGAGAAACCGAGGGTTTAGGGGACTTCCTTAGAACACATTGCCAGTGAGTGTCACAGTGCAGTGGAGATTTGTAACTCAGGCAAATGGATCCAAAGCCCACACTTTTCCAAAGTTCTTCAGCCTGAAAAAGCCTACAAGTTAGTTAATCCAAGAGATCCATGGTGGTACAGATGCAGTCTTAAGGTCCAACTATGTCCTTCCTTTGCAAGTTTTATTGAGGTGTATTCTATGTAGAGGAAAGTACAAATATCATGAATGTTTCATTTCAAAGACTGTGACAAATAAAGCACAACTGTGCACCCATCATGCAGATGAAGGCGGAGCCCTCCATACCCCCTGCACTAGTTCCTTTCAGCAGCTCCTCGCCTCCTTTAACCTAGAGACTAGTTTGACTGCATTGCATTTTATATAAATTTGGTAATATAGTGTGTATTCTTTGGTGTCTGGCTGTTGTTTTTTTTTTTTTTTTTTTTTTTTTTTGTGGCTGATTAGCGTATTTAAGAAAGCCTCACTGTTGGGTGAAGTGAAGATGATTCTTTTTCATTGCTTGTGTTTTCTTCTTGTTTGTGTAAATCACAATCTGTTAATCCATCCTTCTACTCACGGGCACTTGGGTAGTCTTCACTTTGGGTTTATTGGAAATAATCATACTCAGTGAGTCCCACATTTTCCCAAGGGAGCACACAAGTGACAGGACCAGAGGGCGCAGTGTCTCCTGCTTGCCGCCTCCCCTGCGTCCCAGCCCTTCTCGTTTCGCTGGTCGGACTCTTAAAGGAAAGGGAACCAGAGGACCCTTGGCATCCACCTTCTATCTGATTTTACACTGTGTGTTTTGGTATTTTTACTCCTTGGATACTCTGTATAGGTTTACCTTTTTGAGTATGCTGAATGTAGGAAGTCTAATTTTAATTTATTCTTTATATACAATATTAAAACAATTAATAAGCATTTCAAAGTTGAAAATATCAATTTAGTATACAGAAAAGATCATTGGACTTTGAATTCTGGAAAAGTAGATTTAATTTCTATCTCAGGGACTTTGTTTCAAAAAAACCATCTTCAAGACTAAAATTTGCAATCTGCGTGATGGAGCTATATTCCTGCTGCAGAAACTTTTTCTTGTGCAGATGTTACATTTGTGAATGCCTTTGGTAATCCTAAGGGCAGTACACAAATATTGGTCATTATTAGGGATAAACTTGCAAAGAAAGTGGGTGCTAAGTCTGAGTGTTCATAATAGCTGAAACAAATCTAAGGTCGAATTTGTTGAGATTTTCTTCATTTAATTTTCTTTTCTGTGTGTGTGTGTGTGTGTGTGTGTGTATGAATGTACTTTTAGGTCTACTTTTATTTAGTTAGACAAGAGAGTGAAAGAAAAAGAGAGAAGGGAACGCTATCCAGGAAAAATGAAGCTTAAAATTCTTGCCAAGAACTAGACAGGCTCCCCACAGAGTGAGGTGTTACGGTTATGGACATCCGTTGCCCCCTCTCTTGGGACTCATAAACTGGCTAGATGTCCTCCAATTTCTACCCCAGACATAAAACGGCTCGGGTGCATTGTCAGCCGTGATTACACCCTCCCCAAGGGTCCTGAACTTTCAAGCACCCACTCCTAATCTCCCTGCTACAACAGAAGTCCCCTGCAATCAAAGACAAATTTGTAGGTCAATGAGTTGAAAATTGGTTGTCTTTAACTTTCTGATTTTTAAATACATTTTGTACAAATTGGTTCCAAGGAAAAATAGGATGGGATGGTGAAAAATAAGAGCTGCCACCTTGCATTAATATTCACAATATTGTCTACTTACTTTTGGTTTCTGGACCTGGCTCCTGTCTCTGTCAGTAATAAAAAGATAATAAAATGGGTAAATGGAAACCAGAGAATTTGCAAGCTGTATGATAAGTGTGGTTTTTCATGTAAAAAAAAAAATGTTCATCTGGGAACAAACTAACTTAAAGATTTTAAAAGCCAATTTCAGCTTAGCGGCTGGGGTTTGTTTGAAATCTTAACCACTGACTGAGGTGTGGCACTTACATTTGATACAGCAAATCTTGTCGACTGTTATTTTAAAGGACTGAAATGTGCTTTTATTGCAAAATTGTCTCAGATAAAAAATATATTTTTACAATCTCACTCTGTCATAAACTTTCATGTCAGGTTGTGGCTCCGCAATGCATGCGGGGGAAGCATTATACAGAAATAAGAAGGAGACATGTATAATATTTTATTTTCCATTTTAAGAGAGGAACAGAGATGGTCTTATACCATTCTTGTTATCAAAATACTAAATATTACATACTTGATCGGAAATGATCTGTAAGCATATCTCAAGTCATAAGACTATTGCTTATTGTTGCAGAATCGTTTTCTTAGTTTGATATACTATAATGCCATATATATAAGAAGTTCTGTGAAATGTGTTTATACTTTCTCTCACTTATCATATTTCCTGAAATAATTACTAAAAACTCCAGGCCAAAATTCTACAGGAGAGGGGAGCTTGATTTATATGATTCTCACACTAACATTTCAAAAAATTGAGTTTCTCAAAAAAAGTTTTCAATGAATTGTGTTATAATTACTTAAACTGTAGATTTCTCACTATTATAAGTCCTATGATTTCAAGTTTAAAAGTACTTGAAAAGATTCCATTTATATGAATAAAATGTCTACTCTAGTCTGTGTTTGAGAATGGAAGGATACAAATTTGAAATGACATTGATTAGCACAACCATTGGCATATTTGTCAATAGATATCAATCATAGAAAACAAACTGGCAAGCAGTTTTTGTCTCAGGGCCATTTCTTTTTAGAATATATTATTTGTTTATTGAACTTAGAAATCTGGGCACACATTAAAGCTTTTAAACATAAAATAGTGATGGTGGGAA
This sequence comes from Muntiacus reevesi, assembly GCF_963930625.1. Classification (NCBI taxonomy): domain Eukaryota; kingdom Metazoa; phylum Chordata; class Mammalia; order Artiodactyla; family Cervidae; genus Muntiacus; species Muntiacus reevesi. The sequence goes on along the minus strand of NC_089252.1, from coordinate 583,215 downwards.
AATTAATTACAAGGCATTGCTCACATGTTTCAAAACACCAAAATGCTATAATTCTCAAAGAGAAGTCCTCTGCCCTTAGCCTTAGGATTTTAGGGCTTCAGTGTATTTATATATAGGCATATCTCAGAGATTCTGTAGGTTCAGTTCCAGACCACTGCAGTAAAGCAAATATGATAAAGTGAGTCACATGAATTTTTTTGGTCTCTTGAGTGCACAAAAAAGTTATGCTTACACTATACTGTAGTCTAGTGTGCAACAGTATTATGTCTAAAAAAGTACATACCTCAGTTGAAAATACTTTATTGCTAAAAAATGCTAACCATCATTTGACAACGCAGTCTTTCCACAAACCTTCAATATGTGAAAACCACAATGTATGTGAAGCTTGATAAACTAAGCACAGTCAAATGAGGTATGCTTGTATGTGTATATTTACAAATAAAGAGGGTTGTTCATATTGTTCCTTCCCTTACACTGGCACTAGAAAATGCTCTTAGGGTAATTCAAACAGGATAACGAATGTTAAAGTGCTTTGCAAGCTAAAAAAAAAAAAAAAAAAAAGCTTTGACTCCTGTGCCACCCCCCTGAGTTTGGTATACTCTTTACATCTGTTGACTTTTAGAATGACTTTTGTGATTATTTTTGCTTGACATGAGAGTCTCAAGTGAGCTGTGATTTCCACTTGATATGTGGGTGTTGAGCGCTTCCTTGGTGGCCCAGCAGTGAAGAACCCACTGATAATGCAGGAGACACGGCAGGAGCTGAAGGTTCAGTCCCTGGGTCGGGAAGATCTCCTGGAGAAGGAAATGACAGCACAATCCAGTGTACTTGCCTGAAAAATCCCATGGGCAGAGGAACCTGGTGGTATCTCTAAACAGTTCAACATGACTTAGCGACTAAATAGCAACAACAGCAGCAGAGGCCAACTCGTTCATAAGATTTCTGACACCAGATGTCTGGGATTTTTCCCACGCTGAATCTCCAACACCAGCTTGATATCCTTTATTCAGTTCTGACACTAACCAGCGGTAGCATAGAGGCTGCTGGTTAAGGGTTGTGAGACTGCCCCTCCCCCAACCCCTAACTTCAGATACTAATCACTAGTAGTAGATCCTCGGGTTGCCTAAAATTTCTGACCAACTTGGCTGCAAATTGGAGGTTCCCACAGTACCCTCCCTGGATTCAGTAATTTGATCGAGCAGCTCATAGAGCTCAGGAAAACAGTTCACTGATTTTATATTTTATAAAGGTTACAAATGAAAAGCTGGATGAAGAGATACATAGGATGAGGTCTGGAAAGGTCTTGAGTGCAAGAGTCTACCTTTTATAATTGAAATGCGCTGTCCTCCAGGCACGTAGGTGTGTTCACTAACGGGGAAATACTCTGAACCCAGTACTTTTAAGGTTTTTATGGAGGATTCCTAATGTTAGCATGATCACAAACTGCACTTCCAAACTTTTCCCTTCCTGGAGAATAGGAGATGGGACCAAAAGTCCCAAAGTTCTGCTCCCAGCTTGCTCTTTCTGGTGACCATCCTCCATCCAAGAGAACAGAAAGATATTCCTATCACCTAGGAAATCACAGAGGATTTAGGAGCTCTGTGTCAGATGGTCCCATCACTCAGTAAATTAACGAAAGTCTCAAGAGCTTTGTGTCAGGAACTTGGGTCAAAGAGTAATGATAGTATCTCTCTCTACAAGTTCAAGAGATCTGTGTCAGACACTCGGACCCTGACCAATATATATGCATATATATAATGTTTGTTTTCTTATTTTACAGAGGGTCTACACTGCTGAAGAATGAGACAGCTAGGCTTTTAATCTAGGCTTCCATGATAAACTCAGGGCACTGAGTTTTCTATCACATTAAAAATTCTAAGGAGATACTAGCATCATTAAAATCTTATTTAATTATACTTTTTATTAAGACGTGTTAATGTGGTTACCGAGTGCTGCTGGATTGTTAATAAATAATCTTTCCAACAAGAATTTTATGATCATGATATACTAAATAGAAAAGCTCTTTAGATTTATCCATGTTATGATTTTGAAAAGTAGTCAAGTTAGGTATTTCTGATGTCAGAAACCCAGTAAGAGTAAGCTGCTGAATTCAAGTTAGTAAAGATATTGAGCCATTTCTTATCTGTATGAACAGCAAGAATCTGAAAGCATAATTCCAGCAAATACACTCTTTGAGAATCAGCCCATATGTCACTAGACGTCTTAATATTTAAGGTGAACTAGAAAATAAGACCAGAAAGATTTCATTTACTTCCAATCTAATTCAACAAACACTTATTGAACTCTTATTAAAGGAAGGTTCTGTTTCAGAGACTGTGCATATATAGATGAATAAAACGAAAACAAACAGAAAAAGCCGACTCTTGCCGACCTCATCCGCAGCGTTTATGGTGGTTGAGCTTGCGCTACGTAAAGCCTGTTTCCTCTGGTCTGCCTTACTTAGACCAGGACAGAGACTCTGGGTACCTGCATGTTCCCAGTGAAGATTAAGACCTCTGCAGGAAGAGTCGAAAATGATTTGCAGACCTGCTCAATCATTTCCTGCTGATTGCTATTGAAATTCCTTGGAGACTGACACTGGCTTACACATAGCTATCGCTATAGTCCCTACACACTTGTTGCTCAAAGTATGGCCTGTGGGCTAACAGTGTTTGAGTCTACTTGAAAAGTATAGATGACAACTTTTCTCTGTTTGGTAGAATTCACCTGTAAAAGCTATCTAGTCTTGGCATTTTGTTTTGGGTGCAGTTTTTAAATTATCTGTTCTGTTTCATTACTGGCAATTGGCCTGTTCCTATTTTGTATTTCTTCCTGACTCAGACTTGGGAAAATGTGCTTTTCTAAGAATTAGTTCAGCACAGAGGGCCTTGAGACAACTCAAACTCTTTATTTAGTACTGAATTATGATTGGGTAAGTGTGTATGTTTCATGCTTAAGTGATTTTTATCCCACTTGTGTGTTCTTTTGGAGTTTAGATACCTAAATGTATTAATGCAGACCAGGTTATGTCCTGTACATTCTAGGTAAGCATTGTGATGTGTGTTTACTGAAAATGCCCAGTGCAGTCAGTGAGTTAGAATGCTGTCTCCTGCAGTAGCTGCTCTCTGTTAGGGTTCCATAACCAGTCCCAGCTGCAGCTTCTCTCAGAGTCACTCTGTCTGACGCTTCTGGAGACGCCGTGTGGAAACAGAGCTTCGGGCGCTGAGCTGTGTCTCCTGTGCGTCGTGGGCTCAGTTTTGTCCAGCTCTCTGTGGCCCCGTGGAGCACTGAGTTTCACATGGTCTCAGTCCTTCCTCCTCAGATCGAGTGTGTTGTTTTATTTAAGATCGATGAAACATATCTCATTCCTGTCATCTATTATTTCCATTATGTAAGATACTTGAAATTTCACTTTTGTATTTCCTCCCGCAAGTGGTTAATTCTATATTTATGTATGCATTAACTTCTGAAAGATTTGCCTTCTTACAACTAGAATACAAGTCCCATGTATTTAGAGAACATTCGCTTTGTTAACCATTATGCACCAGTTCCAAAAACTTGACTCAACCTATAGTAGTTATTAAAACATATTTATTAAAAAAAAATTTTTTTAAAACATATTTATTGAATAAATAAGTACATTCCCATACTGTCAAATACCTTTAAACCTCTTTTAGGAGTAGATTACTTATCATATTGTGAATGATTTAGTTCAAAGCCCTTCTACATGTTCCTCTGTTTTTCTCTTTAAAATGCTGTCTTTATAAAATGTGGCAAATTTTACTGCTTCTCTAGGCTGATATGATCCTCTGAGTTTCATTTTTCCATTTTAGATAATTTCTACACTAATTAGAAAGCAATGAAAAACATACTATTATTTTTAGTCTCTAAAGCATGAGACTGTAGTGCATTTGTTCTTCCACTATAGTTATTTTTAAAATAAAAGGCAGTGTTTCAGTTTCATAGGTTTCTCTTAACTGCCTGGTGAATGCAGTCATTCTTTTGGGAGGTACTTTCTGACATATACTTGGAGAGTAGAGTATAAGAGCCTGTCTTTAAAAACTCACTGTCCAATAGAATATAAAAATCTTAAGGGGTGTGCCAACAGCCCCTAAAGATCAACAGAAAATCCTGAATCCAGTAAAGCTAAATTTATTTGACATATTGCAATAAGGGAAAATACACTATAGCTGTCACACTCTTGGTAACATCTCTGAAGGGGAAAACCGGGGAGGTGGGGAATAGTTGCATGGTTTTAGAATTTTAGAGAGTAATTTTCAGGTGAATCTTGCAAGAGAGGGAACCAGCTGGGACCGGGCAGAGTTTATGCTGTAACTGCTTTGGGTTGGCACGTACAGGGAAGTGAGGGTTTTGAAGTACGGTGTGACAAATAAGTCTCGTCTCCACAAGTCAACTGCTCTTATTTGCTCAGCCTTCTCTTCTAGGAGGGAGTATTCCCTGGAGCAAAAACCTAATTTTACTTTGCTTATTCTCAGTATTGTTTAACATAGTCAGAGGAAGTTTGCTCAGTCTCTGTATTGTTTAACACAGGAAGAGAAAATTATTTTGGCATCAGGTTTCAGTCCTTCGTTTTTGTGATTTATCAGCTTTGGCTGAAGAAGACTATTATCATCTGATCACATGATAAATTATATATGTATCACTGTTTGAGCTATCCAGCTCTTTGGGAAAGACCCTGATGCTGAGAAGGACTGAGTACCGGAGGAGTAGGAGACCAGAGAGGATGAGACAGTTGAACGGCGTCACCAGTTCAAGGAGTCTGAGCAGACTCTGGGCGATAGTGAAGAGCAGGGATGCATTCTGCGGTCCTTCAGGGCACAAAGAGTAGGACATGATTGAACGACTAAACACCAGCAGCACTGTTTGATGTTATGGCTGCATATAAAGTTTCTGATAATAATCACTGCAGCTGTTTAAGATTTTCTTCTCTATTGGGGGGCAGGTAATTTATTATATACATATTGTTTGATGGAATTGCAGCCATGAAACAATATTTAAGACTGAAGATTAAACAATTGAGCACTACAACACAGACACATACTAATATGAATTATTATCATCAGAACTGTGGTTCACTTCTAAGCCAGAAATAGTCCTCATTCTTGAGAATAGATCAAATCCCACACCCACATTATCTCAAATTATGTATGGGTATTTCTTGTGTTTGTCCAGTTTTGGCATCAGGGTAAATTGAAATAATAGAATGAGTTGAGAAGTGTTCTGTCCTCTTCTGTTTTTTAGAAGACTGTGTAAGGAATTGGTCGTGTTTTCATTAACTGTTTGACCATAAAATTCTTTGGAATTCAGCCTCAAAGCAATCTGTACACTGCATTTTTAAAAAATTGTTCATCAACTCACAAATCTACAAGTTATCTGAAAAGTTTATCTGTAAAACTCTACCTTTCCGTAGCTTCATCACATACTATGGATATTACCTTAGCACTTTATGGAGCAGTGTCACATACAAAACAAATCCCCTCTTCTTTTTCCTGAATGTAAAGTATTGTTGATTTGTTACATTGAACTCATAGTGAGCAGCACTATAAGTCATGCTTGAATGAAGCTTATCTAACACACCTTTTTTCCTAAGAAGCACATCACAGCCGTCTTGTGCTTGTAGACAGCACTTCACTACAGTTGAGGCCATTTAAAATAGCAAAATCACAAAAAAGCACAAGAACATGAAAAACTTGACACTAAGTATACGTCAGAAAAGAAACTTGTTCCGTGTGAGAGCTGAAATGACAGGGCAGTGTGTTGCCTGATTTGACCTCAGTTAGAACATGTTTTGGGTGACTCAGATGATTCATTACTTTTTATATAAGTTTGTAAATGACTGTGAACTTGCGCTGAGTGTCCGTTTGGGGGGTTACAAACACATTTTGCAAGTCGTCAAATTTGCAAATGCAGAATCCATGAAGAATGGATCCGTACGTTAGTATGCTCAATAGTGTCCTACATTTCTCCAAGGCTCTCTTCATTGTTCCTCATTCTTATTTTTTTTCTGCTCTCAGATTCTGTGATCTCTATCAACCTGTCTTCGTGTTTACTGGTTTATTCTTCTCCTAACTCCCATTTCCTGTTGACCCCTGAAGCAGAATTTTTGTTTGGTTATTGGGCTTTTTGAACTCCAAAGTTTCCTTTTGGTTCAACTTATCATTTCTATTTTTCATTGATCTTTTCTAATAGATGAGACATTATCATCATATCTTCCTTTAATTCTGTAAGTGTGACTTTCTTTAGTTCTTTGAAGGTGTTTGTAATAGCTACTTTAGAGTTTCTCTCCTCAAAGTACATTTGGGCTCTCTAAAATGCAGTTTCCTTTGCCTGTTCTTTTAAATCCTGAAACTATGCTTTCTTGTTTATTTGCCTTTCTCATAGTTGGTACTTTTTTAGTTCCAAACTGGATATTTGATAATACATTGTAGCAGTTCTGATACTAACTCCCTATTTCTAGGGCTATCATTGTTAACTAGTCTACTTGTTTGTTGGCATTTATTTTCTAGTTAGTTGCTTGTTTTAGCTGAGTGAAATTAGTTTTTCCCCAAATGTGCAACCCTTAATGTTGAGCTTAGAGAGTGCAGGCTTGAGTATGACTCCTCCTACCCCACTGGGTTAAAATGGTTTTATCTCTGTCCTCTTTGATTATCTCTTTCAGTGAACTCCCTTTGAGGATACTGCTTTAGTTGCAGATGGCATATCTGCATTGGTATCAGATGCCACAGTTAGCCTATGCTAATTTCTAGCTGATTGCTCTATTGTTTTGACAACACCCTGGTAAATAAATTACTCTGAAGTCTGATCTGATTCTGCTTGAACAGAAACAATCTGATTCCAGTGCTTCTACAACTTCTGTAGGAGTTGTCTTTGAGGTCACATTTTAAGGCTTCCGCCACCCCCAGGAGGACCCTGCTACTTCTTTCCTCAGTTATTTCTACTAACCTTCTAGCTGTTCTGCCTTTTCTCGTATTGCTGTTACAGAGCTATAAGCCCCAACTAATTTACTTATCACCAAAATCACCACTGGTGATTCCAGTGTCCTTAGGCTTGAACTTCTCCACACTCCATTCAATATAAGATGAGTCCTCTTAAGGAGAAGTATGGAGTGCTCTGTGCTTTTAGGCTTCCTCTTCTTCCCGGGCAGAATGTACCTGCTACTGCTTCAGAGTTTAAGGTGAGGACAGCACCCTGTTTCTCTTGCAGAGACACCCATGTTCTATGAGCAGAGTTCTAGGCAAAGATACTGTATGGTCGTCTTGGCTTTCTCCTCCTAACATGGAACCTCAGCTATACTCGTGTACTAAGACGAGGATGCTTAAGGTCTAGTATTCTCAGCCTGTCATGGCTGCTGTGGAACTTTTGTCCTACAACAAGGCCCAGGTAGAGGAAGAGAGCCTCTACCTTCTCAGTCATTTTTGCCTGAAATAGAGCTTTAGCCACATGAAGCTGGGAGAGGAAGGGATGAGAAATAGGTGGTCTGCTCCTCTTGGCAGATACCATAACCCTAGGCTTGGACTGTCATGAAAGACTTACTCCATCTTCTTAACTTCCCAAGCCTAGATTAGACCTCCTGTCACTATACCTGGGAAAGGAAGGGGGCAAGGCATGGTTCAGATGGCACTGACTCTGTTCTTCTAAAAGTTAGCAGATTTTCTTGAATAAGTATTTCTCCATTTGTTATATGACCTTAGGATGGCTTCCAGACATATTTAAATTGTTTTCCATACTTTGATCATTTGTTTTTTATTGGGAAGAGGATCCACAGAGTTCCTCACATCACTATTCTAGAAGTGCTTCTGACTTGACTTTTCTGGGATGTGTCACTGTTTATAACATCTTTGCATGAAAAGTTCCCTTGATATCTCTAATTTTCTTGAAGAGATCTCTAGTCTTTCCCATTCTATTGTTTTCCTCTATTTATTTGCATTGATCACTGAGGAAGGTTTTCTTATCTCTCCTTGCTATTCTTTGGAATTCTGTATTCAAATGGGGATATCTTTCCTTTTCTCCTTTGTCTTTCACTTCTTTTCATAGCTGTTTGTAAGGCCTTCCTAGACAGCCATTTTGCCTTTTGCGTTTTTTTCTTGTTGATGTTCTTGATCACTGCCTTCCCTGCAATGTCACAGACCTCTATCCATAGTTCTACAGCCACTATCAGATCGAATCCCTTGAATCTATTTGTCACTTCCACTATATAATTCTAAGGGATTTTATTTAGGTCACACCTGGATGGTCTAGTGGTTTTTCCTACTTTGTCCAATTTCAGTCTGAACTTGGCAATAAGGAGTTCATGATCTGTGCCAGAGTCAGCTGCTGGTCTTGTTTTTGCTGACTGTATAGAGCTTCTCCATCTTTGGCTGTGAAGAATATAATCAGTCTGATTTTGGTATTGACCATCTGGTGAAGTCCATGGGTAGAGGCTTCTCTTGTGTTGTTTGAAGAGGGTGTTTGCTCTGACCAGTGTGTTCTCTTGGCAAAGCTCTGTTAGCCTTTGCCCTGTTTCATTCTGTACTCCAAGGCCAAATTAGCCCAGAGACTTTGAAAGATGGGGCCTGACTGTTCTCTAATTGTGATATACATCTATCATCACCGTGGTGGTTTGTGAACTTGATAACAGCTGTGAAGTTTGGCACTTCCTCACAGTTAATACATGCCGGTATCTGAAATTTGTTTGTTCTGTTGTGGGATAGGCATTATTTAATTAAATAACTGTAATGTATGGATGTGAGAGTTGGACTGTAAAGAAAGTTGAGTGCAGAAGAACTGATGCTTTTGAACTGTGGTGTTGGAGAAGACTCTTGAGAGTCCCTTGGACTGCAAGGAGATCCAACCAGTCCATCCTAAAGGAGATCAGTCCTGGGTGTCCTTTGGAAGGACTGATGTTGAAGCTGAAACGCCAATACTTTGGCCACCTCATGCGAAGAGCTGACTCATTTGAAAAGACCCTGATGCTGGGAAAGACTGAGGGCAGGAGGAGAAGGGGACGACAGAGGATGAGATGGTTGGATGGCATCACCAACTCGATGGACATGGGTTGGGGTGGACTCTGGGAGTTGGTGATGGACAGGGAGGCCTGGCGTGCTGCAGTCCATGGGATTGCAAAGAATCGGACATGACTGAGCGACTGAACTGAACTGAACTGAACTGAAATTCATGCATGAGCAAACTGTTCAGAGTGAGAACTGCCTGTATAGCATATGTTGAGTAATGTCCCATGGTAAGAAACAAATACCTAGAGGCCTGTAGGATGAGAATTTGTATCTTGTTATGAGGAAGTCTTTCTCTAAGCGGAGTGTGAAATTGAGATATAAAGGAAAAAGAGAGTTGCTTTGACTTCAGAAAAATGAAAGAATTCTGCATAGCAAAAGGCAACCCAAATAGAGTTAAAGATAACTGGCAAACTTGGAAACATAAACATTTGATGATGTCTTTGGCCAGCAATTCCCTTTTTTCACCGTAGAATGAGGGGGAAATCTCAGTGAGCCAAACCTCATGAATCAATAGATAAGAGGTTAGACTAAATTTCTCATATGGTGTGGATTTAATTTTATGGAATGCAAAGTATCTTCCTGTAGGAAACACGGAGTATTAGCAGTCTTATCCAAATCCTTAGCAGTGCACGCAGGTAAACCTTGCGTAACTGCGTGATGGGTGAGTCTCTTTTCTGTTCTATAAGAGAGAGAGAACAATGAGCAGAATGTGTGTTTCTCCAGGGCCGAATTCTAGTATTGTCTCTGGACCACTGAGCTTTTCAAAAAATCGAAACGCACAGTCTCTCGCCAATCACTCTGAAACAATCAAGAGGGAAAGAAATGGAAAGGTTGATGAACTTGCCAGTCACCGTTGTGGTCCTGACTCCTGAAAATAGTGATGATGGGGAGGATGAGATGTCACATATCTGAAACTTACAGGGCATGAAGATTCAGATGTCCAGGGTGTAGATTCACATGGAGTAGGGAAGAATGCCTCTCATAACCTACCTCAGCTGAATTACTTATTGGGAATTGTTGATTAAGAAATGAGAGGATACAGGCAGGAGCAACTCCTGAAATAGTGCCTAAATAACTCAAATATTCCTAAGGAATCCTGCGGACAACTGTGTCAGAGAGGAACTGACAAATGGAATATAATAAGCACAGAGATCATGCCCTTGTCAGCTAGCATACGGAGAGCATTACTGATCCTCAGCAAATTACCGGGAGCCAACACACGAGACCCTACCCCTAAAGAGGCCATAGGGGAGAAAACCTGACGGGCAAGGCGAATCAGGTTTTCAGGGGTTTTGGAAAGCTGCCCCCGGCTCTCACCTTAAAGATGATATCTGTCTTTCTGATGCCTGCCTCAATGGACTACTCCCTAATTTCTCTGACACAGGCAGGAAGGCCTTCCCCGGTCTCTTCCCAAATAAGAATCAATTTAGAATTTTAATCAATAAGTTTCCCAGGTGGTGGTATTTTATGAGATTATTTAGGGTGAAAGGAGTGTTTTAATTTAAACTCCTTTGCTGGTATTTTAGTTTGTTTGGCAAATGCGTTTAGGTCCTTGGTACTAATATGCATGATTGCTTATAATATCCTAATCATAAAACAGCATAAAGAACCTGATCACCTAAAGTCTTTAGTAGGCACAGAGCCCTTCGGGGGTGAGGAAGCCCTATGAGAGAACATAAAAATATTATTCTAAAAGTGGTTATAGTTAAAGATTTAGAAAAATAAGAGTTTAAATTTGTTAATTTTAACCAGGAATGCTAAACAGGGGCTGCCTGACTGGAGCTGCAGAGTCTTTGTCTGGTAAACCTTTTAGATAAATTTAACTGATAACTTCTGCAAAAGGATTGACCTTTGTGTTCATTAAAGAATAGATTACGGAAAACAGCTTTGCATTCACCTAGGTCATAAAATGTCAATAGGCCCCAAGGCCAGAAGATAATGTACAAGACCCTCATAAACAAAGAAGTATGCAGAAAACACCCTGGTTTCATGAAGGACAAGCTGACGTAATGTTAAACTATCTTCCCCTTAGAAATGTACAAACTTAGGGTATAAAAGCTATGGTAAAAAATAAAGCATTGCCAGACTCTTCCAGACTCTCTGCACCCGCGTCTGGTCATTCTCCCTCTCTCTCTCTCTCTCTCTCTCTCTCTCTCTCTCTCTCTCTCTCTCTCTGTCTCTCTCTCTCTCTCTCTCTCTCTCTCTCTCTCTCTCTCTCGCAGACTTGGCCCTATCAATGCTAGTCTCTCGTCTCTCTCTCTCTCTCTCTCTCTCTCGCCGACGCCGTTCATCCTGAGGGTATCCCCTGGATCCTGCCGAGGCTGGACCCCGGCAGCAAATCATTACTGATCCTCAGAAAAATGTAATGTGACTGGGCCTAAAACCTGGTTGGAATTTTCCATAGATGTGTGATATTGGAGATGTGTTTGCAGCTGCACTTGCCAAATCTCCTTTTCAAAGCACAGTAGGTCATGGCCAGAGGAGCAAGGGCAGCTCTGCTCGCTCTCAGGCAGAAAAGGATTTTAGAAATGTCAGGTTCTCTCCCACAAAGGAAGGGGTTAGCAGATTATGAATTGGTGATTAGTACAAGTGTCTGTGATCCCTCAACTAATTTCCATCTTGAAGCTGGGATATAAAGACTCAGGTGCTGGGTGGTGAGTCACAATCTCTGAATAGGTGCTTAGTCAGGACGGATGGGCTGAATCCGGGTCTCGGCATCTGGTACCCAGCTCTTTTTCCAGCAGGATGCCTTTAGACATGACCCTGACACCTTTGCATCCATAGCTTTTTGTTGTTGTTTGGTTGTTTGAGTATATAAAATGGTGATAACACTACTTGGTGGCATATTCAATTAAAAAAAAATAGCAACCTTTCATTACTCAGTGCAAATCAAACAGGAAATGCTTTCTCTTAGTAACCCTGCTTAACAATTTTCTGGACTCTTCTGCGCTGGGCCAGATTCAGAAATACACAAGTGAAAGATGAGACAGTACATCATGTTTTATTCAATTGGGTCTTGATACCTGTGTGTGACTCTTAACCAAGTAGTATGCAGTAGTTAAGGACACAGATTGAAATTGTTTAGAGTGTGTCCTAAACTCTGACTGCCAGGATTTAAACCTCAACTCTGGAGATTGTAAAACCTGGGAAAAATTGCTCTCCTAAACTTCATTTCCTGCAACCGAGAAACAAAACTGTATCTTCCTTGTTGTGTACTGAATAACACCCTTGTCCCTAAATATCCATATTCTAATGCCCAGAACCTGTGAATGTCACATTAAATGACAGAAGGGATTTTGCCAATGGGATTAAATTAAGGTTATTGATAGGAAGATTCTCCTGGGTTACCTGGATGGGCACTCAGTCATCACTGGTGTCCTCACGAGAGAGAGGTAGAGGGAGATTTGACTCCAAAGAGAAAGTGATGATGAAGCTAGGTTTGGATTGATGCAGCCAGAAACCAAGGAATGCTGACAAGAAAACAGATTCTGTCTTAGAGCCTCTAGAGGGGGCATGAATGGTCCTACCAACTCCTGATTTCAGTCCAGTGAAACTGGTTTTGGACCTCTGTCTTCCAGAACCGTAAGAAAATGTGTTTCGTTTTAAGCCACCAAGTTTGTAGTAATATTACAGCAACCGTACCGAACAAATGTGCACCTCTTAGGAACTATTACCCCAGTTAAGATGTGTGCCTGGAAGCACACTTAGTGGAATAGCGGCATGCAGCAGGTTTGCCATCATAAGCCATTCTTAAAAACCTGAATCCTTGGCTTTGCGGGATCATCAGATCCAGTACAGTGGTTGCCGTTTTTCTCCTTGTTCATCCTGGTAACATGTCTGGACAGCTAGTAGAGAGAGCTCTGTCCTTCTCCACAGGTCCTCTCACCTCTATTAATTAGAAGGAAAGTAAAAGTTGCTCGGTCATGTCCAACTCTTTGGAGACCCCATAGCCCCCCAGGCTCCTCTGTTCATGGGGAGGCTCCAGGCAAGAATACTGGAGTGGGTTGCCATACCTTGCTCCAGGGGATCTTCCCAACCAAGGGATCGAACCCAGGTCTCCTGCATTGCAGGCGGATTATTTGCCAACTGAGCCACGAGGGAAGCCCAAGAGTACTGGAGTGGGCAGTTTCCCTTCTTCAGGGGATCTTCCTGACCCGGGAATTGAACTGGGGTCTCCTGCATTGCAGGCAGACTGTTTCCCAACTGAGCTACCCAGGAAGTCCTAACGAGAGGGAAGAGGTTACTTAAGTAAGACGTTACTTAAGCCACCATCTTCTTTTCCTCTCCTTTATGACTCTTCATCCAACTGGTCTTTATAAATTTTAAAGAAAACAAAGTCATTTCTCAATGGATTCAGATACTACCCCAAATTAATATTCCCCAAAAGTTCTTATTCTTATTTCTAGACCTCATCACCAGAAATTCCTGAGCCTAAACCCTGCCTAGCTTCTAGGATCAGTCATTTTCTCATTTCTCCCTTTTCCTTTTAGTTGAGTCTTGTCATTTTTGTCCCTTCCCTAAACATAACTTGTAATAAGGTGACATAGCAAAGTGATGAAAGTATAGATGGTTTGTTTTAATCCTGGGTTTTTGCCATCTACTTACTGTGCGACATTGGACAGGCTCTTTAACCTCTCTGGGCCTCAGTTTCAAAAAAATAAGTCAGTATTATAAATAATACCTACCTAAGATTGCAATTGTGAGGATTAAATGGGCTTAAGCACTTGCTAAGCACTTAAAATAGTACTTGTTGTAGTGTAAGCACTGTAATTGTGCTTGCTAATAATCGTAAGTGCAATTCCCAGCACATAACTTACTCAACTTTCTGTCATCACTTTGAGGTATGTATTTGATGAAATCAGTAAAATCATTCTGTTTCAAGGGGAACAGAAAAGTATTTTTGAGCAATTGTCCATGTGGCTATTTCACCACATTTAGTGTTTTCAGATTTCTGTACAACAGCCTGGGCTAGTCCAGCAGCAAATTAAAAATGGACAGAGCTTATGTTTTGCACCCTTTATCTCACTGTCCCCCCGCCTCCCCCACACACATCCCCATCTCTTTGGACATAAGCTTTCATTTTTCCTCCATGTTCTGAAAACCTACTTCTAAGAAAGTGTCTCGGTTCATCCATGTCGCCACAAAGTAGCATTGGCATATAGACACTATCACGTGTGAAATAGCTACTAGTGGGAAGCTGCCGGATAACCCGGAGAGCCCAGCCTGGTACTCTGTGATGGCCTGGAGGGGAGTGAGGGGAGGGCTGAGGTAGGCTCAAGAGGAAGGGGAGATACAGATATAGATAATTATATGTTTATATTATATATAACGTATATATTATATATGTATATATAATTATGACTGATTTGCTTTGTTGTATGGCATAAACCAACACAACATTGTAAAACAAGTATCTGCCAGTTTAAAAACCAAAGGTGTGTGATCTCCAACTTAGCGTGAATTTAAGACAATAGTGCCACTTGTCTCAGAGAGAGAACTTTTCAAGCCTGGTTCTGTTTCTCAAGGTTGTTTTGTTTTTCTGTCTCTCCTAGCCTTTCCACCTTGGGCAAATACGGGAGGTCCACATTGTGGCTCCAACACTTAGCACCCGCGGCGTTCTCCAGGCCCGAGAGGAGCGTCTGAGGGCGGCACCCCTGTCCCGGGGCTGCTGAGGGACCGCGCCCGGCTCCGTCTCACGTGAGGCGTCAGCTGCTGCTCAGGCAGCCCCTCGCCTCTCGTCACCCTGGGTGACGGCAGCGCCCGGTCCAGGGAGGGCCTGGGTGGGCTCAGCATAGGCAAGGGTGTTTCTGGATCTCTGAGAAGAAAATATCGGCGACAAGAAAGACATGCATTCATGAGTCTGGGATTCTCAAATCTTCCACAAGCCGCCTGCTAATTCTTGAGAGGTATATGTGGGGAAAATGCCCTGCTTGATAATAACGAGAGTTTTAGCCTGAAGTTCCACACAAAATTTCTAATCTTAAGAAATGTAAGAGGCCCTAGGTGAGATCTCACTCGTGGCCTAGACCAGTATTGGGCATAGTATGGAATAAGGACTACCTGGCTCATAATGACCTGAAGTACTGGTTGAAATCCAGATTGTTAACTCTCCCACAAGGCAAGGAAATTAGGAGTGATGGGGCCAGAATTATGCCGTTTTCATGATCAGTAACTAGTGGTTATTTCCAGTCTAACCTGAAAGCAATTTGGTCTCTTTTCTTTCAGGGTCTTATGCTTCCTTTGGTCTTAGAGCTTCAAACTGAGGAGGGGGAGGGGCAAGGGTTCTGAAAGAGGAGGGGATCCAGGCAAGGAAACAGTGTTGCCTTTGAACATTTTAAAAATAGTTTATTCTGGGGAAATGGTTCAAGAGAACAAAAGAAGGTGGGTCAGATTTTAGGAGAAGTGATGACATTTTGTGAGAAAATAGCAGTTGAAGGAAAAAGCAAACTGAAATACAGCATGAGTTTAAACAGTTGATGATAGAGACAGAAGTAGGAGCATCATGCCTACAGAGAGGGAAATACAGTTCTACCATTCTGTTGTCCCCAGGACCGAGCAGAACTTAGTTAATTTAACTTACTGGTTTTCAACCCATAGCATCAACCTGTAAATAAAACACAGGACACTTTGTTGTGTTTGCATAACAAATTATAAATATTATCATCACAGGTAAAGCAAACATGCTATTGCCCAAAGGTGAGCTGTACAAGGGGAAAGACAGAACTGGGGGCAGAAGCAGTCTCAGGCATAAAGAAAATGATGAGATTAGAGTGAAAGTGAGTACTGTAGCTATGTCCTATAGCTAATATTTCTTGAGAGCTTCCGTGTGTTGGACATTGAAGGCTGCAGATGTGTTATTATTTGCATCATCACGAGCAACTCCACGCAGTGGTGGTTATCATCCAGTTCCTCATCATACAGGTGAGGAAACAGAGGCCCAGGAAGGTTGAGTAAATTGCTCAGGATTGCAGAGCTAATAATATACTGAAGAACAAAGCTTCCAAGCCAAGTGGTCCATCTCCAGAACCAAGGCTTTTAGCCACTAGACTACTACTTCTCCCTTCAATAAAAGCCAGCAAAAATTGCATGGCATTACAGAAGAGAGGCAGCAGAAGTGATGAAATGAATATGATGTATTGGAGGGAAGAGGGATGAGAAGTAGTGGGGGTAGGAGTTTATCTTCCTGCCTCATGCTAGGGTGCTAAAATGGATCTACAATGGATACAGCAGATAAACATAATGTCTAGAATTATGGGGGCAACATTCCTGTGGCCAAAAACTGTCTCTGGAGAGGGGAACTGGGGTTAGAAAAGTTGAATTTCTGTATTTGAGATGCTATCATGTCCACATAGTATTTTCATAACAATATTTCCATTTATTTAGATGAAGCTTCAACTGTGTAAATGCATTAAAACATGAAATTCAAAATCATCTTTATATCTCATACATTTGCTAAGTGCTTGCCTTATCAGAATTGTTGTTTTCAGCTTTGAAGGATTTTTGTTTTTTAATGAAAAGCATTATAAATTTTAAAAGTTAAAAATTGTCCCTGGTGATGTTGTCCTGCATGGCCGAGAGAAGGTGTGGAACTATTAGAAGCAAACTGTATTTCAACCCTGCTTCTGGTAGGGAAGGAGAGTGTCTGAAGTCAGGCAACAGGAGCTTTGATCCTCTGGAGTCGGAAGGAACAACTTGGAGTAAATGAATCAGGCGGCAGGGTGCCGGGAGGAGGCTGTCGGCCTCTCTGTGATGGTGTTCTTTGTTTTGCAGGACTAATCTCAGAAATGTTGCATTAGGCTCAGTGCTGTGCATTTTTAGGCTGCAGTATTTTTCCATCTGTATACTTCATGAAAGCAAGCACTTTTATGCTCCCTTTAAAATGGGAATCTCCTATTTGAATTGCCTGGTGAGGACATTTGAAGTAATTCATAAAGCATACATATGCATGCTCTATCTCCATCTATGTAGCTATCAGTTATCCTTTCCCTACTCACCTGCCTGTATTAGTCTGCTCAGGCTGCTATAACAGAATAGCATAGACTAAGTGGCTTAAACAAGAGACATTTCACACTTCTGGGAAGTCTTAAGAGCAAGGCAGAAACACTTCCAGGTGAGTCCTCCATTTTTGGCTTGTAGATGGCCATCTCCTTGCTGTGTCCTCCTCACATGGTGGAGAGAGAAAGCTTTCGTGTTTTTTCTGTTTCTTATAAGAGCTAATCCTATCATGACAGCTCTACCCTCATGGCCTCTTCTAAACCTAGTTACCTCCTAAAAACTCCATCTCCTAATTCCATCACACATAAGGGGATAGGGCTTCAATATATGAATCTGTGGAGGGGGACAAAAAAATTGTCTTAACTCTCTATATCTGTCTGTCTATCTGTCTTTATGTGTAGAATAATAACAGTGGCTTATAATTCATTTCCCTGTGTTATTTTATCCTTCCAAAACTCGTGTGAGGTAAATTGGCCATAGGAAAATCACTGATTTCACTGAAACGTTTGAAGGTTGGATTAACTTTGTGATCACACAATCAATAAATGATGATGCCACAATTCAATCCACATCTTCTCCACCCTCCTTTCCTCTTCTCTTCTCCCTTCCCACTTTCTGACTTTCTTCCAGCCGCATTATTTACTAGCTTTTCCCTTAGGACATTGGTGTCCTTCTTCTGGGCCTTGCAGAGGTTATTCCCATTATCTGGAATGCTTTTTCCTCAGATATCTGACTCAGTTCCCTCCCGCTACACTGTTCAAACTCCACCTTCCCAGTAAGACTTATCCTGTTCTACTGTTTAACTGGAACACCTTGTTTCTCTGCCCATACACTGCTCAATCTCTGTTGCGTTTGTTACTAGGCTTCCCTGGAGGCTCAGTCAGTAAAGAATCCACCTGTAATGCAGGAGACCTGGCCCGATCTCTGGGTCAGGAAGACCCCCTGGAGAAGGAAATGGCAACCCACTCCAGTATCCTTGCCTGGAAAATCCTGTGGACAGAGGAGCCTACAGGTGGGCTACAGTCCCTGGGGTTGCAAAGAGTCTGACACAACTTAGCAACTAAACCACACCACCAGCTTGTCAGATAATTTACACTGATTTCTGTTCTCCCCTCTGACTACAGGATAGGCTACAGAGAGTCAGGAGTTTTGCCTTTATTGAACCTCCTGGAGGCCCAGCAAAACTCTAGGGTCTGCTAGAACTGGACACAGTTATACCTCTTATGTTTGGTATTTTAGCAGCCTATCTCAGAGCCAAGCCAGTTATTGAAGAGAATCTTTTCTGATACTTTAAGCAGTATGATCAACTTGAAGTAAACTTAAATTTTCAACAATTACAGAGCAGGCATGGACTCTTCCTTTGTTTCTCCAGACACATGAACCTGGATACAAAGTCCATCCTCTCTGGGTGAAGTGGGAACATACAGAGATGACTGGCCTAAGTTTCAATTGGATCAAAAGATGCACAAAAGAGACATTTAAACGTTTTCAAAAACGAAAACCATCAAGTGTGTTTCCTCTTCACACATCAGGGATTGTCTGGCCTCTGGTGTGGTTCGAGTGGTGCAGGGGGAGAGAGAGAGACATAGAGAAGTAAGGATGAGCTGCCCTGTCTCTCCCTCCTCTGGACCTTAGTTCTTCCTGGACTGTCACTCCTTACACTCAAAGCAGATTTCAGAAGTCAGCACACATGGTCATAATGTATGCCTAGCTCCACAACCCAGTCACTGGGACCCAGAAAATTTTGCAACCTTAAGTCTGCCTCAACACATCATGACTCATATATATCAATGGGTAAAGACACACAAACAGTAGTAGATTAACAGGAATAAGTTTTTACTTATATATAAATTACCTATATACATATTTGTCCATAAAGCTGGGAAAGATAAGTGTCCATTGAGGCAAATGGGTAGGGGGAGAGGAAGCAGCTAAAGACAGCTGTAGAACTTGCCAGTTCCAAGTGTAGGGAAAATATCCAGAAGTTTGGGTCGGCCAAGTTTACAGTCAAACCAGGGATGGCATAGTGGATGATACATGCAGATTACTTTCCATCCTCCACATGGAACTTCTCAATTCTGGTATGTAGTTCTGAACTGGGCTCAGATACTTCTCAGCCTGCACGACACACACACCCACCTTCCTCACCCATGCACATACAACACACACCTACTCGTGCATATCGCTGAGCGTGTGGTCCTTTGGCTCATTGCTGCTAAAGGCAACATCGTGCTCCTCCAAAGTCAGAGGGGTGCCCTGAGTTGGGGTCCCAGGAGTTCTGAGTGCAGACATTCCTCTCTAAATATATATGGTGCTATCCCCCATCGTACTACGTGGGTTTGGGCTGGGGAGGCCTGGGTGCTTTGTGTGAATGGGACAGCAGAAGTGTACCCAGTCACAGCGGGTGAGGTGCTGGCCCCCGTCACCCGCTCTGTGCTTTGCATATATGAGTTCCGAGCCCAGTGGCAGGTGCTGACACTGGGGCCTCCCATCCGAGATGAGATGTGGCTCCTTCCATGTGTTCACCCATGGTGTATTGGCCAGGTGGGTCCCAGTTGTACTGATGGGAAGTGTGGCTACCAGGTCCTCCATTCCTGGGAATGATGACGTTCCCTCCTATACCACCACCACTTGGATCTTGGACAGGTGGACCCCTTGTGTTTGGAAGTCAGGTGGAACTTCTAGTGGGTTTCAAGCCAGGGGTGGGTCTCACAGTTGCAAATCCAATGGATGCAGTGTTGTTCTAGTGAAAAGTTGAAATTGACTTGTCCCTTGACACAAATTTCTTCTTCATGGTGATGGGATTTGTAACTGTAGATTGTCTACACTCATGTGGGTCCTGGGTGCAGTGATGGGAAGTGGTAACACCCCGACCTCTAACCATAAGGATGGTGGTTTCCCCTGCCGTGACTCTACCACCTGGACTTGGCTGAAGGAGACCCCAGGCGTTTGGATTCAAGTTGGAACCAGATATGTGCCCGGATGCTGGGATGGGGGCTTGCTGTTCCTACTGCAGCAGCCAGCTGCAATGAGATGAGCCCAAGGTGATCTGGCCACAGTAGGAACACAGGTGGTGCTGGGTGTCCCACACAGTTCTGTGCAAAAGTGAGGTGGGCCAGATGCTTCTGAATAAGTGAGGCCTAGGGCATTCACACCAACCCAAAACTCCCACCAGCCATAGAGGCTGCAGCCCCATCAACAGTGGGCCTCATGTGGTACTAGCAAGACAACAAGCTACTGTCTCCAGGACTGGGCACTGTGGTATCCATTCCAAAACCAGAAGTAGCAGATACATCCCTGGGGAAAATACCTGAGCTGTAGACAGAGGGCAGCTGCATGTTGATGGTGGTGGTGGAAGACAGGGGATCTGGTAAACCCGAATCCATTATCCTTCCTCTGGGTGGCTGGACTGCAGAAGAGGTTAGCTTTTCATCTTGTGCTAGGGCTAATGGGTTTCCCAGTGGAATAGACTTGTTAGGCTTCTTCCTGTTGTTGGCCCCAGATGTGGGTTCAATGGTGAGTTCTGGGTTTCAAGCTTCACTTGAAACATGGGTACCTCTGTTGACCACGTCCACAGGTAAATAAGTCGAGGCTCGGGTCCAGGCATCGCTGCCACTGGGTGCTGTGTTCTCAGAACCAGGAAGAGCCATGTGGTATGAGTAGTGGTTGTCCTTGGAGTCAGAGGTAGACTAGAAAGTAAAGTCTGAGGAGGAGGTGCATCCATAGCTTTGATGTCAAAGACTGGTTTGACATCTGTAGAGATGCTGACTGCTGAAGCATAGATAACTGCCGAAGCCATAGGTGGGGGGCTGGGGGAGGCAGGAGCCGAAGCCATAGATGGGGGTTTGGGGAAAACAGGAGCTGAAGCAATAGATGGGGGGCTGGGGGAGGCAGGACCTAAAGCCATAATTTGGGGACTGAGGGAAAGAGCCAAAGCCCTAGAGAGGGGGCCAGGGAAGACAGGACCAAAAGCTGTAGATGGGGGGCTAGGGGAGAGAGTGGGCAGAACCCTAGATGGAGGGATGGGGAAGACACTGGCTGGAGTCCTACACAGTGGGGCCGGGGAAGACAGGACCCAAGGCCGTAGATGGGGTTCCAAGGGAGACATTAACCAGAGTCCCAGGTGGGGGCCCGGGGAAGGCGCCAGCTGGAGCCCCAGATGAGGGCCCGGGAAAGGTAGCAGCCTGACCCCCAGGTGGGGGCCCGGGGAAGACGAGAGCCTGACCCCCAGGTGGGGGCCCGGGAAAGGCAGCAGCCTGATACCCAGGTGGTGGCCCGGGGAAGGCGGCAGCCGGAGCCCCAGGTGGGGGCCCGGGAAAGGCGGCAGCCTGACTCCGAGTGGGGGCCCGGGGAAGACGACAGCCTGACCCCCAGGTGGGGGCCCGGGGAAGGCGCCAGCCGGAGCCCCAGATGAGGGCCTGGGAAAGGCAGCAGCCTGACCCCCAGGTGGGGGCCCGGGGAAGGCGGCAGCCGGAGCCCCAGGTGGGGGCCCGGGGAAGGCGGCAGCCGGAGCCCCAGATGGGGGCCCGGGAAAGGCGGCAGCCTGACCCCCAGGTGGGGGCCCGGGAAAGGTGGCAGCCTGACCTCCGGGTGTGGGCCCGCGGAAGACGACAGCCTGACCCCCAGGTGGGGGCCCGGGGAAGATGGCAGTCGGAGCCCCAGATGAGGGCCCCCGAAAGGCGGCAGCCTGATATCCAGGTGATGGCCCGGGGAAGACGGCAGCTGGAGCCCCAGATGAGGGCCTGGGAAAGGCGGCAGCCTGATAACCATGTGGGGGCCCAGGGAAGGCGGCAGCCGGAGCCCCAGATGAGGGCTCGGGAATGGCGGCAGCCTGACCTCCGGGTGGGGGCCCGCGGAAGACGACAGCCTGACCCCCAGGTGGGGGCCCGGGGAAGACAGCAGCCGGAGCCCCAGATGGGGGCTTGGGAAAAACAGAGGCTCTCTGCTGCCCATCAGTGGCTGCAGATGTAGGGTGAGGGTTGGTTTGGGAGTGAAAGGCATAGTTAAAGATTGAAGCAGGGCAGGAGACCGTCGGCACAAATGGCGCTGGTGGTGTCTGGTCTCCCTGCAGTGCGTGTCTGCTCCACCCCAATACCTGGGGGAGACTGAAAGGTTACAGCATGAGCCGGGGGAGTAGTGTCCATGTCAGTGACGTCCTGATCTGAAGGAGACAGGAAGGTTACACTTGGAGATGCTGTGACTGTGGTGGTAAAAGGGACTCCAGTAGAAGTTGTAGCAGGGGGAGCGATGGGGCGGTCTGGAAGAGGGGTGAGTAAGTATGAGGGAGGGGGAGAATCTACACACATGGGTGTTGGGGGTTCATTTTTGTCGGAGGGTGGCTGGAAGGGGAGGGTTGGGGTGCTCAGGGGTGTGGAGAGGTCAGAAATAGAAGGTGGTGTTGCTCTGACTGCACACGCAGTGCCCGCATCCTCCTTGAGGGCAGTTCCCACAGTGGGATTGGAAACTGGAGGCAGAGCATCTGCAGGACTAGCAGAATGAGAGTCCACGGGGGCTGTGTGTCTTGCCACCCGATCCACATAAGGTGTCAGGCAAGGTGGAAGGCCAGCCAGATTGGGGAATCTGGAGGACAGGTCGGCCAAGTTGGTGGTGGTAGGAGGGACCTGCAACGTGTGACTGACCGGAGGCAGGGAGCCTGTGGTCCCTGGGGCAGGCGGGGCGGCGCTGCGGCGTCGCATGGCCTGCCTTGGATCCCTCAGGATTCTGTTCCTCTGACGGTCCCTGTTTTGTTTCAGGGTGCCCCGGGTTTTGGCGCGAGTCATGGCTGGAAGCTTCGGAGGCGGGGGAAGGTCACTGCGACCCCAGAGCAGCGGCAGCGGGGGCGGCAGTGGCGGCAGCGGGGGCGGCAGTGGCAGAAAAAGCGGCGGGGGCATCGTCCTCTTGCGGGGGCGCCCACTGCCGGCGGCTCCCAGGGGAGAAGAGCTTCTCCGCGGGGTGTCTGAAGGTGGCTCACGCTGCAGCGCCTTCCCGGACATCGGTGACTCTGGGCAGCCGGGTTGGTGGTCTTCACCCAGCACCACTTCTCCTGGCCTCTCGGGCAGCAGGCTGCAGCGCGGACTTGGGGCAGAGAGCACCGTGGCCAGGGGGCCAGGCTGCGAGGGAGGCCGGCCGTCTCCAGCAGTGCCGTCTGAGCAGATGGCGGGGCTTTGGGAGGAAGGCTTCGTCCGAGACACCTGGGCTTTCTCACTGAAGTTGCCTCCTGGGTGCCCCGGAAGGAGGTTTGGGAGGCTCGGGAGGGCAGTGGAGGGGCGGGAGGAGCCCGCCGGTCTCCTGGGGCCTAGGTGTCATTGTCATAGCCCCGCTGCGGTCCGGACTCATCTTTCCGTTGTCCTCTCCTTCGGCCTCTGTGTGACCTTCCTCCTCTGTCACGCCTTCCCTTTGATCTTCCTGGACCATGGCCTTACTCTCCTTTGCGCGAGGAAGTGGGCGGTGACTGGCTGGTACCGGCTTCCCAGCCTTGGCTACCTGAACAGGTAGCTCAGGGAGTGAACGCAGGAGAGTAATTTTGCGCCCCGGTGGAGGAATTCTGACGGTTCTCGAAGGTCCGAACATCATGGAATTACGAGTGGACAGGACGGGCTGCTGCTTCGGCCACTCCCTCAAGTTCGCCAGGGGTAGCCCGCCCACACGGGAGTACCCAGCCTCCTGGATTGGGTACCACCTTTTCGGCATGCTGTAAAACCCGGACGATGAGGGCACTGGATCCTGGTTGAGCAGCCTGCGACCAGGTTGTAAAGCAGGAGCTGGGGCGGCGGGGTGACCCCGGCCAGATGTGGTGGCACCCCGAGGGCGCAAAACCAGCGAGCCCCGGCCCAGCGGGCGCCGGCGGCGGAGCACAGAAAGAAGTTTACACAGTAAATTGCCCGTATTGTGCGCCAAATAACCCGAGAATAGAATGTGAAACTGCGAGAGCGTCTCCCTAGCTTCTTACTCCTCTCGCGGTGAAACACGTCCTGGAGAGAGGAGGACTCAGCCTGGCAATTGTGACTCGTCCATGGTATACGTGTCACAGAGAAACTGCAAATTCCGGGGCAAAGGGCGGGGCCCAGTGCACGACCCCTCCCGGGCTCTCTAGCCGCTGAGACCTCCCACTGTGGGTGGCAGGTGTTTGGCACCAGATGGGCCACCGTGCAGAGACTCTTCAGGACCGTGGGGGCCTCCTTCTCCAGAGCTCATCCCATCTAGCTCCTCATCATGCAGCCCCCTTGGTGCCTGCGTGTGTATCTGCCGGCCCTTCCCTGCCTGGGTCTCAGAGACCTGTGCAAAGCTGACTGCAGGAGCCACCCACCCTCCCGGGGGTGGTCCAGCACCTGTGGGGACCTCTCCAGCTTCTCTGCGAGGCCAGGAGCAGCTTCACCGCCGCGGCTCCTCTGCCATCATCACCAGCCGGAATGCAGAGCCCTCACCTGGCCAGGTGCTGCACCCCACCACGTCCTTTTCTGGCGGGTAAGCCTCTTTCTTCACTTCTTTTTAGAAATTTGGTACAACAGTTAAATCTTAGACTGTTCTTCAGGGTGTGCAGATGGTAATGGCTTAGCCAGGATGTGACCCAAACCTGCTCTGGGCTGTGGTGCCTCCCCGCCATACATGCTTCACGTGTTACTGTTCTTTTCTTGTCCTCCTTATGGCACTTAGCCCTAAGTGTCATACCTATAATGAGTCTATATCCTACCCTGTAGGTTTTCTTTTGCTCAATTCATGAATTGATCACCTGCTGCGTTGGGTTCTGATCTCAGAAGAGGCAGGTTAAGGACCACCAGTTGTCAGCATAGCACCAGCGGAGGTTTTCCCTTTGGTATAGTTTGAAGGATCCAGATATGTAAAGATGATAGTCTAGATAAATCATGGGCTTTCCTGAAAGAAATTTACCAGTGCATTATTCTGTATGGATTAGAAGCCTGTTTCTGTGGCCTTCCTGGAGTGTGTTCAGTAAGGCAGCTCATTCATGTTGAGAAAGCAAACACATCACTTATTGCAGCTTCATAGTGGAGCCCTGTTTCAGCTTCAGTCAGTCAGTACAGTTTGGTCACTGTGAGCATGTCAGCTGGGTCCACTCTTTACTACCATATATAATTCTAAAGATTCTTATGCCCAGGAGAGAAGTCACACTCTTGGGTGTCTAGGACAAGGGAGACATGTTATTATTCACAAGGTAGAAGCTTCAAAAGAATAGGATAGGACTGAAAACTCCTAGTCTAACATGGCTTTATCGAGTTTGAATCTTGTTTCTTTGGCTTACTTCATTGGAGTGTTTTCTTTCTCCTGGGCTGACATTGTGTGTTACACAGCAGGCATGTGACATGTAGAGGTTTCAGAACCCAGAATTGTATTGATCAGTGAAACTTTATTTATATATTTTAGTTTAAAATCTATTTAAAATAACACTGGACATAATTCATATATTATAAATTAGTTTGCCCTCTGCTCTTGAGATTCTTTTTATAGTATGTCAGAGTAAATTTGGACTTCCATCCCCAAGAAGATTTGAGATTGGAGGACACAAAAGGTTTTTCTCAGACCTAAATTATGTCTGAAAAAAGCGAGAAATATCATAAGCCCTATCTGACCTCTCTAGGAGCAGAAATGATTTACAGCTGTGGCATTTAACCATAATTCCTTGATCTCATTTGAGAAGAGTTCAGTAAGGAACAATCTCTTCATTTTTGTTTCTTCCTTATTTTCTTGTCTTGCTTACCAACAATCCATTGTAATCCATGGATTGATATGGCAGCAGGCTGAGTGGTCTCTGGAGCTCATACAATTAACTTTTTTCCCTAAAATAACTTTAATTTCCTTGTTTTTCAGCTCCTCTTCTTTCCTTGCCCTTTGCTATAACCAGAACTCACTGAAAGCTAACTGGCTTTGTGCAGACCCTCCTTAGGACAGTCTTTCCTTAGTTATTTTATTCATCACTCGGTTTCATTTTTTGCCTTCTCGAAATATGTTGAAATCTTTCTGTAGTTGATGACTTCCACAACCTCTTGGCTTTTACTGGCTTATTAATTTTGGTATTTCTACACTTTTATTTAAGTATGGTTTCAGAAGGAACAGAAAGTAAATGTGTCCTAGTCTGCCATCTTGAGCTGAAAATCCCTGTCAGTTTTAGCATCCAGCATTCCCATGGGGTGGGGCGGGGACCTTGGCATTAATAGGTGTAACACTCAAGATTTCAGCTTTTCTTGGGCAGTCACTAAGGACATAGTATGTGGTAATTTCTAATGGGAAAATAATAACTATTTCATGGAATTTATTTGAGGATTACATTAGATAATGAACATACAAATGCTTTCTAAAGTTTCAAAGTCCATAAAAATGTTTCTTGTTATTGATTTGGTGCTACTTCAGTTTTACTTGACAGTGATTCATGACCTTGCTTATGTGAGAAGATGCCTTCTGAAACAATTATGATCATTTAAAATATTTGTTTATTTTAAATGTTTACTTGTGTAAGGAGCTGTGCAGAATGAACTGGGCATCCCCTGCCCCCTAGTGGCTAAAAAGCTGCACACAAAACACTTTTAACATTTCCAGAGTGACTTGGAAAGGGCTGAGAGCTGGGAGACGCCGCTCTAAGGGACTTGCGTTTGTGTACTGCAGTCTGTAATTGCCTGTGCCGAAAGTTTTAGCCCCTCTTTTTTTTCTGGCATGTTATCTAAAGCTGGCTAATTAGCATTCTTAAGAGTAAATCATTTGTTACTTTGAATTAGGTGTGTTTTGTTCAAGGACAAGTTAACATATGTCAAGTCATGCTGAATGTAGATTCTCATTTTCATACAAAATAATGAATATCTAAAACACTTGGAATTTGTGTTTTAAAGCGTGTCCTGTGAATTGTTGAAAATCAGTAACTTTGTTTCGAGGTTTATTTAAGGGTAAAATTATTTTTTTCATTTTATCTCTCGATCTCAAGATTTATGTAAAATCCCATATGCTGAGTCTGTTCTTTCCAGAAAGTGAACTGAAACATTTATCTAGAAAGCATCTCAGTTCTGACCTCCTGGTCTTTTGTTTTGAAGCAGGAAGACAGCTGAAATTTTTGTAGTTTTACACAGCCATGATGTTGTTCTTACTATACAGATATTGAGAAAGTTTCTATTAGCTGATCCTTAGAAATTTTATAAACACATGTGAAAAATTTTTACAGAGAGAAATGGAAAGTTCAGTTAATATTTTCATTGCCCAAAATAAATTATGAATTGTAGATGCATTTTTAAAATTTCAATTGAAAGTTATTTGGAGGAAAACACAAAACATAACAAAGATAGAAAGAACAAAAATAACAGAAGAAGGTGTTACCTGGAAAAAAAAGGAAAGCAAATTGTTCCTCATGTGTCCTGAATTATAAGCATTATTGTATTAGAGCAACAGTTATCTCAGGTAGAGAAAAAAAAAGGTTAGGCTTGTACACGTGTTTCGTTTCCGGTTGTATATTTGTTTTATAGTTTAATTATGTTTTGGGAAAGTGTGACTAAGGCCTGTTTTAACACAAGTCAATAAATTAGACTGCATGCTTTTGTTATAATAGACATGTTAACATATGCGGTTCTTCATAAAATAAGTTTTTTTTCATATATTTTGAATCATTTTTTTCCTATTTTTCAGCCTCTAAATGTGACCTGTGCTTATAACTGACCTTACCTGTAAGTACAATGCTGTTGTCCTTCCTAGTTTTTTACTACTTTATTTTTAATTTTTACCCTCTTTTAAGAATCTGTTCCAAGTGGAGAACATCAGAGTGTGACAGGAGGTGAGGAAGAGGCAGTGGATGAATGCCAAGAGTTAAATGCAAGAGAAGAGCGGGATATTGAGATAATGATGGAAGGCTGTGAATATGCAATTTCTAGCGCCGAGGCCTTTGCAGAAAGGTTGTCCAGAGAGCTGCAGGTGTTAGATGGGGTCAGCCTTTCTTGTAACGTGTGGCTAGTGATGTGTGGTAAGCTGAGGAGACTGGTGATGTTCATATTCTGCTGCCGCTGCCTTTGAGCCTAGACGGTGGGATCGTTGCTGTCTTTCCCTAGAAGCGCATCACCAGCTGCCTCCCTCTGTCTTTCACTGTTCTTGGTCCAGAGACAGAACCATTCCTATTAGGCCAGTGAAGGCAGTTGGCTGAGGTTCTGGATTTGGGGAGGTTCTTGATATGAAGTGATGGAAGTAGAAAGTAGCCAACCTGAAACCACCCTGGGGGTTGATTCCCCCAGCCTCTGGAACACTTCAGAATAGTTCAAGGCAAGAGAATAACATTTTTGTGGTTTGGGGGGAAAAAAATAGGTACAAGTTAGAAGGAGAGAGAGTGAGCTGAAAGAAGCGAATCCTTTACCCAAAGAGAGCAAAATAGTGTAGTGAAAACAGGAGAGCCAGGGCAAAAGGATGTTTGACGACTCCTCTGAACTGCTGTGGAATAGATGCTGTTTATTTGTATGCACATATCTGAGCTTGTACCTACATGTACATCTTTAGGAAGTAAAAAGCTACAAGTAGCACCTGTCTTATGAGAAAAATCTAAAATGAGAGTGTTTTGTGAGGGGGGTGTCATTTTGTTAGGCAAAGTATGAATTTAAGAAAAACTCTGAGAATAAGGAATGTTTTTAAGACTTAAAAGAGTGTTGGCATTTTATACATGAAAGGTACAGAAGTTGTAAGGTTGAACTGAGGTCCAGAGATTACACCAATAGCCCAAGCTTACAAATTTGTAGAACTCTCTGGAAGTAAAGCCTAGAAGAGACTTCAAGATGTTGAAGTGAAAATTGTCCTGGATCAGTTCAAGTCACAGCTCTGCTGCTTAAGATTCAGTGGGTCAGAGCTCTGCTGCTTTACAGTTGGGCTGCACCTCCATGGGAGTTATTATGAATAGTATATAAAATAACATGTGAAATTTTAGCATCACCCATACAATGATATTATTTTAACTCTTTATCCAAATTTTTTCCTCATATCATGTTATCTGCCTTCTTAATGTGGCTTTGTGGTTTGTATTTTCTAGTTAATGTTGCCTCTGTGTTTCAAGTCATCATATTACTTTGCAGTTTAATTTTGGGTTTGAAAGCTTCCATATTTCAGGGAATTGAGAATCAATAGAGTCTTTAGAAAATATTAATAAGGGGTCGGTGGTTTGTTGCTACTTTGTCTGGGAAAAAAAAGTAGTTGCAAATGAAAGAGAAAAGAAAGAATATTGTAGAAGGAGCTATCTTATGGCAATAGACTCTTCCACATCCTATTAGTACAAATCATGCTACAGTTATAAATTAGTTCCATGTATCTGTTAAAGACTGGCATGCTACTGCTACCCTCTTAACTAAGGTATTAGCATAGGTGATTATTATGCTTTTGTTTAGGATTTTACATAAATGTTGCAGATTATAGAAAATGTCTATAGTTGATAGAGCTGGAAGCAGCGTCAGAGGTGGTATAACCTAACGGCACTAATGAGAGTCCACCATTGCTGATGATACATCATGGCGCATGCCCTAAATATGCGGTATTGAGATCTGGTCCCTAACCTCCACATAAGGGGACGTGTGCTTCCCTGAAATACTGTGTGAAAAAGTGGAGTGTAAACACAAAGCAGCCAATTAAAGTAGACGTGTAGATGTGTGTGTCAGCCTTTGTTGCCGCTGCTGCTGAGTCACGCTGCTGTCAAAGATTTATGGATATTTCATTTGAAGAATATGAAGTATTACTTCTCTTTTTAACTGTGTAGGCCAACATCCAGTCTATCATGGCCTCTGAAAAGCAAGTCAACATCCTAATGAAGTTACTGGATGAGCCTCTCAAGGAGGTGGATCAGATTGAATTGAAACTGAGCAGTTATGAGGAAATGCTCCAAAGTGTAAAAGAACAGATGGATCAGATCTCCGAAAGCAACCACCTCATTCATCTCAGTAACACTAATAACGTAAAACTCCTGTCTGAGATAGAGTTTCTTGTGGTAAGCATGGTTATAAACTACTAGCAACAATTAAAAAAAAAAAACAAAACTAATGATCTCTAAAGCCCATTTGCAAGTATTTTCTAGTTTCCTTAGGAGAGCAAGATTTAAAAATACTGAAGTTTCAAACACCCAGTAATAGGATTGCGTAGCATCTTACCTGTAAACTTCCTAAGAGTACACAGACAAATGGTGTGTTTGTTTACTTTCCAGAGCCACATGGACCTGGCCAAAGGTCATATAAAGGCACTTCAGGAAGGAGATCTTTCTTCTTCCAGGGGCATTGAGGCCTGCACCAATGCTGCAGATGCCCTGCTGCAGTGCGTGAATGTAGCTCTTCGACCAGGTATGACCATAAAATCTGCCCAAGAACCTGGGACTAAGCTTCTGACTTAGTGTAAAGCTTTTGACAAAAAGTCCATGAGGCAGGTGGTTTAGGGTTAGATTATTAGCTATTGAAACAAGTTTCACTTACTCTCAAACATAATTTATATTGGCACGAAGAACTTGTTCATTTCAGTACCTTCTGATTGACCATCAGTGACTCTACGTTAACACCAGCATTTTTCTTCAGCGCTGTTCACAGGACCTAGCACAAAGTAGATGCCGTAAGGCTTTGCTAGACCAGCGGTTCCTAAACTTGAGCTTGCATCGGGATCACGGCTAGGGGCCAGCGCAGAAGCAGTAGGTCCGCTCTGAGGCCTTAGAATCCATGTTTCTGACCGTTCCCAGGTGAGGCTGAGGCAAGACCGCAGCGTGAGGATCGCTGAGTTACACTGTTTTTCCCCCTTACCTTTCTTTTATAAACACACGCATAAACCAGCAAAAGGTTGAGTTCTTCAGAACTGAAATACGGCTTCTGTTATAAATGCACTCCTTAGACATCCGGGAGCTCTTTAACCCGTTGAATAAGCTGTCACGATTTCAGGCCATGACGTGCTTCTGGCAGTTCAGCAGCAGCAGCAGCAGCGTTTCAGTGATTTGCGAGAGAATTTTGCCCGGAGACTGGCCAGTCACCTCAACAATGTTTTTGTTCGACAGGTAATTTTATCTTATTATAGTACTGGCATGTTCCTGTAGCTTGAAATGAAATGGTCACAGAAAAAAAATTTTAATGTATTTAATTGGGAGCACAATATGTTCCTTTCTATATTTATTTGATTTTAATATTTTTAGATATGTATGTATTTGCTCATAGATGTTTTGGGGGCCTCAGTGGTCTCCTATGAAGACAGTTCCTTTTAGCCAAAATTCCCTAAGTTTTAAATAATTGTGCTTGCATGTTACATATACCCCATTTAGACAATCTTGTTTCTAAAAATAAGTCCAAACTTGTTACGTTTTTAATGTTTGGCCTGTTTTATTTTTCAGTATTTTCAAGTGAGAACAGGGACTTGATTCCATGTTTTCAGTATTTCATTGGCTCCATATACTTATAAATATGAGAAAAATGACTAACTCAATTGTAAATTCTAGTTGATTTACTCTTATAGAAAACCTTTATCTCTATTTCTATGTGGAAAGGGTGTTATAATTAAGGTTGTGGCAATGATATAAATGTTACTGTTAAGTATACCTTAGAGGGATTTGACTAGAAGGTGCTTTTTTTTTAATAAATAATAAATTAGACTTAATATTTCTTGAATAAATTAGGTGTCATAAATTAGATTTTGTGTATTTATGATCTCTTTAATAGGGATTTGGGGCCAAAAAAAAGTTGAGTGAAATTTTGTTCATCAAGAAATGCTGACTGATATTCCAGGTTCTTATTTTGTTTTCACTTTGTAGTATTCTGAAACAATTGTATTTACTCTATTTTATTTCTGATTAGTTTACTCAGGCCCTCCTTCAACTCTATAACAGGTCCTACTTTCTTTCCGTGCCTGTGAGTACATCAACTTTGGCTCCAGCTTCTCCGATTCTTTTTTTTCCCCTGTAAGGTTTACTAAGCTTAATAGCAGCAGAATCTTTATAGTTATAATTTACTGATTTGAGCTACCTGTTAACCATATTTGTGGCAGTTTTTTTAATGTCCCATAACAGAAAGTTTATTTAGATCCAAAGGCATTTAATCTCATTCTGCTTGCCTTTCTTTCTGTCATTTTCATTCACTCACTCACTCCTTTATTTGGAAGTCATTTGCCAAGTGATTAAAGATGCATTCCAGACGTTTCATTGGAATAGATGAGAGGCTGATTCTTTGCTCTAGTTGCTCACGATCTAGAGAAGGGCGACAAACAGACTGAGGGAAGGTGTATGTTATGGTGGTACCATGGGAGTAAAGGAAGACCAGCTAACTAACCGCGCAAGGGGGAACCAGGGGAAGACTCTCTTAACATTCCACTTGACTTGAAAAGCTTCAGGAAAAAAGTAAACCTAGGAATCACATAGGAAATACTAATGCACATTTTTCTTACACTATTATTTCAATAATATCTATTTTTACACAATTCCCTAGTTTTTTTAAATTATCCTGTTGACAGGCTATAGTCCACATTTGTAAATGGTATGGAAAATACCAGTCATTAAATGATAATCCTTTCTCCACCCTTAATTGTTTGTTATAACATGCTATTATTTGTGATTTTTGCTTCCTTGCCTTATAAACTAATGGCTTTGTTTAAAATGAATGCATCCCAGTTCTGAAAATCTAATATGCATTGTTACATGTGAGTAATGCATGTTAAAAACCAGAATGTTGCAACAACCTGGAATGTGCTGAAGAAGATGAAAGACAGTGTCCCAAGTGCAGAAAAGAGATTTTCTGTGTGTTAAATTGAATACTTCGTGTCACCTAGCAAAGAGTTGGGAAACAAGGGGATTTCTGTTCCTGGTTGTGGGACACACGGGGAAGATTCGATTACCGCACTGGGTTACATGTCTTTGTTCACCATCAAATTTTGATTGTGTGTCTGATTTGTGTGTTACATTGTGTGACAGGACTCACTGTCCTCCATATGTAAGAGTAAGAAATGGCTGCTACCCTCAAGATGCTTGTGAGGATGTGGTAAAGGTAATGTACTTAAAACTCTACAGCAGTGTATAGGGGCTACCTTAGGGACACCACAATGAAGTGAATGTGTCAGTAAAGCAAGTCACACAAATTTTTTGGTTTCCCAGTGCGTAAAAAAGCTATGTTTACACAGTATTGTAGCCTATTGTGTGCAATAGCATTATGTCTAACAGAAGAATGTACACATTTATTTTAAAAATACTTCATTGCTAAAAATTGCTAAGCACCCTCTGAGCCTACCATCTGAGTCATCATCTTTTTGCTGGTGGAGGGTCTTTCCTCAATGTTGAAGGTGCTGGAGGACCAAGGCAGTGATTGCTGAAGATTGGGGTAGCTATGTCAATTTTTAAAAATAAGACAAGAGTGAAGTTTGCTGTAATGATCAACTTTTCCTTTCTCAGACAATTTCTCTGTGGCATGCAATGCTGTTTGATAGCATTTTACCCACAGTAGAACTTCTTCCAAAATTGGAGTCAGTCTTCTCAAATCCTGCCACTTGTTTTATCAACTTAGTTTATGTATTAATTATAGTCTAAATCCTTTGTTGTCATTTCAGTAGCCTTCACAGCATCTTCATCAGGAGTAGATTCTCTTTCAAGAGACCAGTTTCTTTGTTCATCCGTAAGAAGCAACTTCTCATCCATTAAATATCTGTTAAATGAGATTATAACAGTTCAGTCACATCTTTAGACTCCACTTCTAATTCTAGTTCTGCTTTCTACCACATCTATAGTTACTTCCTGTACTGAAGTCATACCCCTCAAAGTCATTCATGAGGGTTGGAATCCGCTTCTTCCAAAACTCCTGTTAATGTTGATATTTTGACCTCTTCTCATGAATCATGGTGTTCTTAAAGGCATCTAGAATGGCCAGTCCTTTTCAAAAGGTTTTCAGTCATCATTACTAATTTATTTATCTCTAATAAGAAACTTTAAACAATGTCTTAATTTTTAAAGTATATAAAGAGTAAAATTCTTAGCACGATTGAATTCTAGATATGATAGTTATCTATATTATTGATTGAATTAAGCAATTTAAGTATTTTTTCTCCTTCCTATATATTTTGAAACCAGTTTCTCTTAAAATCTTTCTGTTAACACTAACAATATTTAATATATCCTAATAGTCTGAAGGTAATAATGTTTTTATATCAGTGAATTTTCACATGATGATGATCTGGAAATGCTACTTACAGTAGAAAGTTTTGAATAGTAATATATGTAGAAGAGCTTTGTAAACCGTAAAATTCTCTATAAATGTTGGTTCTTCCATTTTGCAGGAGAGATGAAGGTTTTTAATTGAAGAGTTTTCCTGACATTAAATTAAATAGTACAACTTAACATGCAGTGACCTGAGTAAACAGCTATAGAAGAACATAAACCATGATTTTGAGTCTTGAATTATTGAAAAAATTAATGAGGAAGGATAATGGAAATATATCTAATGTTATTGTTAATAAGGGTAAAATATTTGGAAAACATTTATCAGCAATAACAAGTTTGTCAAATACTCCTTCCTTTTAGTTAGTGTAACTTAATTAAGGCACAATTTGGAGACATTAGCAGACTTAAAACTAATCTCTCTCTGTGTACAGTATCTAATATCTGTGAGTCAGTGGAATCTCAGTCATCCTTCTGATGTGGTAAACATTTCTGAAATGTAATGTTTGTAATGACCTTCAGCAGTTTTTGAGTCTGGTTAGAATGGTTTTGTTTGGCATGTTTTTAAAAGAAAACAGAAGTGAGACTCACATGGCTGAGGTTCAGATTCTAGCCTTCCGCCTGTGTGGCCTGTGTGGATCACTTAGCCCTTTGAATTTCAGTTTGTTCCGTTGGGTCAGCTGATCTACTGGATCCATATACTCTAGAACAAAAGTCAGGATGCATCGTCTGCCTCAGGCTGATTGAAAACGTGCTCATTTATATAAGTCATGTCAAGGATTAAAAACAAAATTATATAGTTGCTTCTGTAGAAAATTAATGGAAAAATTAAAATTACATTATTATTAGGGGTTATCCTGGAAAGGGCTTCCCAGGTGGCTCAGTGGTAAAGAATCCGCCTGCAGTGCAGAAGACATAGGTTCAGTCCCTGGGTGGGGAAGATCCCCTGGAGGAGGAAATGGCAACCTACACCAGTACGCTTGCTGGGAACTCCCATGGACAGAGGAGCCCGGCAGGCTACAGACAATCTATTGGGTTGGCCAAGAATAGGATATGATCCAGCAACTGAGCACTGAGCGCTGCCCTGGAAAGCCCAGGAAGCAGTCATCTGCAGTCCTTCCTAGTTCTGACATTCTGTGTCCTGTGCATTTTCACCTGCTGTTTAAATATCGTAGACTCTAATGGAGATATCATAGATGGAGACAATTTGTTTTGAATGACTTCCCCTGTTCGGTGTGTGTTTCTTAGTAACAGTTTATATCATGATATTTATTTGCTTAGTCAATTGTAAAATGTTATGGGAGAGGTAAAGTTGATTAAACTATTCATTCTCAACTACTCTAAAAGATAAAATGAGTCGACTTATCAGAGAGTCATTCTTGTGTGTTTATGACTATTTTATGGTGGTGGTGTTCAGTTTGTATACACAGGATGATTAAAAAAAGACAAGTAAGTACTCAGTTCTTATATTTCTATGTTCTGTTGTTTTTGCTTGGCCATGCTTGATCATTATTAAGGATATTTAGTTACAACAGTGTTTCTTTATACTGTCAGTGATAGTTATGTCCTTATTTATTCACTCTAGGGTCGTGATCAGAGTTCAACTCTTGCTCAGCGCTCTATTGAACTGACTTTACCTAATCATCATGCATTTCATAGAGACTTACTCCGATATGCCAAGCTGATGGAGTGGCTAGAGAGTACGGATTATCGAAAATATGAGGGACTAACAAAGGTATGGATTTGACGTCAGTTACTCACTGAGTATAGAGCATTATCTTTTAGAATCGAGAGGTCGTGTGTTCAGTTACGCAAGTGACATTTGAAGCACTGTTGTATGTTCTTAAAAAAGCAGCAAGTAGTTGAATTTCTTAGTGCTCATTAGCTATGGAGAACATTTTTTTTCTTTTTCATTTATTTTTATTCGTTGGAGGCTAATTACTTTACAATATTGTAGTGGTTTTTGCCGTACACTGACATGAATCAGCCATGGATTTACATGTGTTCCCCATCCTGATCCCCCCTCCCGCCTCCCTCTCCATCCCATCCCTCTGGGTCTTCCCAGTGCACCAGCCCTGAGCACCCGTCTCATGCATCCAGCCTGGGCTGGTGATCTCTTTCACCCTTGATAGTATACTTGTTTCAATGCTGTTCTCTCTGAACATCCCACCCTCGCCTTCTCCCACAGAGTCTACAATTCTGGAGAACATTTATTTTATGTACTTAGATGGAGAATAGCTAAATTTTGAACTTCAATATAGTATTAGGCCATACTGTAGCTTGAAGCATCATTTAGTTTAGTTAGTTAAATAATTATTTCCTGAGTTGCTTTATGTGCAATATAAAAACTAGAGAGTATGAAGTTATATTTTCAATGAGGCATTTGCTTTATAAGAACCTGTAATCTGTTCTTTTAAGCACATGCAGTGTGCCTCTTTATTAAGCAGACATTCCATTGTTCCAGGCACAGAGGAACATGGGTATTTCTGTTCCTGATTGTGGGACACACTAGCTGGAAAAATTGGATTATCATATTATGGTACATTTCTTTGTCACTCACCAGATTTTCACTGTGTGCCTCTTTTGTACTCACTAATCCATATGTAAGAATAAGAAGTGGCTCCCACACATGCTCCTACTTCCAGAGAGCGTCAGGTCTGCCCGGGAAGAGCAACTATCCTTAGCAGCCGGCCAGAGTTAAGTGCTGAACTGGATATGAGTTTAAATGTATAGCATGTTAGAGAAAGGAAATTCATGACCTGTAGCCACAGGAGAAAACTTCATAGAAAACATTGGACTTGACTCTTTTCCCGGGACTTTAAGAAGACCAGCCTGACTGAAGCTGAAATTCCATATTCTAGAAGAGTGAGAAGTTAGGTTGAAAAATCTGAGTCGTGAGTCCTAGCAGCATTCTTCAGACACAGGAAGAGACTTGATAGGGGAAACTAAGAACCTAATACAATAATGAACTGAAATGAAATCTTGGACGAAGAGGATGATAGTAGGAATAGAGATTATAAGTCACAAGAGAGAATCCCAAAACAAGGGACAGGATGGTGCCAGACTTGTGAGACGCAGAGATTAAAACAGTGATAAATACCACTTGGGCTTCCCAGGTGGCGCAATGATAAAAAAAAAATCCACCTGTCAATGTAGAAAATGCAGGCTTGATCCCTGGGTTGGAAAGATCCCCTGGAGAAGGAAATGGCAACCGACTGCAGTACCATTGCCTGGAGAATCCCGTGGAGAGAGGAGCCTGGTGGCCACAGTCCGTGGGGTCGCAGAGTGGGACACGACTGAGTGGCTGAGCACACACACACACGGATGGCCACAGCTGGACAAGAAAGAGCCATTCACACGTTCCCTTAGCAAACGCGCTGAGCATCTGCTGTGTGCTGACACTGTTGTATGCACGAAAGAGAACGGCGCTGAAGGAGACAGGCGAACACTTGCCTGTTCAGAGTACATATTCCAGTGGAGAAGGACCAACATAAAAGTCAACTTCATAGTCTGCTGGAAGGTACTGCTGAGAGCTCTAGAGAAAATAAAGCAGGGAATGCTAGGACATCAGAAAGGTTGCGGTTTCAAAAAGGGTGGTCCGAGAAGGCAACATTTGAGCACAAATTTTAAAGATAAGCAGGGGTGCGCAGTGGGAATTTCCGAGGAAAGCTTTCCCAGCACAGCACAAGTGCCCCAAGGCAAGAGCAACCTGGAGCACTGGAGGAGCAACCAGGCCGTGGTGGTGGGAGCACGGCGAGTCAGGTTCAGGATGGGAGGGCGGGCGTGAGAGGTGCGGTGGGGGGCGGGGGGCGGGGCAGGGCAGATCTGGAAGGGACTGGGCACCGGTGTTGGAATTTGGTTTTTACTTGCAGAGAGATGAGGGAGGGGTGTTGATGGGCTTTGAGTAGCAGAATGACATGCTCTCATTTAGTAAACGGCCATTGTAGCAGGAACCCTTGGGCTCAGGACTCTACTGTTGTGTTGTATTCTGGTTAGTTTTGAGTCAGCAGAATTCTGATTTGGAGATAGTTTACAGAAGAATATTTGCATGACTGGAATCTTTGCCTTCTGAAGTTTTAAGAGGATTAATACTGTATTTTGAATGATTAAATATCGTTACATCTTAAGAGTTTTGTGCCAACAAGTGCTTTGTCCCCTAGTGAATATTCAAATGAGTAAAATAATCAATAAGCTTTTTGCCTGATTGTGTTCTCAGTGAGTATTATTGCCGTATCTTTATATATATGTAGCTTCATGAATGTAATTTAAAGTGAAGAAGCAGGGGAGGGAGGTGGGAGGGGGGATCGGGATGGGGAATACATGTAACTATATGGCTGATTCATGTCAATGTATGACAAAACCCACTGAAATGTTGTAAAGTGATTGGCCTCCAACTAATAAAATAATATTAAAAAAAAAAAAAAAAAAAAAATAGAATACAAAAAAAAAAAAAAAAATAAATAAATAAATAAATGTTTCAAAGAAAAAAAAAAAAAAAAAAAAAAAAAAAAAAAAAAAAATAAAGTGAAGAAGCAAGCCAGTAGCCAGTCTAGTGCTGAAGTATGGAATCATTCTCTGCTCATGGTATATTTTCAATTGACAGTATTGATGTGCTTTTTTAAATGAAATTATCTTATTTCCAAAGAATCTTGCTTTGTCTTGTGTTTGAACTTGTGACAGACCATGCAGTTTTATGCCTGATAATCTAATTTGGTTGCTCAAGTGTTTTCAAAAATAGGAATCTTATTAATATGACCAAGAAAGGAATGAAAGGAAATGGAAGGAAAGGAATGAAAAAAGGAACCTGACAAATCAGTGTTTCTTTGGTAAGAAATAATAATTAAATCCAGATGCTATTTGTACTTGATCCTTTCCATGTAGTGTGTGCTAGTGGTAAAGAACCCGCCTGCCAATGCAGGAGACATAGGAGATTCAGCTTCAGTGTCTGGCTCAGGAAGGTCCCCTGGAGAAGGAAATGGCAACCTACTCCAGTATTCTTGCCTGGAGAATTCCATGGACAGAGGAGCCTGGTGAGCTCTAGTCCATAGGGCTGCAAAGAGTTGAACCTGATTGAAGTGACGTAGCACTCACCTTTGTACTTGGTTATTTGTACCCAGCTCACACTTTTTGGCAGGACCAGGAAAAGCTTGTCTTCATTTCTTTAGGGAAAAGAATAACTAGGCCCTGCCCCAACTCTACTTACGGCTGAATCTAAG
Source organism: Muntiacus reevesi (assembly GCF_963930625.1). Lineage (NCBI taxonomy): Eukaryota > Metazoa > Chordata > Mammalia > Artiodactyla > Cervidae > Muntiacus > Muntiacus reevesi. The sequence continues at coordinate 543,877 of NC_089252.1, read as the reverse complement.
CAAACCCCTGATTTGGGGTGTATGTAATTTAGAGCCTAAGGAAAATAGAGGTGCGTTGGGCATGTAATAAGCTCGGCTGCCCAGAATCCCTTCTGCCTAGCTGGGGCAGTAGAGCATGTAGAGCAGTTGAGCAGGGAGATGGTTTATCCTTGTTTAGGTAGGAACAATCTTTCCTCTCCCAATAGCCCCTTGAGGCCGACACATTGTCTCAGCCTCAGTCCTATATTTGTAAATATAGAAAATAAAACATGGTGTTATCTGTAAGACTCTAAAGTGAGCACAAGAAAAAGTTGGAAATACTGCCTGAGATAACAGTATTTAAGCTCAAGATAGTTGGATTTTAAGTTAGGTGCTGTATACAGGATGCTAAGAGAAATAAATACTCCCAGTGAGAAGCTTCTCTCTGAATTCAGTAAGTGAATGAGCTGGGAGTCACGCCTGTCTGTGGGCTTCCCCACCTGTGGGTTCTGTTGAGAACCTGGGGGAAGGTGTTCAGTCATTTCAATTGTATTGAAAAAGAAGGTGATTTTCAGTAGTCTGCTCAAATCACTGTTTTAAAAATAGCGACTGTTTAAATTGCTTGGGTAGTAGTGTGCACTTAGTTTGGGTATTGGAATGCAGTCTGTTATATTGAGTGAGTTGAGTAGAAATCTAATGAAGATTTTATGAATTATAAGTTGGTCAGCCATTTACATTGATTTCCAGTGATCAGTGTTTTTGTGATAATTTAAAATTCAACGAATGAGATGCTGAAAAGTGAAATAGCTGAATGAAATAGGAATAATTTTAGTGTCTTTTTAGCTTTAGATTTGCTTTTAAAGTTACACACAAAGATCACAGGAAAAAATTTCCTATTTAACTTTCCTTACGGAGAATCTGTGGGAAATGTATGTGGCATGCAAATTGGAAAAAAGAAGGCTCTATATTATGTTTCATCCAAAAATTTTTTATAAGGACATATCTATCAATAAAATATCTAAATATATATAAATATATCTAATATATTTTTATATACTTATAAAATAACTTAAAAAAATCAATAATGAACTATGAGTCAGTATACAAATAATTTAAGTGATATCCCTTTGAAAGTTACATCTGATGTTTAAAGCAAAGTAAACTGTTCTAAAACTGGATGTGTTTGAAATTGAAGTGTAGATTTCATGATAAATTTAAAAGAATAACTAGGCATAGGAGTTTTTCTGCTGTGGATTTATTTAAATTTAGTGAAACTCTACATAAGGCATTTAACATAGGATTTGGAAAAATACATGGCCTCCCGCTGTTGACTCTTTCATCAGGGTATAAAATATTTTTGTATGATAATAAGCATAGATGATGAGGGAATGAGTTTGCATGTTAAATAATAGATGTTTTCATTTGAACTAGAATAAATTTTGTTTTTTAAAAAGAAATCATTTGATTATGAAAACTGTAAGATGTGGTAATTAAATTCTTATGAGAGTAACCTATTTGGGGCTAATTTACTACCCCATGCTGGCAAGGTATGGTAAAACTCAGTGTCCTGCTTCAGTGTCATTGATCCTGTCTGTTGGTATAATAATTTTTGAAACAGCATGGCATTATGGAAGAAGAGTTAAAAGATTCCCTTATTCTTTAGCACTGTAATTTTACCCTTAGGAAATTATTCCAAGAAAGCAGTTCATTAGAGATGAAAAGCTTGTTGTAACATTGTCTATCACAGCAAAACATCAAAACCAATTATGTAGTCTGTGTTAGGAGGTTGGTTTACTAAACTGAACATCAGCAGAGCATAATACTGTGCAGTCATTAGCATATGACCTGGAAAAGCGTGATTGTGCTGCCCCAAACACCCAGTATCGTATGAATGCAGCTATGTTTAAAATACATGAAAGGTAATGTGTAAATTACCATCGGATCATTGAAAAAGCAAGAGAGTTCCAGAAAAACATCTACTGCTGCTTTACTGACTACGCCAAAGCCTTTGACTGTGTGGATTACCAAACTGTGAAAAATTCTTCAAAAGATAGGAGTAGCAGACCACGTTATTTGCCTCTCAAGAAATCCGTATGCAGGTCAGATAGCAACGGTTAGAACTGAACATGGAACAACAGACTGGTTCCAAATCAGGAAAGGAGTATATCAAGGTTGTATACTGTCACCCTGCTTATTTAACTTATATGCAGAGTACATCGTTTGAAATGCTGGGCTTCGTGAAGCACAAACTGGAATCAGGATTGCCAGGAGAAATATCAAAATCCTCAGATAAGCAAATGACACCAGCCTTATGGCAGAAAGTGAAGAACTAAAGAGCCTCTTGATGAAAGTGAAAGAGGAGAGTGAAAAAGTTGGCTTAAAACTCAACATTCAGAAAACTAAGATCATGGCATCTGGTCCCATCACTTCATGGCAAATAAATGGGGAGACAATGGAAGCAGTGAGAGACTTTATTTTGGGGGGCTCCAAAATCACTGCAGGTGGTGATTACAGCCATGAAATTAAAAGAGGCTTGCTCCTTGGGAGAAAAGCTATGACCAACCTAGACAGCATATTAAAAAACTGAGACATTACTTTGCCAACAAAGGTCCATTTAGTCAAGGCTATGACTTTTCCAGTAGTTATGTATGGGTGTGAGAGTTGGACTGTAAAGAAAGCTGAGCACCGAAGAATTGATGCTTTTGAACTGTGGTGTTGGAGAGGATTCTTGAGAGTCCCTCGTACAGCAAGGAGATACAACCAGTCAATCCTAAAGGAAATCAGTCCTGAATATTCATTGAAACAACTGATATTGAAGCTGAAACTCCAATACTTTGGCCACCTGATGCGTAGAAGTGACTCATTTGAAAAGACCCTGATGCTGGGAAAGATTGAAGACTGGAGGAGAAGGGGACAACAGAAGATGAGACGGCTGGATGGCATCACCGACTCAATGGACATGAGTTTGAGCAGGCTTCGGGAGTTGGTGATGGACAGGGAGGCCTGGCATGCTGCAGTCCATGGGGTTGCAAAGAGTCGTACTTGACTGAGCAACTGAACTGAACTGAAAGTATAAAAGTGAAAATGTGAGTGTGATTATTCAACTTCATATTTTTACAAACTGTTAATATTATGATGCCAGTTCAGTTTTTTTAAAAGATGGAAAATAGCCTTCTTGTGTCCTATGAAATGCATCAAATATTTTCAGACCACAAAATTGAAAACAAGCACAAAGGATATGGGGGGATTGAGAAATGGAAATTGTTATACTTGTTTTATTAATGAGTATGTGTTGTTTTCACTTTTAAGAATTGCATGGATTGTTTGTCATGACTCTGTGAGAGAGAAATTAAAGATGTCTTTGAAGTTGCAAAGATCAAGATGACTGGCACAACTAAAGAAAGCAAGAAGCTTGGTAAGCTTAGGCACCTCAGTCCCCTTGTTTTCTCTTCTACTAAAAATTATTTATCTGTGACACATAATTTTAAGACTTTTTAGGCAAGGTGGAAGGAGATACAATAGAATTAGTAAAAGAATAAATCTAATGCATTGGTTTGATTTATAGGTTTTTCATGGAACAAGTATGTCTCTAAAGCCTTATTTTTACTAATTAAAATTCTGCAGTATGTGAACTTGACAGCAATTGTATATACATGCCGTGTCTAATAAAAGTACAGCGCAGACGCGGAACCCGTGAATACGGAGGACCAACCATGGGACTTGAGCATCCATGGATTTTGGTGTCCACCACTGGTGCTGGAACCAACCCTGCACAGATACCAGGGACAGCTGTGTATAGTCACAGCAGCAGCAGTTGGCCAGAGAATGAAGTGCAGTCTGGAGAGAAAGTACTAGATTAAGAGACAGATGTTGGAAGTTCAGTTTCTGATTTCCTAAAAGACCTTTTGTACCAGTTGGAGGCAAGTCTGTGATCTCTTAAGTCATTGCACTCCACAGGGAAGTGAAGTGATGCCTGGCTTCTTACTTGTCACTGGCTATTTTGAATCAAAAAGAAAGTTGCTAAGTGTTTTCTCCCCTGTGAAGGGGCTGTAAAAATGTCACCAAAATTTCTCCTGTAATTATACTTTATTTTTCCAAAGAGTTATTTTTGAAACAAGAGGGGTTTTTGTTGCTTCTAAATATGTTAAATAAACAAAAAACTTGATTTAAAAGGATAACCAGTGAAAGTATCAAGTTGCAAGGAAATGATTTGCCGAGGCCACGTTCTGCTCTTGCATGTACCCATCTCTGGGCTTTTTGGATGGAGTTCTGTGCCTGTCGGAGTCAGAACCTGGCCTTAAATGGCTACAGTGTGTCCTCTGTGTCTGCATAGCTCCCCTTTAGAACCATGAGTGTAGCATTTGCTTGTTGAAAGGAGCCTGTGCCCTGATTGAAATTGATAGCTCGTCTTTCCATTCTTTTCTTTAGGACAAAGAAGACTATCTTTAGTAGTGGGTAATTATTTTGTGATTCACTGGTTTGTGGTTTGTTTTTGTTTTTAATACAACACTAATATATTGGTGATACTAGTTCCGATTTTTTAAATGGTTTGAATCTGTGTATTGCACTTTGGTAAAGATACTGATAAAAATATTGGGACAATAGGCTTTTGGAAACAGAAATGCTAACTCATCCTAAAGGTTACCTGTTCTTAAACGGTGTGTTTATATCCTTGTTAATGTTTCACCATGGATATGTTAAATTGAAGAAGGAATTCATAGGGCCTGGACTCCATCTCAGGCCTGTCCGTGCTGATCGTGCTCGGCTGCCTCTCCAGTGGACTCTGAACTCTCTGCTTAGTGCCTGTGGGAACGACAATGGAAGGATAAGACCCCCTCCAGACAGGGGAATCTTGAAGATCACATCCAGGTTGCTCATTGCCTAAGAGGAAGCATACCGTAATCACCCCTGTCTCCGGACAGGTCATAAACTTTTCCTGTATCTATCAGGATGTAATCACAGGCTTATCGATTATTAACTGGTTGGAATGTAACTCCGGGCTTATTGACTATTGACTGTTTGAACACACAACACTTGAATGATGGGGTTATTGTAGTTGTATTTACCCTACCTTTGTTTATGTAAGTCTCAACGGAATTGAGGTGGTGGGTTTGGACACGTACACATGGGGTAGGTGGTGGGGTTTGGACACGTACACATGGGGTAGGTGGTGGATTTGGACACGTACACATGGGGTATAAAAGATTTTCACAAATGCTGGACGGGGTCCTTGGCTAAGAGGAGACTCTGCCTTGGGCCCGCCGGTGTAATAAACTGCACTCCACTATCTGCATTGTCCTTCTGAGTGAGTCTGTTTCCCGGAAAGCGTGGCTATAACAAAATCAGTTTTTCTTTTTAGTAAACAACATATTAATACAGTTACATGTTTAATGTTTTCATTTAGTATATTTGTCATCACTTGCTACTGCAGTAAAAGGGAAATCTTTCTAAAACTACCTCCTTGGGAGGTTATTAATGCCCCTGTCATAATATTAATTTATCAAGCTTAAGATTCTCATTGAGATAAATGACATAATTGGAATATAATTTAAATCAAATACAATACTATCTTAATGGTATCATTGCATTAACCTAAAACCTTAATTTTTTTTTCTTATTTTTTGAAGTTCTTAAATTATCTTGTTAAAAAATTTTTAATTAACCTAAGACAAGTTTAGAAGATACTTTTAAAACAGGGTTAAGATTACATCTCTCGTATGTATCCATTAAGTAGTAAGAAATAGGAGAGTAACCAAAAAATTATAGTTTCTATTACTTTGATGTTATCAGTTACAAGAAAGGAAAAACTAAATAATAAACAGAATTCAGAGGATAAAAACTATTTTGTTCATCTTTGAAAATGTAGCTTGTTGGTCAACATTTAAAAATAAATTTCAAGTTAAATACAAATGACTTCAGAAGTTCTAAATAGATAGAATGTAAACTTTTTAAAGATACCTTTTCAAGGATTCGAATTATGTTTAAATCAGTTCTTAATAGTAATTACAGTTAAAAGAGAAACCTAAAATTTGGGGAAGGTAAATTTTCAATGGCTCAAAATTAAGGAATTATGAATAAAATTTTAAATTTGTTTTGTTTTTTCCTTGCTCTGAAAATGCTGCATCCGAGATACTAATAAAAATAGAAAGTCAGCGGCGGGCGGTTAAAAAAAAAAAAAGAATAGAAAGTCAGATTGAATGTATTTTACAAAAGGAAATTGTGTATAGTCATAGAGATTCAGGGGAATTCTCTCTTTTTGAACCATTCTTTACTCAAGTCTTTAACATCTACTTAGTTTAGATAATTTAAAACAACGTTAAAATGCCAGTAAAGCACTTTTTCTTTGTGGTAAGGTTTTTATAAAACCTTTGCCTTTCTAAGGTCAGAAGGTTACCCTGATACTCTCAGAGGTGTGGGATTGTCCTCCCGAGATTGATACTTTGGTGTTTTGTTTTTCTTCTGTATTCCTCAGATGTACTGAATGAAAAGACAGGCAAAGGATATCTAGTAATAATTTTTTTAATTGCCCATTTTTTTTCTTTTTACTACTAAGATAAGACACACAAGTATTAGTTGAGTCCATTTACATAATAACTTCCTTATCTTTAGTAATCCAAAACTTAAAAAATGATATGCCAAGCACATTTTTTCCAGTGTTTGTCCACTGAAATTAAGAAATCTTGTTGACTCCAAAGGGAGTCTTGAACACAAGACTACATTCAGTCCTGAGTGGATGATTCATTCAGTAAATGTTTATTAATTACCTATTACATGATAATCGCTGCTCGATACTGAGAATGCAGCAATGAGCAAAGACCCTACCCTCTTGGTGCTTGTACTCTAGCAGAAATTGTTTAAGGATATTTAAAATTTACCAGAATATTGTTACTTCTTGCTGATAAATAATATAGACTTTTTTATGAGCCCAAATAGGGCACTAGTAGTATTTATTAACTACTTTAAAAAAGAAAACTATATGCAGAATCAGGCTTTGCTCTGAAACTGGTGAACTTAGTAGAGCGACACCTTAAGATCGCCAGCAGGTACTGTTCAGATTGACAAGCTAGTGGCTCCAGTGCATCCCCCGCTCCTGGTTGCTGTGTGTCCAGCCTTATCATTTCATATTCCTTTAAACTTCAGGCAGACAAGGCTAGGGAGATTGACATGTTTTTGGTGTGGCAAATTAGTAGTTTATACTCGAGCTTTTGCCTAGCAATAGCAACTATCACTATCCCTGTTTGGCAGGAGTTGACACCTTGTTTTCCGTTTCTTAAATATTTCTAGAGTTATATTCATTAATTTTCTGTTTTATTCTATAATTTCTTTCTTTGCCATTCAAGTTAGATTCTCATTTGGGTTTAGAATGTTTCACAAAACGATCTCTACAATTGATCGAACAAATACTAAAGAGAGGTTTTAGATAAAGGAAATGCCAAATGACCCTAAAAGAACTCCAATTCCCACATTAGACCTGTCTCTCAGCTTTACCCTTCTACCTACCCATCTCCCAATAATTAGTGTTTTGATACATGTGTTTTATTCTCAGTGTTCACAGAGCCAGCTAAGTTACTAAACAGTTTAGCTTATTATTTCTAAAATGGTTTTAAAACTCTACTCATAATTTTTTTTATCAGAGGGAGTATAAAATTATTTAGTACAGTGGAGATTCCTTCCAAGAGCTTTCAGTGAATACAGGATTGTTAATGCATTTAATGTATAAATGTGCAAGTTCATTCTATTAAATTTTCACTGTATTAAATTATTTACTTGAACTCTGTTTTCTTCAGAAATCAGAACTTGGAAGTGTAGTCTTTAAATTTAAGTACATCAGCTTAGGAGACTTAAAAGTGTGGGGGAGGTTTACAAATGTAGATATTTTTACCTGAATATTTGCATCAAATAGTACATTAAAAGACTAGTAAAGGTTTTTCTGTCATGTAATTTCTCAAGCAGTAGCTGACCAACTAAACATATGTTGCCTCTCTCGTTGCTTGGTGCTCCTGGTTCTTTGCATGTGTCTTTTCAACTAGAGCTTTAACTTCCTCTTGTGCGCGGTTTGTGCAGATTGCAGCTTGCTAACTTGTCTTTGTCTGTGACGCTTGCAGCCTAACCCGTGGCAGCCACACTGCCTGGAAAGGCAGTGCTGTCAGACGGGAAGCCGAGAGTGGGCGTGCTCGGCGTGTCAGCAGGTGCTCTCAGTGCGTGTGTGTGTCTAGGAGCCAGTCGTTCATCCTGGAGAAGCTGCGCCAGAAACACTGCTTGCTCTGGGTTGCCAGGGCTTGGCCAGAAAGACAACCAACAGAAAGGACGTGGGATGGCTGCATCCAAGAAATGTGTGGCATGGTTAAACATGTATGGTGGGTAGTCAGAAACTTATAAAAAGTCTTAACCGTTATACTTTTGTTTTCAGGCTGTGTTTAGAAACTATAAAATTTCTTGTACGTATGGTCAGATTTTGCATAATGAAACCAAAGTTTGTCTCTAACTAACTGTATATCATATTTGTTGTTGTTATTTTTTACTTTACATATACAAATATGATTTGTATATCATATTTTTTATCACTTATTTTATTATTTGTCCCTTCTGACCATCAGTGAATAATACAGGTTTAGCTGAGAAATAGTCAAGAAGAATAAAAATGTTTTACTGTTTAAATTTAATTCTGAATAGAAACATCACATTTTCTTGTAAAAATAGAATCCTTTAATAGTTTGGTGTATGTAGGATATTGTGCAGACATATTGTTCTCATTTTTCCTCATAGCTATGATAGATACCTATGTTTATACCTAAACTCAGATGTCCCATATTAATATAGTTAACTATGTATGTGTTATGTTAGTTGTATTTTAAATACAACAAATATTCAGGGTTTTGTTTTTGTTGTTAGTTTTTCTCTTTTCGTTTTGTTTAGTTTTTAAAAGAACTTTAATCAATTCACTTGCTGAAAAAACAGGAATGTCTGAGTTCAGGAATGTATTAAGTTGAGTCATGTGTAATTGACGTTTTTAGTAGGACAAGATTAATTGAGTGTTGGTAGTTTCATGTGGTTCAGCCTAATATGTTGATTCAATGTAGAGGCAAATAATATTGGAATATGGCAGTTTTTTTCTAGAAATACAATCATTATGTTAGCTAGTATTCTAGGGGGTCAGTGACTTTCATCCATAGTCATGTCTTCTGAGTGGAAAAGAACTCCTCATCTACTTTTGAAAAATCATCAGACAACTGTGATGAGACTGGGCAGGGCACAGTGTGATCTCTAAGATCCCTTTCAGTCTTATTCTGTGATTCTGTATGATTTCACCTGTCTTTACATAGGCTCAGAAGTAGAACACAAATCTTAATGAAAGAGGAAGACACTCTACATCCTCTTCATGTGGCAGAGTTGTGCCCTAACCCATATGAGCCCCAGAAGAGCAGGACAGCAGAAGGGAGCCCTGATGGATGCCATGAACCTTTCATTCGTGAAGGTCACAGCTTTTAAAGGTTTATCATTTCCCAGGTCTTCACGGGAGTTCCGGGAAATTAACCGGGTCTACTTCCAGTCTAAATAAGCTCAGTGTTCAGAGCTCCGGGAACCACCGGTCTCAGTCATCTTCCTTGCTGGACATGGGAAACATGTCGGCCTCTGATCTCGATGTCGCCGACAGAGCCAGGTTTGATAAGGTAAGATAAAATGACGCATGTTTCTTAAACATTACTGTCAGTTTTCTAGCACCAGTTTGTTACTGCTTTAATTGTGTTCAAAGATTTGGGCTCTATTGACTCTTTTAATTAACCGTGTCTTACTTTCCATTTCTGAATCTAAAAAAAAAAAAATAATAACTGGTCAAATGGCAACTGAAATGTGATTCATCAATTAAATGACATAACAGCTTTATTAAAATTTGTTATAAATCATAAAGAGCTTGCATTGTCAATCCAGTTATTTGAGTGACTACAAAGAGGAAACAACTTTTATGAAGCTAAATTGTTTAAATAAAGTTTTATCACTCTGTTCCTCTTTCCAGATTCCAAGTGAGTAATTGTTGTCAGTTTTGTTTTAGGTATGTTCTGACCCTGTTATGCCTCATCAATACTGCATTGTCTTGTCAATCTTGGAAGTATTTGTTTGGGGGATTCTATTAAGATTATAGATAAAGCTTCCCTGGTTGCTGCAGAAAAGTGATTAAATGTGGAATGTTATTTTAAGCGTTTTGTTCAGTTCTTTGTAGAATCATTTTGGTTTTCTTCAGATCTTTGAACAGGTACTGAGTGAACTGGAGCCCCTGTGTCTGGCAGAACAAGACTTCATAAGTAAATTTTTCAAACTACAGCGACATCAGAGTATGCCTGGAACTGTGGTATGGGTGACATTTATTTACTAGCTCATATTTGTGATCTATATCATAATTAGCCTAATCATTATGTTGTCATAATTTCAATATCAGAACAGAAAGAATTTACATTGTAAGGATTTTTTAAGTAATTTTTATCATATAAGATAATAAAAAAAAGGATAGTGTTTGGGCATCTAATCCAATATTCTAGACTATCTTAGGCCTAAACATTCTCCAAATTGATGAGTGGGGGAAATGTCTGAGTTTACTTGGCAAAAAATATTTTTAAAAAGCAAATTTATTGTTTTAGTGATCAAGAAAAAGTAAATAGAATTAAAAAATTACAATGATGTTTTAATGTATATTTGTTGTTATTTAGTCACTAAGTCGTGTCTGACTCTTTGCAACCCCGTGGACTGTAGCCCACCAGGTTTCTCTCTCCATGGGATTCCCCAGGCAAGAATACTGGAGTGGATTGCCAGTTCCTTCACCAGGGGATCTTCCCAACCCAGGGATTGAACCCGTGGCTCCTGCATTGGCAGGCAGATTTCTTTCCTGCTGAGCCACCAGGGAAGCCCCCATGGTCTTAAAAAATAAATGAAAGCAAGCAAGAGAAAAATGGAGAGCCTCAAATCAGAATCTTTCTTATGGCTTTCTTACTATGAGACTGAGAGAGTAACAGGCGGGAAGGCCAAGGGTCTCCAAATGGAGGAATGAGGCTGTAAGTGCCAGACATTTTTATCTCTCCTAACCGGCAGAAAATGAAGAAGGAATTCATAGGGCCTGGACTCCATCTCAGGCCTGTCCGTGCTGATCGTGCTCGGCTGCCTCTCCAGTGGACTCTGAACTCTCTGCTTAGTGCCTGTGGGAACGACAATGGAAGGATAAGACCCCCTCCGGACAGGGGAACCTTGAAGATCATATCCAGGTTACTCATCGCCTAAGAGAAAAGAGACACTAATCACCCCTGACACTATCTATCAGAATGTAAGCACAGGCTTATCGGTTATTAACTGTTTGGAATGTAACTGCAGGCTGATTGATTATTGACTGTTTGAACACATAACACGGGAATGATGGGGTTATTGTAGTTGTATTTACCCTGCCTTTGTTTATGTAAGTCTCAAGGGAATTGAGGTGGTGGGTTTGGACACGTACACATGGGGTATAAAAGATTTTCACAAATGCTGGACGGGGTCCTTGGCTAAGAGGTGACTCTGCCTTGGGCCCGCCGGTGTAATAAACTGCACTCCACTATCTGCATTGTCCTTCTGAGTGAGTCTGTTTCCCGGAAAGCGTGGCTATAACAAAAAGAACAAACCAGCGATCTGTTTTTCCTTCTCTATACAAAATTAAAAGGAGGTTTCTCCTAACATTCTGTGTGGCCATGACACCTGGTCTCACCTAAAGCTAACTACTCCCAAACCTTGAGTTAACCAATACATTTCTTTTTCGTATGGAAATGTTGTCTTAAGCTATGTTAATGAACCCCAGACTCCATCTTCAAGTTGGTTCCGCCAAAGGGCCTAACTTACTTGTTCAGGTATTGTTCCCCTAATCTATGTAAACGAAACTATTTGTTGGTACAAGGTGCAAGTCAATAGTTTTATGGCCTGGGATGAATTATCTGGTGCCATTCTAGATTTTATGACATTCCTTTCTTTTCATTAACAGACTGTGAGTGACTATATACCATACAGCTAAAGACTAGGAGGGGGGTACTCTTTTGCCCCCTTCTGATGCCTATGTCAGAAGCTTTCTCTATCTCCTTTATACTTTAATAAAACTTTATTACACAAAAGCTCTGAGCGATCCAGCCTCGTCTCTGGCCCCGGATTGAATTCGTCTCCTCCGGAGGCCAAGAATCCCGCGTCTTATCGTTCAGCAACAACCTTTCATCTTGAGGGCTCGTCCGGGATCCTTCAGGACAAGGTAAGGATGCTTGGAGCTCTACTTCTTTGTTCTCCTAGCGAACACGTTTTCCGCTGTTCTTTACTAACTCTAAGGTGTGCTTGTGTGAATGAATGAAAGGCCCTGCTCTGCGCTTCCTCGGCGACCTCATAAGGCTTATGGCAGAAACTTGTCGGGGGTTTATACCGACCTGCCAATGCCAAGAGGCAACCAGTGTCCCCTTTGGGAGCCGACCAGAAACGGGCAAAGCATGTGGACCGAACTCTTTTTTCTCGGTCAAACTTTTCGGTCTCTGACCATTTCATAACTCCTTGGTAATTAAAAGTACTAACCTTATCTCTCGGATCTTAGGCTTTCAAGAGACTTGTAACCTATGTTGCTACTCTACTGTGGTCTAGGTCTCAAACTTGGATTGGTAGTTAGGAAGCGCCTAGCCTCGCTAGGCATGGAAAGTTTGGAAGCTAGATGGAGCTCTAACTCCCAGAGCATCTCTGATGTTAAAGGTTACTTGGATTGGAACTGCAATGGTTTTTTTCTTTTGGTAACACTGGCTCTTACTGGAGCAGAGGAGGCTCTTATACCGGTGTGGTGACTCTTGGAAGGAACATCTCAGTTTCATGTTTGTATCAGTCTTATTGTGGTCAGGAATATACTCCGGGTCGTGCACAGGCACTCAGGTGACGAATGTGTCCCCCAGAGGTCTTGGCTTGGGAGGCATTCCGGAAGGTTACTCTGATTGCACCCTGGGTGGCATCAGAGGCAAGTGAGGTGAAGAGCTGGACGTCAGTCAGGGATGCCATCAGGTCTACCCTGGGTGCATCCCCACCCCGTCTCGGTGGTAGAACCGGGAGGGACGAGTGTGACGCCTGCGTCGGTAAGGGACAGACTAAGTCCGACCAGGAAGGAAAAGCTTTTGGTGTAATGTCTGTCTACACCCCCATCTAGAGCAGGGAGGGACGCCTCCGGTAGAAAAATGGCGCTGGTCGCTTTTTTTCTCTCTTACAGATGGGAGCTAACAATTCCAGCCTCACTCCTTTGAACTGTATCCTGCAAAACTGGGATAGATTTGATCCCCAGGGCTTAAAGAAGACACACCTGGTCTTCCTATGTGATACTGCATGGCCGCCGTACCCACTGGAGGATGGCGAACGGTGGCCAGTTGGAGGGTCTCTTAAGTATAATACTGTTTTACAATTAAAACAGTTCTGTAAAAAGCAAGGGAATTGGGTAGAAGTAGTGTATATTAGAGTGTATTAGAGCTTTTAAAGGTGTTACTCTGCATTATGACCTTACTTGGAAGGATGTGATGTATATCTTGGGACAAACGTTGACTGCCGACTCAAAGCCTCGAGTTTTGGGTAAAGCGGTTGCTTATGGAGATGAATGGCTTGGTAATGAATCAGTGGGAAAGAGGGAGGACGAGATGACTGCCCTCCCCACTGGGAGTCAGGCGGTCCCAGCTACAGAACCAGACTGGGACTCTAACACTGCTAAAGGAAGATGGGATCAGAGTCATTTTGTCAGATGTATTCTTGAAGGACTCAGGCAGGCGCGTTCTAAGCCTTTAAACTATGGCAAACTGGCAGACATAGAACAAGAAGAGAAGGAAGCTCCTGGTAAATTCCTAGACAGACTGAGAGAAGCCCTTCGCAGATTCACTGAGATTGATCCCGAAAGTGAAGAGGGGAAAGTGATCTTAAAGGATAGATTTCTCACTCAGTCGGCTCCAGATATTCGCCGTAAGTTATCAAAACGGGCGTATGGACCAAATCAGTCTGTAGATAATCTGTTACAACTGGCTCAGACAGTCTATTATGGTAGGGAATATGAGGAAAAGAAAGAAAGGCAGAGAAAGACGAAGGAAAAGGCGGAAGCCCTCGCAATGGCTATGAAAACCGTTCTTAAACAGCCTGAGAAAAATGCCCAGAGGGACCCAGGTGAAAAGGGATGGGCTTGCTATGGCTGTGGAAAGGAGGGGCATCTCAAGCGGGATTGCCCTCAGGCGTCTGAGCCGCCCCCGGCTCCATGTCCGGTCTGCAAGGGACCACACTGGAGGAGAGACTGCCCCCAGAGGTGTAGGTCTCAGGGGTCTGACTCTCAAGACAATCAGGACTGAAGGTGCCCGGGGGTCCCCACACAAGCTCCCGTCCTAATTACACCTGAGGAACCCCGGGTATTGATAACGGTGGGAGGCCAATCCGTCAATTTCCTTTTAGATACTGGGGCAACTTACTCCGTGCTTACTGAAGCCCCTGGCCCACTTTCTTCCCGATCCGCTTCCGTAATGGGACTGTCTGGACGAGCCAAAAGGTATTACTTCAGTTATTCTCTATCGTGCAACTGGGATTCTGTGCTATTTTCACACGAGTTTCTTATCGTGCCAGAATCACCCTCACCCCTTTTGGGGAGAGATATACTGAGCAAGGTCCATGCCTCTGTTTTCATGAATATGGAGCCCTCCCTTTCTCTCCCTTTAGTTGAAGAAAATGTGAATCCTAGAGTATGGGCTGATGGAAAATCTGTGGGTCGAGCACAAAATGCTATTCCTGTAGTTGTCAAGCTCCAAAGACCCACACTTATTCCCACATAAGAAGCAGTATCCACTGAAACCTGAAGTTAAGGAAGGGTTAAAACCCATCATTGAAAATTTAAAGGAGCAGGGACTATTAGTTCCCTGTAACAGTCCATGCAACACTCCTATTTTGGGTGTAAAAAAATCAAATGATAAGTGGAGATTAGTTCAAGATTTACGAATAATAAATGAGGCTGTGGTTCCTTTACACCCCGTGGTGCCTAATCCTTATACGCTACTGTCTGAAATTCCTGAACGAGCCAAATATTTTTCAGTAATTGATTTAAAAGATGCCTTCTCTTCAGTGCCTTTGGCAGAGGAAAGTCAATTTCTATTTGCCTTTGAAGACCCTACTCAGCCAGCTTCTCAGTTAACCTGGACAGTTTTGCCCCAGGGATTTCGTGACAGTCCCCACTTATTTGGACAAAGTTTGTCACGGGATCTACAAAACTTTAATAGCTCTAAAGCAGTAGTGTTACAATATGTAGATGATATTTTGCTCTGTGCTGAGACAGAGGAAGCTTGTTCACGAGCCTCAGAAGATTTCTTAAACTTTCTGGCAGGCTGCGGTTACAAGGCATCAAGAGAAAAGGCTCAGCTTTGTCAACAATCTGTTAGATATCTGGGCCTAATCATATCAGAAGGGACTAGGGCCATAGGCCCCGAGAGAATTAAACCTATACTAAACCATCCCCTACCTATGACTTTAAGGCAATTGAGAGGATTTTTGGGAATCACAGGCTACTGTCGTATTTGGATTCCGGGTTATGGAGAACTTGCCCGGCCTTTATATAAACTTATAGCTGAAACTCAGCAGGCCCAAACTGACAAACTGGTTTGGTCTCCAGATACTCAAAAGGCTTTTAAGGTTCTTCAGACTGCTCTCCTGCAAGCTCCAGCTTTGAGTTTGCCCACAGGGTCAGAATTTAACTTGTTTGTCACTGAAAGGAAAGGTATGGCCTTGGGAGTTTTGACACAACCCCGGGGGCCTCACCAGCTACCTATTGCTTATCTAAGCAAAGAATTAGATGTAATTGCACGTGGGTGGCCCCACTGCCTAAGAGTAATTGGGGCAGCTGCTTTATTAGCACCTGAAGCTTTAAAAATAATTACTGGACGAAACCTTACTGTACTGACTTCTCATGATGTGAGTGGAATCTTAAATTCTAAGGTTAACATTTGGATGACAGACAGTAGGCTTCTTAAATATCAGTCACTGTTGTTAGAAGGACCAGTAACTAAGCTTTAAGTTTGTAGAAATTTAAATCCTGCTACTTTCCTTCCTGAGAAGGAAGATGAAACACCTGATCACGATTGTTCCCAATTTCTAACTTTAAACTATGCAGCTCGGGAAGATCTAATGGATACCCCATTAGACAATCCTGACATGGAAATATTTACAGATGGCAGTTCTTGTTCGGGATGGAAAGCGTAAAGCAGGTTATGCTGTGGTGACGGCTGAACAGGTTTTAGAAGCAAAATCTCTCCCCCAGGAAACCAGCGCCCAGTTAGCGGAGCTTGTGGCTCTGACCCGAGCTCTAGAGTTAAGCAAAGGGCAGCGAGTAAATGTCTACACTGATTCTAAGTATGCTTATTTGACTTTGCATGCTCATGCTGCAGTATGGAAAGAAAGACAGTTTCAAACAGCAACAGGGGAACCTATTAAGCATTTCAGAGAGATCCAGAGACTTTTAACTGCTATCTATTGTCCTAAAGAAGTAGCGGTTATGCATTGCAAAGGGCACAGCAGGGATGGGAGTAAAGTAGCCACCGGTAACCTGTTAGCAGACTCTCAAGCCAAAAAAGCGGCACTTTATGAAACCCCCTCCCGAAGACACGAGAGTTGCTGTAAACCAGTCTCCGGGCTCCCGGGCGTTTGCTCGGGAGCTGAGGGCCCCAGGCTCCCAGGCTCCCAGGCGCGGGCTTGAGTGCTGCGGACCCGAGGCTCCCAGGCGCTGGCTTGTGAGCTGCATCTCCCTGGCTTCGAGTGCAGGCCCGGGAGCTGCCTCCCCCAGGTTCAAATGCAACCAGGCGCGGGTTCCGGAGCTGCGGCTCCAGGATCCCAGGCTCCCAGGCGCGGGCTAGGGTGCTGCGGACCCCAGGCCCCCAGCCTCCCAAACTCCCAGGCTCCCAGGCGTGGTCTAGGGTGCTGCGGACCCCAGAACCCAGGCTCCCAGGCGCGGGCTAGGGTGCTGCGGACCCCAGGCCCCCAGCCTCCCAAACTCCCAGGCTCCCAGGCGCTGCTAGGGTGCTGCGGACCCCAGGCTCCCAGGCTCCCAGGCGCGGGCTTGAGTGCTGCGGACCCGAGGCTCCCAGGCGCTGGCTTGTGAGCTGCATCTCCCTGGCTTCGAGTGCAGGCCCGGGAGCTGCCTCCCCCAGGTTCAAATGCAACCAGGCGCGGGTTCCGGAGCTGCGGCTCCAGGATCCCAGGCTCCCAGGCTCCCAGGCGCGGGCTAGGGTGCTGCGGACCCCAGGCCCCCAGCCTCCCAGGCTCCCAGGCTCCCAGGCGCGGGCTCGTGTGCTGCGGACCCCAGGCTCCCAAGCGCGGGCTCGGGAGCTGAGGGCCCCAGGCCCCCAGCCTCCCAGGCTCCCAGGCTTCCAGGCGCGGCAAAGGGTGCTGCGGACCCCAGGCCCCCAGCCTCCCAGGCTCCCAGGCTCCCAGGCGCGGGCTCGTGTGCTGCGGACCCCAGGCTCCCGAGCGCGGGCTCGGGAGCTGAGGGCCCCAGGCTCCCAGGCTCCCAGGCTCCTAGGCGCGGGGTAGGGTGGTGCGGATCCCAAGCTCCCAGGCTTCCAGGCTCCCAGGCGCCGGCTCAGGTGCTGCGGACCCCAGGCTCCCAGGCTCCCAGGCTCCCAGGCTCACAGGCGTGGTCTAGGGTGCTGCGGACCCCAGACCCCAGGCTCCCAGGCTCCCAGGCTCCTAGGCGCGGGCTTGGGTGCTGGGGACCCCAGGCTCCCAGGCGCGGGCTCGTGAGCTGCATCTCCCTGGCTTCGAGTGCAGGCCCGGGAGCTGCTTCCCCCAGGTTCAAAGGCAACCAGGCGCGGGCTCAGGTCCTGCGGACCCCAGGCTCCCAGGCTCCAAGGCGCGGGCTCGGGTGCTGCGGACCCCAGGCTCCCAGGCTCCCAGGCTCCCAGGCACGGGCTCGGGAACTAAGGGCCCTAGGCTCCCAGGCTCCCAGGCGCGGGCTAGGGTGCTGCGGACCCCAGGCCCCCAGCCTCCCAGGCTCCCAGGCTCCCAGACGCGGGCTCGTGTGCAGCGGACCCCAGGCTCCCAAGCGCGGGCTCGGGAGCTGATGGCCCCAGGCCCCCAGCCTCCCAGGCTCCCAGGCACCCAGGCGCTGCTAGGGTGCTGCGGACCCCAGGCTCCCAGGCTCCCAGGCGCGGGCTAGGGTGCTGCGGACCCCATGCCCCCAGCCTCCCAGGCTCCCAGGCTCCCAGGCGCGGTCTATGGTGCTGCGAACCCCAGACTCCCAGGCTCCCAGGCTCCCAGGCGCTGCTAGGGTGCTGCGGACCCCAGGCCCCCAGCCTCCCAGGCTCCCAGGCTCCCAGGCGCGTTCTATGGTGCTGCGGACCCCAGACTCCCAGGCTCCCAGGCTCCCAGGCTCCCAGGCGCTGCTAGGGTGCTGCGGACCCCAGGCCCCCAGCCTCCCAGGCTCCCAGGCTCCCAGGCGCGGGCTCGTGTGCTGCGGACCCCAGGCTCCCAAGCGCGGTCTCGGGCGCTGAGGGCCCCAGGCCCCCAGCCTCCCAGGCTCCCAGGCTCCCATTCTCCCAGGCGCTGCTAGGGTGCTGCGGACCCCAGGCTCCCAGGCTCCCAGGCGCGGGCTAGGGTGCTGCGGACCCCAGGCCCCCAGCCTCCCAGGCTCCCAGGATCCCAGGCGCGGTCTATGGTGCTGCGGACCCCAGACTCCCAGGCTCCCAGGCTCCCAGGCGCGGGCTCGTGTGCTGCGGACCCCAGGCTCCCAAGCGCGGCCTCGGGTGCTGAGGGCCCCAGGCCCCCAGCCTCCCAGGCTCCCAGGCTCCCAGGCGCGGGATAGGGTGCTGCGGACCCCAGGTCCACAAGTTCCCAGGCTCCCAGGCTCGGGCTCGTGTGCTGCGGACCCCAGGCTCCCAAGCGCCGGCTCGGGAGCTGAGGGCCCCAGGCTCCCAGGCTCCCAGGCTCCCAGGCTCCCATGCGCGGGCTCAGGTCCTGCGAACCCCAGGCTCCCAAGCTCCCAGGCTCCCAGGCTCCCAGGCGCTGCTAGGGTGCTGCGGATCCCAGGCTCCCAGGCTCCCAGGCGCGGGCTAGGGTGCTGCGGACCCCAGGCCCCCAGCCTCCCAGGCTCCCAGGCTCCCAGGCGCGGTCTATGGTGCTGCGGACCCCAGACTCCCAGGCTCCCAGGCTCCCAGGCTCCCAGGCGCGGGCTCGGGTGCTGCGGACCCCAGGCTCCCAGGCTCCCAGGCTCCAAGGCGCGGGCTCGGGAGCTGAGGGCCCCAGGCTCCCAGGCTCGCAGGCGCTGGCTAGGGTGCTGCGGATCCCAGGCCCCCAGCCTCCCAGGCTCCCAGGCTCCCAGGCTCCCAGGCTCCCAGGCGCGGGCTCGTGTGCTACGGACCCCAGGCTCCCAAGCGCGGGCTCGGGAGCTGAGGGCCCCAGGCTCCCAGGCTCCCAGGCTCCCAGGCTCCCAGGCGCGGGCTCAGGTCCTGCGGACCGCAGGCTCCCAAGCTCCCAGGCTCCCAGGCTCCCAGGCGCTGCTAGGGTGCTGCGGACCCCAGGCTCCCAGGTTCCCAGGCGCGGGTTAGGGTGCTGTGGACCCCAGGCCCCCAGCCTCCCAGGCTCCCAGGCGCGGTCTATGGTGCTGCGGACCACAGACTCCCAGGCTCCCAGACTCCCAGGCTCCCAGGCGCGGGCTCGTGTGCTGCGGACCCCAGGCTCCCAAGCGCGGCCTCGGGAGCTGGGGGCCCCAGGCCCCCAGGCTCCCAGCCTCCCAGGCTCCCAGGCTCCCAGGCGCGGGCTCGGGTGCTGCGGACACCAGGCTCCCAAGCTTCAGGCTCCCAGGCTCCCAGGTGCTGCTAGGGTGCTGCGGACCCCAAGCTCCCAAGCGCGGGCTCGGGAGCTGATGGCCCCAGGCCCCCAGCCTCCCAGGCTCCCAGGCACCCAGGCGCTGCTAGGGTGCTGCGGACCCCAGGCTCCCAGGCTCCCAGGCGCGGGCTAGGGTGCTGCGGACCCCATGCCCCCAGCCTCCCAGGCTCCCAGGCTCCCAGGCGCGGTCTATGGTGCTGCGAACCCCAGACTCCCAGGCTCCCAGGCTCCCAGGCGCTGCTAGGGTGCTGCGGACCCCAGGCCCCCAGCCTCCCAGGCTCCCAGGCTCCCAGGCGCGTTCTATGGTGCTGCGGACCCCAGACTCCCAGGCTCCCAGGCTCCCAGGCTCCCAGGCGCTGCTAGGGTGCTGCGGACCCCAGGCCCCCAGCCTCCCAGGCTCCCAGGCTCCCAGGCGCGGGCTCGTGTGCTGCGGACCCCAGGCTCCCAAGCGCGGTCTCGGGCGCTGAGGGCCCCAGGCCCCCAGCCTCCCAGGCTCCCAGGCTCCCATTCTCCCAGGCGCTGCTAGGGTGCTGCGGACCCCAGGCTCCCAGGCTCCCAGGCGCGGGCTAGGGTGCTGCGGACCCCAGGCCCCCAGCCTCCCAGGCTCCCAGGATCCCAGGCGCGGTCTATGGTGCTGCGGACCCCAGACTCCCAGGCTCCCAGGCTCCCAGGCGCGGGCTCGTGTGCTGCGGACCCCAGGCTCCCAAGCGCGGCCTCGGGTGCTGAGGGCCCCAGGCCCCCAGCCTCCCAGGCTCCCAGGCTCCCAGGCGCGGGATAGGGTGCTGCGGACCCCAGGTCCACAAGCTCCCAGGCTCCCAGGCTCGGGCTCGTGTGCTGCGGACCCCAGGCTCCCAAGCGCCGGCTCGGGAGCTGAGGGCCCCAGGCTCCCAGGCTCCCAGGCTCCCAGGCTCCCATGCGCGGGCTCAGGTCCTGCGAACCCCAGGCTCCCAAGCTCCCAGGCTCCCAGGCTCCCAGGCGCTGCTAGGGTGCTGCGGATCCCAGGCTCCCAGGCTCCCAGGCGCGGGCTAGGGTGCTGCGGACCCCAGGCCCCCAGCCTCCCAGGCTCCCAGGCTCCCAGGCGCGGTCTATGGTGCTGCGGACCCCAGACTCCCAGGCTCCCAGGCTCCCAGGCTCCCAGGCGCGGGCTCGGGTGCTGCGGACCCCAGGCTCCCAGGCTCCCAGGCTCCAAGGCGCGGGCTCGGGAGCTGAGGGCCCCAGGCTCCCAGGCTCGCAGGCGCTGGCTAGGGTGCTGCGGATCCCAGGCCCCCAGCCTCCCAGGCTCCCAGGCTCCCAGGCTCCCAGGCTCCCAGGCGCGGGCTCGGGAGCTGCGGACCCCAGACTCCCAGTCTCCCAGGCTCCCAGGCGCGGGCTCGTGTGCTGCGGACCCCAGGCTCCCAAGCGCGGGCTCGGGAGCTGAGGTCCCCAGGCTCCCAGGCTCCCAGGCGCCCAGGCGCGAGCTCAGGTCCTGCGGACCCCAGGCTCCCAAGCTCCCAGGCTCCCAGGCTCCCAGGCGCTGCTAGGGTGCTGCGGACCCCATGCTCCCAGGCTCCCAGGCGCGGGCTAGGGTGCTGCGGACGCCAGGCCCCCAGCCTCCCAGGCTCCCAGGCTCCCAGGCGCGGTCTATTGTGCTGCGGACCCCAGACTCCCAGGCTCCCAGGCTCCCAGGCTCCCAGGCTCCCAGGCGCGGGATAGGGTGCTGCGGACCCCAGGCCCCCAGGCTCCCAGGCTCCCAGGTTCCCAGGCGCGGGCTCGGGAGCTGAGGGCCCCAGGCCCCCAGCCTCCCAGGCTCCCAGGCTCCCATGCGCGGGATAGGGTGCTGCGGACCCCAGGCCCCCAGGCTCCCAGGCTCCCAGGCTCCCAGGCGCGGGCTCGGGATCTGAGGGCCCCAGGCCCCCATCCTCCCAGGCTCCCAGGCGCGTGATACGGTGCTGCGGACCCCAGGCCCCCAGGCTCCCAGGCTCCCATGCTCCCAGGCGCGGGCTCGGGAGCTGAGGGCCCCAGGCTCCCAGGCTCCCAGGCTCCTAGGCGCGTGGTAGGGTGGTGCGGACCCCAGGCTCCCAGGCTCCCAGGCTCCCAGGCGCCGGCTCAGGTGCTGCGGACCCCAGGCTCCCAGGCTCCCAGGCTCCCAGTCGCGGGCTAGGGTGCTGCGTACCCCAGGCTCCCAGGCTCCCAGGCGCGGGCTAGGGTGCTGCGGACCCCAGGCCCCCAGCCTCCCAAACTCCCAGGCTCCCAGGCGTGGTCTAGGGTGCTGCGGACCCCAGAACCCAGGCTCCCAGGCTCCCAGGCGCGGGCTCGTGTGCTGAGGATCCCAGGCTCCCAGGCTCCCAGGCGAAGATCGAAAGCTGCTCAAAACAAGTATCCGGCCTCCCGTGCGTTTGCTCGGGAGATGCGTGCCCCAGGCTCCCAAGCGCGTGCTCGTGAGCTGGGACCCCAAGGCTCATAGGCTAACAGGTGCGTTCTCGGGAGATTGTGCCCGCAGGCTCACAGGCTCCCAGGCGCGTGCTCGTGTGCTGCGCACCCCAGGCTCCCAGGCGCGTGCACGTGAGCTGGGAACCCAAGGCTCACAGGCTACCAGGCGCGGGATCGGGGGCTGGGCTTCACAGGCTCCCAGGCGCGGGCTCGTGTGCTGCGCACCCCAGGCTCCCAGGCGCTGGCTCGTGAGCTGCATCTCCCTGGCTTCGAGTGCAGGCCAGGGAGCTGCCTCCCCCAGGTTCAAAGGCAACCAGGCGCGGGTTCCCGAGCTGCGGCCCCAGGATCCCAGGCTCCCAGGCTCCCTGGCGCGGGCTCGGGTGCTGCGGACCCCAGGCCCCCAGCCTCCCAGGCTCCCAGGCTCCCAGGCGCGGGCTCGTGTGCTGCGGACCCCAGGCTCCCAAGCGCGGGCTCGGGAGCTGAGGGCCCCAGGCCCCCAGCCTCCCAGGCTCCCAGGCGCGGGATAGGGTGCTGCGGACCCCAGGTCCCCAGGCTCCCAGGCTCCCAGGCGCGGGCTCGTGTGCTGCGGACCCCAGGCTCCCAAGCGCGGGCTCGGGAGCTGAGGGCCCCAGGCTCCCAAGCACCCAGGCTCCCAGGCTCCCAGGCGCGGGCTCAGGTCCTGCGGACCCCAGGCTCCCAAGCTCCCAGGCTCCCAGGTTCCCAGGCGCTGCTAGGGTGCTGCGGACCCCAGGCTCCCAGGCTCCCAGGCGCGGGCTAGGGTGCTGCGGACCCAAGGCCCCCAGCCTCCCAGGTTCCCAGGCTCCCAGGCGCGGTCTATTGTGCTGCAGACCCCAGACTCCCAGGCTCCAGGCTCCCAGGCTCCCAGGCGCTGCTTGGGTGCTGCGTACCCCAGGCTCCCAGGATCCCAGGCGCGGGCTTGGGTGCTGCGGACCCCATGCCCCCAGCCTCCCAGGCTCCCAGGCTCCCAGGCGCGGTCTATGGTGCTGCGGACCCCAGACTCCCAGGCTCCCAGGCTCCCAGGCTCCCAGGCGCGGGCTCGGGTGCTGCGGACCCCAGGCTCCCAGGCTCTCAGGCTCCCAGGCTCCCAGGCGCGGGCTCGGGAGCTGAGGGCCCCAGGCTCCCAGGCTCCCAGGCGCGGGCTAGGGTGCTGCGGACCCCAGGCCCCCAGCCTCCCAGGCTCCCAGGCTCCCAGGCTCCCAGGCTCCCAGGCGCGGGCTCGTGTGCTGCGGACCCCAGGCTCCCAAGCGCGGGCGCGGGAGCTGAGGGCCCCAGGCTCCCAGGCTCCCAGGCTCCTAGGCGCGGGCTCAGGTCCTGCGGACCCCAGGCTCCCAAGCTCCCAGGCTCCCAGGCTCCCAGGCGCTGCTAGGGTGCTGCGGACCCCAGGCTCCCAGGCTCCCAGGCGCGGGCTAGGGTGCTGCGGACCCCAGGCCCCCAGCCTCCCAGGCTCCCAGGCGCGGTCTATTGTGCTGCGGACCCCAGACTCCCAGGCTCCCAGGCTCCCAGGCGCGGGATAGGGTGCTGCGGACCCCAGGCCCCCAGGCTCCCAGGCTCCCAGGCTCCCAGGCGCGGGCTCGGGTGCTGCGGACCCCATGCTCCCAGGCGCGGGCTCGGGTGCTGCGTACCCGAGGCTCCCAGGCGCTGGCTTGTGAGCTGCATCTCTCTGGCTTCGAGTGCAGGCCCGGGAGCTGACTCCCCCAGGTTCAAAGGCAACCAGGCGCGGGTTCCGGAGCTGCGGCCCCAGGATCCCAGGCTCCCAGGCTCCCAGGCGCGGGCTAGGGTGCTGCGGACCCCAGGCCCCCAGCCTCCCAGGCTCCCAGGCTCCCAGGCGCGGGCTCGTGTGCTGCGGACCCCAGGCTCCCGAGCGCGGGCTCGGGAGCTGAGGGCCCCAGGCCCCCAGCCTCCCAGGCTCCCAGGCTCCCAGGCGCGGGATAGGGTGCTGCGGACCCCAGGCCACTAGGCTCCCAGGCTCCCAGGCTCCCAGGCGCGGGCTCGGGAGCTGAGGGCCCCAGGCTCCCAGGCTCCCAGGCTCCTAGGCGTGGGGTAGGGTGCTGCGGATCCCAAGCTCCCAGGCTCCCAGGCTCCCAGGCGCCGGCTCAGGTGCTGCGGACCCCAGACCCCAGGCTCCCAGGCTCCCAGGCTCCTAGGCGCGGGCTTGGGTGCTGGGGACCCCAGGCTCCCAGGCGCGGGTTCGTGAGCTGCATCTCCCTGGCTTCGAGTGCAGGCCCGGGAGCTGCTTCCCCCAGGTTCAAAGGCAACCAGGCGCGGGCTCAGGTCCTGCGGACCCCAGGCTCCCAGGCTCCCAGGCTCCCAGGCTCCCAGGCGCGGGCTCGGGTGCTGCGGACCCCAGGCTCCCAGGCTCCCAGGCTCCCAGGCTCCCAGGCGCGGGCTCGGGAACTGAGGGCCCTAGGCTCCCAGGCTCCCAGGCGCGGGCTAGGGTGCTGCGGACCCCAGGCCCCCAGCCTCCCAGGCTCCCAGGCTCCCAGGCGCGTGCTCGTGTGCAGCGGACCCCAGGCTCCCAAGCGCGGGCTCGGGAGCTGATGGCCCCAGGCCCCCAGCCTCCCAGGCTCCCAGGCTCCCAGGCTCCCAGGCTCCCAGGCTCCCATGCGCGGGCTCAGGTCCTGCGGACCCCAGGCTCCCAAGCTCCCAGGCTCCCAGTCTCCCAGGCGCTGCTAGGGTGCTGCGGACACCAGTCTCCCAGGCTCCCAGGCTCCCAGGCACGGGCTAGGGTGCTGCGGACCCCAGGCCCCCAAGCTCCCAGGCTCCCAGGCTCGCAGGCGCGGGCTCGGGAGCTGAGGGCCCCAGGCTCCCAGGCTCCCAGGCTCCCAGGCGCGGGCTAGGGTGCTGCGTACCCCATGCTCCCAGGCTCCCATGCTCCCAGGCGCGGGCTCGGGAGCTGCGGAACCCAGACTCCCAGTCTCCCAGGCTCCCAGGCGCGGGCTCGTGTGCTGCGGACCCCAGGCTCCCAAGCGCGGGCTCGGGAGCTGAGGGCCCCAGGCTCCCAGGCTCCCAGGCGCCCAGGCGCTGCTAGGGTGCTACGGACCCCAGGCTCTCAGGCTCCCAGGCGCGGGCTAGGGTGCTGCGGACGCCAGGCCCCTAGCCTCCCAGGCTCCCAGGCTCCCAGGCGCGGTCTATTGTGCTGCGGACCCCAGACTCCCAGGCTCCCAGGCTCCCAGGGTCCCAGG
Organism: Muntiacus reevesi; assembly: GCF_963930625.1. NCBI lineage: Eukaryota > Metazoa > Chordata > Mammalia > Artiodactyla > Cervidae > Muntiacus > Muntiacus reevesi. The sequence continues at coordinate 518,447 of NC_089252.1, read as the reverse complement.
CGCGGGATAGGGTGCTGCGGACCCCAGGCCCCCAGGCTCCCAGGCTCCCAGGCGCGGGCTCGGGATCTGAGGTCCCCAGGCCCCCATCCTCCCAGGCTCCCAGGCGCGTGATCCGGTGCTGCGGACCCCAGGCCCCCAGGCTCCCAGGCTCCCATGCTCCCAGGCGCGGGCTCGGGAGCTGAGGGCCCCAGGCTCCCAGGCTCCCAGGCTCCTAGGCGCGGGGTAGGGTGGTGCGGACCCCAGGCTCCCAGGCTCCCAGGCTCCCAGGCGCCGGCTCAGGTGCTGCGGACCCCAGGCTCCCAGGCTCCCAGGCTCCCAGGCGCGGGCTAGGGTGCTGCGTACCCCAGGCTCCCAGGCTCCCAGGCGCGGGCTAGGGTGCTGCGGACCCCAGGCCCCCAGCCTCCCAAACTCCCAGGCTCCCAGGCGTGGTCTAGGGTGCTGCGGACCCCAGAACCCAGGCTCCCAGGCTCCCAGGCGCGGGCTCGTGTGCTGAGGATCCCAGGCTCCCAGGCTCCCAGGCTCCCAGGCGAAGATCGAAAGCTGCTCAAAACCAGTATCCGGCCTCCCGTGCGTTTGCTCGGGAGATGCGTGCCCCAGGCTCCCAAGCGCGTGCTCGTGAGCTGGGACCCCAAGGCTCATAGGCTAACAGGTGCGTTCTCGGGAGATTGTGCCCGCAGGCTCACAGGCTCCCAGGCGCGTGCTCGTGTGCTGCGCACCCCAGGCTCCCAGGCGCGTGCACGTGAGCTGGGAACCCAAGGCTCACAGGCTACCAGGCGCGGGATCGGGGGCTGGGCTTCACAGGCTCCCAGGCGCGGGCTCGTGTGCTGCGCACCCCAGGCTCCCAGGCGCTGGCTCGTGAGCTGCATCTCCCTGGCTTCGAGTGCAGGCCAGGGAGCTGCCTCCCCCAGGTTCAAAGGCAACCAGGCGCGGGTTCCCGAGCTGCGGCCCCAGGATCCCAGGCTCCCAGGCTCCCTGGCGCGGGCTAGGGTGCTGCGGACCCCAGGCCCCCAGCCTCCCAGGCTCCCAGGCTCCCAGGCGCGGGCTCGTGTGCTGCGGACCCCAGGCTCCCAAGCGCGGGCTCGGGAGCTGAGGGCCCCAGGCCCCCAGCAACCGAGGCTCCCAGGCTCCCAGGCTCGGGATAGGGTGCTGCGGACCCCAGGTCCCCAGGCTCCCAGGCTCCCAGGCGCGGGCTCGTGTGCTGCGGACCCCAGGCTCCCAAGCGCGCGCTCGGGAGCTGAGGGCCCCAGGCTCCCAAGCACCCAGGCTCCCAGGCTCCCAGGCGCGGGCTCAGGTCCTGCGGACCCCAGGCTCCCAAGCTCCCAGGCTCCCAGGTTCCCAGGCGCTGCTAGGGTGCTGCGGACCCCAGGCTCCCAGGCTCCCAGGCGCGGGCTAGGGTGCTGCGGACCCAAGGCCCCCAGCCTCCCAGGTTCCCAGGCTCTCAGTCGCGGTCTATTGTGCTGCAGACCCCAGACTCCCAGGCTCCAGGCTCCCAGGCTCCCAGGCGCTGCTAGGGTGCTGCGTACCCCAGGCTCCCAGGCGCGGGCTAGGGTGCTGCGGACCCCATGCCCCCAGCCTCCCAGTCTCCCAGGCTCCCAGGCGCGGTCTATGGTGCTGCGGACCCCAGACTCCCAGGCTCCCAGGCTCCCAGGCTCCCAGGCGCGGGCTCGGGTGCTGCGGACCCCAGGCTCCCAGGCTCCCAGTCTCCCAGGCTCCCAGGCGCGCGCTCGGGAGCTGAGGGCCCCAGGCTCCCAGGCTCCCAGGCGCGGGCTCGGGTGCTGCGGACCCCAGGCCCCCAGCCTCCCAGGCTCCCAGGCTCCCAGGCTCCCAGGCGCGGGCTCGTGTGCTGCGGACCCCAGGCTCCCAAGCGCGGGCTCGGGAGCTGAGGGCCCCAGGCACCCAGGCTCCCAGGCTCCTAGGCGCGGGCTCAGGTCCTGCGGACCCCAGGCTCCCAAGCTCCCAGGCTCCCAGGCTCCCAGGCGCTGCTAGGGTGCTGCGGACCCCAGGCTCCCAGGCTCCCAGGCGCGGGCTAGGGTGCTGCGGACCCCAGGCCCCCAGCCTCCCAGGCTCCCAGGCTCCCAGGCGCGGTCTATTGTGCTGCGGACCCCAGACTCTCAGGCTCCCAGGCTCCCAGGCTCCCAGGCGCGGGCTCGGGAGCTGAGGGCCCCAGGCTCCCAGGCTCCCAGGCTCCCAGGCGCGGGCTCGGGTGCTGCGGACCCCAGGCCCCCAGCCTCCCAGGCTCCTAGGCTCCCAGGCTCCCAGGCGCGGGCTCGTGTGCTGCGGACCCCAGGCTCCCAGGCGCGGGCTCGGGTGCTGCGGACCCCAGACTCCCAGGCTCCCAGGCTCCCAGGCGCGGGCTCGTGTGCTGCGTACCCCAGGCTCCCAAGCGCGGGCTCGGGGGCTGAGGGCCCCAGACTCTCAGGCTCCCAGGCGAAGAGACGAGAGCTGCTGTAAACCAGTTTCCAGGCTCCCGGGCGTTTGCTCGGGAGCTGAGGGACCCAGTCTCCCAGACTCCCAGGCTCCCAGTCTCCCAGGCTCCCAGGCGCGGGCTCGGGAGCTGCCTCCCCCAGGTTCAAAGCAACCAGGCGCGGGTTCGGGAGCTGTGGCCCCCAGGCTTCAGGCTACCAGGCGCGAGCTCGGGAGATGAGGCCCCAGACTCCCAGGCTTCCAGGCGAAGATTCCAGAGCTGCTGTAAACCAGTCACCCGGTTTCCGGGCGTTTGCTCGGGAGCTGCGGCCCCAGGCTCACAGGCTCTCATGCGCAGGCTCGGGAGCTGGGGCCCCAGGCTCCCAGGCTCCCAGGCTCCCAGGCGCTGCTAGGGTGCTGCGGACCCCAGACTCCCAGGATCCCAGGCGCGGGCTAGGGTGCTGCGGACCCCAGGCCCCCAGCCTCCCAGGCTATCAGGCGCGGGCTAGGGTGCTGCGGACCCCAGGCTTCCAGGCGCGTGCTCGTGAGCTGCATCTCCCTGGCTTCGAGTGCAGGCCCGGGAGCTGCCTACCCCAGGTTCAAAGGCAACCAGACACGGGCTCAGGTCCTGCGAACCCCAGGCTCCCAGGCTCCCAGGCGCGGGCTCGGGTGCTGCGGACCCCAGGCTCCCAGGCTCCCAGGCTCCCAGGCGCGGGCTCGGGAGCTGAGGGCCCCAGGCTCCCAGGCTCCCAGGCGCGGGCTAGGGTGCTACGGACCCCAGGCCCCCAGCCTCCCAGGCTCCCAGGCTCCCAGGCGCGGGCTCGTGTGCTGCGGACCCCAGGCTCCCAAGCGCGGGCTCGGGAGCTGAGGGCCACAGGCCCCCAGCCTCCCAGGCTCCCAGGCTCCCAGGTTCCCAGGCGCTGCTAGGGTGCTGCGGACCCCAGGCTCCCAGGCTCACAGGCGCGGGGAAGGGTGCTGCGGACCCCAGGCCCCCAGCCTCCCAGGCTCCCAGGATCCCAGGCGCGGTCTATGGTGCTGCGGACCCCAGACTCCCAGGCTCCCAGGCTCCCAGGCTCGGGCTCGTGTGCTGCGGACCCCAGGCTCCCAAGCGCGTGCTCGGGAGCTGACGGCCCCAGGCTCCCAGGCTCCCAGGCTCCCAGGCTCCCAGGCGCGGGCTCAGGTCCTGGGGACCCCAGGCTCCAAAGCTCCCAGGCTCCCAGGCTCCCAGGCGCTGCTAGGGTGCTGCGGACCCCAGTCTCCCAGGATCCCAGGCGCGGGCTAGGGTGCTGCGGACCCCAGGCCCCCAGCCTCCCAGGCTCCCAGGCTCCCAGGCGCGGTCTATGGTGCTGCGGACCCCAAACTCCCAGGCTCCCAGGCTCCCAGGCGCGGGCTCGGGTGCTGCGGACCCCAGGCTCCCAGGCTCCCAGGCTCCCAGGCTCCCAGGCGCGGGCTCGGGACCTGAGGGCCCCAGGCTCCCAGGCTCCCAGGCGCGGGCTCGGTTGCTGCGGACCCCAGGCCCCCAGCCTCCTAGGCTCCCAGGCTCACAGGCGCGGGATAGAGTGCTGCGGACCCCAGGCCCAAAGGCTCCCAGGCTCCCAGGCCCCCAGGCTCCCAGGCTCCCAGGCTCCCCGTCTCCCAGGCGCGGGATAGGGTGCTGCGGACCCCAGGGTCCCAGGCTCCCAGGGTCCTAGGCGCGGGGTAGGGTGGTGCGGACCCCAGGCTCCCAGGCTCACAGGCTCCCAGGCGCGGGCTCAGGTGCTGCGTACCCCAGGCTCCCAGGCTCCCAGGCGCGGGCTAGGGTGCTGCGGACCCCAAACTCCCAGGCTCCCAGGCGCGGGCTAGGGTGCTGCGGACCCCAAACTCCCAGGCTCCCAGGCTCCCAGGCTCCCAGGCTCCCAGGCGCGGGCTCGGGACCTGAGGGCCCCAGGCTCCCAGGCTCCCAGGCGCGGGCTCGGGTGCTGCGGACCCCAGGCTCCCAGGCTCCCAGGCTCCCAGGCTCCCAGGCGCGGGCTCGGGACCTGAGGGCCCCAGGCTCCCAGGCTCCCAGGCGCGGGCTCGGGTGCTGCGGACCCCAGGCCCCCAGCCTCCTAGGCTCCCAGGCTCACAGGCGCGGGATAGAGTGCTGCGGACCCCAGGCCCCCAGGCTCCCAGGCTCCCAGGCTCCCCGTCTCCCAGGCGCGGGATAGGGTGCTGCGGACCCCAGGCTCCCAGGCTCCCAGGGTCCTAGGCGCGGGGTAGGGTGGTGCGGACCCCAGGCTCCCAGGCTCACAGGCTCCCAGGCGCGGGCTCAGGTGCTGCGTACCCCAGGCTCCCAGGCTCCCAGGCGCGGGCTAGGGTGCTGCGTTCCCCAGGCTCCCAGGCTCCCAGGCTCCCAGGCGCGGGCTAGGGTGCTGCGTACCCCAGGCCCCCAGCCTCCCAAGCTCCCAGGCTCCCAGGCGTGGTCTAGGGTGCTGCGGACCCCAGACCCCAGGCTCCCAGGCTCCCAGGCTCCCAGGCTCCCAGGCGCTGCTAGGGTGCTGCGGACCCCAGGCTCCCAGGCGCGGGCTCGTGAGCTGCATCTCCCTGGCTTCGAGTGCAGGCCCGGGAGCTGCCTCCCCCAAGTTCAAAGGCAACCAGGCGCGGGTTCGGGAGCTGCGGCCCCAGGCTCCCAGGCTCCCAGGCTCCCAGGCGCGGGCTCAGGTCCTGCGGACCCCAGGCTCCCAGGCTCCCAGGCTGCCAGGCTCCCAGGCGCTGCTAGGGTGCTGCCGACCCCATGCTCCCAGGCTCCCAGGCTCCCAGGCGCGGGATAGGGTGCTGCGGACCCCAGGGCCCCAGGCTCCCAGGCTCCCTGGCTCCCAGGCGCGGGCTCCGGAGCTGAGGGCCCCAGGCTCCCAGGCTCCCAGGCTCCTAGGCGCGGGGTAGGGTGGTGCGGACCCCAGGCTCCCAGGCTCCCAGGCTCCCAGGCGCGGGCTCAGTTGCTGCGGACCCCAGGCTCCCAGGCTCCCAGGATCCCAGGCGCGGGCTAGGGTGCTGCGGACCCCAGGCTCCCAGGCTCCCAGGCGCGGGCTAGGGTGTGGGGACCCCAGGCCCCCAGCCTCCCAAGCTCCCTGGCTCCCAGGCGTGGTCTAGGGTGCTGCGGACCCCAGATCCCAGGCTCCCAGGCTCCCAGGCTCCTAGACTCGGGCTTGAGTGCTGCGGACCCCAGCCTTCCAGGCGCTGGCTCGTGAGCTGCATCTCCCTGGCTTCGAGTGCAGGCCCGGGAGCTGCCTCCCCCAGGTTCAAAGGCAACCAGACGCGGGTTCCGGAGCTGCGGCCCCAGGCTCCCAGGCTACCAGGCTCCCAGGCGCGGGCTCAGGTCCTGCGGACCCCAGGCTGCCAAGGTCCCAGGCTCCCAGGCTCCCAGGCGCTGCTAGGGTGCTGCGGACCCCAGGCTCCCAGGCTCCCAGCGCGGGCTAGGGTGCTGCGGACCCCAGGCCCCCAGCCTCCCAGGCTCCCAGGCTCCCAGGCGCGGGATAGGGTGCTGTGGACCCCAGGCCCCCAGCCTCCCAGGCTCCCAGGCTCCCAGGCGCGGGCTCGGGAGCTGAGGGCCCCAGACCCCCAGCCTCCCAGGCTCCTAGGCGCGGGCTTGGGTGCTGGGGACCCCAGGCTCCCAGGCGCGGGCTCGTGAGCTGCATCTCCCTGGCTTCGAGTGCAGGCCCGGGAGCTGCCTCCCCCAGGTTTTAAGGCAACCAGGCGCGGGCTCAGGTCCTGCGGACCCCAGGCTCCCAGGCTCCCAGGCTCCCAAGCTCCCAGGCGCGGGATCGGGAGCTGAGGGCCCCAGGCTCCCAGGCTCCCAGGCGCTGCTAGGGTGCTGCGGACCCCAGGCTCCCAGGCTCCCAGGCACGGGCTAGGGTGCTGCGGACCCCAGGCCCCCAGCCTCCCAGGCTCCCAGGCTCCCAGGCGCGGTCTATGGTGCTGCGGACCCCAGACTCCCAGGCTCCCAGGCTCCCAGGCTCCCAGGCGCTGCTAGGGTGCTGCGGACCCCAGGCTCCCAGGCTCCCAGGCGCGGGCTAGGGTGCTGCGGACCCCAGGCTTCCAGGCGCGTGCTCGTGAGCTGCATCTCCCTGGCTTCGAGTGCAGGCCCGGGAGCTGCCTCCCCCAGGTTCAAAGGCAACCAGGCGCGGGTTCCGGAGCTGCGGCCCCAGGATCCCAGGCTCCCAGGCTCCCAGGCGCGGGCTCAGGTCCTGCGGACCCGAGGCTCCCAAGCTCCCAGGCTCCCAGGCTCCCAGGTGCTGCTAGGGTGCTGCGGACCCCAGGCTCCCAGGCTCCCAGGCTCCCAGGCTCCCAGGCGCGGGCTAGGGTGCTTCGGACCCCTGGGTCACAGGCTCCCAGGCTCCCAGGCTCCCAGGCGCGGGCTAGCAGGCTGCGGACCCCAGGCCCCCAGGCTCCCAGGCTCCCAGGCTCCCAGGCGCGGGCTAGGGTGCTGCGTACCCCAGGCTCCCAGGCTCCCAGGCTCCCAGGCGCGGGCTAGGGTGCTGCGGACCCCAGACTCCCAGGCTCCCAGGCTCCAAGGCGCGGGCTCGTGTGCTGCGGACCCCAGGCTCCCAAGCACGGGCTCGGGAGCTGAGGGCCCCAGGCTCCCAGGCTCCCAGGCTCCCAGGCGCGGGCTCAGGTCCTGCGTACCCCAGGCTCCCAAGCTCCCAGGCTCCCAGGCTCCCAGGCGCTGCTAGGGTGCTGCGGACCCCATGCCCCCAGCCTCCCAGGCTCCCAGGCTCCCAGGCGCGGTCTATGGTGCTGCGGACCCCAGACTCCCAGGCTCCCAGGCTCCCAGGCTCCCAGGCTCCCAGGCGCGGGTTCGGGAGCTGAGGGCCCCAGGCTCCCAGGCTCCCAGGCGCGGGCTAGGGTGCTGCGGACCCCAGGCCCCCAGCCTCCCAGGCTCCCAGGCTCCCAGGCTCCCAGGCTCCCAGGCGCGGGCTCGTGTGCTGCGGACCCCAGGCTCCCAAGCGCGGGCGCGGGAGCTGAGGGCCCCAGGCTCCCAGGCTCCCAGGCTCCTAGGCGCGGGCTCAGGTCCTGCGGACCCCAGGCTCCCAAGCTCCCAGGCTCCCAGGCTCCCAGGCGCTGCTAGGGTGCTGCGGACCCCAGGCTCCCAGGCTCCCAGGCGCGGGCTAGGGTGCTGCGGACCCCAGGCCCCCAGCCTCCCAGGCTCCCAGGCGCGGTCTATTGTGCTGCGGACCCCAGACTCCCAGGCTCCCAGGCTCCCAGGCGCGGGATAGGGTGCTGCGGACCCCAGGCCCCCAGGCTCCCAGGCTCCCAGGCTCCCAGGCGCGGGCTCGGGTGCTGCGGACCCCATGCTCCCAGGCGCGGGCTCGGGTGCTGCGGACCCGAGGCTCCCAGGCGCTGGCTTGTGAGCTGCATCTCTCTGGCTTCGAGTGCAGGCCCGGGAGCTGACTCCCCCAGGTTCAAAGGCAACCAGGCGCGGGTTCCGGAGCTGCGGCCCCAGGATCCCAGGCTCCCAGGCTCCCAGGCGCGGGCTAGGGTGCTGCGGACCCCAGGCCCCCAGCCTCCCAGGCTCCCAGGCTCTCAGGCGCGGGCTCGTGTGCTGCGGACCCCAGGCTCCCGAGCGCGGGCTCGGGAGCTGAGGGCCCCAGGCCCCCAGCCTCCCAGGCTCCCAAGCTCCCAGGCGCGGGATAGGGTGCTGCGGACCCCAGGCCACTAGGCTCCCAGGCTCCCAGGCTCCCAGGCGCGGGCTCGGGAGCTGAGGGCCCCAGGCTCCCAGGCTCCCAGGCTCCTAGGCGTGGGGTAGGGTGCTGCGGATCCCAAGCTCCCAGGCTCCCAGGCTCCCAGGCGCCGGCTCAAGTGCTGCGGACCCCAGGCTCCCAGGCTCCCAGGCTCCCAGGCGTGGTCTAGGGTGCTGCGGACCCCAGACCCCAGGCTCCCAGGCTCCCAGGCTCCTAGGCGCGGGCTTGGGTGCTGGGGACCCCAGGCTCCCAGGCGCGGGTTCGTGAGCTGCATCTCCCTGGCTTCGAGTGCAGGCCCGGGAGCTGCTTCCCCCAGGTTCAAAGGCAACCAGGCGCGGGCTCAGGTCCTGCGGACCCCAGGCTCCCAGGCTCCCAGGCTCCCAGGCTCCCAGGCGCGGGCTCGGGTGCTGCGGACCCCAGGCTCCCAGGCTCCCAGGCTCCCAGGCTCCCAGGCGCGGGCTCGGGAACTGAGGGCCCTAGGCTCCCAGGCTCCCAGGCGCGGGCTAGGGTGCTGCGGACCCCAGGCTCCCAGCCTCCCAGGCTCCCAGGCTCCCAGGCGCGTGCTCGTGTGCAGCGGACCCCAGGCTCCCAAGCGCGGGCTCGGGAGCTGATGGCCCCAGGCCCCCAGCCTCCCAGGCTCCCAGGCTCCCAGGCTCCCAGGCTCCCAGGCTCCCATGCGCGGGCTCAGGTCCTGCGGACCCCAGGCTCCCAAGCTCCCAGGCTCCCAGTCTCCCAGGCGCTGCTAGGGTGCTGCGGACACCAGTCTCCCAGGCTCCCAGGCTCCCAGGCACGGGCTAGGGTGCTGCGGACCCCAGGCCCCCAAGCTCCCAGGCTCCCAGGCTCGCAGGCGCGGGCTCGGGAGCTGAGGGCCCCAGGCTCCCAGGCTCCCAGGCTCCCAGGCGCGGGCTAGGGTGCTGCGTACCCCATGCTCCCAGGCTCCCATGCTCCCAGGCGCGGGCTCGGGAGCTGCGGAACACAGACTCCCAGTCTCCCAGGCTCCCAGGCGCGGGCTCGTGTGCTGCGGACCCCAGGCTCCCAAGCGCGGGCTCGGGAGCTGAGGGCCCCAGGCTCCCAGGCTCCCAGGCGCCCAGGCGCTGCTAGGATGCTACGGACCCCAGGCTCCCAGGCTCCCAGGCGCGGGCTAGGGTGCTGCGGACGCCAGGCCCCTAGCCTCCCAGGCTGCCAGGCTCCCAGGCGCGGTCTATTGTGCTGCGGACCCCAGACTCCCAGGCTCCCAGGCTCCCAGGCTCCCAGGCGCGGGATAGGGTGCTGCGGACCCCAGGCCCCCAGGCTCCCAGGCTCCCAGGCTCCCAGGCGCGGGCTCGGGATCTGAGGTCCCCAGGCCCCCATCCTCCCAGGCTCCCAGGCGCGTGATACGGTGCTGCGGACCCCAGGCCCCCAGGCTCCCAGGCTCCCATGCTCCCAGGCGCGGGCTCGGGAGCTGAGGGCCCCAGGCTCCCAGGCTCCCAGGCTCCTAGGCGCGGGGTAGGGTGGTGCGGACCCCAGGCTCCCAGGCTCCCAGGCGCCGGCTCAGGTGCTGCGGACCCCAGGCTCCCAGGCTCCCAGGCTCCCAGGCGCGGGCTAGGGTGCTGCGTACCCCAGGCTCCCAGGCTCCCAGGCGCGGGCTAGGGTGCTGCGGACCCCAGGCCCCCAGCCTCCCAAACTCCCAGGCTCCCAGGCGTGGTCTAGGGTGCTGCGCACCCCAGAACCCAGGCTCCCAGGCTCCCAGGCGCGGGCTCGTGTGCTGAGGATCCCAGGCTCCCAGGCTCCCAGGCTCCCAGGCGAAGATCGAAAGCTGCTCAAAACCAGTATCCGGCCTCCCGTGCGTTTGCTCGGGAGATGCGTGCCCCAGGCTCCCAAGCGCGTGCTCGTGAGCTGGGACCCCAAGGCTCATAGGCTAACAGGTGCGTTCTCGGGAGATTGTGCCCGCAGGCTCACAGGCTCCCAGGCGCGTGCTCGTGTGCTGCGCACCCCAGGCTCCCAGGCGCGTGCACGTGAGCTGGGAACCTAAGGCTCACAGGCTACCAGGCGCGGGATCGGGGGCTGGGCTTCACAGGCTCCCAGGCGCGGGCTCGTGTGCTGCGCACCCCAGGCTCCCAGGCGCTGGCTCGTGAGCTGCATCTCCCTGGCTTCGAGTGCAGGCCAGGGAGCTGCCTCCCCCAGGTTCAAAGGCAACCAGGCGCGGGTTCCCGAGCTGCGGCCCCAGGATCCCAGGCTCCCAGGCTCCCTGGCGCGGGCTAGTGTGCTGCGGACCCCAGGCCCCCAGCCTCCCAGGCTCCCAGGCTCCCAGGCGCGGGCTCGTGTGCTGCGGACCCCAGGCTCCCAAGCGCGGGCTCGGGAGCTGAGGGCCCCAGGCCCCCAGCAACCGAGGCTCCCAGGCTCCCAGGCTCGGGATAGGGTGCTGCGGACCCCAGGTCCCCAGGCTCCCAGGCTCCCAGGCGCGGGCTCGTGTGCTGCGGACCCCAGGCTCCCAAGCGCGGGCTCGGGAGCTGAGGGCCCCAGGCTCCCAAGCACCCAGGCTCCCAGGCTCCCAGGCGCGGGCTCAGGTCCTGCGGACCCCAGGCTCCCAAGCTCCCAGGCTCCCAGGTTCCCAGGCGCTGCTAGGGTGCTGCGGACCCCAGGCTCCCAGGCTCCCAGGCGCGGGCTAGGGTGCTGCGGACCCAAGGCCCCCAGCCTCCCAGGTTCCCAGGCTCTCAGGCGCGGTCTATTGTGCTGCAGACCCCAGACTCCCAGGCTCCAGGCTCCCAGGCTCCCAGGCGCTGCTAGGGTGCTGCGTACCCCAGGCTCCCAGGCTCCCAGGCGCGGGCTAGGGTGCTGCGGACCCCATGCCCCCAGCCTCCCAGGCTCCCAGGCTCCCAGGCGCGGTCTATGGTGCTGCGGACCCCAGACTCCCAGGCTCCCAGGCTCCCAGGCTCCCAGGCGCGGGCTCGGGTGCTGCGGACCCCAGGCTCCCAGGCTCCCAGTCTCCCAGGCTCCCAGGCGCGCGCTCGGGAGCTGAGGGCCCCAGGCTCCCAGGCTCCCAGGCGCGGGCTAGGGTGCTGCGGACCCCAGGCCCCCAGCCTCCCAGGCTCCCAGGCTCCCAGGCTCCCAGGCTCCCAGGCGCGGGCTCGTGTGCTGCGGACCCCAGGATCCCAAGCGCGGGCTCGGGAGCTGAGGGCCCCAGGCACCCAGGCTCCCAGGCTCCTAGGCGCGGGCTCAGGTCCTGCGGACCCCAGGCTCCCAAGCTCCCAGGCTCCCAGGCTCCCAGGCGCTGCTAGGGTGCTGCGGACCCCAGGCTCCCAGGCTCCCAGGCGCGGGCTAGGGTGCTGCGGACCCCAGGCCCCCAGCCTCCCAGGCTCCCAGGCTCCCAGGCGCGGTCTATTGTGCTGCGGACCCCAGACTCTCAGGCTCCCAGGCTCCCAGGCTCCCAGGCGCGGGCTCGGGAGCTGAGGGCCCCAGGCTCCCAGGCTCCCAGGCTCCCAGGCGCGGGCTCGGGTGCTGCGGACCCCAGGCCCCCAGCCTCCCAGGCTCCTAGGCTCCCAGGCTCCCAGGCGCGGGCTCGTGTGCTGCGGACCCCAGGCTCCCAGGCGCGGGCTCGGGTGCTGCGGACCCCAGACTCCCAGGCTCCCAGGCTCCCAGGCGCGGGCTAGTGTGCTGCGTACCCCAGGCTCCCAAGCGCGGGCTCGGGAGCTGAGGGCCCCAGACTCTCAGGCTCCCAGGCGAAGAGACGAGAGCTGCTGTAAACCAGTTTCCAGGCTCCCGGGCGTTTGCTCGGGAGCTGAGGGACCCAGTCTCCCAGACTCCCAGGCTCCCAGTCTCCCAGGCTCCCAGGCGCGGGCTCGGGAGCTGCCTCCCCCAGGTTCAAAGCAACCAGGCGCGGGTTCGGGAGCTGTGGCCCCCAGGCTTCAGGCTACCAGGCGCGAGCTCGGGAGATGAGGCCCCAGACTCCCAGGCTTCCAGGCGAAGATTCCAGAGCTGCTGTAAACCAGTCACCCGGTTTCCGGGCGTTTGCTCGGGAGCTGCGGCCCCAGGCTCACAGGCTCTCATGCGCAGGCTCGGGAGCTGGGGCCCCAGGCTCCCAGGCTCCCAGGCTCCCAGGCGCTGCTAGGGTGCTGCGGACCCCAGACTCCCAGGATCCCAGGCGCGGGCTAGGGTGCTGCGGACCCCAGGCCCCCTGCCTCCCAGGCTCCCAGGCGCGGGCTAGGGTGCTGCGGACCCCAGGCTTCCAGGCGCGTGCTCGTGAGCTGCATCTCCCTGGCTTCGAGTGCAGGCCCGGGAGCTGCCTCCCCCAGGTTCAAAGGCAACCAGGCACGGGCTCAGGTCCTGCGAACCCCAGGCTCCCAGGCTCCCAGGCTCCCAGGCGCGGGCTCGGGAGCTGAGGGCCCCAGGCTCCCAGGCTCCCAGGCGCGGGCTAGGGTGCTACGGACCCCAGGCCCCCAGCCTCCCAGGCTCCCAGGCTCCCAGGCGCGGGCTCGTGTGCTGCGGACCCCAGGCTCCCAAGCGCGGGCTCGGGAGCTGAGGGCCACAGGCCCCCAGCCTCCCAGGCTCCCAGGCTCCCAGGTTCCCAGGCGCTGCTAGGGTGCTGCGGACCCCAGGCTCCCAGGCTCACAGGCGCGGGGAAGGGTGCTGCGGACCCCAGGCCCCCAGCCTCCCAGGCTCCCAGGATCCCAGGCGCGGTCTATGGTGCTGCGGACCCCAGACTCCCAGGCTCCCAGGCTTCCAGGCTCGGGCTCGTGTGCTGCGGACCCCAGGCTCCCAAGCGCGTGCTCGGGAGCTGACGGCCCCAGGCTCCCAGGCTCCCAGGCTCCCAGGCTCCCAGGCGCGGGCTCAGGTCCTGCGGACCCCAGGCTCCAAAGCTCCCAGGCTCCCAGGCTCCCAGGCGCTGCTAGGGTGCTGCGGACCCCAGTCTCCCAGGATCCCAGGCGCGGGCTAGGGTGCTGCGGACCCCAGGCCCCCAGCCTCCCAGGCTCCCAGGCTCCCAGGCGCGGTCTATGGTGCTGCGGACCCCAAACTCCCAGGCTCCCAGGCTCCCAGGCGCGGGCTCGGGTGCTGCGGACCCCAGGCTCCCAGGCTCCCAGGCTCCCAGGCTCCCAGGCGCGGGCTCGGGACCTGAGGGCCCCAGGCTCCCAGGCTCTCAGGCGCGGGCTCGGGTGCTGCGGACCCCAGGCTCCCAGGCTCCCAGGCTCCCAGGCTCCCAGGCGCGGGCTCGGGACCTGAGGGCCCCAGGCTCCCAGGCTCCCAGGCGCGGGCTCGGGTGCTGCGGACCCCAGGCCCCCAGCCTCCTAGGCTCCCAGGCTCACAGGCGCGGGATAGAGTGCTGCGGACCCCAGGCCCCCAGGCTCCCAGGCTCCCAGGCTCCCCGTCTCCCAGGCGCGGGATAGGGTGCTGCGGACCCCAGGCTCCCAGGCTCCCAGGGTCCTAGGCGCGGGGTAGGGTGGTGCGGACCCCAGGCTCCCAGGCTCACAGGCTCCCAGGCGCGGGCTCAGGTGCTGCGTACCCCAGGCTCCCAGGCTCCCAGGCGCGGGCTAGGGTGCTGCGTTCCCCAGGCTCCCAGGCTCCCAGGCTCCCAGGCGCGGGCTAGGGTGCTGCGTACCCCAGGCCCCCAGCCTCCCAAGCTCCCAGGCTCCCAGGCGTGGTCTAGGGTGCTGCGGACCCCAGACCCCAGGCTCCCAGGCTCCCAGGCTCCCAGGCTCCCAGGCGCTGCTAGGGTGCTGCGGACCCCAGGCTCCCAGGCGCGGGCTCGTGAGCTGCATCTCCCTGGCTTCGAGTGCAGGCCCGGGAGCTGCCTCCCCCAAGTTCAAAGGCAACCAGGCGCGGGTTCGGGAGCTGCGGCCCCAGGCTCCCAGGCTCCCAGGCTCCCAGGCGCGGGCTCAGGTCCTGCGGACCCCAGGCTCCCAGGCTCCCAGGCTGCCAGGCTCCCAGGCGCTGCTAGGGTGCTGCCGACCCCATGCTCCCAGGCTCCCAGGCTCCCAGGCGCGGGATAGGGTGCTGCGGACCCCAGGGCCCCAGGCTCCCAGGCTCCCTGGCTCCCAGGCGCGGGCTCCGGAGCTGAGGGCCCCAGGCTCCCAGGCTCCCAGGCTCCTAGGCGCGGGGTAGGGTGGTGCGGACCCCAGGCTCCCAGGCTCCCAGGCTCCCAGGCGCGGGCTCAGTTGCTGCGGACCCCAGGCTCCCAGGCTCCCAGGATCCCAGGCGCGGGCCTGGGTGCTGCGGACCCCAGGCTCCCAGGCTCCCAGGCTCCCAGGCGCGGGCTAGGGTGTGGGGACCCCAGGCCCCCAGCCTCCCAAGCTCCCTGGCTCCCAGGCGTGGTCTAGGGTGCTGCGGACCCCAGATCCCAGGCTCCCAGGCTCCCAGGCTCCTAGACTCGGGCTTGAGTGCTGCGGACCCCAGCCTTCCAGGCGCTGGCTCGTGAGCTGCATCTCCCTGGCTTCGAGTGCAGGCCCGGGAGCTGCCTCCCCCAGGTTCAAAGGCAACCAGACGCGGGTTCCGGAGCTGCGGCCCCAGGCTCCCAGGCTACCAGGCTCCCAGGCGCGGGCTCAGGTCCTGCGGACCCCAGGCTGCCAAGGTCCCAGGCTCCCAGGCTCCCAGGCGCTGCTAGGGTGCTGCGGACTCCAGGCTCCCAGGCTCCCAGCGCGGGCTAGGGTGCTGCGGACCCCAGGCCCCCAGCCTCCCAGGCTCCCAGGCTCCCAGGCGCGGGATAGGGTGCTGTGGACCCCAGGCCCCCAGCCTCCCAGGCTCCCAGGCTCCCAGGCGCGGGCTCGGGAGCTGAGGGCCCCAGACCCCCAGCCTCCCAGGCTCCTAGGCGCGGGCTTGGGTGCTGGGGACCCCAGGCTCCCAAGCGCGGGCTCGTGAGCTGCATCTCCCTGGCTTCGAGTGCAGGCCCGGGAGCTGCCTCCCCCAGGTTTTAAGGCAACCAGGCGCGGGCTCAGGTCCTGCGGACCCCAGGCTCCCAGGCTCCCAGGCTCCCAGGCTCCCAGGCGCGGGATCGGGAGCTGAGGGCCCCAGGCTCCCAGGCTCCCAGGCGCTGCTAGGGTGCTGCGGACCCCAGGCTCCCAGGCTCCCAGGCACGGGCTAGGGTGCTGCGGACCCCAGGCCCCCAGCCTCCCAGGCTCCCAGGCTCCCAGGCGCGGTCTATGGTGCTGCGGACCCCAGACTCCCAGGCTCCCAGGCTCCCAGGCTCCCAGGCGCTGCTAGGGTGCTGCGGACCCCAGGCTCCCAGGCTCCCAGGCGCGGGCTAGGGTGCTGCGGACCCCAGGCTTCCAGGCGCGTGCTCGTGAGCTGCATCTCCCTGGCTTCGAGTGCAGGCCCGGGAGCTGCCTCCCCCAGGTTCAAAGGCAACCAGGCGCGGGTTCCGGAGCTGCGGCCCCAGGATCCCAGGCTCCCAGGCTCCCAGGCGCGGGCTCAGGTCCTGCGGACCCGAGGCTCCCAAGCTCCCAGGCTCCCAGGCTCCCAGGCGCTGCTAGGGTGCTGCGGACCCCAGGCTCCCAGGCTCCCAGGCTCCCAGGCTCCCAGGCGCGGGCTAGGGTGCTTCGGACCCCTGGGTCACAGGCTCCCAGGCTCCCAGGCTCCCAGGCGCGGGCTAGCAGGCTGCGGACCCCAGGCCCCCAGGCTCCCAGGCTCCCAGGCTCCCAGGCGCGGGCTAGGGTGCTGCGTACCCCAGGCTCCCAGGCTCTCAGGCTCCCAGGCGCGGGCTAGGGTGCTGCGGACCCCAGACTCCCAGGCTCCCAGGCTCCCAGGCGCGGGCTCGTGTGCTGCGAACCCCAGGCTCCCAAGCGCGGGCTCGCGAGCTGAGGGCCCCAGGCCCCCAGCCTCCCAGGCTCCAAGGCTCCCAGGCGCGGGCTAGGGTGCTGCGGACCCCAGGCCCCCAGCCTCCCAGGCTCCCAGGCTCCCAGGCGCGGTCTATGGTGCTGCGGACCCCAGACTCCCAGGCTCCCAGGCTCCCAGGCTCCCAGGCGCTGCTAGGGTGCTGCGGACCCCAGGCTCCCAGGATCCCAGGCGCGGGCTAGAGTGCTGCGGACCCCAGGCCCCCAGCCTCCCAGGCTCCCAGGCTCCCAGGCGCGGTCTATGGTGCTGCGGACCCCAAACTCCCAGGCTCCCAGGCTCCCAGGCGCGGGCTCGTGTGCTGCGGACCCCAGGCTCCCAGGCTCCCAGGCGCGGGCTCGGGAGCTGAGGACCCCAGGCTCCCAGGCTCCCAGGCGCGGGCTAGGGTGCTGCGGACCCCAGGCCCCCAGCCTCCCAGGCTCCCAGGCTCCCAGGCTCCCAGGCGCGGGCTCGTGTGCTGCGGACCCCAGGCTCCCAAGCGCGGGCTCGGGAGCTGAGGGCCCCAGGCTTCCAGGCTCCCAGGCTCCCAGGCGCGGGCTCAGGTCCTGCGGACCCCAGGCTCCCAAGCTCCCAGGCTCCCAGGCTCCCAGGCGCTGCTAGGGTGCTGCGGACCCCAGGCCCCCAGCCTCCCAGGCTCCCAGGCTCCCAGGCGCGGTCTATGGTGCTGCGGACCACAGACTCCCAGGCTCCTAGACTCCCAGGCTCCCAGGCGCGGGCTCGTGTGCTGCGGACCCCAGGCTCCCAAGCGCGGGCTCGGGAGCTTGGGGCCCCAGGCCCCCAGGCTCCCAGCCTCCCAGGCTCCCAGGCTCCCAGCCGCGGGCTCGGGTGCTGCGGACCCCAGGCTTCCAAGCTCCCAGGCTCCCAGGCTCCCAGGGTCCCAGGCGCGGGCTCAGGTCCTGCGGACCCCAGGCTCCCAAGCTCCCAGGCTCCCAGGCTCCCAGGCGCTGCTAGGGTGCTGCGGACCCCAGGCTCCCAGGCTCCCAGGCGCGGGCTAGGGTGCTGCGGACCCCAGGCCCCTAGGCTCCCAGGCTCCCAGGCTCCCAGGCGCGGGCTCGGGAGCTGAGGGCCCCAGGCTCCCAGTCTCCCAGGCTCCTAGGCGCGGGGTAGTGTTGTGCGGACCCCAGGCTCCCAGGCTCCCAGGCTCCCAGGCGCGGGCTCAGGTGCTGCGGACCCCAGGCTCCCAGGCTCCCAGGCTCCCAGGCGCGGGCTAGGGTGCTGCGTACCCCAGGCTCCCAAGCTCCCAGGCTCTCAGGCGCGGGCTAGGGTGCTGCGGACCCCAGGCCCCAGCCTCCCAACCTCCCAGGCTCCCAGGCGTGGTCTAGGGTGCTGCGGACCCCAGAACCCAGGCTCCCAGGCTCCCAGGCGCTGCTAGGGTGCTGCCGACCCCATGCTCCCAGGCTCCCAGGATCCCAGGCGCGGGCTCGTGTGCTGAGGACCCCAGGCTTCCAGGCTCCCAGGCTCCCAGGCGAAGATCGAAAGCTGCTGAAAACCAGTATCCGGCCTCCCGTGCGTTTGCTCGGGAGATGCGTGCCCCAGGCTCCCAAGCGCGTGCTCGTGAGCTGGGACCCCAAGGCTCATAGGCTAACAGGTGCGTTCTCGGGAGATTGTGCCCGCAGGCTCACAGGCTCCCAGGCGCGTGCTCGTGTGCTGCGCACCCCAGGCTCCCAGGCGCGTGCACGTGAGCTGGGACCCCAAGGCTCACAGGCAACCAGGCGCGGGATCGTGAGCTGGTCTTCACAGGCTCCCAGGCGCGGGCTCGTGTGCTGCGCACCCCAGGCTCCCATGCGCTGGCTCGTGAGCTGCATCTCCCTGGCTTCGAGTGCAGGCCCGGGAGCTGCCTCCCCCAGGTTCAAAGGCAACCAGGCGCGGGTTCCGGAGCTGCGGCCCCAGGATCCCAGGCTCCCAGGCTCCCAGGCGCGGGCTCGGGTGCTGCGGACCCCAGGCTCCCAGGCTCCCAGGCTCCCAGGCGCGGGCTCGGGAGCTGAGGGCCCCAGGCTCCCAGGCTCCCAGGCTCCCAGGCGCGGGCTCAGGTTCTGCGGACCCCAGGCTCCCAAGCTCCCAGGCTCCCAGGCTCCCATGCGCTGCTAGGGTGCTGCGGACCCCAGGCTCCCAGGCTCCCAGGCGCGGGCTAGGGTGCTGCGGACCCCAGGCCCCCAGCCTCCCAGGCTCCCAGGCTCCCAGGCGCGGTCTATGGTGCTGCGGACCCCAGACTCCCAGGCTCCCAGGCTCCCAGCTCCCAGGCGCTGCTACGGTGCTGCGGACCCCAGGCTCCCAGGCTCCCAGGCGCGGGCTAGGGTGCTGCGGACCCCAGGCCCCCAACCTCCCAGGCTCCCAGGCTCCCTGGCGCGGTCTATCGTGTTGCGGACCCCAGACTCCCAGGCTCCCAGGCTCCCAGGCTCCCAGGCGCGGGCTCGGGTGGTGCGGACCACAGGCTCCCAGGCTCCCAGGGTCCCAGGCGCGGGCTCGGGAGCTGAGGGCCCCAGGCTCCCAGGCTTCCAGGCGCGGGCTAGGGTGCTTCGGACCCCAGGCCCCCAGCCTCCCAGTCTCCCAGGCTCCCAGGCTCCCAGTCTCCCAGGCGCGGGCTCGTGTGCTGCGGACCCCAGGCTCCCAAGCGCGGGCTCTGGAGCTGAGGGCCCCAGGCCCCCAGCCTCCCAGGCTCCCAGGCTCCCAGGCGCGGGATAGGGTGCTGCGGACCCGAGGCTCCCAAGCGCGGGCTCGGGAGCTAAAGGCCCCAGGCTCCCAGGCTCCCAGGCTCCCAGGCTCCAGGGGCGGGCTCGTGTGCTGCGGACACGAGGCTCCCAAGCGCGGGCTCGGGAGCTGAAGGCCCCAGGCTCCCAGTCTCCCAGGCTCCCAGGCGCGGGCTCAGGTCCTGCGTACCCCAGGCTCCCAAGCTCCCAGGCTCCCAGGCTCCCAGGCGCTGCTATGGTGCTGCGGACCCCAGGGTCCCAGACGCGGGCTAGGGTGCTGCGGACCCCATGCCCCCAGCCTCCCAGGCTCCCAGGCTCCCAGGCGCGGTCTATGGTGCTGCGGACCCCAGACTCCCAGGCTCCCAGGCTCCCAGGCTCCAGGCGCTGCTAGGGTGCTGCGGACCCCAGGCTCCCAGGCTCCCAGGCGCGGGCTAGGGTGCTGCGGACCCCAGGCACCCAGCCTCCCAGGCTCCCAGGCTCCCAGGCGCGGTCTATGGTGCTGCGGACCCCAGACTCCCAGGCTCCCAGGCTCCCAGGCTCCCAGGCGCGGGCTAGGGTGCTGCGGACCACAGGCTCCCAGGCTTCCAGGTTCCCAGGCTCCCATGCGCAGGCTCGGGTGCTGCGGACCCCAGGCTCCCAGGCTCCCAGGCGCGGGCTCGGGTGCTGCGGACCCCAGGCTCCCAGGCTCCCAGGCTCCCAGGCTCCCATGCGCGGGCTCAGGTCCTGCGGACCCCAGGCCCCCAGCCTCCCAGGCTCCCAGGCTCCCAGGCTCCCAGGCGCGGGCTCGTGTGCTGCGGACCCCAGGCTCCCACGCGCGGGCTCGGGAGCTGAGGGCCCCAGTCTCCCAGGCTTCCAGGCTCCCAGGCGCGGGCTCAGGTCCTGCGGACCGCAGGCTCCCAAGCTCCCAGGCTCCCAGGCTCCCAGGCGCTGCTAGGGTGCTGCGGACCCCAGGCTCCCAGGCTCCGAGGCGCGGGCTAGGGTGCTGTGGACGCCAGGCCCCCAGCCTCCCAGGCTCCCATGCTCCCAGGCGCGGTCTATGGTGCTGCGGACCACAGACTCCCAGGCTCCTAGACTCTCAGGCTCCCAGGCGCGGGCTCGTGTGCTGCGGACCCCAGGCTCCCAAGCGCGGGCTCGGGAGCTTGGGGCCCCAGGCCCCCAGGCTCCCAGCCTCCCAGGCTCCCAGGCTCCCAGCTGCGGGCTCGGGTGCTGCGGACCCCAGGCTCCCAGGCTCCCAGGGTCCCAGGCTCCCAGGCCCGGGCTCAGGTCCTGCGGACCCCAGGCTCCCAAGCTCCCAGGCTCCCAGGCTCCCATGCGCTGCTAGGGTGCTGCGGACCCCAGGCTCCCAGGCTCCCAGGTGCGGGCTAGGGTGCTGCGGACCCCAGGCCCCCAGGCTCCCAGGCTCCCAGGCTCCCAGGCGCGGGCTCGGGAGCTGAGGGCCCCAGGCTCCCAGTCTCCCAGGCTCCTAGGCGCGGGGTAGTGTGGTGCGGACCCCGGGATCCCAGGCTCCCAGGCTCCCAGGCGCGTGCTCAGGTGCTGCGGACCCCAGGCTCCCAGGCTCCCAGGCTCCCAGGCGCGGGCTAGGGTGCTGCGTACCCCAGGCTCCCAAGCTCCCAGGCTCTCAGGCGCGGGCTAGGGTGCTGCGGACCCCAGGCCCCAGCCTCCCAACCTCCCAGGCTCCCAGGCGTGGTTTAGGGTGCTGCGGACCCCAGAATCCAGGCTCCCAGGCTCCCAGGCGCTGCTAGGGTGCTGCCGACCCCATGCTCCCAGGCTCCCAGGATCCCAGGCGCGGGCTCGTGTGCTGAGGACCCCAGGCTTCCAGGCTCCCAGGCTCCCAGGCGAAGATCGAAAGCTGCTGAAAACCAGTATCCGCCCTCCCGTGCGTTTGCTCGGGAGATGCGTGCCCCAGGCTCCCAAGCGCGTGCTTGTGAGCTGGGACCCCAAGGCTCATAGGCTAACAGGTGCGTTCTCGGGAGATTGTGCCCGCAGGCTCCCAGGCTCCCAGGCGCGTGCTCGTGTGCTGCGGACCCCAGGCTCCCAAGCTCCCAGGTTCCCAGGCTCCCAGGCGCTGCTAGGGTGCTGCGGACCCCAGGCTCCCAGGCTCCCAGGTTACCAGGCACGGGCTAGGGTGCTTCGGACCCCTGGCTCCCAGGCTCCCAGGCTCCCAGGCGCGGGCTAAGGTGCTGCGGACCCCAGGCTTCCAGGCTCCCAGGCTCCCAGGCTCGCAGGCGCCGGCTCGGGAGCTGAGGGCCCCAGGCTCCCAGGCTCCCAGGCTCCCAGGCACGGGCTAGGGTGCTGCGGACCCCAGGCTCCCAGGCTCCCAGGTTACCAGGCACGGGCTAGGGTGCTTCGGACCCCAGGCTCCCTGGCTCCCAGGCTCCCAGGCGCGGGCTCGGGTGCTGCGGACCCCAGACTCCCAGGCTCCCAGGCTCCCAGGCGCGGGCTCATGTGCTGAGGACCCCAGGCTCCCAAGCTCCCAGGCTCACAGGCTCCCAGGCGCTGCTAGGGTGCTGCGGACCCCAGGCTCCCAGGCTCCCAGCCGCGGGCTAGGGTGCTGCGGACCCCAGGCCCCCAGCCTCCCAGGCTCCCAGGCTCCCAGGCGCGGTCTATGGTGCTGCGGACCCCAGACTCCCAGGCTCCCAGGCTCCCAGGCTCCCAGGCGCTGATAGGGTGCTGCGGACCCCAGGCTCCCAGGCTCCCAGGCGCGGGCTAGGGTGCTGCGGACCCCAGGCTCCCAGGCGCGGGCTCGTGAGCTGCATCTCCCTGGCTTCGAGTGCAGGCCCGGGAGCTGCCTCCCCCAGGTTCAAAGGCAACCAGGCGCGGGCTCAGGTCCTGCGGACTCCAGGCTCCCAGGCTCCCAGGCGCGGGCTCGGGTGCTGCGGACCCCAGGCTCCCAGGCTCCCAGGCTCCCAGGCGCGGGCTCGGGAGCTGAGGGCCCCAGGCTCCCAGGCTCCCAGGCGCGGGCTAGGGTGCTGCGGACCCCAGGCCCCCAGCCTCCCAGGCTCCCAGGCGCGGGCTCGTGTGCTGCGGACCCCAGACTCCCAAGCGCGGGCTCGGGAGATGAGGGCCCCAGGCCCCCAGCCTCCCAGGCTCCCAGGCTCCCAGGCTCCCACCGCTGCTAGGGTGCTGCGGACCCCAGGCTCCCAGGCTCCCAGGCGCGGGCTAGGGTGCTGCGGACCCCAGGCACCCAGCCTCCCAGTCTCCCAGAATCCCAGTCGCGGTCTATGGTGCTGCGGACCCCAGACTCCCAGGCTCCCAGGCTCCCAGGCGCGGGCTAGGGTGCTGCGGACCCCAGGCACCCAGCCTCCCAGTCTCCCAGAATCCCAGTCGCGGTCTATGGTGCTGCGGACCCCAGACTCCCAGGCTCCCAGGCTCCCAGGCGCGGGCTCGTGTGCTGCGGACCCCAGGCTCCCAAGCGCGGGCTCGGGAGCTGAGGGCCCCAGGCCCCCAGGCCCCCAGCCTCCCAGGCTCCCAGGCTCCCAGGCGCGGGATAGGGTGCTGCGGACCCCAGGTCCCCAGGCTCCCAGGCTCCCAGGCGCGGGCTCGTGTGCTGCGGACCCTAGGCTCCCAAGCGCGGGCTCGGGAGCTGAGGGCCCCAGGCTCCCAGGCTCCCAGGCTCCCAGGCGCGGGCTCAGGTTCTGCTGACCCCAGGCTCCCAAGCTCCCAGGCTCCCAGGTTCCCAGGCGCTGCTAGGGTGCTGCGGACCCCAGGCTCCCAGGCTCCCAGGCGCGGGCTAGGGTGCTGCGGACCCCAGGCCCCCAGCCTCCCAGGCTCCCAGGCTCCCAGGCGCGGTCTATGGTGCTGCGGACCCCAGACTCCCAGGCTCCCAGGCTCCCAGCTCCCAGGCGCTGCTAGGGTGCTGCGGACCCCAGGCTCCCAGGCTCCCAGGCGCGGGCTAGGGTGCTGCGGACCCCAGGCCCCCAGCCTCCCAGGCTCCCAGGCTCCCTGGCGCGGTCTATCGTGTTGTGGACCCCAGACTCCCAGGATCCCAGGCTCCCAGGCTCCCAGGCGCGGGCTCGGGTGGAGCGGACCACAGGCTCCCAGGCTCCCAGGGTCCCAGGCGCGGGCTCGGGAGCTGAGGGCCCCAGGCTCCCAGGCTTCCAGGCGCGGGCTAGGGTGCTTCGGACCCCAGGCCCCCAGCCTCCCAGTCTCCCAGGCTCCCAGGCTCCCAGTCTCCCAGGCGCGGGCTCGTGTGCTGCGGACCCCAGGCTCCCAAGCGCGGGCTCTGGAGCTGAGGGCCCCAGGCCCCCAGCCTCCCAGGCTCCCAGGCTCCCAGGCGCGGGATAGGGTGCTGCGGACCCGAGGCTCCCAAGCGCGGGCTCGGGAGCTAAAGGCCCCAGGCTCCCAGGCTCCCAGGCTCCCAGGCTCCCAGGCGCGGGCTCGTGTGCTGCGGACACGAGGCTCCCAAGCGCGGGCTCGGTAGCTGAAGGCCCCAGGCTCCCATGCTCCCAGGCTCCCAGGCGCGGGCTCAGGTCCTGCGTACCCAAGGCTCCCAAGCTCCCAGGCTCCCAGGCTCCCAGGCCCTGCTATGGTGCTGCGGACCCCAGGCTCCCAGGCTCCCAGGCGCGGGTTCGTGTGCTGCGGACACGAGGCTCCCAAGCGCGGGCTCGGGAGCTGAAGGCCCCAGGCTCCCAGGCTCCCAGGCTCCCAGGCGCGGGCTCAGGTCCTGCGTACCCCAGGCTCCCAAGCTCCCAGGCTCCCAGGCTCCCAGGCGCTGCTATGGTGCTGCGGACCCCAGACTCCCAGGCTCCCAGGCTCCCAGGCTCCCAGGCGCGGGCTCGGGTGCTGCGGACCCCAGGCTCCCAGGCTCCCAGGCTCCAAGGCGCGGGCTCGGGAGCTGAGGGCCCCAGGCTCCCAGACTCGCAGGCGCTGGCTAGGGTGCTGCGGATCCCAGGCTCCCAGGCTCCCAG
Source organism: Muntiacus reevesi (assembly GCF_963930625.1). NCBI lineage: Eukaryota > Metazoa > Chordata > Mammalia > Artiodactyla > Cervidae > Muntiacus > Muntiacus reevesi. The sequence continues at coordinate 494,957 of NC_089252.1, read as the reverse complement.
GCGCTGGCTAGGGTGCTGCGGACCCCATGCCCCCAGCCTCCCAGGCTCCCAGGCTCCCAGGCTCCCAGGCGCTGCTAGTGTGCTGCGTACCCCAGGCTCCCAGGCTCCCAGGCGCGGGCTAGGGTGCTGCGGACCCCATGCCCCCAGCCTCCCAGGCTCCCAGGTTCCCAGGCGCGGTCTATGGTGCTGCGGACCCCAGACTCCCAGGCTCCCAGGCTCCCAGGCTCCCAGGCGCGGGCTCGGGTGCTGCGGACCCCAGGCTCCCAGGCTCCCAGGCTCCCAGGCTCCCAGGCGCGGGCTCGGGAGCTGAGGGTCCCAGGCTCCCAGGCTCCCAGGCGCGGGCTAGGGTGCTGCGGACCCCAGGCCCCCAGCCTCCCAGGCTCCCAGGCTCCCAGGCTCCCAGGCGCGGGCTCGTGTGCTGCGGACCCCAGGCTCCCAAGCGCGGGCTCGGGAGCTGAGGGCCCCAGGCTCCCAGGCTCCCAGGCTCCCAGGCGCGGGCTCGGGAGCTGAGGGCCCCAGGCTCCCAGGCTCCCAGGCTCCTAGGCGCGGGGTAGGGTGGTGCGGATCCCAAGCTCGCAGGCTCCCAGGCTCCCAGGCGCCGGCTCAGGTGCTGCGGACCCCAGGCTCCCAGGCTCCCAGGCTCACAGGCGTGGTCTAGGGTGCTGCGGACCCCAGACCCCAGGCTCCCAGGCTCCCAGGCTCCCAGGCGCGGGCTCGTGAGCTGCATCTCCCTGGCTTCGAGTGCAGGCCCGGGAGCTGCTTCCCCCAGGTTCAAAGGCAACCAGGCGCGGGCTCAGGTCCTGCGGACCCCAGGCTCCCAGGCTCCCAGGCGCGGGCTCGGGTGCTGCGGACCCCAGGCTCCCAGGCTCCCAGGCTCCCAGGCGCGGGCTCGGGAACTGAGGGCCCTAGGCTCCCAGGCTCCCAGGCGCGGGCTAGGGTGCTGCGGACCCCAGGCCCCCAGCCTCCCAGGCTCCCAGGCTCCCAGGCTCCCAGGCGCTGCTAGTGTGCTGCGTACCCCAGGCTCCCAGGCTCCCAGGCGCGGGCTAGGGTGCTGCGGACCCCATGCCCCCAGCCTCCCAGGCTCCCAGGTTCCCAGGCGCGGTCTATGGTGCTGCGGACCCCAGACTCCCAGGCTCCCAGGCTCCCAGGCTCCCAGGCGCGGGCTCGGGTGCTGCGGACCCCAGGCTCCCAGGCTCCCAGGCTCCCAGGCTCCCAGGCGCGGGCTCGGGAGCTGAGGGTCCCAGGCTCCCAGGCTCCCAGGCGCGGGCTAGGGTGCTGCGGACCCCAGGCCCCCAGCCTCCCAGGCTCCCAGGCTCCCAGGCTCCCAGGCGCGGGCTCGTGTGCTGCGGACCCCAGGCTCCCAAGCGCGGGCTCGGGAGCTGAGGGCCCCAGGCTCCCAGGCTCCCAGGCTCCCAGGCGCGGGCTCGGGAGCTGAGGGCCCCAGGCTCCCAGGCTCCCAGGCTCCTAGGCGCGGGGTAGGGTGGTGCGGATCCCAAGCTCGCAGGCTCCCAGGCTCCCAGGCGCCGGCTCAGGTGCTGCGGACCCCAGGCTCCCAGGCTCCCAGGCTCACAGGCGTGGTCTAGGGTGCTGCGGACCCCAGACCCCAGGCTCCCAGGCTCCCAGGCTCCCAGGCGCGGGCTCGTGAGCTGCATCTCCCTGGCTTCGAGTGCAGGCCCGGGAGCTGCTTCCCCCAGGTTCAAAGGCAACCAGGCGCGGGCTCAGGTCCTGCGGACCCCAGGCTCCCAGGCTCCCAGGCGCGGGCTCGGGTGCTGCGGACCCCAGGCTCCCAGGCTCCCAGGCTCCCAGGCGCGGGCTCGGGAACTGAGGGCCCTAGGCTCCCAGGCTCCCAGGCGCGGGCTAGGGTGCTGCGGACCCCAGGCCCCCAGCCTCCCAGGCTCCCAGGCTCCCAGGCGCGGGCTCGTGTGCAGCGGACCCCAGGCTCCCAAGCGCGGGCTCGGGAGCTGATGGCCCCAGGCCCCCAGCCTCCCAGGCTCCCAGGCTCCCAGGCGCTGCTAGGGTGCTGCGGACCCCAGGCTCCCAGGCTCCCAGGCGCGGGCTAGGGTGCTGCGGACCCCAGGCCCCCAGCCTCCCAGGCTCCCAGGCTCCCAGGCGCGGTCTATGGTGCTGCGGACCCCAGACTCCCAGGCTCCCAGGCTCCCAGGCGCTGCTAGGGTGCTGCGGACCCCAGGCCCCCAGCCTCCCAGGCTCCCAGGCTCCCAGGCGCGTTCTATGGTGCTGCGGACCCCAGACTCCCAGGCTCCCAGGCTCCCAGGCTCCCAGGCTTCTAGGCGCTGCTAGGGTGCTGCGGACCCCAGGCCCCCAGCCTCCCAGGCTCCCAGGCTCCCAGGCGCGGGCTCGTGTGCTGCGGACCCCAGGCTCCCAAGCGCGGTCTCGGGCGCTGAGGGCCCCAGGCCCCCAGCCTCCCCGGCTCCCAGGCTCCCATTCTCCCAGGCGCTGCTAGGGTGCTGCGGACCCCAGGCTCCCAGGCTCCCAGGCGGGGGCTAGGGTGCTGCGGACCCCAGGCCCCCAGCCTCCCAGGCTCCCAGGATCCCAGGCGCGGTCTATGGTGCTGCGGACCCCAGACTCCCAGGCTCCCAGGCGCGGGCTCGGGTGCTGCGGACACCAGGCTCCCAAGCTCCCAGGCTCCCAGGCTCCCAGGCGCTGCTAGGGTGCTGCGGACCCCAAGCTCCCAAGCGCGGGCTCGGGAGCTGGGGGCCCCAGGCCCCCAGGCTCCCAGGCTCCCAGGCTCCCAGGCGCGGGCTCGGGAGCTGAGGGCCCCAGGCTCCCAGGCTCCTAGGCGCGGGGTAGGGTGGTGCGGACCCCAGGCTCCCAGGCTCCCAGGCTCCCAGGCGCGGGCTCAGGTGCTGCGGACCCCAGGCTCCAGGGTCCCAGGCTCCCATGCGTGGGCTCGGGTGCTGCGGACCCCAGGCCCCAGCCTCCCAAGCTCCCATGCACCCAGGCGTGGTCTAGGGTGCTGCGGACCCCAGAACCCAGGCTCCCAGGCTCCCAGGCGCTGCTAGGGTGCTGCCGACCCCATGCTCCCAGGCTCCCAGGATCCCAGGCTCCCAGGCGAAGATCGAAAGCTGCTGAAAACCAGTATCCGGCCTCCCGTGCGTTTGCTCGGGAGATGCGTGCCCCAGGCTCCCTAGCGCGTGCTCGTGAACTGGGACCCCAAGGCTCATAGGCTAACAGGTGCGTTCTCGGGAGATTGTGCCCGCAGGCTCACAGGCTCCCAGGCGCGTGCTCGTGTGCTGCGCACCCCAGGCTCCCAGGCGCGTGCACGTGAGCTGGGACCCCAAGGCTCACAGGCTACCAGGCGCGGGATTGGGAGCTGGGCTTCACAGGCTCCCAGGCGCGGGCTCCTGTGCTGCGCACCCCAGGCTCCCATGCGCTGGCTCGTGAGCTGCATTTCCCTGGCTTCGAGTGCAGGCCCGGGAGCTGCCTCCCCTAGGTTCAAAGGCAACCAGGCGCGGGTTCCGGAGCTGCGGCCCCAGGATCCCAGGCTCCCAGGCTCCCAGGCGCGGGCTCAGGTCCTGCGGACCCCAGGCTCCCAAGCTCCCAGGCTCCCAGGCTCCCAGGCGCTGCTAGGGTGCTGCGGACACCAGTCTCCCAGGCTCCCAGGCTCCCAGGCCCGGGCTAGGGTGCTGCGGACCCCAGGCCCCCAGGCTCCCAGGCTCCCAGGCTCGCAGGCGCGGGCTCGGGAGCTGAGGGCCCCAGGCTCCCAGGCTCCCAGGCTCCCAGGCGCGGGCTAGGGTGCTGCGTACCCCATGCTCCCAGGCTCACATGCTCCCAGGCGCGGGCTCGGGAGCTGCGGACCCCAGACTCCCAGTCTCCCAGGCTCCCAGGCGCGGGCTCGTGTGCTGCGGACCCCAGGCTCCCAAGCGCGGGCTCGGGAGCTGAGGGCCCCAGGCTCCCAGGCTCCCAGGCGCCCAGTCGCGGGCTCAGGTCCTGCGGACCCCAGGCTCCCAAGCTCCCAGGCTCCCAGGCTCCCAGGCGCTGCTAGGGTGCTGCGGACCCCAGGCTCCCAGGCTCCCAGGCGCGGGCTAGGGTGCTGCGGACGCCAGGCCCCCAGCCTCCCAGGCTCCCAGGCTCCCAGGCGCGGTCTATTGTGCTGCGGACCCCAGACTCCCAGGCTCCCAGGCTCCCAGGCTCCCAGGCGCGGGATAGGGTGCTGCGGACCCCAGGCCCCCAGGCTCCCAGGCTCCCCGGTTCCCAGGCGCGGGCTCGGGAGCTGAGGGCCCCAGGCCCCCAGCCTCCCAGGCTCCCAGGCTCCCAGGCGCGGGATAGGGTGCTGCGGACCCCAGGCCCCCAGGCTCCCAGGCTCCCAGGCTCCCAGGCGCGGGCTCGGGATCTGAGGGCCCCAGGCCCCCATCCTCCCAGGCTCCCAGGCGCGGGATACGGTGCTGCGGACCCCAGGCCCCCAGGCTCCCAGGCTCCCATTCTCCCAGGCGCGGGCTCGGGAGCTGAGGGCCCCAGGCTCCCAGGCTCCCAGGCTCCTAGGCGGGGGGTAGGGTGGTGCGGACCCCAGGCTCCCATGCTCCCAGGCTCCCAGGCGCCGGCTCAGGTGCTGCGGACCCAGGCTCCCAGGCTCCCAGGCTCCCAGGCGCGGGCTAGGGTGCTGCGTACCCCAGGCTCCCAGGCTCCCAGGCGCGGGCTAGGGTGCTGCGGACCCCAGGCCCCCAGCCTCCCAAACACCCAGGCTCCCAGGCGTGGTCTTGGGTGCTGCGGACCCCAGAACCCAGGCTCCCAGGCTCCCAGGCGCGGGCTCGTGTGCTGAGGATCCCAGGCTCCCATGCTCCCAGGCTCCCAGGCGAAGATCGAAAGCTGCTCAAAACCAGTATCCGGCCTCCCGTGCGTTTGCTCGGGAGATGCGTGCCCCAGGCTCCCAAGCGCGTGCTCGTGAGCTGGGACCCCAAGGCTCATAGGCTAAAAGGAGCGTTCTCGGGAGATTGTGCCCGCAGGCTCACAGGCTCCCAGGCGCGTGCTCGTGTGCTGCGCACCCCAGGCTCCCAGGCGCGTGCACGTGAGCTGGGAACCCAAGGCTCACAGGCTACCAGGCGCGGGATCGGGGGCTGGGCTTCACAGGCTCCCAGGCGCGGGCTCGTGTGCTGCGCACCCCAGGCTCCCAGGTGCTGGCTCGTGAGCTGCATCTCCCTGGCTTCGAGTGCAGGCCAGGGAGCTGCCTCCCCCAGGTTCAAAGGCAACCAGGCGCGGGTTCCGGAGCTGCGGCCCCAGGACCCCAGGCTCCCAGGCTCCCTGGCGCGGGCTAGGGTGCTGCGGACCCCAGGCCCCCAGCCTCCCAGGCTCCCAGGCTCCCAGGCGCGGGCTCGTGTGCTGCGGACCCCAGGCTCCCAAGCGCGGGCTCGGGAGCTGAGGGCCCCAGGCCCCCAGCAACCGAGGCTCCCAGGCTCCCAGGCGCGGGATAGGGTGCTGCGGACCCCAGGTCCCCAGGCTCCCAGGCTCCCAGGCGCGGGCTCGTGTGCTGCGGACCCCAGGCTCCCAAGCGCGGGCTCGGGAGCTGAGGGCCCCAGGCTCCCAAGCACCCAGGCTCCCAGGCTCCCAGGCGCGGGCTCAGGTCCTGCGGACCCCAGGCTCCCAAGCTCCCAGGCTCCCAGGTTCCCAGGCGCTGCTAGGGTGCTGCGGACCCCAGGCTCCCAGGCTCCCAGGCGCGGGCTCGGGTGCTGCGGACCCAAGGCCCCCAGCCTCCCAGGTTCCCAGGCTCCCAGGCGCGGTCTATTGTGCTGCAGACCCCAGACTCCCAGGCTCCCAGGCTCTCAGGCTCCCAGGCGCTGCTAGGGTGCTGCGTACCCCAGGCTCCCAGGCTCCCAGGCGCGGGCTAGGGTGCTGCGGACCCCATGCCCCCAGCCGCCCAGGCTCCCAGGCTCCCAGGCGCGGTCTATGGTGCTGCGGACCCCAGACTCCCAGGCTCCCAGGCTCCCAGGCTCCCAGGCGCGGGCTCGGGTGCTGCGGACCCCAGGCTCCCAGGCTCCCAGGCTCCCAGGCTCCCAGGCGCGGGCTCGGGAGCTGAGGGCCCCAGGCTCCCAGGCTCCCAGGCGCGGGCTAGGGTGCTGCGGACCCCAGGCCCCCAGCCTCCCAGGCTCCCAGGCTCCCAGGCTCCCAGGCGCGGGCTCGTGTGCTGCGGACCCCAGGCTCCCAAGCGCGGGCTCGGGAGCTGAGGGCCCCAGGCTCCCAGGCTCCCAGGCTCCTAGGCGCGGGCTCAGGTCCTGCGGACCCCAGGCTCCCAAGCTCCCAGGTTCCCAGGCTCCCAGGCGCTGCTAGGGTGCTGCGGACCCCACGCTCCCAGGCTCCCAGGCGCGGGCTAGGGTGCTGCGGACCCCAGGCCCCCAGCCTCCCAGGCTCCCAGGCTCCCAGGCGCGGTCTATTGTGCTGCGCACCCCAGACTCCCAGGCTCCCAGGCTCCCAGGCGCGGGATAGGGTGCTGCGGACCCCAGGCCCCCAGGCTCCCAGGCTCCCAGGCTCCCAGGCGCGGGCTCGGGAGCTGAGTGCACCAGGCTCCCAGGCTCCCAGGCTCCCAGGCGCGGGCTCGGGTGCTGCGGACCCCAGGCCCCCAGCCTCCCAGGCTCCTAGGCTCCCAGGCTCCCAGGCGCGGGCTCGTGTGCTGCGGACCCCAGACTCCCAGGCTCCCAGGATCCCAGGCTCCCAGGCGAAGATCGAAAGCTGCTGAAAACCAGTATCCGGCCTCCCGTGCGTTTGCTCGGGAGATGCGTGCCCCAGGCTCCCTAGCGCGTGCTCGTGAGCTGGGACCCCAAGGCTCATAGGCTAACAGGTGCGTTCTCGGGAGATTGTGCCCGCAGGCTCACAGGCTCCCAGGCGCGTGCTCGTGTGCTGCACACCCCAGGCTCCCAGGCGCGTGCACGTGAGCTAGGACCCCAAGGCTCACAGGCTACCAGGCGCGGGATTGGGAGCTGGGCTTCACAGGCTCCCAGGCGCGGGCTCCTGTGCTGCGCACCCCAGGCTCCCATGCGCTGGCTCGTGAGCTGCATTTCCCTGGCTTCGAGTGCAGGCCCGGGAGCTGCCTCCCCTAGGTTCAAAGGCAACCAGGCGCGGGTTCCGGAGCTGCGGCCCCAGGATCCCAGGCTCCCAGGCTCCCAGGCGCGGGCTCAGGTCCTGCGGACCCCAGGCTCCCAAGCTCCCTGGCTCCCAGGCTCCCAGGCGCTGCTAGGGTGCTGCGGACACCAGTCTCCGAGGCTAAAAGGCTCCCAGGCACGGGCTAGGGTGCTGCGGACCCCAGGCCCCCAGGCTCCCATGCTCGCAGGCGCGGGCTCGGGAGCTGAGGGCCCCAGGCACCCAGGCTCCCATGCTCCCAGGCGCGGGCTCGGGAGCTGCGGACCCCAGACTCCCAGTCTCCCAGGCTCCCAGGCGCGGGCTCGTGTGCTGCGGACCCCAGGCTCCCAAGCGCGGGCTCGGGAGCTGAGGGCCCCAGGCTCCCAGGCTCCCAGGCGCCCAGGCGCGGGCTCAGGTCCTGCGGACCCCAGGCTCCCAAGCTCCCAGGCTCCCAGGCTCCCAGGCGCTGCTAGGGTGCTGCGGATCCCAGGCTCCCAGGCTCCCAGGCGCGGGCTAGGGTGCTGCGGACGCCAGGCCCCCAGCCTCCCAGGCTCCCAGGCTCCCAGGCGCGGTCTATTGTGCTGCGGACCCCAGGCTCCCAGGCTCCCAGGCTCCCAGGCTCCCAGGCGCGGGATAGGGTGCTGCGGACCCCATGCCCCCAGGCTCCCAGGCTCCCAGGTTCCCAGGCGCGGGCTCGGGAGCTGAGGGCCCCAGGCCCCCAGCCTCCCAGGCTCCCAGGCTCCCAGGCGCGGGATAGGGTGCTGCGGACCCCAGGCCCCCAGGCTCCCAGGCTCCCCGGCTCCCAGGCGCGGGCTCGGGATCTGAGGGCCCCAGGCCCCCATCCTCCCAGGCTCCCATGCGCGGGATACGGTGCTGCGGACCCCAGGCCCCCAGGCTCCCAGGCTCCCATTCTCCCAGGCGCGGGCTCGGGAGCTGAGGGCCCCAGGCTCCCAGGCTCCCAGGCTCCTAGGCGCGGGTTAGGGTGGTGCGGACCCCAGGCTCCCAGGCTCCCAGGCTCCCAGGCGCCGGCTCAGGTGCTGCGGACCCCAGGCTCCCAGGCGCGGGCTAGGGTGCTGCGGACCCCAGGCTCCCAGGCTCCCAGGCGCGGGCTAGGGTGCTGTGGACCCCAGGCCCCCAGCCTCCCAAACTCCCAGGCTCCCAGGCGTGGTCTAGTGTGCTGCGGACCCCAGAACCCAGGCTCCCAGGCTCCCAGGCTCCCAGGCGCGGGCTCGTGTGCTGAGGATCCCAGGCTCCCATGCTCCCAGGCTCCCAGGCGAAGATCGAAAGCTGCTCAAAACCAGTATCCGGCCTCCCGTGGGTTTGCTCGGGAGATGCGTGCCCCAGGCTCCCAAGCGCGTGCTCGTGAGCTGGGACCCCAAGGCTCATAGGCTAAAAGGTGCGTTCTCGGGAGATTGTGCCCGCAGGCTCACAGGCTCCCAGGCGCGTGCTCGTGTGCTGCGCACCCCAGGCTCCCAGGCGTGTGCACGTGAGCTGGGAACCCAAGGCTCACAGGCTACCAGGCGCGGGATCGGGGGCTGGGCTTCACAGGCTCCCAGGCGCGGGCTCGTGTGCTGCGCACCCCAGGCTCCCAGGCGCTGGCTCGTGAGCTGCACCTCCCTGGCTTCGAGTGCAGGCCAGGGAGCTGCCTCCCCCAGGTTCAAAGGCAACCAGGCGCGGGTTCCGGAGCTGCGGCCCCAGGACCCCAGGCTCCCAGGCTCCCTGGCGCGGGCTAGGGTGCTGCGGACCCCAGGCCCCCAGCCTCCCAGGCTCCCAGGCTCCCAGGCGCGGGCTCGTGTGCTGCGGACCCCAGGCTCCCAAGCGCGGGCTCGGGAGCTGAGGGCCCCAGGCTCCCAAGCACCCAGGCTCCCAGGCTCCCAGGCGCGGGCTCAGGTCCTGCGGACCCCAGGCTCCCAAGCTCCCAGGCTCCCAGGTTCCCAGGCGCTGCTAGGGTGCTGCGGACCCCAGGCTCCTAGGCTCCCAGGCTCCCAGGCGCGGGCTCGGGTGCTGCGGACCCAAGGCCCCCAGCCTCCCAGGTTCCCAGGCTCCCAGGCGCGGTCTATTGTGCTGCAGACCCCAGACTCCCAGGCTCCCAGGCTCCCTGGCTCCCAGGCGCCGCTAGGGTGCTGCGTACCCCAGGCTCCCAGGCTCCCAGGCGCGGGCTAGGGTGCTGCGGACCCCATGCCCCCAGCCTCCCAGGCTCCCAGGCTCCCAGGCGCGGTCTATGGTGCTGCGGACCCCAGACTCCCAGGCTCCCAGGCTCCCAGGCTCCCAGGCGCGGGCTCGGGTGCTGCGGACCCCAGGCTCCCAGGCTCCCAGGCTCCCAGGCTCCCAGGCGCGGGCTCGGGAGCTGAGGGCCCCACGCTCCCAGGCTCCCAGGCGCGGGCTAGGGTGCTGCGGACCCCAGGCCCCCAGCCTCCCAGGCTCCCAGGCTCCCAGGCTCCCAGGCGCGGGCTCGTGTGCTGCGGACCCCAGGCTCCCAAGCGCGGGCTCGGGAGCTGAGGGCCCCAGGCTCCCAGGCTCCCAGGCTCCTAGGCGCGGGCTCAGGTCCTGCGGACCCCAGGCTCCCAAGCTCCCAGGTTCCCAGGCTCCCAGGCGCTGCTAGGGTGCTGCGGACCCCAGGCTCCCAGGCTCCCAGGCGCGGGCTAGGGTGCTGCGGACCCCAGGCCCCCAGCCTCCCAGGCTCCCAGGCTCCCAGGCGCGGTCTATTGTGCTGCGGACCCCAGACTCCCAGGCTCCCAGGCTCCCAGGCGCGGGATAGGGTGCTGCGGACCCCAGGCCCCCAGGCTCCCAGGCTCCCAGGCTCCCAGGCGCGGGATCGGGAGCTGAGGGCCCCAGGCTCCCAGGCTCCCAGGCTCCCAGGCGCGGGCTCGGTTGCTGCGGACCCCAGGCCCCCAGCCTCCCAGGCTCCTAGGCTCCCAGGCTCCCAGGCGCGGGCTCGTGTGCTGCGGACCCCAGGCTCCCAGGCGCGGGCTCGGGAGCTGAGGGCCCCAGGCTCCCAGGCTCCCAGGCGCGGCTCAGGTCCTGCGGACCCCAGGCTCCCAAGCTCCCAGGCTCCCAGGCTCCCAGGCGGTGCTAGGGTGCTGCAGACCCCAGGCTCCCAGGCTCCCAGGCGCGGGCTAGGGTGCTGCGGACCCCAGAACCCAGGCACCCAGGCTCCCAGGCTCCTAGGCGCGGGCTTGAGTGCTGCGGACCCGAGGCTCCCAGGCGCTGGCTTGTGAGCTGCATCTCTCTGGCTTCGAGTGCAGGCCCGGGAGCTGCCTCCCCCAGGTTCAAAGGCAACCAGGCGCGGGTTCCGGAGCTGCGGCCCCAGGATCCCAGGCTCCCAGGCTCCCAGGCGCGGGCTAGGGTGCTGCGGACCCCAGGCCCCCAGCCTCCCAGGCTCCCAGGCTCCCAGGCGCGGGCTCGTGTGCTGCGGACCCCAGGCTCCCAAGCGCGGGCTCGGGAGCTGAGGGCCCCAGGCCCCCAGCCTCCCAGGCTCCCAGGCTCCCAGGCGCGGGATAGGGTGCTGCGGACCCCAGGCCACCAGGCTCCCAGGCTCCCAGGCTCCCAGGCGCGGGCTCGGGAGCTGAGTGCCCCAGGCTCCCGGGCTCCCAGGCTCCTAGGCGCGGGGTAGGGTGGTGCGGATCCCAAGCTCCCAGGCTCCCAGGCTCCCAGGCGCCGGCTCAGGTGCTGCGGACCCCAGGCTCCCAGGCTCCCAGGCTCCCAGGCGCGAGATCGTGTGCTGAGGATCCCAGGCTCCCATGCTCCCAGGCTCCCAGGCGAAGATCGAAAGCTGCTCAAAACCAGTATCCGGCCTCCCGTGCGTTTGCTCGGGAGATGCGTGCCCCAGGCTCCCAAGCGCGTGCTCGTGAGCTGGGACCCCAAGGCTCATAGGCTAAAAGGTGCGTTCTCGGGAGATTGTGCCCGCAGGCTCACAGGCTCCCAGGCGCGTGCTCGTGTGCTGCGCACCCCAGGCTCCCAGGCGCGTGCACGTGAGCTGGGAACCCAAGGCTCACAGGCTACCAGGCGCGGGATCGGGGGCTGGGCTTCACAGGCTCCCAGGCGCGGGCTCGTGTGCTGCGCACACCAGGCTCCCAGGCGCTGGCTCGTGAGCTGCATCTCCCTGGCTTCGAGTGCAGGCCAGGGAGCTGCCTCCCCCAGGTTCAAAGGCAACCAGGCGCGGGTTCCGGAGCTGCGGCCCCAGGACCCCAGGCTCCCAGGCTCCCTGGCGCGGGCTAGGGTGCTGCGGACCCCAGGCCCCCAGCCTCCCAGGCTCCCAGGCTCCCAGGCGCGGGCTCGTGTGCTGCGGACCCCAGGCTCCCAAGCGCGGGCTCGGGGCCTGAGGGCCCCAGGCTCCCAAGCACCCAGGCTCCCAGGCTCCCAGGCGCGGGCTCAGGTCCTGTGGACCCCAGGCTCCCAAGCTCCCAGGCTCCCAGGTTCCCAGGCGCTGCTAGGGTGCTGCGGACCCCAGGCTCCCAGGCTCCCAGGCGCGGGCTCGGGTGCTGCGGACCCAAGGCCCCCAGCCTCCCAGGTTCCCAGGCTCCCAGGCGCGGTCTATTGTGCTGCAGACCCCAGGCTCCCAGGCTCCCAGGCTCCCAGGCTCCCAGGCTCCCAGGCGCTGCTGGGGTGCTGCGTACCCCAGGCTCCCAGGCTCCCAGGCGCGGGCTAGGGTGCTGCGGACCCCATGCCCCCAGCCTCCCAGGCTCCCAGGCTCCCAGGCGCGGTCTATGGTGCTTCGGACCCCAGACTCCCAGGCTCCCAGGCTCCCAGGCTCCCAGGCGCGGGCTCGGGTGCTGCGGACCCCAGGCTCCCAGGCTCCCAGGCTCCCAGGCTCCCAGGCGCGGGCTCGTGAGCTGAGGGCCCCAGGCTCCCAGGCTCCCAGGCGCGGGCTAGTGTGCTGCGGACCCCAGGCCCCCAGCCTCCCAGGCTCCCAGGCTCCCAGGCTCCCAGGCGCGGGCTCGTGTGCTGCGGACCCCAGGCTCCCAAGCGCGGGCTCGGGAGCTGAGGGCCCCAGGCTCCCAGGCTCCCAGGCTCCCAAGCTCCCAGGCGCGGACTCAGGTCCTGCGGACCGCAGGCTCCCAAGCTCCCAGGCTTCCAGGCTCCCAGGCGCTGCTAGGGTGCTGCGGACCCCAGGCTCCCAGGCTCCCAGGCGCGGGCTAGGGTGCTGCGTACCCCAGGCCCCCAGCCTCCCAGGCTCCCAGGCTCCCAGGCGCGGTCTATTGTGCTGCGGACCCCAGACTCCCAGGCTCCCAGGCTCCCAGGCGCGGGATAGGGTGCTGCGGACCCCAGGCCCCCAGGCTCCCAGGCTCCCAGGCTCCCAGGCGCGGGCTCGGGTGCTGCGGACCCCAGGCCCCCAGCCTCCCAGGCTCCTAGGCTCCCAGGCGAGGGCTCGGGTGCTGCGGACCCCAGGCCCCCAGGCTCCCAGGCTCCCAGGCTCCCAGGCGAGGGCTCGGGTGCTGCGGCCCCCAGGCCCCCAGCCTCCCAGGCTCCTAGGCTCCCAGGCTCCCAGGCGCGGGCTCGTGTGCTGCGGACCCCAGGCTCCCAGGCGCGGGCTCGGGTGCTGCGGACCCCAGACTCCCAGGCTCCCAGGCTCCCAGGCGCGGGCTCGTGTGCTGCGGACCCCAGGCTCCCAAGCGCGGGCTCGGGAGCTGAGGGCCCCAGGCTCCCAGGCTCCCAGGCTCCCAGGCGCGGCTCAGGTCCTGCGGACCCCAGGCTCCCAAGCTCCCAGGCTCCCAGGCTCCCAGGCGCTGCTAGGGTGCTGCGGACCCCAGGCTCCCAGGCTCCCAGGCGCGGGCTAGGGTGCTGCGGACCCCAGAACCCAGGAACCCAGGCTCCCAGGCTCCTAGGCGCGTGCTTGAGTGCTGCGGACCCGAGGCTCCCAGGCGCTGGCTTGTGAGCTGCATCTCTCTGGCTTCGAGTGCAGGCCCGGGAGCTGCCTCCCCCAGGTTCAAAGGCAACCAGGCGCGGGTTCCGGAGCTGCGGCCCCAGGATCCCAGGCTCCCAGGCTCCCAGGCGCGGGCTAGGGTGCTGCGGACCCCAGGCCCCCAGCCTCCCAGGCTCCCAGGCTCCCAGGCGCGGGCTCGTGTGCTGCGGACCCCAGGCTCCCGAGCGCGGGCTCGGGAGCTGAGGGCCCCAGGCCCCCAGCCTCCCAGGCTCCCAGGCTCCCAGGCGCGGGATAGGGTGCTGCGGACCCCAGGCCACCAGGCTCCCAGGCTCCCAGGCTCCCAGGCGCGGGCTCGGGAGCTGAGGGCCCCAGGCCCCCGGGCTCCCAGGCTCCTAGGCGCGGGGTAGGGTGGTGCGGATCCCAAGCTCCCAGGCTCCCAGGCTCCCAGGCGCCGGCTCAGGTGCTGCGGACCCCAGGCTCCCAGGCTCCCAGGCTCACAGGCGTGGTCTAGGGTGCTGCGGACCCCAGACCCCAGGCTCCCAGGCTCCCAGGCTCCCAGGCGCGGGCTCGGGAGCTAAGGGCCCCAGGCTCCCAAGCGCGGGCTCGGGAGCTGAGGGCCCCAGGCCCCCAGCAACCGAGGCTCCCAGGCTCCCAGGCGCGGGATAGGGTGCTGCGGACCCCAGGTCCCCAGGCTCCCAGGCTCCCAGGCGGGGGCTCGTGTGCTGCGGACCCCAGGCTCCCAAGCGCGGGCTCGTGAGCTGAGGGCCCCAGGCTCCCAAGCACCCACGCTCCCAGGCTCCCAGGCGCGGGCTCAGGTCCTGCGGACCCCAGGCTCCCAAGCTCCCAGGCTCCCAGGTTCCCAGGCGCTGCTAGGATGCTGCGGACCCCAGGCTCCCAGGCTCCCAGGCGCGGGCTCGGGTGCTGCGGACCCAAGGCCCCCAGCCTCCCAGGTTCCCAGGCTCCCAGGCGCGGTCTATTGTTCTGCAGACCCCAGACTCCCAGGCTCCCAGGCTCCCAGGCTCCCAGGCGCTGCTAGGGTGCTGCGTACCCCAGGCTCCCAGGCTCCCAGGCGCGGGCTAGGGTGCTGCGGACGCCAGGCCCCCAGCCTCCCAGGCTCCCAGGCTCCCAGGCGCGGTCTATTGTGCTGCGGACCCCAGACTCCCAGGCTCCCAGGCTCCCAGGCTCCCAGGCGCGGGATATGGTGCTGCGGACCCCAGGCCCCCAGGCTCCCAGGCTCCCAGGCTCCCAGGCGCGGGCTCGGGAGCTGAGGGCCCCAGGCCCCCAGCCTCCCAGGCTCCCAGGCTCCCAGGCGCGGGCTCGGGATCTGAGGGCCCCAGGCCCCCATCCTCCCAGGCTCCCAGGCGCGGGATACGGTGCTGCGGACCCCAGGCCCCCAGGCTCCCAGGCTCCCATTCTCCCAGGCGCGGGCTCGGGAGCTGAGGGCCCCAGGCTCCCAGGCTCCCAGGCTCCTAAGCGCGGGGTAGGGTGGTGCGGACCCCAGGCTCCCAGGCTCCCAGGCTCCCAGGCGCCGGCTCAGGTGCTGCGGACCCCAGGCTCCCAGGCTCCCAGGCTCCCAAGCGCGGGCTAGGGTGCTGCGTACCCCAGGCTCCCAGGCTCCCAGGCGCGGGCTAGGGTGCTGCGGACCCCAGGCCCCCAGCCTCCCAAACTCCCAGGCTCCCAGGCGTGGTCTAGGGTGCTGCGGACCCCAGAACCCAGGCTCCCAGGCTCCCAGGCGCGGGCTCGTGTGCTGAGGATCCCAGGCTCCCATGCTCCCAGGCTCCCAGGCGAAGATCGAAAGCTGCTCAAAACCAGTATCCGGCCTCCCGTGCGTTTGCTCGGGAGATGCGTGCCCCAGGCTCCCAAGCGCGTGCTCGTAAGCTGTCACCCCAAGGCTCATAGGCTAAAAGGTGCGTTCTCGGGAGATTGTGCCCGCAGGCTCACAGGCTCCCAGGCGCGTGCTCGTGTGCTGCGCACCCCAGGCTCCCAGGCGCGTGCACGTGAGCTGGGAACCCAAGGCTCACAGGCTACCAGGCGCGGGATCGGGGGCTGGGCTTCACAGGCTCCCAGGCGCGGGCTCGTGTGCTGCGCACCCCAGGCTCCCAGGCGCTGGCTCGTGAGCTGCATCTCCCTGGCTTCGAGTGCAAGCCAGGGAGCTGCCTCCCCCAGGTTCAAAGGCAACCAGGCGCGGGTTTCGGAGCTGCGGCCCCAGGACCCCAGGCTCCCAGGCTCCCTGGCGCGGGCTAGGGTGCTGCGGACCCCAGGCCTCCAGCCTCCCAGGCTCCCAGGCTCCCAGGCGCGGGCTCGTGTGCTGCGGACCCCAGGCTCCCAAGCGCGGGCTCGGGAGCTGAGGGCCCCAGGCCCCCAGCAACCGAGGCTCCCAGGCTCCCAGGCGCGGGATAGGGTGCTGCGGACCCCAGGTCCCCAGGCTCCCAGGCTCCCAGGCGCGGGCTCGTGTGCTGCGGACCCCAGGCTCCCAAGCGCGGGCTCGTGAGCTGAGGGCCCCAGGCTCCCAAGCACCCAGGCTCCCAGGCTCCCAGGCGCGGGCTCAGGTCCTGCGGACCCCAGGCTCCCAAGCTCCCAGGCTCCCAGGTTCCCAGGCGCTGCTAGGGTGCTGCGGACCCCAGGCTCCCAGGCTCCCAGGCGCGGGCTCGGGTGCTGCGGACCCAAGGCCCCCAGCCTCCCAGGTTCCCAGGCTCCCAGGCGCGGTCTATTGTGCTGCAGACCCCAGACTCCCAGGCTCCCAGGCTCACAGGCTCCCAGGCGCTGCTGGGGTGCTGCGGACCCCAGGCTCCCAGGCTCCCAGGCGCGGGCTAGGGTGCTGCGGACCCCATGCCCCCAGCCTCCCAGGCTCCCAGGCTCCCAGGCGCGGTCTATGGTGCTGCGGACCCCAGACTCCCAGGCTCCCAGGCTCCCAGGCTCCCAGGCCCGGGCTTGGGTGCTGCGGACCCCAGGCTCCCAGGCTCCCAGGCTCCCAGGCTCCCAGGCGCGGGCTCGGGAGCTGAGGGCCCCAGGCTCCCAGGCTCCCAGGCGCGGGCTAGGGTGCTGCGGACCCCAGTCCCCCAGCCTCCCAGGCTCCCAGGCTCCCAGGCTCCCAGGCGCGGGCTCGTGTGCTGCGGACCCCAGGCTCCCAGGCGCGGGCTCGGGAGCTGAGGGCCCCAGGCTCCCAGGCTCCCAGGCTCCTAGGCGCGGGCTCAGGTCCTGCGGACCCCAGGCTCCCAAGCTCCCAGGTTCCCAGGCTCCCAGGCGCTGCTAGGGTGCTGCGGACCCCAGGCTCCCAGGCTCCCAGGCGCGGGCTAGGGTGCTGCGGACCCCAGGCCCCCAGCCTCCCAGGCTCCCAGGCTCCCAGGCGCGGTCTATTGTGCTGCGGACCCCAGACTCCCAGGCTCCCAGGCTCCCAGGCGCGGGATAGGGTGCTGCGGACCCCAGGCCCCCAGGCTCCCAGGCTCCCAGGCTCCCAGGCGCGGGCTCGGGAGCTGAGGGGCCCAGGCTCCCAGGCTCCCAGGCTCCCAGGCGCGGGCTCGGGTGCTGCGGACCCCAGGCCCCCAGCCTCCCAGGCTCCTAGGCTCCCAGGCTCCCAGGCGCGGGCTCGTGTGCTGTGGACCCCAGGCTCCCAGGCGCGGGCTCGGGTGCTGCGGACCCCAGACTCCCAGGCTCCCAGGCTCCTAGGCGCGGGCTCGTGTGCTGCGGACCCCAGGCTCCCAAGCGCGGGCTCGGGAGCCTAGGGCCCCAGGCTCCCAGGCTCCCAGGCTCCCAGGCGCGGCTCAGGTTTTGCGGACCCCAGGCTCCCAAGCTCCCAGGCTCCCAGGCTCCCAGGCGCTGCTAGGGTGCTGCGGACCCCAGGCTCCCAGGCTCCCAGGCGCGGGCTAGGGTGCTGCGGACCCCAGAACCCAGGCACCCAGGCTCCCAGGCTCCTAGGCGCGTGCTTGAGTGCTGCGGACCCGAGGCTCCCAGGCGCTGGCTTGTGAGCTGCATCTCTCTGGCTTCGAGTGCAGGCCCGGGAGCTGCCTCCCCCAGGTTGAAAGGCAACCAGGCGCGGGTTCCGGAGCTGCGGCCCCAGGATCCCAGGCTCCCAGGCTCCCAGGCGCGGGCTCGTGTGCTGCGGACCCCAGGATCCCGAGCGCGGGCTCGGGAGCTGAGGGCCCCAGGCCCCCAGCCTCCCAGGCTCCCAGGCTCCCAGGCGCGGGATAGGGTGCTGCGGACCCCAGGCCACCAGGCCCCCAGGCTCCCAGGCTCCCAGGCACGGGCTCGGGAGCTGAGGGCCCCAGGCTCCCGGGCTCCCAGGCTCCTAGGCGCGGGGTAGGGTGGTGCGGATCCCAAGCTCCCAGGCTCCCAGGCTCCCAGGCGCCGGCTCAGGTGCTGCGGACCCCAGGCTCCCAGGCTCCCAGGCTCCCAGGCGTGGTCTAGGGTGCTGCGGACCCCAGACCCCAGGCTCCCAGGCTCCCAGGCTCCTAGGCGCGGGCTTGGGTGCTGGGGACCCCAGGCTCCCAGGCGCGGGCTCGTGAGCTGCATCTCCCTGGCTTCGAGTGCAGGCCCGGGAGCTGCTTCCCCAGGTTCAAAGGCAACCAGGCGCGGGCTCAGGTCCTGCGGACCCCAGGCTCCCAGGCTCCCAGGCGCGGGCTCGGGTGCTGCGGACCCCAGGCTCCCAGGCTCCCAGGCTCCCAGGCTCCCAGGCGCGGGCTCGGGAACTGAGGGCCCTAGGCTCCCAGGCTCCCAGGCGCGGGCTAGGGTGCTGCGGACCCCAGGCCCCCAGCCTCCCAGGCTCCCAGGCTCCCAGGCGCGGGCTCGTGTGCAGCGGACCCCAGGCTCCCAAGCGCGGGCTCGGGAGCTGATGGCCCCAGGCCCCCAGCCTCCCAGGCTCCCAGGCTCCCAGGCGCGGGCTAGGGTGCTGCGGACCCCAGGCCCCCAGCCTCCCAGGCTCCAGGCTCCCAGGCGCGGTCTATGGTGCTGCGGACCCCAGACTCCCAGGCTCCCAGGCTCCCAGGCTCCCAGTCGCTGCTAGGGTGCTGCGGACCCCAGGCCCCCAGCCTCCCAGGCTCCCAGGCTCCCAGGCGCGTTCTATGGTGCTGCGGACCCAAGACTCCCAGGCTCCCAGGCTCCCAGGCTCCCAGGCTCCCAGGCGCGGGATAGGGTGCTGCGGACCCCAGGCCCACAGGCTCCCAGGCTCCCAGGCTCCCATACGCCGGCTCAGTTGCTGCGGACCTCAGGCTCCCAGGCTCCCAGGCGCGGGCTCGGGAGCTTAGGGCCCCAGGCTCCCAGGCTCCCAGGCGCGGGCTCGTGTGCTGCGGACCCCAGGCTCCCGAGCGCGGGCTCGGGAGCTGAGGGCCCCAGGCCCCCAGCCTCCCAGTCTCCCAGGCTCCCAGGCGCGGGATAGGGTGCTGCGGACCCCAGGCCACCAGCCTCCCAGGCTCCCAGGCTCCCAGGCGCGGGCTCGGGAGCTGAGGGCCCCAGGCTCCCAGGCTCCCAGGCTCCTAGGCGCGGGCTCAGGTCCTGCGGACCCCAGGCTCCCAAGCTCCCAGGTTCCCAGGCTCCCAGGCGCTGCTAGGGTGCTGCGGACCCCAGGCTCCCAGGCGCGGGCTAGGGTGCTGCGGACCCCAGGCCCCCAGCCTCCCAGGTTCCCAGGCTCCCAGGCGCGGTCTATTGTGCTGCGGACCCCAGACTCCCAGGCTCCCAGGCTCCCAGGCGCGGGATAGGGTGCTGCGGACCCCAGGTTCCCAAGCTCGCATGCTACCAGGCTCCCAGGCGCTGCTAGGTTGCTGCGGACCCCAGGCTCCCAGGCTCCCAGGCTCCCATTCTCCCAGGCGCGGGCTCGGGAGCTGAGGGCCCCAGGCTCCCAGGCTCCCATTCTCCCAGGCGCGGGCTCGGGAGCTGAGGGCCCCAGGCTCCCAGGCTCCCAGGCTCCTAGGCGCGGGCTCGTGTGCTGAGGATCCCAGGCTCCCATGCTCCCAGGCTCCCAGGCGAAGATCGAAAGCTGCTCAAAACCAGTATCCGGCCTCCCGTGCGTTTGCTCGTGAGATGCGTGCCCCAGGCTCCCAAGCGCGTGCTCGTGAGCTGGGACCCCAAGGCTCATAGGCTAAAAGGTGCGTTCTCGGGAGATTGTGCCCGCAGGCTCACAGGCTCCCAGGCGCGTGCTCGTGTGCTGCGCACCCCAGGCTCCCAGGCGCGTGCACGTGAGCTGGGAACCCAAGGCTCACAGGCTACCAGGCGCGGGATCGGGGGCTGGGCTTCACAGGCTCCCAGGCGCGGGCTCGTGTGCTGCGCACCCCAGGCTCCCAGGCGCTGGCTCGTGAGCTGCATCTCCCTGGCTTCGAGTGCAGGCCAGGGAGCTGCCTCCCCCAGGTTCAAAGGCAACCAGGCGCTGGTTCCGGAGCTGCGGCCCCAGGACCCCGGCTCCCAGGCTCCCTGGCGCGGGCTAGGGTGCTGCGGACCCCAGGCCCCCAGCCTCCCAGGCTCCCAGGCTCCCAGGCGCGGGCTCGTGTGCTGCGGACCCCAGGCTCCCAAGCGCAGGCTCGGGAGCTGAGGGCCCCAGGCCCCCAGCAACCGAGGCTCCCAGGCTCCCAGGCGCGGGATAGGGTGCTGCGGACCCCAGGTCCCCAGGCTCCCAGGCTCCCAGGCGCGGGCTCGTGTGCTGCGGACCCAAGGCTCCCAAGCGCGGGCTCGGGAGCTGAGGGCCCCAGGCTCCCAAGCACCCAGGCTCCCAGGCTCCCAGGCGCGGGCTCAGGTCCTGCGGACCCCAGGCTCCCAAGCTCCCAGGCTCCCAGGATCCCAGGCGCTGCTAGGGTGCTGCGGACCCCAGGCTCCCAGGCTCCCAGGCGCGGGCTCGGGTGCTGCGGACCCAAGGCCCCCAGCCTCCCAGGTTCCCAGGCTCCCAGGCGCGATCTATTGTGCTGCAGACCCCAGACTCCCAGGCTCCCAGGCTCCCAGGCTCCCAGGCGCTGCTAGGGTGCTGCGTACCCCAGGCTCCCAGGCTCCCAGGCGCGGGCTAGGGTGCTGCGGACCCCATGCCCCCAGCCTCCCAGGCTCCCAGGCTCCCAGGCGCGGTCTATGGTGCTGCGGACCCCAGACTCCCAGGCTCCCAGGCTCCCAGGCTCCCAGGCGCGGGCTCGTGTGCTGCGGACCCCAGGCTCCCAGGCTCCCAGGCTCCCAGGCTCCCAGGCGCGGGCTCGGGAGCTGAGGGCCCCAGGCTCCCAGGCTCCCAGGCGCGGGCTAGGGTGCTGCGGACCCCAGGCCCCCAGCCGCCCAGGCTCCCAGGCTCCCAGGCTCCCAGGCGCGGGCTCGTGTGCTGCGGACCCCAGGCTCCCAAGCGCGGGCTCGGGAGCTGAGGGCCCCAGGCTCCCAGGCTCCCAGGCTCCTAGGCGCGGGCTCAGGTCCTGCGGACCCCAGGCTCCCAAGCCCCCAGGTTCCCAGGCTCCCAGGCGCTGCTAGAGTGCTGCGGACCCCAGGCTCCCAGGCTCCTAGGCGCGGGCTCAGGTCCTGCGGACCCCAGGCCCCCAGCCTCCCAGGCTCCCAGGCTCCCAGGCGCGGTCTATTGTGCTGCGGACCCCAGACTCCCAAGCTCCCAGGCTCCCAGGCGCGGGATAGGGTGCTGCGGACCCCAGGCTCCCAGGCTCCCAGGCTCCCAGGCGCGGGCTCGGGAGCTGAGGGCCCCAGGCTCCCAGGCTCCCAGGCTCCCAGGCGCGGGCTCGGGTGCTGCGGACCCCAGGCCCCCAGCCTCCCAGGCTCCTAGGCTCCCAGGCTCCCAGGCGCGGGCTCGTGTGCTGCGGACCCCAGGCTCCCAGGCGCGGGCTCGGGTGCTGCGGACCCCAGACTCCCAGGCTCCCAGGCTCCCAGGCGCGGGCTCGTGTGCTGCGGACCCCAGGCTCCCAAGCGCGGGCTCGGGAGCTGAGGGCCCCAGGCTCCCAGGCTCCCAGGCTCCCAGGCGCGGCTCAGGTCCTGCGGACCCCAGGCTCCCAAGCTCCCAGGCTCCCAGGCTCCCAGGCGCTGCTAGGGTGCTGCGGACCCCAGGCTCCCGGACTCCCAGGCGCGGGCTAGGGTGCTGCGGACCCCAGAACCCAGGCACCAGGCTCCCAGGCTCCTAGGCGCGGGCTTGAGTGCTGCGGACCCGAGGCTCCCAGGCGCTGGCTTGTGAGCTGCATCTCTCTGGCTTCGAGTGCAGGCCCGGGAGCTGCCTCCCCCAGGTTCAAAGGCAACCAGGCGCGGGTTCCGGAGCTGCGGCCCCAGGATCCCAGGCTCCCAGGCTCCCAGGCGCGGGCTAGGGTGCTGCGGACCCCAGGTCCCCAGCCTCCCAGGCTCCCAGGCTCCCAGGCGCGGGCTCGTGTGCTGCGGACCCCAGGCTCCCGAGCGCGGGCTCGGGAGCTGAGGGCCCCAGGCCCCCAGCCTCCCAGGCTCCCAGGCTCCCAGGCGCGGGATAGGGTGCTGCGGACCCCAGGCCACCAGGCTCCCAGGCTCCCAGGCTCCCAGGCGCGGGCTCGGGAGCTGAGGGCCCCAGGCTCCCGGGCTCCCAGGCTCCTAGGCGCGGGGTAGGGTGGTGCGGATCCCAAGCTCCCAGGCTCCCAGGCTCCCAGGCGCCGGCTCAGGTGCTGCGGACCCCAGGCTCCCAGGCTCCCAGGCTCACAGGCGTGGTCTAGGGTGCTGCGGACCCCAGGCGCCCAGGCTCCCAGGCTCCTAGGCGCGGGCTTGGGTGCTGGGGACCCCAGGCTCCCAGGCGCGGGCTCGTGAGCTGCATCTCCCTGGCTTCGAGTGCAGGCCCGGGAGCTGCTTCCCCCAGGTTCAAAGGCAACCAGGCGCGGGCTCAGGTCCTGCGGACCCCAGGCTCCCAGGCTCCCAGGCGCGGGCTCGGGTGCTGCGGACCCCAGGCCCCCAGCCTCCCAGGCTCCCAGGCTCCCAGGAGCGGGCTAGGGTGCTGCGGACCCCAGGCCCCCAGCCTCCCAGGCTCCCAGGCTCCCAGGAGCGGGCTAGGGTGCTGCGGACCCCAGGCCCCCAGCCTCCCAGGCTCCCAGGCTCCCAGACGCGGTCTATGGTGCTGCGGACCCCAAACTCCCAGGCTCCCAGGCTCCCAGGCTCCCAGGCTCCCAGGCGCTGCTAGGGTGCTGCGGACCCCAGGCTCCCAGACTCCCAGGCGCGGGCTAGGGTGCTGCGGACCCCAGGCCCCCAGCCTCCCAGGCTCCCAGGCTCCCAGACGCGGTCTATGGTGCTGCGGACCCCAAACTCCCAGGCTCCCAAGCTCCCAGGCTCCCAGGCTCCCAGGCGCTGCTAGGGTGCTGCGGACCCCAGGCTCCCAGACTCCCAGGCGCGGGCTAGGGTGCTGCGGACCCCAGAACCCAGGCACCAGGCTCCCAGGCTCCTAGGCGCGGGCTTGAGTGCTGCGGACCCGAGGCTCCCAGGCGCTGGCTTGTGAGCTGCATCTCTCTGGCTTCGAGTGCAGGCCCGGGAGCTGCCTCCCCCAGGTTCAAAGGCAACCAGGCGCGGGTTCCGGAGCTGCGGCCCCAGGATCCCAGGCTCCCAGGCTCCCAGGCGCGGGCTAGGGTGCTGCGGACCCCAGGTCCCCAGCCTCCCAGGCTCCCAGGCTCCCAGGCGCGGGCTCGTGTGCTGCGGACCCCAGGCTCCCGAGCGCGGGCTCGGGAGCTGAGGGCCCCAGGCCCCCAGCCTCCCAGGCTCCCAGGCTCCCAGGCGCGGGATAGGGTGCTGCGGACCCCAGGCCACCAGGCTCCCAGGCTCCCAGGCTCCCAGGCGCGGGCTCGGGAGCTGAGGGCCCCAGGCTCCCGGGCTCCCAGGCTCCTAGGCGCGGGGTAGGGTGGTGCGGATCCCAAGCTCCCAGGCTCCCAGGCTCCCAGGCGCCGGCTCAGGTGCTGCGGACCCCAGGCTCCCAGGCTCCCAGGCTCACAGGCGTGGTCTAGGGTGCTGCGGACCCCAGACCCCAGGCTCCCAGGCGCGGGCTCGTGTGCTGCGGACCCCAGGCTCCCAAGCGCGGGCTCGTGAGCTGAGGGCCCCAGGCTCCCAAGCACCCAGGCTCCCAGGCTCCCAGGCGCGGGCTCAGGTCCTGCGGACCCCAGGCTCCCAAGCTCCCAGGCTCCCAGGTTCCCAGGCGCTGCTAGGGTGCTGCGGACCCCAGGCTCCCAGGCTCCCAGGCGCGGGCTAGGGTGCTGCGGACCCCATGCCCCCAGCCGCCCAGGCTCCCAGGCTCCCAGGCGCGGTCTATTGTGCTGCAGACCCCAGACTCCCAGGCTCCCAGGCTCTCAGGCTCCCAGGCGCTGCTAGGGTGCTGCGTACCCCAGGCTCCCAGGCTCCCAGGCGCGGGCTAGGGTGCTGCGGACCCCATGCCCCCAGCCGCCCAGGCTCCCAGGCTCCCAGGCGCGGTCTATGGTGCTGCGGACCCCAGACTCCCAGGCTCCCAGGCTCCCAGGCTCCCAGACGCGGGCTCGGGTGCTGCAGACCCCAGGCTCCCAGGCTCCCATGCTCCCAGGCTCCCAGGCGCGGGCTCGGGAGCTGAGGGCCCCAGGCTCCCAGGCTCCCAGGCGCGGGCTAGGGTGCTGCGGACCCCAGGCCCCCAGCCTCCCAGGCTCCCAGGCTCCCAGGCTCCCAGGCGCGGGCTCGTGTGCTGCGGACCCCAGGCTCCCAAGCGCGGGCTCGGGAGCTGAGGGCCCCAGGCTCCCAGGCTCCCAGGCTCCTAGGCGCGGGCTCAGGTCCTGCGGACCCCAGGCTCCCAAGCTCCCAGGTTCCCAGGCTCCCAGGCGCTGCTAGGGTGCTGCGGACCCCACGCTCCCAGGCTCCCAGGCGCGGGCTAGGGTGCTGCGGACCCCAGGCCCCCAGCCTCCCAGGCTCCCAGGCTCCCAGGCGCGGTCTATTGTGCTGCGGACCCCAGACTCCCAGGCTCCCAGGCTCCCAGGCGCGGGATAGGGTGCTGCGGACCCCAGGCCCCCAGGCTCCCAGGCTCCCAGGCTCCCAGGCGCGGGCTCGGGAGCTGAGGGCCCCAGGCTCCCAGGCTCCCAGGCGCGGGCTCGGGTGCTGCGGACCCCAGGCCCCCAGCCTCCCAGGCTCCTAGGCTCCCAGGCTCCCAGGCGCGGGCTCGTGTGCTGCGGACCCCAGGCTCCCAGGCGCGGGCTCGGGTGCTGCGGACCCCAGACTCCCAGGCTCCCAGGATCCCAGGCTCCCAGGCGAAGATCGAAAGCTGCTGAAAACCAGTATCCGGCCTCCCGTGCGTTTGCTCGGGAGATGCGTGCCCCAGGCTCCCTAGCGCGTGCTCGTGAGCTGGGACCCCAAGGCTCATAGGCTAACAGGTGCGTTCTCGGGAGATTGTGCCCGCAGGCTCACAGGCTCCCAGGCGCGTGCTCGTGTGCTGCACACCCCAGGCTCCCAGGCGCGTGCACGTGAGCTGGGACCCCAAGGCTCACAGGCTACCAGGCGCGGAATTGGGAGCTGGGCTTCACAGGCTCCCAGGCGCGGGCTCCTGTGCTGCGAACCCCAGGCTCCCATGCGCTTGCTCGTGAGCTGCATTTCCCTGGCTTCGAGTGCAGGCCCGGGAGCTGCCTCCCCTAGGTTCAAAGGCAACCAGGCGCGGGTTCCGGAGCTGCGGCCCCAGGATCCCAGGCTCCCAGGCTCCCAGGCGCGGGCTCAGGTCCTGCGGACCCCAGGCTCCCAAGCTCCCAGGCTCCCAGGCTCCCAGGCGCTGCTAGGGTGCTGCGGACACCAGTCTCCCAGGCTCCCAGGCTCCCAGGCACGGGCTAGGGTGCTGCGGACCCCAGGCCCCCAGGCTCCCAGGCTCCCAGGCTCGCAGGCGCGGGCTCGGGAGCTGAGGGCCCCAGGCACCCAGGCTCCCAGGCTCCCAGGCGCGGGCTAGGGTGCTGCGTACCCCATGCTCCCAGGCTCCCATGCTCCCAGGCGCGGGCTCGGGAGCTGCGGACCCCAGACTCCCAGTCTCCCAGGCTCCCAGGCGCGGGCTCGTGTGCTGCGGACCCGAGGCTCCCAAGCGCGGGCTCGGGAGCTGAGGGCCCCAGGCTCCCAGGCTCCCAGGCGCCCAGGCGCGGGCTCAGGTCCTGCGGACCCCAGGCTCCCAAGCTCCCAGGCTCCCAGGCTCCCAGGCGCTGCTAGGGTGCTGCGGACCCCAGGCTCCCAGGCTCCCAGGCGCGGGCTAGGGTGCTGCGGACGCCAGGCCCCCAGCCTCCCAGGCTCCCAGGCTCCCAGGCGCGGTCTATTGTGCTGCGGACCCCAGACTCCCAGGCTCCCAGGCTCCCAGGCGCGGGATAGGGTGCTGCGGACCCCAGGCCCCCAGGCTCCCAGGCTCCCAGGTTCCCAGGCGCGGGCTCGGGAGCTGAGGGCCCCAGGCCCCCAGCCTCCCAGGCTCCCAGGCTCCCAGGCGCGGGATAGGGTGCTGCGGACCCCAGGCCCCCAGGCTCCCAGGCTCCCCGGCTCCCAGGCGCGGGCTCGGGATCTGAGGGCCCCAGGCCCCCATCCTCCCAGGCTCCCAGGCGCGGGATACGGTGCTGCGGACCCCAGGCCCCCAGGCTCCCAGGCTCCCATTCTCCCAGGCGCGGGCTCGGGAGCTGAGGGCCCCAGGCTCCCAGGCTCCCAGGCTCCTAGGCGCGGGGTAGGGTGGTGCGGACCCAAGCTCCCAGGCTCCCAGGCGCCGGCTCAGGTGCTGCGGACCCCAGGCTCCCAGGCTCCCAGGCTCCCAAGCGCGGGCTAGGGTGCTGCGGACCCCAGGCTCCCAGGCTCCCAGGCGCGGGCTAGGGTGCTGTGGACCCCAGGCCCCCAGCCTCCCAAACTCCCAGGCTCCCAGGCGTGGTCTAGGGTGCTGCGGACCCCAGAACCCAGGCTCCCAGTCTCCCAGGCTCCCAGGCGCGGGCTCGTGTGCTGAGGATCCCAGGCTCCCATGCTCCCAGGCTCCCAGGCGAAGATCGAAAGCTGCTCAAAACCAGTATCCGGCCTCCCGTGCGTTTGCTCGGGAGATGCGTGCCCCAGGCTCCCAAGCGCGTGCTCGTGAGCTGGGACCCCAAGGCTCATAGGCTAAAAGGTGCGTTCTCGGGAGATTGTGCCCGCAGGCTCACAGGCTCCCAGGCGCGTGCTCGTGTGCTGCGCACCCCAGGCTCCCAGGCGCGTGCACGTGAGCTGGGAACCCAAGGCTCACAGGCTACCAGGCGCGGGATCGGGGGCTGGGCTTCACAGGCTCCCAGGCGCGGGCTCGTGTGCTGCGCACCCCAGGCTCCCAGGCGCTGGCTCGTGAGCTGCATCTCCCTGGCTTCGAGTGCAGGCCAGGGAGCTGCCTCCCCCAGGTTCAAAGGCAACCAGGCGCGGGTTCCGGAGCTGCGGCCCCAGGACCCCAGGCTCCCAGGCTCCCTGGCGCGGGCTAGGGTGCTGCGGACCCCAGGCCCCCAGGCTCCCAGGCTCCCAGGCTCCCAGGCGCGGGCTCGTGTGCTGCGGACCCCAGGCTCCCAAGCGCGGGCTCGGGAGCTGAGGGCCCCAGGCCCCCAGCAACCGAGGCTCCCAGGCTCCCAGGCGCGGGATAGGGTGCTGCGGACCCCAGGTCCCCAGGCTCCCAGGCTCCCAGGCGCGGGCTCGTGTGCTGCGGACCCCAGGCTCCCAAGCGCGGGCTCGGGAGCTGAGGGCCCCAGGCTCCCAAGCACCCAGGCTCCCAGGCTCCCAGGCGCGGGCTCAGGTCCTGCGGACCCCAGGCTCCCAAGCTCCCAGGCTCCCAGGTTCCCAGGCGCTGCTAGGGTGCTGCGGACCCCAGGCTCCCAGGCTCCCAGGCGCGGGCTCGGGTGCTGCGGACCCAAGGCCCCCAGCCTCCCAGGTTCCCAGGCTCCCAGGCGCGGTCTATTGTGCAGCAGACCCCAGACTCCCAGGCTCCCAGGCTCCCAGGCTCCCAGGCGCTGCTAGGGTGCTGCGTACCCCAGGCTCCCAGGCTCCCAGGCGCGGGCTAGGGTGCTGCGGACCCCATGCCCCCAGCCTCCCAGGCTCCCAGGCTCCCAGGCGCGGTCTATGGTGCTGCGGACCCCAGACTCCCAGGCTCCCAGGCTCCCAGGCTCCCAGGCGCGGGCTCGGGTGCTGCGGACCCCAGGCTCCCAGGCTCCCAGGCTCCCAGGCTCCCAGGCGCGGGCTCGGGAGCTGAGGACCCCAGGCTCCCAGGCTCCCAGGCGCGGGCTAGGGTGCTGCGGACCCCAGGCCCCCAGCCTCCCAGGCTCCCAGGCTCCCAGGCTCCCAGGCGCGGGCTCGTGTGCTGCGGACCCCAGGCTCCCAAGCGCGGGCTCGGGAGCTGAGGGCCCCAGGCTCCCAGGCTCCCAGGCTCCTAGGCGCGGGCTCAGGTCCTGCGGACCCCAGGCTCCCAAGCTCCCAGGTTCCCAGGCTCCCAGGCGCTGCTAGGGTGCTGCGGACCACAGGCTCC
Source organism: Muntiacus reevesi (assembly GCF_963930625.1). NCBI lineage: Eukaryota > Metazoa > Chordata > Mammalia > Artiodactyla > Cervidae > Muntiacus > Muntiacus reevesi. Next base: position 467,655 of record NC_089252.1, on the reverse strand, counting down.
CAGGCTCCCAGGCGCGGGCTAGGGTGCTGCGGACCCCAGGCTCCCAGGCTCCCAGCCGCGGGCTAGGGTGCTGCGGACCCCAGGCCCCCAGCCTCCCAGGCTCCCAGGCTCCCAGGCCCGGTCTATGGTGCTGCGGACCCCAGACTCCCAGGCTCCCAGGCTCCCAGGCTCCCAGGCGCTGATAGGGTGCTGCGGACCCCAGGCTCCCAGGCTCCCAGGCGCGGGCTAGGGTGCTGCGGACCCCAGGCTCCCAGGCGCGGGCTCGTGAGCTGCATCTCCCTGGCTTCGAGTGCAGGCCCGGGAGCTGCCTCCCCCAGGTTCAAAGGCAACCAGGCGCGGGCTCAGGTCCTGCGGACTCCAGGCTCCCAGGCTCCCAGGCGCGGGCTCGGGTGCTGCGGACCCCAGGCTCCCAGGCTCCCAGGCTCCCAGGCGCGGGCTCGGGAGCTGAGGGCCCCAGGCTCCCAGGCTCCCAGGCGCGGGCTAGGGTGCTGCGGACCCCAGGCCCCCAGCCTCCCAGGCTCCCAGGCGCGGGCTCGTGTGCTGCGGACCCCAGACTCCCAAGCGCGGGCTCGGGAGATGAGGGCCCCAGGCCCCCAGCCTCCCAGGCTCCCAGGCTCCCAGGCTCCCACCGCTGCTAGGGTGCTGCGGACCCCAGGCTCCCAGGCTCCCAGGCGCGGGCTAGGGTGCTGCGGACCCCAGGCACCCAGCCTCCCAGTCTCCCAGAATCCCAGTCGCGGTCTATGGTGCTGCGGACCCCAGACTCCCAGGCTCCCAGGCTCCCAGGCGCGGGCAAGGGTGCTGCGGACCCCAGGCACCCAGCCTCCCAGTCTCCCAGAATCCCAGTCGCGGTCTATGGTGCTGCGGACCCCAGACTCCCAGGCTCCCAGGCTCCCAGGCGCGGGCTCGTGTGCTGCGGACCCCAGGCTCCCAAGCGCGGGCTCGGGAGCTGAGGGCCCCAGGCCCCCAGGCCCCCAGCCTCCCAGGCTCCCAGGCTCCCAGGCGCGGGATAGGGTGCTGCGGACCCCAGGTCCCCAGGCTCCCAGGCTCCCAGGCGCGGGCTCGTGTGCTGCGGACCCTAGGCTCCCAAGCGCGGGCTCGGGAGCTGAGGGCCCCAGGCTCCCAGGCTCCCAGGCTCCCAGGCGCGGGCTCAGGTTCTGCTGACCCCAGGCTCCCAAGCTCCCAGGCTCCCAGGTTCCCAGGCGCTGCTAGGGTGCTGCGGACCCCAGGCTCCCAGGCTCCCAGGCGCGGGCTAGGGTGCTGCGGACCCCAGGCCCCCAGCCTCCCAGGCTCCCAGGCTCCCAGGCGCGGTCTATGGTGCTGCGGACCCCAGACTCCCAGGCTCCCAGGCTCCCAGCTCCCAGGCGCTGCTAGGGTGCTGCGGACCCCAGGCTCCCAGGCTCCCAGGCGCGGGCTAGGGTGCTGCGGACCCCAGGCCCCCAGCCTCCCAGGCTCCCAGGCTCCCTGGCGCGGTCTATCGTGTTGTGGACCCCAGACTCCCAGGATCCCAGGCTCCCAGGCTCCCAGGCGCGGGCTCGGGTGGAGCGGACCACAGGCTCCCAGGCTCCCAGGGTCCCAGGCGCGGGCTCGGGAGCTGAGGGCCCCATGCTCCCAGGCTTCCAGGCGCGGGCTAGGGTGCTTCGGACCCCAGGCCCCCAGCCTCCCAGTCTCCCAGGCTCCCAGGCTCCCAGTCTCCCAGGCGCGGGCTCGTGTGCTGCGGACCCCAGGCTCCCAAGCGCGGGCTCTGGAGCTGAGGGCCCCAGGCCCCCAGCCTCCCAGGCTCCCAGGCTCCCAGGCGCGGGATAGGGTGCTGCGGACCCGAGGCTCCCAAGCGCGGGCTCGGGAGCTAAAGGCCCCAGGCTCCCAGGCTCCCAGGCTCCCAGGCTCCCAGGCGCGGGCTCGTGTGCTGCGGACACGAGGCTCCCAAGCGCGGGCTCGGTAGCTGAAGGCCCCAGGCTCCCATGCTCCCAGGCTCCCAGGCGCGGGCTCAGGTCCTGCGTACCCAAGGCTCCCAAGCTCCCAGGCTCCCAGGCTCCCAGGCCCTGCTATGGTGCTGCGGACCCCAGGCTCCCAGGCTCCCAGGCGCGGGTTCGTGTGCTGCGGACACGAGGCTCCCAAGCGCGGGCTCGGGAGCTGAAGGCCCCAGGCTCCCAGGCTCCCAGGCTCCCAGGCGCGGGCTCAGGTCCTGCGTACCCCAGGCTCCCAAGCTCCCAGGCTCCCAGGCTCCCAGGCGCTGCTATGGTGCTGCGGACCCCAGACTCCCAGGCTCCCAGGCTCCCAGGCTCCCAGGCGCGGGCTCGGGTGCTGCGGACCCCAGGCTCCCAGGCTCCCAGGCTCCAAGGCGCGGGCTCGGGAGCTGAGGGCCCCAGGCTCCCAGACTCGCAGGCGCTGGCTAGGGTGCTGCGGATCCCAGGCTCCCAGGCTCCCAGGCGCTGGCTAGGGTGCTGCGGACCCCATGCCCCCAGCCTCCCAGGCTCCCAGGCTCCCAGGCTCCCAGGCGCTGCTAGTGTGCTGCGTACCCCAGGCTCCCAGGCTCCCAGGCGCGGGCTAGGGTGCTGCGGACCCCATGCCCCCAGCCTCCCAGGCTCCCAGGTTCCCAGGCGCGGTCTATGGTGCTGCGGACCCCAGACTCCCAGGCTCCCAGGCTCCCAGGCTCCCAGGCGCGGGCTCGGGTGCTGCGGACCCCAGGCTCCCAGGCTCCCAGGCTCCCAGGCTCCCAGGCGCGGGCTCGGGAGCTGAGGGTCCCAGGCTCCCAGGCTCCCAGGCGCGGGCTAGGGTGCTGCGGACCCCAGGCCTCCAGCCTCCCAGGCTCCCAGGCTCCCAGGCTCCCAGGCGCGGGCTCGTGTGCTGCGGACCCCAGGCTCCCAAGCGCGGGCTCGGGAGCTGAGGGCCCCAGGCTCCCAGGCTCCCAGGCTCCCAGGCGCGGGCTCGGGAGCTGAGGGCCCCAGGCTCCCAGGCTCCCAGGCTCCTAGGCGCGGGGTAGGGTGGTGCGGATCCCAAGCTCGCAGGCTCCCAGGCTCCCAGGCGCCGGCTCAGGTGCTGCGGACCCCAGGCTCCCAGGCTCCCAGGCTCACAGGCGTGGTCTAGGGTGCTGCGGACCCCAGACCCCAGGCTCCCAGGCTCCCAGGCTCCCAGGCGCGGGCTCGTGAGCTGCATCTCCCTGGCTTCGAGTGCAGGCCCGGGAGCTGCTTCCCCCAGGTTCAAAGGCAACCAGGCGCGGGCTCAGGTCCTGCGGACCCCAGGCTCCCAGGCTCCCAGGCGCGGGCTCGGGTGCTGCGGACCCCAGGCTCCCAGGCTCCCAGGCTCCCAGGCGCGGGCTCGGGAACTGAGGGCCCTAGGCTCCCAGGCTCCCAGGCGCGGGCTAGGGTGCTGCGGACCCCAGGCCCCCAGCCTCCCAGGCTCCCAGGCTCCCAGGCGCGGGCTCGTGTGCAGCGGACCCCAGGCTCCCAAGCGCGGGCTCGGGAGCTGATGGCCCCAGGCCCCCAGCCTCCCAGGCTCCCAGGCTCCCAGGCGCTGCTAGGGTGCTGCGGACCCCAGGCTCCCAGGCTCCCAGGCGCGGGCTAGGGTGCTGCGGACCCCAGGCCCCCAGCCTCCCAGGCTCCCAGGCTCCCAGGCGCGGTCTATGGTGCTGCGGACCCCAGACTCCCAGGCTCCCAGGCTCCCAGGCGCTGCTAGGGTGCTGCGGACCCCAGGACCCCAGCCTCCCAGGCTCCCAGGCTCCCAGGCGCGTTCTATGGTGCTGCGGACCCCAGACTCCCAGGCTCCCAGGCTCCCAGGCTCCCAGGCTTCTAGGCGCTGCTAGGGTGCTGCGGACCCCAGGCCCCCAGCCTCCCAGGCTCCCAGGCTCCCAGGCGCGGGCTCGTGTGCTGCGGACCCCAGGCTCCCAAGCGCGGTCTCGGGCGCTGAGGGCCCCAGGCCCCCAGCCTCCCCGGCTCCCAGGCTCCCATTCTCCCAGGCGCTGCTAGGGTGCTGCGGACCCCAGGCTCCCAGGCTCCCAGGCGGGGGCTAGGGTGCTGCGGACCCCAGGCCCCCAGCCTCCCAGGCTCCCAGGATCCCAGGCGCGGTCTATGGTGCTGCGGACCCCAGACTCCCAGGCTCCCAGGCGCGGGCTCGGGTGCTGCGGACACCAGGCTCCCAAGCTCCCAGGCTCCCAGGCTCCCAGGCGCTGCTAGGGTGCTGCGGACCCCAAGCTCCCAAGCGCGGGCTCGGGAGCTGGGGGCCCCAGGCCCCCAGGCTCCCAGGCTCCCAGGCTCCCAGGCGCGGGCTCGGGAGCTGAGGGCCCCAGGCTCCCAGGCTCCTAGGCGCGGGGTAGGGTGGTGCGGACCCCAGGCTCCCAGGCTCCCAGGCTCCCAGGCGCGGGCTCAGGTGCTGCGGACCCCAGGCTCCAGGGTCCCAGGCTCCCATGCGTGGGCTCGGGTGCTGCGGACCCCAGGCCCCAGCCTCCCAAGCTCCCATGCACCCAGGCGTGGTCTAGGGTGCTGCGGACCCCAGAACCCAGGCTCCCAGGCTCCCAGGCGCTGCTAGGGTGCTGCCGACCCCATGCTCCCAGGCTCCCAGGATCCCAGGCTCCCAGGCGAAGATCGAAAGCTGCTGAAAACCAGTATCCGGCCTCCCGTGCGTTTGCTCGGGAGATGCGTGCCCCAGGCTCCCTAGCGCGTGCTCGTGAACTGGGACCCCAAGGCTCATAGGCTAACAGGTGCGTTCTCGGGAGATTGTGCCCGCAGGCTCACAGGCTCCCAGGCGCGTGCTCGTGTGCTGCGCACCCCAGGCTCCCAGGCGCGTGCACGTGAGCTGGGACCCCAAGGCTCACAGGCTACCAGGCGCGGGATTGGGAGCTGGGCTTCACAGGCTCCCAGGCGCGGGCTCCTGTGCTGCGCACCCCAGGCTCCCATGCGCTGGCTCGTGAGCTGCATTTCCCTGGCTTCGAGTGCAGGCCCGGGAGCTGCCTCCCCTAGGTTCAAAGGCAACCAGGCGCGGGTTCCGGAGCTGCGGCCCCAGGATCCCAGGCTCCCAGGCTCCCAGGCGCGGGCTCAGGTCCTGCGGACCCCAGGCTCCCAAGCTCCCAGGCTCCCAGGCTCCCAGGCGCTGCTAGGGTGCTGCGGACACCAGTCTCCCAGGCTCCCAGGCTCCCAGGCCCGGGCTAGGGTGCTGCGGACCCCAGGCCCCCAGGCTCCCAGGCTCCCAGGCTCGCAGGCGCGGGCTCGGGAGCTGAGGGCCCCAGGCTCCCAGGCTCCCAGGCTCCCAGGCGCGGGCTAGGGTGCTGCGTACCCCATGCTCCCAGGCTCACATGCTCCCAGGCGCGGGCTCGGGAGCTGCGGACCCCAGACTCCCAGTCTCCCAGGCTCCCAGGCGCGGGCTCGTGTGCTGCGGACCCCAGGCTCCCAAGCGCGGGCTCGGGAGCTGAGGGCCCCAGGCTCCCAGGCTCCCAGGCGCCCAGTCGCGGGCTCAGGTCCTGCGGACCCCAGGCTCCCAAGCTCCCAGGCTCCCAGGCTCCCAGGCGCTGCTAGGGTGCTGCGGACCCCAGGCTCCCAGGCTCCCAGGCGCGGGCTAGGGTGCTGCGGACGCCAGGCCCCCAGCCTCCCAGGCTCCCAGGCTCCCAGGCGCGGTCTATTGTGCTGCGGACCCCAGACTCCCAGGCTCCCAGGCTCCCAGGCTCCCAGGCGCGGGATAGGGTGCTGCGGACCCCAGGCCCCCAGGCTCCCAGGCTCCCCGGTTCCCAGGCGCGGGCTCGGGAGCTGAGGGCCCCAGGCCCCCAGCCTCCCAGGCTCCCAGGCTCCCAGGCGCGGGATAGGGTGCTGCGGACCCCAGGCCCCCAGGCTCCCAGGCTCCCAGGCTCCCAGGCGCGGGCTCGGGATCTGAGGGCCCCAGGCCCCCATCCTCCCAGGCTCCCAGGCGCGGGATACGGTGCTGCGGACCCCAGGCCCCCAGGCTCCCAGGCTCCCATTCTCCCAGGCGCGGGCTCGGGAGCTGAGGGCCCCAGGCTCCCAGGCTCCCAGGCTCCTAGGCGGGGGGTAGGGTGGTGCGGACCCCAGGCTCCCATGCTCCCAGGCTCCCAGGCGCCGGCTCAGGTGCTGCGGACCCAGGCTCCCAGGCTCCCAGGCTCCCAGGCGCGGGCTAGGGTGCTGCGTACCCCAGGCTCCCAGGCTCCCAGGCGCGGGCTAGGGTGCTGCGGACCCCAGGCCCCCAGCCTCCCAAACACCCAGGCTCCCAGGCGTGGTCTTGGGTGCTGCGGACCCCAGAACCCAGGCTCCCAGGCTCCCAGGCGCGGGCTCGTGTGCTGAGGATCCCAGGCTCCCATGCTCCCAGGCTCCCAGGCGAAGATCGAAAGCTGCTCAAAACCAGTATCCGGCCTCCCGTGCGTTTGCTCGGGAGATGCGTGCCCCAGGCTCCCAAGCGCGTGCTCGTGAGCTGGGACCCCAAGGCTCATAGGCTAAAAGGAGCGTTCTCGGGAGATTGTGCCCGCAGGCTCACAGGCTCCCAGGCGCGTGCTCGTGTGCTGCGCACCCCAGGCTCCCAGGCGCGTGCACGTGAGCTGGGAACCCAAGGCTCACAGGCTACCAGGCGCGGGATCGGGGGCTGGGCTTCACAGGCTCCCAGGCGCGGGCTCGTGTGCTGCGCACCCCAGGCTCCCAGGTGCTGGCTCGTGAGCTGCATCTCCCTGGCTTCGAGTGCAGGCCAGGGAGCTGCCTCCCCCAGGTTCAAAGGCAACCAGGCGCGGGTTCCGGAGCTGCGGCCCCAGGACCCCAGGCTCCCAGGCTCCCTGGCGCGGGCTAGGGTGCTGCGGACCCCAGGCCCCCAGCCTCCCAGGCTCCCAGGCTCCCAGGCGCGGGCTCGTGTGCTGCGGACCCCAGGCTCCCAAGCGCGGGCTCGGGAGCTGAGGGCCCCAGGCCCCCAGCAACCGAGGCTCCCAGGCTCCCAGGCGCGGGATAGGGTGCTGCGGACCCCAGGTCCCCAGGCTCCCAGGCTCCCAGGCGCGGGCTCGTGTGCTGCGGACCCCAGGCTCCCAAGCGCGGGCTCGGGAGCTGAGGGCCCCAGGCTCCCAAGCACCCAGGCTCCCAGGCTCCCAGGCGCGGGCTCAGGTCCTGCGGACCCCAGGCTCCCAAGCTCCCAGGCTCCCAGGTTCCCAGGCGCTGCTAGGGTGCTGCGGACCCCAGGCTCCCAGGCTCCCAGGCGCGGGCTCGGGTGCTGCGGACCCAAGGCCCCCAGCCTCCCAGGTTCCCAGGCTCCCAGGCGCGGTCTATTGTGCTGCAGACCCCAGACTCCCAGGCTCCCAGGCTCTCAGGCTCCCAGGCGCTGCTAGGGTGCTGCGTACCCCAGGCTCCCAGGCTCCCAGGCGCGGGCTAGGGTGCTGCGGACCCCATGCCCCCAGCCGCCCAGGCTCCCAGGCTCCCAGGCGCGGTCTATGGTGCTGCGGACCCCAGACTCCCAGGCTCCCAGGCTCCCAGGCTCCCAGGCGCGGGCTCGGGTGCTGCGGACCCCAGGCTCCCAGGCTCCCAGGCTCCCAGGCTCCCAGGCGCGGGCTCGGGAGCTGAGGGCCCCAGGCTCCCAGGCTCCCAGGCGCGGGCTAGGGTGCTGCGGACCCCAGGCCCCCAGCCTCCCAGGCTCCCAGGCTCCCAGGCTCCCAGGCGCGGGCTCGTGTGCTGCGGACCCCAGGCTCCCAAGCGCGGGCTCGGGAGCTGAGGGCCCCAGGCTCCCAGGCTCCCAGGCTCCTAGGCGCGGGCTCAGGTCCTGCGGACCCCAGGCTCCCAAGCTCCCAGGTTCCCAGGCTCCCAGGCGCTGCTAGGGTGCTGCGGACCCCACGCTCCCAGGCTCCCAGGCGCGGGCTAGGGTGCTGCGGACCCCAGGCCCCCAGCCTCCCAGGCTCCCAGGCTCCCAGGCGCGGTCTATTGTGCTGCGCACCCCAGACTCCCAGGCTCCCAGGCTCCCAGGCGCGGGATAGGGTGCTGCGGACCCCAGGCCCCCAGGCTCCCAGGCTCCCAGGCTCCCAGGCGCGGGCTCGGGAGCTGAGGGCACCAGGCTCCCAGGCTCCCAGGCTCCCAGGCGCGGGCTCGTGTGCTGCGGACCCCAGGCCCCCAGCCTCCCAGGCTCCTAGGCTCCCAGGCTCCCAGGCGCGGGCTCGTGTGCTGCGGACCCCAGACTCCCAGGCTCCCAGGATCCCAGGCTCCCAGGCGAAGATCGAAAGCTGCTGAAAACCAGTATCCGGCCTCCCGTGCGTTTGCTCGGGAGATGCGTGCCCCAGGCTCCCTAGCGCGTGCTCGTGAGCTGGGACCCCAAGGCTCATAGGCTAACAGGTGCGTTCTCGGGAGATTGTGCCCGCAGGCTCACAGGCTCCCAGGCGCGTGCTCGTGTGCTGCACACCCCAGGCTCCCAGGCGCGTGCACGTGAGCTAGGACCCCAAGGCTCACAGGCTACCAGGCGCGGGATTGGGAGCTGGGCTTCACAGGCTCCCAGGCGCGGGCTCCTGTGCTGCGCACCCCAGGCTCCCATGCGCTGGCTCGTGAGCTGCATTTCCCTGGCTTCGAGTGCAGGCCCGGGAGCTGCCTCCCCTAGGTTCAAAGGCAACCAGGCGCGGGTTCCGGAGCTGCGGCCCCAGGATCCCAGGCTCCCAGGCTCCCAGGCGCGGGCTCAGGTCCTGCGGACCCCAGGCTCCCAAGCTCCCTGGCTCCCAGGCTCCCAGGCGCTGCTAGGGTGCTGCGGACACCAGTCTCCGAGGCTAAAAGGCTCCCAGGCACGGGCTAGGGTGCTGCGGACCCCAGGCCCCCAGGCTCCCAGGCTCGCAGGCGCGGGCTCGGGAGCTGAGGGCCCCAGGCACCCAGGCTCCCAGGCTCCCAGGCGCGGGCTAGGGTGCTGCGTACCCCATGCTCCCAGGCTCCCATGCTCCCAGGCGCGGGCTCGGGAGCTGCGGACCCCAGACTCCCAGTCTCCCAGGCTCCCAGGCGCGGGCTCGTGTGCTGCGGACCCCAGGCTCCCAAGCGCGGGCTCGGGAGCTGAGGGCCCCAGGCTCCCAGGCTCCCAGGCGCCCAGTCGCGGGCTCAGGTCCTGCGGACCCCAGGCTCCCAAGCTCCCAGGCTCCCAGGCTCCCAGGCGCTGCTAGGGTGCTGCGGATCCCAGGCTCCCAGGCTCCCAGGCGCGGGCTAGGGTGCTGCGGACGCCAGGCCCCCAGCCTCCCAGGCTCCCAGGCTCCCAGGCGCGGTCTATTGTGCTGCGGACCCCAGGCTCCCAGGCTCCCAGGCTCCCAGGCTCCCAGGCGCGGGATAGGGTGCTGCGGACCCCATGCCCCCAGGCTCCCAGGCTCCCAGGTTCCCAGGCGCGGGCTCGGGAGCTGAGGGCCCCAGGCCCCCAGCCTCCCAGGCTCCCAGGCTCCCAGGCGCGGGATAGGGTGCTGCGGACCCCAGGCCCCCAGGCTCCCAGGCTCCCCGGCTCCCAGGCGCGGGCTCGGGATCTGAGGGCCCCAGGCCCCCATCCTCCCAGGCTCCCATGCGCGGGATACGGTGCTGCGGACCCCAGGCCCCCAGGCTCCCAGGCTCCCATTCTCCCAGGCGCGGGCTCGGGAGCTGAGGGCCCCAGGCTCCCAGGCTCCCAGGCTCCTAGGCGCGGGTTAGGGTGGTGCGGACCCCAGGCTCCCAGGCTCCCAGGCTCCCAGGCGCCGGCTCAGGTGCTGCGGACCCCAGGCTCCCAGGCGCGGGCTAGGGTGCTGCGGACCCCAGGCTCCCAGGCTCCCAGGCGCGGGCTAGGGTGCTGTGGACCCCAGGCCCCCAGCCTCCCAAACTCCCAGGCTCCCAGGCGTGGTCTAGGGTGCTGCGGACCCCAGAACCCAGGCTCCCAGGCTCCCAGGCTCCCAGGCGCGGGCTCGTGTGCTGAGGATCCCAGGCTCCCATGCTCCCAGGCTCCCAGGCGAAGATCGAAAGCTGCTCAAAACCAGTATCCGGCCTCCCGTGGGTTTGCTCGGGAGATGCGTGCCCCAGGCTCCCAAGCGCGTGCTCGTGAGCTGGGACCCCAAGGCTCATAGGCTAAAAGGTGCGTTCTCGGGAGATTGTGCCCGCAGGCTCACAGGCTCCCAGGCGCGTGCTCGTGTGCTGCGCACCCCAGGCTCCCAGGCGTGTGCACGTGAGCTGGGAACCCAAGGCTCACAGGCTACCAGGCGCGGGATCGGGGGCTGGGCTTCACAGGCTCCCAGGCGCGGGCTCGTGTGCTGCGCACCCCAGGCTCCCAGGCGCTGGCTCGTGAGCTGCACCTCCCTGGCTTCGAGTGCAGGCCAGGGAGCTGCCTCCCCCAGGTTCAAAGGCAACCAGGCGCGGGTTCCGGAGCTGCGGCCCCAGGACCCCAGGCTCCCAGGCTCCCTGGCGCGGGCTAGGGTGCTGCGGACCCCAGGCCCCCAGCCTCCCAGGCTCCCAGGCTCCCAGGCGCGGGCTCGTGTGCTGCGGACCCCAGGCTCCCAAGCGCGGGCTCGGGAGCTGAGGGCCCCAGGCTCCCAAGCACCCAGGCTCCCAGGCTCCCAGGCGCGGGCTCAGGTCCTGCGGACCCCAGGCTCCCAAGCTCCCAGGCTCCCAGGTTCCCAGGCGCTGCTAGGGTGCTGCGGACCCCAGGCTCCTAGGCTCCCAGGCTCCCAGGCGCGGGCTCGGGTGCTGCGGACCCAAGGCCCCCAGCCTCCCAGGTTCCCAGGCTCCCAGGCGCGGTCTATTGTGCTGCAGACCCCAGACTCCCAGGCTCCCAGGCTCCCAGGCTCCCAGGCGCCGCTAGGGTGCTGCGTACCCCAGGCTCCCAGGCTCCCAGGCGCGGGCTAGGGTGCTGCGGACCCCATGCCCCCAGCCTCCCAGGCTCCCAGGCTCCCAGGCGCGGTCTATGGTGCTGCGGACCCCAGACTCCCAGGCTCCCAGGCTCCCAGGCTCCCAGGCGCGGGCTCGGGTGCTGCGGACCCCAGGCTCCCAGGCTCCCAGGCTCCCAGGCGCGGGCTCGGGAGCTGAGGGCCCCAGGCTCCCAGGCTCCCAGGCGCGGGCTAGGGTGCTGCGGACCCCAGGCCCCCAGCCTCCCAGGCTCCCAGGCTCCCAGGCTCCCAGGCGCGGGCTCGTGTGCTGCGGACCCCAGGCTCCCAAGCGCGGGCTCGGGAGCTGAGGGCCCCAGGCTCCCAGGCTCCCAGGCTCCTAGGCGCGGGCTCAGGTCCTGCGGACCCCAGGCTCCCAAGCTCCCAGGTTCCCAGGCTCCCAGGCGCTGCTAGGGTGCTGCGGACCCCAGGCTCCCAGGCTCCCAGGCGCGGGCTAGGGTGCTGCGGACCCCAGGCCCCCAGCCTCCCAGGCTCCCAGGCTCCCAGGCGCGGTCTATTGTGCTGCGGACCCCAGACTCCCAGGCTCCCAGGCTCCCAGGCGCGGGATAGGGTGCTGCGGACCCCAGGCCCCCAGGCTCCCAGGCTCCCAGGCTCCCAGGCGCGGGATCGGGAGCTGAGGGCCCCAGGCTCCCAGGCTCCCAGGCTCCCAGGCGCGGGCTCGGTTGCTGCGGACCCCAGGCCCCCAGCCTCCCAGGCTCCTAGGCTCCCAGGCTCCCAGGCGCGGGCTCGTGTGCTGCGGACCCCAGGCTCCCAGGCGCGGGCTCGGGAGCTGAGGGCCCCAGGCTCCCAGGCTCCCAGGCGCGGCTCAGGTCCTGCGGACCCCAGGCTCCCAAGCTCCCAGGCTCCCAGGCTCCCAGGCGGTGCTAGGGTGCTGCAGACCCCAGGCTCCCAGGCTCCCAGGCGCGGGCTAGGGTGCTGCGGACCCCAGAACCCAGGCACCCAGGCTCCCAGGCTCCTAGGCGCGGGCTTGAGTGCTGCGGACCCGAGGCTCCCAGGCGCTGGCTTGTGAGCTGCATCTCTCTGGCTTCGAGTGCAGGCCCGGGAGCTGCCTCCCCCAGGTTCAAAGGCAACCAGGCGCGGGTTCCGGAGCTGCGGCCCCAGGATCCCAGGCTCCCAGGCTCCCAGGCGCGGGCTAGGGTGCTGCGGACCCCAGGCCCCCAGCCTCCCAGGCTCCCAGGCTCCCAGGCGCGGGCTCGTGTGCTGCGGACCCCAGGCTCCCAAGCGCGGGCTCGGGAGCTGAGGGCCCCAGGCCCCCAGCCTCCCAGGCTCCCAGGCTCCCAGGCGCGGGATAGGGTGCTGCGGACCCCAGGCCACCAGGCTCCCAGGCTCCCAGGCTCCCAGGCGCGGGCTCGGGAGCTGAGTGCCCCAGGCTCCCGGGCTCCCAGGCTCCTAGGCGCGGGGTAGGGTGGTGCGGATCCCAAGCTCCCAGGCTCCCAGGCTCCCAGGCGCCGGCTCAGGTGCTGCGGACCCCAGGCTCCCAGGCTCCCAGGCTCCCAGGCGCGAGATCGTGTGCTGAGGATCCCAGGCTCCCATGCTCCCAGGCTCCCAGGCGAAGATCGAAAGCTGCTCAAAACCAGTATCCGGCCTCCCGTGCGTTTGCTCGGGAGATGCGTGCCCCAGGCTCCCAAGCGCGTGCTCGTGAGCTGGGACCCCAAGGCTCATAGGCTAAAAGGTGCGTTCTCGGGAGATTGTGCCCGCAGGCTCACAGGCTCCCAGGCGCGTGCTCGTGTGCTGCGCACCCCAGGCTCCCAGGCGCGTGCACGTGAGCTGGGAACCCAAGGCTCACAGGCTACCAGGCGCGGGATCGGGGGCTGGGCTTCACAGGCTCCCAGGCGCGGGCTCGTGTGCTGCGCACACCAGGCTCCCAGGCGCTGGCTCGTGAGCTGCATCTCCCTGGCTTCGAGTGCAGGCCAGGGAGCTGCCTCCCCCAGGTTCAAAGGCAACCAGGCGCGGGTTCCGGAGCTGCGGCCCCAGGACCCCAGGCTCCCAGGCTCCCTGGCGCGGGCTAGGGTGCTGCGGACCCCAGGCCCCCAGCCTCCCAGGCTCCCAGGCTCCCAGGCGCGGGCTCGTGTGCTGCGGACCCCAGGCTCCCAAGCGCGGGCTCGGGGCCTGAGGGCCCCAGGCTCCCAAGCACCCAGGCTCCCAGGCTCCCAGGCGCGGGCTCAGGTCCTGCGGACCCCAGGCTCCCAAGCTCCCAGGCTCCCAGGTTCCCAGGCGCTGCTAGGGTGCTGCGGACCCCAGGCTCCCAGGCTCCCAGGCGCGGGCTCGGGTGCTGCGGACCCAAGGCCCCCAGCCTCCCAGGTTCCCAGGCTCCCAGGCGCGGTCTATTGTGCTGCAGACCCCAGGCTCCCAGGCTCCCAGGCTCCCAGGCTCCCAGGCTCCCAGGCGCTGCTGGGGTGCTGCGTACCCCAGGCTCCCAGGCTCCCAGGCGCGGGCTAGGGTGCTGCGGACCCCATGCCCCCAGCCTCCCAGGCTCCCAGGCTCCCAGGCGCGGTCTATGGTGCTTCGGACCCCAGACTCCCAGGGTCCCAGGCTCCCAGGCTCCCAGGCGCGGGCTCGGGTGCTGCGGACCCCAGGCTCCCAGGCTCCCAGGCTCCCAGGCTCCCAGGCGCGGGCTCGTGAGCTGAGGGCCCCAGGCTCCCAGGCTCCCAGGCGCGGGCTAGTGTGCTGCGGACCCCAGGCCCCCAGCCTCCCAGGCTCCCAGGCTCCCAGGCTCCCAGGCGCGGGCTCGTGTGCTGCGGACCCCAGGCTCCCAAGCGCGGGCTCGGGAGCTGAGGGCCCCAGGCTCCCAGGCTCCCAGGCTCCCAAGCTCCCAGGCGCGGACTCAGGTCCTGCGGACCGCAGGCTCCCAAGCTCCCAGGCTTCCAGGCTCCCAGGCGCTGCTAGGGTGCTGCGGACCCCAGGCTCCCAGGCTCCCAGGCGCGGGCTAGGGTGCTGCGTACCCCAGGCCCCCAGCCTCCCAGGCTCCCAGGCTCCCAGGCGCGGTCTATTGTGCTGCGGACCCCAGACTCCCAGGCTCCCAGGCTCCCAGGCGCGGGATAGGGTGCTGCGGACCCCAGGCCCCCAGGCTCCCAGGCTCCCAGGCTCCCAGGCGCGGGCTCGGGTGCTGCGGACCCCAGGCCCCCAGCCTCCCAGGCTCCTAGGCTCCCAGGCGAGGGCTCGGGTGCTGCGGACCCCAGGCCCCCAGGCTCCCAGGCTCCCAGGCTCCCAGGCGAGGGCTCGGGTGCTGCGGACCCCAGGCCCCCAGCCTCCCAGGCTCCTAGGCTCCCAGGCTCCCAGGCGCGGGCTCGTGTGCTGCGGACCCCAGGCTCCCAGGCGCGGGCTCGGGTGCTGCGGACCCCAGACTCCCAGGCTCCCAGGCTCCCAGGCGCGGGCTCGTTTGCTGCGGACCCCAGGCTCCCAAGCGCGGGCTCGGGAGCTGAGGGCCCCAGGCTCCCAGGCTCCCAGGCTCCCAGGCGCGGCTCAGGTCCTGCGGACCCCAGGCTCCCAAGCTCCCAGGCTCCCAGGCGCTGCTAGGGTGCTGCGGACCCCAGGCTCCCAGGCTCCCAGGCGCGGGCTAGGGTGCTGCGGACCCCAGAACCCAGGCACCCAGGCTCCCAGGCTCCTAGGCGCGGGCTTGAGTGCTGCGGACCCGAGGCTCCCAGGCGCTGGCTTGTGAGCTGCATCTCTCTGGCTTCGAGTGCAGGCCCGGGAGCTGCCTCCCCCATTTTCAAAGGCAAACAGGCGCGGGTTCCGGAGCTGCGGCCCCAGGATCCCAGGCTCCCAGGCTCCCAGGCGCGGGCTAGGGTGCTGCGGACCCCAGGCCCCCAGCCTCCCAGGCTCCCAGGCTCCCAGGCGCGGGCTCGGGAGCTGAGGGCCCCAGGCCCCCAGCCTCCCAGGCTCCCAGGCTCCCAGGCGCGGGATAGGGTGCTGCGGACCCCAGGCCACCAGGCTCCCAGGCTCCCAGGCTCCCAGGCGCGGGCTCGGGAGCTGAGGGCCCCAGGCTCCCGGGCTCCCAGGCTCCTAGGCGCGGGGTAGGGTGGTGCGGATCCCAGGCTCCCAGGCTCCCAGGCGCCGGCTCAGGTGCTGCGGACCCCAGGCTCCCAGGCTCCCAGGCTCACAGGCGTGGTCTAGGGTGCTGCGGACCCCAGACCCCAGGCTCCCAGGCTCCCAGGCTCCCAGGCGCGGGCTCGGGAGCTAAGGGCCCCAGGCTCCCAAGCGCGGGCTCGGGAGCTGAGGGCCCCAGGCCCCCAGCAACCGAGGCTCCCAGGCTCCCAGGCGCGGGATAGGGTGCTGCGGACCCCAGGTCCCCAGGCTCCCAGGCTCCCAGGCGCGGGCTCGTGTGCTGCGGACCCCAGGCTCCCAAGCGCGGGCTCGTGAGCTGAGGGCCCCAGGCTCCCAAGCACCCAGGCTCCCAGGCTCCCAGGCGCGGGCTCAGGTCCTGCGGACCCCAGGCTCCCAAGCTCCCAGGCTCCCAGGTTCCCAGGCGCTGCTAGGGTGCTGCGGACCCCAGGCTCCCAGGCTCCCAGGCGCGGGCTAGGGTGCTGCGGACCCCATGCCCCCAGCCGCCCAGGCTCCCAGGCTCCCAGGCGCGGTCTATTGTGCTGCAGACCCCAGACTCCCAGGCTCCCAGGCTCTCAGGCTCCCAGGCGCTGCTAGGGTGCTGCGTACCCCAGGCTCCCAGGCTCCCAGGCGCGGGCTAGGGTGCTGCGGACCCCATGCCCCCAGCCGCCCAGGCTCCCAGGCTCCCAGGCGCGGTCTATGGTGCTGCGGACCCCAGACTCCCAGGCTCCCAGGCTCCCAGGCTCCCAGGCGCGGGCTCGGGTGCTGCGGACCCCAGGCTCCCAGGCTCCCATGCTCCCAGGCTCCCAGGCGCGGGCTCGGGAGCTGAGGGCCCCAGGCTCCCAGGCTCCCAGGCGCGGGCTAGGGTGCTGCGGACCCCAGGCCCCCAGCCTCCCAGGCTCCCAGGCTCCCAGGCTCCCAGGCGCGGGCTCGTGTGCTGCGGACCCCAGGCTCCCAAGCGCGGGCTCGGGAGCTGAGGGCCCCAGGCTCCCAGGCTCCCAGGCTCCTAGGCGCGGGATCAGGTCCTTCGGACCCCAGGCTCCCAAGCTCCCAGGTTCCCAGGCTCCCAGGCGCTGCTAGGGTGCTGCGGACCCCACGCTCCCAGGCTCCCAGGCGCGGGCTAGGGTGCTGCGGACCCCAGGCCCCCAGCCTCCCAGGCTCCCAGGCTCCCAGGCGCGGTCTATTGTGCTGCGGACCCCAGACTCCCAGGCTCCCAGGCTCCCAGGCGCGGGATAGGGTGCTGCGGACCCCAGGCCCCCAGGCTCCCAGGCTCCCAGGCTCCCAGGCGCGGGCTCGGGAGCTGAGGGCCCCAGGCTCCCAGGCTCCCAGGCTCCCAGGCGCGGGCTCGGGTGCTGCGGACCCCAGGCCCCCAGCCTCCCAGGCTCCTAGGCTCCCAGGCTCCCAGGCGCGGGCTCGTGTGCTGCGGACCCCAGGCTCCCAGGCGCGGGCTCGGGTGCTGCGGACCCCAGACTCCCAGGCTCCCAGGATCCCAGGCTCCCAGGCGAAGATCGAAAGCTGCTGAAAACCAGTATCCGGCCTCCCGTGCGTTTGCTCGGGAGATGCGTGCCCCAGGCTCCCTAGCGCGTGCTCGTGAGCTGGGACCCCAAGGCTCATAGGCTAACAGGTGCGTTCTCGGGAGATTGTGCCCGCAGGCTCACAGGCTCCCAGGCGCGTGCTCGTGTGCTGCACACCCCAGGCTCCCAGGCGCGTGCACGTGAGCTGGGACCCCAAGGCTCACAGGCTACCAGGCGCGGGATTGGGAGCTGGGCTTCACAGGCTCCCAGGCGCGGGCTCCTGTGCTGCGAACCCCAGGCTCCCATGCGCTTGCTCGTGAGCTGCATTTCCCTGGCTTCGAGTGCAGGCCCGGGAGCTGCCTCCCCTAGGTTCAAAGGCAACCAGGCGCGGGTTCCGGAGCTGCGGCCCCAGGATCCCAGGCTCCCAGGCTCCCAGGCGCGGGCTCAGGTCCTGCGGACCCCAGGCTCCCAAGCTCCCAGGCTCCCAGGCTCCCAGGCGCTGCTAGGGTGCTGCGGACACCAGTCTCCCAGGCTCCCAGGCTCCCAGGCACGGGCTAGGGTGCTGCGGACCCCATGCCCCCAGGCTCCCAGGCTCCCAGGCTCGCAGGCGCGGGCTCGGGAGCTGAGGGCCCCAGGCACCCAGGCTCCCAGGCTCCCAGGCGCGGGCTAGGGTGCTGCGTACCCCATGCTCCCAGGCTCCCATGCTCCCAGGCGCGGGCTCGGGAGCTGCGGACCCCAGACTCCCAGTCTCCCAGGCTCCCAGGCGCGGGCTCGTGTGCTGCGGACCCGAGGCTCCCAAGCGCGGGCTCGGGAGCTGAGGGCCCCAGGCTCCCAGGCTCCCAGGCGCCCAGGCGCGGGCTCAGGTCCTGCGGACCCCAGGCTCCCAAGCTCCCAGGCTCCCAGGCTCCCAGGCGCTGCTAGGGTGCTGCGGACCCCAGGCTCCCAGGCTCCCAGGCGCGGGCTAGGGTGCTGCGGACGCCAGGCCCCCAGCCTCCCAGGCTCCCAGGCTCCCAGGCGCGGTCTATTGTGCTGCGGACCCCAGACTCCCAGGCTCCCAGGCTCCCAGGCGCGGGATAGGGTGCTGCGGACCCCAGGCCCCCAGGCTCCCAGGCTCCCAGGTTCCCAGGCGCGGGCTCGGGAGCTGAGGGCCCCAGGCCCCCAGCCTCCCAGGCTCCCAGGCTCCCAGGCACGGGATAGGGTGCTGCGGACCCCAGGCCCCCAGGCTCCCAGGCTCCCCGGCTCCCAGGCGCGGGCTCGGGATCTGAGGGCCCCAGGCCCCCATCCTCCCAGGCTCCCAGGCGCGGGATACGGTGCTGCGGACCCCAGGCCCCCAGGCTCCCAGGCTCCCATTCTCCCAGGCGCGGGCTCGGGAGCTGAGGGCCCCAGGCTCCCAGGCTCCCAGGCTCCTAGGCGCGGGGTAGGGTGGTGCGGACCCCAAGCTCCCAGGCTCCCAGGCGCCGGCTCAGGTGCTGCGGACCCCAGGCTCCCAGGCTCCCAGGCTCCCAAGCGCGGGCTAGGGTGCTGCGGACCCCAGGCTCCCAGGCTCCCAGGCGCGGGCTAGGGTGCTGTGGACCCCAGGCCCCCAGCCTCCCAAACTCCCAGGCTCCCAGGCGTGGTCTAGGGTGCTGCGGACCCCAGAACCCAGGCTCCCAGGCTCCCAGGCTCCCAGGCGCGGGCTCGTGTGCTGAGGATCCCAGGCTCCCATGCTCCCAGGCTCCCAGGCGAAGATCGAAAGCTGCTCAAAACCAGTATCCGGCCTCCCGTGCGTTTGCTCGGGAGATGCGTGCCCCAGGCTCCCAAGCGCGTGCTCGTGAGCTGGGACCCCAAGGCTCATAGGCTAAAAGGTGCGTTCTCGGGAGATTGTGCCCGCAGGCTCACAGGCTCCCAGGCGCGTGCTCGTGTGCTGCGCACCCCAGGCTCCCAGGCGCGTGCACGTGAGCTGGGAACCCAAGGCTCACAGGCTACCAGGCGCGGGATCGGGGGCTGGGCTTCACAGGCTCCCAGGCGCGGGCTCGTGTGCTGCGCACCCCAGGCTCCCAGGCGCTGGCTCGTGAGCTGCATCTCCCTGGCTTCGAGTGCAGGCCAGGGAGCTGCCTCCCCCAGGTTCAAAGGCAACCAGG
The DNA here is from genome assembly GCF_963930625.1 of Muntiacus reevesi. NCBI lineage: Eukaryota > Metazoa > Chordata > Mammalia > Artiodactyla > Cervidae > Muntiacus > Muntiacus reevesi. The sequence continues at coordinate 449,161 of NC_089252.1, read as the reverse complement.
CGCGGGTTCCGGAGCTGCGGCCCCAGGACCCCAGGCTCCCAGGCTCCCTGGCGCGGGCTAGGGTGCTGCGGACCCCAGGCCCCCAGGCTCCCAGGCTCCCAGGCTCCCAGGCGCGGGCTCGTGTGCTGCGGACCCCAGGCTCCCAAGCGCGGGCTCGGGAGCTGAGGGCCCCAGGCCCCCAGCAACCGAGGCTCCCAGGCTCCCAGGCGCGGGATAGGGTGCTGCGGACCCCAGGTCCCCAGGCTCCCAGGCTCCCAGGCGCGGGCTCGTGTGCTGCGGACCCCAGGCTCCCAAGCGCGGGCTCGGGAGCTGAGGGCCCCAGGCTCCCAAGCACCCAGGCTCCCAGGCTCCCAGGCGCGGGCTCAGGTCCTGCGGACCCCAGGCTCCCAAGCTCCCAGGCTCCCAGGTTCCCAGGCGCTGCTAGGGTGCTGCGGACCCCAGGCTCCCAGGCTCCCAGGCGCGGGCTCGAGTGCTGCGGACCCAAGGCCCCCAGCCTCCCAGGTTCCCAGGCTCCCAGGCGCGGTCTATTGTGCTGCAGACCCCAGACTCCCAGGCTCCCAGGCTCCCAGGCTCCCAGGCGCTGCTAGGGTGCTGCGTACCCCAGGCTCCCAGGCTCCCAGGCGCGGGCTAGGGTGCTGCGGACCCCATGCCCCCAGCCTCCCAGGCTCCCAGGCTCCCAGGCGCGGTCTATGGTGCTGCGGACCCCAGACTCCCAGGCTCCCAGGCTCCCAGGCTCCCAGGCGCGGGCTCGGGTGCTGCGGACCCCAGGCTCCCAGGCTCCCAGGCTCCCAGGCTCCCAGGCGCGGGCTCGGGAGCTGAGGGCCCCAGGCTCCCAGGCTCCCAGGCGCGGGCTAGGGTGCTGCGGACCCCAGGCCCCCAGCCTCCCAGGCTCCCAGGCTCCCAGGCTCCCAGGCGCGGGCTCGTGTGCTGCGGACCCCAGGCTCCCAAGCGCGGGCTCGGGAGCTGAGGGCCCCAGGCTCCCAGGCTCCCAGGCTCCTAGGCGCGGGCTCAGGTCCTGCGGACCCCAGGCTCCCAAGCTCCCAGGTTCCCAGGCTCCCAGGCGCTGCTAGGGTGCTGCGGACCACAGGCTCCCAGGCTCCCAGGCGCGGGCTAGGGTGCTGCGGACCCCAGGCCCCCAGCCTCCCAGCCTCCCAGGCTCCCAGGCGCGGTCTATTGTGCTGCGGACCCCAGACTCCCAGGCTCCCAGGCTCCCAGGCGCGGGATAGGGTGCTGCGGACCCCAGGCCCCCCGGCTCCCAGGCTCCCAGGCTCCCAGGCGCGGTATCGGGAGCTGAGGGCCCCAGGCTACCAGGCTCCCAGGCTCCCAGGCGCGGGCTCGGGTGCTGCGGACCCCAGGCCCCCAGCCTCCCAGGCTCCTAGGCTCCCAGGCTCCCAGGCGCGGGCTCGTGTGCTGCGGACCCCAGGCTCCCAGGCGCGTGCTCGGGAGCTGAGGGCCCCAGGCTCCCAGGCTCCCAGGCTCCCAGGCGCGGCTCAGGTCCTGCGGACCCCAGGCTCCCAAGCTCCCAGGCTCCCAGGCTCCCAGGCGCTGCTAGGGTGCTGCAGACCCCAGGCTCCCAGGCTCCCAGGCGCGGGCTAGGGTCCTGCGGACCCCAGAACCCAGGCACCCAGGCTCCCAGGCTCCTAGGCGCGGGCTTGAGTGCTGCGGACCCGAGGCTCCCAGGCGCTGGCTTGTGAGCTGCATCTCTCTGGCTTCGAGTGCAGGCCCGGGAGCTGCCTCCCCCAGGTTCAAAGGCAACCAGGCGCGGGTTCCGGAGCTGCGGCCCCAGGATCCCAGGCTCCCAGGCTCCCAGGCGCGGGCTAGGGTGCTGCGGACCCCAGGCCCCCAGCCTCCCAGGCTCCCAGGCTCCCAGGCGCGGGCTCGTGTGCTGCGGACCCCAGGCTCCCGAGCGCGGGCTCGGGAGCTGAGGGCCCCAGGCCCCCAGCCTCCCAGGCTCCCAGGCTCCCAGGCGCGGGATAGGGTGCTGCGGACCCCAGGCCACCAGGCTCCCAGGCTCCCAGGCTCCCAGGCGCGGGCTCGGGAGCTGAGGGCCCCAGGCTCCCGGGCTCCCAGGCTCCTAGGCGCGGGGTAGGGTGGTGCGGATCCCAAGCTCCCAGGCTCCCAGGCTCCCAGGCGCCGGCTCAGGTGCTGCGGACCCCAGGCTCCCAGGCTCCCAGGCTCCCAGGCGTGGTCTAGGGTGCTGCGGACCCCAGAACCCAGGCTCCCAGGCTCCCAGGCTCCCAGGCGCGGGCTCGTGTGCTGAGGATCCCAGGCTCCCATGCTCCCAGGCTCCCAGGCGAAGATCGAAAGCTGCTCAAAACCAGTATCCGGCCTCCCGTGCGTTTGCTCGGGAGATGCGTGCCCCAGGCTCCCAAGCGCGTGCTCGTGAGCTGGGACCCCAAGGCTCATAGGCTAAAAGGTGCGTTCTCGGGAGATTGTGCCCGCAGGCTCACAGGCTCCCAGGCGCGTGCTCGTGTGCTGCGCACCCCAGGCTCCCAGGCGCGTGCACGTGAGCTGGGAACCCAAGGCTCACAGGCTACCAGGCGCGGGATCGGGGGCTGGCTTCACAGGCTCCCAGGCGCGGGCTCGTGTGCTGCGCACCCCAGGCTCCCAGGCGCTGGCTCGTGAGCTGCATCTCCCTGGATTCGAGTGCAGGCCAGGGAGCTGCCTCCCCCAGGTTCAAAGGCAACCAGGCGCGGGTTCCGGAGCTGCGGCCCCAGGACCCCAGGCTCCCAGGCTCCCTGGCGCGGGCTAGGGTGCTGCGGACCCCAGGCCCCCAGCCTCCCAGGCTCCCAGGCTCCCAGGCGCGGGCTCGTGTGCTGCGGACCCCAGGCTCCCAAGCGCGGGCTCGGGAGCTGAGGGCCCCAGGCCCCCAGCAACCGAGGCTCCCAGGCTCCCAGGCGCGGGATAGGGTGCTGCGGACCCCAGGTCCCCAGGCTCCCAGGCTCCTAGGCTCCCAGGCTCCCAGGCGCGGGCTCGGGAGCTGAGGGCCCCAGGCTCCCAGGCTCCCAGGCGCGGGCTAGTGTGCTGCGGGCCCCAGGCCCCCAGCCTCCCAGGCTCCCAGGCTCCCAGGCTCCCAGGCGCGGGCTCGTGTGCTGCGGACCCCAGGCTCCCAAGCGCGGGCTCGGGAGCTGAGGGCCCCAGGCTCCCAGGCTCCCAGGCTCCTAGGCGCGGGCTCAGGTCCTGCGGACCCCAGGCTCCCAAGCTCCCAGGTTCCCAGGCTCCCAGGCGCTGCTAGGGTGCTGCGGACCCCAGGCTCCCAGGCGCGGGCTAGGGTGCTGCGGACCCCAGGCCCCCAGCCTCCCAGGCTCCCAGGCTCCCAGGCGCGGTCTATTGTGCTGCGGACCCCAGACTCCCAGGCTCCCAGGCTCCCAGGCGCGGGATAGGGTGCTGCGGACCCCAGGCCCCCAGGCTCCCAGGCTCCCAGGCTCCCAGGCGCGGGCTCGGGTGCTGCGGACCCCAGGCCCCCAGCCTCCCAGGCTCCTAGGCTCCCAGGCGAGGGCTCGGGTGCTGCGGACCCCAGGCCCCCAGGCTCCCAGGCTCCCAGGCTCCCAGGCGAGGGCTCGGGTGCTGCGGACCCCAGGCCCCCAGCCTCCCAGGCTCCTAGGCTCCCAGGCTCCCAGGCGCGGGCTCGTGTGCTGCGGACCCCAGGCTCCCAGGCGCGGGCTCGGGTGCTGCGGACCCCAGACTCCCAGGCTCCCAGGCTCCCAGGCGCGGGCTCGTGTGCTGCGGACCCCAGGCTCCCAAGCGCGGGCTCGGTAGCTGAGGGCCCCAGGCTCCCAGGCTCCCAGGCTCCCAGGCGCGGCTCAGGTCCTGCGGACCCCAGTCTCCCAAGCTCCCAGGCTCCCAGGCTCCCAGGCGCTGCTAGGGTGCTGCGGACCCCAGGCTCCCAGGCTCCCAGGCGCGGGCTAGGGTGCTGCGGACCCCAGAACCCAGGAACCCAGGCTCCCAGGCTCCTAGGCGCGTGCTTGAGTGCTGCGGACCCGAGGCTCCCAGGCGCTGGCTTGTGAGCTGCATCTCTCTGGCTTCGAGTGCAGGCCCGGGAGCTGCCTCCCCCAGGTTCAAAGGCAACCAGGCGCGGGTTCCGGAGCTGCGGCCCCAGGATCCCAGGCTCCCAGGCTCCCAGGCGCGGGCTAGGGTGCTGCGGACCCCAGGCCCCCAGCCTCCCAGGCTCCCAGGCTCCCAGGCGCGGGCTCGTGTGCTGCGGACCCCAGGCTCCCGAGCGCGGGCTCGGGAGCTGAGGGCCCCAGGCCCCCAGCCTCCCAGGCTCCCAGGCTCCCAGGCGCGGGATAGGGTGCTGCGGACCCCAGGCCACCAGGCTCCCAGGCTCCCAGGCTCCCAGGCGCGGGCTCGGGAGCTGAGGGCCCCAGGCCCCCGGGCTCCCAGGCTCCTAGGCGCGGGGTAGGGTGGTGCGGATCCCAAGCTCCCAGGCTCCCAGGCTCCCAGGCGCCGGCTCAGGTGCTGCGGACCCCAGGCTCCCAGGCTCCCAGGCTCACAGGCGTGGTCTAGGGTGCTGCGGACCCCAGACCCCAGGCTCCCAGGCTCCCAGGCTCCCAGGCGCGGGCTCGGGAGCTAAGGGCCCCAGGCTCCCAAGCGCGGGCTCGGGAGCTGAGGGCCCCAGGCCCCCAGCAACCGAGGCTCCCAGGCTCCCAGGCGCGGGATAGGGTGCTGCGGACCCCAGGTCCCCAGGCTCCCAGGCTCCCAGGCGGGGGCTCGTGTGCTGCGGACCCCAGGCTCCCAAGCGCGGGCTCGTGAGCTGAGGGCCCCAGGCTCCCAAGCACCCAGGCTCCCAGGCTCCCAGGCGCGGGCTCAGGTCCTGCGGACCCCAGGCTCCCAAGCTCCCAGGCTCCCAGGTTCCCAGGCGCTGCTAGGATGCTGCGGACCCCAGGCTCCCAGGCTCCCAGGCGCGGGCTCGGGTGCTGCGGACCCAAGGCCCCCAGCCTCCCAGGTTCCCAGGCTCCCAGGCGCGGTCTATTGTGCTGCAGACCCCAGACTCCCAGGCTCCCAGGCTCCCAGGCTCCCAGGCGCTGCTAGGGTGCTGCGTACCCCAGGCTCCCAGGCTCCCAGGCGCGGGCTAGGGTGCTGCGGACGCCAGGCCCCCAGCCTCCCAGGCTCCCAGGCTCCCAGGCGCGGTCTATTGTGCTGCGGACCCCAGACTCCCAGGCTCCCAGGCTCCCAGGCTCCCAGGCGCGGGATATGGTGCTGCGGACCCCAGGCCCCCAGGCTCCCAGGCTCCCAGGCTCCCAGGCGCGGGCTCGGGAGCTGAGGGCCCCAGGCCCCCAGCCTCCCAGGCTCCCAGGCTCCCAGGCGCGGGCCCGGGATCTGAGGGCCCCAGGCCCCCATCCTCCCAGGCTCCCAGGCGCGGGATACGGTGCTGCGGACCCCAGGCCCCCAGGCTCCCAGGCTCCCATTCTCCCAGGCGCGGGCTCGGGAGCTGAGGGCCCCAGGCTCCCAGGCTCCCAGGCTCCTAAGCGCGGGGTAGGGTGGTGCGGACCCCAGGCTCCCAGGCTCCCAGGCTCCCAGGCGCCGGCTCAGGTGCTGCGGACCCCAGGCTCCCAGGCTCCCAGGCTCCCAAGCGCGGGCTAGGGTGCTGCGTACCCCAGGCTCCCAGGCTCCCAGGCGCGGGCTAGGGTGCTGCGGACCCCAGGCCCCCAGCCTCCCAAACTCCCAGGCTCCCAGGCGTGGTCTAGGGTGCTGCGGACCCCAGAACCCAGGCTCCCAGGCTCCCAGGCGCGGGCTCGTGTGCTGAGGATCCCAGGCTCCCATGCTCCCAGGCTCCCAGGCGAAGATCGAAAGCTGCTCAAAACCAGTATCCGGCCTCCCGTGCGTTTGCTCGGGAGATGCGTGCCCCAGGCTCCCAAGCGCGTGCTCGTGAGCTGTCACCCCAAGGCTCATAGGCTAAAAGGTGCGTTCTCGGGAGATTGTGCCCGCAGGCTCACAGGCTCCCAGGCGCGTGCTCGTGTGCTGCGCACCCCAGGCTCCCAGGCGCGTGCACGTGAGCTGGGAACCCAAGGCTCACAGGCTACCAGGCGCGGGATCGGGGGCTGGGCTTCACAGGCTCCCAGGCGCGGGCTCGTGTGCTGCGCACCCCAGGCTCCCAGGCGCTGGCTCGTGAGCTGCATCTCCCTGGCTTCGAGTGCAAGCCAGGGAGCTGCCTCCCCCAGGTTCAAAGGCAACCAGGCGCGGGTTCCGGAGCTGCGGCCCCAGGACCCCAGGCTCCCAGGCTCCCTGGCGCGGGCTAGGGTGCTGCGGACCCCAGGCCTCCAGCCTCCCAGGCTCCCAGGCTCCCAGGCGCGGGCTCGTGTGCTGCGGACACCAGGCTCCCAAGCGCGGGCTCGGGAGCTGAGGGCCCCAGGCCCCCAGCAACCGAGGCTCCCAGGCTCCCAGGCGCGGGATAGGGTGCTGCGGACCCCAGGTCCCCAGGCTCCCAGGCTCCCAGGCGCGGGCTCGTGTGCTGCGGACCCCAGGCTCCCAAGCGCGGGCTCGTGAGCTGAGGGCCCCAGGCTCCCAAGCACCCAGGCTCCCAGGCTCCCAGGCGCGGGCTCAGGTCCTGCGGACCCCAGGCTCCCAAGCTCCCAGGCTCCCAGGTTCCCAGGCGCTGCTAGGGTGCTGCGGACCCCAGGCTCCCAGGCTCCCAGGCGCGGGCTCGGGTGCTGCGGACCCAAGGCCCCCAGCCTCCCAGGTTCCCAGGCTCCCAGGCGCGGTCTATTGTGCTGCAGACCCCAGACTCCCAGGCTCCCAGGCTCACAGGCTCCCAGGCGCTGCTGGGGTGCTGCGGACCCCAGGCTCCCAGGCTCCCAGGCGCGGGCTAGGGTGCTGCGGACCCCATGCCCCCAGCCTCCCAGGCTCCCAGGCTCCCAGGCGCGGTCTATGGTGCTGCGGACCCCAGACTCCCAGGCTCCCAGGCTCCCAGGCTCCCAGGCCCGGGCTTGGGTGCTGCGGACCCCAGGCTCCCAGGCTCCCAGGCTCCCAGGCTCCCAGGCGCGGGCTCGGGAGCTGAGGGCCCCAGGCTCCCAGGCTCCCAGGCGCGGGCTAGGGTGCTGCGGACCCCAGTCCCCCAGCCTCCCAGGCTCCCAGGCTCCCAGGCTCCCAGGCGCGGGCTCGTGTGCTGCGGACCCCAGGCTCCCAGGCGCGGGCTCGGGAGCTGAGGGCCCCAGGCTCCCAGGCTCCCAGGCTCCTAGGCGCGGGCTCAGGTCCTGCGGACCCCAGGCTCCCAAGCTCCCAGGTTCCCAGGCTCCCAGGCGCTGCTAGGGTGCTGCGGACCCCAGGCTCCCAGGCTCCCAGGCGCGGGCTAGGGTGCTGCGGACCCCAGGCCCCCAGCCTCCCAGGCTCCCAGGCTCCCAGGCGCGGTCTATTGTGCTGCGGACCCCAGACTCCCAGGCTCCCAGGCTCCCAGGCGCGGGATAGGGTGCTGCGGACCCCAGGCCCCCAGGCTCCCAGGCTCCCAGGCTCCCAGGCGCGGGCTCGGGAGCTGAGGGGCCCAGGCTCCCAGGCTCCCAGGCTCCCAGGCGCGGGCTCGGGTGCTGCGGACCCCAGGCCCCCAGCCTCCCAGGCTCCTAGGCTCCCAGGCTCCCAGGCGCGGGCTCGTGTGCTGTGGACCCCAGGCTCCCAGGCGCGGGCTCGGGTGCTGCGGACCCCAGACTCCCAGGCTCCCAGGCTCCCAGGCGCGGGCTCGTGTGCTGCGGACCCCAGGCTCCCAAGCGCGGGCTCGGGAGCCTAGGGCCCCAGGCTCCCAGGCTCCCAGGCTCCCAGGCGCGGCTCAGGTTTTGCGGACCCCAGGCTCCCAAGCTCCCAGGCTCCCAGGCTCCCAGGCGCTGCTAGGGTGCTGCGGACCCCAGGCTCCCAGGCTCCCAGGCGCGGGCTAGGGTGCTGCGGACCCCAGAACCCAGGCACCCAGGCTCCCAGGCTCCTAGGCGCGTGCTTGAGTGCTGCGGACCCGAGGCTCCCAGGCGCTGGCTTGTGAGCTGCATCTCTCTGGCTTCGAGTGCAGGCCCGGGAGCTGCCTCCCCCAGGTTGAAAGGCAACCAGGCGCGGGTTCCGGAGCTGCGGCCCCAGGATCCCAGGCTCCCAGGCTCCCAGGCGCGGGCTCGTGTGCTGCGGACCCCAGGATCCCGAGCGCGGGCTCGGGAGCTGAGGGCCCCAGGCCCCCAGCCTCCCAGGCTCCCAGGCTCCCAGGCGCGGGATAGGGTGCTGCGGACCCCAGGCCACCAGGCCCCCAGGCTCCCAGGCTCCCAGGCACGGGCTCGGGAGCTGAGGGCCCCAGGCTCCCGGGCTCCCAGGCTCCTAGGCGCGGGGTAGGGTGGTGCGGATCCCACGCTCCCAGGCTCCCAGGCTCCCAGGCGCCGGCTCAGGTGCTGCGGACCCCAGGCTCCCAGGCTCCCAGGCTCCCAGGCGTGGTCTAGGGTGCTGCGGACCCCAGACCCCAGGCTCCCAGGCTCCCAGGCTCCTAGGCGCGGGCTTGGGTGCTGGGGACCCCAGGCTCCCAGGCGCGGGCTCGTGAGCTGCATCTCCCTGGCTTCGAGTGCAGGCCCGGGAGCTGCTTCCCCAGGTTCAAAGGCAACCAGGCGCGGGCTCAGGTCCTGCGGACCCCAGGCTCCCAGGCTCCCAGGCGCGGGCTCGGGTGCTGCGGACCCCAGGCTCCCAGGCTCCCAGGCTCCCAGGCTCCCAGGCGCGGGCTCGGGAACTGAGGGCCCTAGGCTCCCAGGCTCCCAGGCGCGGGCTAGGGTGCTGCGGACCCCAGGCCCCCAGCCTCCCAGGCTCCCAGGCTCCCAGGCGCGGGCTCGTGTGCAGCGGACCCCAGGCTCCCAAGCGCGGGCTCGGGAGCTGATGGCCCCAGGCCCCCAGCCTCCCAGGCTCCCAGGCTCCCAGGCGCGGGCTAGGGTGCTGCGGACCCCAGGCCCCCAGCCTCCCAGGCTCCAGGCTCCCAGGCGCGGTCTATGGTGCTGCGGACCCCAGACTCCCAGGCTCCCAGGCTCCCAGGCTCCCAGTCGCTGCTAGGGTGCTGCGGACCCCAGGCCCCCAGCCTCCCAGGCTCCCAGGCTCCCAGGCGCGTTCTATGGTGCTGCGGACCCAAGACTCCCAGGCTCCCAGGCTCCCAGGCTCCCAGGCTCCCAGGCGCGGGATAGGGTGCTGCGGACCCCAGGCCCACAGGCTCCCAGGCTCCCAGGCTCCCATACGCCGGCTCAGTTGCTGCGGACCTCAGGCTCCCAGGCTCCCAGGCGCGGGCTCGGGAGCTTAGGGCCCCAGGCTCCCAGGCTCCCAGGCGCGGGCTCGTGTGCTGCGGACCCCAGGCTCCCGAGCGCGGGCTCGGGAGCTGAGGGCCCCAGGCCCCCAGCCTCCCAGTCTCCCAGGCTCCCAGGCGCGGGATAGGGTGCTGCGGACCCCAGGCCACCAGCCTCCCAGGCTCCCAGGCTCCCAGGCGCGGGCTCGGGAGCTGAGGGCCCCAGGCTCCCAGGCTCCCAGGCTCCTAGGCGCGGGCTCAGGTCCTGCGGACCCCAGGCTCCCAAGCTCCCAGGTTCCCAGGCTCCCAGGCGCTGCTAGGGTGCTGCGGACCCCAGGCTCCCAGGCGCGGGCTAGGGTGCTGCGGACCCCAGGCCCCCAGCCTCCCAGGTTCCCAGGCTCCCAGGCGCGGTCTATTGTGCTGCGGACCCCAGACTCCCAGGCTCCCAGGCTCCCAGGCGCGGGATAGGGTGCTGCGGACCCCAGGTTCCCAAGCTCGCATGCTACCAGGCTCCCAGGCGCTGCTAGGTTGCTGCGGACCCCAGGCTCCCAGGCTCCCAGGCTCCCATTCTCCCAGGCGCGGGCTCGGGAGCTGAGGGCCCCAGGCTCCCAGGCTCCCATTCTCCCAGGCGCGGGCTCGGGAGCTGAGGGCCCCAGGCTCCCAGGCTCCCAGGCTCCTAGGCGCGGGCTCGTGTGCTGAGGATCCCAGGCTCCCATGCTCCCAGGCTCCCAGGCGAAGATCGAAAGCTGCTCAAAACCAGTATCCGTCCTCCCGTGCGTTTGCTCGTGAGATGCGTGCCCCAGGCTCCCAAGCGCGTGCTCGTGAGCTGGGACCCCAAGGCTCATAGGCTAAAAGGTGCGTTCTCGGGAGATTGTGCCCGCAGGCTCACAGGCTCCCAGGCGCGTGCTCGTGTGCTGCGCACCCCAGGCTCCCAGGCGCGTGCACGTGAGCTGGGAACCCAAGGCTCACAGGCTACCAGGCGCGGGATCGGGGGCTGGGCTTCACAGGCTCCCAGGCGCGGGCTCGTGTGCTGCGCACCCCAGGCTCCCAGGCGCTGGCTCGTGAGCTGCATCTCCCTGGCTTCGAGTGCAGGCCAGGGAGCTGCCTCCCCCAGGTTCAAAGGCAACCAGGCGCTGGTTCCGGAGCTGCGGCCCCAGGACCCCGGCTCCCAGGCTCCCTGGCGCGGGCTAGGGTGCTGCGGACCCCAGGCCCCCAGCCTCCCAGGCTCCCAGGCTCCCAGGCGCGGGCTCGTGTGCTGCGGACCCCAGGCTCCCAAGCGCAGGCTCGGGAGCTGAGGGCCCCAGGCCCCCAGCAACCGAGGCTCCCAGGCTCCCAGGCGCGGGATAGGGTGCTGCGGACCCCAGGTCCCCAGGCTCCCAGGCTCCCAGGCGCGGGCTCGTGTGCTGCGGACCCAAGGCTCCCAAGCGCGGGCTCGGGAGCTGAGGGCCCCAGGCTCCCAAGCACCCAGGCTCCCAGGCTCCCAGGCGCGGGCTCAGGTCCTGCGGACCCGAGGCTCCCAAGCTCCCAGGCTCCCAGGATCCCAGGCGCTGCTAGGGTGCTGCGGACCCCAGGCTCCCAGGCTCCCAGGCGCGGGCTCGGGTGCTGCGGACCCAAGGCCCCCAGCCTCCCAGGTTCCCAGGCTCCCAGGCGCGATCTATTGTGCTGCAGACCCCAGACTCCCAGGCTCCCAGGCTCCCAGGCTCCCAGGCGCTGCTAGGGTGCTGCGTACCCCAGGCTCCCAGGCTCCCAGGCGCGGGCTAGGGTGCTGCGGACCCCATGCCCCCAGCCTCCCAGGCTCCCAGGCTCCCAGGCGCGGTCTATGGTGCTGCGGACCCCAGACTCCCAGGCTCCCAGGCTCCCAGGCTCCCAGGCGCGGGCTCGTGTGCTGCGGACCCCAGGCTCCCAGGCTCCCAGGCTCCCAGGCTCCCAGGCGCGGGCTCGGGAGCTGAGGGCCCCAGGCTCCCAGGCTCCCAGGCGCGGGCTAGGGTGCTGCGGACCCCAGGCCCCCAGCCGCCCAGGCTCCCAGGCTCCCAGGCTCCCAGGCGCGGGCTCGTGTGCTGCGGACCCCAGGCTCCCAAGCGCGGGCTCGGGAGCTGAGGGCCCCAGGCTCCCAGGCTCCCAGGCTCCTAGGCGCGGGCTCAGGTCCTGCGGACCCCAGGCTCCCAAGCCCCCAGGTTCCCAGGCTCCCAGGCGCTGCTAGAGTGCTGCGGACCCCAGGCTCCCAGGCTCCTAGGCGCGGGCTCAGGTCCTGCGGACCCCAGGCCCCCAGCCTCCCAGGCTCCCAGGCTCCCAGGCGCGGTCTATTGTGCTGCGGACCCCAGACTCCCAGGCTCCCAGGCTCCCAGGCGCGGGATAGGGTGCTGCGGACCCCAGGCCCCCAGGCTCCCAGGCTCCCAGGCTCCCAGGCGCGGGCTCGGGAGCTGAGGGCCCCAGGCTCCCAGGCTCCCAGGCTCCCAGGCGCGGGCTCGGGTGCTGCGGACCCCAGGCCCCCAGCCTCCCAGGCTCCTAGGCTCCCAGGCTCCCAGGCGCGGGCTCGTGTGCTGCGGACCCCAGGCTCCCAGGCGCGGGCTCGGGTGCTGCGGACCCCAGACTCCCAGGCTCCCAGGCTCCCAGGCGCGGGCTCGTGTGCTGCGGACCCCAGGCTCCCAAGCGCGGGCTCGGGAGCTGAGGGCCCCAGGCTCCCAGGCTCCCAGGCTCCCAGGCGCGGCTCAGGTCCTGCGGACCCCAGGCTCCCAAGCTCCCAGGCTCCCAGGCTCCCAGGCGCTGCTAGGGTGCTGCGGACCCCAGGCTCCCAGACTCCCAGGCGCGGGCTAGGGTGCTGCGGACCCCAGAACCCAGGCACCAGGCTCCCAGGCTCCTAGGCGCGGGCTTGAGTGCTGCGGACCCGAGGCTCCCAGGCGCTGGCTTGTGAGCTGCATCTCTCTGGCTTCGAGTGCAGGCCCGGGAGCTGCCTCCCCCAGGTTCAAAGGCAACCAGGCGCGGGTTCCGGAGCTGCGGCCCCAGGATCCCAGGCTCCCAGGCTCCCAGGCGCGGGCTAGGGTGCTGCGGACCCCAGGTCCCCAGCCTCCCAGGCTCCCAGGCTCCCAGGCGCGGGCTCGTGTGCTGCGGACCCCAGGCTCCCGAGCGCGGGCTCGGGAGCTGAGGGCCCCAGGCCCCCAGCCTCCCAGGCTCCCAGGCTCCCAGGCGCGGGATAGGGTGCTGCGGACCCCAGGCCACCAGGCTCCCAGGCTCCCAGGCTCCCAGGCGCGGGCTCGGGAGCTGAGGGCCCCAGGCTCCCGGGCTCCCAGGCTCCTAGGCGCGGGGTAGGGTGGTGCGGATCCCAAGCTCCCAGGCTCCCAGGCTCCCAGGCGCCGGCTCAGGTGCTGCGGACCCCAGGCTCCCAGGCTCCCAGGCTCACAGGCGTGGTCTAGGGTGCTGCGGACCCCAGGCGCCCAGGCTCCCAGGCTCCTAGGCGCGGGCTTGGGTGCTGGGGACCCCAGGCTCCCAGGCGCGGGCTCGTGAGCTGCATCTCCCTGGCTTCGAGTGCAGGCCCGGGAGCTGCTTCCCCCAGGTTCAAAGGCAACCAGGCGCGGGCTCAGGTCCTGCGGACCCCAGGCTCCCAGGCTCCCAGGCGCGGGCTCGGGTGCTGCGGACCCCAGGCCCCCAGCCTCCCAGGCTCCCAGGCTCCCAGGAGCGGGCTAGGGTGCTGCGGACCCCAGGCCCCCAGCCTCCCAGGCTCCCAGGCTCCCAGGAGCGGGCTAGGGTGCTGCGGACCCCAGGCCCCCAGCCTCCCAGGCTCCCAGGCTCCCAGACGCGGTCTATGGTGCTGCGGACCCCAAACTCCCAGGCTCCCAGGCTCCCAGGCTCCCAGGCTCCCAGGCGCTGCTAGGGTGCTGCGGACCCCAGGCTCCCAGACTCCCAGGCGCGGGCTAGGGTGCTGCGGACCCCAGGCCCCCAGCCTCCCAGGCTCCCAGGCTCCCAGACGCGGTCTATGGTGCTGCGGACCCCAAACTCCCAGGCTCCCAAGCTCCCAGGCTCCCAGGCTCCCAGGCGCTGCTAGGGTGCTGCGGACCCCAGGCTCCCAGACTCCCAGGCGCGGGCTAGGGTGCTGCGGACCCCAGAACCCAGGCACCAGGCTCCCAGGCTCCTAGGCGCGGGCTTGAGTGCTGCGGACCCGAGGCTCCCAGGCGCTGGCTTGTGAGCTGCATCTCTCTGGCTTCGAGTGCAGGCCCGGGAGCTGCCTCCCCCAGGTTCAAAGGCAACCAGGCGCGGGTTCCGGAGCTGCGGCCCCAGGATCCCAGGCTCCCAGGCTCCCAGGCGCGGGCTAGGGTGCTGCGGACCCCAGGTCCCCAGCCTCCCAGGCTCCCAGGCTCCCAGGCGCGGGCTCGTGTGCTGCGGACCCCAGGCTCCCGAGCGCGGGCTCGGGAGCTGAGGGCCCCAGGCCCCCAGCCTCCCAGGCTCCCAGGCTCCCAGGCGCGGGATAGGGTGCTGCGGACCCCAGGCCACCAGGCTCCCAGGCTCCCAGGCTCCCAGGCGCGGGCTCGGGAGCTGAGGGCCCCAGGCTCCCGGGCTCCCAGGCTCCTAGGCGCGGGGTAGGGTGGTGCGGATCCCAAGCTCCCAGGCTCCCAGGCTCCCAGGCGCCGGCTCAGGTGCTGCGGACCCCAGGCTCCCAGGCTCCCAGGCTCACAGGCGTGGTCTAGGGTGCTGCGGACCCCAGACCCCAGGCTCCCAGGCGCGGGCTCGTGTGCTGCGGACCCCAGGCTCCCAAGCGCGGGCTCGTGAGCTGAGGGCCCCAGGCTCCCAAGCACCCAGGCTCCCAGGCTCCCAGGCGCGGGCTCAGGTCCTGCGGACCCCAGGCTCCCAAGCTCCCAGGCTCCCAGGTTCCCAGGCGCTGCTAGGGTGCTGCGGACCCCAGGCTCCCAGGCTCCCAGGCGCGGGCTAGGGTGCTGCGGACCCCATGCCCCCAGCCGCCCAGGCTCCCAGGCTCCCAGGCGCGGTCTATTGTGCTGCAGACCCCAGACTCCCAGGCTCCCAGGCTCTCAGGCTCCCAGGCGCTGCTAGGGTGCTGCGTACCCCAGGCTCCCAGGCTCCCAGGCGCGGGCTAGGGTGCTGCGGACCCCATGCCCCCAGCCGCCCAGGCTCCCAGGCTCCCAGGCGCGGTCTATGGTGCTGCGGACCCCAGACTCCCAGGCTCCCAGGCTCCCAGGCTCCCAGACGCGGGCTCGTGTGCTGCGGACCCCAGGCTCCCAGGCTCCCATGCTCCCAGGCTCCCAGGCGCGGGCTCGGGAGCTGAGGGCCCCAGGCTCCCAGGCTCCCAGGCGCGGGCTAGGGTGCTGCGGACCCCAGGCCCCCAGCCTCCCAGGCTCCCAGGCTCCCAGGCTCCCAGGCGCGGGCTCGTGTGCTGCGGACCCCAGGCTCCCAAGCGCGGGCTCGGGAGCTGAGGGCCCCAGGCTCCCAGGCTCCCAGGCTCCTAGGCGCGGGCTCAGGTCCTGCGGACCCCAGGCTCCCAAGCTCCCAGGTTCCCAGGCTCCCAGGCGCTGCTAGGGTGCTGCGGACCCCACGCTCCCAGGCTCCCAGGCGCGGGCTAGGGTGCTGCGGACCCCAGGCCCCCAGCCTCCCAGGCTCCCAGGCTCCCAGGCGCGGTCTATTGTGCTGCGGACCCCAGACTCCCAGGCTCCCAGGCTCCCAGGCGCGGGATAGGGTGCTGCGGACCCCAGGCCCCCAGGCTCCCAGGCTCCCAGGCTCCCAGGCGCGGGCTCGGGAGCTGAGGGCCCCAGGCTCCCAGGCTCCCAGGCGCGGGCTCGGGTGCTGCGGACCCCAGGCCCCCAGCCTCCCAGGCTCCTAGGCTCCCAGGCTCCCAGGCGCGGGCTCGTGTGCTGCGGACCCCAGGCTCCCAGGCGCGGGCTCGGGTGCTGCGGACCCCAGACTCCCAGGCTCCCAGGATCCCAGGCTCCCAGGCGAAGATCGAAAGCTGCTGAAAACCAGTATCCGGCCTCCCGTGCGTTTGCTCGGGAGATGCGTGCCCCAGGCTCCCTAGCGCGTGCTCGTGAGCTGGGACCCCAAGGCTCATAGGCTAACAGGTGCGTTCTCGGGAGATTGTGCCCGCAGGCTCACAGGCTCCCAGGCGCGTGCTCGTGTGCTGCACACCCCAGGCTCCCAGGCGCGTGCACGTGAGCTGGGACCCCAAGGCTCACAGGCTACCAGGCGCGGAATTGGGAGCTGGGCTTCACAGGCTCCCAGGCGCGGGCTCCTGTGCTGCGAACCCCAGGCTCCCATGCGCTTGCTCGTGAGCTGCATTTCCCTGGCTTCGAGTGCAGGCCCGGGAGCTGCCTCCCCTAGGTTCAAAGGCAACCAGGCGCGGGTTCCGGAGCTGCGGCCCCAGGATCCCAGGCTCCCAGGCTCCCAGGCGCGGGCTCAGGTCCTGCGGACCCCAGGCTCCCAAGCTCCCAGGCTCCCAGGCTCCCAGGCGCTGCTAGGGTGCTGCGGACACCAGTCTCCCAGGCTCCCAGGCTCCCAGGCACGGGCTAGGGTGCTGCGGACCCCAGGCCCCCAGGCTCCCAGGCTCCCAGGCTCGCAGGCGCGGGCTCGGGAGCTGAGGGCCCCAGGCACCCAGGCTCCCAGGCTCCCAGGCGCGGGCTAGGGTGCTGCGTACCCCATGCTCCCAGGCTCCCATGCTCCCAGGCGCGGGCTCGGGAGCTGCGGACCCCAGACTCCCAGTCTCCCAGGCTCCCAGGCGCGGGCTCGTGTGCTGCGGACCCGAGGCTCCCAAGCGCGGGCTCGGGAGCTGAGGGCCCCAGGCTCCCAGGCTCCCAGGCGCCCAGGCGCGGGCTCAGGTCCTGCGGACCCCAGGCTCCCAAGCTCCCAGGCTCCCAGGCTCCCAGGCGCTGCTAGGGTGCTGCGGACCCCAGGCTCCCAGGCTCCCAGGCGCGGGCTAGGGTGCTGCGGACGCCAGGCCCCCAGCCTCCCAGGCTCCCAGGCTCCCAGGCGCGGTCTATTGTGCTGCGGACCCCAGACTCCCAGGCTCCCAGGCTCCCAGGCGCGGGATAGGGTGCTGCGGACCCCAGGCCCCCAGGCTCCCAGGCTCCCAGGTTCCCAGGCGCGGGCTCGGGAGCTGAGGGCCCCAGGCCCCCAGCCTCCCAGGCTCCCAGGCTCCCAGGCGCGGGATAGGGTGCTGCGGACCCCAGGCCCCCAGGCTCCCAGGCTCCCCGGCTCCCAGGCGCGGGCTCGGGATCTGAGGGCCCCAGGCCCCCATCCTCCCAGGCTCCCAGGCGCGGGATACGGTGCTGCGGACCCCAGGCCCCCAGGCTCCCAGGCTCCCATTCTCCCAGGCGCGGGCTCGGGAGCTGAGGGCCCCAGGCTCCCAGGCTCCCAGGCTCCTAGGCGCGGGGTAGGGTGGTGCGGACCCCAAGCTCCCAGGCTCCCAGGCGCCGGCTCAGGTGCTGCGGACCCCAGGCTCCCAGGCTCCCAGGCTCCCAAGCGCGGGCTAGGGTGCTGCGGACCCCAGGCTCCCAGGCTCCCAGGCGCGGGCTAGCGTGCTGTGGATCCCAGGCCCCCAGCCTCCCAAACTCCCAGGCTCCCAGGCGTGGTCTAGGGTGCTGCGGACCCCAGAACCCAGGCTCCCAGTCTCCCAGGCTCCCAGGCGCGGGCTCGTGTGCTGAGGATCCCAGGCTCCCATGCTCCCAGGCTCCCAGGCGAAGATCGAAAGCTGCTCAAAACCAGTATCCGGCCTCCCGTGCGTTTGCTCGGGAGATGCGTGCCCCAGGCTCCCAAGCGCGTGCTCGTGAGCTGGGACCCCAAGGCTCATAGGCTAAAAGGTGCGTTCTCGGGAGATTGTGCCCGCAGGCTCACAGGCTCCCAGGCGCGTGCTCGTGTGCTGCGCACCCCAGGCTCCCAGGCGCGTGCACGTGAGCTGGGAACCCAAGGCTCACAGGCTACCAGGCGCGGGATCGGGGGCTGGGCTTCACAGGCTCCCAGGCGCGGGCTCGTGTGCTGCGCACCCCAGGCTCCCAGGCGCTGGCTCGTGAGCTGCATCTCCCTGGCTTCGAGTGCAGGCCAGGGAGCTGCCTCCCCCAGGTTCAAAGGCAACCAGGCGCGGGTTCCGGAGCTGCGGCCCCAGGACCCCAGGCTCCCAGGCTCCCTGGCGCGGGCTAGGGTGCTGCGGACCCCAGGCCCCCAGGCTCCCAGGCTCCCAGGCTCCCAGGCGCGGGCTCGTGTGCTGCGGACCCCAGGCTCCCAAGCGCGGGCTCGGGAGCTGAGGGCCCCAGGCCCCCAGCAACCGAGGCTCCCAGGCTCCCAGGCGCGGGATAGGGTGCTGCGGACCCCAGGTCCCCAGGCTCCCAGGCTCCCAGGCGCGGGCTCGTGTGCTGCGGACCCCAGGCTCCCAAGCGCGGGCTCGGGAGCTGAGGGCCCCAGGCTCCCAAGCACCCAGGCTCCCAGGCTCCCAGGCGCGGGCTCAGGTCCTGCGGACCCCAGGCTCCCAAGCTCCCAGGCTCCCAGGTTCCCAGGCGCTGCTAGGGTGCTGCGGACCCCAGGCTCCCAGGCTCCCAGGCGCGGGCTCGGGTGCTGCGGACCCAAGGCCCCCAGCCTCCCAGGTTCCCAGGCTCCCAGGCGCGGTCTATTGTGCTGCAGACCCCAGACTCCCAGGCTCCCAGGCTCCCAGGCTCCCAGGCGCTGCTAGGGTGCTGCGTACCCCAGGCTCCCAGGCTCCCAGGCGCGGGCTAGGGTGCTGCGGACCCCATGCCCCCAGCCTCCCAGGCTCCCAGGCTCCCAGGCGCGGTCTATGGTGCTGCGGACCCCAGACTCCCAGGCTCCCAGGCTCCCAGGCTCCCAGGCGCGGGCTCGGGTGCTGCGGACCCCAGGCTCCCAGGCTCCCAGGCTCCCAGGCTCCCAGGCGCGGGCTCGGGAGCTGAGGGCCCCAGGCTCCCAGGCTCCCAGGCGCGGGCTAGTGTGCTGCGGACCCCAGGCCCCCAGCCTCCCAGGCTCCCAGGCTCCCAGGCTCCCAGGCGCGGGCTCGTGTGCTGCGGACCCCAGGCTCCCAAGCGCGGGCTCGGGAGCTGAGGGCCCCAGGCTCCCAGGCTCCCAGGCTCCTAGGCGCGGGCTCAGGTCCTGCGGACCCCAGGCTCCCAAGCTCCCAGGTTCCCAGGCTCCCAGGCGCTGCTAGGGTGCTGCGGACCACAGGCTCCCAGGCTCCCAGGCGCGGGCTAGGGTGCTGCGGACCCCAGGCCCCCAGCCTCCCAGCCTCCCAGGCTCCCAGGCGCGGTCTATTGTGCTGCGGACCCCAGACTCCCAGGCTCCCAGGCTCCCAGGCGCGGGATAGGGTGCTGCGGACCCCAGGCCCCCAGGCTCCCAGGCTCCCAGGCTCCCAGGCGCGGTATCGGGAGCTGAGGGCCCCAGGCTACCAGGCTCCCAGGCTCCCAGGCGCGGGCTCGGGTGCTGCGGACCCCAGGCCCCCAGCCTCCCAGGCTCCTAGGCTCCCAGAATCCCAGGCGCGGGCTCGTGTGCTGCGGACCCCAGGCTCCCAGGCGCGTGCTCGGGAGCTGAGGGCCCCAGGCTCCCAGGCTCCCAGGCTCCCATGCGCGGCTCAGGTCCTGCGGACCCCAGGCTCCCAAGCTCCCAGGCTCCCAGGCTCCCAGGCGCTGCTAGGGTGCTGCAGACCCCAGGCTCCCAGGCTCCCAGGCGCGGGCTAGGGTGCTGCGGACCCCAGAACCCAGGCACCCAGGCTCCCAGGCTCCTAGGCGCGGGCTTGAGTGCTGCGGACCCGAGGCTCCCAGGCGCTGGCTTGTGAGCTGCATCTCTCTGGCTTCGAGTGCAGGCCCGGGAGCTGCCTCCCCCAGGTTCAAAGGCAACCAGGCGCGGGTTCCGGAGCTGCGGCCCCAGGATCCCAGGCTCCCAGGCTCCCAGGCGCGGGCTAGGGTGCTGCGGACCCCAGGCCCCCAGCCTCCCAGGCTCCCAGGCTCCCAGGCGCGGGCTCGTGTGCTGCGGACCCCAGGCTCCCGAGCGCGGGCTCGGGAGCTGAGGGCCCCAGGCCCCCAGCCTCCCAGGCTCCCAGGCTCCCAGGCGCGGGATAGGGTGCTGCGGACCCCAGGCCACCAGGCTCCCAGGCTCCCAGGCTCCCAGGCGCGGGCTCGGGAGCTGAGGGCCCCAGGCTCCCGGGCTCCCAGGCTCCTAGGCGCGGGGTAGGGTGGTGCGGATCCCAAGCTCCCAGGCTCCCAGGCTCCCAGGCGCCGGCTCAGGTGCTGCGGACCCCAGGCTCCCAGGCTCCCAGGCTCCCAGGCGTGGTCTAGGGTGCTGCGGACCCCAGAACCCAGGCTCCCAGGCTCCCAGGCTCCCAGGCGCGGGCTCGTGTGCTGAGGATCCCAGGCTCCCATGCTCCCAGGCTCCCAGGCGAAGATCGAAAGCTGCTCAAAACCAGTATCCGGCCTCCCGTGCGTTTGCTCGGGAGATGCGTGGCCCAGGCTCCCAAGCGCGTGCTCGTGAGCTGGGACCCCAAGGCTCATAGGCTAAAAGGTGCGTTCTCGGGAGATTGTGCCCGCAGGCTCACAGGCTCCCAGGCGCGTGCTCGTGTGCTGCGCACCCCAGGCTCCCAGGCGCGTGCACGTGAGCTGGGAACCCAAGGCTCACAGGCTACCAGGCGCGGGATCGGGGGCTGGCTTCACAGGCTCCCAGGCGCGGGCTCGTGTGCTGCGCACCCCAGGCTCCCAGGCGCTGGCTCGTGAGCTGCATCTCCCTGGATTCGAGTGCAGGCCAGGGAGCTGCCTCCCCCAGGTTCAAAGGCAACCAGGCGCGGGTTCCGGAGCTGCGGCCCCAGGACCCCAGGCTCCCAGGCTCCCTGGCGCGGGCTAGGGTGCTGCGGACCCCAGGCCCCCAGCCTCCCAGGCTCCCAGGCTCCCAGGCGCGGGCTCGTGTGCTGCGGACCCCAGGCTCCCAAGCGCGGGCTCGGGAGCTGAGGGCCCCAGGCCCCCAGCAACCGAGGCTCCCAGGCTCCCAGGCGCGGGATAGGGTGCTGCGGACCCCAGGTCCCCAGGCTCCCAGGCTTCTAGGCTCCCAGGCTCCCAGGCGCGGGCTCGGGAGCTGAGGGCCCCAGGCTCCCAGGCTCCCAGGCGCGGGCTAGTGTGCTGCGGGCCCCAGGCCCCCAGCCTCCCAGGCTCCCAGGCTCCCAGGCTCCCAGGCGCGGGCTCGTGTGCTGCGGACCCCAGGCTCCCAAGCGCGGGCTCGGGAGCTGAGGGCCCCAGGCTCCCAGGCTCCCAGGCTCCTAGGCGCGGGCTCAGGTCCTGCGGACCCCAGGCTCCCAAGCTCCCAGGTTCCCAGGCTCCCAGGCGCTGCTAGGGTGCTGCGGACCCCAGGCTCCCAGGCGCGGGCTAGGGTGCTGCGGACCCCAGGCCCCCAGCCTCCCAGGCTCCCAGGCTCCCAGGCGCGGTCTATTGTGCTGCGGACCCCAGACTCCCAGGCTCCCAGGCTCCCAGGCGCGGGATAGGGTGCTGCGGACCCCAGGCCCCCAGGCTCCCAGGCTCCCAGGCTCCCAGGCGCGGGCTCGGGTGCTGCGGACCCCAGGCCCCCAGCCTCCCAGGCTCCTAGGCTCCCAGGCGAGGGCTCGGGTGCTGCGGACCCCAGGCCCCCAGGCTCCCAGGCTCCCAGGCTCCCAGGCGAGGGCTCGGGTGCTGCGGACCCCAGGCCCCCAGCCTCCCAGGCTCCTAGGCTCCCAGGCTCCCAGGCGCGGGCTCGTGTGCTGCGGACCCCAGGCTCCCAGGCGCGGGCTCGGGTGCTGCGGACCCCAGACTCCCAGGCTCCCAGGCTCCCAGGCGCGGGCTCGTGTGCTGCGGACCCCAGGCTCCCAAGCGCGGGCTCGGTAGCTGAGGGCCCCAGGCTCCCAGGCTCCCAGGCTCCCAGGCGCGGCTCAGGTCCTGCGGACCCCAGGCTCCCAAGCTCCCAGGCTCCCAGGCTCCCAGGCGCTGCTAGGGTGCTGCGGACCCCAGGCTCCCAGGCTCCCAGGCGCGGGCTAGGGTGCTGCGGACCCCAGAACCCAGGAACCCAGGCTCCCAGGCTCCTAGGCGCGTGCTTGAGTGCTGCGGACCCGAGGCTCCCAGGCGCTGGCTTGTGAGCTGCATCTCTCTGGCTTCGAGTGCAGGCCCGGGAGCTGCCTCCCCCAGGTTCAAAGGCAACCAGGCGCGGGTTCCGGAGCTGCGGCCCCAGGATCCCAGGCTCCCAGGCTCCCAGGCGCGGGCTAGGGTGCTGCGGACCCCAGGCCCCCAGCCTCCCAGGCTCCCAGGCTCCCAGGCGCGGGCTCGTGTGCTGCGGACCCCAGGCTCCCGAGCGCGGGCTCGGGAGCTGAGGGCCCCAGGCCCCCAGCCTCCCAGGCTCCCAGGCTCCCAGGCGCGGGATAGGGTGCTGCGGACCCCAGGCCACCAGGCTCCCAGGCTCCCAGGCTCCCAGGCGCGGGCTCGGGAGCTGAGGGCCCCAGGCCCCCGGGCTCCCAGGCTCCTAGGCGCGGGGTAGGGTGGTGCGGATCCCAAGCTCCCAGGCTCCCAGGCTCCCAGGCGCCGGCTCAGGTGCTGCGGACCCCAGGCTCCCAGGCTCCCAGGCTCACAGGCGTGGTCTAGGGTGCTGCGGACCCCAGACCCCAGGCTCCCAGGCTCCCAGGCTCCCAGGCGCGGGCTCGGGAGCTAAGGGCCCCAGGCTCCCAAGCGCGGGCTCGGGAGCTGAGGGCCCCAGGCCCCCAGCAACCGAGGCTCCCAGGCTCCCAGGCGCGGGATAGGGTGCTGCGGACCCCAGGTCCCCAGGCTCCCAGGCTCCCAGACGGGGGCTCGTGTGCTGCGGACCCCAGGCTCCCAAGCGCGGGCTCGTGAGCTGAGGGCCCCAGGCTCCCAAGCACCCAGGCTCCCAGGCTCCCAGGCGCGGGCTCAGGTCCTGCGGACCCCAGGCTCCCAAGCTCCCAGGCTCCCAGGTTCCCAGGCGCTGCTAGGATGCTGCGGACCCCAGGATCCCAGGCTCCCAGGCGCGGGCTCGGGTGCTGCGGACCCAAGGCCCCCAGCCTCCCAGGTTCCCAGGCTCCCAGGCGCGGTCTATTGTGCTGCAGACCCCAGACTCCCAGGCTCCCAGGCTCCCAGGCTCCCAGGCGCTGCTAGGGTGCTGCGTACCCCAGGCTCCCAGGCTCCCAGGCGCGGGCTAGGGTGCTGCGGACGCCAGGCCCCCAGCCTCCCAGGCTCCCAGGCTCCCAGGCGCGGTCTATTGTGCTGCGGACCCCAGACTCCCAGGCTCCCAGGCTCCCAGGCTCCCAGGCGCGGGATATGGTGCTGCGGACCCCAGGCCCCCAGGCTCCCAGGCTCCCAGGCTCCCAGGCGCGGGCTCGGGAGCTGAGGGCCCCAGGCCCCCAGCCTCCCAGGCTCCCAGGCTCCCAGGCGCGGGCTCGGGATCTGAGGGCCCCAGGCCCCCATCCTCCCAGGCTCCCAGGCGCGGGATACGGTGCTGCGGACCCCAGGCCCCCAGGCTCCCAGGCTCCCATTCTCCCAGGCGCGGGCTCGGGAGCTGAGGGCCCCAGGCTCCCAGGCTCCCAGGCTCCTAAGCGCGGGGTAGGGTGGTGCGGACCCCAGGCTCCCAGGCTCCCAGGCTCCCAGGCGCCGGCTCAGGTGCTGCGGACCCCAGGCTCCCAGGCTCCCAGGCTCCCAAGCGCGGGCTAGGGTGCTGCGTACCCCAGGCTCCCAGGCTCCCAGGCGCGGGCTAGGGTGCTGCGGACCCCAGGCCCCCAGCCTCCCAAACTCCCAGGCTCCCAGGCGTGGTCTAGGGTGCTGCGGACCCCAGAACCCAGGCTCCCAGGCTCCCAGGCGCGGGCTCGTGTGCTGAGGATCCCAGGCTCCCATGCTCCCAGGCTCCCAGGCGAAGATCGAAAGCTGCTCAAAACCAGTATCCGGCCTCCCGTGCGTTTGCTCGGGAGATGCGTGCCCCAGGCTCCCAAGCGCGTGCTCGTGAGCTGGGACCCCAAGGCTCATAGGCTAAAAGGTGCGTTCTCGGGAGATTGTGCCCGCAGGCTCACAGGCTCCCAGGCGCGTGCTCGTGTGCTGCGCACCCCAGGCTCCCAGGCGCGTGCACGTGAGCTGGGAACCCAAGGCTCACAGGCTACCAGGCGCGGGATCGGGGGCTGGGCTTCACAGGCTCCCAGGCGCGGGCTCGTGTGCTGCGCACCCCAGGCTCCCAGGCGCTGGCTCGTGAGCTGCATCTCCCTGGCTTCGAGTGCAAGCCAGGGAGCTGCCTCCCCCAGGTTCAAAGGCAACCAGGCGCGGGTTCCGGAGCTGCGGCCCCAGGACCCCAGGCTCCCAGGCTCCCTGGCGCGGGCTAGGGTGCTGCGGACCCCAGGCCTCCAGCCTCCCAGGCTCCCAGGCTCCCAGGCGCGGGCTCGTGTGCTGCGGACCCCAGGCTCCCAAGCGCGGGCTCGGGAGCTGAGGGCCCCAGGCCCCCAGCAACCGAGGCTCCCAGGCTCCCAGGCGCGGGATAGGGTGCTGCGGACCCCAGGTCCCCAGGCTCCCAGGCTCCCAGGCGCGTGCTCGTGTGCTGCGGATCCCAGGCTCCCAAGCGCGGGCTCGTGAGCTGAGGGCCCCAGGCTCCCAAGCACCCAGGCTCCCAGGCTCCCAGGCGCGGGCTCAGGTCCTGCGGACCCCAGGCTCCCAAGCTCCCAGGCTCCCAGGTTCACAGGCGCTGCTAGGGTGCTGCGGACCCCAGGCTCCCAGGCTCCCAGGCGCGGGCTCGGGTGCTGCGGACCCAAGGCCCCCAGCCTCCCAGGTTCCCAGGCTCCCAGGCGCGGTCTATTGTGCTGCAGACCCCAGACTCCCAGGCTCCCAGGCTCACAGGCTCCCAGGCGCTGCTGGGGTGCTGCGGACCCCTGGCTCCCAGGCTCCCAGGCGCGGGCTAGGGTGCTGCGGACCCCATGCCCTCAGCCTCGCAGGCTCCCAGGCTCCCAGGCGCGGTCTATGGTGCTGCGGACCCCAGACTCCCAGGCTCCCAGGCTCCCAGGCTCCCAGGCCCGGGCTTGGGTGCTGCGGACCCCAGGCTCCCAGGCTCCCAGGCTCCCAGGCTCCCAGGCGCGGGCTCGGGAGCTGAGGGCCCCAGGCTCCCAGGCTCCCAGGCGCGGGCTAGGGTGCTGCGGACCCCAGTCCCCCAGCCTCCCAGGCTCCCAGGCTCCCAGGCTCCCAGGCGCGGGCTCGTGTGCTGCGGACCCCAGGCTCCCAGGCGCGGGCTCGGGAGCTGAGGGCCCCAGGCTCCCAGGCTCCCAGGCTCCTAGGCGCGGGCTCAGGTCCTGCGGACCCCAGGCTCCCAAGCTCCCAGGTTCCCAGGCTCCCAGGCGCTGCTAGGGTGCTGCGGACCCCAGGCTCCCAGGCTCCCAGGCGCGGGCTAGGGTGCTGCGGAACCCAGGCCCCCAGCCTCCCAGGCTCCCAGGCTCCCAGGCGCGGTCTATTGTGCTGCGGACCCCAGACTCCCAGGCTCCCAGGCTCCCAGGCGCGGGATAGGGTGCTGCGGACCCCAGGCCCCCAGGCTCCCAGGCTCCCAGGCTCCCAGGCGCGGGCTCGGGAGCTGAGGGGCCCAGGCTCCCAGGCTCCCAGGCTCCCAGGCGCGGGCTCGGGTGCTGCGGACCCCAGGCCCCCAGCCTCCCAGGCTCCTAGGCTCCCAGGCTCCCAGGCGCGGGCTCGTGTGCTGTGGACCCCAGGCTCCCAGGCGCGGGCTCGGGTGCTGCGGACCCCAGACTCCCAGGCTCCCAGGCTCCCAGGCGCGGGCTCGTGTGCTGCGGACCCCAGGCTCCCAAGCGCGGGCTCGGGAGCCTAGGGCCCCAGGCTCCCAGGCTCCCAGGCTCCCAGGCGCGGCTCAGGTTTTGCGGACCCCAGGCTCCCAAGCTCCCAGGCTCCCAGGCTCCCAGGCGCTGCTAGGGTGCTGCGGACCCCAGGCTCCCAGGCTCCCAGGCGCGGGCTAGGGTGCTGCGGACCCCAGAACCCAGGCACCCAGGCTCCCAGGCTCCTAGGCGCGTGCTTGAGTGCTGCGGACCCGAGGCTCCCAGGCGCTGGCTTGTGAGCTGCATCTCTCTGGCTTCGAGTGCAGGCCCGGGAGCTGCCTCCCCCAGGTTGAAAGGCAACCAGGCGCGGGTTCCGGAGCTGCGGCCCCAGGATCCCAGGCTCCCAGGCTCCCAGGCGCGGGCTCGTGTGCTGCGGACCCCAGGATCCCGAGCGCGGGCTCGGGAGCTGAGGGCCCCAGGCCCCCAGCCTCCCAGGCTCCCAGGCTCCCAGGCGCGGGATAGGGTGCTGCGGACCCCAGGCCACCAGGCCCCCAGGCTCCCAGGCTCCCAGGCACGGGCTCGGGAGCTGAGGGCCCCAGGCTCCCGGGCTCCCAGGCTCCTAGGCGCGGGGTAGGGTGGTGCGGATCCCAAGCTCCCAGGCTCCCAGGCTCCCAGGCGCCGGCTCAGGTACTGCGGACCCCAGGCTCCCAGGCTCCCAGGCTCCCAGGCGTGGTCTAGGGTGCTGCGGACCCCAGACCCCAGGCTCCCAGGCTCCCAGGCTCCTAGGCGCGGGCTTGGGTGCTGGGGACCCCAGGCTCCCAGGCGCGGGCTCGTGAGCTGCATCTCCCTGGCTTCGAGTGCAGGCCCGGGAGCTGCTTCCCCAGGTTCAAAGGCAACCAGGCGCGGGCTCAGGTCCTGCGGACCCCAGGCTCCCAGGCTCCCAGGCGCGGGCTCGGGTGCTGCGGACCCCAGGCTCCCAGGCTCCCAGGCTCCCAGGCTCCCAGGCGCGGGCTCGGGAACTGAGGGCCCTAGGCTCCCAGGCTCCCAGGCGCGGGCTAGGGTGCTGCGGACCCCAGGCCCCCAGCCTCCCAGGCTCCCAGGCTCCCAGGCGCGGGCTCGTGTGCAGCGGACCCCAGGCTCCCAAGCGCGGGCTCGGGAGCTGATGGCCCCAGGCCCCCAGCCTCCCAGGCTCCCAGGCTCCCAGGCGCGGGCTAGGGTGCTGCGGACCCCAGGCCCCCAGCCTCCCAGGCTCCAGGCTCCCAGGCGCGGTCTATGGTGCTGCGGTCCCCAGACTCCCAGGCTCCCAGGCTCCCAGGCTCCCAGTCGCTGCTAGGGTGCTGCGGACCCCAGGCCCCCAGCCTCCCAGGCTCCCAGGCTCCCAGGCGTGTTCTATGGTGCTGCGGACCCAAGACTCCCAGGCTCCCAGGCTCCCAGGCTCCCAGGCTCCCAGGCGCGGGATAGGGTGCTGCGGACCCCAGGCCCACAGGCTCCCAGGCTCCCAGGCTCCCATACGCCGGCTCAGTTGCTGCGGACCTCAGGCTCCCAGGCTCCCAGGCGCGGGCTCGGGAGCTTAGGGCCCCAGGCTCCCAGGCTCCCAGGCGCGGGCTCGTGTGCTGCGGACCCCAGGCTCCCGAGCGCGGGCTCGGGAGCTGAGGGCCCCAGGCCCCCAGCCTCCCAGTCTCCCAGGCTCCCAGGCGCGGGATAGGGTGCTGCGGACCCCAGGCCACCAGCCTCCCAGGCTCCCAGGCTCCCAGGCGCGGGCTCGGGAGCTGAGGGCCCCAGGCTCCCAGGCTCCCAGGCTCCTAGGCGCGGGCTCAGGTCCTGCGGACCCCAGGCTCCCAAGCTCCCAGGTTCCCAGGCTCCCAGGCGCTGCTAGGGTGCTGCGGACCCCAGGCTCCCAGGCGCGGGCTAGGGTGCTGCGGACCCCAGGCCCCCAGCCTCCCAGGTTCCCAGGCTCCCAGGCGCGGTCTATTGTGCTGCGGACCCCAGACTCCCAGGCTCCCAGGCTCCCAGGCGCGGGATAGGGTGCTGCGGACCTCAGGTTCCCAAGCTCGCATGCTACCAGGCTCCCAGGCGCTGCTAGGTTGCTGCGGACCCCAGGCTCCCAGGCTCCCAGGCTCCCATTCTCCCAGGCGCGGGCTCGGGAGCTGAGGGCCCCAGGCTCCCAGGCTCCCATTCTCCCAGGCGCGGGCTCGGGAGCTGAGGGCCCCAGGCTCCCAGGCTCCCAGGCTCCTAGGCGCGGGCTCGTGTGCTGAGGATCCCAGGCTCCCATGCTCCCAGGCTCCCAGGCGAAGATCGAAAGCTGCTCAAAACCAGTATCCGTCCTCCCGTGCGTTTGCTCGTGAGATGCGTGCCCCAGGCTCCCAAGCGCGTGCTCGTGAGCTGGGACCCCAAGGCTCATAGGCTAAAAGGTGCGTTCTCGGGAGATTGTGCCCGCAGGCTCACAGGCTCCCAGGCGCGTGCTCGTGTGCTGCGCACCCCAGGCTCCCAGGCGCGTGCACGTGAGCTGGGAACCCAAGGCTCACAGGCTACCAGGCGCGGGATCGGGGGCTGGGCTTCACAGGCTCCCAGGCGCGGGCTCGTGTGCTGCGCACCCCAGGCTCCCAGGCGCTGGCTCGTGAGCTGCATCTCCCTGGCTTCGAGTGCAGGCCAGGGAGCTGCCTCCCCCAGGTTCAAAGGCAACCAGGCACTGGTTCCGGAGCTGCGGCCCCAGGACCCCGGCTCCCAGGCTCCCTGGCGCGGGCTAGGGTGCTGCGGACCCCAGGCCCCCAGCCTCCCAGGCTCCCAGGCTCCCAGGCGCGGGCTCGTGTGCTGCGGACCCCAGGCTCCCAAGCGCAGGCTCGGGAGCTGAGGGCCCCAGGCCCCCAGCAACCGAGGCTCCCAGGCTCCCAGGCGCGGGATAGGGTGCTGCGGACCCCAGGTCCCCAGGCTCCCAGGCTCCCAGGCGCGGGCTCGTGTGCTGCGGACCCAAGGCTCCCAAGCGCGGGCTCGGGAGCTGAGGGCCCCAGGCTCCCAAGCACCCAGGCTCCCAGGCTCCCAGGCGCGGGCTCAGGTCCTGCGGACCCCAGGCTCCCAAGCTCCCAGGCTCCCAGGATCCCAGGCGCTGCTAGGGTGCTGCGGAACCCAGGCTCCCAGGCTCCCAGGCGCGGGCTCGGGTGCTGCGGACCCAAGGCCCCCAGCCTCCCAGGTTCCCAGGCTCCCAGGCGCGATCTATTGTGCTGCAGACCCCAGACTCCCAGGCTCCCAGGCTCCCAGGCTCCCAGGCGCTGCTAGGGTGCTGCGTACCCCAGGCTCCCAGGCTCCCAGGCGCGGGCTAGGGTGCTGCGGACCCCATGCCCCCAGCCTCCCAGGCTCCCAGGCTCCCAGGCGCGGTCTATGGTGCTGCGGACCCCAGACTCCCAGGCTCCCAGGCTCCCAGGCTCCCAGGCGCGGGCTCGTGTGCTGCGGACCCCAGGCTCCCAGGCTCCCAGGCTCCCAGGCTCCCAGGCGCGGGCTCGGGAGCTGAGGGCCCCAGGCTCCCAGGCTCCCAGGCGCGGGCTAGGGTGCTGCGGACCCCAGGCCCCCAGCCGCCCAGGCTCCCAGGCTCCCAGGCTCCCAGGCGCGGGCTCGTGTGCTGCGGACCCCAGGCTCCCAAGCGCGGGCTCGGGAGCTGAGGGCCCCAGGCTCCCAGGCTCCCAGGCTCCTAGGCGCGGGCTCAGGTCCTGCGGACCCCAGGCTCCCAAGCCCCCAGGTTCCCAGGCTCCCAGGCGCTGCTAGAGTGCTGCGGACCCCAGGCTCCCAGGCTCCTAGGCGCGGGCTCAGGTCCTGCGGACCCCAGGCCCCCAGCCTCCCAGGCTCCCAGGCTCCCAGGCGCGGTCTATTGTGCTGCGGACCCCAGACTCCCAGGCTCCCAGGCTCCCAGGCGCGGGATAGGGTGCTGCGGACCCCAGGCCCCCAGGCTCCCAGGCTCCCAGGCTCCCAGGCGCGGGCTCGGGAGCTGAGGGCCCCAGGCTCCCAGGCTCCCAGGCTCCCAGGCGCGGGCTCGGGTGCTGCGGACCCCAGGCCCCCAGCCTCCCAGGCTCCTAGGCTCCCAGGCTCCCAGGCGCGGGCTCGTGTGCTGCGGACCCCAGGCTCCCAGGCGCGGGCTCGGGTGCTGCGGACCCCAGACTCCCAGGCTCCCAGGCTCCCAGGCGCGGGCTCGTGTGCTGCGGACCCCAGGCTCCCAAGCGCGGGCTCGGGAGCTGAGGGCCCCAGGCTCCCAGGCTCCCAGGCTCCCAGGCGCGGCTCAGGTCCTGCGGACCCCAGGCTCCCAAGCTCCCAGGCTCCCAGGCTCCCAGGCGCTGCTAGGGTGCTGCGGACCCCAGGCTCCCAGACTCCCAGGCGCGGGCTAGGGTGCTGCGGACCCCAGAACCCAGGCACCAGGCTCCCAGGCTCCTAGGCGCGGGCTTGAGTGCTGCGGACCCGAGGCTCCCAGGCGCTGGCTTGTGAGCTGCATCTCTCTGGCTTCGAGTGCAGGCCCGGGAGCTGCCTCCCCCAGGTTCAAAGGCAACCAGGCGCGGGTTCCGGAGCTGCGGCCCCAGGATCCCAGGCTCCCAGGCTCCCAGGCGCGGGCTAGGGTGCTGCGGACCCCAGGTCCCCAGCCTCCCAGGCTCCCAGGCTCCCAGGCGCGGGCTCGTGTGCTGCGGACCCCAGGCTCCCGAGCGCGGGCTCGGGAGCTGAGGGCCCCAGGCCCCCAGCCTCCCAGGCTCCCAGGCTCCCAGGCGCGGGATAGGGTGCTGCGGACCCCAGGCCACCAGGCTCCCAGGCTCCCAGGCTCCCAGGCGCGGGCTCGGGAGCTGAGGGCCCCAGGCTCCCGGGCTCCCAGGCTCCTAGGCGCGGGGTAGGGTGGTGCGGATCCCAAGCTCCCAGGCTCCCAGGCTCCCAGGCGCCGGCTCAGGTGCTGCGGACCCCAGGCTCCCAGGCTCCCAGGCTCACAGGCGTGGTCTAGGGTGCTGCGGACCCCAGGCGCCCAGGCTCCCAGGCTCCTAGGCGCGGGCTTGGGTGCTGGGGACCCCAGGCTCCCAGGCGCGGGCTCGTGAGCTGCATCTCCCTGGCTTCGAGTGCAGGCCCGGGAGCTGCTTCCCCCAGGTTCAAAGGCAACCAGGCGCGGGCTCAGGTCCTGCGGACCCCAGGCTCCCAGGCTCCCAGGCGCGGGCTCGGGTGCTGCGGACCCCAGGCCCCCAGCCTCCCAGGCTCCCAGGCTCCCAGGAGCGGGCTAGGGTGCTGCGGACCCCAGGCCCCCAGCCTCCCAGGCTCCCAGGCTCCCAGGAGCGGGCTAGGGTGCTGCGGACCCCAGGCCCCCAGCCTCCCAGGCTCCCAGGCTCCCAGACGCGGTCTATGGTGCTGCGGACCCCAAACTCCCAGGCTCCCAGGCTCCCAGGCTCCCAGGCTCCCAGGCGCTGCTAGGGTGCTGCGGACCCCAGGCTCCCAGACTCCCAGGCGCGGGCTAGGGTGCTGCGGACCCCAGGCCCCCAGCCTCCCAGGCTCCCAGGCTCCCAGACGCGGTCTATGGTGCTGCGGACCCCAAACTCCCAGGCTCCCAAGCTCCCAGGCTCCCAGGCTCCCAGGCGCTGCTAGGGTGCTGCGGACCCCAGGCTCCCAGACTCCCAGGCGCGGGCTAGGGTGCTGCGGACCCCAGAACCCAGGCACCAGGCTCCCAGGCTCCTAGGCGCGGGCTTGAGTGCTGCGGACCCGAGGCTCCCAGGCGCTGGCTTGTGAGCTGCATCTCTCTGGCTTCGAGTGCAGGCCCGGGAGCTGCCTCCCCCAGGTTCAAAGGCAACCAGGCGCGGGTTCCGGAGCTGCGGCCCCAGGATCCCAGGCTCCCAGGCTCCCAGGCGCGGGCTAGGGTGCTGCGGACCCCAGGTCCCCAGCCTCCCAGGCTCCCAGGCTCCCAGGCGCGGGCTCGTGTGCTGCGGACCCCAGGCTCCCGAGCGCGGGCTCGGGAGCTGAGGGCCCCAGGCCCCCAGCCTCCCAGGCTCCCAGGCTCCCAGGCGCGGGATAGGGTGCTGCGGACCCCAGGCCACCAGGCTCCCAGGCTCCCAGGCTCCCAGGCGCGGGCTCGGGAGCTGAGGGCCCCAGGCTCCCGGGCTCCCAGGCTCCTAGGCGCGGGGTAGGGTGGTGCGGATCCCAAGCTCCCAGGCTCCCAGGCTCCCAGGCGCCGGCTCAGGTGCTGCGGACCCCAGGCTCCCAGGCTCCCAGGCTCACAGGCGTGGTCTAGGGTGCTGCGGACCCCAGACCCCAGGCTCCCAGGCGCGTGCTCGTGAGCTGGGACCCCAAGGCTCATAGGCTAAAAGGTGCGTTCTCGGGAGATTGTGCCCGCAGGCTCACAGGCTCCCAGGCGCGTGCTCGTGTGCTGCACACCCCAGGCTCCCAGGCGCGTGCACGTGAGCTGGGACCCCAAGGCTCACAGGCTACCAGGCGCGGGATTGGGAGCTGGGCTTCACAGGCTCCCAGGCGCGGGCTCCTGTGCTGCGCACCCCAGGCTCCCATGCGCTGGCTCGTGAGCTGCATTTCCCTGGCTTCGAGTGCAGGCCCGGGAGCTGCCTCCCCTAGGTTCAAAGGCAACCAGGCGCGGGTTCCGGAGCTGCGGCCCCAGGATCCCAGGCTCCCAGGCTCACAGGCGCGGGCTCAGGTCCTGCGGACCCCAGGCTCCCAAGCTCCCAGGCTCCCAGGCTCCCAGGCGCTGCTAGGGTGCTGCGGACACCAGTCTCCCAGGCTCCCAGGCTCCCAGGCACGGGCTAGGGTGCTGCGGACCCCAGGCCCCCAGGCTCCCAGGCTCCCAGGCTCGCAGGCGCGGGCTCGGGAGCTGAGGGCCCCAGGCACCCAGGCTCCCAGGCTCCCAGGCGCGGGCTAGGGTGCTGCGTACCCCATGCTCCCAGGCTCCCATGCTCCCAGGCGCGGGCTCGGGAGCTGCGGACCCCAGACTCCCAGTCTCCCAGGCTCCCAGGCGCGGGCTCGTGTGCTGCGGACCCGAGGCTCCCAAGCGCGGGCTCGGGAGCTGAGGGCCCCAGGCTCCCAGGCTCCCAGGCGCCCAGGCGCGGGCTCAGGTCCTGCGGACCCCAGGCTCCCAAGCTCCCAGGCTCCCAGGCTCCCAGGCGCTGCTAGGGTGCTGCGGACCCCAGGCTCCCAGGCTCCCAGGCGCGGGCTAGGGTGCTGCGGACGCCAGGCCCCCAGCCTCCCAGGCTCCCAGGCTCCCAGGCGCGGTCTATTGTGCTGCGGACCCCAGACTCCCAGGCTCCCAGGCTCCCAGGCTCCCAGGCGCGGGATAGGGTGCTGCGGACCCCAGGCCCCCAGGCTCCCAGGCTCCCAGGTTCCCAGGCGCGGGCTCGGGAGCTGAGGGCCCCAGGCCCCCAGCCTCCCAGGCTCCCAGGCTCCCAGGCGCGGGATAGGGTGCTGCGGACCCCAGGCCCCCAGGCTCCCAGGCTCCCCGGCTCCCAGGCGTGGGCTCGGGATCTGAGGGCCCCAGGCCCCCATCCTCCCAGGCTCCCAGGCGCGGGATACGGTGCTGCGGACCACAGGCCCCCAGGCTCCCAGGCTCCCATTCTCCCAGGCGCGGGCTCGGGAGCTGAGGGCCCCAGGCTCCCAGGCTCCCAGGCTCCTATGCGCGGGGTAGGGTGGTGCGGACCCCAGGCTCCCAGGCTCCCAGGCTCCCAGGCGCCGGCTCAGGTGCTGCGGACCCCAGGCTCCCAGGCTCCCAGGCTCCCAGGCGCGGGCTAGGGTGCTGCGGACCCCAGGCTCCCAGGCTCCCAGGCGCGGGCTAGGGTGCTGTGGACCCCAGGCCCCCAGCCTCCCAAACTCCCAGGCTCCCAGGCGTGGTCTAGGGTGCTGCGGACCCCAGAACCCAGGCTCCCAGGCTCCCAGGCTCCCAGGCGCGGGCTCGTGTGCTGAGGATCCCAGGCTCCCATGCTCCCAGGCGAAGATCGAAAGCTGCTCAAAACCAGTATCCGGCCTCCCGTGCGTTTGCTCGGGAGATGCGTGCCCCAGGCTCCCAAGCGCGTGCTCGTGAGCTGGGACCCCAAGGCTCATAGGCTAAAAGGTGCGTTCTCGGGAGATTGTGCCCGCAGGCTCACAGGCTCCCAGGCGCGTGCTCGTGTGCTGCGCACCCCAGGCTCCCAGGCGCGTGCACGTGAGCTGGGAACCCAAGGCTCACAGGCTACCAGGCGCGGGATCGGGGGCTGGGCTTCACAGGCTCCCAGGCGCGGGCTCGTGTGCTGCGCACCCCAGGCTCCCAGGCGCTGGCTCGTGAGCTGCATCTCCCTGGCTTCGAGTGCAGGCCAGGGAGCTGCCTCCCCCAGGTTCAAAGGCAACCAGGCGCGGGTTCCGGAGCTGCGGCCCCAGGACCCCAGGCTCCCAGGGTCCCTGGCGCCGGCTAGGGTGCTGCGGACCCCAGGCCCCCAGCCTCCCAGGCTCCCAGGCTCCCAGGCGCGGGCTCGTGTGCTGCGGACCCCAGGCTCCCAAGCGCGGGCTCGGGAGCTGAGGGCCCCAGGCCCCCAGCAACCGAGGCTCCCAGGCTCCCAGGCGCGGGATAGGGTGCTGCGGACCCCAGGTCCCCAGGCTCCCAGGCTCCCAGGCGCGGGCTCGTGTGCTGCGGACCCCAGGCTCCCAAGCGCGGGCTCGGGAGCTGAGGGCCCCAGGCTCCCAAGCACCCAGGCTCCCAGGCTCCCAGGCGCGGGCTCAGGTCCTGCGGACCCCAGGCTCCCAAGCTCCCAGGCTCCCAGGTTCCCAGGCGCTGCTAGGGTGCTGCGGACCCCAGGCTCCCAGGCGCGGTCTATTGTGCTGCAGACCCCAGACTCCCAGGCTCCCAGGCTCCCAGGCTCCCAGGCGCTGCTAGGGTGCTGCGTACCCCAGGCTCCCAGGCTCCCAGGCGCGGGCTAGGGTGCTGCGGACCCCATGCCCCCAGCCTCCCAGGCTCCCAGGCTCCCAGGCGCGGTCTATGGTGCTGCGGACCCCAGACTCCCAGGCTCCCAGGCTCCCAGGCTCCCAGGCGCGGGCTCGGGTGCTGCGGACCCCAGGCTCCCAGGCTCCCAGGCTCCCAGGCGCGGGCTCGGGAGCTGAGGGCCCCAGGCTCCCAGGCTCCCAGGCGCGGGCTAGGGTGCTGCGGACCCCAGGCCCCCAGCCTCCCAGGCTCCCAGGCTCCCAGGCTCCCAGGCGCGGGCTCGTGTGCTGCGGACCCCAGGCTCCCAAGCGCGGGCTCGGGAGCTGAGGGCCCCAGGCTCCCAGGCTCCCAGGCTCCTAGGCGCGGGCTCAGGTCCTGCGGACCCCAGGCTCCCAAGCTCCCAGGTTCCCAGGCTCCCAGGCGCTGCTAGGGTGCTGCGGACCCCAGGCTCCCAGGCTCCCAGGCGCGGGCTAGGGTGCTGCGGACCCCAGGCCCCCAGCCTCCCAGGCTCCCAGGCTCCCAGGCGCGGTCTATTGTGCTGCGGACCCCAGACTCCCAGGCTCCCAGGCTCCCAGGCGCGGGATAGGGTGCTGCGGACCCCAGGCCCCCAGGCTCCCAGGCTCCCAGGCTCCCAGGCGCGGGATCGGGAGCTGAGGGCCCCAGGCTCCCAGGCTCCCAGGCTCCCAGGCGCGGGCTCGGGTCCTGCGGACCCCAGGCCCCCAGCCTCCCAGGCTCCTAGGCTCCCAGGCTCCCAGGCGCGGGCTCGTGTGCTGCGGACCCCAGGCTCCCAGGCGCGGGCTCGGGAGCTGAGGGCCCCAGGCTCCCAGGCTCCCAGGCTCCCAGGCGCGGCTCAGGTCCTGCGGACCCCAGGCTCCCAAGCTCCCAGGCTCCCAGGCTCCCAGGCGCTGCTAGGGTGCTGCAGACCCCAGGCTCCCAGGCTCCCAGGCGCGGGCTAGGGTGCTGCGGACCCCAGAACCCAGGCACCCAGGCTCCCAGGCTCCTAGGCGCGGGCTTGAGTGCTGCGGACCCGAGGCTCCCAGGCGCTGGCTTGTGAGCTGCATCTCTCTGGCTTCGAGTGCAGGCCCGGGAGCTGCCTCCCCCAGGTTCAAAGGCAACCAGGCGCGGGTTCCGGAGCTGCGGCCCCAGGATCCCAGGCTCCCAGGCTCCCAGGCGCGGGCTAGGGTGCTGCGGACCCCAGGCCCCCAGCCTCCCAGGCTCCCAGGCTCCCAGGCGCGGGCTCGTGTGCTGCGGACCCCAGGCTCCCGAGCGCGGGCTCGGGAGCTGAGGGCCCCAGGCTCCCAGGCTCCCAGGCGCGGGCTAGTGTGCTGCGGACCCCAGGCCCCCAGCCTCCCAGGCTCCCAGGCTCCCAGGCTCCCAGGCGCGGGCTCGTGTGCTGCGGACCCCAGGCTCCCAAGCGCGGGCTCAGGAGCTGAGGGCCCCAGGTTCCCAGGCTCCCAGGCTCCTAGGCGCGGGCTCAGGTCCTGCGGACCCCAGGCTCCCAAGCTCCCAGGTTCCCAGGCTCCCAGGCGCTGCTAGGGTGCTGCGGACCCCAGGCTCCCAGGCTCCCAGGCGCGGGCTAGGGTGCTGCGGACCCCAGGCCCCCAGCCTCCCAGGCTCCCAGGCTCCCAGGCGCGGTCTATTGTGCTGCGGACCCCAGACTCCCAGGCTCCCAGGCTCCCAGGCGCGGGCTCGGGTGCTGCGGACCCCAGGCCCCCAGCCTCCCAGGCTCCTAGGCTCCCAGGCGAGGGCTCGGGTGCTGCGGACCCCAGGCCCCCAGGCTCCCAGGCTCCCAGGCTCCCAGGCGAGGGCTCGGGTGCTGCGGACCCCAGGCCCCCAGCCTCCCAGGCTCCTAGGCTCCCAGGCTCCCAGGCGCGGGCTCGTGTGCTGCGGACCCCAGGCTCCCAGGCGCGGGCTCGGGTGCTGCGGACCCCAGACTCCCAGGCTCCCAGGCTCCCAGGCGCGGGCTCGTGTGCTGCGGACCCCAGGCTCCCAAGCGCGGGCTCGGGAGCTGAGGGCCCCAGTCTCCCAGGCTCCCAGGCTCCCAGGCGCGGCTCAGGTCCTGCGGACCCCAGGCTCCCAAGCTCCCAGGCTCCCAGGCTCCCAGGCGCTGCTAGGGTGCTGGGGACCCCAGGCTCCCAGGCTCCCAGGCGCGGGCTAGGGTGCTGCGGACCCCAGAACCCAGGCACCCAGGCTCCCAGGCTCCTAGGCGCGGGCTTGAGTGCTGCGGACCCGAGGCTCCCAGGCGCTGGCTTGTGAGCTGCATCTCTCTGGCTTCGAGTGCAGGCCCGGGAGCTGCCTCCCCCAGGTTCAAAGGCAACCAGGCGCGGGTTCCGGAGCTGCGGCCCCAGGATCCCAGGCTCCCAGGCTCCCAGGCGCGGGCTAGGGTGCTGCGGACCCCAGGCCCCCAGTCTCCCAGGCTCCCAGGCTCCCAGGCGCGGGCTCGTGTGCTGCGGACCCCAGGCTCCCGAGCGCGGGCTCGGGAGCTGAGGGCCCCAGGCCCCCAGCCTCCCAGGCTCCCAGGCTCCCAGGCGCGGGATAGGGTGCTGCGGACCCCAGGCCACCAGGCTCCCAGGCTCCCAGGCTCCCAGGCGCGGGCTCGGGAGCTGAGGGCCCCAGGCTCCCGGGCTCCCAGGCTCCTAGGCGCGGGGTAGGGTGGTGCGGATCCCAAGCTCCCAGGCTCCCAGGCTCCCAGGCGCCGGCTCAGGTGCTGCGGACCCCAGGCTCCCAGGCTCCCAGGCTCCCAGGCTCACAGGCGTGGTCTAGGGTGCTGCGGACCCCAGACCCCAGGCTCCCAGGCTCCCAGGCTCCCAGGCGCGGGCTCGGGAGCTAAGGGCCCCAGGCTCCCAAGCGCGGGCTCGGGAGCTGAGGGCCCCAGGCCCCCAGCAACCGAGGCTCCCAGGCTCCCAGGCGCGGGATAGGGTGCTGCGGACCCCAGGTCCCCAGGCTCCCAGGCTCCCAGGCGCGGGCTCGTGTGCTGCGGACCCCAGGCTCCCAAGCGCGGGCTCGTGAGCTGAGGGCCCCAGGCTCCCAAGCACCCAGGCTCCCAGGCTCCCAGGCGCGGGCTCAGGTCCTGCGGACCCCAGGCTCCCAAGCTCCCAGGCTCCCAGGTTCCCAGGCGCTGCTAGGGTGCTGCGGACCCCAGGCTCCCAGGCTCCCAGGCGCGGGCTAGGGTGCTGCGGACCCCATGCCCCCAGCCGCCCAGGCTCCCAGGCTCCCAGGCGCGGTCTATTGTGCTGCAGACCCCAGACTCCCAGGCTCCCAGGCTCTCAGGCTCCCAGGCGCTGCTAGGGTGCTGCGTACCCCAGGCTCCCAGGCTCCCAGGCGCGGGCTAGGGTGCTGCGGACCCCATGCCCCCAGCCGCCCAGGCTCCCAGGCTCCCAGGCGCGGTCTATGGTGCTGCGGACCCCAGACTCCCAGGCTCCCAGGCTCCCAGGCTCCCAGGCGCGGGCTCGGGTGCTGCGGACCCCAGGCTCCCAGGCTCCCAGGCTCCCAGGCTCCCAGGCGCGGGCTCGGGAGCTGAGGGCCCCAGGCTCCCAGGCTCCCAGGCGCGGGCTAGGGTGCTGCGGACCCCAGGCCCCCAGCCTCCCAGGCTCCCAGGCTCCCAGGCTCCCAGGCGCGGGCTCGTGTGCTGCGGACCCCAGGCTCCCAAGCGCGGGCTCGGGAGCTGAGGGCCCCAGGCTCCCAGGCTCCCAGGCTCCTAGGCGCGTGCTCAGGTCTGCGGACCCCAGGCTCCCAAGCTCCCAGGTTCCCAGGCTCCCAGGCGCTGCTAGGGTGCTGCGGACCCCACGCTCCCAGGCTCCCAGGCGCGGTCTATTGTGCTGCGCACCCCAGACTCCCAGGCTCCCAGGCTCCCAGGCGCGGGATAGGGTGCTGCGGACCCCAGGCCCCCAGGCTCCCAGGCTCCCAGGCTCCCAGGCGCGGGCTCGGGAGCTGAGGGCCCCAGGCTCCCAGGCTCCCAGGCTCCCAGGCGCGGGCTCGGGTGCTGCGGACCCCATGCCCCCAGCCTCCCAGGCTCCTAGGCTCCCAGGCTCCCAGGCGCGGGCTCGTGTGCTGCGGACCCCAGGCTCCCAGGCGCGGGCTCGGGTGCTGCGGACCCCAGACTCCCAGGCTCCCAGGATCCCAGGCTCCCAGGCGAAGATCGAAAGCTGCTGAAAACCAGTATCCGGCCTCCCGTGCGTTTGCTCGGGAGATGCGTGCCCCAGGCTCCCTAGCGCGTGCTCGTGAGCTGGGACCCCAAGGCTCATAGGCTAACAGGTGCGTTCTCGGGAGATTGTGCCCGCAGGCTCACAGGCTCCCAGGCGCGTGCTCGTGTGCTGCACACCCCAGGCTCCCAGGCGCGTGCACGTGAGCTGGGACCCCAAGGCTCACAGGCTACCAGGCGCGGGATTGGGAGCTGGGCTTCACAGGCTCCCAGGCGCGGGCTCCTGTGCTGCGCACCCCAGGCTCCCATGCGCTGGCTCGTGAGCTGCATTTCCCTGGCTTCGAGTGCAGGCCCGGGAGCTGCCTCCCCTAGGTTCAAAGCCAACCAGGCGCGGGTTCCGGAGCTGCGGCCCCAGGATCCCAGGCTCCCAGGCTCCCAGGCGCGGGCTCAGGTCCTGCGGACCCCAGGCTCCCAAGCTCCCAGGCTCCCAGGCTCCCAGGCGCTGCTAGGGTGCTGCGGACACCAGTCTCCCAGGCTCCCAGGCTCCCAGGCACGGGCTAGGGTGCTGCGGACCCCAGGCCCCCAGGCTCCCAGGCTCCCAGGCTCGCAGGCGCGGGCTCGGGAGCTGAGGGCCCCAGGCACCCAGGCTCCCAGGCTCCCAGGCGCGGGCTAGGGTGCTGCGTACCCCATGCTCCCAGGCTCCCATGCTCCCAGGCGCGGGCTCGGGAGCTGCGGACCCCAGACTCCCAGTCTCCCAGGCTCCCAGGCGCGGGCTCGTGTGCTGCGGACCCGAGGCTCCCAAGCGCGGGCTCGGGAGCTGAGGGCCCCAGGCTCCCAGGCTCCCAGGCGCCCAGGCGCGGGCTCAGGTCCTGCGGACCCCAGGCTCCCAAGCTCCCAGGCTCCCAGGCTCCCAGGCGCTGCTAGGGTGCTGCGGACCCCAGGCTCCCAGGCTCCCAGGCGCGGGCTAGGGTGCTGCGGACGCCAGGCCCCCAGCCTCCCAGGCTCCCAGGCTCCCAGGCGCGGTCTATTGTGCTGCGGACCCCAGACTCCCAGGCTCCCAGGCTCCCAGGCTCCCAGGCGCGGGATAGGGTGCTGCGGACCCCAGGCCCCCAGGCTCCCAGGCTCCCAGGTTCCCAGGCGCGGGCTCGGG
The DNA here is from genome assembly GCF_963930625.1 of Muntiacus reevesi. Classification (NCBI taxonomy): domain Eukaryota; kingdom Metazoa; phylum Chordata; class Mammalia; order Artiodactyla; family Cervidae; genus Muntiacus; species Muntiacus reevesi. The sequence continues at coordinate 410,030 of NC_089252.1, read as the reverse complement.
AGCTGAGGGCCCCAGGCCCCCAGCCTCCCAGGCTCCTAGGCTCCCAGGCGCGGGATAGGGTGCTGCGGACCCCAGGCCCCCAGGCTCCCAGGCTCCCCGGCTCCCAGGCGTGGGCTCGGGATCTGAGGGCCCCAGGCCCCCATCCTCCCAGGCTCCCAGGCGCGGGATACGGTGCTGCGGACCCCAGGCCCCCAGGCTCCCAGGCTCCCATTCTCCCAGGCGCGGGCTCGGGAGCTGAGGGCCCCAGGCTCCCAGGCTCCCAGGCTCCTATGCGCGGGGTAGGGTGGTGCGGACCCCAGGCTCCCAGGCTCCCAGGCTCCCAGGCGCCGGCTCAGGTGCTGCGGACCCCAGGCTCCCAGGCTCCCAGGCTCCCAGGCGCGGGCTAGGGTGCTGCGGACCCCAGGCTCCCAGGCGCGGGCTAGGGTGCTGTGGACCCCAGGCCCCCAGCCTCCCAAACTCCCAGGCTCCCAGGCGTGGTCTAGGGTGCTGCGGACCCCAGAACCCAGGCTCCCAGGCTCCCAGGCTCCCAGGCGCGGGCTCGTGTGCTGAGGATCCCAGGCTCCCATGCTCCCAGGCGAAGATCGAAAGCTGCTCAAAACCAGTATACGGCCTCCCGTGCGTTTGCTCGGGAGATGCGTGCCCCAGGCTCCCAAGCGCGTGCTCGTGAGCTGGGACCCCAAGGCTCATAGGCTAAAAGGTGCGTTCTCGGGAGATTGTGCCCGCAGGCTCACAGGCTCCCAGGCGCGTGCTCGTGTGCTGCGCACCCCAGGCTCCCAGGCGCGTGCACGTGAGCTGGGAACCCAAGGCTCACAGGCTACCAGGCGCGGGATCGGGGGCTGGGCTTCACAGGCTCCCAGGCGCGGGCTGGTGTGCTGCGCACCCCAGGCTCCCAGGCGCTGGCTCGTGAGCTGCATCTCCCTGGCTTCGAGTGCAGGCCAGGGAGCTGCCTCCCCCAGGTTCAAAGGCAACCAGGCGCGGGTTCCGGAGCTGCGGCCCCAGGACCCCAGGCTCCCAGGCTCCCTGGCGCGGGCTAGGGTGCTGCGGACCCCAGGCCCCCAGCCTCCCAGGCTCCCAGGCTCCCAGGCGCGGGCTCGTGTGCTGCGGACCCCAGGCTCCCAAGCGCGGGCTCGGGAGCTGAGGGCCCCAGGCCCCCAGCAACCGAGGCTCCCAGGCTCCCAGGCGCGGGATAGGGTGCTGCGGACCCCAGGTCCCCAGGCTCCCAGGCTCCCAGGCGCGGGCTCGTGTGCTGCGGACCCCAGGCTCCCAAGCGCGGGCTCGGGAGCTGAGGGCCCCAGGCTCCCAAGCACCCAGGCTCCCAGGCTCCCAGGCGCGGGCTCAGGTCCTGCGGACCCCAGGCTCCCAAGCTCCCAGGCTCCCAGGTTCCCAGGCGCTGCTAGGGTGCTGCGGACCCCAGGCTCCCAGGCGCGGTCTATTGTGCTGCAGACCCCAGACTCCCAGGCTCCCAGGCTCCCAGGCTCCCAGGCGCTGCTAGGGTGCTGCGTACCCCAGGCTGCCAGGCTCCCAGGCGCGGGCTAGGGTGCTGCGGACCCCATGCCCCCAGCCTCCCAGGCTCCCAGGCTCCCAGGCGCGGTCTATGGTGCTGCGGACCCCAGACTCCCAGGCTCCCAGGCTCCCAGGCTCCCAGGCGTGGGCTCGGGTGCTGCGGACCCCAGGCTCCCAGGCTCCCAGGCTCCCAGGCGCGGGCTCGGGAGCTGAGGGCCCCAGGCTCCCAGGCTCCCAGGCGCGGGCTAGGGTGCTGCGGACCCCAGGCCCCCAGCCTCCCAGGCTCCCAGGCTCCCAGGCTCCCAGGCGCGGGCTCGTGTGCTGCGGACCCCAGGCTCCCAAGCGCGGGCTCGGGAGCTGAGGGCCCCAGGCTCCCAGGCTCCCAGGCTCCTAGGCGCGGGCTCAGGTCCTGCGGACCCCAGGCTCCCAAGCTCCCAGGTTCCCAGGCTCCCAGGCGCTGCTAGGGTGCTGCGGACCCCAGGCTCCCAGGCTCCCAGGCGCGGGCTAGGGTGCTGCGGACCCCAGGCCCCCAGCCTCCCAGGCTCCCAGGCTCCCAGGCGCGGTCTATTGTGCTGCGGACCCCAGACTCCCAGGCTCCCAGGCTCCCAGGCGCGGGATAGGGTACTGCGGACCCCAGGCCCCCAGGCTCCCAGGCTCCCAGGCTCCCAGGCGCGGGATCGGGAGCTGAGGGCCCCAGGCTCCCAGGCTCCCAGGCTCCCAGGCGCGGGCTCGGGTGCTGCGTACCCCAGGCCCCCAGCCTCCCAGGCTCCTAGGCTCCCAGGCTCCCAGGCGCGGGCTCGTGTGCTGCGAACCCCAGGCTCCCAGGCGCGGGCTCGGGAGCTGAGGGCCCCAGGCTCCCAGGCTCCCAGGCTCCCAGGCGCGGCTCAGGTCCTGCGGACCCCAGGCTCCCAAGCTCCCAGGCTCCCAGGCTCCCAGGCGCTGCTAGGGTTCTGCAGACCCCAGGCTCCCAGGCTCCCAGGCGCGGGCTAGTGTGCTGCGGACCCCAGAACCCAGGCACCCAGGCTCCCAGGCTCCTAGGCGCGGGCTTGAGTGCTGCGGACCCGAGGCTCCCAGGCGCTGGCTTGTGAGCTGCATCTCTCTGGCTTCGAGTGCAGGCCCGGGAGCTGCCTCCCCCAGGTTCAAAGGCAACCAGGCGCGGGTTCCGGAGCTGCGGCCCCAGGATCCCAGGCTCCCAGGCTCCCAGGCGCGGGCTAGGGTGCTGCGGACCCCAGGCCCCCAGCCTCCCAGGCTCCCAGGCTCCCAGGCGCGGGCTCGTGTGCTGCGGACCCCAGGCTCCCGAGCGCGGGCTCGTGTGCTGCGCACCCCAGGCTCCCGAGCCCGGGCTCGGGAGCTGAGGGCCCCAGGCCCCCAGCCTCCCAGTCTCCCAGGCTCCCAGGCGCGGGCTCGGGAGCTGAGGGCCCCAGGCTCCCAGGCTCCCAGGCTCCCAGGCGCGGGCTCGGGAGCTGAGGGCCCCAGGCTCCCAGGCTCCCAGGCTCCTAGGCGCGGGCTCAGGTCCTGCGGACCCCAGGCTCCCAAGCTCGCATGCTCCCAGGCTCCCAGGCGCTGCTAGGTTGCTGCGGCCCCAGGCTCCCAGGCTCCCAGGCGCGGGCTAGGGTGCTGCGGACCCCAGGCCCCCAGCCTCCCAGGCTCCCAGGCTCCCAGGCGCGGTCTATTGTGCTGCGGACCCCAGACTCCCAGGCTCCCAGGCTCACAGGCGCGGGATAGGGTGCTGCGGACCCCAGGCCCCCAGGCTCCCAGGCTCCCAGGCTCCCAGGCTCCCAGGCGCGGGCTCGGGAGCTGAGGGCCCCAGGCTCCCAGGCTCCCAGGCTCCTAGGCGCGGGGTAGGGTGGTGCGGACCCCAAGCTCCCAGGCTCCCAGGCTCCCAGGCGCCGGCTCAGGTGCTGTGGACCCCAGGCTCCCAGGCTCCCAGGCTCCCAGGCTCACAGGCGTGGTCTAGGGTGCTGCGGACCCCAGACCCCAGGCTCCAAAGCTCCCAGGCTCCTAGGCGCGGGCTTGGGTGCTGGGGACCCCAGGCTCCGAGGCGCGGGCTCGTGAGCTGCATCTCCCTGGCTTCGAGTGCAGGCCCGGGAGCTACTTCCCCCAGGTTCAAAGGAAACCAGGCGCGGGCTCAGGTCCTGCGGACCCCATGCCCCCAGCCTCCCAGGCTCCCAGGCTCCCAGGCGCGGGCTAGGGTGCTGCGGACCCCATGCCCCCAGCCTCCCAGGCTCCCAGGCTCCCAGGCGCGGTCTATGGTGCTGCGGACCCCAGACTCCCAGGCTCCCAGGCTCCCAGGCTCCCAGGCGCGGGTTCGGGTGCTGCGGACCCCAGGCTCCCAGGCTCCCAGGCTCCCAGGCTCCCAGGCGCGGGCTCGTGAGCTGAGGGCCCCAGGCTCCCAGGCTCCCAGGCGCGGGCTAGGGTGCTGCGGACCCCAGGCCCCCAGCCTCCCAGCCTCCCAGGCTCCCAGGCGCGGTCTATTGTGCTGCGGACCCCAGACTCCCAGGCTCCCAGGCTCCCAGGCGCGGGATAGGGTGCTCCGGACCCCAGGCCCCCAGGCTCCCAGGCTCCCAGGCTCCCAGGCGCGGGCTCGGGAGCTGAGGGCCCCAGGCTCCCAGGCTCCAGGCTCCCAGGCGCGGGCTCGGGTGCTGCGGACCCCAGGCCCCCAGCCTCCCAGGCTCCTAGGCTCCCAGGCTCCCAGGCGCGGGCTCGTGTGCTGCGGACCCCAGGCTCCCAGGCGCGGGCTCGGGTGCTGCGGACCCCAGACTCCCAGGCTCCCAGGATCCCAGGCTCCCAGGCGAAGATCGAAAACTGCTGAAAACCAGTATCCGGCCTCCCGTGCGTTTGCTCGGGAGATGCGTGCCCCAGGCTCCCTAGCTCGTGCTCGTGAGCTGGGACCCCAAGGCTCATAGGCTAACAGGTGCGTTCTCGGGAGATTGTGCCCGCAGGCTCACAGGCTCCCAGGCGCGTGCTCGTGTGCTGCGCACCCCAAGCTCCCAGGCGCGTGCACGTGAGCTGGGACCCCAAGGCTCACAGGCTACCAGGCGCGGGATTGGGAGCTGGGCTTCACAGGCTCCCAGGCGCGGGCTCCTTTGCTGCGCACCCCAGGCTCCCATGCGCTGGCTCGTGAGCTGCATTTCCCTGGCTTCGAGTGCAGGCCCGGGAGCTGCCTCCCCTAGGTTCAAAGGCAACCAGGCGCGGGTTCCGGAGCTGCGGCCCCAGGATCCCAGGCTCCCAGGCTCCCAGGCGCGGGCTCAGGTCCTGCGAATCCCAGGCTCCCAAGCTCCCAGGCTCCCAGGCTCCCAGGCGCTGCTAGGGTGCTGCGGACACCAGTCTCCCAGGCTCCCAGGCTCCCAGGCACGGGCTAGGGTGCTGCGGACCCCAGGCCCCCAGGCTCCCAGGCTCCCAGGCTCGCAGGCGCGGGCTCGGGAGCTGAGGGCCCCAGGCACCCAGGCTCCCAGGCTCCCAGGCGCGGGCTAGGGTGCTGCGTACCCCATGCTCCCAGGCTCCCATGCTCCCAGGCGCGGCCTCGGGAGCTGCGGACCCCAGACTCCCAGTCTCCCAGGCTCCCAGGCGCGGGCTCGTGTGATGCGGACCCCAGGCTCCCATGCTCCCAGGCGCGGGCTCGGGAGCTGAGGGCCCCAAGCTCCCAGGCTCCCAGGCGCGGTCTCAGGTCCTGCGGACCCCAGGCTCCCAAGCTCCCAGGCTCCCAGGCTCCCAGGCGCTGCTAGGGTGCTGCGGACCCCAGGCTCCCAGGCTCCCAGGCGCGGGCTAGGGTGCTGCGGACGCCAGGCCCCCAGCCTCCCAGGCTCCCAGGCTCCCAGGCGCGGTCTATTGTGCTGCGGACCCCAGACTCCCAGGCTCCCAGGCTCCCAGGCTCCCAGGCGCGGGATAGGGTGCTGCGGACCCCAGGCCCCCATGCTCCCAGGCTCCCAGGTTCCCAGGCGCGGGCTCGGGAGCTGAGGGCCCCAGGCCCCCAGCCTCCCAGGCTCCCAGGCTCCCAGGCGCGGGATAGGGTGCTGCGGACCCCAGGCTCCCAGGCTCTCAGGCGCGGGCTCGGGATCTGAGGGCCCCAGGCCCCCATCCTCCCAGGCTCCCAGGCGCGGGATACGGTGCTGCGGACCCCAGGCCCCCAGGCTCCCAGGCTCCCATTCTCCCAGGCGCGGGCTCGGGAGCTGAGGGCCCCAGGCTCCCAGGCTCCCAGGCTCCTAGGCGCGGGGTACGGTGGTGCGGACCCCAGGCTCCCAGGCTCCCAGGCTCCCACGCACCGGCTCAGGTGCTGCGGACCCCAGGCTCCCAGGCTCCCAGGCGCGGGCTAGGGTGCTGCGTACCCCAGGCTCCCAGGCTCCCAGGCGCGGGCTAGGGTGCTGCGGACCCCAGGCCCCCAGACTCCCAAACTCCCAGGCTCCCAGGCGTGATCTAGGGTGCTGCGGACCCCAGAACCCAGGCTCCCAGGCTCCCAGGCGCGGGCTCGTGTGCTGCGCACCCCAGGCTCCCAGGCGCGTGCACGTGAGCTGGGAACCCAAGGCTCACAGGCTACCAGGCGCGGGATCGGGGGCTGGGCTTCACAGGCTCCCAGGCGCGGGCTCGTGTGCTGCGCACCCCAGGCTCCCAGGCGCTGGCTCGTGAGCTGCATCTCCCTGGCTTCGAGTGCAGGCCAGGGAGCTGCCTCCCCCAGGTTCAAAGGCAACCAGGCGCGGGTTCCGGAGCTGCGGCCCCAGGACCCCAGGCTCCCAGGCTCCCTGGCGCGGGCTAGGGTGCTGCGGACCCCAGGCCCCCAGCCTCCCAGGCTCCCAGGCTCCCAGGCGCGGGCTCGTGTGCTGCGGACCCCAGGCTCCCAAGCGCGGGCTCGGGAGCTGAGGGCCCCAGGCCCCCAGCAACCGAGGCTCCCAGGCTCCCAGGCGCGGGATAGGGTGCTGCGGACCCCAGGTCCCCAGGCTCCCAGGCTCCCAGGCGCGGGCTCGTGTGCTGCGGACCCCAGGCTCCCAAGCGCGGGCTCGGGAGCTGAGGGCCCCAGGCTCCCAAGCACCCAGGCTCCCAGGCTCCCAGGCGCGGGCTCAGGTCCTGCGGATCCCAGGCTCCCAAGCTCCCAGGCTCCCAGGTTCCCAGGCGCTGCTAGGGTGCTGCGGACCCCAGGCTCCTAGGCTCCCAGGCTCCCAGGCGCGGGCTCGGGTGCTGCGGACCCAAGGCCCCCAGCCTCCCAGGTTCCCAGGCTCCCAGGCGCGGTCTATTGTGCTGCAGACCCGAGACTCCCAGGCTCCCAGGCTCCCAGGCTCCCAGGCTCCCAGGCGCCGCTAGGGTGCTGCGTACCCCAGGCTCCCAGGCTCCCAGGCGCGGGCTAGGGTGCTGCGGACCCCATGCCCCCAGCCTCCCAGGCTCCCAGGCTCCCAGGCGCTGTCTATGGTGCTGCGGACCCCAGACTCCCAGGCTCCCAGGCTCCCAGGCTCCCAGGCGCGGGCTCGGGTGCTGCGGACCCCAGGCTCCCAGGCTCCCAGGCTCCCAGGCTCCCAGGCGCGGGCTCGGGAGCTGAGGGCCCCACGCTCCCAGGCTCCCAGGCGCGGGCTAGGGTGCTGCGGACCCCAGGCCCCCAGCCTCCCAGGCTCCCAGGCTCCCAGGCTCCCAGGCGCGGGCTCGTGTGCTGCGGACCCCAGGCTCCCAAGCGCGGGCTCGGGAGCTGAGGGCCCCAGGCTCCCAGGCTCCCAGGCTCCTAGGCGCGGGCTCAGGTCCTGCGGACCCCAGGCTCCCAAGCTCCCAGGTTCCCAGGCTCCCAGGCGCTGCTAGGGTGCTGCGGACCCCAGGCTCCCAGGCTCCCAGGCGCGGGCTAGGGTGCTGCGGACCCCAGGCCCCCAGCCTCCCAGGCTCCCAGGCTCCCAGGCGCGGTCTATTGTGCTGCGGACCCCAGACTCCCAGGCTCCCAGGCTCCCAGGCGCGGGATAGGGTGCTGCGGACCCCAGGCCCCCAGGCTCCCAGGCTCCCAGGCTCCCAGGCGCGGGATCGGGAGCTGAGGGCCCCAGGCTCCCAGGCTCCCAGGCTCCCAGGCGCGGGCTCGGGTGCTGCGGACCCCAGGCCCCCAGCCTCCCAGGCTCCTAGGCTCCCAGGCTCCCAGGCGCGGGCTCGTGTGCTGCGGACCCCAGGCTCCCAGGCGCGGGCTCGGGAGCTGAGGGCCCCAGGCTCCCAGGCTCCCAGGCTCCCAGGCGCGGCTCAGGTCCTGCGGACCCCAGGCTCCCAAGCTCCCAGGCTCCCAGGCTCCCAGGCTCCCAGGCGCTGCTAGGGTGCTGCAGACCCCAGGCTCCCAGGCTCCCAGGCGCGGGCTAGGGTGCTGCGGACCCCAGAACCCAGGCACCCAGGCTCCCAGGCTCCTAGGCGCGGGCTTGAGTGCTGCGGACCCGAGGCTCCCAGGCGCTGGCTTGTGAGCTGCATCTCTCTGGCTTCGAGTGCAGGCCCGGGAGCTGCCTCCCCCAGGTTCAAAGGCAACCAGGCGCGGGTTCCGGAGCTGCGGCCCCAGGATCCCAGGCTCCCAGGCTCCCAGGCGCGGGCTAGGGTGCTGCGGACCCCAGGCCCCCAGCCTCCCAGGCTCCCAGGCTCCCAGGCGCGGGCTCGTGTGCTGCGGACCCCAGGCTCCCGAGCGCGGGCTCGGGAGCTGAGGGCCCCAGGCCCCCAGCCTCCCAGGCTCCCAGGCTCCCAGGCGCGGGATAGGGTGCTGCGGACCCCAGGCCACCAGGCTCCCAGGCTCCCAGGCTCCCAGGCGCGGGCTCGGGAGCTGAGGGCCCCAGGCTCCCGGGCTCCCAGGCTCCTAGGCGCGGGGTAGGGTGGTGCGGATCCCAAGCTCCCAGGCTCCCAGGCTCCCAGGCGCCGGCTCAGGTGCTGCGGACCCCAGGCTCCCAGGCTCCCAGGCGTGGTCTAGGGTGCTGCGGACCCCAGAACCCAGGCTCCCAGGCTCCCAGGCTCCCAGGCGCGGGCTCGTGTGCTGAGGATCCCAGGCTCCCATGCTCCCAGGCTTCCAGGCGAAGATCGAAAGCTGCTCAAAACCAGTATCCGGCCTCCCGTGCGTTTGCTCGGGAGATGCGTGCCCCAGGCTCCCAAGCGCGTGCTCGTGAGCTGGGACCCCAAGGCTCATAGGCTAAAAGGTGCGTTCTCGGGAGATTGTGCCCGCAGGCTCACAGGCTCCCAGGCGCGTGCTCGTGTGCTGCGCACCCCAGGCTCCCAGGCGCGTGCACGTGAGCTGGGAACCCAAGGCTCACAGGCTACCAGGCGCGGGATCGGGGGCTGGGCTTCACAGGCTCCCAGGCGCGGGCTCGTGTGCTGCGCACCCCAGGCTCGCAGGCGCTGGCTCGTGAGCTGCATCTCCCTGGCTTCGAGTGCAGGCCAGGGAGCTGCCTCCCCCAGGTTCAAAGGCAACCAGGCGCGGGTTCCGGAGCTGCGGCCCCAGGACCCCAGGCTCCCAGGCTCCCTGGCGCGGGCTAGGGTGCTGCGGACCCCAGGCCCCCAGCCTCCCAGGCTCCCAGGCTCCCAGGCGCGGGCTCGTGTGCTGCGGACCCCAGGCTCCCAAGCGTGGGCTCGGGAGCTGAGGGCCCCAGGCTCCCAAGCACCCAGGCTCCCAGGCTCCCAGGCGCGGGCTCAGGTCCTGCGGACCCCAGGCTCCCAAGCTCCCAGGCTCCCAGCTCCCAGGCGCTGCTAGGGTGCTGCGGACCCCAGGCTCCCAGGCTCCCAGGCGCGGGCTCGGGTGCTGCGGACCCAAGGCCCCCAGCCTCCCAGGTTCCCAGGCTCCCAGGCGCGGTCTATTGTGCTGCAGACCCCAGACTCCCAGGCTCCCAGGCTCCCAGGCTCCCAGGCGCTGCTGGGGTGCTGCGTACCCCAGGCTCCCAGGCTCCCAGGCGCGGGCTAGGGTGCTGCGGACCCCATGCCCCCAGCCTCCCAGGCTCCCAGGCTCCCAGGCGCGGTCTATGGTGCTTCGGACCCCAGACTCCCAGGCTCCCAGGCTCCCAGGCTCCCAGGCGCGGGCACGGGTGCTGCGGACCGCAGGCTCCCAGGCTCCCAGGCTCCCAGGCGCGGGCTCGGGAGCTGAGGGCCCCAGGCTCCCAGGCTCCCAGGCGCGGGCTAGTGTGCTGCGGACCCCAGGCCCCCAGCCTCCCAGGCTCCCAGGCTCCCAGGCTCCCAGGCGCGGGCTCGTGTGCTGCGGACCCCAGGCTCCCAAGCGCGGGCTCGGGAGCTGAGGGCCCCAGGTTCCCAGGCTCCCAGGCTCCTAGGCGCGGGCTCAGGTCCTGCGGACCCCAGGCTCCCAAGCTCCCAGGTTCCCAGGCTCCCAGGCGCTGCTAGGGTGCTGCGGACCCCAGGCTCCCAGGCTCCCAGGCGCGGGCTAGGGTGCTGCGGACCCCAGGCCCCCAGCCTCCCAGGCTCCCAGGCTCCCAGGCGCGGTCTATTGTGCTGCGTACCCCAGACTCCCAGGCTCCCAGGCTCCCAGGCGCGGGCTCGGGTGCTGCGGACCCCAGGCCCCCAGCCTCCCAGGCTCCTAGGCTCCCAGGCGAGGGCTCGGGTGCTGCGGACCCCAGGCCCCCAGCCTCCCAGGCTCCCAGGCTCCCAGGCGAGGGCTCGGGTGCTGCGGACCCCAGGCCCCCAGCCTCCCAGGCTCCTAGGCTCCCAGGCTCCCAGGCGCGGGCTCGTGTGCTGCGGACCCCAGGCTCCCAGGCGCGGGCTCGGGTGCTGCGGACCCCAGACTCCCAGGCTCCCAGGCTCCCAGGCGCGGGCTCGTGTGCTGCGGACCCCAGGCTCCCAAGCGCGGGCTCGGGAGCTGAGGGCCCCAGGCTCCCAGGCTCCCAGGCTCCCAGGCGCGGCTCAGGTCCTGCGGACCCCAGGCTCCCAAGCTCCCAGGCTCCCAGGCTCCCAGGCGCTGCTAGGGTGCTGCGGACCCCAGGCTCCCAGGCTCCCAGGCGCGGGCTAGGGTGCTGCGGACCCCAGAACCCAGGCACCCAGGCTCCCAGGCTCCTAGGCGCGGGCTTTAGTGCTGCGGACCCGAGGCTCCCAGGCGGTGGCTTGTGAGCTGCATCTCTCTGGCTTCGAGTGCAGGCCCGGGAGCTGCCTCCCCCAGGTTCAAAGGCAACCAGGCGCGGGTTCCGGAGCTGCGGCCCCAGGATCCCAGGCTCCCAGGCTCCCAGGCGCGGGCTAGGGTGCTGCGGACCCCAGGCCCCCAGCCTCCCAGGCTCCCAGGCTCCCAGGCGCGGGCTCGTGTGCTGCGGACCCCAGGCTCCCGAGCGCGGGCTCGGGAGCTGAGGGCCCCAGGCCCCCAGCCTCCCAGGCTCCCAGGCTCCCAGGCGCGGGATAGGGTGCTGCGGACCCCAGGCCACCAGGCTCCCAGGCTCCCAGGCTCCCAGGCGCGGGCTCGGGAGCTGAGGGCCCCAGGCTCCCGGGCTCCCAGGCTCCTAGGCGCGGGGTAGGGTGGTGCGGATCCCAAGCTCCCAGGCTCCCAGGCTCCCAGGCGCCGGCTCAGGTGCTGCGGACCCCAGGCTCCCAGGCTCCCAGGCTCACAGGCGTGGTCTAGGGTGCTGCGGACCCCAGACCCCAGGCTCCCAGGCTCCCAGGCTCCCAGGCGCGGGCTCGGGAGCTAAGGGCCCCAGGCTCCCAAGCGCGGGCTCGGGAGCTGAGGGCCCCAGGCCCCCAGCAACCGAGGCTCCCAGGCTCCCAGGCGCGGGATAGGGTGCTGCGGACCCCAGGTCCCCAGGCTCCCAGGCTCCCAGGCGCGGGCTCGTGTGCTGCGGACCCCAGGCTCCCAAGCGCGGGCTCGGGAGCTGAGGGCCCCAGGCTCCCAAGCACCCAGGCTCCCAGGCTCCCAGGCGCGGGCTCAGGTCCTGCGGACCCCAGGCTCCCAAGCTCCCAGGCTCCCAGGTTCCCAGGCGCTGCTAGGGTGCTGCGGACCCCAGGCTCCCAGGCTCCCAGGCGCGGGCTAGGGTGCTGCGGACCCCATGCCCCCAGCCGCCCAGGCTCCCAGGCTCCCAGGCGCGGTCTATTGTGCTGCAGACCCCAGACTCCCAGGCTCCCAGGCTCTCAGGCTCCCAGGCGCTGCTAGGGTGCTGCGTACCCCAGGTTCCCAGGCTCCCAGGCGCGGGCTAGGGTGCTGCGGACCCCATGCCCCCAGCTGCCCAGGCTCCCAGGCTCCCAGGCGCGGTCTATGGTGCTGCGGACCCCAGACTCCCAGGCTCCCAGGCTCCCAGGCTCCCAGGCGCGGGCTCGGGTGCTGCGGACCCCAGGCTCCCAGGCTCCCAGGCTCCCAGGCTCCCAGGCGCGGGCTCGGGAGCTGAGGGCACCAGGCTCCCAGGCTCCCAGGCGCGGGCTAGGGTGCTGCGGACCCCAGGCCCCCAGCCTCCCAGGCTCCCAGGCTCCCAGGCGCGGGCTCGTGTGCTGCGGACCCCAGGCTCCCAAGCGCGGGCTCGGTAGCTGAGGGCCCCAGGCTCCCAGGCTCCCAGGCTCCTAGGCGCGTGCTCAGGTCCTGCGGACCCCAGGCTCCCAAGCTCCCAGGTTCCCAGGCTCCCAGGCGCTGCTAGGGTGCTGCGGACCCCACGCTCCCAGGCTCCCAGGCGCGGGCTAGGGTGCTGCGGACCCCAGGCCCCCAGCCTCCCAGGCTCCCAGGCTCCCAGGCGCGGTCTATTGTGCTGCGGACCCCAGACTCCCAGGCTCCCAGGCTCCCAGGCGCGGGATAGGGTGCTGCGGACCCCAGGCCCCCAGGCTCCCAGGCTCCCAGGCTCCCAGGCGCGGGCTCGGGAGCTGAGGGCCCCAGGCTCCCAGGCTCCCAGGCTCCCAGGCGCGGGCTCGGGTGCTGCGGACCCCAGGCCCCCAGCCTCCCAGGCTCCTAGGCTCCCAGGCTCCCAGGCGCGGGCTCGTGTGCTGCGGACCCCAGGCTCCCAGGCGCGGGCTCGGGTGCTGCGGACCCCTGACTCCCAGGCTCCCAGGCTCCCAGGCGAAGATCGAAAGCTGCTGAAAACCAGTATCCGGCCTCCCGTGCGTTTGCTCGGGAGATGCGTGCCCCAGGCTCCCTAGCGCGTGCTCGTGAGCTGGGACCCCAAGGCTCATAGGCTAACAGGTGCGTTCTCGGGAGATTGTGCCCGCAGGCTCCCAGGCTCCCAGGCGCGTGCTCGTGTGCTGCACACCCCAGGCTCCCAGGCGCGTGCACGTGAGCTGGGACCCCAAGGCTCACAGGCTACCAGGCGCGGGATTGGGAGCTGGGCTTCACAGGCTCCCAGGCGCGGGCTCCTGTGCTGCGCACCCCAGGCTCCCATGCGCTGGCTCGTGAGCTGCATTTCCCTGGCTTCGAGTGCAGGCCCGGGAGCTGCCTCCCCTAGGTTCAAAGGCAACCAGGCGCGGGTTCCGGAGCTGCGGCCCCAGGATCCCAGGCTCCCAGGCTCCCAGGCGCGGGCTCAGGTCCTGCGGACCCCAGGCTCCCAAGCTCCCAGGCTCCCAGGCTCCCAGGCGCTGCTAGGGTGCTGCGGACACCAGTCTCCCAGGCTCCCAGGCTCCCAGGCACGGGCTAGGGTGCTGCGGACCCCAGGCCCCCAGGCTCCCAGGCTCCCAGGCTCGCAGGCGCGGGCTCGGGAGCTGAGGGCCCCAGGCACCCAGGCTCCCAGGCTCCCAGGCGCGGGCTAGGGTGCTGCGTACCCCATGCTCCCAGGTTCCCATGCTCCCAGGCGCGGGCTCGGGAGATGCGGACCCCAGACTCCCAGTCTCCCAGGCTCCCAGGCGCGGGCTCGTGTGCTGCGGACCCGAGGCTCCCAAGCGCGGGCTCGGGAGCTGAGGGCCCCAGGCTTCCAGGCTCCCAGGCGCCCAGGCGTGGGCTCAGGTCCTGCGGACCCCAGGCTCCCAAGCTCCCAGGCTCCCAGGCTCCCAGGCGCTGCTAGGGTGCTGCGGACCCCAGGCTCCCAGGCTCCCAGGCGCGGGCTAGGGTGCTGCGGACGCCAGGCCCCCAGCCTCCCAGGCTCCCAGGCTCCCAGGCGCGGTCTATTGTGCTGCGGACCCCAGACTCCCAGGCTCCCAGGCTCCCAGGCTCCCAGGCGCGGGATAGGGTGCTGCGGACCCCAGGCCCCCAGGCTCCCAGGCTCCCAGGTTCCCAGGCGCGGGCTCGGGAGCTGAGGGCCCCAGGCCCCCAGCCTCCCAGGCTCCCAGGCTCCCAGGCGCGGGATAGGGTGCTGCGGACCCCAGGCCCCCAGGCTCCCAGGCTCCCCGGCTCCCAGGCGTGGGCTCGGGATCTGAGGGCCCCAGGCCCCCATCCTCCCAGGCTCCCAGGCGCGGGATACGGTGCTGCAGACCCCAGGCCCCCAGGCTCCCAGGCTCCCATTCTCCCAGGCGCGGCCTCGGGAGCTGAGGGCCCCAGGCTCCCAGGCTCCCAGGCTCCTATGCGCGGGGTAGGGTGGTGCGGACCCCAGGCTCCCAGGCTCCCAGGCTCCCAGGCGCCGGCTCAGGTGCTGCGGACCCCAGGCTCCCAGGCTCCCAGGCTCCCAGGCGCGGGCTAGGGTGCTGCGGACCCCAGGCTCCCAGGCTCCCAGGCGCGGGCTAGGGTGCTGTGGACCCCAGGCCCCCAGCCTCCCAAACTCCCAGGCTCCCAGGCGTGGTCTAGGGTGCTGCGGACCCCAGAACCCAGGCTCCCAGGCTCCCAGGCTCCCAGGCGCGGGCTCGTGTGCTGAGGATCCCAGGCTCCCATGCTCCCAGGCGAAGATCGAAAGCTGCTCAAAACCAGTATCCGGCCTCCCGTGCGTTTGCTCGGGAGATGCGTGCCCCAGGCTCCCAAGCGCGTGCTCGTGAGCTGGGACCCCAAGGCTCATAGGCTAAAAGGTGCGTTCTCGGGAGATTGTGCCCGCAGGCTCACAGGCTCCCAGGCGCGTGCTCGTGTGCTGCGCACCCCAGGCTCCCAGGCGCGTGCACGTGAGCTGGGAACCCAAGGCTCACAGGCTACCAGGCGCGGGATCGGGGGCTGGGCTTCACAGGCTCCCAGGCGCGGGCTCGTGTGCTGCGCACCCCAGGCTCCCAGGCGCTGGCTCGTGAGCTGCATCTCCCTGGCTTCGAGTGCAGGCCAGGGAGCTGCCTCCCCCAGGTTCAAAGGCAACCAGGCGCGGGTTCCGGAGCTGCGGCCCCAGGACCCCAGGCTCCCAGGCTCCCTGGCGCGGGCTAGGGTGCTGCGGACCCCAGGCCCCCAGCCTCCCAGGCTCCCAGGCTCCCAGGCGCGGGCTCGTGTGCTGCGGACCCCAGGCTCCCAAGCGCGGGCTCGGGAGCTGAGGGCCCCAGGCCCCCAGCAACCGAGGCTCCCAGGCTCCCAGGCGCGGGATAGGGTGCTGCGGACCCCAGGTCCCCAGGCTCCCAGGCTCCCAGGCGCGGGCTCGTGTGCTGCGGACCCCAGGCTCCCAAGCGCGGGCTCGGGAGCTGAGGGCCCCAGGCTCCCAAGCACCCAGGCTCCCAGGCTCCCAGGCGCGGGCTCAGGTCCTGCGGACCCCAGGCTCCCAAGCTCCCAGGCTCCCAGGTTCCCAGGCGCTGCTAGGGTGCTGCGGACCCCAGGCTCCCAGGCGCGGTCTATTGTGCTGCAGACCCCAGACTCCCAGGCTCCCAGGCTCCCAGGCTCCCAGGCGCTGCTAGGGTGCTGCGTACCCCAGGCTCCCAGGCTCCCAGGCGCGGGCTAGGGTGCTGCGGACCCCATGCCCCCAGCCTCCCAGGCTCCCAGGCTCCCAGGCGCGGTCTATGGTGCTGCGGACCCCAGACTCCCAGACTCCCAGGCTCCCAGGCTCCCAGGCGCGGGCTCGGGTGCTGCGGACCCCAGGCTCCCAGGCTCCCAGCCTCCCAGGCTCCCAGGCGCGGGCTCGGGAGCTGAGGGCCCCAGGCTCCCAGGCTCCCAGGCGCGGGCTAGGGTGCTGCGGACCCCAGGCCCCCAGCCTCCCAGGCTCCCAGGCTCCCAGGCTCCCAGGCGCGGGCTCGTGTGCTGCGGACCCCAGGCTCCCAAGCGCGGGCTCGGGAGCTGAGGGCCCCAGGCTCCCAGGCTCCCAGGCTCCTAGGCGCGGGCTCAGGTCCTGCGGACCCCAGGCTCCCAAGCTCCCAGGTTCCCAGGCTCCCAGGCGCTGCTAGGGTGCTGCGGACCCCAGGCTCCCAGGCTCCCAGGCGCGGGCTAGGGTGCTGCGGACCCCAGGCCCCCAGCCTCCCAGGCTCCCAGGCTCCCAGGCGCGGTCTATTGTGCTGCGGACCCCAGACTCCCAGGCTCCCAGGCTCCCAGGCGCGGGATAGGGTGCTGCGGACCCCAGGCCCCCAGGCTCCCAGGCTCCCAGGCTCCCAGGCGCGGGATCGGGAGCTGAGGGCCCCAGGCTCCCAGGCTCCCAGGCTCCCATGCGCGGGCTCGTGTGCTGCGGACCCCAGGCTCCCAGGCGCGGGCTCGGGAGCTGAGGGCCCCAGGCTCCCAGGCTCCCAGGCTCCCAGGCGCGGCTCAGGTCCTGCGGACCCCAGGCTCCCAAGCTCCCAGGCTCCCAGGCTCCCAGGCGCTGCTAGGGTGCTGCAGACCCCAGGCTCCCAGGCTCCCAGGCGCGGGCTAGGGTGCTGCGGACCCCAGAACCCAGGCACCCAGGCTCCCAGGCTCCTAGGCGCGGGCTTGAGTGCTGCGGACCCGAGGCTCCCAGGCGCTGGCTTGTGAGCTGCATCTCTCTGGCTTCGAGTGCAGGCCAGGGAGCTGCCTCCCCCAGGTTCAAAGGCAACCAGGCGCGGGTTCCGGAGCTGCGGCCCCAGGATCCCAGGCTCCCAGGCTCCCAGGCGCGGGCTAGGGTGCTGCGGACCCCAGGCCCCCAGCCTCCCAGGCTCCCAGGCTCCCAGGCGCGGGCTCGTGTGCTGCGGACCCCAGGCTCCCGAGCGCGGGCTCGGGAGCTGAGGGCCCCAGGCCCCCAGCCTCCCAGGCTCCCAGGCTCCCAGGCGCGGGATAGGGTGCTGCGGACCCCAGGCCACCAGGCTCCCAGGCTCCCAGGCTCCCAGGCGCGGGCTCGGGAGCTGAGGGCCCCAGGCTCCCGGGCTCCCAGGCTCCTAGGCGCGGTGTAGGGTGGTGCGGATCCCAAGCTCCCAGGCTTCCAGGCTCCCAGGCGCCGGCTCAGGTGCTGCGGACCCCAGGCTCCCAGGCTCCCAGGCTCCCAGGCGTGGTCTAGGGTGCTGCGGACCCCAGAACCCAGGCTCCCAGGCTCCCAGGCTCCCAGGCGCGGGCTCGTGTGCTGAGGATCCCAGGCTCCCATGCTCCCAGGCTCCCAGGCGAAGATCGAAAGCTGCTCAAAACCAGTATCCGGCCTCCCGTGCGTTTGCTCGGCAGATGCGTGCCCCAGGCTCCCAAGCGCGTGCTCGTGAGCTGGGACCCCAAGGCTCATAGGCTAAAAGGTGCGTTCTCGGGAGATTGTGCCCGCAGGCTCACAGGCTCCCAGGCGCGTGCTCGTGTGCTGCGCACCCCAGGCTCCCAGGCGCGTGCACGTGAGCTGGGAACCCAAGGCTCACAGGCTACCAGGCGCGGGATCGGGGGCTGGGCTTCACAGGCTCCCAGGCGCGGGCTCGTGTGCTGCGCACCCCAGGCTCCCAGGCGCTGGCTCGTGAGCTGCATCTCCCTGGCTTCGAGTGCAGGCCAGGGAGCTGCCTCCCCCAGGTTCAAAGGCAACCAGGCGCGGGTTCCGGAGCTGCGGCCCCAGGACCCCAGGCTCCCAGGCTCCCTGGCGCGGGCTAGGGTGCTGCGGACCCCAGGCCCCCAGCCTCCCAGGCTCCCAGGCTCCCAGGCGCGGGCTCGTGTGCTGCGGACCCCAGGCTCCCAAGCGCGGGCTCGGGAGCTGAGGGCCCCAGGCCCCCAGCAACCGAGGCTCCCAGGCTCCCAGGCGCGGGATAGGGTGCTGCGGACCCCAGGTCCCCAGGCTCCCAGGCTCCCAGGCGCGGGCTCGTGTGCTGCGGACCCCAGGCTCCCAAGCGCGGTCTCGTGAGCTGAGGGCCCCAGGCTCCCAAGCACCCAGGCTCCCAGGCTCCCAGGCGCGGGCTCAGGTCCTGCGGACCCCAGGCTCCCAAGCTCCCAGGCTCCCAGGTTCCCAGGCGCTGCTAGGGTGCTGCGGACCCCAGGCTCCCAGGCTCCCAGGCGCGGGCTCCGGTGCTGCGGACCCAAGGCCCCCAGCCTCCCAGGTTCCCAGGCTCCCAGGCGCGGTCTATTGTGCTGCAGACCCCAGACTCCCAGGCTCCCAGGCTCCCAGGCTCCCAGGCGCTGATGGGGTGCTGCGTACCCCAGGCTCCCAGGCTCCCAGGCGCGGGCTAGGGTGCTGCGGACCCCATGCCCCCAGCCTCCCAGGCTCCCAGGCTCCCAGGCGCGGTCTATGGTGCTTCGGACCCCAGACTCCCAGGCTCCCAGGCTCCCAGGCTCCCAGGCGCGGGCTCGGGTGCTGCGGACCCCAGGCTCCCAGGCTCCCAGGCTCCCAGGCTCCCAGGCGCGGGCTCGGGAGCTGAGGGCTCCAGGCTCCCAGGCTCCCAGGCGCGGGCTAGTGTGCTGCGGGCCCCAGGCCCCCAGCCTCCCAGGCTCCCAGGCTCACAGGCTCCTAGGCGCGGGCTCGTGTGCTGCGGACCCCAGGTCCCCAGGCCCCCAGGCTCCCAGGCTCCCAGGCTCCCATTCGCCGGCTCAGGTGCTGCGGACCTCAGGCTCCCAGGCTCCCAGGCGCGGGCTCGGGAGCTTAGGGCCCCAGGCTCCCACGCTCCCAGGCTCCCAGGCGCGGGCTCGTGTGCTGCGGACCCCAGGCTCCCAGGCTCCCAGGCTCCCAGGCGCGGGCTCGGGTGCTGCGGACCCCAGGCTCCCAGGCTCCCAGGCTCCCAGGCTCCAAGGCGCGGGCTCGGGAGCTGAGGGCCCCAGGCTCCCAGGCTCGCAGGCGCTGGCTAGGGTGCTGCGGATCCCAGGCCCCCAGCCTCCCAGGCTCCCAGGCTCCCAGGCTCCCAGGCGCGGCTCGTGTGCTGCGGACCCCAGGCTCCCAAGCGCGGGCTCGGGAGCTGAGGGCCCCAGGCTCCCACGATCCCAGGCTCCCAGGCGCGGGCTAGGGTGCTGCGGACCCCATGCCCCCAGCCTCCCAGGCTCCCAGGCTCCCAGGCGCGGTCTATGGTGCTGCGGACCCCAGACTCCCAGGCTCCCAGGCTCCCAGGCTCCCAGGCGCGGGCTCGGGTGCTGCGGACCCCAGGCTCCCAGGCTCCCAGGCTCCCAGGCTCCCAGGCGCGGGCTCGGGAGCTGAGGGCCCCAGGCTCCCAGGCTCCCAGGCGCGGGCTAGGGTGCTGCGGAACCCAGGCCCCCAGCCTCCCAGGCTCCCAGGCTCCCAGGCTCCCAGGCGCGGGCTCGTGTGCTGCGGACCCCAGGCTCCCAAGCGCGGGCTCGGGAGCTGAGGGCCCCAGGCTCCCAGGGTCCCAGGCTCCTAGGCGCGGGCTCAGGTCCTGCGGACCCCAGGCTCCCAAGCTCCCAGGTTCCCAGGCTCCCAGGCGCTGCTAGGGTGCTGCGGACCCCAGGCTCCCAGGCTCCCAGGCGCGGGCTAGGGTGCTGCGGACCCCAGGCCCCCAGGCTCCCAGGCTCCCAGGCTCCCACGCGCGGTCTATTGTGCTGCGGACCCCAGACTCCCAGGCTCCCAGGCTCCCAGGCGCGGGATAGGGTGCTGCGGACCCCAGGCCCCCAGGCTCCCAGGCTCCCAGGCTCCCAGGCGCGGGCTCGGGAGCTGAGGGCCCCAGGCTCCCAGGCTCCCAGGCTCCCAGGCGCGGGCTCAAGTGCTGCGGACCCCAGGCCCCCAGCCTCCCAGGCTCCTAGGCTCCCAGGCTCCCAGGCGCGGGCTCGTGTGCTGCGGACCCCAGGCTCCCAGGCGCGGGCTCGGGTGCTGCGGACCCCAGACTCCCAGGCTCCCAGGATCCCAGGCTCCCAGGCGAAGATCGAAAGCTGCTGAAAACCAGTATTCGGCCTCCCGTGCGTTTGCTCGGGAGATGCGTGTCCCAGGCTCCCAGGCGCGTGCACGTGAGCTGGGACCCCAAGGCTCACAGGCTACCAGGCGCGGGATTGGGAGCTGGGCTTCACAGGCTCCCAGGCCCGGGCTCCTGTGCTGCGCACCCCAGGCTCCCATGCGCTGGCTCGTGAGCTGCATTTCCCTGGCTTCGAGTGCAGGCCCGGGAGCTGCCTCCCCTAGGTTCAAAGGCAACCAGGCGCGGGTTCCGGAGCTGCGGCCCCAGGATCCCAGGCTCCCAGGCTCCCAGGCGCGGGCTCAGGTCCTGCGGACCCCAGGCTCCCAAGCTCCCAGGCTCCCAGGCTCCCAGGCGCTGCTAGGGTGCTGCGGACACCAGTCTCCCAGGCTCCCAGGCTCCCAGGCACGGGCTAGGGTGCTGCGGACCCCAGGCCCCCAGGCTCCCAGGCTCCCAGGCTCGCAGGCGCGGGCTCGGGAGCTGAGGGCCCCAGGCACCCAGGCTCCCAGGCTCCCAGGCGCGGGCTAGGGCGCTGCGTACCCCATGCTCCCAGGCTCCCATGCTCCCAGGCGCGGGCTCGGGAGCTGCGGACCCCAGACTCCCAGTCTCCCAGTCTCCCAGGCGCGGGCTCGTGTGCTGCGGACCACAGGCTCCCAAGCGCGGGCTCGGTAGCTGAGGGCCCCAGGCTCCCAGGCTCCCAGGCGCCCAGGCGCGGCTCAGGTCCTGCGGACCCCAGGCTCCCAAGCTCCCAGGCTCCCAGGCTCCCAGGCGCTGCTAGGGTGCTGCGGACCCCAGGCTCCCAGGATCCCAGGCGCGGGCTAGGGTGCTGCGGACGCCAGGCCCCTAGCCTCCCAGGCTCCCAGGCTCCCAGGCGCGGTCTATTGTGCTGCAGACCCCAGACTCCCAGGCTCCCAGGCTCCCAGGCGCGGGCTCGGGTGCTGCGGACCCCAGGCTCCCAGGCTCCCAGGCTCCCAGGCTCCCAGGCGCGGGCTCAGGAGCTGAGGGCCCCAGGCTCCCAGGCTCCCAGGCGCGCTCGCGGGCAAGGGTGCTGCGGACCCCAGGCCCCCAGCCTCCCAGGCTCCCAGGCTCCCAGGCTCCCAGGCGCGGGCTCGTGTGCTGCGGACCCCAGGCTCCCAAGCGCGGGCTCGGGAGCTGAGGGCCCCAGGCTCCCAGGCTCCCAGGCTCCTAGGCGCGGGCTCAGGTCCTGCGGACCCCAGGCTCCCAAGCTCCCAGGTTCCCAGGCTCCCAGGCGCTGCTAGGGTGCTGCGGACCCCAGGCTCCCAGGCTCCCATGCGCGGGCTAGGGTGCTGCGGACCCCAGGCCCCCAGCCTCCCAGGCTCCCAGGCTCCCAGGCGCGGTCTATTGTGC
The DNA here is from genome assembly GCF_963930625.1 of Muntiacus reevesi. Lineage (NCBI taxonomy): Eukaryota > Metazoa > Chordata > Mammalia > Artiodactyla > Cervidae > Muntiacus > Muntiacus reevesi. The sequence continues at coordinate 389,231 of NC_089252.1, read as the reverse complement.
TGCGGACCCCAGACTCCCAGGCTCCCAGTCTCCCAGGCGCGGGATAGGGTGCTGCGGACCCCAGGCCCCCAGGCTCCCAGGCTCCCAGGCTCCCAGGCGCGGGCTCGGGAGCTGAGGGCCCCAGGCTCCCAGGCTCCCAGGCTCCCAGGCGCGGACTCGGGTGCTGCGGACCCCAGGCCCCAGCCTCCCAGGCTCCTAGGCTCCCAGGCTCCCAGGCGCGGGCTCGTGTGCTGCGGACCCCAGGCTCCCAGGCGCGGGCTCGGGTGCTGCGGACCCCAGACTCCCAGGCTCCCAGGCTCCCAGGCGCGGGCTCGTGTGCTGCGGACCCCAGGCTCCCAAGCGCGGGCTCGGGAGCTGAGGGCCCCAGGCTCCCAGGCTCCCAGGCTCCCAGGCGCGGCTCAGGTCCTGCGGACCCCAGGCTCCCAAGCTCCCAGGCTCCCAGGCTCCCAGGCGCTGCTAGGGTGCTGCGGACCCCAGAACCCAGGCACCCAGGCTCCCAGGCTCCTAGGCGCGGGCTTGAGTGCTGCGGACCCGAGGCTCCCAGGCGCTGGCTTGTGAGCTGCATCTCTCTGGCTTCGAGTGCAGGCCCGGGAGCTGCCTACCCCAGGTTCAAAGGCAACCAGGCGCGGGTTCCGGAGCTGCGGCCCCAGGATCCCAGGCTCCCAGGCTCCCAGGCGCGGGCTAGGGTGCTGCGGACCCCAGGCTCCCGAGCACGGGCTCGGGAGCTGAGGGCCCCAGGCCCCCAGCCTCCCAGTCTCCCAGGCTCCCAGGCGCGGGATAGGGTGCTGCGGACCCCAGGCCACCAGGCTCCCAGGCTCCCAGGCTCCCAGGCGCGGGCTCGGGAGCTGAGGGCCCCAGGCTCCCAGGCTCCCAGGCTCCTAGGCGCGGGCTCAGGTCCTGCGGACCCCAGGCTCCCAAGCTCGCATGCTCCCAGGCTCCCAGGCGCTGCTAGGTTGCTGCGGACCCCAGGCTCCCAGGCTCCCAGGCGCGGGCTAGGGTGCTGCGGACCCCAGGCCCCCAGCCTCCCAGGCTCCCAGGCTCCCAGGCGCGGTCTATTGTGCTGCGGACCCCAGACTCCCAGGCTCCCAGGCTCACAGGCGCGGGATAGGGTGCTGCGGACCCCAGGCCCCCAGGCTCCCAGGCTCCCAGGCTCCCAGGCTCCCAGGCGTGGGCTCGGGAACTGAGGGCCCCAGGCTCCCAGGCTCCCAGGCTCCTAGGCGCGGGGTAGGGTGGTGCGGACCCCAAGCTCCCAGGCTCCCAGGCTCCCAGGCGCCGGCTCAGGTGCTGCGGACCCCAGGCTCCCAGGCTCCCAGGCTCCCAGGCTCACAGGCGTGGTCTAGGGTGCTGCGGACCCCAGACCCCAGGCTCCAAAGCTCCCAGGCTCCTAGGCGCGGGCTTGTGTGCTGGGGACCCCAGGCTCCGAGGCGCGGGCTCGTGAGCTGCATCTCCCTGGCTTCGAGTGCAGGCCCGGGAGCTGCTTCCCCCAGGTTCAAAGGAAACCAGGCGCGGGCTCAGGTCCTGCGGACCCCACGCCCCCAGCCTCCCAGGCTCCCAGGCTCCCAGGCGCGGGCTAGGGTGCTGCGGACCCCATGCCCCCAGCCTCCCAGGCTCCCAGGCTCCCAGGCGCGGTCTATGGTGCTGCGGACCCCAGACTCCCAGCCTCCCAGGCTCCCAGGCTCCCAGGCGCGGGTTCGGGTGCTGCGGACCCCAGGCTCCCAGGCTCCCAGGCTCCCAGGCGCAGGCTCGGGAGCTGAGGGCCCCAGGCTCCCAGGCTCCCAGGCGCGGGCTAGGGTGCTGCGGACCCCAGGCCCCCAGCCTCCCAGGCTCCCAGGCTCCCAGGCTCCCAGGCGCGGGCTCGTGTGCTGCGGACCCCAGGCTCCCAAGCGCGGGCTCGAGAGCTGAGGGCCCCAGGCTCCCAGGCTCCCAGGCTCCTAGGCGCGGGCTCAGGTCCTGCGGACCCCAGGCTCCCAAGCTCCCAGGTTCCCAGGCTCCCAGGCGCTGCTAGGGTGCTGCGGACCCCAGGCTCCCAGGCTCCCATGCGCGGGCTAGGGTGCTGCGGACCCCAGGCCCCCAGCCTCCCAGGCTCCCAGGCTCCCAGGCGCGGTCTATTGTGCTGCGGACCCCAGACTCCCAGGCTCCCAGGCTCCCAGGCTCCCAGGCGAGGGATAGGGTGCTGCGGACCTCAGGCCCCCAGGCTCCCAGGCTCCCAGGTTCCCAGGCGCGGGCTCGGGAGCTGAGGGCCCCAGGCCCCCAGCCTCCCAGGCTCCCAGGCTCCCAGGCGCGGGATAGGGTGCTGCGGACCCCAGGCCCCCAGGCTCCCAGGCTCCCAGGCTCCCAGGCGCGGGCTCGGGATCTGAGGGCCCCAGGCCCCCATCCTCCCAGGCTCCCAGGCGCGGGATACGGTGCTGCGGACCCCAGGCCCCCAGGCTCCCAGGCTCCCATTCTCCCAGGCGCGGGCTCGGGAGCTGAGGGCCCCAGGCTCCCAGGCTCCCAGGCTCCTAGGCGCGGGGTAGGGTGGTGCGGACCCCAGGCTCCCAGGCTCCCAGGCTCCCAGGCACCGGCTCAGGTGCTGCGGACTCCAGGCTCCCAGGCTCCCAGGCTCCCAGGCGCGGGCTAGGGTGCTGCGTACCCCAGGCTCCCAGGCTCCCAGGCGCGGGCTAGGGTGCTGAGGATCCCAGGCTCCCATGCTCCCAGGCTCCCAGGCGAAGATCGCAAGCTGCTCAAAACCAGTATCCGGCCTCCCGTGCGTTTGCTCGGGAGATGCGTGCCCCAGGCTCCCAAGCGCGTGCTCGTGAGCTGGGACCCCAAGGCTCATAGGCTAAAAGGTGCGTTCTCGGGAGATTGTGCCCGCAGGCTCACAGGCTCCCAGGCGCGTGCTCGTGTGCTGCGCACCCCAGGCTCCCAGGCGCGTGCACGTGAGCTGGGAACCCAAGGCTCACAGGCTACCAGGCGCGGGATCGGGGGCTGGGCTTCACAGGCTCCCAGGCGCGGGCTCGTGTGCTGCGCACCCCAGGCTCCCAGGCGCTGGCTCGTGAGCTGCATCTCCCTGGCTTCGAGTGCAGGCCAGGGAGCTGCCTCCCCCAGGTTCAAAGGCAACCAGGCGCGGGTTCCGGAGCTCCGGCCCCAGGACCCCAGGCTCACAGGCTCCCTGGCGCGGGCTAGGGTGCTGCGGACCCCAGGCCCCCAGCCTCCCAGGCTCCCAGGCTCCCAGGCGCGGGCTCGTGTGCTGCGGACCCCAGGCTCCCAAGCGCGGGCTCGGTAGCTGAGGGCCCCAGGCCCCCAGCAACCGAGGCTCCCAGGCTCCCAGGCGCGGGATAGGGTGCTGCGGACCCCAGGTCCCCAGGCTCCCAGGCTCCCAGGCGCGGGCTCGTGTGCTGCGGACCCCAGGCTCCCAAGCGCGGGCTCGGGAGCTGAGGGCCCCAGGCTCCCAAGCACCCAGGCTCCCAGGCTCCCAGGCGCGGGCTCAGGTCCTGCGGACCCCAGGCTCCCAAGCTCCCAGGCTCCCAGGTTCCCAGGCGCTGCTAGAGTGCTGCGGACCCCAGGCTCCCAGGCTCCCAGGCGCGGGCTCGGGTGCTGCGGACCCAAGGCCCCCAGCCTCCCAGGTTCCCAGGCTCCCAGGCGCGGTCTATTGTGCTGCAGACCCCAGACTCCCAGGCTCCCAGGCTCCCAGGCTCCCAGGCGCTGCTAGGGTGCTGCGTACCCCAGGCTCCCAGGCTCCCAGGCGCGGGCTAGGGTGCTGCGGACCCCATGCCCCCAGCCTCCCAGGCTCCCAGGCTCCCAGGCGCGGTCTATGGTGCTGCGGACCCCAGACTCCCAGGCTCCCAGGCTCCCAGGCTCCGAGGCGCGGGCTCGGGTGCTGCGGACCCCAGGCTCCCAGGCTCCCAGGCTCCCAGGCTCCCAGGCGCGGGCTCGGGAGCTGAGGGCCCCAGGCTCCCAGGCTCCCAGGCGCGGGCTAGGGTGCTGCGGACCCCAGGCCCCCAGCCTCCCAGGCTCCCAGGCTCCCAGGCTCCCAGGCGCGGGCTCGTGTGCTGCGGACCCCAGGCTCCCAAGCGCGGGCTCGGGAGCTGAGGGCCCCAGGCTCCCAGGCTCCCAGGCTCCTAGGCGCGGGCTCAGGTACTGCGGACCCCAGGCTCCCAAGCTCCCAGGTTCCCAGGCTCCCAGGCGCTGCTAGGGTGCTGCGGACCCCAGGCTCCCAGGCTCCCAGGCGCGGGCTAGGGTGCTGCGGACCCCAGGCCCCCAGCCTCCCAGGCTCCCAGGCTCCCAGGCGCGGTCTATTGTGCTGCGGACCCCAGACTCCCAGGCTCCCAGGCTCCCAGGCGCGGGATAGGGTGCTGCGGACCCCAGGCCCCCAGGCTCCCAGGCTCCCAGGCTCCCAGGCGCGGGCTCGGGAGCTGAGGGCCCCAGGCTCCCAGGCTCCCAGGCTCCCAGGCGCGGGCTCGGGTGCTGCGGACCCCAGGCCCCCAGCCTCCCAGGCTCCTAGGCTCCCAGGCTCCCAGGCGCGGGCTCGTGTGCTGCGTACCCCAGGCTCCCAGGCGCGGGCTCGGGTGCTGCGGACCCCAGACTCCCAGGCTCCCAGGCTCCCAGGCGCGGGCTCGTGTGCTGCGGACCTCAGGCTCCCAAGCGCGGGCTCGGGAGCTGAGGGCCCCAGGCTCCCAGGCTCCCAGGCTCCCAGGCGCGGCTCAGGTCCTGCGGACCCCAGGCTCCCAAGCTCCCAGGCTCCCAGGCTCCCAGGCGCTGCTAGGGTGCTGCGGACCTCAGGCTCCCAGGCTCCCAGGCGCGGGCTAGGGTGCTGCGGACCCCAGAACCCAGGCACCCAGGCTCCCAGGCTCCTAGGCGCGGGCTTGAGTGCTGCGGACCCGAGGCTCCCAGGCGCTGGCTCGTGAGCTGCATCTCCCTGGCTTCGAGTGCAGGCCAGGGAGCTGCCTCCCCCAGGTTCAAAGGCAACCAGGCGCGGGTTCCGGAGCTGCGGCCCCAGGACCCCAGGCTCCCAGGCTCCCTGGCGCGGGCTAGGGTGCTGCGGACCCCAGGCCCCCAGCCTCCCAGGCTCCCAGGCTCCCAGGCGCGGGCTCGTGTGCTGCGGACCCCAGGCTCCCAAGCGCGGGCTCGGGAGCTGAGGGCCCCAGGCCCCCAGCAACCGAGGCTCCCAGGCTCCCAGGCGCGGGATAGGGTGCTGCGGACCCCAGGTCCCCAGGCTCCCAGGCTCCCAGGCGCGGGCTCGTGTGCTGCGGACCCCAGGCTCCCAAGCGCGGGCTCGGGAGCTGAGGGCCCCAGGCTCCCAAGCACCCAGGCTCCCAGGCTCCCAGGCGCGGGCTCAGGTCCTGCGGACCCCAGGCTCCCAAGCTCCCAGGCTCCCAGGTTCCCAGGCGCTGCTAGGGTGCTGCGGACCCCAGGCTCCCAGGCGCGGTCTATTGTGCTGCAGACCCCAGACTCCCAGGCTCCCAGGCTCCCAGGCTCCCAGGCGCTGCTAGGGTGCTGCGTACCCCAGGCTCCCAGGCTCCCAGGCGCGGGCTAGGGTGCTGCGGACCCCATGCCCCCAGCCTCCCAGGCTCCCAGGCTCCCAGGCGCGGTCTATGGTGCTGCGGACCCCAGACTCCCAGACTCCCAGGCTCCCAGGCTCCCAGGCGCGGGCTCGGGTGCTGCGGACCCCAGGCTCCCAGGCTCCCAGCCTCCCAGGCTCCCAGGCGCGGGCTCGGGAGCTGAGGGCCCCAGGCTCCCAGGCTCCCAGGCGCGGGCTAGGGTGCTGCGGACCCCAGGCCCCCAGCCTCCCAGGCTCCCAGGCTCCCAGGCTCCCAGGCGCGGGCTCGTGTGCTGCGGACCCCAGGCTCCCAAGCGCGGGCTCGGGAGCTGAGGGCCCCAGGCTCCCAGGCTCCCAGGCTCCTAGGCGCGGGCTCAGGTCCTGCGGACCCCAGGCTCCCAAGCTCCCAGGTTCCCAGGCTCCCAGGCGCTGCTAGGGTGCTGCGGACCCCAGGCTCCCAGGCTCCCAGGCGCGGGCTAGGGTGCTGCGGACCCCAGGCCCCCAGCCTCCCAGGCTCCCAGGCTCCCAGGCGCGGTCTATTGTGCTGCGGACCCCAGACTCCCAGGCTCCCAGGCTCCCAGGCGCGGGATAGGGTGCTGCGGACCCCAGGCCCCCAGGCTCCCAGGCTCCCAGGCTCCCAGGCGCGGGATCGGGAGCTGAGGGCCCCAGGCTCCCAGGCTCCCAGGCTCCCATGCGCGGGCTCGTGTGCTGCGGACCCCAGGCTCCCAGGCGCGGGCTCGGGAGCTGAGGGCCCCAGGCTCCCAGGCTCCCAGGCTCCCAGGCGCGGCTCAGGTCCTGCGGACCCCAGGCTCCCAAGCTCCCAGGCTCCCAGGCTCCCAGGCGCTGCTAGGGTGCTGCAGACCCCAGGCTCCCAGGCTCCCAGGCGCGGGCTAGGGTGCTGCGGACCCCAGAACCCAGGCACCCAGGCTCCCAGGCTCCTAGGCGCGGGCTTGAGTGCTGCGGACCCGAGGCTCCCAGGCGCTGGCTTGTGAGCTGCATCTCTCTGGCTTCGAGTGCAGGCCAGGGAGCTGCCTCCCCCAGGTTCAAAGGCAACCAGGCGCGGGTTCCGGAGCTGCGGCCCCAGGATCCCAGGCTCCCAGGCTCCCAGGCGCGGGCTAGGGTGCTGCGGACCCCAGGCCCCCAGCCTCCCAGGCTCCCAGGCTCCCAGGCGCGGGCTCGTGTGCTGCGGACCCCAGGCTCCCGAGCGCGGGCTCGGGAGCTGAGGGCCCCAGGCCCCCAGCCTCCCAGGCTCCCAGGCTCCCAGGCGCGGGATAGGGTGCTGCGGACCCCAGGCCACCAGGCTCCCAGGCTCCCAGGCTCCCAGGCGCGGGCTCGGGAGCTGAGGGCCCCAGGCTCCCGGGCTCCCAGGCTCCTAGGCGCGGTGTAGGGTGGTGCGGATCCCAAGCTCCCAGGCTTCCAGGCTCCCAGGCGCCGGCTCAGGTGCTGCGGACCCCAGGCTCCCAGGCTCCCAGGCTCCCAGGCGTGGTCTAGGGTGCTGCGGACCCCAGAACCCAGGCTCCCAGGCTCCCAGGCTCCCAGGCGCGGGCTCGTGTGCTGAGGATCCCAGGCTCCCATGCTCCCAGGCTCCCAGGCGAAGATCGAAAGCTGCTCAAAACCAGTATCCGGCCTCCCGTGCGTTTGCTCGGCAGATGCGTGCCCCAGGCTCCCAAGCGCGTGCTCGTGAGCTGGGACCCCAAGGCTCATAGGCTAAAAGGTGCGTTCTCGGGAGATTGTGCCCGCAGGCTCACAGGCTCCCAGGCGCGTGCTCGTGTGCTGCGCACCCCAGGCTCCCAGGCGCGTGCACGTGAGCTGGGAACCCAAGGCTCACAGGCTACCAGGCGCGGGATCGGGGGCTGGGCTTCACAGGCTCCCAGGCGCGGGCTCGTGTGCTGCGCACCCCAGGCTCCCAGGCGCTGGCTCGTGAGCTGCATCTCCCTGGCTTCGAGTGCAGGCCAGGGAGCTGCCTCCCCCAGGTTCAAAGGCAACCAGGCGCGGGTTCCGGAGCTGCGGCCCCAGGACCCCAGGCTCCCAGGCTCCCTGGCGCGGGCTAGGGTGCTGCGGACCCCAGGCCCCCAGCCTCCCAGGCTCCCAGGCTCCCAGGCGCGGGCTCGTGTGCTGCGGACCCCAGGCTCCCAAGCGCGGGCTCGGGAGCTGAGGGCCCCAGGCCCCCAGCAACCGAGGCTCCCAGGCTCCCAGGCGCGGGATAGGGTGCTGCGGACCCCAGGTCCCCAGGCTCCCAGGCTCCCAGGCGCGGGCTCGTGTGCTGCGGACCCCAGGCTCCCAAGCGCGGTCTCGTGAGCTGAGGGCCCCAGGCTCCCAAGCACCCAGGCTCCCAGGCTCCCAGGCGCGGGCTCAGGTCCTGCGGACCCCAGGCTCCCAAGCTCCCAGGCTCCCAGGTTCCCAGGCGCTGCTAGGGTGCTGCGGACCCCAGGCTCCCAGGCTCCCAGGCGCGGGCTCCGGTGCTGCGGACCCAAGGCCCCCAGCCTCCCAGGTTCCCAGGCTCCCAGGCGCGGTCTATTGTGCTGCAGACCCCAGACTCCCAGGCTCCCAGGCTCCCAGGCTCCCAGGCGCTGATGGGGTGCTGCGTACCCCAGGCTCCCAGGCTCCCAGGCGCGGGCTAGGGTGCTGCGGACCCCATGCCCCCAGCCTCCCAGGCTCCCAGGCTCCCAGGCGCGGTCTATGGTGCTTCGGACCCCAGACTCCCAGGCTCCCAGGCTCCCAGGCTCCCAGGCGCGGGCTCGGGTGCTGCGGACCCCAGGCTCCCAGGCTCCCAGGCTCCCAGGCTCCCAGGCGCGGGCTCGGGAGCTGAGGGCTCCAGGCTCCCAGGCTCCCAGGCGCGGGCTAGTGTGCTGCGGGCCCCAGGCCCCCAGCCTCCCAGGCTCCCAGGCTCACAGGCTCCTAGGCGCGGGCTCGTGTGCTGCGGACCCCAGGTCCCCAGGCCCCCAGGCTCCCAGGCTCCCAGGCTCCCATTCGCCGGCTCAGGTGCTGCGGACCTCAGGCTCCCAGGCTCCCAGGCGCGGGCTCGGGAGCTTAGGGCCCCAGGCTCCCACGCTCCCAGGCTCCCAGGCGCGGGCTCGTGTGCTGCGGACCCCAGGCTCCCAGGCTCCCAGGCTCCCAGGCGCGGGCTCGGGTGCTGCGGACCCCAGGCTCCCAGGCTCCCAGGCTCCCAGGCTCCAAGGCGCGGGCTCGGGAGCTGAGGGCCCCAGGCTCCCAGGCTCGCAGGCGCTGGCTAGGGTGCTGCGGATCCCAGGCCCCCAGCCTCCCAGGCTCCCAGGCTCCCAGGCTCCCAGGCGCGGCTCGTGTGCTGCGGACCCCAGGCTCCCAAGCGCGGGCTCGGGAGCTGAGGGCCCCAGGCTCCCACGATCCCAGGCTCCCAGGCGCGGGCTAGGGTGCTGCGGACCCCATGCCCCCAGCCTCCCAGGCTCCCAGGCTCCCAGGCGCGGTCTATGGTGCTGCGGACCCCAGACTCCCAGGCTCCCAGGCTCCCAGGCTCCCAGGCGCGGGCTCGGGTGCTGCGGACCCCAGGCTCCCAGGCTCCCAGGCTCCCAGGCTCCCAGGCGCGGGCTCGGGAGCTGAGGGCCCCAGGCTCCCAGGCTCCCAGGCGCGGGCTAGGGTGCTGCGGAACCCAGGCCCCCAGCCTCCCAGGCTCCCAGGCTCCCAGGCTCCCAGGCGCGGGCTCGTGTGCTGCGGACCCCAGGCTCCCAAGCGCGGGCTCGGGAGCTGAGGGCCCCAGGCTCCCAGGGTCCCAGGCTCCTAGGCGCGGGCTCAGGTCCTGCGGACCCCAGGCTCCCAAGCTCCCAGGTTCCCAGGCTCCCAGGCGCTGCTAGGGTGCTGCGGACCCCAGGCTCCCAGGCTCCCAGGCGCGGGCTAGGGTGCTGCGGACCCCAGGCCCCCAGGCTCCCAGGCTCCCAGGCTCCCACGCGCGGTCTATTGTGCTGCGGACCCCAGACTCCCAGGCTCCCAGGCTCCCAGGCGCGGGATAGGGTGCTGCGGACCCCAGGCCCCCAGGCTCCCAGGCTCCCAGGCTCCCAGGCGCGGGCTCGGGAGCTGAGGGCCCCAGGCTCCCAGGCTCCCAGGCTCCCAGGCGCGGGCTCAAGTGCTGCGGACCCCAGGCCCCCAGCCTCCCAGGCTCCTAGGCTCCCAGGCTCCCAGGCGCGGGCTCGTGTGCTGCGGACCCCAGGCTCCCAGGCGCGGGCTCGGGTGCTGCGGACCCCAGACTCCCAGGCTCCCAGGATCCCAGGCTCCCAGGCGAAGATCGAAAGCTGCTGAAAACCAGTATTCGGCCTCCCGTGCGTTTGCTCGGGAGATGCGTGTCCCAGGCTCCCAGGCGCGTGCACGTGAGCTGGGACCCCAAGGCTCACAGGCTACCAGGCGCGGGATTGGGAGCTGGGCTTCACAGGCTCCCAGGCCCGGGCTCCTGTGCTGCGCACCCCAGGCTCCCATGCGCTGGCTCGTGAGCTGCATTTCCCTGGCTTCGAGTGCAGGCCCGGGAGCTGCCTCCCCTAGGTTCAAAGGCAACCAGGCGCGGGTTCCGGAGCTGCGGCCCCAGGATCCCAGGCTCCCAGGCTCCCAGGCGCGGGCTCAGGTCCTGCGGACCCCAGGCTCCCAAGCTCCCAGGCTCCCAGGCTCCCAGGCGCTGCTAGGGTGCTGCGGACACCAGTCTCCCAGGCTCCCAGGCTCCCAGGCACGGGCTAGGGTGCTGCGGACCCCAGGCCCCCAGGCTCCCAGGCTCCCAGGCTCGCAGGCGCGGGCTCGGGAGCTGAGGGCCCCAGGCACCCAGGCTCCCAGGCTCCCAGGCGCGGGCTAGGGCGCTGCGTACCCCATGCTCCCAGGCTCCCATGCTCCCAGGCGCGGGCTCGGGAGCTGCGGACCCCAGACTCCCAGTCTCCCAGTCTCCCAGGCGCGGGCTCGTGTGCTGCGGACCACAGGCTCCCAAGCGCGGGCTCGGTAGCTGAGGGCCCCAGGCTCCCAGGCTCCCAGGCGCCCAGGCGCGGCTCAGGTCCTGCGGACCCCAGGCTCCCAAGCTCCCAGGCTCCCAGGCTCCCAGGCGCTGCTAGGGTGCTGCGGACCCCAGGCTCCCAGGATCCCAGGCGCGGGCTAGGGTGCTGCGGACGCCAGGCCCCTAGCCTCCCAGGCTCCCAGGCTCCCAGGCGCGGTCTATTGTGCTGCAGACCCCAGACTCCCAGGCTCCCAGGCTCCCAGGCGCGGGCTCGGGTGCTGCGGACCCCAGGCTCCCAGGCTCCCAGGCTCCCAGGCTCCCAGGCGCGGGCTCAGGAGCTGAGGGCCCCAGGCTCCCAGGCTCCCAGGCGCGCTCGCGGGCAAGGGTGCTGCGGACCCCAGGCCCCCAGCCTCCCAGGCTCCCAGGCTCCCAGGCTCCCAGGCGCGGGCTCGTGTGCTGCGGACCCCAGGCTCCCAAGCGCGGGCTCGGGAGCTGAGGGCCCCAGGCTCCCAGGCTCCCAGGCTCCTAGGCGCGGGCTCAGGTCCTGCGGACCCCAGGCTCCCAAGCTCCCAGGTTCCCAGGCTCCCAGGCGCTGCTAGGGTGCTGCGGACCCCAGGCTCCCAGGCTCCCATGCGCGGGCTAGGGTGCTGCGGACCCCAGGCCCCCAGCCTCCCAGGCTCCCAGGCTCCCAGGCGCGGTCTATTGTGCTGCGGACCCCAGACTCCCAGGCTCCCAGTCTCCCAGGCGCGGGATAGGGTGCTGCGGACCCCAGGCCCCCAGGCTCCCAGGCTCCCAGGCTCCCAGGCGCGGGCTCGGGAGCTGAGGGCCCCAGGCTCCCAGGCTCCCAGGCTCCCAGGCGCGGACTCGGGTGCTGCGGACCCCAGGCCCCAGCCTCCCAGGCTCCTAGGCTCCCAGGCTCCCAGGCGCGGGCTCGTGTGCTGCGGACCCCAGGCTCCCAGGCGCGGGCTCGGGTGCTGCGGACCCCAGACTCCCAGGCTCCCAGGCTCCCAGGCGCGGGCTCGTGTGCTGCGGACCCCAGGCTCCCAAGCGCGGGCTCGGGAGCTGAGGGCCCCAGGCTCCCAGGCTCCCAGGCTCCCAGGCGCGGCTCAGGTCCTGCGGACCCCAGGCTCCCAAGCTCCCAGGCTCCCAGGCTCCCAGGCGCTGCTAGGGTGCTGCGGACCCCAGAACCCAGGCACCCAGGCTCCCAGGCTCCTAGGCGCGGGCTTGAGTGCTGCGGACCCGAGGCTCCCAGGCGCTGGCTTGTGAGCTGCATCTCTCTGGCTTCGAGTGCAGGCCCGGGAGCTGCCTACCCCAGGTTCAAAGGCAACCAGGCGCGGGTTCCGGAGCTGCGGCCCCAGGATCCCAGGCTCCCAGGCTCCCAGGCGCGGGCTAGGGTGCTGCGGACCCCAGGCTCCCGAGCACGGGCTCGGGAGCTGAGGGCCCCAGGCCCCCAGCCTCCCAGTCTCCCAGGCTCCCAGGCGCGGGATAGGGTGCTGCGGACCCCAGGCCACCAGGCTCCCAGGCTCCCAGGCTCCCAGGCGCGGGCTCGGGAGCTGAGGGCCCCAGGCTCCCAGGCTCCCAGGCTCCTAGGCGCGGGCTCAGGTCCTGCGGACCCCAGGCTCCCAAGCTCGCATGCTCCCAGGCTCCCAGGCGCTGCTAGGTTGCTGCGGACCCCAGGCTCCCAGGCTCCCAGGCGCGGGCTAGGGTGCTGCGGACCCCAGGCCCCCAGCCTCCCAGGCTCCCAGGCTCCCAGGCGCGGTCTATTGTGCTGCGGACCCCAGACTCCCAGGCTCCCAGGCTCACAGGCGCGGGATAGGGTGCTGCGGACCCCAGGCCCCCAGGCTCCCAGGCTCCCAGGCTCCCAGGCTCCCAGGCGTGGGCTCGGGAACTGAGGGCCCCAGGCTCCCAGGCTCCCAGGCTCCTAGGCGCGGGGTAGGGTGGTGCGGACCCCAAGCTCCCAGGCTCCCAGGCTCCCAGGCGCCGGCTCAGGTGCTGCGGACCCCAGGCTCCCAGGCTCCCAGGCTCCCAGGCTCACAGGCGTGGTCTAGGGTGCTGCGGACCCCAGACCCCAGGCTCCAAAGCTCCCAGGCTCCTAGGCGCGGGCTTGTGTGCTGGGGACCCCAGGCTCCGAGGCGCGGGCTCGTGAGCTGCATCTCCCTGGCTTCGAGTGCAGGCCCGGGAGCTGCTTCCCCCAGGTTCAAAGGAAACCAGGCGCGGGCTCAGGTCCTGCGGACCCCACGCCCCCAGCCTCCCAGGCTCCCAGGCTCCCAGGCGCGGGCTAGGGTGCTGCGGACCCCATGCCCCCAGCCTCCCAGGCTCCCAGGCTCCCAGGCGCGGTCTATGGTGCTGCGGACCCCAGACTCCCAGCCTCCCAGGCTCCCAGGCTCCCAGGCGCGGGTTCGGGTGCTGCGGACCCCAGGCTCCCAGGCTCCCAGGCTCCCAGGCGCAGGCTCGGGAGCTGAGGGCCCCAGGCTCCCAGGCTCCCAGGCGCGGGCTAGGGTGCTGCGGACCCCAGGCCCCCAGCCTCCCAGGCTCCCAGGCTCCCAGGCTCCCAGGCGCGGGCTCGTGTGCTGCGGACCCCAGGCTCCCAAGCGCGGGCTCGAGAGCTGAGGGCCCCAGGCTCCCAGGCTCCCAGGCTCCTAGGCGCGGGCTCAGGTCCTGCGGACCCCAGGCTCCCAAGCTCCCAGGTTCCCAGGCTCCCAGGCGCTGCTAGGGTGCTGCGGACCCCAGGCTCCCAGGCTCCCATGCGCGGGCTAGGGTGCTGCGGACCCCAGGCCCCCAGCCTCCCAGGCTCCCAGGCTCCCAGGCGCGGTCTATTGTGCTGCGGACCCCAGACTCCCAGGCTCCCAGGCTCCCAGGCTCCCAGGCGAGGGATAGGGTGCTGCGGACCTCAGGCCCCCAGGCTCCCAGGCTCCCAGGTTCCCAGGCGCGGGCTCGGGAGCTGAGGGCCCCAGGCCCCCAGCCTCCCAGGCTCCCAGGCTCCCAGGCGCGGGATAGGGTGCTGCGGACCCCAGGCCCCCAGGCTCCCAGGCTCCCAGGCTCCCAGGCGCGGGCTCGGGATCTGAGGGCCCCAGGCCCCCATCCTCCCAGGCTCCCAGGCGCGGGATACGGTGCTGCGGACCCCAGGCCCCCAGGCTCCCAGGCTCCCATTCTCCCAGGCGCGGGCTCGGGAGCTGAGGGCCCCAGGCTCCCAGGCTCCCAGGCTCCTAGGCGCGGGGTAGGGTGGTGCGGACCCCAGGCTCCCAGGCTCCCAGGCTCCCAGGCACCGGCTCAGGTGCTGCGGACTCCAGGCTCCCAGGCTCCCAGGCTCCCAGGCGCGGGCTAGGGTGCTGCGTACCCCAGGCTCCCAGGCTCCCAGGCGCGGGCTAGGGTGCTGAGGATCCCAGGCTCCCATGCTCCCAGGCTCCCAGGCGAAGATCGCAAGCTGCTCAAAACCAGTATCCGGCCTCCCGTGCGTTTGCTCGGGAGATGCGTGCCCCAGGCTCCCAAGCGCGTGCTCGTGAGCTGGGACCCCAAGGCTCATAGGCTAAAAGGTGCGTTCTCGGGAGATTGTGCCCGCAGGCTCACAGGCTCCCAGGCGCGTGCTCGTGTGCTGCGCACCCCAGGCTCCCAGGCGCGTGCACGTGAGCTGGGAACCCAAGGCTCACAGGCTACCAGGCGCGGGATCGGGGGCTGGGCTTCACAGGCTCCCAGGCGCGGGCTCGTGTGCTGCGCACCCCAGGCTCCCAGGCGCTGGCTCGTGAGCTGCATCTCCCTGGCTTCGAGTGCAGGCCAGGGAGCTGCCTCCCCCAGGTTCAAAGGCAACCAGGCGCGGGTTCCGGAGCTCCGGCCCCAGGACCCCAGGCTCACAGGCTCCCTGGCGCGGGCTAGGGTGCTGCGGACCCCAGGCCCCCAGCCTCCCAGGCTCCCAGGCTCCCAGGCGCGGGCTCGTGTGCTGCGGACCCCAGGCTCCCAAGCGCGGGCTCGGTAGCTGAGGGCCCCAGGCCCCCAGCAACCGAGGCTCCCAGGCTCCCAGGCGCGGGATAGGGTGCTGCGGACCCCAGGTCCCCAGGCTCCCAGGCTCCCAGGCGCGGGCTCGTGTGCTGCGGACCCCAGGCTCCCAAGCGCGGGCTCGGGAGCTGAGGGCCCCAGGCTCCCAAGCACCCAGGCTCCCAGGCTCCCAGGCGCGGGCTCAGGTCCTGCGGACCCCAGGCTCCCAAGCTCCCAGGCTCCCAGGTTCCCAGGCGCTGCTAGAGTGCTGCGGACCCCAGGCTCCCAGGCTCCCAGGCGCGGGCTCGGGTGCTGCGGACCCAAGGCCCCCAGCCTCCCAGGTTCCCAGGCTCCCAGGCGCGGTCTATTGTGCTGCAGACCCCAGACTCCCAGGCTCCCAGGCTCCCAGGCTCCCAGGCGCTGCTAGGGTGCTGCGTACCCCAGGCTCCCAGGCTCCCAGGCGCGGGCTAGGGTGCTGCGGACCCCATGCCCCCAGCCTCCCAGGCTCCCAGGCTCCCAGGCGCGGTCTATGGTGCTGCGGACCCCAGACTCCCAGGCTCCCAGGCTCCCAGGCTCCGAGGCGCGGGCTCGGGTGCTGCGGACCCCAGGCTCCCAGGCTCCCAGGCTCCCAGGCTCCCAGGCGCGGGCTCGGGAGCTGAGGGCCCCAGGCTCCCAGGCTCCCAGGCGCGGGCTAGGGTGCTGCGGACCCCAGGCCCCCAGCCTCCCAGGCTCCCAGGCTCCCAGGCTCCCAGGCGCGGGCTCGTGTGCTGCGGACCCCAGGCTCCCAAGCGCGGGCTCGGGAGCTGAGGGCCCCAGGCTCCCAGGCTCCCAGGCTCCTAGGCGCGGGCTCAGGTACTGCGGACCCCAGGCTCCCAAGCTCCCAGGTTCCCAGGCTCCCAGGCGCTGCTAGGGTGCTGCGGACCCCAGGCTCCCAGGCTCCCAGGCGCGGGCTAGGGTGCTGCGGACCCCAGGCCCCCAGCCTCCCAGGCTCCCAGGCTCCCAGGCGCGGTCTATTGTGCTGCGGACCCCAGACTCCCAGGCTCCCAGGCTCCCAGGCGCGGGATAGGGTGCTGCGGACCCCAGGCCCCCAGGCTCCCAGGCTCCCAGGCTCCCAGGCGCGGGCTCGGGAGCTGAGGGCCCCAGGCTCCCAGGCTCCCAGGCTCCCAGGCGCGGGCTCGGGTGCTGCGGACCCCAGGCCCCCAGCCTCCCAGGCTCCTAGGCTCCCAGGCTCCCAGGCGCGGGCTCGTGTGCTGCGTACCCCAGGCTCCCAGGCGCGGGCTCGGGTGCTGCGGACCCCAGACTCCCAGGCTCCCAGGCTCCCAGGCGCGGGCTCGTGTGCTGCGGACCTCAGGCTCCCAAGCGCGGGCTCGGGAGCTGAGGGCCCCAGGCTCCCAGGCTCCCAGGCTCCCAGGCGCGGCTCAGGTCCTGCGGACCCCAGGCTCCCAAGCTCCCAGGCTCCCAGGCTCCCAGGCGCTGCTAGGGTGCTGCGGACCTCAGGCTCCCAGGCTCCCAGGCGCGGGCTAGGGTGCTGCGGACCCCAGAACCCAGGCACCCAGGCTCCCAGGCTCCTAGGCGCGGGCTTGAGTGCTGCGGACCCGAGGCTCCCAGGCGCTGGCTTGTGAGCTGCATCTCTCTGGCTTCGAGTGCAGGCCCGGGAGCTGCCTCCCCCAGGTTCAAAGGCAACCAGGCGCGGGTTCCGGAGCTGCGGCCCCAGGATCCCAGGCTCCCAGGCTCCCAGGCGCGGGCTAGGGTGCTGCGGACCCCAGGCCCCCAGCCTCCCAGGCTTCCAGGCTCCCAGGCGCGGGCTCGTGTGCTGCGGACCCCAGGCTCCCGAGCGCGGGCTCGGGAGCTGAGGGCCCCAGGCCCCCAGCCTCCCAGGCTCCCAGGCTCCCAGGCGCGGGATAGGGTGCTGCGGACCCCAGGCCACCAGGCTCCCAGGCTCCCAGGCTCCCAGGCTCCCAGACTCCCAAGCGCAGGCTCGGGAGCTGAGGGCCCCAGGCTCCTGGGCTCCCAGGCTCCTAGGCGCGGGGTAGGGTGGTGCGGATCCCAAGCTCCCAGGCTCCCAGGCTCCCAGGCGCCGGCTCAGGTGCTGCGGACCCCAGGCTCCCAGGCTCACAGGCGTGGTCTAGGGTGCTGCGGACCCCAGACCCCAGGCGCCCAGGCTCCCAGGCTCCTAGGCGCGGGCTTGGGTGCTGGGGACCCCAGGCTCCCAGGCGCGGGCTCGTGAGCTGCATCTCCCTGGCTTCGAGTGCAGGCCCGGGAGCTGCTTCCCCCAGGTTCAAAGGCAACCAGGCGCGGGCTCAGGTCCTGCGGACCCCAGGCTCCCAGGCTCCCAGGCGCGGGCTCGGGTGCTGCGGACCCCAGGCTCCCAGGCTCCCAGGCTCCCAGGCTCCCAGGCGCGGGCTCGGGAACTGAGGGCCCTAGGCTCCCAGGCTCCCAGGCGCGGGCTAGGGTGCTGCGGACCCGAGGCCCCCAGCCTCCCAGGCTCCCAGGCTCCCAGGCGCGGGCTCGTGTGCAGCGGACCCCAGGCTCCCAAGCGCGGGCTCGGGAGCTGATGGCCCCAGGCCCCCAGCCTCCCAGGCTCCCAGGCTCCCAGGCGCGGGCTAGGGTGCTGCGGACCCCAGGCACCCAGCCTCCCAGGCTCCCAGGCTCCCAGGCGCGGTCTATGGTGCTGCGGACCCCAGACTCCCAGGCTCCCAGGCTCCCAGGCTCCCAGGCGCTGCTAGGGTGCTGCGGACCCCAGGCCCCCAGCCTCCCAGGCTCCCAGGCTCCCAGGCGCGTTCTATGGTGCTGCGGACCCAAGACTCCCAGCCTCCCAGGCTCCCAGGCTCCCAGGCGCGGGCTAGGGTGCTGCGGACCCCAGGCACCTAGCCTCCCAGGCTCCCAGGCTCCCAGGCGCGGTCTATGGTGCTGCGGACCCCAGACTCCCAGGCTCCCAGGCTCCCAGGCTCCCAGGCGCTGCTAGGGTGCTGCGGACCCCAGGCCCCCAGCCTCCCAGGCTCCCAGGCTCCCAGGCGCGTTCTATGGTGCTGCGGACCCAAGACTCCCAGCCTCCCAGGCTCCCAGGCTCCCAGGCGCGGGCTAGGGTGCTGCGGACCCCAGGCACCCAGCCTCCCAGGCTCCCAGGCTCCCAGGCGCGGTCTATGGTGCTGCGGACCCCAGACTCCAAGGCTCCCAGGCTTCCAGGCTCCCAGGCACTGCTAGGGTGCTGCGGACCCCAGGCCCCCAGCCTCCCAGGCTCCCAGGCTCCCAGGCGCGTTCTATGGTGCTGCGGACCCCAGGCCCCCAGCCTCCCAGTCTCCCAGGCTCCCAGGCGCGGGATAGGGTGCTGCGGACCCCAGGCCCCCAGCCTCCCAGGCTCCCAGGCTCCCAGGCGCGGGCTCGTGTGCAGCGGACCCCAGGCTCCCAAGCGCGGGCTCGGGAGCTGATGGCCCCAGGCCCCCAGCCTCCCAGGCTCCCAGGCTCCCAGGCGCTGCTAGGGTGCTGCGGATCCCAGGCTCCCAGGCTCCCAGGCGCGGGCTAGGGTGCTGCGGACCCCAGGCCCCCAGCCTCCCAAGCTCCCAGGCTACCAGGCGCGGTCTATGATGCTGCGGACCCCAGACTCCCAGGCTCCCAGGCTCCCAGGCTCCCAGGCGCTGCTAGGGTGCTGCGGACCCCAGGCCCCCAGCCTCCCAGGCTCCCAGGCTCCCAGGCGCGTTCTATGGTGCTGCGGACCCCAGACTCCCAGGCTCCCAGGCTCCCAGGCGCTGCTAGGGTGCTGCGGACCCCAGGCCCCCAGCCTCCCAGGCTCCCAGGCTCCCAGGCGCGGGCTCGTGTGCTGCGGACCCCAGGCTCCCAAGCGCGGGCTCGGGCGCTGAGGTCCCCAGACCCCCAGCCTCCCAGGCTCCCTGGCTCCCATTCTCCCAGGCGCTGCTAGGGTGCTGCAGACCCCAGGCCCCCAGGCTCCAGGCGCGGGCTAGGGTGCTGCGGACCCCACGCCCCCAGCCTCCCAGGCTCCCAGGATCCCAGGCGCGGTCTATGGTGCTGCGGACCCCAGACTTCCAGGCTCCCAGGCTCCCAGGTGCGGGCTCGGGAGCTGAGGGCCCCAGGCCCGCAGCCTCCTAGGCTCCCAGGCTCCCAGGCGCGGGATAGGGTGCTGCGGACCCCAGGTCCCCAGGCTCCCAGCCTCCCAGGCTCGGGCTCGTGTGCTGCGGACCCCAGACTCCCAAGCGCGTGCTCGGGAGCTGAGGGCCCCAGGCTCCCAGGCTCCCAGGCTCCCAGGCTCCCATGCGCGGGCTCAGGTCCTGCGGACCCCAGGCTCCCACGCTCCCAGGCTCCCAGGCTCCCAGGCGCTGCTAGGGTGCTGCGGACCCCAGGTCCCCAGGCTCCCAGGCTCCCAGGCTCGGGCTCGTGTGCTGCGGACCCCAGACTCCCAAGCGCGGGCTCGGTAGCTGAGGGCCCCAGGCTCCCAGCTCCCAGGCTCCCAGGCTCCCATGCGCGGGCTCAGGTCCTGCGGACCCCAGGCTCCCACGCTCCCAGGCTCCCAGGCTCCCAGGCGCTGCTAGGGTACTGCGGACCCCAGGCTCCCAGGCTCCCAGGCGCGGGCTAGGGTGCTGCGGACCCCAGGCCCCCAGGCTCCCAGGCTCCCAGGCTCCCAGGCGCGGTCTATGGTGTTGCGGACCCCAGACTCCCAGGCTCCCAGGCTCCCAGGCGCGGGCTCGGGTGCTGCGGACCCCAGGCTCCCAGGCTCCCAGGCTCCCAGGCTCCAAGGCGCGGGCTCGGGAGCTGAGGGCCCCAGGCTCCCAGGCTCGCAGGCGCTGGCTAGGGTGCTGCGGATCCCAGGCCCCCAGCCTCCCATGCTCCCAGGCTCCCAGGCTCCCAGGCGCGGCTCGTGTGCTGCGGACCCCAGGCTCCCAAGCGCGGGCTCGGGAGCTGAGGGCCCCAGGCTCCCACGATCCCAGGCTCCCAGGCGCGGGCTAGGGTGCTGCGGACCCCATGCCCCCAGCCTCCCAGGCTCCCAGGCTCCCAGGCGCGGTCTATGGTGCTGCGGACCCCAGACTCCCAGGCTCCCAGGCTCCCAGGCTCCCAGGCGCGGGCTCGGGTGCTGCGGACCCCAGGCTCCCAGGCTCCCAGGCTCCCAGGCTCCCAGGCGCGGGCTCGGGAGCTGAGGGCCCCAGGCTCCCAGGCTCCCAGGCGCGGGCTAGGGTGCTGCGGAACCCAGGCCCCCAGCCTCCCAGGCTCCCAGGCTCCCAGGCTCCCAGGCGCGGGCTCGTGTGCTGCGGACCCCAGGCTCCCAAGCGCGGGCTCGGGAGCTGAGGGCCCCAGGCTCCCAGGGTCCCAGGCTCCTAGGCGCGGGCTCAGGTCCTGCGGACCCCAGGCTCCCAAGCTCCCAGGTTCCCAGGCTCCCAGGCGCTGCTAGGGTGCTGCGGACCCCAGGCTCCCAGGCTCCCAGGCGCGGGCTAGGGTGCTGCGGACCCCAGGCCCCCAGGCTCCCAGGCTCCCAGGCTCCCACGCGCGGTCTATTGTGCTGCGGACCCCAGACTCCCAGGCTCCCAGGCTCCCAGGCGCGGGATAGGGTGCTGCGGACCCCAGGCCCCCAGGCTCCCAGGCTCCCAGGCTCCCAGGCGCGGGCTCGGGAGCTGAGGGCCCCAGGCTCCCAGGCTCCCAGGCTCCCAGGCGCGGGCTCAAGTGCTGCGGACCCCAGGCCCCCAGCCTCCCAGGCTCCTAGGCTCCCAGGCTCCCAGGCGCGGGCTCGTGTGCTGCGGACCCCAGGCTCCCAGGCGCGGGCTCGGGTGCTGCGGACCCCAGACTCCCAGGCTCCCAGGATCCCAGGCTCCCAGGCGAAGATCGAAAGCTGCTGAAAACCAGTATTCGGCCTCCCGTGCGTTTGCTCGGGAGATGCGTGTCCCAGGCTCCCAGGCGCGTGCACGTGAGCTGGGACCCCAAGGCTCACAGGCTACCAGGCGCGGGATTGGGAGCTGGGCTTCACAGGCTCCCAGGCCCGGGCTCCTGTGCTGCGCACCCCAGGCTCCCATGCGCTGGCTCGTGAGCTGCATTTCCCTGGCTTCGAGTGCAGGCCCGGGAGCTGCCTCCCCTAGGTTCAAAGGCAACCAGGCGCGGGTTCCGGAGCTGCGGCCCCAGGATCCCAGGCTCCCAGGCTCCCAGGCGCGGGCTCAGGTCCTGCGGACCCCAGGCTCCCAAGCTCCCAGGCTCCCAGGCTCCCAGGCGCTGCTAGGGTGCTGCGGACACCAGTCTCCCAGGCTCCCAGGCTCCCAGGCACGGGCTAGGGTGCTGCGGACCCCAGGCCCCCAGGCTCCCAGGCTCCCAGGCTCGCAGGCGCGGGCTCGGGAGCTGAGGGCCCCAGGCACCCAGGCTCCCAGGCTCCCAGGCGCGGGCTAGGGCGCTGCGTACCCCATGCTCCCAGGCTCCCATGCTCCCAGGCGCGGGCTCGGGAGCTGCGGACCCCAGACTCCCAGTCTCCCAGGCTCCCAGGCGCGGGCTCGTGTGCTGCGGACCCCAGGCTCCCAAGCGCGGGCTCGGGAGCTGAGGGCCCCAGGCTCCCAGGCTCCCAGGCGCCCAGGCGCGGCTCAGGTCCTGCGGACCCCAGGCTCCCAAGCTCCCAGGCTCCCAGGCTCCCAGGCTCCCAGGCGCGGGCTAGGGTGCTGCGGACGCCAGGCCCCTAGCCTCCCAGGCTCCCAGGCTCCCAGGCGCGGTCTATTGTGCTGCGGACCCCAGACTCCCAGGCTCCCAGGCTCCCAGGCGCGGGCTCGGGTGCTGCGGACCCCAGGCTCCCAGGCTCCCAGGCTCCCAGGCTCCCAGGCGCGGGCTCAGGAGCTGAGGGCCCCAGGCTCCCAGGCTCCCAGGCGCGCTCGCGGGCAAGGGTGCTGCGGACCCCAGGCCCCCAGCCTCCCAGGCTCCCAGGCTCCCAGGCTCCCAGGCGCGGGCTCGTGTGCTGCGGACCCCAGGCTCCCAAGCGCGGGCTCGGGAGCTGAGGGCCCCAGGCTCCCAGGCTCCCAGGCTCCTAGGCGCGGGCTCAGGTCCTGCGGACCCCAGGCTCCCAAGCTCCCAGGTTCCCAGGCTCCCAGGCGCTGCTAGGGTGCTGCGGACCCCAGGCTCCCAGGCTCCCATGCGCGGGCTAGGGTGCTGCGGACCCCAGGCCCCCAGCCTCCCAGGCTCCCAGGCTCCCAGGCGCGGTCTATTGTGCTGCGGACCCCAGACTCCCAGGCTCCCAGTCTCCCAGGCGCGGGATAGGGTGCTGCGGACCCCAGGCCCCCAGGCTCCCAGGCTCCCAGGCTCCCAGGCGCGGGCTCGGGAGCTGAGGGCCCCAGGCTCCCAGGCTCCCAGGCTCCCAGGCGCAGGCTCGGGTGCTGCGGACCCCAGGCCCCAGCCTCCCAGGCTCCTAGGCTCCCAGGCTCCCAGGCGCGGGCTCGTGTGCTGCGGACCCCAGGCTCCCAGGCGCGGGCTCGGGTGCTGCGGACCCCAGACTCCCAGGCTCCCAGGCTCCCAGGCGCGGGCTCGTGTGCTGCGGACCCCAGGCTCCCAAGCGCGGGCTCGGGAGCTGAGGGCCCCAGGCTCCCAGGCTCCCAGGCTCCCAGGCGCGGCTCAGGTCCTGCGGACCCCAGGCTCCCAAGCTCCCAGGCTCCCAGGCTCCCAGGCGCTGCTAGGGTGCTGCGGACCCCAGAACCCAGGCACCCAGGCTCCCAGGCTCCTAGGCGCGGGCTTGAGTGCTGCGGACCCGAGGCTCCCAGGCGCTGGCTTGTGAGCTGCATCTCTCTGGCTTCGAGTGCAGGCCTGGGAGCTGCCTACCCCAGGTTCAAAGGCAACCAGGCGCGGGTTCCGGAGCTGCGGCCCCAGGATCCCAGGCTCCCAGGCTCCCAGGCGCGGGCTAGGGTGCTGCGGACCCCAGGCTCCCGAGCACGGGCTCGGGAGCTGAGGGCCCCAGGCCCCCAGCCTCCCAGTCTCCCAGGCTCCCAGGCGCGGGATAGGGTGCTGCGGACCCCAGGCCACCAGGCTCCCAGGCTCCCAGGCTCCCAGGCGCGGGCTCGGGAGCTGAGGGCCCCAGGCTCCCAGGCTCCCAGGCTCCTAGGCGCGGGCTCAGGTCCTGCGGACCCCAGGCTCCCAAGCTCGCATGCTCCCAGGCTCCCAGGCGCTGCTAGGTTGCTGCGGACCCCAGGCTCCCAGGCTCCCGGGCGCGGGCTAGGGTGCTGCGGACCCCAGGCCCCCAGCCTCCCAGGCTCCCAGGCTCCCAGGCGCGGTCTATTGTGCTGCGGACCCCAGACTCCCAGGCTCCCAGGCTCACAGGCGCGGGATAGGGTGCTGCGGACCCCAGGCCCCCAGGCTCCCAGGCTCCCAGGCTCCTAGGCTCCCAGGCGTGGGCTCGGGAACTGAGGGCCCCAGGCTCCCAGGCTCCCAGGCTCCTAGGCGCGGGGTAGGGTGGTGCGGACCCCAAGCTCCCAGGCTCCCAGGCTCCCAGGCGCCGGCTCAGGTGCTGCGGACCCCAGGCTCCCAGGCTCCCAGGCTCCCAGGCTCACAGGCGTGGTCTAGGGTGCTGCGGACCCCAGACCCCAGGCTCCAAAGCTCCCAGGCTCCTAGGCGCGGGCTTGTGTGCTGGGGACCCCAGGCTCCGAGGCGCGGGCTCGTGAGCTGCATCTCCCTGGCTTCGAGTGCAGGCCCGGGAGCTGCTTCCCCCAGGTTCAAAGGAAACCAGGCGCGGGCTCAGGTCCTGCGGACCCCACGCCCCCAGCCTCCCAGGCTCCCAGGCTCCCAGGCGCGGGCTAGGGTGCTGCGGACCCCATGCCCCCAGCCTCCCAGGCTCCCAGGCTCCCAGGCGCGGTCTATGGTGCTGCGGACCCCAGACTCCCAGCCTCCCAGGCTCCCAGGCTCCCAGGCGCGGGTTCGGGTGCTGCGGACCCCAGGCTCCCAGGCTCCCAGGCTCCCAGGCGCAGGCTCGGGAGCTGAGGGCCCCAGGCTCCCAGGCTCCCAGGCGCGGGCTAGGGTGCTGCGGACCCCAGGCCCCCAGCCTCCCAGGCTCCCAGGCTCCCAGGCTCCCAGGCGCGGGCTCGTGTGCTGCGGACCCCAGGCTCCCAAGCGCGGGCTCGAGAGCTGAGGGCCCCAGGCTCCCAGGCTCCCAGGCTCCTAGGCGCGGGCTCAGGTCCTGCGGACCCCAGGCTCCCAAGCTCCCAGGTTCCCAGGCTCCCAGGCGCTGCTAGGGTGCTGCGGACCCCAGGCTCCCAGGCTCCCATGCGCGGGCTAGGGTGCTGCGGACCCCAGGCCCCCAGCCTCCCAGGCTCCCAGGCTCCCAGGCGCGGTCTATTGTGCTGCGGACCCCAGACTCCCAGGCTCCCAGGCTCCCAGGCTCCCAGGCGAGGGATAGGGTGCTGCGGACCTCAGGCCCCCAGGCTCCCAGGCTCCCAGGTTCCCAGGCGCGGGCTCGGGAGCTGAGGGCCCCAGGCCCCCAGCCTCCCAGGCTCCCAGGCTCCCAGGCGCGGGATAGGGTGCTGCGGACCCCAGGCCCCCAGGCTCCCAGGCTCCCAGGCTCCCAGGCGCGGGCTCGGGATCTGAGGGCCCCAGGCCCCCATCCTCCCAGGCTCCCAGGCGCGGGATACGGTGCTGCGGACCCCAGGCCCCCAGGCTCCCAGGCTCCCATTCTCCCAGGCGCGGGCTCGGGAGCTGAGGGCCCCAGGCTCCCAGGCTCCCAGGCTCCTAGGCGCGGGGTAGGGTGGTGCGGACCCCAGGCTCCCAGGCTCCCAGGCTCCCAGGCACCGGCTCAGGTGCTGCGGACTCCAGGCTCCCAGGCTCCCAGGCTCCCAGGCGCGGGCTAGGGTGCTGCGTACCCCAGGCTCCCAGGCTCCCAGGCGCGGGCTAGGGTGCTGAGGATCCCAGGCTCCCATGCTCCCAGGCTCCCAGGCGAAGATCGCAAGCTGCTCAAAACCAGTATCCGGCCTCCCGTGCGTTTGCTCGGGAGATGCGTGCCCCAGGCTCCCAAGCGCGTGCTCGTGAGCTGGGACCCCAAGGCTCATAGGCTAAAAGGTGCGTTCTCGGGAGATTGTGCCCGCAGGCTCACAGGCTCCCAGGCGCGTGCTCGTGTGCTGCGCACCCCAGGCTCCCAGGCGCGTGCACGTGAGCTGGGAACCCAAGGCTCACAGGCTACCAGGCGCGGGATCGGGGGCTGGGCTTCACAGGCTCCCAGGCGCGGGCTCGTGTGCTGCGCACCCCAGGCTCCCAGGCGCTGGCTCGTGAGCTGCATCTCCCTGGCTTCGAGTGCAGGCCAGGGAGCTGCCTCCCCCAGGTTCAAAGGCAACCAGGCGCGGGTTCCGGAGCTCCGGCCCCAGGACCCCAGGCTCACAGGCTCCCTGGCGCGGGCTAGGGTGCTGCGGACCCCAGGCCCCCAGCCTCCCAGGCTCCCAGGCTCCCAGGCGCGGGCTCGTGTGCTGCGGACCCCAGGCTCCCAAGCGCGGGCTCGGTAGCTGAGGGCCCCAGGCCCCCAGCAACCGAGGCTCCCAGGCTCCCAGGCGCGGGATAGGGTGCTGCGGACCCCAGGTCCCCAGGCTCCCAGGCTCCCAGGCGCGGGCTCGTGTGCTGCGGACCCCAGGCTCCCAAGCGCGGGCTCGGGAGCTGAGGGCCCCAGGCTCCCAAGCACCCAGGCTCCCAGGCTCCCAGGCGCGGGCTCAGGTCCTGCGGACCCCAGGCTCCCAAGCTCCCAGGCTCCCAGGTTCCCAGGCGCTGCTAGAGTGCTGCGGACCCCAGGCTCCCAGGCTCCCAGGCGCGGGCTCGGGTGCTGCGGACCCAAGGCCCCCAGCCTCCCAGGTTCCCAGGCTCCCAGGCGCGGTCTATTGTGCTGCAGACCCCAGACTCCCAGGCTCCCAGGCTCCCAGGCTCCCAGGCGCTGCTAGGGTGCTGCGTACCCCAGGCTCCCAGGCTCCCAGGCGCGGGCTAGGGTGCTGCGGACCCCATGCCCCCAGCCTCCCAGGCTCCCAGGCTCCCAGGCGCGGTCTATGGTGCTGCGGACCCCAGACTCCCAGGCTCCCAGGCTCCCAGGCTCCGAGGCGCGGGCTCGGGTGCTGCGGACCCCAGGCTCCCAGGCTCCCAGGCTCCCAGGCTCCCAGGCGCGGGCTAGGGTGCTGCGGACCCCAGGCCCCCAGCCTCCCAGGCTCCCAGGCTCCCAGGCTCCCAGGCGCGGGCTCGTGTGCTGCGGACCCCAGGCTCCCAAGCGCGGGCTCGGGAGCTGAGGGCCCCAGGCTCCCAGGCTCCCAGGCTCCTAGGCGCGGGCTCAGGTACTGCGGACCCCAGGCTCCCAAGCTCCCAGGTTCCCAGGCTCCCAGGCGCTGCTAGGGTGCTGCGGACCCCAGGCTCCCAGGCTCCCAGGCGCGGGCTAGGGTGCTGCGGACCCCAGGCCCCCAGCCTCCCAGGCTCCCAGGCTCCCAGGCGCGGTCTATTGTGCTGCGGACCCCAGACTCCCAGGCTCCCAGGCTCCCAGGCGCGGGATAGGGTGCTGCGGACCCCAGGCCCCCAGGCTCCCAGGCTCCCAGGCTCCCAGGCGCGGGCTCGGGAGCTGAGGGCCCCAGGCTCCCAGGCTCCCAGGCTCCCAGGCGCGGGCTCGGGTGCTGCGGACCCCAGGCCCCCAGCCTCCCAGGCTCCTAGGCTCCCAGGCTCCCAGGCGCGGGCTCGTGTGCTGCGTACCCCAGGCTCCCAGGCGCGGGCTCGGGTGCTGCGGACCCCAGACTCCCAGGCTCCCAGGCTCCCAGGCGCGGGCTCGTGTGCTGCGGACCTCAGGCTCCCAAGCGCGGGCTCGGGAGCTGAGGGCCCCAGGCTCCCAGGCTCCCAGGCTCCCAGGCGCGGCTCAGGTCCTGCGGACCCCAGGCTCCCAAGCTCCCAGGCTCCCAGGCTCCCAGGCGCTG
This sequence comes from Muntiacus reevesi, assembly GCF_963930625.1. Taxonomy (NCBI): domain Eukaryota; kingdom Metazoa; phylum Chordata; class Mammalia; order Artiodactyla; family Cervidae; genus Muntiacus; species Muntiacus reevesi. The sequence goes on along the minus strand of NC_089252.1, from coordinate 362,932 downwards.
CTAGGGTGCTGCGGACCTCAGGCTCCCAGGCTCCCAGGCGCGGGCTAGGGTGCTGCGGACCCCAGAACCCAGGCACCCAGGCTCCCAGGCTCCTAGGCGCGGGCTTGAGTGCTGCGGACCCGAGGCTCCCAGGCGCTGGCTTGTGAGCTGCATCTCTCTGGCTTCGAGTGCAGGCCCGGGAGCTGCCTCCCCCAGGTTCAAAGGCAACCAGGCGCGGGTTCCGGAGCTGCGGCCCCAGGATCCCAGGCTCCCAGGCTCCCAGGCGCGGGCTAGGGTGCTGCGGACCCCAGGCCCCCAGCCTCCCAGGCTTCCAGGCTCCCAGGCGCGGGCTCGTGTGCTGCGGACCCCAGGCTCCCGAGCGCGGGCTCGGGAGCTGAGGGCCCCAGGCCCCCAGCCTCCCAGGCTCCCAGGCTCCCAGGCGCGGGATAGGGTGCTGCGGACCCCAGGCCACCAGGCTCCCAGGCTCCCAGGCTCCCAGGCTCCCAGACTCCCAAGCGCAGGCTCGGGAGCTGAGGGCCCCAGGCTCCTGGGCTCCCAGGCTCCTAGGCGCGGGGTAGGGTGGTGCGGATCCCAAGCTCCCAGGCTCCCAGGCTCCCAGGCGCCGGCTCAGGTGCTGCGGACCCCAGGCTCCCAGGCTCACAGGCGTGGTCTAGGGTGCTGCGGACCCCAGACCCCAGGCGCCCAGGCTCCCAGGCTCCTAGGCGCGGGCTTGGGTGCTGGGGACCCCAGGCTCCCAGGCGCGGGCTCGTGAGCTGCATCTCCCTGGCTTCGAGTGCAGGCCCGGGAGCTGCTTCCCCCAGGTTCAAAGGCAACCAGGCGCGGGCTCAGGTCCTGCGGACCCCAGGCTCCCAGGCTCCCAGGCGCGGGCTCGGGTGCTGCGGACCCCAGGCTCCCAGGCTCCCAGGCTCCCAGGCTCCCAGGCGCGGGCTCGGGAACTGAGGGCCCTAGGCTCCCAGGCTCCCAGGCGCGGGCTAGGGTGCTGCGGACCCGAGGCCCCCAGCCTCCCAGGCTCCCAGGCTCCCAGGCGCGGGCTCGTGTGCAGCGGACCCCAGGCTCCCAAGCGCGGGCTCGGGAGCTGATGGCCCCAGGCCCCCAGCCTCCCAGGCTCCCAGGCTCCCAGGCGCGGGCTAGGGTGCTGCGGACCCCAGGCACCCAGCCTCCCAGGCTCCCAGGCTCCCAGGCGCGGTCTATGGTGCTGCGGACCCCAGACTCCCAGGCTCCCAGGCTCCCAGGCTCCCAGGCGCTGCTAGGGTGCTGCGGACCCCAGGCCCCCAGCCTCCCAGGCTCCCAGGCTCCCAGGCGCGTTCTATGGTGCTGCGGACCCAAGACTCCCAGCCTCCCAGGCTCCCAGGCTCCCAGGCGCGGGCTAGGGTGCTGCGGACCCCAGGCACCCAGCCTCCCAGGCTCCCAGGCTCCCAGGCGCGGTCTATGGTGCTGCGGACCCCAGACTCCAAGGCTCCCAGGCTTCCAGGCTCCCAGGCACTGCTAGGGTGCTGCGGACCCCAGGCCCCCAGCCTCCCAGGCTCCCAGGCTCCCAGGCGCGTTCTATGGTGCTGCGGACCCCAGGCCCCCAGCCTCCCAGTCTCCCAGGCTCCCAGGCGCGGGATAGGGTGCTGCGGACCCCAGGCCCCCAGCCTCCCAGGCTCCCAGGCTCCCAGGCGCGGGCTCGTGTGCAGCGGACCCCAGGCTCCCAAGCGCGGGCTCGGGAGCTGATGGCCCCAGGCCCCCAGCCTCCCAGGCTCCCAGGCTCCGAGGCGCTGCTAGGGTGCTGCGGATCCCAGGCTCCCAGGCTCCCAGGCGCGGGCTAGGGTGCTGCGGACCCCAGGCCCCCAGCCTCCCAAGCTCCCAGGCTACCAGGCGCGGTCTATGATGCTGCGGACCCCAGACTCCCAGGCTCCCAGGCTCCCAGGCTCCCAGGCGCTGCTAGGGTGCTGCGGACCCCAGGCCCCCAGCCTCCCAGGCTCCCAGGCTCCCAGGCGCGTTCTATGGTGCTGCGGACCCCAGACTCCCAGGCTCCCAGGCTCCCAGGCGCTGCTAGGGTGCTGCGGACCCCAGGCCCCCAGCCTCCCAGGCTCCCAGGCTCCCAGGCGCGGGCTCGTGTGCTGCGGACCCCAGGCTCCCAAGCGCGGGCTCGGGCGCTGAGGTCCCCAGACCCCCAGCCTCCCAGGCTCCCTGGCTCCCATTCTCCCAGGCGCTGCTAGGGTGCTGCAGACCCCAGGCCCCCAGGCTCCAGGCGCGGGCTAGGGTGCTGCGGACCCCACGCCCCCAGCCTCCCAGGCTCCCAGGATCCCAGGCGCGGTCTATGGTGCTGCGGACCCCAGACTTCCAGGCTCCCAGGCTCCCAGGTGCGGGCTCGGGAGCTGAGGGCCCCAGGCCCGCAGCCTCCTAGGCTCCCAGGCTCCCAGGCGCGGGATAGGGTGCTGCGGACCCCAGGTCCCCAGGCTCCCAGCCTCCCAGGCTCGGGCTCGTGTGCTGCGGACCCCAGACTCCCAAGCGCGTGCTCGGGAGCTGAGGGCCCCAGGCTCCCAGGCTTCCAGGCTCCCAGGCTCCCATGCGCGGGCTCAGGTCCTGCGGACCCCAGGCTCCCACGCTCCCAGGCTCCCAGGCTCCCAGGCGCTGCTAGGGTGCTGCGGACCCCAGGCTCCCAGGCTCCCAGGCGCGGGCTAGGGTGCTGCGGACCCAAGGCCCCCAGCCTCCCATGCTCCCAGGCTCCCAGGCGCGGTCTATGGTGCTGCGGACCCCAGACTCCCAGGCTCCCAGGCTCCCAGGCGCGGGCTCGGGTGCTGCGGACCCCAGGCTCCCAGGCTCCCAGGCTCCCAGGCTCCAAGGCGCGGGCTCGGGAGCTGAGGGCCCCAGGCTCCCAGGCTCGCAGGCGCTGGCTAGGGTGCTGCGGATCCCAGGCCCCCAGCCTCCCAGGCTCCCAGGCTCTCAGGCTCCCAGGCGCGGCTCGTGTGCTGCGGACCCCAGGCTCCCAAGCGCGGGCTCGGGAGCTGAGGGCCCCAGGCTCCCACGCTCCCAGGCTCCCAGGCTCCCAGGCCCGGGCTCAGGTCCAGCGGACCGCAGGCTCCCAAGCTCCCAGGCTCCCAGGCTCCCAGGCGCTGCTAGGGTGCTGCGGATCCCAGGCTCCCAGGCTCCCAGGCGCGGGCTAGGGTGCTGCGGACCCCAGGCCACCAGCCTCCCAGGCTCCCAGGCTCCCAGGCGCGGTCTATTGTGCTGCGGACCCCAGACTCCCAGGCTCCCAGGCTCCCAGGCTCCCAGGCGCGGGATAGGGTGCTGCGGACCCCAGGCCCCCAGGCTCCCAGTCTCCCAGGCTCCCAGGCACTGGCTCGTGATCTGAGGGCCCCAGGCCCCCAGCCTCCCAGGCTCCCAGGCGCGGGATACGGTGCTGCGGACCCCAGTCCCCCAGGCTCCCAGGCTCCCAGGCTCCCAGGCGCGGGCTCGGGGGCTGAGGGCCCCAGGCTCCCAGGCTCCCAGGCTCCTAGGCGCGGGGTAGGGTGGTGCAGACCCCAGGATCCCAGGCTCCCAGGCTCCCAGGCGCCGGCTCAGGTGCTGCGGACCCCAGGCTCCCAGGCTCCCAGGCGCGGGCTAGGGTGCTGCGTACCCCAGGCTCCCAGGCTCCCAGGCGCGGGCTAGGGTGCTGCGGACCCCAGGGCCCCAGCCTCCCAAACTCCCAGGCTCCCAGGCGTGGTCTAGGGTGCTGCGGACCCCAGAACCCAGGCTCCCAGGCTCCCAGGCGCTGCTAGGGTGCTGCCGACCCCATTCTCCCAGGCTCCCAGGCTCCCAGGCGCGGGCTCGCGTGCTGAGGATCCCAGGCTACCAGGCTCCCAGGCTCCCAGGCGAAGATCGAAATCTGCTCAAAACCAGTATCCGGCCTCCCGTGCGTTTGCTCGCGAGATGCGTGCCCCAGGCTCCCAAGCGCGTGCTCGTGAGCTGGGACCCCAAGGCTCATAGGCTAACAGGTGCGTTCTCGGGAGATTGTGCCCGCAGGCTCACAGGCTCCCAGGCGCGTGCTCGTGTGCTGTGCACCCCAGGCTCCCAGGCGCGTGCACGTGAGCTGGGAACCCAAGGCTCACAGGCTACCAGGCGTGGGATCGGGGGCTGGGCTTCACAGGCTCCCAGGCGCGGGCTCGTGTGCTGCGCACCCCAGGCTCCCAGGCGCTTGCTCGTGAGCTGCATCTCCATGGCTTCGAGTGCAGGCCCGGGAGCTGCCTCCCCCAGGTTCAAAGGCAACCAGGCGCGGGTTCCGGAGCTGCGGCCCCAGGATCCCAGGCTCCCAGGCTCCCTGGCGCGGGCTAGGGTGCTGCGGACCCCAGGTCCCCAGCCTCCCAGGCTCCCAGGCTCCCAGGCGCGGGCTCGTGTGCTGCGGACCCCAGGCTCCCAAGCGCGGGCTCGGGAGCTGAGGGCCCCAGGCCCCCAGCCTCCCAGGCTCCCAGGCTCCCAGGCGAGGGATAGGGTGCTGCGGACCCCAGGTCCCCAGGCTCCCAGGCTCCCAGGCGCGGGCTCGTGTGCTGCGGACCCCAGGCTCCCAAGCGCGGGCTCGGGAGCTGAGGGCCCCAGGCTCCCAAGCACCCAGGCTCCCAGGCTCCCAGGCGCGGGCTCAGGTCCTGCGGACCCCAAGCTCCCAGGCTCCCAGGCTCCCAGGCTCCCTGGCGCTGCTAGAGTGCTGCGGACCCCAGGCTCCCAGGCTCCCAGGCGCGGGCTAGGGTGCTGCGGACCCAAGGCCCCCAGCCTCCCAGGCTCCCAGGCTCCCAGGCGCGGTCTATTGTGCTGCGGACCCCAGACTCCCAGGCTCCCAGGCTCCCAGGCACTGCTAGGGTGCTGCGTACCCCAGGCTCCCAGGCTCCCAGGCGCGGGCTAGGGTGCTGCGGACCCCATGCCCCCAGCCTCCCAGGCTCCCAGGCTCCCAGGCGCGGTCTATGGTGCTGCGGACCCCAGACTCCCAGGCTCCCAGGCTCCCAGGCTCCCAGGCGCGGGCTCGGGTGCTGCGGACCCCAGGCTCCCAGGCTCCCAGGCTCCCAGGCTCCCAGGCGCGGGCTCGGGAGCTGAGGGCCCCAGGCTCCCAGGCTCCCAGGCTCCTAGGCACGGGCTCAGGTCCTGCGGACCCCAGGCTCCCAAGCTCCCAGGCTCCCAGGCTCCCAGGCGCTGCTAGGGTGCTGCGGACCCCAGGCTCCCAGGCTCCCAGGCGCGGGCTAGGGTGCTGCGGACCCCAGGCCCCCAGCCTCCCAGGCTCCCAGGCTCCTAGGCGCGGTCTATTGTGCTGCGGACCCCAGACTCCCAGGCTCCCAGGCTCCCAGGCTCCCAGGCGCTGCTAGGGTGCTGCGGACCCCAGGCTCCCAGGCTCCCAGGCTCCCAGGCTACCAGGCTCCCAGGCGCGGGCTCGTGTGCTGCGGACCCCAGGCTCCCAAGCGCGGGCTCGGGAGCTGAGAGCCCCAGGCTCCCATGCTCCCAGGCTCCTATGCGCGGGCTCAGGTCCTGCGGACCCAAGGCTCCGAAGCTCACATGCTCCCAGGCTCCCAGGCGCTGCTAGGGTGCTGCGGACCCCAGGCTCCCAGGCTCCCAGGCGCGGGCTAGGGTGCTGCGGACCCCAGGCCCCCAGCCTCCCAGGCTCCCAGGCTCCCAGTCACGGTCTATGGTGCTGCGTACCCCAGACTCCCAGGCTCCCAGGCTCCCAGGCGCGGGATAGGGTGCTGCGGACCCCAAGCCCCCAGGCTCCCAGGCTCCCAGGCTCCCAGGCGCGGGCTCCGGAGCTGAGGGCCCCAGGCTCCCAGGCTCCCAGGCTCCCAGGCTCCCTGGCGCGGGATAGGGTGCTGCGGACCCGAGGCTCCCAAGCGCGGGCTCGGGAGCTAAAGGCCCCAGGCTCCCAGGCTCCCAGGCTCCCAGGCTCCAGGGGCGGGCTCGTGTGCTGCGGACACGAGGCTCCCAAGCGCGGGCTCGGGAGCTGAAGGCCCCAGGCTCCCAGTCTCCCAGGCTCCCAGGCGCGGGCTCAGGTCCTGCGTACCCCAGGCTCCCAGGCTCCCAGGCTCCTAGGCGCGGGCTTGAGTGCTGCGGACCCGAGGCTCCCAGGCGCTGGCTTGTGAGCTGCATCTCTCTGGCTTCGAGTGCAGGCCCGGGAGCTGCCTCCCCCAGGTTCAAAGGCAACCAGACGCGGGTTCCGGAGCTGCGGCCCCAGGCTCCCAGGCTACCAGGCTCCCAGGCGCGGGCTCAGGTCCTGCGGACCCCAGGCTGCCAAGGTCCCAGGCTCCCAGGCTCCCAGGCGCTGCTAGGGTGCTGCGGACCCCAGGCTCCCAGGCTCCCAGCGCGGGCTAGGGTGCTGCGGACCCCAGGCCCCCAGCCTCCCAGGCTCCCAGGCTCCCTGGCGCGGGATAGGGTGCTGTGGACCCCAGGCCCCCAGCCTCCCAGGCTCCCAGGCTCCCAGGCGCGGGCTCGGGAGCTGAGGGCCCCAGACCCCCAGCCTCCCAGGCTCCTAGGCGCGGGCTTGGGTGCTGGGGACCCCAGGCTCCCAGGCGCGGGCTCGTGAGCTGCATCTCCCTGGCTTCGAGTGCAGGCCCGGGAGCTGCCTCCCCCAGGTTTTAAGGCAACCAGGCGCGGGCTCAGGTCCTGCGGACCCCAGGCTCCCAGGCTCCCAGGCTCCCAAGCTCCCAGGCGCGGGATCGGGAGCTGAGGGCCCCAGGCTCCCAGGCTCCCAGGCGCTGCTAGGGTGCTGCGGACCCCAGGCTCCCAGGCTCCCAGGCACGGGCTAGGGTGCTGCGGACCCCAGGCCCCCAGCCTCCCAGGCTCCCAGGCTCCCAGGCGCGGTCTATGGTGCTGCGGACCCCAGACTCCCAGGCTCCCAGGCTCCCAGGCTCCCAGGCGCTGCTAGGGTGCTGCGGACCCCAGGCTCCCAGGCTCCCAGGCGCGGGCTAGGGTGCTGCGGACCCCAGGCTTCCAGGCGCGTGCTCGTGAGCTGCATCTCCCTGGCTTCGAGTGCAGGCCCGGGAGCTGCCTCCCCCAGGTTCAAAGGCAACCAGGCGCGGGTTCCGGAGCTGCGGCCCCAGGATCCCAGGCTCCCAGGCTCCCAGGCGCGGGCTCAGGTCCTGCGGACCCGAGGCTCCCAAGCTCCCAGGCTCCCAGGCTCCCAGGTGCTGCTAGGGTGCTGCGGACCCCAGGCTCCCAGGCTCCCAGGCTCCCAGGCTCCCAGGCGCGGGCTAGGGTGCTTCGGACCCCTGGGTCACAGGCTCCCAGGCTCCCAGGCTCCCAGGCGCGGGCTAGCAGGCTGCGGACCCCAGGCCCCCAGGCTCCCAGGCTCCCAGGCTCCCAGGCGCGGGCTAGGGTGCTGCGTACCCCAGGCTCCCAGGCTCCCAGGCTCCCAGGCGCGGGCTAGGGTGCTGCGGACCCCAGACTCCCAGGCTCCCAGGCTCCAAGGCGCGGGCTCGTGTGCTGCGGACCCCAGGCTCCCAAGCACGGGCTCGGGAGCTGAGGGCCCCAGGCTCCCAGGCTCCCAGGCTCCCAGGCGCGGGCTCAGGTCCTGCGTACCCCAGGCTCCCAAGCTCCCAGGCTCCCAGGCTCCCAGGCGCTGCTAGGGTGCTGCGGACCCCATGCCCCCAGCCTCCCAGGCTCCCAGGCTCCCAGGCGCGGTCTATGGTGCTGCGGACCCCAGACTCCCAGGCTCCCAGGCTCCCAGGCTCCCAGGCTCCCAGGCGCGGGTTCGGGAGCTGAGGGCCCCAGGCTCCCAGGCTCCCAGGCGCGGGCTAGGGTGCTGCGGACCCCAGGCCCCCAGCCTCCCAGGCTCCCAGGCTCCCAGGCTCCCAGGCTCCCAGGCGCGGGCTCGTGTGCTGCGGACCCCAGGCTCCCAAGCGCGGGCGCGGGAGCTGAGGGCCCCAGGCTCCCAGGCTCCCAGGCTCCTAGGCGCGGGCTCAGGTCCTGCGGACCCCAGGCTCCCAAGCTCCCAGGCTCCCAGGCTCCCAGGCGCTGCTAGGGTGCTGCGGACCCCAGGCTCCCAGGCTCCCAGGCGCGGGCTAGGGTGCTGCGGACCCCAGGCCCCCAGCCTCCCAGGCTCCCAGGCGCGGTCTATTGTGCTGCGGACCCCAGACTCCCAGGCTCCCAGGCTCCCAGGCGCGGGATAGGGTGCTGCGGACCCCAGGCCCCCAGGCTCCCAGGCTCCCAGGCTCCCAGGCGCGGGCTCGGGTGCTGCGGACCCCATGCTCCCAGGCGCAGGCTCGGGTGCTGCGGACCCGAGGCTCCCAGGCGCTGGCTTGTGAGCTGCATCTCTCTGGCTTCGAGTGCAGGCCCGGGAGCTGACTCCCCCAGGTTCAAAGGCAACCAGGCGCGGGTTCCGGAGCTGCGGCCCCAGGATCCCAGGCTCCCAGGCTCCCAGGCGCGGGCTAGGGTGCTGCGGACCCCAGGCCCCCAGCCTCCCAGGCTCCCAGGCTCTCAGGCGCGGGCTCGTGTGCTGCGGACCCCAGGCTCCCGAGCGCGGGCTCGGGAGCTGAGGGCCCCAGGCCCCCAGCCTCCCAGGCTCCCAAGCTCCCAGGCGCGGGATAGGGTGCTGCGGACCCCAGGCCACTAGGCTCCCAGGCTCCCAGGCTCCCAGGCGCGGGCTCGGGAGCTGAGGGCCCCAGGCTCCCAGGCTCCCAGGCTCCTAGGCGTGGGGTAGGGTGCTGCGGATCCCAAGCTCCCAGGCTCCCAGGCTCCCAGGCGCCGGCTCAAGTGCTGCGGACCCCAGGCTCCCAGGCTCCCAGGCTCCCAGGCGTGGTCTAGGGTGCTGCGGACCCCAGACCCCAGGCTCCCAGGCTCCCAGGCTCCTAGGCGCGGGCTTGGGTGCTGGGGACCCCAGGCTCCCAGGCGCGGGTTCGTGAGCTGCATCTCCCTGGCTTCGAGTGCAGGCCCGGGAGCTGCTTCCCCCAGGTTCAAAGGCAACCAGGCGCGGGCTCAGGTCCTGCGGACCCCAGGCTCCCAGGCTCCCAGGCTCCCAGGCTCCCAGGCGCGGGCTCGGGTGCTGCGGACCCCAGGCTCCCAGGCTCCCAGGCTCCCAGGCTCCCAGGCGCGGGCTCGGGAACTGAGGGCCCTAGGCTCCCAGGCTCCCAGGCGCGGGCTAGGGTGCTGCGGACCCCAGGCTCCCAGCCTCCCAGGCTCCCAGGCTCCCAGGCGCGTGCTCGTGTGCAGCGGACCCCAGGCTCCCAAGCGCGGGCTCGGGAGCTGATGGCCCCAGGCCCCCAGCCTCCCAGGCTCCCAGGCTCCCAGGCTCCCAGGCTCCCAGGCTCCCATGCGCGGGCTCAGGTCCTGCGGACCCCAGGCTCCCAAGCTCCCAGGCTCCCAGTCTCCCAGGCGCTGCTAGGGTGCTGCGGACACCAGTCTCCCAGGCTCCCAGGCTCCCAGGCACGGGCTAGGGTGCTGCGGACCCCAGGCCCCCAAGCTCCCAGGCTCCCAGGCTCGCAGGCGCGGGCTCGGGAGCTGAGGGCCCCAGGCTCCCAGGCTCCCAGGCTCCCAGGCGCGGGCTAGGGTGCTGCGTACCCCATGCTCCCAGGCTCCCATGCTCCCAGGCGCGGGCTCGGGAGCTGCGGAACACAGACTCCCAGTCTCCCAGGCTCCCAGGCGCGGGCTCGTGTGCTGCGGACCCCAGGCTCCCAAGCGCGGGCTCGGGAGCTGAGGGCCCCAGGCTCCCAGGCTCCCAGGCGCCCAGGCGCTGCTAGGATGCTACGGACCCCAGGCTCCCAGGCTCCCAGGCGCGGGCTAGGGTGCTGCGGACGCCAGGCCCCTAGCCTCCCAGGCTGCCAGGCTCCCAGGCGCGGTCTATTGTGCTGCGGACCCCAGACTCCCAGGCTCCCAGGCTCCCAGGCTCCCAGGCGCGGGATAGGGTGCTGCGGACCCCAGGCCCCCAGGCTCCCAGGCTCCCAGGCTCCCAGGCGCGGGCTCGGGATCTGAGGTCCCCAGGCCCCCATCCTCCCAGGCTCCCAGGCGCGTGATACGGTGCTGCGGACCCCAGGCCCCCAGGCTCCCAGGCTCCCATGCTCCCAGGCGCGGGCTCGGGAGCTGAGGGCCCCAGGCTCCCAGGCTCCCAGGCTCCTAGGCGCGGGGTAGGGTGGTGCGGACCCCAGGCTCCCAGGCTCCCAGGCGCCGGCTCAGGTGCTGCGGACCCCAGGCTCCCAGGCTCCCAGGCTCCCAGGCGCGGGCTAGGGTGCTGCGTACCCCAGGCTCCCAGGCTCCCAGGCGCGGGCTAGGGTGCTGCGGACCCCAGGCCCCCAGCCTCCCAAACTCCCAGGCTCCCAGGCGTGGTCTAGGGTGCTGCGCACCCCAGAACCCAGGCTCCCAGGCTCCCAGGCGCGGGCTCGTGTGCTGAGGATCCCAGGCTCCCAGGCTCCCAGGCTCCCAGGCGAAGATCGAAAGCTGCTCAAAACCAGTATCCGGCCTCCCGTGCGTTTGCTCGGGAGATGCGTGCCCCAGGCTCCCAAGCGCGTGCTCGTGAGCTGGGACCCCAAGGCTCATAGGCTAACAGGTGCGTTCTCGGGAGATTGTGCCCGCAGGCTCACAGGCTCCCAGGCGCGTGCTCGTGTGCTGCGCACCCCAGGCTCCCAGGCGCGTGCACGTGAGCTGGGAACCTAAGGCTCACAGGCTACCAGGCGCGGGATCGGGGGCTGGGCTTCACAGGCTCCCAGGCGCGGGCTCGTGTGCTGCGCACCCCAGGCTCCCAGGCGCTGGCTCGTGAGCTGCATCTCCCTGGCTTCGAGTGCAGGCCAGGGAGCTGCCTCCCCCAGGTTCAAAGGCAACCAGGCGCGGGTTCCCGAGCTGCGGCCCCAGGATCCCAGGCTCCCAGGCTCCCTGGCGCGGGCTAGTGTGCTGCGGACCCCAGGCCCCCAGCCTCCCAGGCTCCCAGGCTCCCAGGCGCGGGCTCGTGTGCTGCGGACCCCAGGCTCCCAAGCGCGGGCTCGGGAGCTGAGGGCCCCAGGCCCCCAGCAACCGAGGCTCCCAGGCTCCCAGGCTCGGGATAGGGTGCTGCGGACCCCAGGTCCCCAGGCTCCCAGGCTCCCAGGCGCGGGCTCGTGTGCTGCGGACCCCAGGCTCCCAAGCGCGGGCTCGGGAGCTGAGGGCCCCAGGCTCCCAAGCACCCAGGCTCCCAGGCTCCCAGGCGCGGGCTCAGGTCCTGCGGACCCCAGGCTCCCAAGCTCCCAGGCTCCCAGGTTCCCAGGCGCTGCTAGGGTGCTGCGGACCCCAGGCTCCCAGGCTCCCAGGCGCGGGCTAGGGTGCTGCGGACCCAAGGCCCCCAGCCTCCCAGGTTCCCAGGCTCTCAGGCGCGGTCTATTGTGCTGCAGACCCCAGACTCCCAGGCTCCAGGCTCCCAGGCTCCCAGGCGCTGCTAGGGTGCTGCGTACCCCAGGCTCCCAGGCTTCCAGGCGCGGGCTAGGGTGCTGCGGACCCCATGCCCCCAGCCTCCCAGGCTCCCAGGCTCCCAGGCGCGGTCTATGGTGCTGCGGACCCCAGACTCCCAGGCTCCCAGGCTCCCAGGCTCCCAGGCGCGGGCTCGGGTGCTGCGGACCCCAGGCTCCCAGGCTCCCAGTCTCCCAGGCTCCCAGGCGCGCGCTCGGGAGCTGAGGGCCCCAGGCTCCCAGGCTCCCAGGCGCGGGCTAGGGTGCTGCGGACCCCAGGCCCCCAGCCTCCCAGGCTCCCAGGCTCCCAGGCTCCCAGGCTCCCAGGCGCGGGCTCGTGTGCTGCGGACCCCAGGATCCCAAGCGCGGGCTCGGGAGCTGAGGGCCCCAGGCACCCAGGCTCCCAGGCTCCTAGGCGCGGGCTCAGGTCCTGCGGACCCCAGGCTCCCAAGCTCCCAGGCTCCCAGGCTCCCAGGCGCTGCTAGGGTGCTGCGGACCCCAGGCTCCCAGGCTCCCAGGCGCGGGCTAGGGTGCTGCGGACCCCAGGCCCCCAGCCTCCCAGGCTCCCAGGCTCCCAGGCGCGGTCTATTGTGCTGCGGACCCCAGACTCTCAGGCTCCCAGGCTCCCAGGCTCCCAGGCGCGGGCTCGGGAGCTGAGGGCCCCAGGCTCCCAGGCTCCCAGGCTCCCAGGCGCGGGCTCGGGTGCTGCGGACCCCAGGCCCCCAGCCTCCCAGGCTCCTAGGCTCCCAGGCTCCCAGGCGCGGGCTCGTGTGCTGCGGACCCCAGGCTCCCAGGCGCGGGCTCGGGTGCTGCGGACCCCAGACTCCCAGGCTCCCAGGCTCCCAGGCGCGGGCTAGTGTGCTGCGTACCCCAGGCTCCCAAGCGCGGGCTCGGGAGCTGAGGGCCCCAGACTCTCAGGCTCCCAGGCGAAGAGACGAGAGCTGCTGTAAACCAGTTTCCAGGCTCCCGGGCGTTTGCTCGGGAGCTGAGGGACCCAGTCTCCCAGACTCCCAGGCTCCCAGTCTCCCAGGCTCCCAGGCGCGGGCTCGGGAGCTGCCTCCCCCAGGTTCAAAGCAACCAGGCGCGGGTTCGGGAGCTGTGGCCCCCAGGCTTCAGGCTACCAGGCGCGAGCTCGGGAGATGAGGCCCCAGACTCCCAGGCTTCCAGGCGAAGATTCCAGAGCTGCTGTAAACCAGTCACCCGGTTTCCGGGCGTTTGCTCGGGAGCTGCGGCCCCAGGCTCACAGGCTCTCATGCGCAGGCTCGGGAGCTGGGGCCCCAGGCTCCCAGGCTCCCAGGCTCCCAGGCGCTGCTAGGGTGCTGCGGACCCCAGACTCCCAGGATCCCAGGCGCTGGCTAGGGTGCTGCGGACCCCAGGCCCCCTGCCTCCCAGGCTCCCAGGCGCGGGCTAGGGTGCTGCGGACCCCAGGCTTCCAGGCGCGTGCTCGTGAGCTGCATCTCCCTGGCTTCGAGTGCAGGCCCGGGAGCTGCCTCCCCCAGGTTCAAAGGCAACCAGGCACGGGCTCAGGTCCTGCGAACCCCAGGCTCCCAGGCTCCCAGGCGCGGGCTCGGGTGCTGCGGACCCCAGGCTCCCAGGCTCCCAGGCTCCCAGGCGCGGGCTCGGGAGCTGAGGGCCCCAGGCTCCCAGGCTCCCAGGCGCGGGCTAGGGTGCTACGGACCCCAGGCCCCCAGCCTCCCAGGCTCCCAGGCTCCCAGGCGCGGGCTCGTGTGCTGCGGACCCCAGGCTCCCAAGCGCGGGCTCGGGAGCTGAGGGCCACAGGCCCCCAGCCTCCCAGGCTCCCAGGCTCCCAGGTTCCCAGGCGCTGCTAGGGTGCTGCGGACCCCAGGCTCCCAGGCTCACAGGCGCGGGGAAGGGTGCTGCGGACCCCAGGCCCCCAGCCTCCCAGGCTCCCAGGATCCCAGGCGCGGTCTATGGTGCTGCGGACCCCAGACTCCCAGGCTCCCAGGCTTCCAGGCTCGGGCTCGTGTGCTGCGGACTCCAGGCTCCCAAGCGCGTGCTCGGGAGCTGACGGCCCCAGGCTCCCAGGCTCCCAGGCTCCCAGGCTCCCAGGCGCGGGCTCAGGTCCTGCGGACCCCAGGCTCCAAAGCTCCCAGGCTCCCAGGCTCCCAGGCGCTGCTAGGGTGCTGCGGACCCCAGGCTCCCAGGATCCCAGGCGCGGGCTAGGGTGCTGCGGACCCCAGGCCCCCAGCCTCCCAGGCTCCCAGGCTCCCAGGCGCGGTCTATGGTGCTGCGGACCCCAAACTCCCAGGCTCCCAGGCTCCCAGGCGCGGGCTCGGGTGCTGCGGACCCCAGGCTCCCAGGCTCCCAGGCTCCCAGGCTCCCAGGCGCGGGCTCGGGACCTGAGGGCCCCAGGCTCCCAGGCTCCCAGGCGCGGGCTCGGGTGCTGCGGACCCCAGGCTCCCAGGCTCCCAGGCTCCCAGGCTCCCAGGCGCGGGCTCGGGACCTGAGGGCCCCAGGCTCCCAGGCTCCCAGGCGCGGGCTCGGGTGCTGCGGACCCCAGGCCCCCAGCCTCCTAGGCTCCCAGGCTCACAGGCGCGGGATAGAGTGCTGCGGACCCCAGGCCCCCAGGCTCCCAGGCTCCCAGGCTCCCCGTCTCCCAGGCGCGGGATAGGGTGCTGCGGACCCCAGGCTCCCAGGCTCCCAGGGTCCTAGGCGCGGGGTAGGGTGGTGCGGACCCCAGGCTCCCAGGCTCACAGGCTCCCAGGCGCGGGCTCAGGTGCTGCGTACCCCAGGCTCCCAGGCTCCCAGGCGCGGGCTAGGGTGCTGCGTTACCCAGGCTCCCAGGCTCCCAGGCTCCCAGGCGCGGGCTAGGGTGCTGCGTACCCCAGGCCCCCAGCCTCCCAAGCTCCCAGGCTCCCAGGCGTGGTCTAGGGTGCTGCGGACCCCAGACCCCAGGCTCCCAGGCTCCCAGGCTCCCAGGCTCCCAGGCGCTGCTAGGGTGCTGCGGACCCCAGGCTCCCAGGCGCGGGCTCGTGAGCTGCATCTCCCTGGCTTCGAGTGCAGGCCCGGGAGCTGCCTCCCCCAAGTTCAAAGGCAACCAGGCGCGGGTTCGGGAGCTGCGGCCCCAGGCTCCCAGGCTCCCAGGCTCCCAGGCGCGGGCTCAGGTCCTGCGGACCCCAGGCTCCCAGGCTCCCAGGCTGCCAGGCTCCCAGGCGCTGCTAGGGTGCTGCCGACCCCATGCTCCCAGGCTCCCAGGCTCCCAGGCGCGGGATAGGGTGCTGCGGACCCCAGGGCCCCAGGCTCCCAGGCTCCCTGGCTCCCAGGCGCGGGCTCCGGAGCTGAGGGCCCCAGGCTCCCAGGCTCCCAGGCTCCTAGGCGCGGGGTAGGGTGGTGCGGACCCCAGGCTCCCAGGCTCCCAGGCTCCCAGGCGCGGGCTCAGTTGCTGCGGACCCCAGGCTCCCAGGCTCCCAGGATCCCAGGCGCGGGCTAGGGTGCTGCGGACCCCAGGCTCCCAGGCTCCCAGGCTCCCAGGCGCGGGCTAGGGTGTGGGGACCCCAGGCCCCCAGCCTCCCAAGCTCCCTGGCTCCCAGGCGTGGTCTAGGGTGCTGCGGACCCCAGATCCCAGGCTCCCAGGCTCCCAGGCTCCTAGACTCGGGCTTGAGTGCTGCGGACCCCAGCCTTCCAGGCGCTGGCTCGTGAGCTGCATCTCCCTGGCTTCGAGTGCAGGCCCGGGAGCTGCCTCCCCCAGGTTCAAAGGCAACCAGACGCGGGTTCCGGAGCTGCGGCCCCAGGCTCCCAGGCTACCAGGCTCCCAGGCGCGGGCTCAGGTCCTGCGGACCCCAGGCTGCCAAGGTCCCAGGCTCCCAGGCTCCCAGGCGCTGCTAGGGTGCTGCGGACTCCAGGCTCCCAGGCTCCCAGCGCGGGCTAGGGTGCTGCGGACCCCAGGCCCCCAGCCTCCCAGGCTCCCAGGCTCCCAGGCGCGGGATAGGGTGCTGTGGACCCCAGGCCCCCAGCCTCCCAGGCTCCCAGGCTCCCAGGCGCGGGCTCGGGAGCTGAGGGCCCCAGACCCCCAGCCTCCCAGGCTCCTAGGCGCGGGCTTGGGTGCTGGGGACCCCAGGCTCCCAAGCGCGGGCTCGTGAGCTGCATCTCCCTGGCTTCGAGTGCAGGCCCGGGAGCTGCCTCCCCCAGGTTTTAAGGCAACCAGGCGCGGGCTCAGGTCCTGCGGACCCCAGGCTCCCAGGCTCCCAGGCTCCCAGGCTCCCAGGCGCGGGATCGGGAGCTGAGGGCCCCAGGCTCCCAGGCTCCCAGGCGCTGCTAGGGTGCTGCGGACCCCAGGCTCCCAGGCTCCCAGGCACGGGCTAGGGTGCTGCGGACCCCAGGCCCCCAGCCTCCCAGGCTCCCAGGCTCCCAGGCGCGGTCTATGGTGCTGCGGACCCCAGACTCCCAGGCTCCCAGGCTCCCAGGCTCCCAGGCGCTGCTAGGGTGCTGCGGACCCCAGGCTCCCAGGCTCCCAGGCGCGGGCTAGGGTGCTGCGGACCCCAGGCTTCCAGGCGCGTGCTCGTGAGCTGCATCTCCCTGGCTTCGAGTGCAGGCCCGGGAGCTGCCTCCCCCAGGTTCAAAGGCAACCAGGCGCGGGTTCCGGAGCTGCGGCCCCAGGATCCCAGGCTCCCAGGCTCCCAGGCGCGGGCTCAGGTCCTGCGGACCCGAGGCTCCCAAGCTCCCAGGCTCCCAGGCTCCCAGGCGCTGCTAGGGTGCTGCGGACCCCAGGCTCCCAGGCTCCCAGGCTCCCAGGCTCCCAGGCGCGGGCTAGGGTGCTTCGGACCCCTGGGTCACAGGCTCCCAGGCTCCCAGGCTCCCAGGCGCGGGCTAGCAGGCTGCGGACCCCAGGCCCCCAGGCTCCCAGGCTCCCAGGCTCCCAGGCGCGGGCTAGGGTGCTGCGTACCCCAGGCTCCCAGGCTCTCAGGCTCCCAGGCGCGGGCTAGGGTGCTGCGGACCCCAGACTCCCAGGCTCCCAGGCTCCCAGGCGCGGGCTCGTGTGCTGCGAACCCCAGGCTCCCAAGCGCGGGCTCGCGAGCTGAGGGCCCCAGGCCCCCAGCCTCCCAGGCTCCAAGGCTCCCAGGCGCGGGCTAGGGTGCTGCGGACCCCAGGCCCCCAGCCTCCCAGGCTCCCAGGCTCCCAGGCGCGGTCTATGGTGCTGCGGACCCCAGACTCCCAGGCTCCCAGGCTCCCAGGCTCCCAGGCGCTGCTAGGGTGCTGCGGACCCCAGGCTCCCAGGATCCCAGGCGCGGGCTAGAGTGCTGCGGACCCCAGGCCCCCAGCCTCCCAGGCTCCCAGGCTCCCAGGCGCGGTCTATGGTGCTGCGGACCCCAAACTCCCAGGCTCCCAGGCTCCCAGGCGCGGGCTCGTGTGCTGCGGACCCCAGGCTCCCAGGCTCCCAGGCGCGGGCTCGGGAGCTGAGGACCCCAGGCTCCCAGGCTCCCAGGCGCGGGCTAGGGTGCTGCGGACCCCAGGCCCCCAGCCTCCCAGGCTCCCAGGCTCCCAGGCTCCCAGGCGCGGGCTCGTGTGCTGCGGACCCCAGGCTCCCAAGCGCGGGCTCGGGAGCTGAGGGCCCCAGGCTTCCAGGCTCCCAGGCTCCCAGGCGCGGGCTCAGGTCCTGCGGACCCCAGGCTCCCAAGCTCCCAGGCTCCCAGGCTCCCAGGCGCTGCTAGGGTGCTGCGGACCCCAGGCCCCCAGCCTCCCAGGCTCCCAGGCTCCCAGGCGCGGTCTATGGTGCTGCGGACCACAGACTCCCAGGCTCCTAGACTCCCAGGCTCCCAGGCGCGGGCTCGTGTGCTGCGGACCCCAGGCTCCCAAGCGCGGGCTCGGGAGCTTGGGGCCCCAGGCCCCCAGGCTCCCAGCCTCCCAGGCTCCCAGGCTCCCAGCCGCGGGCTCGGGTGCTGCGGACCCCAGGCTTCCAAGCTCCCAGGCTCCCAGGCTCCCAGGGTCCCAGGCGCGGGCTCAGGTCCTGCGGACCCCAGGCTCCCAAGCTCCCAGGCTCCCAGGCTCCCAGGCGCTGCTAGGGTGCTGCGGACCCCAGGCTCCCAGGCTCCCAGGCGCGGGCTAGGGTGCTGCGGACCCCAGGCCCCTAGGCTCCCAGGCTCCCAGGCTCCCAGGCGCGGGCTCGGGAGCTGAGGGCCCCAGGCTCCCAGT
This sequence comes from Muntiacus reevesi, assembly GCF_963930625.1. Classification (NCBI taxonomy): domain Eukaryota; kingdom Metazoa; phylum Chordata; class Mammalia; order Artiodactyla; family Cervidae; genus Muntiacus; species Muntiacus reevesi. Next base: position 345,443 of record NC_089252.1, on the reverse strand, counting down.
CTCCCAGGCTCCTAGGCGCGGGGTAGTGTTGTGCGGACCCCAGGCTCCCAGGCTCCCAGGCTCCCAGGCGCGGGCTCAGGTGCTGCGGACCCCAGGCTCCCAGGCTCCCAGGCTCCCAGGCGCGGGCTAGGGTGCTGCGTACCCCAGGCTCCCAAGCTCCCAGGCTCTCAGGCGCGGGCTAGGGTGCTGCGGACCCCAGGCCCCAGCCTCCCAACCTCCCAGGCTCCCAGGCGTGGTCTAGGGTGCTGCGGACCCCAGAACCCAGGCTCCCAGGCTCCCAGGCGCTGCTAGGGTGCTGCCGACCCCATGCTCCCAGGCTCCCAGGATCCCAGGCGCGGGCTCGTGTGCTGAGGACCCCAGGCTTCCAGGCTCCCAGGCTCCCAGGCGAAGATCGAAAGCTGCTGAAAACCAGTATCCGGCCTCCCGTGCGTTTGCTCGGGAGATGCGTGCCCCAGGCTCCCAAGCGCGTGCTCGTGAGCTGGGACCCCAAGGCTCATAGGCTAACAGGTGCGTTCTCGGGAGATTGTGCCCGCAGGCTCACAGGCTCCCAGGCGCGTGCTCGTGTGCTGCGCACCCCAGGCTCCCAGGCGCGTGCACGTGAGCTGGGACCCCAAGGCTCACAGGCAACCAGGCGCGGGATCGTGAGCTGGTCTTCACAGGCTCCCAGGCGCGGGCTCGTGTGCTGCGCACCCCAGGCTCCCATGCGCTGGCTCGTGAGCTGCATCTCCCTGGCTTCGAGTGCAGGCCCGGGAGCTGCCTCCCCCAGGTTCAAAGGCAACCAGGCGCGGGTTCCGGAGCTGCGGCCCCAGGATCCCAGGCTCCCAGGCTCCCAGGCGCGGGCTCGGGTGCTGCGGACCCCAGGCTCCCAGGCTCCCAGGCTCCCAGGCGCGGGCTCGGGAGCTGAGGGCCCCAGGCTCCCAGGCTCCCAGGCTCCCAGGCGCGGGCTCAGGTTCTGCGGACCCCAGGCTCCCAAGCTCCCAGGCTCCCAGGCTCCCATGCGCTGCTAGGGTGCTGCGGACCCCAGGCTCCCAGGCTCCCAGGCGCGGGCAAGGGTGCTGCGGACCCCAGGCCCCCAGCCTCCCAGGCTCCCAGGCTCCCAGGCGCGGTCTATGGTGCTGCGGACCCCAGACTCCCAGGCTCCCAGGCTCCCAGCTCCCAGGCGCTGCTACGGTGCTGCGGACCCCAGGCTCCCAGGCTCCCAGGCGCGGGCTAGGGTGCTGCGGACCCCAGGCCCCCAACCTCCCAGGCTCCCAGGCTCCCTGGCGCGGTCTATCGTGTTGCGGACCCCAGACTCCCAGGCTCCCAGGCTCCCAGGCTCCCAGGCGCGGGCTCGGGTGGTGCGGACCACAGGCTCCCAGGCTCCCAGGGTCCCAGGCGCGGGCTCGGGAGCTGAGGGCCCCAGGCTCCCAGGCTTCCAGGCGCGGGCTAGGGTGCTTCGGACCCCAGGCCCCCAGCCTCCCAGTCTCCCAGGCTCCCAGGCTCCCAGTCTCCCAGGCGCGGGCTCGTGTGCTGCGGACCCCAGGCTCCCAAGCGCGGGCTCTGGAGCTGAGGGCCCCAGGCCCCCAGCCTCCCAGGCTCCCAGGCTCCCAGGCGCGGGATAGGGTGCTGCGGACCCGAGGCTCCCAAGCGCGGGCTCGGGAGCTAAAGGCCCCAGGCTCCCAGGCTCCCAGGCTCCCAGGCTCCAGGGGCGGGCTCGTGTGCTGCGGACACGAGGCTCCCAAGCGCGGGCTCGGGAGCTGAAGGCCCCAGGCTCCCAGTCTCCCAGGCTCCCAGGCGCGGGCTCAGGTCCTGCGTACCCCAGGCTCCCAAGCTCCCAGGCTCCCAGGCTCCCAGGCGCTGCTATGGTGCTGCGGACCCCAGGGTCCCAGACGCGGGCTAGGGTGCTGCGGACCCCATGCCCCCAGCCTCCCAGGCTCCCAGGCTCCCAGGCGCGGTCTATGGTGCTGCGGACCCCAGACTCCCAGGCTCCCAGGCTCCCAGGCTCCAGGCGCTGCTAGGGTGCTGCGGACCCCAGGCTCCCAGGCTCCCAGGCGCGGGCTAGGGTGCTGCGGACCCCAGGCACCCAGCCTCCCAGGCTCCCAGGCTCCCAGGCGCGGTCTATGGTGCTGCGGACCCCAGACTCCCAGGCTCCCAGGCTCCCAGGCTCCCAGGCGCGGGCTAGGGTGCTGCGGACCACAGGCTCCCAGGCTTCCAGGTTCCCAGGCTCCCATGCGCGGGCTCGGGTGCTGCGGACCCCAGGCTCCCAGGCTCCCAGGCGCGGGCTCGGGTGCTGCGGACCCCAGGCTCCCAGGCTCCCAGGCTCCCAGGCTCCCATGCGCGGGCTCAGGTCCTGCGGACCCCAGGCCCCCAGCCTCCCAGGCTCCCAGGCTCCCAGGCTCCCAGGCGCGGGCTCGTGTGCTGCGGACCCCAGGCTCCCACGCGCGGGCTCGGGAGCTGAGGGCCCCAGTCTCCCAGGCTTCCAGGCTCCCAGGCGCGGGCTCAGGTCCTGCGGACCGCAGGCTCCCAAGCTCCCAGGCTCCCAGGCTCCCAGGCGCTGCTAGGGTGCTGCGGACCCCAGGCTCCCAGGCTCCGAGGCGCGGGCTAGGGTGCTGTGGACGCCAGGCCCCCAGCCTCCCAGGCTCCCATGCTCCCAGGCGCGGTCTATGGTGCTGCGGACCACAGACTCCCAGGCTCCTAGACTCTCAGGCTCCCAGGCGCGGGCTCGTGTGCTGCGGACCCCAGGCTCCCAAGCGCGGGCTCGGGAGCTTGGGGCCCCAGGCCCCCAGGCTCCCAGCCTCCCAGGCTCCCAGGCTCCCAGCTGCGGGCTCGGGTGCTGCGGACCCCAGGCTCCCAGGCTCCCAGGGTCCCAGGCTCCCAGGCCCGGGCTCAGGTCCTGCGGACCCCAGGCTCCCAAGCTCCCAGGCTCCCAGGCTCCCATGCGCTGCTAGGGTGCTGCGGACCCCAGGCTCCCAGGCTCCCAGGTGCGGGCTAGGGTGCTGCGGACCCCAGGCCCCCAGGCTCCCAGGCTCCCAGGCTCCCAGGCGCGGGCTCGGGAGCTGAGGGCCCCAGGCTCCCAGTCTCCCAGGCTCCTAGGCGCGGGGTAGTGTGGTGCGGACCCCGGGATCCCAGGCTCCCAGGCTCCCAGGCGCGTGCTCAGGTGCTGCGGACCCCAGGCTCCCAGGCTCCCAGGCTCCCAGGCGCGGGCTAGGGTGCTGCGTACCCCAGGCTCCCAAGCTCCCAGGCTCTCAGGCGCGGGCTAGGGTGCTGCGGACCCCAGGCCCCAGCCTCCCAACCTCCCAGGCTCCCAGGCGTGGTTTAGGGTGCTGCGGACCCCAGAATCCAGGCTCCCAGGCTCCCAGGCGCTGCTAGGGTGCTGCCGACCCCATGCTCCCAGGCTCCCAGGATCCCAGGCGCGGGCTCGTGTGCTGAGGACCCCAGGCTTCCAGGCTCCCAGGCTCCCAGGCGAAGATCGAAAGCTGCTGAAAACCAGTATCCGCCCTCCCGTGCGTTTGCTCGGGAGATGCGTGCCCCAGGCTCCCAAGCGCGTGCTTGTGAGCTGGGACCCCAAGGCTCATAGGCTAACAGGTGCGTTCTCGGGAGATTGTGCCCGCAGGCTCCCAGGCTCCCAGGCGCGTGCTCGTGTGCTGCGGACCCCAGGCTCCCAAGCTCCCAGGTTCCCAGGCTCCCAGGCGCTGCTAGGGTGCTGCGGACCCCAGGCTCCCAGGCTCCCAGGTTACCAGGCACGGGCTAGGGTGCTTCGGACCCCTGGCTCCCAGGCTCCCAGGCTCCCAGGCGCGGGCTAAGGTGCTGCGGACCCCAGGCTTCCAGGCTCCCAGGCTCCCAGGCTCGCAGGCGCCGGCTCGGGAGCTGAGGGCCCCAGGCTCCCAGGCTCCCAGGCTCCCAGGCACGGGCTAGGGTGCTGCGGACCCCAGGCTCCCAGGCTCCCAGGTTACCAGGCACGGGCTAGGGTGCTTCGGACCCCAGGCTCCCTGGCTCCCAGGCTCCCAGGCGCGGGCTCGGGTGCTGCGGACCCCAGACTCCCAGGCTCCCAGGCTCCCAGGCGCGGGCTCATGTGCTGAGGACCCCAGGCTCCCAAGCTCCCAGGCTCACAGGCTCCCAGGCGCTGCTAGGGTGCTGCGGACCCCAGGCTCCCAGGCTCCCAGCCGCGGGCTAGGGTGCTGCGGACCCCAGGCCCCCAGCCTCCCAGGCTCCCAGGCTCCCAGGCCCGGTCTATGGTGCTGCGGACCCCAGACTCCCAGGCTCCCAGGCTCCCAGGCTCCCAGGCGCTGATAGGGTGCTGCGGACCCCAGGCTCCCAGGCTCCCAGGCGCGGGCTAGGGTGCTGCGGACCCCAGGCTCCCAGGCGCGGGCTCGTGAGCTGCATCTCCCTGGCTTCGAGTGCAGGCCCGGGAGCTGCCTCCCCCAGGTTCAAAGGCAACCAGGCGCGGGCTCAGGTCCTGCGGACTCCAGGCTCCCAGGCTCCCAGGCGCGGGCTCGGGTGCTGCGGACCCCAGGCTCCCAGGCTCCCAGGCTCCCAGGCGCGGGCTCGGGAGCTGAGGGCCCCAGGCTCCCAGGCTCCCAGGCGCGGGCTAGGGTGCTGCGGACCCCAGGCCCCCAGCCTCCCAGGCTCCCAGGCGCGGGCTCGTGTGCTGCGGACCCCAGACTCCCAAGCGCGGGCTCGGGAGATGAGGGCCCCAGGCCCCCAGCCTCCCAGGCTCCCAGGCTCCCAGGCTCCCACCGCTGCTAGGGTGCTGCGGACCCCAGGCTCCCAGGCTCCCAGGCGCGGGCTAGGGTGCTGCGGACCCCAGGCACCCAGCCTCCCAGTCTCCCAGAATCCCAGTCGCGGTCTATGGTGCTGCGGACCCCAGACTCCCAGGCTCCCAGGCTCCCAGGCGCGGGCTAGGGTGCTGCGGACCCCAGGCACCCAGCCTCCCAGTCTCCCAGAATCCCAGTCGCGGTCTATGGTGCTGCGGACCCCAGACTCCCAGGCTCCCAGGCTCCCAGGCGCGGGCTCGTGTGCTGCGGACCCCAGGCTCCCAAGCGCGGGCTCGGGAGCTGAGGGCCCCAGGCCCCCAGGCCCCCAGCCTCCCAGGCTCCCAGGCTCCCAGGCGCGGGATAGGGTGCTGCGGACCCCAGGTCCCCAGGCTCCCAGGCTCCCAGGCGCGGGCTCGTGTGCTGCGGACCCTAGGCTCCCAAGCGCGGGCTCGGGAGCTGAGGGCCCCAGGCTCCCAGGCTCCCAGGCTCCCAGGCGCGGGCTCAGGTTCTGCTGACCCCAGGCTCCCAAGCTCCCAGGCTCCCAGGTTCCCAGGCGCTGCTAGGGTGCTGCGGACCCCAGGCTCCCAGGCTCCCAGGCGCGGGCTAGGGTGCTGCGGACCCCAGGCCCCCAGCCTCCCAGGCTCCCAGGCTCCCAGGCGCGGTCTATGGTGCTGCGGACCCCAGACTCCCAGGCTCCCAGGCTCCCAGCTCCCAGGCGCTGCTAGGGTGCTGCGGACCCCAGGCTCCCAGGCTCCCAGGCGCGGGCTAGGGTGCTGCGGACCCCAGGCCCCCAGCCTCCCAGGCTCCCAGGCTCCCTGGCGCGGTCTATCGTGTTGTGGACCCCAGACTCCCAGGATCCCAGGCTCCCAGGCTCCCAGGCGCGGGCTCGGGTGGAGCGGACCACAGGCTCCCAGGCTCCCAGGGTCCCAGGCGCGGGCTCGGGAGCTGAGGGCCCCAGGCTCCCAGGCTTCCAGGCGCGGGCTAGGGTGCTTCGGACCCCAGGCCCCCAGCCTCCCAGTCTCCCAGGCTCCCAGGCTCCCAGTCTCCCAGGCGCGGGCTCGTGTGCTGCGGACCCCAGGCTCCCAAGCGCGGGCTCTGGAGCTGAGGGCCCCAGGCCCCCAGCCTCCCAGGCTCCCAGGCTCCCAGGCGCGGGATAGGGTGCTGCGGACCCGAGGCTCCCAAGCGCGGGCTCGGGAGCTAAAGGCCCCAGGCTCCCAGGCTCCCAGGCTCCCAGGCTCCCAGGCGCGGGCTCGTGTGCTGCGGACACGAGGCTCCCAAGCGCGGGCTCGGTAGCTGAAGGCCCCAGGCTCCCATGCTCCCAGGCTCCCAGGCGCGGGCTCAGGTCCTGCGTACCCAAGGCTCCCAAGCTCCCAGGCTCCCAGGCTCCCAGGCCCTGCTATGGTGCTGCGGACCCCAGGCTCCCAGGCTCCCAGGCGCGGGTTCGTGTGCTGCGGACACGAGGCTCCCAAGCGCGGGCTCGGGAGCTGAAGGCCCCAGGCTCCCAGGCTCCCAGGCTCCCAGGCGCGGGCTCAGGTCCTGCGTACCCCAGGCTCCCAAGCTCCCAGGCTCCCAGGCTCCCAGGCGCTGCTATGGTGCTGCGGACCCCAGACTCCCAGGCTCCCAGGCTCCCAGGCTCCCAGGCGCAGGCTCGGGTGCTGCGGACCCCAGGCTCCCAGGCTCCCAGGCTCCAAGGCGCGGGCTCGGGAGCTGAGGGCCCCAGGCTCCCAGACTCGCAGGCGCTGGCTAGGGTGCTGCGGATCCCAGGCTCCCAGGCTCCCAGGCGCTGGCTAGGGTGCTGCGGACCCCATGCCCCCAGCCTCCCAGGCTCCCAGGCTCCCAGGCTCCCAGGCGCTGCTAGTGTGCTGCGTACCCCAGGCTCCCAGGCTCCCAGGCGCGGGCTAGGGTGCTGCGGACCCCATGCCCCCAGCCTCCCAGGCTCCCAGGTTCCCAGGCGCGGTCTATGGTGCTGCGGACCCCAGACTCCCAGGCTCCCAGGCTCCCAGGCTCCCAGGCGCGGGCTCGGGTGCTGCGGACCCCAGGCTCCCAGGCTCCCAGGCTCCCAGGCTCCCAGGCGCGGGCTCGGGAGCTGAGGGTCCCAGGCTCCCAGGCTCCCAGGCGCGGGCTAGGGTGCTGCGGACCCCAGGCCCCCAGCCTCCCAGGCTCCCAGGCTCCCAGGCTCCCAGGCGCGGGCTCGTGTGCTGCGGACCCCAGGCTCCCAAGCGCGGGCTCGGGAGCTGAGGGCCCCAGGCTCCCAGGCTCCCAGGCTCCCAGGCGCGGGCTCGGGAGCTGAGGGCCCCAGGCTCCCAGGCTCCCAGGCTCCTAGGCGCGGGGTAGGGTGGTGCGGATCCCAAGCTCGCAGGCTCCCAGGCTCCCAGGCGCCGGCTCAGGTGCTGCGGACCCCAGGCTCCCAGGCTCCCAGGCTCACAGGCGTGGTCTAGGGTGCTGCGGACCCCAGACCCCAGGCTCCCAGGCTCCCAGGCTCCCAGGCGCGGGCTCGTGAGCTGCATCTCCCTGGCTTCGAGTGCAGGCCCGGGAGCTGCTTCCCCCAGGTTCAAAGGCAACCAGGCGCGGGCTCAGGTCCTGCGGACCCCAGGCTCCCAGGCTCCCAGGCGCGGGCTCGGGTGCTGCGGACCCCAGGCTCCCAGGCTCCCAGGCTCCCAGGCGCGGGCTCGGGAACTGAGGGCCCTAGGCTCCCAGGCTCCCAGGCGCGGGCTAGGGTGCTGCGGACCCCAGGCCCCCAGCCTCCCAGGCTCCCAGGCTCCCAGGCGCGGGCTCGTGTGCAGCGGACCCCAGGCTCCCAAGCGCGGGCTCGGGAGCTGATGGCCCCAGGCCCCCAGCCTCCCAGGCTCCCAGGCTCCCAGGCGCTGCTAGGGTGCTGCGGACCCCAGGCTCCCAGGCTCCCAGGCGCGGGCTAGGGTGCTGCGGACCCCAGGCCCCCAGCCTCCCAGGCTCCCAGGCTCCCAGGCGCGGTCTATGGTGCTGCGGACCCCAGACTCCCAGGCTCCCAGGCTCCCAGGCGCTGCTAGGGTGCTGCGGACCCCAGGCCCCCAGCCTCCCAGGCTCCCAGGCTCCCAGGCGCGTTCTATGGTGCTGCGGACCCCAGACTCCCAGGCTCCCAGGCTCCCAGGCTCCCAGGCTTCTAGGCGCTGCTAGGGTGCTGCGGACCCCAGGCCCCCAGCCTCCCAGGCTCCCAGGCTCCCAGGCGCGGGCTCGTGTGCTGCGGACCCCAGGCTCCCAAGCGCGGTCTCGGGCGCTGAGGGCCCCAGGCCCCCAGCCTCCCCGGCTCCCAGGCTCCCATTCTCCCAGGCGCTGCTAGGGTGCTGCGGACCCCAGGCTCCCAGGCTCCCAGGCGGGGGCTAGGGTGCTGCGGACCCCAGGCCCCCAGCCTCCCAGGCTCCCAGGATCCCAGGCGCGGTCTATGGTGCTGCGGACCCCAGACTCCCAGGCTCCCAGGCGCGGGCTCGGGTGCTGCGGACACCAGGCTCCCAAGCTCCCAGGCTCCCAGGCTCCCAGGCGCTGCTAGGGTGCTGCGGACCCCAAGCTCCCAAGCGCGGGCTCGGGAGCTGGGGGCCCCAGGCCCCCAGGCTCCCAGGCTCCCAGGCTCCCAGGCGCGGGCTCGGGAGCTGAGGGCCCCAGGCTCCCAGGCTCCTAGGCGCGGGGTAGGGTGGTGCGGACCCCAGGCTCCCAGGCTCCCAGGCTCCCAGGCGCGGGCTCAGGTGCTGCGGACCCCAGGCTCCAGGGTCCCAGGCTCCCATGCGTGGGCTCGGGTGCTGCGGACCCCAGGCCCCAGCCTCCCAAGCTCCCATGCACCCAGGCGTGGTCTAGGGTGCTGCGGACCCCAGAACCCAGGCTCCCAGGCTCCCAGGCGCTGCTAGGGTGCTGCCGACCCCATGCTCCCAGGCTCCCAGGATCCCAGGCTCCCAGGCGAAGATCGAAAGCTGCTGAAAACCAGTATCCGGCCTCCCGTGCGTTTGCTCGGGAGATGCGTGCCCCAGGCTCCCTAGCGCGTGCTCGTGAACTGGGACCCCAAGGCTCATAGGCTAACAGGTGCGTTCTCGGGAGATTGTGCCCGCAGGCTCACAGGCTCCCAGGCGCGTGCTCGTGTGCTGCGCACCCCAGGCTCCCAGGCGCGTGCACGTGAGCTGGGACCCCAAGGCTCACAGGCTACCAGGCGCGGGATTGGGAGCTGGGCTTCACAGGCTCCCAGGCGCGGGCTCCTGTGCTGCGCACCCCAGGCTCCCATGCGCTGGCTCGTGAGCTGCATTTCCCTGGCTTCGAGTGCAGGCCCGGGAGCTGCCTCCCCTAGGTTCAAAGGCAACCAGGCGCGGGTTCCGGAGCTGCGGCCCCAGGATCCCAGGCTCCCAGGCTCCCAGGCGCGGGCTCAGGTCCTGCGGACCCCAGGCTCCCAAGCTCCCAGGCTCCCAGGCTCCCAGGCGCTGCTAGGGTGCTGCGGACACCAGTCTCCCAGGCTCCCAGGCTCCCAGGCCCGGGCTAGGGTGCTGCGGACCCCAGGCCCCCAGGCTCCCAGGCTCCCAGGCTCGCAGGCGCGGGCTCGGGAGCTGAGGGCCCCAGGCTCCCAGGCTCCCAGGCTCCCAGGCGCGGGCTAGGGTGCTGCGTACCCCATGCTCCCAGGCTCACATGCTCCCAGGCGCGGGCTCGGGAGCTGCGGACCCCAGACTCCCAGTCTCCCAGGCTCCCAGGCGCGGGCTCGTGTGCTGCGGACCCCAGGCTCCCAAGCGCGGGCTCGGGAGCTGAGGGCCCCAGGCTCCCAGGCTCCCAGGCGCCCAGTCGCGGGCTCAGGTCCTGCGGACCCCAGGCTCCCAAGCTCCCAGGCTCCCAGGCTCCCAGGCGCTGCTAGGGTGCTGCGGACCCCAGGCTCCCAGGCTCCCAGGCGCGGGCTAGGGTGCTGCGGACGCCAGGCCCCCAGCCTCCCAGGCTCCCAGGCTCCCAGGCGCGGTCTATTGTGCTGCGGACCCCAGACTCCCAGGCTCCCAGGCTCCCAGGCTCCCAGGCGCGGGATAGGGTGCTGCGGACCCCAGGCCCCCAGGCTCCCAGGCTCCCCGGTTCCCAGGCGCGGGCTCGGGAGCTGAGGGCCCCAGGCCCCCAGCCTCCCAGGCTCCCAGGCTCCCAGGCGCGGGATAGGGTGCTGCGGACCCCAGGCGCCCAGGCTCCCAGGCTCCCAGGCTCCCAGGCGCGGGCTCGGGATCTGAGGGCCCCAGGCCCCCATCCTCCCAGGCTCCCAGGCGCGGGATACGGTGCTGCGGACCCCAGGCCCCCAGGCTCCCAGGCTCCCATTCTCCCAGGCGCGGGCTCGGGAGCTGAGGGCCCCAGGCTCCCAGGCTCCCAGGCTCCTAGGCGCGGGGTAGGGTGGTGCGGACCCCAGGCTCCCATGCTCCCAGGCTCCCAGGCGCCGGCTCAGGTGCTGCGGACCCAGGCTCCCAGGCTCCCAGGCTCCCAGGCGCGGGCTAGGGTGCTGCGTACCCCAGGCTCCCAGGCTCCCAGGCGCGGGCTAGGGTGCTGCGGACCCCAGGCCCCCAGCCTCCCAAACACCCAGGCTCCCAGGCGTGGTCTTGGGTGCTGCGGACCCCAGAACCCAGGCTCCCAGGCTCCCAGGCGCGGGCTCGTGTGCTGAGGATCCCAGGCTCCCATGCTCCCAGGCTCCCAGGCGAAGATCGAAAGCTGCTCAAAACCAGTATCCGGCCTCCCGTGCGTTTGCTCGGGAGATGCGTGCCCCAGGCTCCCAAGCGCGTGCTCGTGAGCTGGGACCCCAAGGCTCATAGGCTAAAAGGAGCGTTCTCGGGAGATTGTGCCCGCAGGCTCACAGGCTCCCAGGCGCGTGCTCGTGTGCTGCGCACCCCAGGCTCCCAGGCGCGTGCACGTGAGCTGGGAACCCAAGGCTCACAGGCTACCAGGCGCGGGATCGGGGGCTGGGCTTCACAGGCTCCCAGGCGCGGGCTCGTGTGCTGCGCACCCCAGGCTCCCAGGTGCTGGCTCGTGAGCTGCATCTCCCTGGCTTCGAGTGCAGGCCAGGGAGCTGCCTCCCCCAGGTTCAAAGGCAACCAGGCGCGGGTTCCGGAGCTGCGGCCCCAGGACCCCAGGCTCCCAGGCTCCCTGGCGCGGGCTAGGGTGCTGCGGACCCCAGGCCCCCAGCCTCCCAGGCTCCCAGGCTCCCAGGCGCGGGCTCGTGTGCTGCGGACCCCAGGCTCCCAAGCGCGGGCTCGGGAGCTGAGGGCCCCAGGCCCCCAGCAACCGAGGCTCCCAGGCTCCCAGGCGCGGGATAGGGTGCTGCGGACCCCAGGTCCCCAGGCTCCCAGGCTCCCAGGCGCGGGCTCGTGTGCTGCGGACCCCAGGCTCCCAAGCGCGGGCTCGGGAGCTGAGGGCCCCAGGCTCCCAAGCACCCAGGCTCCCAGGCTCCCAGGCGCGGGCTCAGGTCCTGCGGACCCCAGGCTCCCAAGCTCCCAGGCTCCCAGGTTCCCAGGCGCTGCTAGGGTGCTGCGGACCCCAGGCTCCCAGGCTCCCAGGCGCGGGCTCGGGTGCTGCGGACCCAAGGCCCCCAGCCTCCCAGGTTCCCAGGCTCCCAGGCGCGGTCTATTGTGCTGCAGACCCCAGACTCCCAGGCTCCCAGGCTCTCAGGCTCCCAGGCGCTGCTAGGGTGCTGCGTACCCCAGGCTCCCAGGCTCCCAGGCGCGGGCTAGGGTGCTGCGGACCCCATGCCCCCAGCCGCCCAGGCTCCCAGGCTCCCAGGCGCGGTCTATGGTGCTGCGGACCCCAGACTCCCAGGCTCCCAGGCTCCCAGGCTCCCAGGCGCGGGCTCGGGTGCTGCGGACCCCAGGCTCCCAGGCTCCCAGGCTCCCAGGCTCCCAGGCGCGGGCTCGGGAGCTGAGGGCCCCAGGCTCCCAGGCTCCCAGGCGCGGGCTAGGGTGCTGCGGACCCCAGGCCCCCAGCCTCCCAGGCTCCCAGGCTCCCAGGCTCCCAGGCGCGGGCTCGTGTGCTGCGGACCCCAGGCTCCCAAGCGCGGGCTCGGGAGCTGAGGGCCCCAGGCTCCCAGGCTCCCAGGCTCCTAGGCGCGGGCTCAGGTCCTGCGGACCCCAGGCTCCCAAGCTCCCAGGTTCCCAGGCTCCCAGGCGCTGCTAGGGTGCTGCGGACCCCACGCTCCCAGGCTCCCAGGCGCGGGCTAGGGTGCTGCGGACCCCAGGCCCCCAGCCTCCCAGGCTCCCAGGCTCCCAGGCGCGGTCTATTGTGCTGCGCACCCCAGACTCCCAGGCTCCCAGGCTCCCAGGCGCGGGATAGGGTGCTGCGGACCCCAGGCCCCCAGGCTCCCAGGCTCCCAGGCTCCCAGGCGCGGGCTCGGGAGCTGAGTGCACCAGGCTCCCAGGCTCCCAGGCTCCCAGGCGCGGGCTCGGGTGCTGCGGACCCCAGGCCCCCAGCCTCCCAGGCTCCTAGGCTCCCAGGCTCCCAGGCGCGGGCTCGTGTGCTGCGGACCCCAGACTCCCAGGCTCCCAGGATCCCAGGCTCCCAGGCGAAGATCGAAAGCTGCTGAAAACCAGTATCCGGCCTCCCGTGCGTTTGCTCGGGAGATGCGTGCCCCAGGCTCCCTAGCGCGTGCTCGTGAGCTGGGACCCCAAGGCTCATAGGCTAACAGGTGCGTTCTCGGGAGATTGTGCCCGCAGGCTCACAGGCTCCCAGGCGCGTGCTCGTGTGCTGCACACCCCAGGCTCCCAGGCGCGTGCACGTGAGCTAGGACCCCAAGGCTCACAGGCTACCAGGCGCGGGATTGGGAGCTGGGCTTCACAGGCTCCCAGGCGCGGGCTCCTGTGCTGCGCACCCCAGGCTCCCATGCGCTGGCTCGTGAGCTGCATTTCCCTGGCTTCGAGTGCAGGCCCGGGAGCTGCCTCCCCTAGGTTCAAAGGCAACCAGGCGCGGGTTCCGGAGCTGCGGCCCCAGGATCCCAGGCTCCCAGGCTCCCAGGCGCGGGCTCAGGTCCTGCGGACCCCAGGCTCCCAAGCTCCCTGGCTCCCAGGCTCCCAGGCGCTGCTAGGGTGCTGCGGACACCAGTCTCCGAGGCTAAAAGGCTCCCAGGCACGGGCTAGGGTGCTGCGGACCCCAGGCCCCCAGGCTCCCATGCTCGCAGGCGCGGGCTCGGGAGCTGAGGGCCCCAGGCAACCAGGCTCCCAGGCTCCCAGGCGCGGGCTAGGGTGCTGCGTACCCCATGCTCCCAGGCTCCCATGCTCCCAGGCGCGGGCTCGGGAGCTGCGGACCCCAGACTCCCAGTCTCCCAGGCTCCCAGGCGCGGGCTCGTGTGCTGCGGACCCCAGGCTCCCAAGCGCGGGCTCGGGAGCTGAGGGCCCCAGGCTCCCAGGCTCCCAGGCGCCCAGGCGCGGGCTCAGGTCCTGCGGACCCCAGGCTCCCAAGCTCCCAGGCTCCCAGGCTCCCAGGCGCTGCTAGGGTGCTGCGGATCCCAGGCTCCCAGGCTCCCAGGCGCGGGCTAGGGTGCTGCGGACGCCAGGCCCCCAGCCTCCCAGGCTCCCAGGCTCCCAGGCGCGGTCTATTGTGCTGCGGACCCCAGGCTCCCAGGCTCCCAGGCTCCCAGGCTCCCAGGCGCGGGATAGGGTGCTGCGGACCCCATGCCCCCAGGCTCCCAGGCTCCCAGGTTCCCAGGCGCGGGCTCGGGAGCTGAGGGCCCCAGGCCCCCAGCCTCCCAGGCTCCCAGGCTCCCAGGCGCGGGATAGGGTGCTGCGGACCCCAGGCCCCCAGGCTCCCAGGCTCCCCGGCTCCCAGTCGCGGGCTCGGGATCTGAGGGCCCCAGGCCCCCATCCTCCCAGGCTCCCATGCGCGGGATACGGTGCTGCGGACCCCAGGCCCCCAGGCTCCCAGGCTCCCATTCTCCCAGGCGCGGGCTCGGGAGCTGAGGGCCCCAGGCTCCCAGGCTCCCAGGCTCCTAGGCGCGGGTTAGGGTGGTGCGGACCCCAGGCTCCCAGGCTCCCAGGCTCCCAGGCGCCGGCTCAGGTGCTGCGGACCCCAGGCTCCCAGGCGCGGGCTAGGGTGCTGCGGACCCCAGGCTCCCAGGCTCCCAGGCGCGGGCTAGGGTGCTGTGGACCCCAGGCCCCCAGCCTCCCAAACTCCCAGGCTCCCAGGCGTGGTCTAGTGTGCTGCGGACCCCAGAACCCAGGCTCCCAGGCTCCCAGGCTCCCAGGCGCGGGCTCGTGTGCTGAGGATCCCAGGCTCCCATGCTCCCAGGCTCCCAGGCGAAGATCGAAAGCTGCTCAAAACCAGTATCCGGCCTCCCGTGGGTTTGCTCGGGAGATGCGTGCCCCAGGCTCCCAAGCGCGTGCTCGTGAGCTGGGACCCCAAGGCTCATAGGCTAAAAGGTGCGTTCTCGGGAGATTGTGCCCGCAGGCTCACAGGCTCCCAGGCGCGTGCTCGTGTGCTGCGCACCCCAGGCTGCCAGGCGTGTGCACGTGAGCTGGGAACCCAAGGCTCACAGGCTACCAGGCGCGGGATCGGGGGCTGGGCTTCACAGGCTCCCAGGCGCGGGCTCGTGTGCTGCGCACCCCAGGCTCCCAGGCGCTGGCTCGTGAGCTGCACCTCCCTGGCTTCGAGTGCAGGCCAGGGAGCTGCCTCCCCCAGGTTCAAAGGCAACCAGGCGCGGGTTCCGGAGCTGCGGCCCCAGGACCCCAGGCTCCCAGGCTCCCTGGCGCGGGCTAGGGTGCTGCGGACCCCAGGCCCCCAGCCTCCCAGGCTCCCAGGCTCCCAGGCGCGGGCTCGTGTGCTGCGGACCCCAGGCTCCCAAGCGCGGGCTCGGGAGCTGAGGGCCCCAGGCTCCCAAGCACCCAGGCTCCCAGGCTCCCAGGCGCGGGCTCAGGTCCTGCGGACCCCAGGCTCCCAAGCTCCCAGGCTCCCAGGTTCCCAGGCGCTGCTAGGGTGCTGCGGACCCCAGGCTCCTAGGCTCCCAGGCTCCCAGGCGCGGGCTCGGGTGCTGCGGACCCAAGGCCCCCAGCCTCCCAGGTTCCCAGGCTCCCAGGCGCGGTCTATTGTGCTGCAGACCCCAGACTCCCAGGCTCCCAGGCTCCCAGGCTCCCAGGCGCCGCTAGGGTGCTGCGTACCCCAGGCTCCCAGGCTCCCAGGCGCGGGCTAGGGTGCTGCGGACCCCATGCCCCCAGCCTCCCAGGCTCCCAGGCTCCCAGGCGCGGTCTATGGTGCTGCGGACCCCAGACTCCCAGGCTCCCAGGCTCCCAGGCTCCCAGGCGCGGGCTCGGGTGCTGCGGACCCCAGGCTCCCAGGCTCCCAGGCTCCCAGGCGCGGGCTCGGGAGCTGAGGGCCCCAGGCTCCCAGGCTCCCAGGCGCGGGCTAGGGTGCTGCGGACCCCAGGCCCCCAGCCTCCCAGGCTCTCAGGCTCCCAGGCTCCCAGGCGCGGGCTCGTGTGCTGCGGACCCCAGGCTCCCAAGCGCGGGCTCGGGAGCTGAGGGCCCCAGGCTCCCAGGCTCCCAGGCTCCTAGGCGCGGGCTCAGGTCCTGCGGACCCCAGGCTCCCAAGCTCCCAGGTTCCCAGGCTCCCAGGCGCTGCTAGGGTGCTGCGGACCCCAGGCTCCCAGGCTCCCAGGCGCGGGCTAGGGTGCTGCGGACCCCAGGCCCCCAGCCTCCCAGGCTCCCAGGCTCCCAGGCGCGGTCTATTGTGCTGCGGACCCCAGACTCCCAGGCTCCCAGGCTCCCAGGCGCGGGATAGGGTGCTGCGGACCCCAGGCCCCCAGGCTCCCAGGCTCCCAGGCTCCCAGGCGCGGGATCGGGAGCTGAGGGCCCCAGGCTCCCAGGCTCCCAGGCTCCCAGGCGCGGGCTCGGTTGCTGCGGACCCCAGGCCCCCAGCCTCCCAGGCTCCTAGGCTCCCAGGCTCCCAGGCGCGGGCTCGTGTGCTGCGGACCCCAGGCTCCCAGGCGCGGGCTCGGGAGCTGAGGGCCCCAGGCTCCCAGGCTCCCAGGCGCGGCTCAGGTCCTGCGGACCCCAGGCTCCCAAGCTCCCAGGCTCCCAGGCTCCCAGGCGGTGCTAGGGTGCTGCAGACCCCAGGCTCCCAGGCTCCCAGGCGCGGGCTAGGGTGCTGCGGACCCCAGAACCCAGGCACCCAGGCTCCCAGGCTCCTAGGCGCGGGCTTGAGTGCTGCGGACCCGAGGCTCCCAGGCGCTGGCTTGTGAGCTGCATCTCTCTGGCTTCGAGTGCAGGCCCGGGAGCTGCCTCCCCCAGGTTCAAAGGCAACCAGGCGCGGGTTCCGGAGCTGCGGCCCCAGGATCCCAGGCTCCCAGGCTCCCAGGCGCGGGCTAGGGTGCTGCGGACCCCAGGCCCCCAGCCTCCCAGGCTCCCAGGCTCCCAGGCGCGGGCTCGTGTGCTGCGGACCCCAGGCTCCCAAGCGCGGGCTCGGGAGCTGAGGGCCCCAGGCCCCCAGCCTCCCAGGCTCCCAGGCTCCCAGGCGCGGGATAGGGTGCTGCGGACCCCAGGCCACCAGGCTCCCAGGCTCCCAGGCTCCCAGGCGCGGGCTCGGGAGCTGAGTGCCCCAGGCTCCCGGGCTCCCAGGCTCCTAGGCGCGGGGTAGGGTGGTGCGGATCCCAAGCTCCCAGGCTCCCAGGCTCCCAGGCGCCGGCTCAGGTGCTGCGGACCCCAGGCTCCCAGGCTCCCAGGCTCCCAGGCGCGAGATCGTGTGCTGAGGATCCCAGGCTCCCATGCTCCCAGGCTCCCAGGCGAAGATCGAAAGCTGCTCAAAACCAGTATCCGGCCTCCCGTGCGTTTGCTCGGGAGATGCGTGCCCCAGGCTCCCAAGCGCGTGCTCGTGAGCTGGGACCCCAAGGCTCATAGGCTAAAAGGTGCGTTCTCGGGAGATTGTGCCCGCAGGCTCACAGGCTCCCAGGCGCGTGCTCGTGTGCTGCGCACCCCAGGCTCCCAGGCGCGTGCACGTGAGCTGGGAACCCAAGGCTCACAGGCTACCAGGCGCGGGATCGGGGGCTGGGCTTCACAGGCTCCCAGGCGCGGGCTCGTGTGCTGCGCACCCCAGGCTCCCAGGCGCTGGCTCGTGAGCTGCATCTCCCTGGCTTCGAGTGCAGGCCAGGGAGCTGCCTCCCCCAGGTTCAAAGGCAACCAGGCGCGGGTTCCGGAGCTGCGGCCCCAGGACCCCAGGCTCCCAGGCTCCCTGGCGCGGGCTAGGGTGCTGCGGACCCCAGGCCCCCAGCCTCCCAGGCTCCCAGGCTCCCAGGCGCGGGCTCGTGTGCTGCGGACCCCAGGCTCCCAAGCGCGGGCTCGGGGCCTGAGGGCCCCAGGCTCCCAAGCACCCAGGCTCCCAGGCTCCCAGGCGCGGGCTCAGGTCCTGCGGACCCCAGGCTCCCAAGCTCCCAGGCTCCCAGGTTCCCAGGCGCTGCTAGGGTGCTGCGGACCCCAGGCTCCCAGGCTCCCAGGCGCGGGCTCGGGTGCTGCGGACCCAAGGCCCCCAGCCTCCCAGGTTCCCAGGCTCCCAGGCGCGGTCTATTGTGCTGCAGACCCCAGGCTCCCAGGCTCCCAGGCTCCCAGGCTCCCAGGCTCCCAGGCGCTGCTGGGGTGCTGCGTACCCCAGGCTCCCAGGCTCCCAGGCGCGGGCTAGGGTGCTGCGGACCCCATGCCCCCAGCCTCCCAGGCTCCCAGGCTCCCAGGCGCGGTCTATGGTGCTTCGGACCCCAGACTCCCAGGCTCCCAGGCTCCCAGGCTCCCAGGCGCGGGCTCGGGTGCTGCGGACCCCAGGCTCCCAGGCTCCCAGGCTCCCAGGCTCCCAGGCGCGGGCTCGTGAGCTGAGGGCCCCAGGCTCCCAGGCTCCCAGGCGCGGGCTAGTGTGCTGCGGACCCCAGGCCCCCAGCCTCCCAGGCTCCCAGGCTCCCAGGCTCCCAGGCGCGGGCTCGTGTGCTGCGGACCCCAGGCTCCCAAGCGCGGGCTCGGGAGCTGAGGGCCCCAGGCTCCCAGGCTCCCAGGCTCCCAAGCTCCCAGGCGCGGACTCAGGTCCTGCGGACCGCAGGCTCCCAAGCTCCCAGGCTTCCAGGCTCCCAGGCGCTGCTAGGGTGCTGCGGACCCCAGGCTCCCAGGCTCCCAGGCGCGGGCTAGGGTGCTGCGTACCCCAGGCCCCCAGCCTCCCAGGCTCCCAGGCTCCCAGGCGCGGTCTATTGTGCTGCGGACCCCAGACTCCCAGGCTCCCAGGCTCCCAGGCGCGGGATAGGGTGCTGCGGACCCCAGGCCCCCAGGCTCCCAGGCTCCCAGGCTCCCAGGCGCGGGCTCGGGTGCTGCGGACCCCAGGCCCCCAGCCTCCCAGGCTCCTAGGCTCCCAGGCGAGGGCTCGGGTGCTGCGGACCCCAGGCCCCCAGGCTCCCAGGCTCCCAGGCTCCCAGGCGAGGGCTCGGGTGCTGCGGACCCCAGGCCCCCAGCCTCCCAGGCTCCTAGGCTCCCAGGCTCCCAGGCGCGGGCTCGTGTGCTGCGGACCCCAGGCTCCCAGGCGCGGGCTCGGGTGCTGCGGACCCCAGACTCCCAGGCTCCCAGGCTCCCAGGCGCGGGCTCGTGTGCTGCGGACCCCAGGCTCCCAAGCGCGGGCTCGGGAGCTGAGGGCCCCAGGCTCCCAGGCTCCCAGGCTCCCAGGCGCGGCTCAGGTCCTGCGGACCCCAGGCTCCCAAGCTCCCAGGCTCCCAGGCGCTGCTAGGGTGCTGCGGACCCCAGGCTCCCAGGCTCCCAGGCGCGGGCTAGGGTGCTGCGGACCCCAGAACCCAGGCACCCAGGCTCCCAGGCTCCTAGGCGCGGGCTTGAGTGCTGCGGACCCGAGGCTCCCAGGCGCTGGCTTGTGAGCTGCATCTCTCTGGCTTCGAGTGCAGGCCCGGGAGCTGCCTCCCCCATTTTCAAAGGCAACCAGGCGCGGGTTCCGGAGCTGCGGCCCCAGGATCCCAGGCTCCCAGGCTCCCAGGCGCGGGCTAGGGTGCTGCGGACCCCAGGCCCCCAGCCTCCCAGGCTCCCAGGCTCCCAGGCGCGGGCTCGGGAGCTGAGGGCCCCAGGCCCCCAGCCTCCCAGGCTCCCAGGCTCCCAGGCGCGGGATAGGGTGCTGCGGACCCCAGGCCACCAGGCTCCCAGGCTCCCAGGCTCCCAGGCGCGGGCTCGGGAGCTGAGGGCCCCAGGCTCCCGGGCTCCCAGGCTCCTAGGCGCGGGGTAGGGTGGTGCGGATCCCAGGCTCCCAGGCTCCCAGGCGCCGGCTCAGGTGCTGCGGACCCCAGGCTCCCAGGCTCCCAGGCTCACAGGCGTGGTCTAGGGTGCTGCGGACCCCAGACCCCAGGCTCCCAGGCTCCCAGGCTCCCAGGCGCGGGCTCGGGAGCTAAGGGCCCCAGGCTCCCAAGCGCGGGCTCGGGAGCTGAGGGCCCCAGGCCCCCAGCAACCGAGGCTCCCAGGCTCCCAGGCGCGGGATAGGGTGCTGCGGACCCCAGGTCCCCAGGCTCCCAGGCTCCCAGGCGCGGGCTCGTGTGCTGCGGACCCCAGGCTCCCAAGCGCGGGCTCGTGAGCTGAGGGCCCCAGGCTCCCAAGCACCCAGGCTCCCAGGCTCCCAGGCGCGGGCTCAGGTCCTGCGGACCCCAGGCTCCCAAGCTCCCAGGCTCCCAGGTTCCCAGGCGCTGCTAGGGTGCTGCGGACCCCAGGCTCCCAGGCTCCCAGGCGCGGGCTAGGGTGCTGCGGACCCCATGCCCCCAGCCGCCCAGGCTCCCAGGCTCCCAGGCGCGGTCTATTGTGCTGCAGACCCCAGACTCCCAGGCTCCCAGGCTCTCAGGCTCCCAGGCGCTGCTAGGGTGCTGCGTACCCCAGGCTCCCAGGCTCCCAGGCGCGGGCTAGGGTGCTGCGGACCCCATGCCCCCAGCCGCCCAGGCTCCCAGGCTCCCAGGCGCGGTCTATGGTGCTGCGGACCCCAGACTCCCAGGCTCCCAGGCTCCCAGGCTCCCAGGCGCGGGCTCGGGTGCTGCGGACCCCAGGCTCCCAGGCTCCCATGCTCCCAGGCTCCCAGGCGCGGGCTCGGGAGCTGAGGGCCCCAGGCTCCCAGGCTCCCAGGCGCGGGCTAGGGTGCTGCGGACCCCAGGCCCCCAGCCTCCCAGGCTCCCAGGCTCCCAGGCTCCCAGGCGCGGGCTCGTGTGCTGCGGACCCCAGGCTCCCAAGCGCGGGCTCGGGAGCTGAGGGCCCCAGGCTCCCAGGCTCCCAGGCTCCTAGGCGCGGGATCAGGTCCTGCGGACCCCAGGCTCCCAAGCTCCCAGGTTCCCAGGCTCCCAGGCGCTGCTAGGGTGCTGCGGACCCCACGCTCCCAGGCTCCCAGGCGCGGGCTAGGGTGCTGCGGACCCCAGGCCCCCAGCCTCCCAGGCTCCCAGGCTCCCAGGCGCGGTCTATTGTGCTGCGGACCCCAGACTCCCAGGCTCCCAGGCTCCCAGGCGCGGGATAGGGTGCTGCGGACCCCAGGCCCCCAGGCTCCCAGGCTCCCAGGCTCCCAGGCGCGGGCTCGGGAGCTGAGGGCCCCAGGCTCCCAGGCTCCCAGGCTCCCAGGCGCGGGCTCGGGTGCTGCGGACCCCAGGCCCCCAGCCTCCCAGGCTCCTAGGCTCCCAGGCTCCCAGGCGCGGGCTCGTGTGCTGCGGACCCCAGGCTCCCAGGCGCGGGCTCGGGTGCTGCGGACCCCAGACTCCCAGGCTCCCAGGATCCCAGGCTCCCAGGCGAAGATCGAAAGCTGCTGAAAACCAGTATCCGGCCTCCCGTGCGTTTGCTCGGGAGATGCGTGCCCCAGGCTCCCTAGCGCGTGCTCGTGAGCTGGGACCCCAAGGCTCATAGGCTAACAGGTGCGTTCTCGGGAGATTGTGCCCGCAGGCTCACAGGCTCCCAGGCGCGTGCTCGTGTGCTGCACACCCCAGGCTCCCAGGCGCGTGCACGTGAGCTGGGACCCCAAGGCTCACAGGCTACCAGGCGCGGGATTGGGAGCTGGGCTTCACAGGCTCCCAGGCGCGGGCTCCTGTGCTGCGAACCCCAGGCTCCCATGCGCTTGCTCGTGAGCTGCATTTCCCTGGCTTCGAGTGCAGGCCCGGGACCTGCCTCCCCTAGGTTCAAAGGCAACCAGGCGCGGGTTCCGGAGCTGCGGCCCCAGGATCCCAGGCTCCCAGGCTCCCAGGCGCGGGCTCAGGTCCTGCGGACCCCAGGCTCCCAAGCTCCCAGGCTCCCAGGCTCCCAGGCGCTGCTAGGGTGCTGCGGACACCAGTCTCCCAGGCTCCCAGGCTCCCAGGCACGGGCTAGGGTGCTGCGGACCCCAGGCCCCCAGGCTCCCAGGCTCCCAGGCTCGCAGGCGCGGGCTCGGGAGCTGAGGGCCCCAGGCACCCAGGCTCCCAGGCTCCCAGGCGCGGGCTAGGGTGCTGCGTACCCCATGCTCCCAGGCTCCCATGCTCCCAGGCGCGGGCTCGGGAGCTGCGGACCCCAGACTCCCAGTCTCCCAGGCTCCCAGGCGCGGGCTCGTGTGCTGCGGACCCGAGGCTCCCAAGCGCGGGCTCGGGAGCTGAGGGCCCCAGGCTCCCAGGCTCCCAGGCGCCCAGGCGCGGGCTCAGGTCCTGCGGACCCCAGGCTCCCAAGCTCCCAGGCTCCCAGGCTCCAGGGCGCTGCTAGGGTGCTGCGGACCCCAGGCTCCCAGGCTCCCAGGCGCGGGCTAGGGTGCTGCGGACGCCAGGCCCCCAGCCTCCCAGGCTCCCAGGCTCCCAGGCGCGGTCTATTGTGCTGCGGACCCCAGACTCCCAGGCTCCCAGGCTCCCAGGCGCGGGATAGGGTGCTGCGGACCCCAGGCCCCCAGGCTCCCAGGCTCCCAGGTTCCCAGGCGCGGGCTCGGGAGCTGAGGGCCCCAGGCCCCCAGCCTCCCAGGCTCCCAGGCTCCCAGGCACGGGATAGGGTGCTGCGGACCCCAGGCCCCCAGGCTCCCAGGCTCCCCGGCTCCCAGGCGCGGGCTCGGGATCTGAGGGCCCCAGGCCCCCATCCTCCCAGGCTCCCAGGCGCGGGATACGGTGCTGCGGACCCCAGGCCCCCAGGCTCCCAGGCTCCCATTCTCCCAGGCGCGGGCTCGGGAGCTGAGGGCCCCAGGCTCCCAGGCTCCCAGGCTCCTAGGCGCGGGGTAGGGTGGTGCGGACCCCAAGCTCCCAGGCTCCCAGGCGCCGGCTCAGGTGCTGCGGACCCCAGGCTCCCAGGCTCCCAGGCTCCCAAGCGCGGGCTAGGGTGCTGCGGACCCCAGGCTCCCAGGGTCCCAGGCGCGGGCTAGGGTGCTGTGGACCCCAGGCCCCCAGCCTCCCAAACTCCCAGGCTCCCAGGCGTGGTCTAGGGTGCTGCGGACCCCAGAACCCAGGCTCCCAGGCTCCCAGGCTCCCAGGCGCGGGCTCGTGTGCTGAGGATCCCAGGCTCCCATGCTCCCAGGCTCCCAGGCGAAGATCGAAAGCTGCTCAAAACCAGTATCCGGCCTCCCGTGCGTTTGCTCGGGAGATGCGTGCCCCAGGCTCCCAAGCGCGTGCTCGTGAGCTGGGACCCCAAGGCTCATAGGCTAAAAGGTGCGTTCTCGGGAGATTGTGCCCGCAGGCTCACAGGCTCCCAGGCGCGTGCTCGTGTGCTGCGCACCCCAGGCTCCCAGGCGCGTGCACGTGAGCTGGGAACCCAAGGCTCACAGGCTACCAGGCGCGGGATCGGGGGCTGGGCTTCACAGGCTCCCAGGCGCGGGCTCGTGTGCTGCGCACCCCAGGCTCCCAGGCGCTGGCTCGTGAGCTGCATCTCCCTGGCTTCGAGTGCAGGCCAGGGAGCTGCCTCCCCCAGGTTCAAAGGCAACCAGGCGCGGGTTCCGGAGCTGCGGCCCCAGGACCCCAGGCTCCCAGGCTCCCTGGCGCGGGCTAGGGTGCTGCGGACCCCAGGCCCCCAGGCTCCCAGGCTCCCAGGCTCCCAGGCGCGGGCTCGTGTGCTGCGGACCCCAGGCTCCCAAGCGCGGGCTCGGGAGCTGAGGGCCCCAGGCCCCCAGCAACCGAGGCTCCCAGGCTCCCAGGCGCGGGATAGGGTGCTGCGGACCCCAGGTCCCCAGGCTCCCAGGCTCCCAGGCGCGGGCTCGTGTGCTGCGGACCCCAGGCTCCCAAGCGCGGGCTCGGGAGCTGAGGGCCCCAGGCTCCCAAGCACCCAGGCTCCCAGGCTCCCAGGCGCGGGCTCAGGTCCTGCGGACCCCAGGCTCCCAAGCTCCCAGGCTCCCAGGTTCCCAGGCGCTGCTAGGGTGCTGCGGACCCCAGGCTCCCAGGCTCCCAGGCGCGGGCTCGAGTGCTGCGGACCCAAGGCCCCCAGCCTCCCAGGTTCCCAGGCTCCCAGGCGCGGTCTATTGTGCTGCAGACCCCAGACTCCCAGGCTCCCAGGCTCCCAGGCTCCCAGGCGCTGCTAGGGTGCTGCGTACCCCAGGCTCCCAGGCTCCCAGGCGCGGGCTAGGGTGCTGCGGACCCCATGCCCCCAGCCTCCCAGGCTCCCAGGCTCCCAGGCGCGGTCTATGGTGCTGCGGACCCCAGACTCCCAGGCTCCCAGGCTCCCAGGCTCCCAGGCGCGGGCTCGGGTGCTGCGGACCCCAGGCTCCCAGGCTCCCAGGCTCCCAGGCTCCCAGGCGCGGGCTCGGGAGCTGAGGGCCCCAGGCTCCCAGGCTCCCAGGCGCGGGCTAGGGTGCTGCGGACCCCAGGCTCCCAAGCGCGGGCTCGGGAGCTGAGGGCCCCAGGCTCCCAGGCTCCCAGGCTCCTAGGCGCGGGCTCAGGTCCTGCGGACCCCAGGCTCCCAAGCTCCCAGGTTCCCAGGCTCCCAGGCGCTGCTAGGGTGCTGCGGACCACAGGCTCCCAGGCTCCCAGGCGCGGGCTAGGGTGCTGCGGACCCCAGGCCCCCAGCCTCCCAGCCTCCCAGGCTCCCAGGCGCGGTCTATTGTGCTGCGGACCCCAGACTCCCAGGCTCCCAGGCTCCCAGGCGCGGGATAGGGTGCTGCGGACCCCAGGCCCCCAGGCTCCCAGGCTCCCAGGCTCCCAGGCGCGGTATCGGGAGCTGAGGGCCCCAGGCTACCAGGCTCCCAGGCTCCCAGGCGCGGGCTCGGGTGCTGCGGACCCCAGGCCCCCAGCCTCCCAGGCTCCTAGGCTCCCAGGCTCCCAGGCGCGGGCTCGTGTGCTGCGGACCCCAGGCTCCCAGGCGCGTGCTCGGGAGCTGAGGGCCCCAGGCTCCCAGGCTCCCAGGCTCCCAGGCGCGGCTCAGGTCCTGCGGACCCCAGGCTCCCAAGCTCCCAGGCTCCCAGGCTCCCAGGCGCTGCTAGGGTGCTGCAGACCCCAGGCTCCCAGGCTCCCAGGCGCGGGCTAGGGTCCTGCGGACCCCAGAACCCAGGCACCCAGGCTCCCAGGCTCCTAGGCGCGGGCTTGAGTGCTGCGGACCCGAGGCTCCCAGGCGCTGGCTTGTGAGCTGCATCTCTCTGGCTTCGAGTGCAGGCCCGGGAGCTGCCTCCCCCAGGTTCAAAGGCAACCAGGCGCGGGTTCCGGAGCTGCGGCCCCAGGATCCCAGGCTCCCAGGCTCCCAGGCGCGGGCTAGGGTGCTGCGGACCCCAGGCCCCCAGCCTCCCAGGCTCCCAGGCTCCCAGGCGCGGGCTCGAGTGCTGCGGACCCCAGGCTCCCGAGCGCGGGCTCGGGAGCTGAGGGCCCCAGGCCCCCAGCCTCCCAGGCTCCCAGGCTCCCAGGCGCGGGATAGGGTGCTGCGGACCCCAGGCCACCAGGCTCCCAGGCTCCCAGGCTCCCAGGCGCGGGCTCGGGAGCTGAGGGCCCCAGGCTCCCGGGCTCCCAGGCTCCTAGGCGCGGGGTAGGGTGGTGCGGATCCCAAGCTCCCAGGCTCCCAGGCTCCCAGGCGCCGGCTCAGGTGCTGCGGACCCCAGGCTCCCAGGCTCCCAGGCTCCCAGGCGTGGTCTAGGGTGCTGCGGACCCCAGAACCCAGGCTCCCAGGCTCCCAGGCTCCCAGGCGCGGGCTCGTGTGCTGAGGATCCCAGGCTCCCATGCTCCCAGGCTCCCAGGCGAAGATCGAAAGCTGCTCAAAACCAGTATCCGGCCTCCCGTGCGTTTGCTCGGGAGATGCGTGCCCCAGGCTCCCAAGCGCGTGCTCGTGAGCTCGGACCCCAAGGCTCATAGGCTAAAAGGTGCGTTCTCGGGAGATTGTGCCCGCAGGCTCACAGGCTCCCAGGCGCGTGCTCGTGTGCTGCGCACCCCAGGCTCCCAGGCGCGTGCACGTGAGCTGGGAACCCAAGGCTCACAGGCTACCAGGCGCGGGATCGGGGGCTGGCTTCACAGGCTCCCAGGCGCGGGCTCGTGTGCTGCGCACCCCAGGCTCCCAGGCGCTGGCTCGTGAGCTGCATCTCCCTGGATTCGAGTGCAGGCCAGGGAGCTGCCTCCCCCAGGTTCAAAGGCAACCAGGCGCGGGTTCCGGAGCTGCGGCCCCAGGACCCCAGGCTCCCAGGCTCCCTGGCGCGGGCTAGGGTGCTGCGGACCCCAGGCCCCCAGCCTCCCAGGCTCCCAGGCTCCCAGGCGCGGGCTCGTGTGCTGCGGACCCCAGGCTCCCAAGCGCGGGCTCGGGAGCTGAGGGCCCCAGGCCCCCAGCAACCGAGGCTCCCAGGCTCCCAGGCGCGGGATAGGGTGCTGCGGACCCCAGGTCCCCAGGCTCCCAGGCTCCTAGGCTCCCAGGCTCCCAGGCGCGGGCTCGGGAGCTGAGGGCCCCAGGCTCCCAGGCTCCCAGGCGCGGGCTAGTGTGCTGCGGTCCCCAGGCCCCCAGCCTCCCAGGCTCCCAGGCTCCCAGGCTCCCAGGCGCGGGCTCGTGTGCTGCGGACCCCAGGCTCCCAAGCGCGGGCTCGGGAGCTGAGGGCCCCAGGCTCCCAGGCTCCCAGGCTCCTAGGCGCGGGCTCAGGTCCTGCGGACCCCAGGCTCCCAAGCTCCCAGGTTCCCAGGCTCCCAGGCGCTGCTAGGGTGCTGCGGACCCCAGGCTCCCAGGCGCGGGCTAGGGTGCTGCGGACCCCAGGCCCCCAGCCTCCCAGGCTCCCAGGCTCCCAGGCGCGGTCTATTGTGCTGCGGACCCCAGACTCCCAGGCTCCCAGGCTCCCAGGCGCGGGATAGGGTGCTGCGGACCCCAGGCCCCCAGGCTCCCAGGCTCCCAGGCTCCCAGGCGCGGGCTCGGGTGCTGCGGACCCCAGGCCCCCAGCCTCCCAGGCTCCTAGGCTCCCAGGCGAGGGCTCGGGTGCTGCGGACCCCAGGCCCCCAGGCTCCCAGGCTCCCAGGCTCCCAGGCGAGGGCTCGGGTGCTGCGGACCCCAGGCCCCCAGCCTCCCAGGCTCCTAGGCTCCCAGGCTCCCAGGCGCGGGCTCGTGTGCTGCGGACCCCAGGCTCCCAGGCGCGGGCTCGGGTGCTGCGGACCCCAGACTCCCAGGCTCCCAGGCTCCCAGGCGCGGGCTCGTGTGCTGCGGACCCCAGGCTCCCAAGCGCGGGCTCGGTAGCTGAGGGCCCCAGGCTCCCAGGCTCCCAGGCTCCCAGGCGCGGCTCAGGTCCTGCGGACCCCAGGCTCCCAAGCTCCCAGGCTCCCAGGCTCCCAGGCGCTGCTAGGGTGCTGCGGACCCCAGGCTCCCAGGCTCCCAGGCGCGGGCTAGGGTGCTGCGGACCCCAGAACCCAGGAACCCAGGCTCCCAGGCTCCTAGGCGCGTGCTTGAGTGCTGCGGACCCGAGGCTCCCAGGCGCTGGCTTGTGAGCTGCATCTCTCTGGCTTCGAGTGCAGGCCCGGGAGCTGCCTCCCCCAGGTTCAAAGGCAACCAGGCGCGGGTTCCGGAGCTGCGGCCCCAGGATCCCAGGCTCCCAGGCTCCCAGGCGCGGGCTAGGGTGCTGCGGACCCCAGGCCCCCAGCCTCCCAGGCTCCCAGGCTCCCAGGCGCGGGCTCGTGTGCTGCGGACCCCAGGCTCCCGAGCGCGGGCTCGGGAGCTGAGGGCCCCAGGCCCCCAGCCTCCCAGGCTCCCAGGCTCCCAGGCGCGGGATAGGGTGCTGCGGACCCCAGGCCACCAGGCTCCCAGGCTCCCAGGCTCCCAGGCGCGGGCTCGGGAGCTGAGGGCCCCAGGCCCCCGGGCTCCCAGGCTCCTAGGCGCGGGGTAGGGTGGTGCGGATCCCAAGCTCCCAGGCTCCCAGGCTCCCAGGCGCCGGCTCAGGTGCTGCGGACCCCAGGCTCCCAGGCTCCCAGGCTCACAGGCGTGGTCTAGGGTGCTGCGGACCCCAGACCCCAGGCTCCCAGGCTCCCAGGCTCCCAGGCGCGGGCTCGGGAGCTAAGGGCCCCAGGCTCCCAAGCGCGGGCTCGGGAGCTGAGGGCCCCAGGCCCCCAGCAACCGAGGCTCCCAGGCTCCCAGGCGCGGGATAGGGTGCTGCGGACCCCAGGTCCCCAGGCTCCCAGGCTCCCAGGCGGGGGCTCGTGTGCTGCGGACCCCAGGCTCCCAAGCGCGGGCTCGTGAGCTGAGGGCCCCAGGCTCCCAAGCACCCACGCTCCCAGGCTCCCAGGCGCGGGCTCAGGTCCTGCGGACCCCAGGCTCCCAAGCTCCCAGGCTCCCAGGTTCCCAGGCGCTGCTAGGATGCTGCGGACCCCAGGCTCCCAGGCTCCCAGGCGCGGGCTCGGGTGCTGCGGACCCAAGGCCCCCAGCCTCCCAGGTTCCCAGGCTCCCAGGCGCGGTCTATTGTGCTGCAGACCCCAGACTCCCAGGCTCCCAGGCTCCCAGGCTCCCAGGCGCTGCTAGGGTGCTGCGTACCCCAGGCTCCCAGGCTCCCAGGCGCGGGCTAGGGTGCTGCGGACGCCAGGCCCCCAGCCTCCCAGGCTCCCAGGCTCCCAGGCGCGGTCTATTGTGCTGCGGACCCCAGACTCCCAGGCTCCCAGGCTCCCAGGCTCCCAGGCGCGGGATATGGTGCTGCGGACCCCAGGCCCCCAGGCTCCCAGGCTCCCAGGCTCCCAGGCGCGGGCTCGGGAGCTGAGGGCCCCAGGCCCCCAGCCTCCCAGGCTCCCAGGCTCCCAGGCGCGGGCTCGGGATCTGAGGGCCCCAGGCCCCCATCCTCCCAGGCTCCCAGGCGCGGGATACGGTGCTGCGGACCCCAGGCCCCCAGGCTCCCAGGCTCCCATTCTCCCAGGCGCGGGCTCGGGAGCTGAGGGCCCCAGGCTCCCAGGCTCCCAGGCTCCTAAGCGCGGGGTAGGGTGGTGCGGACCCCAGGCTCCCAGGCTCCCAGGCTCCCAGGCGCCGGCTCAGGTGCTGCGGACCCCAGGCTCCCAGGCTCCCAGGCTCCCAAGCGCGGGCTAGGGTGCTGCGTACCCCAGGCTCCCAGGCTCCCAGGCGCGGGCTAGGGTGCTGCGGACCCCAGGCCCCCAGCCTCCCAAACTCCCAGGCTCCCAGGCGTGGTCTAGGGTGCTGCGGACCCCAGAACCCAGGCTCCCAGGCTCCCAGGCGCGGGCTCGTGTGCTGAGGATCCCAGGCTCCCATGCTCCCAGGCTCCCAGGCGAAGATCGAAAGCTGCTCAAAACCAGTATCCGGCCTCCCGTGCGTTTGCTCGGAGATGCGTGCCCCAGGCTCCCAAGCGCGTGCTCGTGAGCTGTCACCCCAAGGCTCATAGGCTAAAAGGTGCGTTCTCGGGAGATTGTGCCCGCAGGCTCACAGGCTCCCAGGCGCGTGCTCGTGTGCTGCGCACCCCAGGCTCCCAGGCGCGTGCACGTGAGCTGGGAACCCAAGGCTCACAGGCTACCAGGCGCGGGATCGGGGGCTGGGCTTCACAGGCTCCCAGGCGCGGGCTCGTGTGCTGCGCACCCCAGGCTCCCAGGCGCTGGCTCGTGAGCTGCATCTCCCTGGCTTCGAGTGCAAGCCAGGGAGCTGCCTCCCCCAGGTTCAAAGGCAACCAGGCGCGGGTTCCGGAGCTGCGGCCCCAGGACCCCAGGCTCCCAGGCTCCCTGGCGCGGGCTAGGGTGCTGCGGACCCCAGGCCTCCAGCCTCCCAGGCTCCCAGGCTCCCAGGCGCGGGCTCGTGTGCTGCGGACCCCAGGCTCCCAAGCGCGGGCTCGGGAGCTGAGGGCCCCAGGCCCCCAGCAACCGAGGCTCCCAGGCTCCCAGGCGCGGGATAGGGTGCTGCGGACCCCAGGTCCCCAGGCTCCCAGGCTCCCAGGCGCGGGCTCGTGTGCTGCGGACCCCAGGCTCCCAAGCGCGGGCTCGTGAGCTGAGGGCCCCAGGCTCCCAAGCACCCAGGCTCCCAGGCTCCCAGGCGCGGGCTCAGGTCCTGCGGACCCCAGGCTCCCAAGCTCCCAGGCTCCCAGGTTCCCAGGCGCTGCTAGGGTGCTGCGGACCCCAGGCTCCCAGGCTCCCAGGCGCGGGCTCGGGTGCTGCGGACCCAAGGCCCCCAGCCTCCCAGGTTCCCAGGCTCCCAGGCGCGGTCTATTGTGCTGCAGACCCCAGACTCCCAGGCTCCCAGGCTCACAGGCTCCCAGGCGCTGCTGGGGTGCTGCGGACCCCAGGCTCCCAGGCTCCCAGGCGCGGGCTAGGGTGCTGCGGACCCCATGCCCCCAGCCTCCCAGGCTCCCAGGCTCCCAGGCGCGGTCTATGGTGCTGCGGACCCCAGACTCCCAGGCTCCCAGGCTCCCAGGCTCCCAGGCCCGGGCTTGGGTGCTGCGGACCCCAGGCTCCCAGGCTCCCAGGCTCCCAGGCTCCCAGGCGCGGGCTCGGGAGCTGAGGGCCCCAGGCTCCCAGGCTCCCAGGCGCGGGCTAGGGTGCTGCGGACCCCAGTCCCCCAGCCTCCCAGGCTCCCAGGCTCCCAGGCTCCCAGGCGCGGGCTCGTGTGCTGCGGACCCCAGGCTCCCAGGCGCGGGCTCGGGAGCTGAGGGCCCCAGGCTCCCAGGCTCCCAGGCTCCTAGGCGCGGGCTCAGGTCCTGCGGACCCCAGGCTCCCAAGCTCCCAGGTTCCCAGGCTCCCAGGCGCTGCTAGGGTGCTGCGGACCCCAGGCTCCCAGGCTCCCAGGCGCGGGCTAGGGTGCTGCGGACCCCAGGCCCCCAGCCTCCCAGGCTCCCAGGCTCCCAGGCGCGGTCTATTGTGCTGCGGACCCCAGACTCCCAGGCTCCCAGGCTCCCAGGCGCGGGATAGGGTGCTGCGGACCCCAGGCCCCCAGGCTCCCAGGCTCCCAGGCTCCCAGGCGCGGGCTCGGGAGCTGAGGGGCCCAGGCTCCCAGGCTCCCAGGCTCCCAGGCGCGGGCTCGGGTGCTGCGGACCCCAGGCCCCCAGCCTCCCAGGCTCCTAGGCTCCCAGGCTCCCAGGCGCGGGCTCGTGTGCTGTGGACCCCAGGCTCCCAGGCGCGGGCTCGGGTGCTGCGGACCCCAGACTCCCAGGCTCCCAGGCTCCTAGGCGCGGGCTCGTGTGCTGCGGACCCCAGGCTCCCAAGCGCGGGCTCGGGAGCCTAGGGCCCCAGGCTCCCAGGCTCCCAGGCTCCCAGGCGCGGCTCAGGTTTTGCGGACCCCAGGCTCCCAAGCTCCCAGGCTCCCAGGCTCCCAGGCGCTGCTAGGGTGCTGCGGACCCCAGGCTCCCAGGCTCCCAGGCGCGGGCTAGGGTGCTGCGGACCCCAGAACCCAGGCACCCAGGCTCCCAGGCTCCTAGGCGCGTGCTTGAGTGCTGCGGACCCGAGGCTCCCAGGCGCTGGCTTGTGAGCTGCATCTCTCTGGCTTCGAGTGCAGGCCCGGGAGCTGCCTCCCCCAGGTTGAAAGGCAACCAGGCGCGGGTTCCGGAGCTGCGGCCCCAGGATCCCAGGCTCCCAGGCTCCCAGGCGCGGGCTCGTGTGCTGCGGACCCCAGGATCCCGAGCGCGGGCTCGGGAGCTGAGGGCCCCAGGCCCCCAGCCTCCCAGGCTCCCAGGCTCCCAGGCGCGGGATAGGGTGCTGCGGACCCCAGGCCACCAGGCCCCCAGGCTCCCAGGCTCCCAGGCACGGGCTCGGGAGCTGAGGGCCCCAGGCTCCCGGGCTCCCAGGCTCCTAGGCGCGGGGTAGGGTGGTGCGGATCCCAAGCTCCCAGGCTCCCAGGCTCCCAGGCGCCGGCTCAGGTGCTGCGGACCCCAGGCTCCCAGGCTCCCAGGCTCCCAGGCGTGGTCTAGGGTGCTGCGGACCCCAGACCCCAGGCTCCCAGGCTCCCAGGCTCCTAGGCGCGGGCTTGGGTGCTGGGGACCCCAGGCTCCCAGGCGCGGGCTCGTGAGCTGCATCTCCCTGGCTTCGAGTGCAGGCCCGGGAGCTGCTTCCCCAGGTTCAAAGGCAACCAGGCGCGGGCTCAGGTCCTGCGGACCCCAGGCTCCCAGGCTCCCAGGCGCGGGCTCGGGTGCTGCGGACCCCAGGCTCCCAGGCTCCCAGGCTCCCAGGCTCCCAGGCGCGGGCTCGGGAACTGAGGGCCCTAGGCTCCCAGGCTCCCAGGCGCGGGCTAGGGTGCTGCGGACCCCAGGCCCCCAGCCTCCCAGGCTCCCAGGCTCCCAGGCGCGGGCTCGTGTGCAGCGGACCCCAGGCTCCCAAGCGCGGGCTCGGGAGCTGATGGCCCCAGGCCCCCAGCCTCCCAGGCTCCCAGGCTCCCAGGCGCGGGCTAGGGTGCTGCGGACCCCAGGCCCCCAGCCTCCCAGGCTCCAGGCTCCCAGGCGCGGTCTATGGTGCTGCGGACCCCAGACTCCCAGGCTCCCAGGCTCCCAGGCTCCCAGTCGCTGCTAGGGTGCTGCGGACCCCAGGCCCCCAGCCTCCCAGGCTCCCAGGCTCCCAGGCGCGTTCTATGGTGCTGCGGACCCAAGACTCCCAGGCTCCCAGGCTCCCAGGCTCCCAGGCTCCCAGGCGCGGGATAGGGTGCTGCGGACCCCAGGCCCACAGGCTCCCAGGCTCCCAGGCTCCCATACGCCGGCTCAGTTGCTGCGGACCTCAGGCTCCCAGGCTCCCAGGCGCGGGCTCGGGAGCTTAGGGCCCCAGGCTCCCAGGCTCCCAGGCGCGGGCTCGTGTGCTGCGGACCCCAGGCTCCCGAGCGCGGGCTCGGGAGCTGAGGGCCCCAGGCCCCCAGCCTCCCAGTCTCCCAGGCTCCCAGGCGCGGGATAGGGTGCTGCGGACCCCAGGCCACCAGCCTCCCAGGCTCCCAGGCTCCCAGGCGCGGGCTCGGGAGCTGAGGGCCCCAGGCTCCCAGGCTCCCAGGCTCCTAGGCGCGGGCTCAGGTCCTGCGGACCCCAGGCTCCCAAGCTCCCAGGTTCCCAGGCTCCCAGGCGCTGCTAGGGTGCTGCGGACCCCAGGCTCCCAGGCGCGGGCTAGGGTGCTGCGGACCCCAGGCCCCCAGCCTCCCAGGTTCCCAGGCTCCCAGGCGCGGTCTATTGTGCTGCGGACCCCAGACTCCCAGGCTCCCAGGCTCCCAGGCGCGGGATAGGGTGCTGCGGACCCCAGGTTCCCAAGCTCGCATGCTACCAGGCTCCCAGGCGCTGCTAGGTTGCTGCGGACCCCAGGCTCCCAGGCTCCCAGGCTCCCATTCTCCCAGGCGCGGGCTCGGGAGCTGAGGGCCCCAGGCTCCCAGGCTCCCATTCTCCCAGGCGCGGGCTCGGGAGCTGAGGGCCCCAGGCTCCCAGGCTCCCAGGCTCCTAGGCGCGGGCTCGTGTGCTGAGGATCCCAGGCTCCCATGCTCCCAGGCTCCCAGGCGAAGATCGAAAGCTGCTCAAAACCAGTATCCGTCCTCCCGTGCGTTTGCTCGTGAGATGCGTGCCCCAGGCTCCCAAGCGCGTGCTCGTGAGCTGGGACCCCAAGGCTCATAGGCTAAAAGGTGCGTTCTCGGGAGATTGTGCCCGCAGGCTCACAGGCTCCCAGGCGCGTGCTCGTGTGCTGCGCACCCCAGGCTCCCAGGCGCGTGCACGTGAGCTGGGAACCCAAGGCTCACAGGCTACCAGGCGCGGGATCGGGGGCTGGGCTTCACAGGCTCCCAGGCGCGGGCTCGTGTGCTGCGCACCCCAGGCTCCCAGGCGCTGGCTCGTGAGCTGCATCTCCCTGGCTTCGAGTGCAGGCCAGGGAGCTGCCTCCCCCAGGTTCAAAGGCAACCAGGCGCTGGTTCCGGAGCTGCGGCCCCAGGACCCCGGCTCCCAGGCTCCCTGGCGCGGGCTAGGGTGCTGCGGACCCCAGGCCCCCAGCCTCCCAGGCTCCCAGGCTCCCAGGCGCGGGCTCGTGTGCTGCGGACCCCAGGCTCCCAAGCGCAGGCTCGGGAGCTGAGGGCCCCAGGCCCCCAGCAACCGAGGCTCCCAGGCTCCCAGGCGCGGGATAGGGTGCTGCGGACCCCAGGTCCCCAGGCTCCCAGGCTCCCAGGCGCGGGCTCGTGTGCTGCGGACCCAAGGCTCCCAAGCGCGGGCTCGGGAGCTGAGGGCCCCAGGCTCCCAAGCACCCAGGCTCCCAGGCTCCCAGGCGCGGGCTCAGGTCCTGCGGACCCCAGGCTCCCAAGCTCCCAGGCTCCCAGGATCCCAGGCGCTGCTAGGGTGCTGCGGACCCCAGGCTCCCAGGCTCCCAGGCGCGGGCTCGGGTGCTGCGGACCCAAGGCCCCCAGCCTCCCAGGTTCCCAGGCTCCCAGGCGCGATCTATTGTGCTGCAGACCCCAGACTCCCAGGCTCCCAGGCTCCCAGGCTCCCAGGCGCTGCTAGGGTGCTGCGTACCCCAGGCTCCCAGGCTCCCAGGCGCGGGCTAGGGTGCTGCGGACCCCATGCCCCCAGCCTCCCAGGCTCCCAGGCTCCCAGGCGCGGTCTATGGTGCTGCGGACCCCAGACTCCCAGGCTCCCAGGCTCCCAGGCTCCCAGGCGCGGGCTCGTGTGCTGCGGACCCCAGGCTCCCAGGCTCCCAGGCTCCCAGGCTCCCAGGCGCGGGCTCGGGAGCTGAGGGCCCCAGGCTCCCAGGCTCCCAGGCGCGGGCTAGGGTGCTGCGGACCCCAGGCCCCCAGCCGCCCAGGCTCCCAGGCTCCCAGGCTCCCAGGCGCGGGCTCGTGTGCTGCGGACCCCAGGCTCCCAAGCGCGGGCTCGGGAGCTGAGGGCCCCA
This sequence comes from Muntiacus reevesi, assembly GCF_963930625.1. Lineage (NCBI taxonomy): Eukaryota > Metazoa > Chordata > Mammalia > Artiodactyla > Cervidae > Muntiacus > Muntiacus reevesi. Next base: position 311,609 of record NC_089252.1, on the reverse strand, counting down.
GGCTCCCAGGCTCCCAGGCTCCTAGGCGCGGGCTCAGGTCCTGCGGACCCCAGGCTCCCAAGCCCCCAGGTTCCCAGGCTCCCAGGCGCTGCTAGAGTGCTGCGGACCCCAGGCTCCCAGGCTCCTAGGCGCGGGCTCAGGTCCTGCGGACCCCAGGCCCCCAGCCTCCCAGGCTCCCAGGCTCCCAGGCGCGGTCTATTGTGCTGCGGACCCCAGACTCCCAGGCTCCCAGGCTCCCAGGCGCGGGATAGGGTGCTGCGGACCCCAGGCCCCCAGGCTCCCAGGCTCCCAGGCTCCCAGGCGCGGGCTCGGGAGCTGAGGGCCCCAGGCTCCCAGGCTCCCAGGCTCCCAGGCGCGGGCTCGGGTGCTGCGGACCCCAGGCCCCCAGCCTCCCAGGCTCCTAGGCTCCCAGGCTCCCAGGCGCGGGCTCGTGTGCTGCGGACCCCAGGCTCCCAGGCGCGGGCTCGGGTGCTGCGGACCCCAGACTCCCAGGCTCCCAGGCTCCCAGGCGCGGGCTCGTGTGCTGCGGACCCCAGGCTCCCAAGCGCGGGCTCGGGAGCTGAGGGCCCCAGGCTCCCAGGCTCCCAGGCTCCCAGGCGCGGCTCAGGTCCTGCGGACCCCAGGCTCCCAAGCTCCCAGGCTCCCAGGCTCCCAGGCGCTGCTAGGGTGCTGCGGACCCCAGGCTCCCGGACTCCCAGGCGCGGGCTAGGGTGCTGCGGACCCCAGAACCCAGGCACCAGGCTCCCAGGCTCCTAGGCGCGGGCTTGAGTGCTGCGGACCCGAGGCTCCCAGGCGCTGGCTTGTGAGCTGCATCTCTCTGGCTTCGAGTGCAGGCCCGGGAGCTGCCTCCCCCAGGTTCAAAGGCAACCAGGCGCGGGTTCCGGAGCTGCGGCCCCAGGATCCCAGGCTCCCAGGCTCCCAGGCGCGGGCTAGGGTGCTGCGGACCCCAGGTCCCCAGCCTCCCAGGCTCCCAGGCTCCCAGGCGCGGGCTCGTGTGCTGCGGACCCCAGGCTCCCGAGCGCGGGCTCGGGAGCTGAGGGCCCCAGGCCCCCAGCCTCCCAGGCTCCCAGGCTCCCAGGCGCGGGATAGGGTGCTGCGGACCCCAGGCCACCAGGCTCCCAGGCTCCCAGGCTCCCAGGCGCGGGCTCGGGAGCTGAGGGCCCCAGGCTCCCGGGCTCCCAGGCTCCTAGGCGCGGGGTAGGGTGGTGCGGATCCCAAGCTCCCAGGCTCCCAGGCTCCCAGGCGCCGGCTCAGGTGCTGCGGACCCCAGGCTCCCAGGCTCCCAGGCTCCCAGGCGTGGTCTAGGGTGCTGCGGACCCCAGGCGCCCAGGCTCCCAGGCTCCTAGGCGCGGGCTTGGGTGCTGGGGACCCCAGGCTCCCAGGCGCGGGCTCGTGAGCTGCATCTCCCTGGCTTCGAGTGCAGGCCCGGGAGCTGCTTCCCCCAGGTTCAAAGGCAACCAGGCGCGGGCTCAGGTCCTGCGGACCCCAGGCTCCCAGGCTCCCAGGCGCGGGCTCGGGTGCTGCGGACCCCAGGCCCCCAGCCTCCCAGGCTCCCAGGCTCCCAGGAGCGGGCTAGGGTGCTGCGGACCCCAGGCCCCCAGCCTCCCAGGCTCCCAGGCTCCCAGGAGCGGGCTAGGGTGCTGCGGACCCCAGGCCCCCAGCCTCCCAGGCTCCCAGGCTCCCAGACGCGGTCTATGGTGCTGCGGACCCCAAACTCCCAGGCTCCCAGGCTCCCAGGCTCCCAGGCTCCCAGGCGCTGCTAGGGTGCTGCGGACCCCAGGCTCCCAGACTCCCAGGCGCGGGCTAGGGTGCTGCGGACCCCAGGCCCCCAGCCTCCCAGGCTCCCAGGCTCCCAGACGCGGTCTATGGTGCTGCGGACCCCAAACTCCCAGGCTCCCAAGCTCCCAGGCTCCCAGGCTCCCAGGCGCTGCTAGGGTGCTGCGGACCCCAGGCTCCCAGACTCCCAGGCGCGGGCTAGGGTGCTGCGGACCCCAGAACCCAGGCACCAGGCTCCCAGGCTCCTAGGCGCGGGCTTGAGTGCTGCGGACCCGAGGCTCCCAGGCGCTGGCTTGTGAGCTGCATCTCTCTGGCTTCGAGTGCAGGCCCGGGAGCTGCCTCCCCCAGGTTCAAAGGCAACCAGGCGCGGGTTCCGGAGCTGCGGCCCCAGGATCCCAGGCTCCCAGGCTCCCAGGCGCGGGCTAGGGTGCTGCGGACCCCAGGTCCCCAGCCTCCCAGGCTCCCAGGCTCCCAGGCGCGGGCTCGTGTGCTGCGGACCCCAGGCTCCCGAGCGCGGGCTCGGGAGCTGAGGGCCCCAGGCCCCCAGCCTCCCAGGCTCCCAGGCTCCCAGGCGCGGGATAGGGTGCTGCGGACCCCAGGCCACCAGGCTCCCAGGCTCCCAGGCTCCCAGGCGCGGGCTCGGGAGCTGAGGGCCCCAGGCTCCCGGGCTCCTAGGCTCCTAGGCGCGGGGTAGGGTGGTGCGGATCCCAAGCTCCCAGGCTCCCAGGCTCCCAGGCGCCGGCTCAGGTGCTGCGGACCCCAGGCTCCCAGGCTCCCAGGCTCACAGGCGTGGTCTAGGGTGCTGCGGACCCCAGACCCCAGGCTCCCAGGCGCGGGCTCGTGTGCTGCGGACCCCAGGCTCCCAAGCGCGGGCTCGTGAGCTGAGGGCCCCAGGCTCCCAAGCACCCAGGCTCCCAGGCTCCCAGGCGCGGGCTCAGGTCCTGCGGACCCCAGGCTCCCAAGCTCCCAGGCTCCCAGGTTCCCAGGCGCTGCTAGGGTGCTGCGGACCCCAGGCTCCCAGGCTCCCAGGCGCGGGCTAGGGTGCTGCGGACCCCATGCCCCCAGCCGCCCAGGCTCCCAGGCTCCCAGGCGCGGTCTATTGTGCTGCAGACCCCAGACTCCCAGGCTCCCAGGCTCTCAGGCTCCCAGGCGCTGCTAGGGTGCTGCGTACCCCAGGCTCCCAGGCTCCCAGGCGCGGGCTAGGGTGCTGCGGACCCCATGCCCCCAGCCGCCCAGGCTCCCAGGCTCCCAGGCGCGGTCTATGGTGCTGCGGACCCCAGACTCCCAGGCTCCCAGGCTCCCAGGCTCCCAGACGCGGGCTCGGGTGCTGCGGACCCCAGGCTCCCAGGCTCCCATGCTCCCAGGCTCCCAGGCGCGGGCTCGGGAGCTGAGGGCCCCAGGCTCCCAGGCTCCCAGGCGCGGGCTAGGGTGCTGCGGACCCCAGGCCCCCAGCCTCCCAGGCTCCCAGGCTCCCAGGCTCCCAGGCGCGGGCTCGTGTGCTGCGGACCCCAGGCTCCCAAGCGCGGGCTCGGGAGCTGAGGGCCCCAGGCTCCCAGGCTCCCAGGCTCCTAGGCGCGGGCTCAGGTCCTGCGGACCCCAGGCTCCCAAGCTCCCAGGTTCCCAGGCTCCCAGGCGCTGCTAGGGTGCTGCGGACCCCACGCTCCCAGGCTCCCAGGCGCGGGCTAGGGTGCTGCGGACCCCAGGCCCCCAGCCTCCCAGGCTCCCAGGCTCCCAGGCGCAGTCTATTGTGCTGCGGACCCCAGACTCCCAGGCTCCCAGGCTCCCAGGCGCGGGATAGGGTGCTGCGGACCCCAGGCCCCCAGGCTCCCAGGCTCCCAGGCTCCCAGGCGCGGGCTCGGGAGCTGAGGGCCCCAGGCTCCCAGGCTCCCAGGCGCGGGCTCGGGTGCTGCGGACCCCAGGCCCCCAGCCTCCCAGGCTCCTAGGCTCCCAGGCTCCCAGGCGCGGGCTCGTGTGCTGCGGACCCCAGGCTCCCAGGCGCGTGCTCGGGTGCTGCGGACCCCAGACTCCCAGGCTCCCAGGATCCCAGGCTCCCAGGCGAAGATCGAAAGCTGCTGAAAACCAGTATCCGGCCTCCCGTGCGTTTGCTCGGGAGATGCGTGCCCCAGGCTCCCTAGCGCGTGCTCGTGAGCTGGGACCCCAAGGCTCATAGGCTAACAGGTGCGTTCTCGGGAGATTGTGCCCGCAGGCTCACAGGCTCCCAGGCGCGTGCTCGTGTGCTGCACACCCCAGGCTCCCAGGCGCGTGCACGTGAGCTGGGACCCCAAGGCTCACAGGCTACCAGGCGCGGAATTGGGAGCTGGGCTTCACAGGCTCCCAGGCGCGGGCTCCTGTGCTGCGAACCCCAGGCTCCCATGCGCTTGCTCGTGAGCTGCATTTCCCTGGCTTCGAGTGCAGGCCCGGGAGCTGCCTCCCCTAGGTTCAAAGGCAACCAGGCGCGGGTTCCGGAGCTGCGGCCCCAGGATCCCAGGCTCCCAGGCTCCCAGGCGCGGGCTCAGGTCCTGCGGACCCCAGGCTCCCAAGCTCCCAGGCTCCCAGGCTCCCAGGCGCTGCTAGGGTGCTGCGGACACCAGTCTCCCAGGCTCCCAGGCTCCCAGGCACGGGCTAGGGTGCTGCGGACCCCAGGCCCCCAGGCTCCCAGGCTCCCAGGCTCGCAGGCGCGGGCTCGGGAGCTGAGGGCCCCAGGCACCCAGGCTCCCAGGCTCCCAGGCGCGGGCTAGGGTGCTGCGTACCCCATGCTCCCAGGCTCCCATGCTCCCAGGCGCGGGCTCGGGAGCTGCGGACCCCAGACTCCCAGTCTCCCAGGCTCCCAGGCGCGGGCTCGTGTGCTGCGGACCCGAGGCTCCCAAGCGCGGGCTCGGGAGCTGAGGGCCCCAGGCTCCCAGGCTCCCAGGCGCCCAGGCGCGGGCTCAGGTCCTGCGGACCCCAGGCTCCCAAGCTCCCAGGCTCCCAGGCTCCCAGGCGCTGCTAGGGTGCTGCGGACCCCAGGCTCCCAGGCTCCCAGGCGCGGGCTAGGGTGCTGCGGACGCCAGGCCCCCAGCCTCCCAGGCTCCCAGGCTCCCAGGCGCGGTCTATTGTGCTGCGGACCCCAGACTCCCAGGCTCCCAGGCTCCCAGGCGCGGGATAGGGTGCTGCGGACCCCAGGCCCCCAGGCTCCCAGGCTCCCAGGTTCCCAGGCGCGGGCTCGGGAGCTGAGGGCCCCAGGCCCCCAGCCTCCCAGGCTCCCAGGCTCCCAGGCGCGGGATAGGGTGCTGCGGACCCCAGGCCCCCAGGCTCCCAGGCTCCCCGGCTCCCAGGCGCGGGCTCGGGATCTGAGGGCCCCAGGCCCCCATCCTCCCAGGCTCCCAGGCGCGGGATACGGTGCTGCGGACCCCAGGCCCCCAGGCTCCCAGGCTCCCATTCTCCCAGGCGCGGGCTCGGGAGCTGAGGGCCCCAGGCTCCCAGGCTCCCAGGCTCCTAGGCGCGGGGTAGGGTGGTGCGGACCCAAGCTCCCAGGCTCCCAGGCGCCGGCTCAGGTGCTGCGGACCCCAGGCTCCCAGGCTCCCAGGCTCCCAAGCGCGGGCTAGGGTGCTGCGGACCCCAGGCTCCCAGGCTCCCAGGCGCGGGCTAGGGTGCTGTGGACCCCAGGCCCCCAGCCTCCCAAACTCCCAGGCTCCCAGGCGTGGTCTAGGGTGCTGCGGACCCCAGAACCCAGGCTCCCAGTCTCCCAGGCTCCCAGGCGCGGGCTCGTGTGCTGAGGATCCCAGGCTCCCATGCTCCCAGGCTCCCAGGCGAAGATCGAAAGCTGCTCAAAACCAGTATCCGGCCTCCCGTGCGTTTGCTCGGGAGATGCGTGCCCCAGGCTCCCAAGCGCGTGCTCGTGAGCTGGGACCCCAAGGCTCATAGGCTAAAAGGTGCGTTCTCGGGAGATTGTGCCCGCAGGCTCACAGGCTCCCAGGCGCGTGCTCGTGTGCTGCGCACCCCAGGCTCCCAGGCGCGTGCACGTGAGCTGGGAACCCAAGGCTCACAGGCTACCAGGCGCGGGATCGGGGGCTGGGCTTCACAGGCTCCCAGGCGCGGGCTCGTGTGCTGCGCACCCCAGGCTCCCAGGCGCTGGCTCGTGAGCTGCATCTCCCTGGCTTCGAGTGCAGGCCAGGGAGCTGCCTCCCCCAGGTTCAAAGGCAACCAGGCGCGGGTTCCGGAGCTGCGGCCCCAGGACCCCAGGCTCCCAGGCTCCCTGGCGCGGGCTAGGGTGCTGCGGACCCCAGGCCCCCAGGCTCCCAGGCTCCCAGGCTCCCAGGCGCGGGCTCGTGTGCTGCGGACCCCAGGCTCCCAAGCGCGGGCTCGGGAGCTGAGGGCCCCAGGCCCCCAGCAACCGAGGCTCCCAGGCTCCCAGGCGCGGGATAGGGTGCTGCGGACCCCAGGTCCCCAGGCTCCCAGGCTCCCAGGCGCGGGCTCGTGTGCTGCGGACCCCAGGCTCCCAAGCGCGGGCTCGGGAGCTGAGGGCCCCAGGCTCCCAAGCACCCAGGCTCCCAGGCTCCCAGGCGCGGGCTCAGGTCCTGCGGACCCCAGGCTCCCAAGCTCCCAGGCTCCCAGGTTCCCAGGCGCTGCTAGGGTGCTGCGGACCCCAGGCTCCCAGGCTCCCAGGCGCGGGCTCGGGTGCTGCGGACCCAAGGCCCCCAGCCTCCCAGGTTCCCAGGCTCCCAGGCGCGGTCTATTGTGCAGCAGACCCCAGACTCCCAGGCTCCCAGGCTCCCAGGCTCCCAGGCGCTGCTAGGGTGCTGCGTACCCCAGGCTCCCAGGCTCCCAGGCGCGGGCTAGGGTGCTGCGGACCCCATGCCCCCAGCCTCCCAGGCTCCCAGGCTCCCAGGCGCGGTCTATGGTGCTGCGGACCCCAGACTCCCAGGCTCCCAGGCTCCCAGGCTCCCAGGCGCGGGCTCGGGTGCTGCGGACCCCAGGCTCCCAGGCTCCCAGGCTCCCAGGCTCCCAGGCGCGGGCTCGGGAGCTGAGGGCCCCAGGCTCCCAGGCTCCCAGGCGCGGGCTAGGGTGCTGCGGACCCCAGGCCCCCAGCCTCCCAGGCTCCCAGGCTCCCAGGCTCCCAGGCGCGGGCTCGTGTGCTGCGGACCCCAGGCTCCCAAGCGCGGGCTCGGGAGCTGAGGGCCCCAGGCTCCCAGGCTCCCAGGCTCCTAGGCGCGGGCTCAGGTCCTGCGGACCCCAGGCTCCCAAGCTCCCAGGTTCCCAGGCTCCCAGGCGCTGCTAGGGTGCTGCGGACCACAGGCTCCCAGGCTCCCAGGCGCGGGCTAGGGTGCTGCGGACCCCAGGCTCCCAGGCTCCCAGCCGCGGGCTAGGGTGCTGCGGACCCCAGGCCCCCAGCCTCCCAGGCTCCCAGGCTCCCAGGCCCGGTCTATGGTGCTGCGGACCCCAGACTCCCAGGCTCCCAGGCTCCCAGGCTCCCAGGCGCTGATAGGGTGCTGCGGACCCCAGGCTCCCAGGCTCCCAGGCGCGGGCTAGGGTGCTGCGGACCCCAGGCTCCCAGGCGCGGGCTCGTGAGCTGCATCTCCCTGGCTTCGAGTGCAGGCCCGGGAGCTGCCTCCCCCAGGTTCAAAGGCAACCAGGCGCGGGCTCAGGTCCTGCGGACTCCAGGCTCCCAGGCTCCCAGGCGCGGGCTCGGGTGCTGCGGACCCCAGGCTCCCAGGCTCCCAGGCTCCCAGGCGCGGGCTCGGGAGCTGAGGGCCCCAGGCTCCCAGGCTCCCAGGCGCGGGCTAGGGTGCTGCGGACCCCAGGCCCCCAGCCTCCCAGGCTCCCAGGCGCGGGCTCGTGTGCTGCGGACCCCAGACTCCCAAGCGCGGGCTCGGGAGATGAGGGCCCCAGGCCCCCAGCCTCCCAGGCTCCCAGGCTCCCAGGCTCCCACCGCTGCTAGGGTGCTGCGGACCCCAGGCTCCCAGGCTCCCAGGCGCGGGCTAGGGTGCTGCGGACCCCAGGCACCCAGCCTCCCAGTCTCCCAGAATCCCAGTCGCGGTCTATGGTGCTGCGGACCCCAGACTCCCAGGCTCCCAGGCTCCCAGGCGCGGGCAAGGGTGCTGCGGACCCCAGGCACCCAGCCTCCCAGTCTCCCAGAATCCCAGTCGCGGTCTATGGTGCTGCGGACCCCAGACTCCCAGGCTCCCAGGCTCCCAGGCGCGGGCTCGTGTGCTGCGGACCCCAGGCTCCCAAGCGCGGGCTCGGGAGCTGAGGGCCCCAGGCCCCCAGGCCCCCAGCCTCCCAGGCTCCCAGGCTCCCAGGCGCGGGATAGGGTGCTGCGGACCCCAGGTCCCCAGGCTCCCAGGCTCCCAGGCGCGGGCTCGTGTGCTGCGGACCCTAGGCTCCCAAGCGCGGGCTCGGGAGCTGAGGGCCCCAGGCTCCCAGGCTCCCAGGCTCCCAGGCGCGGGCTCAGGTTCTGCTGACCCCAGGCTCCCAAGCTCCCAGGCTCCCAGGTTCCCAGGCGCTGCTAGGGTGCTGCGGACCCCAGGCTCCCAGGCTCCCAGGCGCGGGCTAGGGTGCTGCGGACCCCAGGCCCCCAGCCTCCCAGGCTCCCAGGCTCCCAGGCGCGGTCTATGGTGCTGCGGACCCCAGACTCCCAGGCTCCCAGGCTCCCAGCTCCCAGGCGCTGCTAGGGTGCTGCGGACCCCAGGCTCCCAGGCTCCCAGGCGCGGGCTAGGGTGCTGCGGACCCCAGGCCCCCAGCCTCCCAGGCTCCCAGGCTCCCTGGCGCGGTCTATCGTGTTGTGGACCCCAGACTCCCAGGATCCCAGGCTCCCAGGCTCCCAGGCGCGGGCTCGGGTGGAGCGGACCACAGGCTCCCAGGCTCCCAGGGTCCCAGGCGCGGGCTCGGGAGCTGAGGGCCCCAGGCTCCCAGGCTTCCAGGCGCGGGCTAGGGTGCTTCGGACCCCAGGCCCCCAGCCTCCCAGTCTCCCAGGCTCCCAGGCTCCCAGTCTCCCAGGCGCGGGCTCGTGTGCTGCGGACCCCAGGCTCCCAAGCGCGGGCTCTGGAGCTGAGGGCCCCAGGCCCCCAGCCTCCCAGGCTCCCAGGCTCCCAGGCGCGGGATAGGGTGCTGCGGACCCGAGGCTCCCAAGCGCGGGCTCGGGAGCTAAAGGCCCCAGGCTCCCAGGCTCCCAGGCTCCCAGGCTCCCAGGCGCGGGCTCGTGTGCTGCGGACACGAGGCTCCCAAGCGCGGGCTCGGTAGCTGAAGGCCCCAGGCTCCCATGCTCCCAGGCTCCCAGGCGCGGGCTCAGGTCCTGCGTACCCAAGGCTCCCAAGCTCCCAGGCTCCCAGGCTCCCAGGCCCTGCTATGGTGCTGCGGACCCCAGGCTCCCAGGCTCCCAGGCGCGGGTTCGTGTGCTGCGGACACGAGGCTCCCAAGCGCGGGCTCGGGAGCTGAAGGCCCCAGGCTCCCAGGCTCCCAGGCTCCCAGGCGCGGGCTCAGGTCCTGCGTACCCCAGGCTCCCAAGCTCCCAGGCTCCCAGGCTCCCAGGCGCTGCTATGGTGCTGCGGACCCCAGACTCCCAGGCTCCCAGGCTCCCAGGCTCCCAGGCGCGGGCTCGGGTGCTGCGGACCCCAGGCTCCCAGGCTCCCAGGCTCCAAGGCGCGGGCTCGGGAGCTGAGGGCCCCAGGCTCCCAGACTCGCAGGCGCTGGCTAGGGTGCTGCGGATCCCAGGCTCCCAGGCTCCCAGGCGCTGGCTAGGGTGCTGCGGACCCCATGCCCCCAGCCTCCCAGGCTCCCAGGCTCCCAGGCTCCCAGGCGCTGCTAGTGTGCTGCGTACCCCAGGCTCCCAGGCTCCCAGGCGCGGGCTAGGGTGCTGCGGACCCCATGCCCCCAGCCTCCCAGGCTCCCAGGTTCCCAGGCGCGGTCTATGGTGCTGCGGACCCCAGACTCCCAGGCTCCCAGGCTCCCAGGCTCCCAGGCGCGGGCTCGGGTGCTGCGGACCCCAGGCTCCCAGGCTCCCAGGCTCCCAGGCTCCCAGGCGCGGGCTCGGGAGCTGAGGGTCCCAGGCTCCCAGGCTCCCAGGCGCGGGCTAGGGTGCTGCGGACCCCAGGCCTCCAGCCTCCCAGGCTCCCAGGCTCCCAGGCTCCCAGGCGCGGGCTCGTGTGCTGCGGACCCCAGGCTCCCAAGCGCGGGCTCGGGAGCTGAGGGCCCCAGGCTCCCAGGCTCCCAGGCTCCCAGGCGCGGGCTCGGGAGCTGAGGGCCCCAGGCTCCCAGGCTCCCAGGCTCCTAGGCGCGGCGTAGGGTGGTGCGGATCCCAAGCTCGCAGGCTCCCAGGCTCCCAGGCGCCGGCTCAGGTGCTGCGGACCCCAGGCTCCCAGGCTCCCAGGCTCACAGGCGTGGTCTAGGGTGCTGCGGACCCCAGACCCCAGGCTCCCAGGCTCCCAGGCTCCCAGGCGCGGGCTCGTGAGCTGCATCTCCCTGGCTTCGAGTGCAGGCCCGGGAGCTGCTTCCCCCAGGTTCAAAGGCAACCAGGCGCGGGCTCAGGTCCTGCGGACCCCAGGCTCCCAGGCTCCCAGGCGCGGGCTCGGGTGCTGCGGACCCCAGGCTCCCAGGCTCCCAGGCTCCCAGGCGCGGGCTCGGGAACTGAGGGCCCTAGGCTCCCAGGCTCCCAGGCGCGGGCTAGGGTGCTGCGGACCCCAGGCCCCCAGCCTCCCAGGCTCCCAGGCTCCCAGGCGCGGGCTCGTGTGCAGCGGACCCCAGGCTCCCAAGCGCGGGCTCGGGAGCTGATGGCCCCAGGCCCCCAGCCTCCCAGGCTCCCAGGCTCCCAGGCGCTGCTAGGGTGCTGCGGACCCCAGGCTCCCAGGCTCCCAGGCGCGGGCTAGGGTGCTGCGGACCCCAGGCCCCCAGCCTCCCAGGCTCCCAGGCTCCCAGGCGCGGTCTATGGTGCTGCGGACCCCAGACTCCCAGGCTCCCAGGCTCCCAGGCGCTGCTAGGGTGCTGCGGACCCCAGGACCCCAGCCTCCCAGGCTCCCAGGCTCCCAGGCGCGTTCTATGGTGCTGCGGACCCCAGACTCCCAGGCTCCCAGGCTCCCAGGCTCCCAGGCTTCTAGGCGCTGCTAGGGTGCTGCGGACCCCAGGCCCCCAGCCTCCCAGGCTCCCAGGCTCCCAGGCGCGGGCTCGTGTGCTGCGGACCCCAGGCTCCCAAGCGCGGTCTCGGGCGCTGAGGGCCCCAGGCCCCCAGCCTCCCCGGCTCCCAGGCTCCCATTCTCCCAGGCGCTGCTAGGGTGCTGCGGACCCCAGGCTCCCAGGCTCCCAGGCGGGGGCTAGGGTGCTGCGGACCCCAGGCCCCCAGCCTCCCAGGCTCCCAGGATCGCAGGCGCGGTCTATGGTGCTGCGGACCCCAGACTCCCAGGCTCCCAGGCGCGGGCTCGGGTGCTGCGGACACCAGGCTCCCAAGCTCCCAGGCTCCCAGGCTCCCAGGCGCTGCTAGGGTGCTGCGGACCCCAAGCTCCCAAGCGCGGGCTCGGGAGCTGGGGGCCCCAGGCCCCCAGGCTCCCAGGCTCCCAGGCTCCCAGGCGCGGGCTCGGGAGCTGAGGGCCCCAGGCTCCCAGGCTCCTAGGCGCGGGGTAGGGTGGTGCGGACCCCAGGCTCCCAGGCTCCCAGGCTCCCAGGCGCGGGCTCAGGTGCTGCGGACCCCAGGCTCCAGGGTCCCAGGCTCCCATGCGTGGGCTCGGGTGCTGCGGACCCCAGGCCCCAGCCTCCCAAGCTCCCATGCACCCAGGCGTGGTCTAGGGTGCTGCGGACCCCAGAACCCAGGCTCCCAGGCTCCCAGGCGCTGCTAGGGTGCTGCCGACCCCATGCTCCCAGGCTCCCAGGATCCCAGGCTCCCAGGCGAAGATCGAAAGCTGCTGAAAACCAGTATCCGGCCTCCCGTGCGTTTGCTCGGGAGATGCGTGCCCCAGGCTCCCTAGCGCGTGCTCGTGAACTGGGACCCCAAGGCTCATAGGCTAACAGGTGCGTTCTCGGGAGATTGTGCCCGCAGGCTCACAGGCTCCCAGGCGCGTGCTCGTGTGCTGCGCACCCCAGGCTCCCAGGCGCGTGCACGTGAGCTGGGACCCCAAGGCTCACAGGCTACCAGGCGCGGGATTGGGAGCTGGGCTTCACAGGCTCCCAGGCGCGGGCTCCTGTGCTGCGCACCCCAGGCTCCCATGCGCTGGCTCGTGAGCTGCATTTCCCTGGCTTCGAGTGCAGGCCCGGGAGCTGCCTCCCCTAGGTTCAAAGGCAACCAGGCGCGGGTTCCGGAGCTGCGGCCCCAGGATCCCAGGCTCCCAGGCTCCCAGGCGCGGGCTCAGGTCCTGCGGACCCCAGGCTCCCAAGCTCCCAGGCTCCCAGGCTCCCAGGCGCTGCTAGGGTGCTGCGGACACCAGTCTCCCAGGCTCCCAGGCTCCCAGGCCCGGGCTAGGGTGCTGCGGACCCCAGGCCCCCAGGCTCCCAGGCTCCCAGGCTCGCAGGCGCGGGCTCGGGAGCTGAGGGCCCCAGGCTCCCAGGCTCCCAGGCTCCCAGGCGCGGGCTAGGGTGCTGCGTACCCCATGCTCCCAGGCTCACATGCTCCCAGGCGCGGGCTCGGGAGCTGCGGACCCCAGACTCCCAGTCTCCCAGGCTCCCAGGCGCGGGCTCGTGTGCTGCGGACCCCAGGCTCCCAAGCGCGGGCTCGGGAGCTGAGGGCCCCAGGCTCCCAGGCTCCCAGGCGCCCAGTCGCGGGCTCAGGTCCTGCGGACCCCAGGCTCCCAAGCTCCCAGGCTCCCAGGCTCCCAGGCGCTGCTAGGGTGCTGCGGACCCCAGGCTCCCAGGCTCCCAGGCGCGGGCTAGGGTGCTGCGGACGCCAGGCCCCCAGCCTCCCAGGCTCCCAGGCTCCCAGGCGCGGTCTATTGTGCTGCGGACCCCAGACTCCCAGGCTCCCAGGCTCCCAGGCTCCCAGGCGCGGGATAGGGTGCTGCGGACCCCAGGCCCCCAGGCTCCCAGGCTCCCCGGTTCCCAGGCGCGGGCTCGGGAGCTGAGGGCCCCAGGCCCCCAGCCTCCCAGGCTCCCAGGCTCCCAGGCGCGGGATAGGGTGCTGCGGACCCCAGGCCCCCAGGCTCCCAGGCTCCCAGGCTCCCAGGCGCGGGCTCGGGATCTGAGGGCCCCAGGCCCCCATCCTCCCAGGCTCCCAGGCGCGGGATACGGTGCTGCGGACCCCAGGCCCCCAGGCTCCCAGGCTCCCATTCTCCCAGGCGCGGGCTCGGGAGCTGAGGGCCCCAGGCTCCCAGGCTCCCAGGCTCCTAGGCGGGGGGTAGGGTGGTGCGGACCCCAGGCTCCCATGCTCCCAGGCTCCCAGGCGCCGGCTCAGGTGCTGCGGACCCAGGCTCCCAGGCTCCCAGGCTCCCAGGCGCGGGCTAGGGTGCTGCGTACCCCAGGCTCCCAGGCTCCCAGGCGCGGGCTAGGGTGCTGCGGACCCCAGGCCCCCAGCCTCCCAAACACCCAGGCTCCCAGGCGTGGTCTTGGGTGCTGCGGACCCCAGAACCCAGGCTCCCAGGCTCCCAGGCGCGGGCTCGTGTGCTGAGGATCCCAGGCTCCCATGCTCCCAGGCTCCCAGGCGAAGATCGAAAGCTGCTCAAAACCAGTATCCGGCCTCCCGTGCGTTTGCTCGGGAGATGCGTGCCCCAGGCTCCCAAGCGCGTGCTCGTGAGCTGGGACCCCAAGGCTCATAGGCTAAAAGGAGCGTTCTCGGGAGATTGTGCCCGCAGGCTCACAGGCTCCCAGGCGCGTGCTCGTGTGCTGCGCACCCCAGGCTCCCAGGCGCGTGCACGTGAGCTGGGAACCCAAGGCTCACAGGCTACCAGGCGCGGGATCGGGGGCTGGGCTTCACAGGCTCCCAGGCGCGGGCTCGTGTGCTGCGCACCCCAGGCTCCCAGGTGCTGGCTCGTGAGCTGCATCTCCCTGGCTTCGAGTGCAGGCCAGGGAGCTGCCTCCCCCAGGTTCAAAGGCAACCAGGCGCGGGTTCCGGAGCTGCGGCCCCAGGACCCCAGGCTCCCAGGCTCCCTGGCGCGGGCTAGGGTGCTGCGGACCCCAGGCCCCCAGCCTCCCAGGCTCCCAGGCTCCCAGGCGCGGGCTCGTGTGCTGCGGACCCCAGGCTCCCAAGCGCGGGCTCGGGAGCTGAGGGCCCCAGGCCCCCAGCAACCGAGGCTCCCAGGCTCCCAGGCGCGGGATAGGGTGCTGCGGACCCCAGGTCCCCAGGCTCCCAGGCTCCCAGGCGCGGGCTCGTGTGCTGCGGACCCCAGGCTCCCAAGCGCGGGCTCGGGAGCTGAGGGCCCCAGGCTCCCAAGCACCCAGGCTCCCAGGCTCCCAGGCGCGGGCTCAGGTCCTGCGGACCCCAGGCTCCCAAGCTCCCAGGCTCCCAGGTTCCCAGGCGCTGCTAGGGTGCTGCGGACCCCAGGCTCCCAGGCTCCCAGGCGCGGGCTCGGGTGCTGCGGACCCAAGGCCCCCAGCCTCCCAGGTTCCCAGGCTCCCAGGCGCGGTCTATTGTGCTGCAGACCCCAGACTCCCAGGCTCCCAGGCTCTCAGGCTCCCAGGCGCTGCTAGGGTGCTGCGTACCCCAGGCTCCCAGGCTCCCAGGCGCGGGCTAGGGTGCTGCGGACCCCATGCCCCCAGCCGCCCAGGCTCCCAGGCTCCCAGGCGCGGTCTATGGTGCTGCGGACCCCAGACTCCCAGGCTCCCAGGCTCCCAGGCTCCCAGGCGCGGGCTCGGGTGCTGCGGACCCCAGGCTCCCAGGCTCCCAGGCTCCCAGGCTCCCAGGCGCGGGCTCGGGAGCTGAGGGCCCCAGGCTCCCAGGCTCCCAGGCGCGGGCTAGGGTGCTGCGGACCCCAGGCCCCCAGCCTCCCAGGCTCCCAGGCTCCCAGGCTCCCAGGCGCGGGCTCGTGTGCTGCGGACCCCAGGCTCCCAAGCGCGGGCTCGGGAGCTGAGGGCCCCAGGCTCCCAGGCTCCCAGGCTCCTAGGCGCGGGCTCAGGTCCTGCGGACCCCAGGCTCCCAAGCTCCCAGGTTCCCAGGCTCCCAGGCGCTGCTAGGGTGCTGCGGACCCCACGCTCCCAGGCTCCCAGGCGCGGGCTAGGGTGCTGCGGACCCCAGGCCCCCAGCCTCCCAGGCTCCCAGGCTCCCAGGCGCGGTCTATTGTGCTGCGCACCCCAGACTCCCAGGCTCCCAGGCTCCCAGGCGCGGGATAGGGTGCTGCGGACCCCAGGCCCCCAGGCTCCCAGGCTCCCAGGCTCCCAGGCGCGGGCTCGGGAGCTGAGGGCACCAGGCTCCCAGGCTCCCAGGCTCCCAGGCGCGGGCTCGGGTGCTGCGGACCCCAGGCCCCCAGCCTCCCAGGCTCCTAGGCTCCCAGGCTCCCAGGCGCGGGCTCGTGTGCTGCGGACCCCAGACTCCCAGGCTCCCAGGATCCCAGGCTCCCAGGCGAAGATCGAAAGCTGCTGAAAACCAGTATCCGGCCTCCCGTGCGTTTGCTCGGGAGATGCGTGCCCCAGGCTCCCTAGCGCGTGCTCGTGAGCTGGGACCCCAAGGCTCATAGGCTAACAGGTGCGTTCTCGGGAGATTGTGCCCGCAGGCTCACAGGCTCCCAGGCGCGTGCTCGTGTGCTGCACACCCCAGGCTCCCAGGCGCGTGCACGTGAGCTAGGACCCCAAGGCTCACAGGCTACCAGGCGCGGGATTGGGAGCTGGGCTTCACAGGCTCCCAGGCGCGGGCTCCTGTGCTGCGCACCCCAGGCTCCCATGCGCTGGCTCGTGAGCTGCATTTCCCTGGCTTCGAGTGCAGGCCCGGGAGCTGCCTCCCCTAGGTTCAAAGGCAACCAGGCGCGGGTTCCGGAGCTGCGGCCCCAGGATCCCAGGCTCCCAGGCTCCCAGGCGCGGGCTCAGGTCCTGCGGACCCCAGGCTCCCAAGCTCCCTGGCTCCCAGGCTCCCAGGCGCTGCTAGGGTGCTGCGGACACCAGTCTCCGAGGCTAAAAGGCTCCCAGGCACGGGCTAGGGTGCTGCGGACCCCAGGCCCCCAGGCTCCCAGGCTCGCAGGCGCGGGCTCGGGAGCTGAGGGCCCCAGGCACCCAGGCTCCCAGGCTCCCAGGCGCGGGCTAGGGTGCTGCGTACCCCATGCTCCCAGGCTCCCATGCTCCCAGGCGCGGGCTCGGGAGCTGCGGACCCCAGACTCCCAGTCTCCCAGGCTCCCAGGCGCGGGCTCGTGTGCTGCGGACCCCAGGCTCCCAAGCGCGGGCTCGGGAGCTGAGGGCCCCAGGCTCCCAGGCTCCCAGGCGCCCAGGCGCGGGCTCAGGTCCTGCGGACCCCAGGCTCCCAAGCTCCCAGGCTCCCAGGCTCCCAGGCGCTGCTAGGGTGCTGCGGATCCCAGGCTCCCAGGCTCCCAGGCGCGGGCTAGGGTGCTGCGGACGCCAGGCCCCCAGCCTCCCAGGCTCCCAGGCTCCCAGGCGCGGTCTATTGTGCTGCGGACCCCAGGCTCCCAGGCTCCCAGGCTCCCAGGCTCCCAGGCGCGGGATAGGGTGCTGCGGACCCCATGCCCCCAGGCTCCCAGGCTCCCAGGTTCCCAGGCGCGGGCTCGGGAGCTGAGGGCCCCAGGCCCCCAGCCTCCCAGGCTCCCAGGCTCCCAGGCGCGGGATAGGGTGCTGCGGACCCCAGGCCCCCAGGCTCCCAGGCTCCCCGGCTCCCAGGCGCGGGCTCGGGATCTGAGGGCCCCAGGCCCCCATCCTCCCAGGCTCCCATGCGCGGGATACGGTGCTGCGGACCCCAGGCCCCCAGGCTCCCAGGCTCCCATTCTCCCAGGCGCGGGCTCGGGAGCTGAGGGCCCCAGGCTCCCAGGCTCCCAGGCTCCTAGGCGCGGGTTAGGGTGGTGCGGACCCCAGGCTCCCAGGCTCCCAGGCTCCCAGGCGCCGGCTCAGGTGCTGCGGACCCCAGGCTCCCAGGCGCGGGCTAGGGTGCTGCGGACCCCAGGCTCCCAGGCTCCCAGGCGCGGGCTAGGGTGCTGTGGACCCCAGGCCCCCAGCCTCCCAAACTCCCAGGCTCCCAGGCGTGGTCTAGTGTGCTGCGGACCCCAGAACCCAGGCTCCCAGGCTCCCAGGCTCCCAGGCGCGGGCTCGTGTGCTGAGGATCCCAGGCTCCCATGCTCCCAGGCTCCCAGGCGAAGATCGAAAGCTGCTCAAAACCAGTATCCGGCCTCCCGTGGGTTTGCTCGGGAGATGCGTGCCCCAGGCTCCCAAGCGCGTGCTCGTGAGCTGGGACCCCAAGGCTCATAGGCTAAAAGGTGCGTTCTCGGGAGATTGTGCCCGCAGGCTCACAGGCTCCCAGGCGCGTGCTCGTGTGCTGCGCACCCCAGGCTCCCAGGCGTGTGCACGTGAGCTGGGAACCCAAGGCTCACAGGCTACCAGGCGCGGGATCGGGGGCTGGGCTTCACAGGCTCCCAGGCGCGGGCTCGTGTGCTGCGCACCCCAGGCTCCCAGGCGCTGGCTCGTGAGCTGCACCTCCCTGGCTTCGAGTGCAGGCCAGGGAGCTGCCTCCCCCAGGTTCAAAGGCAACCAGGCGCGGGTTCCGGAGCTGCGGCCCCAGGACCCCAGGCTCCCAGGCTCCCTGGCGCGGGCTAGGGTGCTGCGGACCCCAGGCCCCCAGCCTCCCAGGCTCCCAGGCTCCCAGGCGCGGGCTCGTGTGCTGCGGACCCCAGGCTCCCAAGCGCGGGCTCGGGAGCTGAGGGCCCCAGGCTCCCAAGCACCCAGGCTCCCAGGCTCCCAGGCGCGGGCTCAGGGCCTGCGGACCCCAGGCTCCCAAGCTCCCAGGCTCCCAGGTTCCCAGGCGCTGCTAGGGTGCTGCGGACCCCAGGCTCCTAGGCTCCCAGGCTCCCAGGCGCGGGCTCGGGTGCTGCGGACCCAAGGCCCCCAGCCTCCCAGGTTCCCAGGCTCCCAGGCGCGGTCTATTGTGCTGCAGACCCCAGACTCCCAGGCTCCCAGGCTCCCAGGCTCCCAGGCGCCGCTAGGGTGCTGCGTACCCCAGGCTCCCAGGCTCCCAGGCGCGGGCTAGGGTGCTGCGGACCCCATGCCCCCAGCCTCCCAGGCTCCCAGGCTCCCAGGCGCGGTCTATGGTGCTGCGGACCCCAGACTCCCAGGCTCCCAGGCTCCCAGGCTCCCAGGCGCGGGCTCGGGTGCTGCGGACCCCAGGCTCCCAGGCTCCCAGGCTCCCAGGCGCGGGCTCGGGAGCTGAGGGCCCCAGGCTCCCAGGCTCCCAGGCGCGGGCTAGGGTGCTGCGGACCCCAGGCCCCCAGCCTCCCAGGCTCCCAGGCTCCCAGGCTCCCAGGCGCGGGCTCGTGTGCTGCGGACCCCAGGCTCCCAAGCGCGGGCTCGGGAGCTGAGGGCCCCAGGCTCCCAGGCTCCCAGGCTCCTAGGCGCGGGCTCAGGTCCTGCGGACCCCAGGCTCCCAAGCTCCCAGGTTCCCAGGCTCCCAGGCGCTGCTAGGGTGCTGCGGACCCCAGGCTCCCAGGCTCCCAGGCGCGGGCTAGGGTGCTGCGGACCCCAGGCCCCCAGCCTCCCAGGCTCCCAGGCTCCCAGGCGCGGTCTATTGTGCTGCGGACCCCAGACTCCCAGGCTCCCAGGCTCCCAGGCGCGGGATAGGGTGCTGCGGACCCCAGGCCCCCAGGCTCCCAGGCTCCCAGGCTCCCAGGCGCGGGATCGGGAGCTGAGGGCCCCAGGCTCCCAGGCTCCCAGGCTCCCAGGCGCGGGCTCGGTTGCTGCGGACCCCAGGCCCCCAGCCTCCCAGGCTCCTAGGCTCCCAGGCTCCCAGGCGCGGGCTCGTGTGCTGCGGACCCCAGGCTCCCAGGCGCGGGCTCGGGAGCTGAGGGCCCCAGGCTCCCAGGCTCCCAGGCGCGGCTCAGGTCCTGCGGACCCCAGGCTCCCAAGCTCCCAGGCTCCCAGGCTCCCAGGCGGTGCTAGGGTGCTGCAGACCCCAGGCTCCCAGGCTCCCAGGCGCGGGCTAGGGTGCTGCGGACCCCAGAACCCAGGCACCCAGGCTCCCAGGCTCCTAGGCGCGGGCTTGAGTGCTGCGGACCCGAGGCTCCCAGGCGCTGGCTTGTGAGCTGCATCTCTCTGGCTTCGAGTGCAGGCCCGGGAGCTGCCTCCCCCAGGTTCAAAGGCAACCAGGCGCGGGTTCCGGAGCTGCGGCCCCAGGATCCCAGGCTCCCAGGCTCCCAGGCGCGGGCTAGGGTGCTGCGGACCCCAGGCCCCCAGCCTCCCAGGCTCCCAGGCTCCCAGGCGCGGGCTCGTGTGCTGCGGACCCCAGGCTCCCAAGCGCGGGCTCGGGAGCTGAGGGCCCCAGGCCCCCAGCCTCCCAGGCTCCCAGGCTCCCAGGCGCGGGATAGGGTGCTGCGGACCCCAGGCCACCAGGCTCCCAGGCTCCCAGGCTCCCAGGCGCGGGCTCGGGAGCTGAGTGCCCCAGGCTCCCGGGCTCCCAGGCTCCTAGGCGCGGGGTAGGGTGGTGCGGATCCCAAGCTCCCAGGCTCCCAGGCTCCCAGGCGCCGGCTCAGGTGCTGCGGACCCCAGGCTCCCAGGCTCCCAGGCTCCCAGGCGCGAGATCGTGTGCTGAGGATCCCAGGCTCCCATGCTCCCAGGCTCCCAGGCGAAGATCGAAAGCTGCTCAAAACCAGTATCCGGCCTCCCGTGCGTTTGCTCGGGAGATGCGTGCCCCAGGCTCCCAAGCGCGTGCTCGTGAGCTGGGACCCCAAGGCTCATAGGCTAAAAGGTGCGTTCTCGGGAGATTGTGCCCGCAGGCTCACAGGCTCCCAGGCGCGTGCTCGTGTGCTGCGCACCCCAGGCTCCCAGGCGCGTGCACGTGAGCTGGGAACCCAAGGCTCACAGGCTACCAGGCGCGGGATCGGGGGCTGGGCTTCACAGGCTCCCAGGCGCGGGCTCGTGTGCTGCGCACACCAGGCTCCCAGGCGCTGGCTCGTGAGCTGCATCTCCCTGGCTTCGAGTGCAGGCCAGGGAGCTGCCTCCCCCAGGTTCAAAGGCAACCAGGCGCGGGTTCCGGAGCTGCGGCCCCAGGACCCCAGGCTCCCAGGCTCCCTGGCGCGGGCTAGGGTGCTGCGGACCCCAGGCCCCCAGCCTCCCAGGCTCCCAGGCTCCCAGGCGCGGGCTCGTGTGCTGCGGACCCCAGGCTCCCAAGCGCGGGCTCGGGGCCTGAGGGCCCCAGGCTCCCAAGCACCCAGGCTCCCAGGCTCCCAGGCGCGGGCTCAGGTCCTGCGGACCCCAGGCTCCCAAGCTCCCAGGCTCCCAGGTTCCCAGGCGCTGCTAGGGTGCTGCGGACCCCAGGCTCCCAGGCTCCCAGGCGCGGGCTCGGGTGCTGCGGACCCAAGGCCCCCAGCCTCCCAGGTTCCCAGGCTCCCAGGCGCGGTCTATTGTGCTGCAGACCCCAGGCTCCCAGGCTCCCAGGCTCCCAGGCTCCCAGGCGCTGCTGGGGTGCTGCGTACCCCAGGCTCCCAGGCTCCCAGGCGCGGGCTAGGGTGCTGCGGACCCCATGCCCCCAGCCTCCCAGGCTCCCAGGCTCCCAGGCGCGGTCTATGGTGCTTCGGACCCCAGACTCCCAGGGTCCCAGGCTCCCAGGCTCCCAGGCGCGGGCTCGGGTGCTGCGGACCCCAGGCTCCCAGGCTCCCAGGCTCCCAGGCTCCCAGGCGCGGGCTCGTGAGCTGAGGGCCCCAGGCTCCCAGGCTCCCAGGCGCGGGCTAGTGTGCTGCGGACCCCAGGCCCCCAGCCTCCCAGGCTCCCAGGCTCCCAGGCTCCCAGGCGCGGGCTCGTGTGCTGCGGACCCCAGGCTCCCAAGCGCGGGCTCGGGAGCTGAGGGCCCCAGGCTCCCAGGCTCCCAGGCTCCCAAGCTCCCAGGCGCGGACTCAGGTCCTGCGGACCGCAGGCTCCCAAGCTCCCAGGCTTCCAGGCTCCCAGGCGCTGCTAGGGTGCTGCGGACCCCAGGCTCCCAGGCTCCCAGGCGCGGGCTAGGGTGCTGCGTACCCCAGGCCCCCAGCCTCCCAGGCTCCCAGGCTCCCAGGCGCGGTCTATTGTGCTGCGGACCCCAGACTCCCAGGCTCCCAGGCTCCCAGGCGCGGGATAGGGTGCTGCGGACCCCAGGCCCCCAGGCTCCCAGGCTCCCAGGCTCCCAGGCGCGGGCTCGGGTGCTGCGGACCCCAGGCCCCCAGCCTCCCAGGCTCCTAGGCTCCCAGGCGAGGGCTCGGGTGCTGCGGACCCCAGGCCCCCAGGCTCCCAGGCTCCCAGGCTCCCAGGCGAGGGCTCGGGTGCTGCGGACCCCAGGCCCCCAGCCTCCCAGGCTCCTAGGCTCCCAGGCTCCCAGGCGCGGGCTCGTGTGCTGCGGACCCCAGGCTCCCAGGCGCGGGCTCGGGTGCTGCGGACCCCAGACTCCCAGGCTCCCAGGCTCCCAGGCGCGGGCTCGTGTGCTGCGGACCCCAGGCTCCCAAGCGCGGGCTCGGGAGCTGAGGGCCCCAGGCTCCCAGGCTCCCAGGCTCCCAGGCGCGGCTCAGGTCCTGCGGACCCCAGGCTCCCAAGCTCCCAGGCTCCCAGGCGCTGCTAGGGTGCTGCGGACCCCAGGCTCCCAGGCTCCCAGGCGCGGGCTAGGGTGCTGCGGACCCCAGAACCCAGGCACCCAGGCTCCCAGGCTCCTAGGCGCGGGCTTGAGTGCTGCGGACCCGAGGCTCCCAGGCGCTGGCTTGTGAGCTGCATCTCTCTGGCTTCGAGTGCAGGCCCGGGAGCTGCCTCCCCCATTTTCAAAGGCAACCAGGCGCGGGTTCCGGAGCTGCGGCCCCAGGATCCCAGGCTCCCAGGCTCCCAGGCGCGGGCTAGGGTGCTGCGGACCCCAGGCCCCCAGCCTCCCAGGCTCCCAGGCTCCCAGGCGCGGGCTCGGGAGCTGAGGGCCCCAGGCCCCCAGCCTCCCAGGCTCCCAGGCTCCCAGGCGCGGGATAGGGTGCTGCGGACCCCAGGCCACCAGGCTCCCAGGCTCCCAGGCTCCCAGGCGCGGGCTCGGGAGCTGAGGGCCCCAGGCTCCCGGGCTCCCAGGCTCCTAGGCGCGGGGTAGGGTGGTGCGGATCCCAGGCTCCCAGGCTCCCAGGCGCCGGCTCAGGTGCTGCGGACCCCAGGCTCCCAGGCTCCCAGGCTCACAGGCGTGGTCTAGGGTGCTGCGGACCCCAGACCCCAGGCTCCCAGGCTCCCAGGCTCCCAGGCGCGGGCTCGGGAGCTAAGGGCCCCAGGCTCCCAAGCGCGGGCTCGGGAGCTGAGGGCCCCAGGCCCCCAGCAACCGAGGCTCCCAGGCTCCCAGGCGCGGGATAGGGTGCTGCGGACCCCAGGTCCCCAGGCTCCCAGGCTCCCAGGCGCGGGCTCGTGTGCTGCGGACCCCAGGCTCCCAAGCGCGGGCTCGTGAGCTGAGGGCCCCAGGCTCCCAAGCACCCAGGCTCCCAGGCTCCCAGGCGCGGGCTCAGGTCCTGCGGACCCCAGGCTCCCAAGCTCCCAGGCTCCCAGGTTCCCAGGCGCTGCTAGGGTGCTGCGGACCCCAGGCTCCCAGGCTCCCAGGCGCGGGCTACGGTGCTGCGGACCCCATGCCCCCAGCCGCCCAGGCTCCCAGGCTCCCAGGCGCGGTCTATTGTGCTGCAGACCCCAGACTCCCAGGCTCCCAGGCTCTCAGGCTCCCAGGCGCTGCTAGGGTGCTGCGTACCCCAGGCTCCCAGGCTCCCAGGCGCGGGCTAGGGTGCTGCGGACCCCATGCCCCCAGCCGCCCAGGCTCCCAGGCTCCCAGGCGCGGTCTATGGTGCTGCGGACCCCAGACTCCCAGGCTCCCAGGCTCCCAGGCTCCCAGGCGCGGGCTCGGGTGCTGCGGACCCCAGGCTCCCAGGCTCCCATGCTCCCAGGCTCCCAGGCGCGGGCTCGGGAGCTGAGGGCCCCAGGCTCCCAGGCTCCCAGGCGCGGGCTAGGGTGCTGCGGACCCCAGGCCCCCAGCCTCCCAGGCTCCCAGGCTCCCAGGCTCCCAGGCGCGGGCTCGTGTGCTGCGGACCCCAGGCTCCCAAGCGCGGGCTCGGGAGCTGAGGGCCCCAGGCTCCCAGGCTCCCAGGCTCCTAGGCGCGGGATCAGGTCCTGCGGACCCCAGGCTCCCAAGCTCCCAGGTTCCCAGGCTCCCAGGCGCTGCTAGGGTGCTGCGGACCCCACGCTCCCAGGCTCCCAGGCGCGGGCTAGGGTGCTGCGGACCCCAGGCCCCCAGCCTCCCAGGCTCCCAGGCTCCCAGGCGCGGTCTATTGTGCTGCGGACCCCAGACTCCCAGGCTCCCAGGCTCCCAGGCGCGGGATAGGGTGCTGCGGACCCCAGGCCCCCAGGCTCCCAGGCTCCCAGGCTCCCAGGCGCGGGCTCGGGAGCTGAGGGCCCCAGGCTCCCAGGCTCCCAGGCTCCCAGGCGCGGGCTCGGGTGCTGCGGACCCCAGGCCCCCAGCCTCCCAGGCTCCTAGGCTCCCAGGCTCCCAGGCGCGGGCTCGTGTGCTGCGGACCCCAGGCTCCCAGGCGCGGGCTCGGGTGCTGCGGACCCCAGACTCCCAGGCTCCCAGGATCCCAGGCTCCCAGGCGAAGATCGAAAGCTGCTGAAAACCAGTATCCGGCCTCCCGTGCGTTTGCTCGGGAGATGCGTGCCCCAGGCTCCCTAGCGCGTGCTCGTGAGCTGGGACCCCAAGGCTCATAGGCTAACAGGTGCGTTCTCGGGAGATTGTGCCCGCAGGCTCACAGGCTCCCAGGCGCGTGCTCGTGTGCTGCACACCCCAGGCTCCCAGGCGCGTGCACGTGAGCTGGGACCCCAAGGCTCACAGGCTACCAGGCGCGGGATTGGGAGCTGGGCTTCACAGGCTCCCAGGCGCGGGCTCCTGTGCTGCGAACCCCAGGCTCCCATGCGCTTGCTCGTGAGCTGCATTTCCCTGGCTTCGAGTGCAGGCCCGGGAGCTGCCTCCCCTAGGTTCAAAGGCAACCAGGCGCGGGTTCCGGAGCTGCGGCCCCAGGATCCCAGGCTCCCAGGCTCCCAGGCGCGGGCTCAGGTCCTGCGGACCCCAGGCTCCCAAGCTCCCAGGCTCCCAGGCTCCCAGGCGCTGCTAGGGTGCTGCGGACACCAGTCTCCCAGGCTCCCAGGCTCCCAGGCACGGGCTAGGGTGCTGCGGACCCCAGGCCCCCAGGCTCCCAGGCTCCCAGGCTCGCAGGCGCGGGCTCGGGAGCTGAGGGCCCCAGGCACCCAGGCTCCCAGGCTCCCAGGCGCGGGCTAGGGTGCTGCGTACCCCATGCTCCCAGGCTCCCATGCTCCCAGGCGCGGGCTCGGGAGCTGCGGACCCCAGACTCCCAGTCTCCCAGGCTCCCAGGCGCGGGCTCGTGTGCTGCGGACCCGAGGCTCCCAAGCGCGGGCTCGGGAGCTGAGGGCCCCAGGCTCCCAGGCTCCCAGGCGCCCAGGCGCGGGCTCAGGTCCTGCGGACCCCAGGCTCCCAAGCTCCCAGGCTCCCAGGCTCCCAGGCGCTGCTAGGGTGCTGCGGACCCCAGGCTCCCAGGCTCCCAGGCGCGGGCTAGGGTGCTGCGGACGCCAGGCCCCCAGCCTCCCAGGCTCCCAGGCTCCCAGGCGCGGTCTATTGTGCTGCGGACCCCAGACTCCCAGGCTCCCAGGCTCCCAGGCGCGGGATAGGGTGCTGCGGACCCCAGGCCCCCAGGCTCCCAGGCTCCCAGGTTCCCAGGCGCGGGCTCGGGAGCTGAGGGCCCCAGGCCCCCAGCCTCCCAGGCTCCCAGGCTCCCAGGCACGGGATAGGGTGCTGCGGACCCCAGGCCCCCAGGCTCCCAGGCTCCCCGGCTCCCAGGCGCGGGCTCGGGATCTGAGGGCCCCAGGCCCCCATCCTCCCAGGCTCCCAGGCGCGGGATACGGTGCTGCGGACCCCAGGCCCCCAGGCTCCCAGGCTCCCATTCTCCCAGGCGCGGGCTCGGGAGCTGAGGGCCCCAGGCTCCCAGGCTCCCAGGCTCCTAGGCGCGGGGTAGGGTGGTGCGGACCCCAAGCTCCCAGGCTCCCAGGCGCCGGCTCAGGTGCTGCGGACCCCAGGCTCCCAGGCTCCCAGGCTCCCAAGCGCGGGCTAGGGTGCTGCGGACCCCAGGCTCCCAGGCTCCCAGGCGCGGGCTAGGGTGCTGTGGACCCCAGGCCCCCAGCCTCCCAAACTCCCAGGCTCCCAGGCGTGGTCTAGGGTGCTGCGGACCCCAGAACCCAGGCTCCCAGGCTCCCAGGCTCCCAGGCGCGGGCTCGTGTGCTGAGGATCCCAGGCTCCCATGCTCCCAGGCTCCCAGGCGAAGATCGAAAGCTGCTCAAAACCAGTATTCGGCCTCCCGTGCGTTTGCTCGGGAGATGCGTGCCCCAGGCTCCCAAGCGCGTGCTCGTGAGCTGGGACCCCAAGGCTCATAGGCTAAAAGGTGCGTTCTCGGGAGATTGTGCCCGCAGGCTCACAGGCTCCCAGGCGCGTGCTCGTGTGCTGCGCACCCCAGGCTCCCAGGCGCGTGCACGTGAGCTGGGAACCCAAGGCTCACAGGCTACCAGGCGCGGGATCGGGGGCTGGGCTTCACAGGCTCCCAGGCGCGGGCTCGTGTGCTGCGCACCCCAGGCTCCCAGGCGCTGGCTCGTGAGCTGCATCTCCCTGGCTTCGAGTGCAGGCCAGGGAGCTGCCTCCCCCAGGTTCAAAGGCAACCAGGCGCGGGTTCCGGAGCTGCGGCCCCAGGACCCCAGGCTCCCAGGCTCCCTGGCGCGGGCTAGGGTGCTGCGGACCCCAGGCCCCCAGGCTCCCAGGCTCCCAGGCTCCCAGGCGCGGGCTCGTGTGCTGCGGACCCCAGGCTCCCAAGCGCGGGCTCGGGAGCTGAGGGCCCCAGGCCCCCAGCAACCGAGGCTCCCAGGCTCCCAGGCGCGGGATAGGGTGCTGCGGACCCCAGGTCCCCAGGCTCCCAGGCTCCCAGGCGCGGGCTCGTGTGCTGCGGACCCCAGGCTCCCAAGCGCGGGCTCGGGAGCTGAGGGCCCCAGGCTCCCAAGCACCCAGGCTCCCAGGCTCCCAGGCGCGGGCTCAGGTCCTGCGGACCCCAGGCTCCCAAGCTCCCAGGCTCCCAGGTTCCCAGGCGCTGCTAGGGTGCTGCGGACCCCAGGCTCCCAGGCTCCCAGGCGCGGGCTCGAGTGCTGCGGACCCAAGGCCCCCAGCCTCCCAGGTTCCCAGGCTCCCAGGCGCGGTCTATTGTGCTGCAGACCCCAGACTCCCAGGCTCCCAGGCTCCCAGGCTCCCAGGCGCTGCTAGGGTGCTGCGTACCCCAGGCTCCCAGGCTCCCAGGCGCGGGCTAGGGTGCTGCGGACCCCATGCCCCCAGCCTCCCAGGCTCCCAGGCTCCCAGGCGCGGTCTATGGTGCTGCGGACCCCAGACTCCCAGGCTCCCAGGCTCCCAGGCTCCCAGGCGCGGGCTCGGGTGCTGCGGACCCCAGGCTCCCAGGCTCCCAGGCTCCCAGGCTCCCAGGCGCGGGCTCGGGAGCTGAGGGCCCCAGGCTCCCAGGCTCCCAGGCGCGGGCTAGGGTGCTGCGGACCCCAGGCCCCCAGCCTCCCAGGCTCCCAGGCTCCCAGGCTCCCAGGCGCGGGCTCGTGTGCTGCGGACCCCAGGCTCCCAAGCGCGGGCTCGGGAGCTGAGGGCCCCAGGCTCCCAGGCTCCCAGGCTCCTAGGCGCGGGCTCAGGTCCTGCGGACCCCAGGCTCCCAAGCTCCCAGGTTCCCAGGCTCCCAGGCGCTGCTAGGGTGCTGCGGACCACAGGCTCCCAGGCTCCCAGGCGCGGGCTAGGGTGCTGCGGACCCCAGGCCCCCAGCCTCCCAGCCTCCCAGGCTCCCAGGCGCGGTCTATTGTGCTGCGGACCCCAGACTCCCAGGCTCCCAGGCTCCCAGGCGCGGGATAGGGTGCTGCGGACCCCAGGCCCCCAGGCTCCCAGGCTCCCAGGCTCCCAGGCGCGGTATCGGGAGCTGAGGGCCCCAGGCTACCAGGCTCCCAGGCTCCCAGGCGCGGGCTCGTGTGCTGCGGACCCCAGGCCCCCAGCCTCCCAGGCTCCTAGGCTCCCAGGCTCCCAGGCGCGGGCTCGTGTGCTGCGGACCCCAGGCTCCCAGGCGCGTGCTCGGGAGCTGAGGGCCCCAGGCTCCCAGGCTCCCAGGCTCCCAGGCGCGGCTCAGGTCCTGCGGACCCCAGGCTCCCAAGCTCCCAGGCTCCCAGGCTCCCAGGCGCTGCTAGGGTGCTGCAGACCCCAGGCTCCCAGGCTCCCAGGCGCGGGCTAGGGTCCTGCGGACCCCAGAACCCAGGCACCCAGGCTCCCAGGCTCCTAGGCGCGGGCTTGAGTGCTGCGGACCCGAGGCTCCCAGGCGCTGGCTTGTGAGCTGCATCTCTCTGGCTTCGAGTGCAGGCCCGGGAGCTGCCTCCCCCAGGTTCAAAGGCAACCAGGCGCGGGTTCCGGAGCTGCGGCCCCAGGATCCCAGGCTCCCAGGCTCCCAGGCGCGGGCTAGGGTGCTGCGGACCCCAGGCCCCCAGCCTCCCAGGCTCCCAGGCTCCCAGGCGCGGGCTCGTGTGCTGCGGACCCCAGGCTCCCGAGCGCGGGCTCGGGAGCTGAGGGCCCCAGGCCCCCAGCCTCCCAGGCTCCCAGGCTCCCAGGCGCGGGATAGGGTGCTGCGGACCCCAGGCCACCAGGCTCCCAGGCTCCCAGGCTCCCAGGCGCGGGCTCGGGAGCTGAGGGCCCCAGGCTCCCGGGCTCCCAGGCTCCTAGGCGCGGGGTAGGGTGGTGCGGATCCCAAGCTCCCAGGCTCCCAGGCTCCCAGGCGCCGGCTCAGGTGCTGCGGACCCCAGGCTCCCAGGCTCCCAGGCTCCCAGGCGTGGTCTAGGGTGCTGCGGACCCCAGAACCCAGGCTCCCAGGCTCCCAGGCTCCCAGGCGCGGGCTCGTGTGCTGAGGATCCCAGGCTCCCATGCTCCCAGGCTCCCAGGCGAAGATCGAAAGCTGCTCAAAACCAGTATCCGGCCTCCCGTGCGTTTGCTCGGGAGATGCGTGCCCCAGGCTCCCAAGCGCGTGCTCGTGAGCTGGGACCCCAAGGCTCATAGGCTAAAAGGTGCGTTCTCGGGAGATTGTGCCCGCAGGCTCACAGGCTCCCAGGCGCGTGCTCGTGTGCTGCGCACCCCAGGCTCCCAGGCGCGTGCACGTGAGCTGGGAACCCAAGGCTCACAGGCTACCAGGCGCGGGATCGGGGGCTGGCTTCACAGGCTCCCAGGCGCGGGCTCGTGTGCTGCGCACCCCAGGCTCCCAGGCGCTGGCTCGTGAGCTGCATCTCCCTGGATTCGAGTGCAGGCCAGGGAGCTGCCTCCCCCAGGTTCAAAGGCAACCAGGCGCGGGTTCCGGAGCTGCGGCCCCAGGACCCCAGGCTCCCAGGCTCCCTGGCGCGGGCTAGGGTGCTGCGGACCCCAGGCCCCCAGCCTCCCAGGCTCCCAGGCTCCCAGGCGCGGGCTCGTGTGCTGCGGACCCCAGGCTCCCAAGCGCGGGCTCGGGAGCTGAGGGCCCCAGGCCCCCAGCAACCGAGGCTCCCAGGCTCCCAGGCGCGGGATAGGGTGCTGCGGACCCCAGGTCCCCAGGCTCCCAGGCTCCTAGGCTCCCAGGCTCCCAGGCGCGGGCTCGGGAGCTGAGGGCCCCAGGCTCCCAGGCTCCCAGGCGCGGGCTAGTGTGCTGCGGGCCCCAGGCCCCCAGCCTCCCAGGCTCCCAGGCTCCCAGGCTCCCAGGCGCGGGCTCGTGTGCTGCGGACCCCAGGCTCCCAAGCGCGGGCTCGGGAGCTGAGGGCCCCAGGCTCCCAGGCTCCCAGGCTCCTAGGCGCGGGCTCAGGTCCTGCGGACCCCAGGCTCCCAAGCTCCCAGGTTCCCAGGCTCCCAGGCGCTGCTAGGGTGCTGCGGACCCCAGGCTCCCAGGCGCGGGCTAGGGTGCTGCGGACCCCAGGCCCCCAGCCTCCCAGGCTCCCAGGCTCCCAGGCGCGGTCTATTGTGCTGCGGACCCCAGACTCCCAGGCTCCCAGGCTCCCAGGCGCGGGATAGGGTGCTGCGGACCCCAGGCCCCCAGGCTCCCAGGCTCCCAGGCTCCCAGGCGCGGGCTCGGGTGCTGCGGACCCCAGGCCCCCAGCCTCCCAGGCTCCTAGGCTCCCAGGCGAGGGCTCGGGTGCTGCGGACCCCAGGCCCCCAGGCTCCCAGGCTCCCAGGCTCCCAGGCGAGGGCTCGGGTGCTGCGGACCCCAGGCCCCCAGCCTCCCAGGCTCCTAGGCTCCCAGGCTCCCAGGCGCGGGCTCGTGTGCTGCGGACCCCAGGCTCCCAGGCGCGGGCTCGGGTGCTGCGGACCCCAGACTCCCAGGCTCCCAGGCTCCCAGGCGCGGGCTCGTGTGCTGCGGACCCCAGGCTCCCAAGCGCGGGCTCGGTAGCTGAGGGCCCCAGGCTCCCAGGCTCCCAGGCTCCCAGGCGCGGCTCAGGTCCTGCGGACCCCAGTCTCCCAAGCTCCCAGGCTCCCAGGCTCCCAGGCGCTGCTAGGGTGCTGCGGACCCCAGGCTCCCAGGCTCCCAGGCGCGGGCTAGGGTGCTGCGGACCCCAGAACCCAGGAACCCAGGCTCCCAGGCTCCTAGGCGCGTGCTTGAGTGCTGCGGACCCGAGGCTCCCAGGCGCTGGCTTGTGAGCTGCATCTCTCTGGCTTCGAGTGCAGGCCCGGGAGCTGCCTCCCCCAGGTTCAAAGGCAACCAGGCGCGGGTTCCGGAGCTGCGGCCCCAGGATCCCAGGCTCCCAGGCTCCCAGGCGCGGGCTAGGGTGCTGCGGACCCCAGGCCCCCAGCCTCCCAGGCTCCCAGGCTCCCAGGCGCGGGCTCGTGTGCTGCGGACCCCAGGCTCCCGAGCGCGGGCTCGGGAGCTGAGGGCCCCAGGCCCCCAGCCTCCCAGGCTCCCAGGCTCCCAGGCGCGGGATAGGGTGCTGCGGACCCCAGGCCACCAGGCTCCCAGGCTCCCAGGCTCCCAGGCGCGGGCTCGGGAGCTGAGGGCCCCAGGCCCCCGGGCTCCCAGGCTCCTAGGCGCGGGGTAGGGTGGTGCGGATCCCAAGCTCCCAGGCTCCCAGGCTCCCAGGCGCCGGCTCAGGTGCTGCGGACCCCAGGCTCCCAGGCTCCCAGGCTCACAGGCGTGGTCTAGGGTGCTGCGGACCCCAGACCCCAGGCTCCCAGGCTCCCAGGCTCCCAGGCGCGGGCTCGGGAGCTAAGGGCCCCAGGCTCCCAAGCGCGGGCTCGGGAGCTGAGGGCCCCAGGCCCCCAGCAACCGAGGCTCCCAGGCTCCCAGGCGCGGGATAGGGTGCTGCGGACCCCAGGTCCCCAGGCTCCCAGGCTCCCAGGCGGGGGCTCGTGTGCTGCGGACCCCAGGCTCCCAAGCGCGGGCTCGTGAGCTGAGGGCCCCAGGCTCCCAAGCACCCAGGCTCCCAGGCTCCCAGGCGCGGGCTCAGGTCCTGCGGACCCCAGGCTCCCAAGCTCCCAGGCTCCCAGGTTCCCAGGCGCTGCTAGGATGCTGCGGACCCCAGGCTCCCAGGCTCCCAGGCGCGGGCTCGGGTGCTGCGGACCCAAGGCCCCCAGCCTCCCAGGTTCCCAGGCTCCCAGGCGCGGTCTATTGTGCTGCAGACCCCAGACTCCCAGGCTCCCAGGCTCCCAGGCTCCCAGGCGCTGCTAGGGTGCTGCGTACCCCAGGCTCCCAGGCTCCCAGGCGCGGGCTAGGGTGCTGCGGACGCCAGGCCCCCAGCCTCCCAGGCTCCCAGGCTCCCAGGCGCGGTCTATTGTGCTGCGGACCCCAGACTCCCAGGCTCCCAGGCTCCCAGGCTCCCAGGCGCGGGATATGGTGCTGCGGACCCCAGGCCCCCAGGCTCCCAGGCGCGGGCTCGGGAGCTGAGGGCCCCAGGCCCCCAGCCTCCCAGGCTCCCAGGCTCCCAGGCGCGGGCTCGGGATCTGAGGGCCCCAGGCCCCCATCCTCCCAGGCTCCCAGGCGCGGGATACGGTGCTGCGGACCCCAGGCCCCCAGGCTCCCAGGCTCCCATTCTCCCAGGCGCGGGCTCGGGAGCTGAGGGCCCCAGGCTCCCAGGCTCCCAGGCTCCTAAGCGCGGGGTAGGGTGGTGCGGACCCCAGGCTCCCAGGCTCCCAGGCTCCCAGGCGCCGGCTCAGGTGCTGCGGACCCCAGGCTCCCAGGCTCCCAGGCTCCCAAGCGCGGGCTAGGGTGCTGCGTACCCCAGGCTCCCAGGCTCCCAGGCGCGGGCTAGGGTGCTGCGGACCCCAGGCCCCCAGCCTCCCAAACTCCCAGGCTCCCAGGCGTGGTCTAGGGTGCTGCGGACCCCAGAACCCAGGCTCCCAGGCTCCCAGGCGCGGGCTCGTGTGCTGAGGATCCCAGGCTCCCATGCTCCCAGGCTCCCAGGCGAAGATCGAAAGCTGCTCAAAACCAGTATCCGGCCTCCCGTGCGTTTGCTCGGGAGATGCGTGCCCCAGGCTCCCAAGCGCGTGCTCGTGAGCTGTCACCCCAAGGCTCATAGGCTAAAAGGTGCGTTCTCGGGAGATTGTGCCCGCAGGCTCACAGGCTCCCAGGCGCGTGCTCGTGTGCTGCGCACCCCAGGCTCCCAGGCGCGTGCACGTGAGCTGGGAACCCAAGGCTCACAGGCTACCAGGCGCGGGATCGGGGGCTGGGCTTCACAGGCTCCCAGGCGCGGGCTCGTGTGCTGCGCACCCCAGGCTCCCAGGCGCTGGCTCGTGAGCTGCATCTCCCTGGCTTCGAGTGCAAGCCAGGGAGCTGCCTCCCCCAGGTTCAAAGGCAACCAGGCGCGGGTTCCGGAGCTGCGGCCCCAGGACCCCAGGCTCCCAGGCTCCCTGGCGCGGGCTAGGGTGCTGCGGACCCCAGGCCTCCAGCCTCCCAGGCTCCCAGGCTCCCAGGCGCGGGCTCGTGTGCTGCGGACACCAGGCTCCCAAGCGCGGGCTCGGGAGCTGAGGGCCCCAGGCCCCCAGCAACCGAGGCTCCCAGGCTCCCAGGCGCGGGATAGGGTGCTGCGGACCCCAGGTCCCCAGGCTCCCAGGCTCCCAGGCGCGGGCTCGTGTGCTGCGGACCCCAGGCTCCCAAGCGCGGGCTCGTGAGCTGAGGGCCCCAGGCTCCCAAGCACCCAGGCTCCCAGGCTCCCAGGCGCGGGCTCAGGTCCTGCGGACCCCAGGCTCCCAAGCTCCCAGGCTCCCAGGTTCCCAGGCGCTGCTAGGGTGCTGCGGACCCCAGGCTCCCAGGCTCCCAGGCGCGGGCTCGGGTGCTGCAGACCCAAGGCCCCCAGCCTCCCAGGTTCCCAGGCTCCCAGGCGCGGTCTATTGTGCTGCAGACCCCAGACTCCCAGGCTCCCAGGCTCACAGGCTCCCAGGCGCTGCTGGGGTGCTGCGGACCCCAGGCTCCCAGGCTCCCAGGCGCGGGCTAGGGTGCTGCGGACCCCATGCCCCCAGCCTCCCAGGCTCCCAGGCTCCCAGGCGCGGTCTATGGTGCTGCGGACCCCAGACTCCCAGGCTCCCAGGCTCCCAGGCTCCCAGGCCCGGGCTTGGGTGCTGCGGACCCCAGGCTCCCAGGCTCCCAGGCTCCCAGGCTCCCAGGCGCGGGCTCGGGAGCTGAGGGCCCCAGGCTCCCAGGCTCCCAGGCGCGGGCTAGGGTGCTGCGGACCCCAGTCCCCCAGCCTCCCAGGCTCCCAGGCTCCCAGGCTCCCAGGCGCGGGCTCGTGTGCTGCGGACCCCAGGCTCCCAGGCGCGGGCTCGGGAGCTGAGGGCCCCAGGCTCCCAGGCTCCCAGCCTCCTAGGCGCGGGCTCAGGTCCTGCGGACCCCAGGCTCCCAAGCTCCCAGGTTCCCAGGCTCCCAGGCGCTGCTAGGGTGCTGCGGACCCCAGGCTCCCAGGCTCCCAGGCGCGGGCTAGGGTGCTGCGGACCCCAGGCCCCCAGCCTCCCAGGCTCCCAGGCTCCCAGGCGCGGTCTATTGTGCTGCGGACCCCAGACTCCCAGGCTCCCAGGCTCCCAGGCGCGGGATAGGGTGCTGCGGACCCCAGGCCCCCAGGCTCCCAGGCTCCCAGGCTCCCAGGCGCGGGCTCGGGAGCTGAGGGGCCCAGGCTCCCAGGCTCCCAGGCTCCCAGGCGCGGGCTCGGGTGCTGCGGACCCCAGGCCCCCAGCCTCCCAGGCTCCTAGGCTCCCAGGCTCCCAGGCGCGGGCTCGTGTGCTGTGGACCCCAGGCTCCCAGGCGCGGGCTCGGGTGCTGCGGACCCCAGACTCCCAGGCTCCCAGGCTCCCAGGCGCGGGCTCGTGTGCTGCGGACCCCAGGCTCCCAAGCGCGGGCTCGGGAGCCTAGGGCCCCAGGCTCCCAGGCTCCCAGGCTCCCAGGCGCGGCTCAGGTTTTGCGGACCCCAGGCTCCCAAGCTCCCAGGCTCCCAGGCTCCCAGGCGCTGCTAGGGTGCTGCGGACCCCAGGCTCCCAGGCTCCCAGGCGCGGGCTAGGGTGCTGCGGACCCCAGAACCCAGGCACCCAGGCTCCCAGGCTCCTAGGCGCGTGCTTGAGTGCTGCGGACCCGAGGCTCCCAGGCGCTGGCTTGTGAGCTGCATCTCTCTGGCTTCGAGTGCAGGCCCGGGAGCTGCCTCCCCCAGGTTGAAAGGCAACCAGGCGCGGGTTCCGGAGCTGCGGCCCCAGGATCCCAGGCTCCCAGGCTCCCAGGCGCGGGCTCGTGTGCTGCGGACCCCAGGATCCCGAGCGCGGGCTCGGGAGCTGAGGGCCCCAGGCCCCCAGCCTCCCAGGCTCCCAGGCTCCCAGGCGCGGGATAGGGTGCTGCGGACCCCAGGCCACCAGGCCCCCAGGCTCCCAGGCTCCCAGGCACGGGCTCGGGAGCTGAGGGCCCCAGGCTCCCGGGCTCCCAGGCTCCTAGGCGCGGGGTAGGGTGGTGCGGATCCCACGCTCCCAGGCTCCCAGGCTCCCAGGCGCCGGCTCAGGTGCTGCGGACCCCAGGCTCCCAGGCTCCCAGGCTCCCAGGCGTGGTCTAGGGTGCTGCGGACCCCAGACCCCAGGCTCCCAGGCTCCCAGGCTCCTAGGCGCGGGCTTGGGTGCTGGGGACCCCAGGCTCCCAGGCGCGGGCTCGTGAGCTGCATCTCCCTGGCTTCGAGTGCAGGCCCGGGAGCTGCTTCCCCAGGTTCAAAGGCAACCAGGCGCGGGCTCAGGTCCTGCGGACCCCAGGCTCCCAGGCTCCCAGGCGCGGGCTCGGGTGCTGCGGACCCCAGGCTCCCAGGCTCCCAGGCTCCCAGGCTCCCAGGCGCGGGCTCGGGAACTGAGGGCCCTAGGCTCCCAGGCTCCCAGGCGCGGGCTAGGGTGCTGCGGACCCCAGGCCCCCAGCCTCCCAGGCTCCCAGGCTCCCAGGCGCGGGCTCGTGTGCAGCGGACCCCAGGCTCCCAAGCGCGGGCTCGGGAGCTGATGGCCCCAGGCCCCCAGCCTCCCAGGCTCCCAGGCTCCCAGGCGCGGGCTAGGGTGCTGCGGACCCCAGGCCCCCAGCCTCCCAGGCTCCAGGCTCCCAGGCGCGGTCTATGGTGCTGCGGACCCCAGACTCCCAGGCTCCCAGGCTCCCAGGCTCCCAGTCGCTGCTAGGGTGCTGCGGACCCCAGGCCCCCAGCCTCCCAGGCTCCCAGGCTCCCAGGCGCGTTCTATGGTGCTGCGGACCCAAGACTCCCAGGCTCCCAGGCTCCCAGGCTCCCAGGCTCCCAGGCGCGGGATAGGGTGCTGCGGACCCCAGGCCCACAGGCTCCCAGGCTCCCAGGCTCCCATACGCCGGCTCAGTTGCTGCGGACCTCAGGCTCCCAGGCTCCCAGGCGCGGGCTCGGGAGCTTAGGGCCCCAGGCTCCCAGGCTCCCAGGCGCGGGCTCGTGTGCTGCGGACCCCAGGCTCCCGAGCGCGGGCTCGGGAGCTGAGGGCCCCAGGCCCCCAGCCTCCCAGTCTCCCAGGCTCCCAGGCGCGGGATAGGGTGCTGCGGACCCCAGGCCACCAGCCTCCCAGGCTCCCAGGCTCCCAGGCGCGGGCTCGGGAGCTGAGGGCCCCAGGCTCCCAGGCTCCCAGGCTCCTAGGCGCGGGCTCAGGTCCTGCGGACCCCAGGCTCCCAAGCTCCCAGGTTCCCAGGCTCCCAGGCGCTGCTAGGGTGCTGCGGACCCCAGGCTCCCAGGCGCGGGCTAGGGTGCTGCGGACCCCAGGCCCCCAGCCTCCCAGGTTCCCAGGCTCCCAGGCGCGGTCTATTGTGCTGCGGACCCCAGACTCCCAGGCTCCCAGGCTCCCAGGCGCGGGATAGGGTGCTGCGGACCCCAGGTTCCCAAGCTCGCATGCTACCAGGCTCCCAGGCGCTGCTAGGTTGCTGCGGACCCCAGGCTCCCAGGCTCCCAGGCTCCCATTCTCCCAGGCGCGGGCTCGGGAGCTGAGGGCCCCAGGCTCCCAGGCTCCCATTCTCCCAGGCGCGGGCTCGGGAGCTGAGGGCCCCAGGCTCCCAGGCTCCCAGGCTCCTAGGCGCGGGCTCGTGTGCTGAGGATCCCAGGCTCCCATGCTCCCAGGCTCCCAGGCGAAGATCGAAAGCTGCTCAAAACCAGTATCCGTCCTCCCGTGCGTTTGCTCGTGAGATGCGTGCCCCAGGCTCCCAAGCGCGTGCTCGTGAGCTGGGACCCCAAGGCTCATAGGCTAAAAGGTGCGTTCTCGGGAGATTGTGCCCGCAGGCTCACAGGCTCCCAGGCGCGTGCTCGTGTGCTGCGCACCCCAGGCTCCCAGGCGCGTGCACGTGAGCTGGGAACCCAAGGCTCACAGGCTACCAGGCGCGGGATCGGGGGCTGGGCTTCACAGGCTCCCAGGCGCGGGCTCGTGTGCTGCGCACCCCAGGCTCCCAGGCGCTGGCTCGTGAGCTGCATCTCCCTGGCTTCGAGTGCAGGCCAGGGAGCTGCCTCCCCCAGGTTCAAAGGCAACCAGGCGCTGGTTCCGGAGCTGCGGCCCCAGGACCCCGGCTCCCAGGCTCCCTGGCGCGGGCTAGGGTGCTGCGGACCCCAGGCCCCCAGCCTCCCAGGCTCCCAGGCTCCCAGGCGCGGGCTCGTGTGCTGCGGACCCCAGGCTCCCAAGCGCAGGCTCGGGAGCTGAGGGCCCCAGGCCCCCAGCAACCGAGGCTCCCAGGCTCCCAGGCGCGGGATAGGGTGCTGCGGACCCCAGGTCCCCAGGCTCCCAGGCTCCCAGGCGCGGGCTCGTGTGCTGCGGACCCAAGGCTCCCAAGCGCGGGCTCGGGAGCTGAGGGCCCCAGGCTCCCAAGCACCCAGGCTCCCAGGCTCCCAGGCGCGGGCTCAGGTCCTGCGGACCCGAGGCTCCCAAGCTCCCAGGCTCCCAGGATCCCAGGCGCTGCTAGGGTGCTGCGGACCCCAGGCTCCCAGGCTCCCAGGCGCGGGCTCGGGTGCTGCGGACCCAAGGCCCCCAGCCTCCCAGGTTCCCAGGCTCCCAGGCGCGATCTATTGTGCTGCAGACCCCAGACTCCCAGGCTCCCAGGCTCCCAGGCTCCCAGGCGCTGCTAGGGTGCTGCGTACCCCAGGCTCCCAGGCTCCCAGGCGCGGGCTAGGGTGCTGCGGACCCCATGCCCCCAGCCTCCCAGGCTCCCAGGCTCCCAGGCGCGGTCTATGGTGCTGCGGACCCCAGACTCCCAGGCTCCCAGGCTCCCAGGCTCCCAGGCGCGGGCTCGTGTGCTGCGGACCCCAGGCTCCCAGGCTCCCAGGCTCCCAGGCTCCCAGGCGCGGGCTCGGGAGCTGAGGGCCCCAGGCTCCCAGGCTCCCAGGCGCGGGCTAGGGTGCTGCGGACCCCAGGCCCCCAGCCGCCCAGGCTCCCAGGCTCCCAGGCTCCCAGGCGCGGGCTCGTGTGCTGCGGACCCCAGGCTCCCAAGCGCGGGCTCGGGAGCTGAGGGCCCCAGGCTCCCAGGCTCCCAGGCTCCTAGGCGCGGGCTCAGGTCCTGCGGACCCCAGGCTCCCAAGCCCCCAGGTTCCCAGGCTCCCAGGCGCTGCTAGAGTGCTGCGGACCCCAGGCTCCCAGGCTCCTAGGCGCGGGCTCAGGTCCTGCGGACCCCAGGCCCCCAGCCTCCCAGGCTCCCAGGCTCCCAGGCGCGGTCTATTGTGCTGCGGACCCCAGACTCCCAGGCTCCCAGGCTCCCAGGCGCGGGATAGGGTGCTGCGGACCCCAGGCCCCCAGGCTCCCAGGCTCCCAGGCTCCCAGGCGCGGGCTCGGGAGCTGAGGGCCCCAGGCTCCCAGGCTCCCAGGCTCCCAGGCGCGGGCTCGGGTGCTGCGGACCCCAGGCCCCCAGCCTCCCAGGCTCCTAGGCTCCCAGGCTCCCAGGCGCGGGCTCGTGTGCTGCGGACCCCAGGCTCCCAGGCGCGGGCTCGGGTGCTGCGGACCCCAGACTCCCAGGCTCCCAGGCTCCCAGGCGCGGGCTCGTGTGCTGCGGACCCCAGGCTCCCAAGCGCGGGCTCGGGAGCTGAGGGCCCCAGGCTCCCAGGCTCCCAGGCTCCCAGGCGCGGCTCAGGTCCTGCGGACCCCAGGCTCCCAAGCTCCCAGGCTCCCAGGCTCCCAGGCGCTGCTAGGGTGCTGCGGACCCCAGGCTCCCAGACTCCCAGGCGCGGGCTAGGGTGCTGCGGACCCCAGAACCCAGGCACCAGGCTCCCAGGCTCCTAGGCGCGGGCTTGAGTGCTGCGGACCCGAGGCTCCCAGGCGCTGGCTTGTGAGCTGCATCTCTCTGGCTTCGAGTGCAGGCCCGGGAGCTGCCTCCCCCAGGTTCAAAGGCAACCAGGCGCGGGTTCCGGAGCTGCGGCCCCAGGATCCCAGGCTCCCAGGCTCCCAGGCGCGGGCTAGGGTGCTGCGGACCCCAGGTCCCCAGCCTCCCAGGCTCCCAGGCTCCCAGGCGCGGGCTCGTGTGCTGCGGACCCCAGGCTCCCGAGCGCGGGCTCGGGAGCTGAGGGCCCCAGGCCCCCAGCCTCCCAGGCTCCCAGGCTCCCAGGCGCGGGATAGGGTGCTGCGGACCCCAGGCCACCAGGCTCCCAGGCTCCCAGGCTCCCAGGCGCGGGCTCGGGAGCTGAGGGCCCCAGGCTCCCGGGCTCCCAGGCTCCTAGGCGCGGGGTAGGGTGGTGCGGATCCCAAGCTCCCAGGCTCCCAGGCTCCCAGGCGCCGGCTCAGGTGCTGCGGACCCCAGGCTCCCAGGCTCCCAGGCTCACAGGCGTGGTCTAGGGTGCTGCGGACCCCAGGCGCCCAGGCTCCCAGGCTCCTAGGCGCGGGCTTGGGTGCTGGGGACCCCAGGCTCCCAGGCGCGGGCTCGTGAGCTGCATCTCCCTGGCTTCGAGTGCAGGCCCGGGAGCTGCTTCCCCCAGGTTCAAAGGCAACCAGGCGCGGGCTCAGGTCCTGCGGACCCCAGGCTCCCAGGCTCCCAGGCGCGGGCTCGGGTGCTGCGGACCCCAGGCCCCCAGCCTCCCAGGCTCCCAGGCTCCCAGGAGCGGGCTAGGGTGCTGCGGACCCCAGGCCCCCAGCCTCCCAGGCTCCCAGGCTCCCAGGAGCGGGCTAGGGTGCTGCGGACCCCAGGCCCCCAGCCTCCCAGGCTCCCAGGCTCCCAGACGCGGTCTATGGTGCTGCGGACCCCAAACTCCCAGGCTCCCAGGCTCCCAGGCTCCCAGGCTCCCAGGCGCTGCTAGGGTGCTGCGGACCCCAGGCTCCCAGACTCCCAGGCGCGGGCTAGGGTGCTGCGGACCCCAGGCCCCCAGCCTCCCAGGCTCCCAGGCTCCCAGACGCGGTCTATGGTGCTGCGGACCCCAAACTCCCAGGCTCCCAAGCTCCCAGGCTCCCAGGCTCCCAGGCGCTGCTAGGGTGCTGCGGACCCCAGGCTCCCAGACTCCCAGGCGCGGGCTAGGGTGCTGCGGACCCCAGAACCCAGGCACCAGGCTCCCAGGCTCCTAGGCGCGGGCTTGAGTGCTGCGGACCCGAGGCTCCCAGGCGCTGGCTTGTGAGCTGCATCTCTCTGGCTTCGAGTGCAGGCCCGGGAGCTGCCTCCCCCAGGTTCAAAGGCAACC
Organism: Muntiacus reevesi; assembly: GCF_963930625.1. NCBI lineage: Eukaryota > Metazoa > Chordata > Mammalia > Artiodactyla > Cervidae > Muntiacus > Muntiacus reevesi. The sequence continues at coordinate 272,624 of NC_089252.1, read as the reverse complement.
AGGCGCGGGTTCCGGAGCTGCGGCCCCAGGATCCCAGGCTCCCAGGCTCCCAGGCGCGGGCTAGGGTGCTGCGGACCCCAGGTCCCCAGCCTCCCAGGCTCCCAGGCTCCCAGGCGCGGGCTCGTGTGCTGCGGACCCCAGGCTCCCGAGCGCGGGCTCGGGAGCTGAGGGCCCCAGGCCCCCAGCCTCCCAGGCTCCCAGGCTCCCAGGCGCGGGATAGGGTGCTGCGGACCCCAGGCCACCAGGCTCCCAGGCTCCCAGGCTCCCAGGCGCGGGCTCGGGAGCTGAGGGCCCCAGGCTCCCGGGCTCCCAGGCTCCTAGGCGCGGGGTAGGGTGGTGCGGATCCCAAGCTCCCAGGCTCCCAGGCTCCCAGGCGCCGGCTCAGGTGCTGCGGACCCCAGGCTCCCAGGCTCCCAGGCTCACAGGCGTGGTCTAGGGTGCTGCGGACCCCAGACCCCAGGCTCCCAGGCGCGGGCTCGTGTGCTGCGGACCCCAGGCTCCCAAGCGCGGGCTCGTGAGCTGAGGGCCCCAGGCTCCCAAGCACCCAGGCTCCCAGGCTCCCAGGCGCGGGCTCAGGTCCTGCGGACCCCAGGCTCCCAAGCTCCCAGGCTCCCAGGTTCCCAGGCGCTGCTAGGGTGCTGCGGACCCCAGGCTCCCAGGCTCCCAAGCGCGGGCTAGGGTGCTGCGGACCCCATGCCCCCAGCCGCCCAGGCTCCCAGGCTCCCAGGCGCGGTCTATTGTGCTGCAGACCCCAGACTCCCAGGCTCCCAGGCTCTCAGGCTCCCAGGCGCTGCTAGGGTGCTGCGTACCCCAGGCTCCCAGGCTCCCAGGCGCGGGCTAGGGTGCTGCGGACCCCATGCCCCCAGCCGCCCAGGCTCCCAGGCTCCCAGGCGCGGTCTATGGTGCTGCGGACCCCAGACTCCCAGGCTCCCAGGCTCCCAGGCTCCCAGACGCGGGCTCGTGTGCTGCGGACCCCAGGCTCCCAGGCTCCCATGCTCCCAGGCTCCCAGGCGCGGGCTCGGGAGCTGAGGGCCCCAGGCTCCCAGGCTCCCAGGCGCGGGCTAGGGTGCTGCGGACCCCAGGCCCCCAGCCTCCCAGGCTCCCAGGCTCCCAGGCTCCCAGGCGCGGGCTCGTGTGCTGCGGACCCCAGGCTCCCAAGCGCGGGCTCGGGAGCTGAGGGCCCCAGGCTCCCAGGCTCCCAGGCTCCTAGGCGCGGGCTCAGGTCCTGCGGACCCCAGGCTCCCAAGCTCCCAGGTTCCCAGGCTCCCAGGCGCTGCTAGGGTGCTGCGGACCCCACGCTCCCAGGCTCCCAGGCGCGGGCTAGGGTGCTGCGGACCCCAGGCCCCCAGCCTCCCAGGCTCCCAGGCTCCCAGGCGCGGTCTATTGTGCTGCGGACCCCAGACTCCCAGGCTCCCAGGCTCCCAGGCGCGGGATAGGGTGCTGCGGACCCCAGGCCCCCAGGCTCCCAGGCTCCCAGGCTCCCAGGCGCGGGCTCGGGAGCTGAGGGCCCCAGGCTCCCAGGCTCCCAGGCGCGGGCTCGGGTGCTGCGGACCCCAGGCCCCCAGCCTCCCAGGCTCCTAGGCTCCCAGGCTCCCAGGCGCGGGCTCGTGTGCTGCGGACCCCAGGCTCCCAGGCGCGGGCTCGGGTGCTGCGGACCCCAGACTCCCAGGCTCCCAGGATCCCAGGCTCCCAGGCGAAGATCGAAAGCTGCTGAAAACCAGTATCCGGCCTCCCGTGCGTTTGCTCGGGAGATGCGTGCCCCAGGCTCCCTAGCGCGTGCTCGTGAGCTGGGACCCCAAGGCTCATAGGCTAACAGGTGCGTTCTCGGGAGATTGTGCCCGCAGGCTCACAGGCTCCCAGGCGCGTGCTCGTGTGCTGCACACCCCAGGCTCCCAGGCGCGTGCACGTGAGCTGGGACCCCAAGGCTCACAGGCTACCAGGCGCGGAATTGGGAGCTGGGCTTCACAGGCTCCCAGGCGCGGGCTCCTGTGCTGCGAACCCCAGGCTCCCATGCGCTTGCTCGTGAGCTGCATTTCCCTGGCTTCGAGTGCAGGCCCGGGAGCTGCCTCCCCTAGGTTCAAAGGCAACCAGGCGCGGGTTCCGGAGCTGCGGCCCCAGGATCCCAGGCTCCCAGGCTCCCAGGCGCGGGCTCAGGTCCTGCGGACCCCAGGCTCCCAAGCTCCCAGGCTCCCAGGCTCCCAGGCGCTGCTAGGGTGCTGCGGACACCAGTCTCCCAGGCTCCCAGGCTCCCAGGCACGGGCTAGGGTGCTGCGGACCCCAGGCCCCCAGGCTCCCAGGCTCCCAGGCTCGCAGGCGCGGGCTCGGGAGCTGAGGGCCCCAGGCACCCAGGCTCCCAGGCTCCCAGGCGCGGGCTAGGGTGCTGCGTACCCCATGCTCCCAGGCTCCCATGCTCCCAGGCGCGGGCTCGGGAGCTGCGGACCCCAGACTCCCAGTCTCCCAGGCTCCCAGGCGCGGGCTCGTGTGCTGCGGACCCGAGGCTCCCAAGCGCGGGCTCGGGAGCTGAGGGCCCCAGGCTCCCAGGCTCCCAGGCGCCCAGGCGCGGGCTCAGGTCCTGCGGACCCCAGGCTCCCAAGCTCCCAGGCTCCCAGGCTCCCAGGCGCTGCTAGGGTGCTGCGGACCCCAGGCTCCCAGGCTCCCAGGCGCGGGCTAGGGTGCTGCGGACGCCAGGCCCCCAGCCTCCCAGGCTCCCAGGCTCCCAGGCGCGGTCTATTGTGCTGCGGACCCCAGACTCCCAGGCTCCCAGGCTCCCAGGCGCGGGATAGGGTGCTGCGGACCCCAGGCCCCCAGGCTCCCAGGCTCCCAGGTTCCCAGGCGCGGGCTCGGGAGCTGAGGGCCCCAGGCCCCCAGCCTCCCAGGCTCCCAGGCTCCCAGGCGCGGGATAGGGTGCTGCGGACCCCAGGCCCCCAGGCTCCCAGGCTCCCCGGCTCCCAGGCGCGGGCTCGGGATCTGAGGGCCCCAGGCCCCCATCCTCCCAGGCTCCCAGGCGCGGGATACGGTGCTGCGGACCCCAGGCCCCCAGGCTCCCAGGCTCCCATTCTCCCAGGCGCGGGCTCGGGAGCTGAGGGCCCCAGGCTCCCAGGCTCCCAGGCTCCTAGGCGCGGGGTAGGGTGGTGCGGACCCCAAGCTCCCAGGCTCCCAGGCGCCGGCTCAGGTGCTGCGGACCCCAGGCTCCCAGGCTCCCAGGCTCCCAAGCGCGGGCTAGGGTGCTGCGGACCCCAGGCTCCCAGGCTCCCAGGCGCGGGCTAGCGTGCTGTGGATCCCAGGCCCCCAGCCTCCCAAACTCCCAGGCTCCCAGGCGTGGTCTAGGGTGCTGCGGACCCCAGAACCCAGGCTCCCAGTCTCCCAGGCTCCCAGGCGCGGGCTCGTGTGCTGAGGATCCCAGGCTCCCATGCTCCCAGGCTCCCAGGCGAAGATCGAAAGCTGCTCAAAACCAGTATCCGGCCTCCCGTGCGTTTGCTCGGGAGATGCGTGCCCCAGGCTCCCAAGCGCGTGCTCGTGAGCTGGGACCCCAAGGCTCATAGGCTAAAAGGTGCGTTCTCGGGAGATTGTGCCCGCAGGCTCACAGGCTCCCAGGCGCGTGCTCGTGTGCTGCGCACCCCAGGCTCCCAGGCGCGTGCACGTGAGCTGGGAACCCAAGGCTCACAGGCTACCAGGCGCGGGATCGGGGGCTGGGCTTCACAGGCTCCCAGGCGCGGGCTCGTGTGCTGCGCACCCCAGGCTCCCAGGCGCTGGCTCGTGAGCTGCATCTCCCTGGCTTCGAGTGCAGGCCAGGGAGCTGCCTCCCCCAGGTTCAAAGGCAACCAGGCGCGGGTTCCGGAGCTGCGGCCCCAGGACCCCAGGCTCCCAGGCTCCCTGGCGCGGGCTAGGGTGCTGCGGACCCCAGGCCCCCAGGCTCCCAGGCTCCCAGGCTCCCAGGCGCGGGCTCGTGTGCTGCGGACCCCAGGCTCCCAAGCGCGGGCTCGGGAGCTGAGGGCCCCAGGCCCCCAGCAACCGAGGCTCCCAGGCTCCCAGGCGCGGGATAGGGTGCTGCGGACCCCAGGTCCCCAGGCTCCCAGGCTCCCAGGCGCGGGCTCGTGTGCTGCGGACCCCAGGCTCCCAAGCGCGGGCTCGGGAGCTGAGGGCCCCAGGCTCCCAAGCACCCAGGCTCCCAGGCTCCCAGGCGCGGGCTCAGGTCCTGCGGACCCCAGGCTCCCAAGCTCCCAGGCTCCCAGGTTCCCAGGCGCTGCTAGGGTGCTGCGGACCCCAGGCTCCCAGGCTCCCAGGCGCGGGCTCGGGTGCTGCGGACCCAAGGCCCCCAGCCTCCCAGGTTCCCAGGCTCCCAGGCGCGGTCTATTGTGCTGCAGACCCCAGACTCCCAGGCTCCCAGGCTCCCAGGCTCCCAGGCGCTGCTAGGGTGCTGCGTACCCCAGGCTCCCAGGCTCCCAGGCGCGGGCTAGGGTGCTGCGGACCCCATGCCCCCAGCCTCCCAGGCTCCCAGGCTCCCAGGCGCGGTCTATGGTGCTGCGGACCCCAGACTCCCAGGCTCCCAGGCTCCCAGGCTCCCAGGCGCGGGCTCGGGTGCTGCGGACCCCAGGCTCCCAGGCTCCCAGGCTCCCAGGCTCCCAGGCGCGGGCTCGGGAGCTGAGGGCCCCAGGCTCCCAGGCTCCCAGGCGCGGGCTAGTGTGCTGCGGACCCCAGGCCCCCAGCCTCCCAGGCTCCCAGGCTCCCAGGCTCCCAGGCGCGGGCTCGTGTGCTGCGGACCCCAGGCTCCCAAGCGCGGGCTCGGGAGCTGAGGGCCCCAGGCTCCCAGGCTCCCAGGCTCCTAGGCGCGGGCTCAGGTCCTGCGGACCCCAGGCTCCCAAGCTCCCAGGTTCCCAGGCTCCCAGGCGCTGCTAGGGTGCTGCGGACCACAGGCTCCCAGGCTCCCAGGCGCGGGCTAGGGTGCTGCGGACCCCAGGCCCCCAGCCTCCCAGCCTCCCAGGCTCCCAGGCGCGGTCTATTGTGCTGCGGACCCCAGACTCCCAGGCTCCCAGGCTCCCAGGCGCGGGATAGGGTGCTGCGGACCCCAGGCCCCCAGGCTCCCAGGCTCCCAGGCTCCCAGGCGCGGTATCGGGAGCTGAGGGCCCCAGGCTACCAGGCTCCCAGGCTCCCAGGCGCGGGCTCGGGTGCTGCGGACCCCAGGCCCCCAGCCTCCCAGGCTCCTAGGCTCCCAGAATCCCAGGCGCGGGCTCGTGTGCTGCGGACCCCAGGCTCCCAGGCGCGTGCTCGGGAGCTGAGGGCCCCAGGCTCCCAGGCTCCCAGGCTCCCATGCGCGGCTCAGGTCCTGCGGACCCCAGGCTCCCAAGCTCCCAGGCTCCCAGGCTCCCAGGCGCTGCTAGGGTGCTGCAGACCCCAGGCTCCCAGGCTCCCAGGCGCGGGCTAGGGTGCTGCGGACCCCAGAACCCAGGCACCCAGGCTCCCAGGCTCCTAGGCGCGGGCTTGAGTGCTGCGGACCCGAGGCTCCCAGGCGCTGGCTTGTGAGCTGCATCTCTCTGGCTTCGAGTGCAGGCCCGGGAGCTGCCTCCCCCAGGTTCAAAGGCAACCAGGCGCGGGTTCCGGAGCTGCGGCCCCAGGATCCCAGGCTCCCAGGCTCCCAGGCGCGGGCTAGGGTGCTGCGGACCCCAGGCCCCCAGCCTCCCAGGCTCCCAGGCTCCCAGGCGCGGGCTCGTGTGCTGCGGACCCCAGGCTCCCGAGCGCGGGCTCGGGAGCTGAGGGCCCCAGGCCCCCAGCCTCCCAGGCTCCCAGGCTCCCAGGCGCGGGATAGGGTGCTGCGGACCCCAGGCCACCAGGCTCCCAGGCTCCCAGGCTCCCAGGCGCGGGCTCGGGAGCTGAGGGCCCCAGGCTCCCGGGCTCCCAGGCTCCTAGGCGCGGGGTAGGGTGGTGCGGATCCCAAGCTCCCAGGCTCCCAGGCTCCCAGGCGCCGGCTCAGGTGCTGCGGACCCCAGGCTCCCAGGCTCCCAGGCTCCCAGGCGTGGTCTAGGGTGCTGCGGACCCCAGAACCCAGGCTCCCAGGCTCCCAGGCTCCCAGGCGCGGGCTCGTGTGCTGAGGATCCCAGGCTCCCATGCTCCCAGGCTCCCAGGCGAAGATCGAAAGCTGCTCAAAACCAGTATCCGGCCTCCCGTGCGTTTGCTCGGGAGATGCGTGGCCCAGGCTCCCAAGCGCGTGCTCGTGAGCTGGGACCCCAAGGCTCATAGGCTAAAAGGTGCGTTCTCGGGAGATTGTGCCCGCAGGCTCACAGGCTCCCAGGCGCGTGCTCGTGTGCTGCGCACCCCAGGCTCCCAGGCGCGTGCACGTGAGCTGGGAACCCAAGGCTCACAGGCTACCAGGCGCGGGATCGGGGGCTGGCTTCACAGGCTCCCAGGCGCGGGCTCGTGTGCTGCGCACCCCAGGCTCCCAGGCGCTGGCTCGTGAGCTGCATCTCCCTGGATTCGAGTGCAGGCCAGGGAGCTGCCTCCCCCAGGTTCAAAGGCAACCAGGCGCGGGTTCCGGAGCTGCGGCCCCAGGACCCCAGGCTCCCAGGCTCCCTGGCGCGGGCTAGGGTGCTGCGGACCCCAGGCCCCCAGCCTCCCAGGCTCCCAGGCTCCCAGGCGCGGGCTCGTGTGCTGCGGACCCCAGGCTCCCAAGCGCGGGCTCGGGAGCTGAGGGCCCCAGGCCCCCAGCAACCGAGGCTCCCAGGCTCCCAGGCGCGGGATAGGGTGCTGCGGACCCCAGGTCCCCAGGCTCCCAGGCTTCTAGGCTCCCAGGCTCCCAGGCGCGGGCTCGGGAGCTGAGGGCCCCAGGCTCCCAGGCTCCCAGGCGCGGGCTAGTGTGCTGCGGGCCCCAGGCCCCCAGCCTCCCAGGCTCCCAGGCTCCCAGGCTCCCAGGCGCGGGCTCGTGTGCTGCGGACCCCAGGCTCCCAAGCGCGGGCTCGGGAGCTGAGGGCCCCAGGCTCCCAGGCTCCCAGGCTCCTAGGCGCGGGCTCAGGTCCTGCGGACCCCAGGCTCCCAAGCTCCCAGGTTCCCAGGCTCCCAGGCGCTGCTAGGGTGCTGCGGACCCCAGGCTCCCAGGCGCGGGCTAGGGTGCTGCGGACCCCAGGCCCCCAGCCTCCCAGGCTCCCAGGCTCCCAGGCGCGGTCTATTGTGCTGCGGACCCCAGACTCCCAGGCTCCCAGGCTCCCAGGCGCGGGATAGGGTGCTGCGGACCCCAGGCCCCCAGGCTCCCAGGCTCCCAGGCTCCCAGGCGCGGGCTCGGGTGCTGCGGACCCCAGGCCCCCAGCCTCCCAGGCTCCTAGGCTCCCAGGCGAGGGCTCGGGTGCTGCGGACCCCAGGCCCCCAGGCTCCCAGGCTCCCAGGCTCCCAGGCGAGGGCTCGGGTGCTGCGGACCCCAGGCCCCCAGCCTCCCAGGCTCCTAGGCTCCCAGGCTCCCAGGCGCGGGCTCGTGTGCTGCGGACCCCAGGCTCCCAGGCGCGGGCTCGGGTGCTGCGGACCCCAGACTCCCAGGCTCCCAGGCTCCCAGGCGCGGGCTCGTGTGCTGCGGACCCCAGGCTCCCAAGCGCGGGCTCGGTAGCTGAGGGCCCCAGGCTCCCAGGCTCCCAGGCTCCCAGGCGCGGCTCAGGTCCTGCGGACCCCAGGCTCCCAAGCTCCCAGGCTCCCAGGCTCCCAGGCGCTGCTAGGGTGCTGCGGACCCCAGGCTCCCAGGCTCCCAGGCGCGGGCTAGGGTGCTGCGGACCCCAGAACCCAGGAACCCAGGCTCCCAGGCTCCTAGGCGCGTGCTTGAGTGCTGCGGACCCGAGGCTCCCAGGCGCTGGCTTGTGAGCTGCATCTCTCTGGCTTCGAGTGCAGGCCCGGGAGCTGCCTCCCCCAGGTTCAAAGGCAACCAGGCGCGGGTTCCGGAGCTGCGGCCCCAGGATCCCAGGCTCCCAGGCTCCCAGGCGCGGGCTAGGGTGCTGCGGACCCCAGGCCCCCAGCCTCCCAGGCTCCCAGGCTCCCAGGCGCGGGCTCGTGTGCTGCGGACCCCAGGCTCCCGAGCGCGGGCTCGGGAGCTGAGGGCCCCAGGCCCCCAGCCTCCCAGGCTCCCAGGCTCCCAGGCGCGGGATAGGGTGCTGCGGACCCCAGGCCACCAGGCTCCCAGGCTCCCAGGCTCCCAGGCGCGGGCTCGGGAGCTGAGGGCCCCAGGCCCCCGGGCTCCCAGGCTCCTAGGCGCGGGGTAGGGTGGTGCGGATCCCAAGCTCCCAGGCTCCCAGGCTCCCAGGCGCCGGCTCAGGTGCTGCGGACCCCAGGCTCCCAGGCTCCCAGGCTCACAGGCGTGGTCTAGGGTGCTGCGGACCCCAGACCCCAGGCTCCCAGGCTCCCAGGCTCCCAGGCGCGGGCTCGGGAGCTAAGGGCCCCAGGCTCCCAAGCGCGGGCTCGGGAGCTGAGGGCCCCAGGCCCCCAGCAACCGAGGCTCCCAGGCTCCCAGGCGCGGGATAGGGTGCTGCGGACCCCAGGTCCCCAGGCTCCCAGGCTCCCAGGCGGGGGCTCGTGTGCTGCGGACCCCAGGCTCCCAAGCGCGGGCTCGTGAGCTGAGGGCCCCAGGCTCCCAAGCACCCAGGCTCCCAGGCTCCCAGGCGCGGGCTCAGGTCCTGCGGACCCCAGGCTCCCAAGCTCCCAGGCTCCCAGGTTCCCAGGCGCTGCTAGGATGCTGCGGACCCCAGGATCCCAGGCTCCCAGGCGCGGGCTCGGGTGCTGCGGACCCAAGGCCCCCAGCCTCCCAGGTTCCCAGGCTCCCAGGCGCGGTCTATTGTGCTGCAGACCCCAGACTCCCAGGCTCCCAGGCTCCCAGGCTCCCAGGCGCTGCTAGGGTGCTGCGTACCCCAGGCTCCCAGGCTCCCAGGCGCGGGCTAGGGTGCTGCGGACGCCAGGCCCCCAGCCTCCCAGGCTCCCAGGCTCCCAGGCGCGGTCTATTGTGCTGCGGACCCCAGACTCCCAGGCTCCCAGGCTCCCAGGCTCCCAGGCGCGGGATATGGTGCTGCGGACCCCAGGCCCCCAGGCTCCCAGGCTCCCAGGCTCCCAGGCGCGGGCTCGGGAGCTGAGGGCCCCAGGCCCCCAGCCTCCCAGGCTCCCAGGCTCCCAGGCGCGGGCTCGGGATCTGAGGGCCCCAGGCCCCCATCCTCCCAGGCTCCCAGGCGCGGGATACGGTGCTGCGGACCCCAGGCCCCCAGGCTCCCAGGCTCCCATTCTCCCAGGCGCGGGCTCGGGAGCTGAGGGCCCCAGGCTCCCAGGCTCCCAGGCTCCTAAGCGCGGGGTAGGGTGGTGCGGACCCCAGGCTCCCAGGCTCCCAGGCTCCCAGGCGCCGGCTCAGGTGCTGCGGACCCCAGGCTCCCAGGCTCCCAGGCTCCCAAGCGCGGGCTAGGGTGCTGCGTACCCCAGGCTCCCAGGCTCCCAGGCGCGGGCTAGGGTGCTGCGGACCCCAGGCCCCCAGCCTCCCAAACTCCCAGGCTCCCAGGCGTGGTCTAGGGTGCTGCGGACCCCAGAACCCAGGCTCCCAGGCTCCCAGGCGCGGGCTCGTGTGCTGAGGATCCCAGGCTCCCATGCTCCCAGGCTCCCAGGCGAAGATCGAAAGCTGCTCAAAACCAGTATCCGGCCTCCCGTGCGTTTGCTCGGGAGATGCGTGCCCCAGGCTCCCAAGCGCGTGCTCGTGAGCTGGGACCCCAAGGCTCATAGGCTAAAAGGTGCGTTCTCGGGAGATTGTGCCCGCAGGCTCACAGGCTCCCAGGCGCGTGCTCGTGTGCTGCGCACCCCAGGCTCCCAGGCGCGTGCACGTGAGCTGGGAACCCAAGGCTCACAGGCTACCAGGCGCGGGATCGGGGGCTGGGCTTCACAGGCTCCCAGGCGCGGGCTCGTGTGCTGCGCACCCCAGGCTCCCAGGCGCTGGCTCGTGAGCTGCATCTCCCTGGCTTCGAGTGCAAGCCAGGGAGCTGCCTCCCCCAGGTTCAAAGGCAACCAGGCGCGGGTTCCGGAGCTGCGGCCCCAGGACCCCAGGCTCCCAGGCTCCCTGGCGCGGGCTAGGGTGCTGCGGACCCCAGGCCTCCAGCCTCCCAGGCTCCCAGGCTCCCAGGCGCGGGCTCGTGTGCTGCGGACCCCAGGCTCCCAAGCGCGGGCTCGGGAGCTGAGGGCCCCAGGCCCCCAGCAACCGAGGCTCCCAGGCTCCCAGGCGCGGGATAGGGTGCTGCGGACCCCAGGTCCCCAGGCTCCCAGGCTCCCAGGCGCGTGCTCGTGTGCTGCGGACCCCAGGCTCCCAAGCGCGGGCTCGTGAGCTGAGGGCCCCAGGCTCCCAAGCACCCAGGCTCCCAGGCTCCCAGGCGCGGGCTCAGGTCCTGCGGACCCCAGGCTCCCAAGCTCCCAGGCTCCCAGGTTCACAGGCGCTGCTAGGGTGCTGCGGACCCCAGGCTCCCAGGCTCCCAGGCGCGGGCTCGGGTGCTGCGGACCCAAGGCCCCCAGCCTCCCAGGTTCCCAGGCTCCCAGGCGCGGTCTATTGTGCTGCAGACCCCAGACTCCCAGGCTCCCAGGCTCACAGGCTCCCAGGCGCTGCTGGGGTGCTGCGGACCCCTGGCTCCCAGGCTCCCAGGCGCGGGCTAGGGTGCTGCGGACCCCATGCCCCCAGCCTCGCAGGCTCCCAGGCTCCCAGGCGCGGTCTATGGTGCTGCGGACCCCAGACTCCCAGGCTCCCAGGCTCCCAGGCTCCCAGGCCCGGGCTTGGGTGCTGCGGACCCCAGGCTCCCAGGCTCCCAGGCTCCCAGGCTCCCAGGCGCGGGCTCGGGAGCTGAGGGCCCCAGGCTCCCAGGCTCCCAGGCGCGGGCTAGGGTGCTGCGGACCCCAGTCCCCCAGCCTCCCAGGCTCCCAGGCTCCCAGGCTCCCAGGCGCGGGCTCGTGTGCTGCGGACCCCAGGCTCCCAGGCGCGGGCTCGGGAGCTGAGGGCCCCAGGCTCCCAGGCTCCCAGGCTCCTAGGCGCGGGCTCAGGTCCTGCGGACCCCAGGCTCCCAAGCTCCCAGGTTCCCAGGCTCCCAGGCGCTGCTAGGGTGCTGCGGACCCCAGGCTCCCAGGCTCCCAGGCGCGGGCTAGGGTGCTGCGGAACCCAGGCCCCCAGCCTCCCAGGCTCCCAGGCTCCCAGGCGCGGTCTATTGTGCTGCGGACCCCAGACTCCCAGGCTCCCAGGCTCCCAGGCGCGGGATAGGGTGCTGCGGACCCCAGGCCCCCAGGCTCCCAGGCTCCCAGGCTCCCAGGCGCGGGCTCGGGAGCTGAGGGGCCCAGGCTCCCAGGCTCCCAGGCTCCCAGGCGCGGGCTCGGGTGCTGCGGACCCCAGGCCCCCAGCCTCCCAGGCTCCTAGGCTCCCAGGCTCCCAGGCGCGGGCTCGTGTGCTGTGGACCCCAGGCTCCCAGGCGCGGGCTCGGGTGCTGCGGACCCCAGACTCCCAGGCTCCCAGGCTCCCAGGCGCGGGCTCGTGTGCTGCGGACCCCAGGCTCCCAAGCGCGGGCTCGGGAGCCTAGGGCCCCAGGCTCCCAGGCTCCCAGGCTCCCAGGCGCGGCTCAGGTTTTGCGGACCCCAGGCTCCCAAGCTCCCAGGCTCCCAGGCTCCCAGGCGCTGCTAGGGTGCTGCGGACCCCAGGCTCCCAGGCTCCCAGGCGCGGGCTAGGGTGCTGCGGACCCCAGAACCCAGGCACCCAGGCTCCCAGGCTCCTAGGCGCGTGCTTGAGTGCTGCGGACCCGAGGCTCCCAGGCGCTGGCTTGTGAGCTGCATCTCTCTGGCTTCGAGTGCAGGCCCGGGAGCTGCCTCCCCCAGGTTGAAAGGCAACCAGGCGCGGGTTCCGGAGCTGCGGCCCCAGGATCCCAGGCTCCCAGGCTCCCAGGCGCGGGCTCGTGTGCTGCGGACCCCAGGATCCCGAGCGCGGGCTCGGGAGCTGAGGGCCCCAGGCCCCCAGCCTCACAGGCTCCCAGGCTCCCAGGCGCGGGATAGGGTGCTGCGGACCCCAGGCCACCAGGCCCCCAGGCTCCCAGGCTCCCAGGCACGGGCTCGGGAGCTGAGGGCCCCAGGCTCCCGGGCTCCCAGGCTCCTAGGCGCGGGGTAGGGTGGTGCGGATCCCAAGCTCCCAGGCTCCCAGGCTCCCAGGCGCCGGCTCAGGTACTGCGGACCCCAGGCTCCCAGGCTCCCAGGCTCCCAGGCGTGGTCTAGGGTGCTGCGGACCCCAGACCCCAGGCTCCCAGGCTCCCAGGCTCCTAGGCGCGGGCTTGGGTGCTGGGGACCCCAGGCTCCCAGGCGCGGGCTCGTGAGCTGCATCTCCCTGGCTTCGAGTGCAGGCCCGGGAGCTGCTTCCCCAGGTTCAAAGGCAACCAGGCGCGGGCTCAGGTCCTGCGGACCCCAGGCTCCCAGGCTCCCAGGCGCGGGCTCGGGTGCTGCGGACCCCAGGCTCCCAGGCTCCCAGGCTCCCAGGCTCCCAGGCGCGGGCTCGGGAACTGAGGGCCCTAGGCTCCCAGGCTCCCAGGCGCGGGCTAGGGTGCTGCGGACCCCAGGCCCCCAGCCTCCCAGGCTCCCAGGCTCCCAGGCGCGGGCTCGTGTGCAGCGGACCCCAGGCTCCCAAGCGCGGGCTCGGGAGCTGATGGCCCCAGGCCCCCAGCCTCCCAGGCTCCCAGGCTCCCAGGCGCGGGCTAGGGTGCTGCGGACCCCAGGCCCCCAGCCTCCCAGGCTCCAGGCTCCCAGGCGCGGTCTATGGTGCTGCGGTCCCCAGACTCCCAGGCTCCCAGGCTCCCAGGCTCCCAGTCGCTGCTAGGGTGCTGCGGACCCCAGGCCCCCAGCCTCCCAGGCTCCCAGGCTCCCAGGCGTGTTCTATGGTGCTGCGGACCCAAGACTCCCAGGCTCCCAGGCTCCCAGGCTCCCAGGCTCCCAGGCGCGGGATAGGGTGCTGCGGACCCCAGGCCCACAGGCTCCCAGGCTCCCAGGCTCCCATACGCCGGCTCAGTTGCTGCGGACCTCAGGCTCCCAGGCTCCCAGGCGCGGGCTCGGGAGCTTAGGGCCCCAGGCTCCCAGGCTCCCAGGCGCGGGCTCGTGTGCTGCGGACCCCAGGCTCCCGAGCGCGGGCTCGGGAGCTGAGGGCCCCAGGCCCCCAGCCTCCCAGTCTCCCAGGCTCCCAGGCGCGGGATAGGGTGCTGCGGACCCCAGGCCACCAGCCTCCCAGGCTCCCAGGCTCCCAGGCGCGGGCTCGGGAGCTGAGGGCCCCAGGCTCCCAGGCTCCCAGGCTCCTAGGCGCGGGCTCAGGTCCTGCGGACCCCAGGCTCCCAAGCTCCCAGGTTCCCAGGCTCCCAGGCGCTGCTAGGGTGCTGCGGACCCCAGGCTCCCAGGCGCGGGCTAGGGTGCTGCGGACCCCAGGCCCCCAGCCTCCCAGGTTCCCAGGCTCCCAGGCGCGGTCTATTGTGCTGCGGACCCCAGACTCCCAGGCTCCCAGGCTCCCAGGCGCGGGATAGGGTGCTGCGGACCCCAGGTTCCCAAGCTCGCATGCTACCAGGCTCCCAGGCGCTGCTAGGTTGCTGCGGACCCCAGGCTCCCAGGCTCCCAGGCTCCCATTCTCCCAGGCGCGGGCTCGGGAGCTGAGGGCCCCAGGCTCCCAGGCTCCCATTCTCCCAGGCGCGGGCTCGGGAGCTGAGGGCCCCAGGCTCCCAGGCTCCCAGGCTCCTAGGCGCGGGCTCGTGTGCTGAGGATCCCAGGCTCCCATGCTCCCAGGCTCCCAGGCGAAGATCGAAAGCTGCTCAAAACCAGTATCCGTCCTCCCGTGCGTTTGCTCGTGAGATGCGTGCCCCAGGCTCCCAAGCGCGTGCTCGTGAGCTGGGACCCCAAGGCTCATAGGCTAAAAGGTGCGTTCTCGGGAGATTGTGCCCGCAGGCTCACAGGCTCCCAGGCGCGTGCTCGTGTGCTGCGCACCCCAGGCTCCCAGGCGCGTGCACGTGAGCTGGGAACCCAAGGCTCACAGGCTACCAGGCGCGGGATCGGGGGCTGGGCTTCACAGGCTCCCAGGCGCGGGCTCGTGTGCTGCGCACCCCAGGCTCCCAGGCGCTGGCTCGTGAGCTGCATCTCCCTGGCTTCGAGTGCAGGCCAGGGAGCTGCCTCCCCCAGGTTCAAAGGCAACCAGGCACTGGTTCCGGAGCTGCGGCCCCAGGACCCCGGCTCCCAGGCTCCCTGGCGCGGGCTAGGGTGCTGCGGACCCCAGGCCCCCAGCCTCCCAGGCTCCCAGGCTCCCAGGCGCGGGCTCGTGTGCTGCGGACCCCAGGCTCCCAAGCGCAGGCTCGGGAGCTGAGGGCCCCAGGCCCCCAGCAACCGAGGCTCCCAGGCTCCCAGGCGCGGGATAGGGTGCTGCGGACCCCAGGTCCCCAGGCTCCCAGGCTCCCAGGCGCGGGCTCGTGTGCTGCGGACCCAAGGCTCCCAAGCGCGGGCTCGGGAGCTGAGGGCCCCAGGCTCCCAAGCACCCAGGCTCCCAGGCTCCCAGGCGCGGGCTCAGGTCCTGCGGACCCCAGGCTCCCAAGCTCCCAGGCTCCCAGGATCCCAGGCGCTGCTAGGGTGCTGCGGACCCCAGGCTCCCAGGCTCCCAGGCGCGGGCTCGGGTGCTGCGGACCCAAGGCCCCCAGCCTCCCAGGTTCCCAGGCTCCCAGGCGCGATCTATTGTGCTGCAGACCCCAGACTCCCAGGCTCCCAGGCTCCCAGGCTCCCAGGCGCTGCTAGGGTGCTGCGTACCCCAGGCTCCCAGGCTCCCAGGCGCGGGCTAGGGTGCTGCGGACCCCATGCCCCCAGCCTCCCAGGCTCCCAGGCTCCCAGGCGCGGTCTATGGTGCTGCGGACCCCAGACTCCCAGGCTCCCAGGCTCCCAGGCTCCCAGGCGCGGGCTCGTGTGCTGCGGACCCCAGGCTCCCAGGCTCCCAGGCTCCCAGGCTCCCAGGCGCGGGCTCGGGAGCTGAGGGCCCCAGGCTCCCAGGCTCCCAGGCGCGGGCTAGGGTGCTGCGGACCCCAGGCCCCCAGCCGCCCAGGCTCCCAGGCTCCCAGGCTCCCAGGCGCGGGCTCGTGTGCTGCGGACCCCAGGCTCCCAAGCGCGGGCTCGGGAGCTGAGGGCCCCAGGCTCCCAGGCTCCCAGGCTCCTAGGCGCGGGCTCAGGTCCTGCGGACCCCAGGCTCCGAAGCCCCCAGGTTCCCAGGCTCCCAGGCGCTGCTAGAGTGCTGCGGACCCCAGGCTCCCAGGCTCCTAGGCGCGGGCTCAGGTCCTGCGGACCCCAGGCCCCCAGCCTCCCAGGCTCCCAGGCTCCCAGGCGCGGTCTATTGTGCTGCGGACCCCAGACTCCCAGGCTCCCAGGCTCCCAGGCGCGGGATAGGGTGCTGCGGACCCCAGGCCCCCAGGCTCCCAGGCTCCCAGGCTCCCAGGCGCGGGCTCGGGAGCTGAGGGCCCCAGGCTCCCAGGCTCCCAGGCTCCCAGGCGCGGGCTCGGGTGCTGCGGACCCCAGGCCCCCAGCCTCCCAGGCTCCTAGGCTCCCAGGCTCCCAGGCGCGGGCTCGTGTGCTGCGGACCCCAGGCTCCCAGGCGCGGGCTCGGGTGCTGCGGACCCCAGACTCCCAGGCTCCCAGGCTCCCAGGCGCGGGCTCGTGTGCTGCGGACCCCAGGCTCCCAAGCGCGGGCTCGGGAGCTGAGGGCCCCAGGCTCCCAGGCTCCCAGGCTCCCAGGCGCGGCTCAGGTCCTGCGGACCCCAGGCTCCCAAGCTCCCAGGCTCCCAGGCTCCCAGGCGCTGCTAGGGTGCTGCGGACCCCAGGCTCCCAGACTCCCAGGCGCGGGCTAGGGTGCTGCGGACCCCAGAACCCAGGCACCAGGCTCCCAGGCTCCTAGGCGCGGGCTTGAGTGCTGCGGACCCGAGGCTCCCAGGCGCTGGCTTGTGAGCTGCATCTCTCTGGCTTCGAGTGCAGGCCCGGGAGCTGCCTCCCCCAGGTTCAAAGGCAACCAGGCGCGGGTTCCGGAGCTGCGGCCCCAGGATCCCAGGCTCCCAGGCTCCCAGGCGCGGGCTAGGGTGCTGCGGACCCCAGGTCCCCAGCCTCCCAGGCTCCCAGGCTCCCAGGCGCGGGCTCGTGTGCTGCGGACCCCAGGCTCCCGAGCGCGGGCTCGGGAGCTGAGGGCCCCAGGCCCCCAGCCTCCCAGGCTCCCAGGCTCCCAGGCGCGGGATAGGGTGCTGCGGACCCCAGGCCACCAGGCTCCCAGGCTCCCAGGCTCCCAGGCGCGGGCTCGGGAGCTGAGGGCCCCAGGCTCCCGGGCTCCCAGGCTCCTAGGCGCGGGGTAGGGTGGTGCGGATCCCAAGCTCCCAGGCTCCCAGGCTCCCAGGCGCCGGCTCAGGTGCTGCGGACCCCAGGCTCCCAGGCTCCCAGGCTCACAGGCGTGGTCTAGGGTGCTGCGGACCCCAGGCGCCCAGGCTCCCAGGCTCCTAGGCGCGGGCTTGGGTGCTGGGGACCCCAGGCTCCCAGGCGCGGGCTCGTGAGCTGCATCTCCCTGGCTTCGAGTGCAGGCCCGGGAGCTGCTTCCCCCAGGTTCAAAGGCAACCAGGCGCGGGCTCAGGTCCTGCGGACCCCAGGCTCCCAGGCTCCCAGGCGCGGGCTCGGGTGCTGCGGACCCCAGGCCCCCAGCCTCCCAGGCTCCCAGGCTCCCAGGAGCGGGCTAGGGTGCTGCGGACCCCAGGCCCCCAGCCTCCCAGGCTCCCAGGCTCCCAGGAGCGGGCTAGGGTGCTGCGGACCCCAGGCCCCCAGCCTCCCAGGCTCCCAGGCTCCCAGACGCGGTCTATGGTGCTGCGGACCCCAAACTCCCAGGCTCCCAGGCTCCCAGGCTCCCAGGCTCCCAGGCGCTGCTAGGGTGCTGCGGACCCCAGGCTCCCAGACTCCCAGGCGCGGGCTAGGGTGCTGCGGACCCCAGGCCCCCAGACTCCCAGGCTCCCAGGCTCCCAGACGCGGTCTATGGTGCTGCGGACCCCAAACTCCCAGGCTCCCAAGCTCCCAGGCTCCCAGGCTCCCAGGCGCTGCTAGGGTGCTGCGGACCCCAGGCTCCCAGACTCCCAGGCGCGGGCTAGGGTGCTGCGGACCCCAGAACCCAGGCACCAGGCTCCCAGGCTCCTAGGCGCGGGCTTGAGTGCTGCGGACCCGAGGCTCCCAGGCGCTGGCTTGTGAGCTGCATCTCTCTGGCTTCGAGTGCAGGCCCGGGAGCTGCCTCCCCCAGGTTCAAAGGCAACCAGGCGCGGGTTCCGGAGCTGCGGCCCCAGGATCCCAGGCTCCCAGGCTCCCAGGCGCGGGCTAGGGTGCTGCGGACCCCAGGTCCCCAGCCTCCCAGGCTCCCAGGCTCCCAGGCGCGGGCTCGTGTGCTGCGGACCCCAGGCTCCCGAGCGCGGGCTCGGGAGCTGAGGGCCCCAGGCCCCCAGCCTCCCAGGCTCCCAGGCTCCCAGGCGCGGGATAGGGTGCTGCGGACCCCAGGCCACCAGGCTCCCAGGCTCCCAGGCTCCCAGGCGCGGGCTCGGGAGCTGAGGGCCCCAGGCTCCCGGGCTCCCAGGCTCCTAGGCGCGGGGTAGGGTGGTGCAGATCCCAAGCTCCCAGGCTCCCAGGCTCCCAGGCGCCGGCTCAGGTGCTGCGGACCCCAGGCTCCCAGGCTCCCAGGCTCACAGGCGTGGTCTAGGGTGCTGCGGACCCCAGACCCCAGGCTCCCAGGCTCCCAGGCTCCCAGGCGCGGGCTCGGGAGCTAAGGGCCCCAGGCTCCCAAGCGCGGGCTCGGGAGCTGAGGGCCCCAGGCCCCCAGCAACCGAGGCTCCCAGGCTCCCAGGCGCGGGATAGGGTGCTGCGGACCCCAGGTCCCCAGGCTCCCAGGCTCCCAGGCGCGGGCTCGTGTGCTGCGGACCCCAGGCTCCCAAGCGCGGGCTCGGGAGCTGAGGGCCCCAGGCTCCCAAGCACCCAGGCTCCCAGGCTCCCAGGCGCGGGCTCAGGTCCTGCGGACCCCAGGCTCCCAAGCTCCCAGGCTCCCAGGTTCCCAGGCGCTGCTAGGGTGCTGCGGACCCCAGGCTCCCAGGCTCCCAGGCGCGGGCTAGGGTGCTGCGGACCCCATGCCCCCAGCCGCCCAGGCTCCCAGGCTCCCAGGCGCGGTCTATTGTGCTGCAGACCCCAGACTCCCAGGCTCCCAGGCTCTCAGGCTCCCAGGCGCTGCTAGGGTGCTGCGTACCCCAGGCTCCCAGGCTCCCAGGCGCGGGCTAGGGTGCTGCGGACCCCATGCCCCCAGCCGCCCAGGCTCCCAGGCTCCCAGGCGCGGTCTATGGTGCTGCGGACCCCAGACTCCCAGGCTCCCAGGCTCCCAGGCTCCCAGGCGCGGGCTCGGGTGCTGCGGACCCCAGGCTCCCAGGCTCCCAGGCTCCCAGGCTCCCAGGCGCGGGCTCGGGAGCTGAGGGCCCCAGGCTCCCAGGCTCCCAGGCGCGGGCTAGGGTGCTGCGGACCCCAGGCCCCCAGCCTCCCAGGCTCCCAGGCTCCCAGGCTCCCAGGCGCGGGCTCGTGTGCTGCGGACCCCAGGCTCCCAAGCGCGGGCTCGGGAGCTGAGGGCCCCAGGCTCCCAGGCTCCCAGGCTCCTAGGCGCGTGCTCAGGTCCTGCGGACCCCAGGCTCCCAAGCTCCCAGGTTCCCAGGCTCCCAGGCGCTGCTAGGGTGCTGCGGACCCCACGCTCCCAGGCTCCCAGGCGCGGGCTAGGGTGCTGCGGACCCCAGGCCCCCAGCCTCCCAGGCTCCCAGGCTCCCAGGCGCGGTCTATTGTGCTGCGGACCCCAGACTCCCAGGCTCCCAGGCTCCCAGGCGCGGGATAGGGTGCTGCGGACCCCAGGCCCCCAGGCTCCCAGGCTCCAGGCTCCCAGGCGCGGGCTCGGGAGCTGAGGGCCCCAGGCTCCCAGGCTCCCAGGCTCCCAGGCGCGGGCTCGGGTGCTGCGGACCCCAGGCCCCCAGCCTCCCAGGCTCCTAGGCTCCCAGGCTCCCAGGCGCGGGCTCGTGTGCTGCGGACCCCAGGCTCCCAGGCGCGGGCTCGGGTGCTGCGGACCCCAGACTCCCAGGCTCCCAGGATCCCAGGCTCCCAGGCGAAGATCGAAAGCTGCTGAAAACCAGTATCCGGCCTCCCGTGCGTTTGCTCGGGAGATGCGTGCCCCAGGCTCCCTAGCGCGTGCTCGTGAGCTGGGACCCCAAGGCTCATAGGCTAACAGGTGCGTTCTCGGGAGATTGTGCCCGCAGGCTCACAGGCTCCCAGGCGCGTGCTCGTGTGCTGCACACCCCAGGCTCCCAGGCGCGTGCACGTGAGCTGGGACCCCAAGGCTCACAGGCTACCAGGCGCGGGATTGGGAGCTGGGCTTCACAGGCTCCCAGGCGCGGGCTCCTGTGCTGCGCACCCCAGGCTCCCATGCGCTGGCTCGTGAGCTGCATTTCCCTGGCTTCGAGTGCAGGCCCGGGAGCTGCCTCCCCTAGGTTCAAAGGCAACCAGGCGCGGGTTCCGGAGCTGCGGCCCCAGGATCCCAGGCTCCCAGGCTCACAGGCGCGGGCTCAGGTCCTGCGGACCCCAGGCTCCCAAGCTCCCAGGCTCCCAGGCTCCCAGGCGCTGCTAGGGTGCTGCGGACACCAGTCTCCCAGGCTCCCAGGCTCCCAGGCACGGGCTAGGGTGCTGCGGACCCCAGGCCCCCAGGCTCCCAGGCTCCCAGGCTCGCAGGCGCGGGCTCGGGAGCTGAGGGCCCCAGGCACCCAGGCTCCCAGGCTCCCAGGCGCGGGCTAGGGTGCTGCGTACCCCATGCTCCCAGGCTCCCATGCTCCCAGGCGCGGGCTCGGGAGCTGCGGACCCCAGACTCCCAGTCTCCCAGGCTCCCAGGCGCGGGCTCGTGTGCTGCGGACCCGAGGCTCCCAAGCGCGGGCTCGGGAGCTGAGGGCCCCAGGCTCCCAGGCTCCCAGGCGCCCAGGCGCGGGCTCAGGTCCTGCGGACCCCAGGCTCCCAAGCTCCCAGGCTCCCAGGCTCCCAGGCGCTGCTAGGGTGCTGCGGACCCCAGGCTCCCAGGCTCCCAGGCGCGGGCTAGGGTGCTGCGGACGCCAGGCCCCCAGCCTCCCAGGCTCCCAGGCTCCCAGGCGCGGTCTATTGTGCTGCGGACCCCAGACTCCCAGGCTCCCAGGCTCCCAGGCTCCCAGGCGCGGGATAGGGTGCTGCGGACCCCAGGCCCCCAGGCTCCCAGGCTCCCAGGTTCCCAGGCGCGGGCTCGGGAGCTGAGGGCCCCAGGCCCCCAGCCTCCCAGGCTCCCAGGCTCCCAGGCGCGGGATAGGGTGCTGCGGACCCCAGGCCCCCAGGCTCCCAGGCTCCCCGGCTCCCAGGCGTGGGCTCGGGATCTGAGGGCCCCAGGCCCCCATCCTCCCAGGCTCCCAGGCGCGGGATACGGTGCTGCGGACCACAGGCCCCCAGGCTCCCAGGCTCCCATTCTCCCAGGCGCGGGCTCGGGAGCTGAGGGCCCCAGGCTCCCAGGCTCCCAGGCTCCTATGCGCGGGGTAGGGTGGTGCGGACCCCAGGCTCCCAGGCTCCCAGGCTCCCAGGCGCCGGCTCAGGTGCTGCGGACCCCAGGCTCCCAGGCTCCCAGGCTCCCAGGCGCGGGCTAGGGTGCTGCGGACCCCAGGCTCCCAGGCTCCCAGGCGCGGGCTAGGGTGCTGTGGACCCCAGGCCCCCAGCCTCCCAAACTCCCAGGCTCCCAGGCGTGGTCTAGGGTGCTGCGGACCCCAGAACCCAGGCTCCCAGGCTCCCAGGCTCCCAGGCGCGGGCTCGTGTGCTGAGGATCCCAGGCTCCCATGCTCCCAGGCGAAGATCGAAAGCTGCTCAAAACCAGTATCCGGCCTCCCGTGCGTTTGCTCGGGAGATGCGTGCCCCAGGCTCCCAAGCGCGTGCTCGTGAGCTGGGACCCCAAGGCTCATAGGCTAAAAGGTGCGTGCTCGGGAGATTGTGCCCGCAGGCTCACAGGCTCCCAGGCGCGTGCTCGTGTGCTGCGCACCCCAGGCTCCCAGGCGCGTGCACGTGAGCTGGGAACCCAAGGCTCACAGGCTACCAGGCGCGGGATCGGGGGCTGGGCTTCACAGGCTCCCAGGCGCGGGCTCGTGTGCTGCGCACCCCAGGCTCCCAGGCGCTGGCTCGTGAGCTGCATCTCCCTGGCTTCGAGTGCAGGCCAGGGAGCTGCCTCCCCCAGGTTCAAAGGCAACCAGGCGCGGGTTCCGGAGCTGCGGCCCCAGGATCCCAGGCTCCCAGGGTCCCTGGCGCCGGCTAGGGTGCTGCGGACCCCAGGCCCCCAGCCTCCCAGGCTCCCAGGCTCCCAGGCGCGGGCTCGTGTGCTGCGGACCCCAGGCTCCCAAGCGCGGGCTCGGGAGCTGAGGGCCCCAGGCCCCCAGCAACCGAGGCTCCCAGGCTCCCAGGCGCGGGATAGGGTGCTGCGGACCCCAGGTCCCCAGGCTCCCAGGCTCCCAGGCGCGGGCTCGTGTGCTGCGGACCCCAGGCTCCCAAGCGCGGGCTCGGGAGCTGAGGGCCCCAGGCTCCCAAGCACCCAGGCTCCCAGGCTCCCAGGCGCGGGCTCAGGTCCTGCGGACCCCAGGCTCCCAAGCTCCCAGGCTCCCAGGTTCCCAGGCGCTGCTAGGGTGCTGCGGACCCCAGGCTCCCAGGCGCGGTCTATTGTGCTGCAGACCCCAGACTCCCAGGCTCCCAGGCTCCCAGGCTCCCAGGCGCTGCTAGGGTGCTGCGTACCCCAGGCTCCCAGGCTCCCAGGCGCGGGCTAGGGTGCTGCGGACCCCATGCCCCCAGCCTCCCAGGCTCCCAGGCTCCCAGGCGCGGTCTATGGTGCTGCGGACCCCAGACTCCCAGGCTCCCAGGCTCCCAGGCTCCCAGGCGCGGGCTCGGGTGCTGCGGACCCCAGGCTCCCAGGCTCCCAGGCTCCCAGGCGCGGGCTCGGGAGCTGAGGGCCCCAGGCTCCCAGGCTCCCAGGCGCGGGCTAGGGTGCTGCGGACCCCAGGCCCCCAGCCTCCCAGGCTCCCAGGCTCCCAGGCTCCCAGGCGCGGGCTCGTGTGCTGCGGACCCCAGGCTCCCAAGCGCGGGCTCGGGAGCTGAGGGCCCCAGGCTCCCAGGCTCCCAGGCTCCTAGGCGCGGGCTCAGGTCCTGCGGACCCCAGGCTCCCAAGCTCCCAGGTTCCCAGGCTCCCAGGCGCTGCTAGGGTGCTGCGGACCCCAGGCTCCCAGGCTCCCAGGCGCGGGCTAGGGTGCTGCGGACCCCAGGCCCCCAGCCTCCCAGGCTCCCAGGCTCCCAGGCGCGGTCTATTGTGCTGCGGACCCCAGACTCCCAGGCTCCCAGGCTCCCAGGCGCGGGATAGGGTGCTGCGGACCCCAGGCCCCCAGGCTCCCAGGCTCCCAGGCGCGGGATCGGGAGCTGAGGGCCCCAGGCCCCCAGCCTCCCAGGCTCCTAGGCTCCCAGGCTCCCAGGCGCGGGCTCGTGTGCTGCGGACCCCAGGCTCCCAGGCGCGGGCTCGGGAGCTGAGGGCCCCAGGCTCCCAGGCTCCCAGGCTCCCAGGCGCGGCTCAGGTCCTGCGGACCCCAGGCTCCCAAGCTCCCAGGCTCCCAGGCTCCCAGGCGCTGCTAGGGTGCTGCAGACCCCAGGCTCCCAGGCTCCCAGGCGCGGGCTAGGGTGCTGCGGACCCCAGAACCCAGGCACCCAGGCTCCCAGGCTCCTAGGCGCGGGCTTGAGTGCTGCGGACCCGAGGCTCCCAGGCGCTGGCTTGTGAGCTGCATCTCTCTGGCTTCGAGTGCAGGCCCGGGAGCTGCCTCCCCCAGGTTCAAAGGCAACCAGGCGCGGGTTCCGGAGCTGCGGCCCCAGGATCCCAGGCTCCCAGGCTCCCAGGCGCGGGCTAGGGTGCTGCGGACCCCAGGCCCCCAGCCTCCCAGGCTCCCAGGCTCCCAGGCGCGGGCTCGTGTGCTGCGGACCCCAGGCTCCCGAGCGCGGGCTCGGGAGCTGAGGGCCCCAGGCTCCCAGGCTCCCAGGCGCGGGCTAGTGTGCTGCGGACCCCAGGCCCCCAGCCTCCCAGGCTCCCAGGCTCCCAGGCTCCCAGGCGCGGGCTCGTGTGCTGCGGACCCCAGGCTCCCAAGCGCGGGCTCGGGAGCTGAGGGCCCCAGGTTCCCAGGCTCCCAGGCTCCTAGGCGCGGGCTCAGGTCCTGCGGACCCCAGGCTCCCAAGCTCCCAGGTTCCCAGGCTCCCAGGCGCTGCTAGGGTGCTGCGGACCCCAGGCTCCCAGGCTCCCAGGCGCGGGCTAGGGTGCTGCGGACCCCAGGCCCCCAGCCTCCCAGGCTCCCAGGCTCCCAGGCGCGGTCTATTGTGCTGCGGACCCCAGACTCCCAGGCTCCCAGGCTCCCAGGCGCGGGCTCGGGTGCTGCGGACCCCAGGCCCCCAGCCTCCCAGGCTCCTAGGCTCCCAGGCGAGGGCTCGGGTGCTGCGGACCCCAGGCCCCCAGGCTCCCAGGCTCCCAGGCTCCCAGGCGAGGGCTCGGGTGCTGCGGACCCCAGGCCCCCAGCCTCCCAGGCTCCTAGGCTCCCAGGCTCCCAGGCGCGGGCTCGTGTGCTGCGGACCCCAGGCTCCCAGGCGCGGGCTCGGGTGCTGCGGACCCCAGACTCCCAGGCTCCCAGGCTCCCAGGCGCGGGCTCGTGTGCTGCGGACCCCAGGCTCCCAAGCGCGGGCTCGGGAGCTGAGGGCCCCAGTCTCCCAGGCTCCCAGGCTCCCAGGCGCGGCTCAGGTCCTGCGGACCCCAGGCTCCCAAGCTCCCAGGCTCCCAGGCTCCCAGGCGCTGCTAGGGTGCTGCGGACCCCAGGCTCCCAGGCTCCCAGGCGCGGGCTAGGGTGCTGCGGACCCCAGAACCCAGGCACCCAGGCTCCCAGGCTCCTAGGCGCGGGCTTGAGTGCTGCGGACCCGAGGCTCCCAGGCGCTGGCTTGTGAGCTGCATCTCTCTGGCTTCGAGTGCAGGCCCGGGAGCTGCCTCCCCCAGGTTCAAAGGCAACCAGGCGCGGGTTCCGGAGCTGCGGCCCCAGGATCCCAGGCTCCCAGGCTCCCAGGCGCGGGCTAGGGTGCTGCGGACCCCAGGCCCCCAGTCTCCCAGGCTCCCAGGCTCCCAGGCGCGGGCTCGTGTGCTGCGGACCCCAGGCTCCCGAGCGCGGGCTCGGGAGCTGAGGGCCCCAGGCCCCCAGCCTCCCAGGCTCCCAGGATCCCAGGCGCGGGATAGGGTGCTGCGGACCCCAGGCCACCAGGCTCCCAGGCTCCCAGGCTCCCAGGCGCGGGCTCGGGAGCTGAGGGCCCCAGGCTCCCGGGCTCCCAGGCTCCTAGGCGCGGGGTAGGGTGGTGCGGATCCCAAGCTCCCAGGCTCCCAGGCTCCCAGGCGCCGGCTCAGGTGCTGCGGACCCCAGGCTCCCAGGCTCCCAGGCTCCCAGGCTCACAGGCGTGGTCTAGGGTGCTGCGGACCCCAGACCCCAGGCTCCCAGGCTCCCAGGCTCCCAGGCGCGGGCTCGGGAGCTAAGGGCCCCAGGCTCCCAAGCGCGGGCTCGGGAGCTGAGGGCCCCAGGCCCCCAGCAACCGAGGCTCCCAGGCTCCCAGGCGCGGGATAGGGTGCTGCGGACCCCAGGTCCCCAGGCTCCCAGGCTCCCAGGCGCGGGCTCGTGTGCTGCGGACCCCAGGCTCCCAAGCGCGGGCTCGTGAGCTGAGGGCCCCAGGCTCCCAAGCACCCAGGCTCCCAGGCTCCCAGGCGCGGGCTCAGGTCCTGCGGACCCCAGGCTCCCAAGCTCCCAGGCTCCCAGGTTCCCAGGCGCTGCTAGGGTGCTGCGGACCCCAGGCTCCCAGGCTCCCAGGCGCGGGCTAGGGTGCTGCGGACCCCATGCCCCCAGCCGCCCAGGCTCCCAGGCTCCCAGGCGCGGTCTATTGTGCTGCAGACCCCAGACTCCCAGGCTCCCAGGCTCTCAGGCTCCCAGGCGCTGCTAGGGTGCTGCGTACCCCAGGCTCCCAGGCTCCCAGGCGCGGGCTAGGGTGCTGCGGACCCCATGCCCCCAGCCGCCCAGGCTCCCAGGCTCCCAGGCGCGGTCTATGGTGCTGCGGACCCCAGACTCCCAGGCTCCCAGGCTCCCAGGCTCCCAGGCGCGGGCTCGGGTGCTGCGGACCCCAGGCTCCCAGGCTCCCAGGCTCCCAGGCTCCCAGGCGCGGGCTCGGGAGCTGAGGGCCCCAGGCTCCCAGGCTCCCAGGCGCGGGCTAGGGTGCTGCGGACCCCAGGCCCCCAGCCTCCCAGGCTCCCAGGCTCCCAGGCTCCCAGGCGCGGGCTCGTGTGCTGCGGACCCCAGGCTCCCAAGCGCGGGCTCGGGAGCTGAGGGCCCCAGGCTCCCAGGCTCCCAGGCTCCTAGGCGCGTGCTCAGGTCTGCGGACCCCAGGCTCCCAAGCTCCCAGGTTCCCAGGCTCCCAGGCGCTGCTAGGGTGCTGCGGACCCCACGCTCCCAGGCTCCCAGGCGCGGTCTATTGTGCTGCGCACCCCAGACTCCCAGGCTCCCAGGCTCCCAGGCGCGGGATAGGGTGCTGCGGACCCCAGGCCCCCAGGCTCCCAGGCTCCCAGGCTCCCAGGCGCGGGCTCGGGTGCTGCGGACCCCAGGCCCCCAGCCTCCCAGGCTCCTAGGCTCCCAGGCTCCCAGGCGCGGGCTCGTGTGCTGCGGACCCCAGGCTCCCAGGCGCGGGCTCGGGTGCTGCGGACCCCAGACTCCCAGGCTCCCAGGATCCCAGGCTCCCAGGCGAAGATCGAAAGCTGCTGAAAACCAGTATCCGGCCTCCCGTGCGTTTGCTCGGGAGATGCGTGCCCCAGGCTCCCTAGCGCGTGCTCGTGAGCTGGGACCCCAAGGCTCATAGGCTAACAGGTGCGTTCTCGGGAGATTGTGCCCGCAGGCTCACAGGCTCCCAGGCGCGTGCTCGTGTGCTGCACACCCCAGGCTCCCAGGCGCGTGCACGTGAGCTGGGACCCCAAGGCTCACAGGCTACCAGGCGCGGGATTGGGAGCTGGGCTTCACAGGCTCCCAGGCGCGGGCTCCTGTGCTGCGCACCCCAGGCTCCCATGCGCTGGCTCGTGAGCTGCATTTCCCTGGCTTCGAGTGCAGGCCCGGGAGCTGCCTCCCCTAGGTTCAAAGGCAACCAGGCGCGGGTTCCGGAGCTGCGGCCCCAGGATCCCAGGCTCCCAGGCTCCCAGGCGCGGGCTCAGGTCCTGCGGACCCCAGGCTCCCAAGCTCCCAGGCTCCCAGGCTCCCAGGCGCTGCTAGGGTGCTGCGGACACCAGTCTCCCAGGCTCCCAGGCTCCCAGGCACGGGCTAGGGTGCTGCGGACCCCAGGCCCCCAGGCTCCCAGGCTCCCAGGCTCGCAGGCGCGGGCTCGGGAGCTGAGGGCCCCAGGCACCCAGGCTCCCAGGCTCCCAGGCGCGGGCTAGGGTGCTGCGTACCCCATGCTCCCAGGCTCCCATGCTCCCAGGCGCGGGCTCGGGAGCTGCGGACCCCAGACTCCCAGTCTCCCAGGCTCCCAGGCGCGGGCTCGTGTGCTGCGGACCCGAGGCTCCCAAGCGCGGGCTCGGGAGCTGAGGGCCCCAGGCTCCCAGGCTCCCAGGCGCCCAGGCGCGGGCTCAGGTCCTGCGGACCCCAGGCTCCCAAGCTCCCAGGCTCCCAGGCTCCCAGGCGCTGCTAGGGTGCTGCGGACCCCAGGCTCCCAGGCTCCCAGGCGCGGGCTAGGGTGCTGCGGACGCCAGGCCCCCAGCCTCCCAGGCTCCCAGGCTCCCAGGCGCGGTCTATTGTGCTGCGGACCCCAGACTCCCAGGCTCCCAGGCTCCCAGGCTCCCAGGCGCGGGATAGGGTGCTGCGGACCCCAGGCCCCCAGGCTCCCAGGCTCCCAGGTTCCCAGGCGCGGGCTCGGGAGCTGAGGGCCCCAGGCCCCCAGCCTCCCAGGCTCCCAGGCTCCCAGGCGCGGGATAGGGTGCTGCGGACCCCAGGCCCCCAGGCTCCCAGGCTCCCCGGCTCCCAGGCGTGGGCTCGGGATCTGAGGGCCCCAGGCCCCCATCCTCCCAGGCTCCCAGGCGCGGGATACGGTGCTGCGGACCCCAGGCCCCCAGGCTCCCAGGCTCCCATTCTCCCAGGCGCGGGCTCGGGAGCTGAGGGCCCCAGGCTCCCAGGCTCCCAGGCTCCTATGCGCGGGGTAGGGTGGTGCGGACCCCAGGCTCCCAGGCTCCCAGGCTCCCAGGCGCCGGCTCAGGTGCTGCGGACCCCAGGCTCCCAGGCTCCCAGGCTCCCAGGCGCGGGCTAGGGTGCTGCGGACCCCAGGCTCCCAGGCGCGGGCTAGGGTGCTGTGGACCCCAGGCCCCCAGCCTCCCAAACTCCCAGGCTCCCAGGCGTGGTCTAGGGTGCTGCGGACCCCAGAACCCAGGCTCCCAGGCTCCCAGGCTCCCAGGCGCGGGCTCGTGTGCTGAGGATCCCAGGCTCCCATGCTCCCAGGCGAAGATCGAAAGCTGCTCAAAACCAGTATCCGGCCTCCCGTGCGTTTGCTCGGGAGATGCGTGCCCCAGGCTCCCAAGCGCGTGCTCGTGAGCTGGGACCCCAAGGCTCATAGGCTAAAAGGTGCGTTCTCGGGAGATTGTGCCCGCAGGCTCACAGGCTCCCAGGCGCGTGCTCGTGTGCTGCGCACCCCAGGCTCCCAGGCGCGTGCACGTGAGCTGGGAACCCAAGGCTCACAGGCTACCAGGCGCGGGATCGGGGGCTGGGCTTCACAGGCTCCCAGGCGCGGGCTGGTGTGCTGCGCACCCCAGGCTCCCAGGCGCTGGCTCGTGAGCTGCATCTCCCTGGCTTCGAGTGCAGGCCAGGGAGCTGCCTCCCCCAGGTTCAAAGGCAACCAGGCGCGGGTTCCGGAGCTGCGGCCCCAGGACCCCAGGCTCCCAGGCTCCCTGGCGCGGGCTAGGGTGCTGCGGACCCCAGGCCCCCAGCCTCCCAGGCTCCCAGGCTCCCAGGCGCGGGCTCGTGTGCTGCGGACCCCAGGCTCCCAAGCGCGGGCTCGGGAGCTGAGGGCCCCAGGCCCCCAGCAACCGAGGCTCCCAGGCTCCCAGGCGCGGGATAGGGTGCTGCGGACCCCAGGTCCCCAGGCTCCCAGGCTCCCAGGCGCGGGCTCGTGTGCTGCGGACCCCAGGCTCCCAAGCGCGGGCTCGGGAGCTGAGGGCCCCAGGCTCCCAAGCACCCAGGCTCCCAGGCTCCCAGGCGCGGGCTCAGGTCCTGCGGACCCCAGGCTCCCAAGCTCCCAGGCTCCCAGGTTCCCAGGCGCTGCTAGGGTGCTGCGGACCCCAGGCTCCCAGGCGCGGTCTATTGTGCTGCAGACCCCAGACTCCCAGGCTCCCAGGCTCCCAGGCTCCCAGGCGCTGCTAGGGTGCTGCGTACCCCAGGCTGCCAGGCTCCCAGGCGCGGGCTAGGGTGCTGCGGACCCCATGCCCCCAGCCTCCCAGGCTCCCAGGCTCCCAGGCGCGGTCTATGGTGCTGCGGACCCCAGACTCCCAGGCTCCCAGGCTCCCAGGCTCCCAGGCGTGGGCTCGGGTGCTGCGGACCCCAGGCTCCCAGGCTCCCAGGCTCCCAGGCGCGGGCTCGGGAGCTGAGGGCCCCAGGCTCCCAGGCTCCCAGGCGCGGGCTAGGGTGCTGCGGACCCCAGGCCCCCAGCCTCCCAGGCTCCCAGGCTCCCAGGCTCCCAGGCGCGGGCTCGTGTGCTGCGGACCCCAGGCTCCCAAGCGCGGGCTCGGGAGCTGAGGGCCCCAGGCTCCCAGGCTCCCAGGCTCCTAGGCGCGGGCTCAGGTCCTGCGGACCCCAGGCTCCCAAGCTCCCAGGTTCCCAGGCTCCCAGGCGCTGCTAGGGTGCTGCGGACCCCAGGCTCCCAGGCTCCCAGGCGCGGGCTAGGGTGCTGCGGACCCCAGGCCCCCAGCCTCCCAGGCTCCCAGGCTCCCAGGCGCGGTCTATTGTGCTGCGGACCCCAGACTCCCAGGCTCCCAGGCTCCCAGGCGCGGGATAGGGTACTGCGGACCCCAGGCCCCCAGGCTCCCAGGCTCCCAGGCTCCCAGGCGCGGGATCGGGAGCTGAGGGCCCCAGGCTCCCAGGCTCCCAGGCTCCCAGGCGCGGGCTCGGGTGCTGCGTACCCCAGGCCCCCAGCCTCCCAGGCTCCTAGGCTCCCAGGCTCCCAGGCGCGGGCTCGTGTGCTGCGGACCCCAGGCTCCCAGGCGCGGGCTCGGGAGCTGAGGGCCCCAGGCTCCCAGGCTCCCAGGCTCCCAGGCGCGGCTCAGGTCCTGCGGACCCCAGGCTCCCAAGCTCCCAGGCTCCCAGGCTCCCAGGCGCTGCTAGGGTTCTGCAGACCCCAGGCTCCCAGGCTCCCAGGCGCGGGCTAGTGTGCTGCGGACCCCAGAACCCAGGCACCCAGGCTCCCAGGCTCCTAGGCGCGGGCTTGAGTGCTGCGGACCCGAGGCTCCCAGGCGCTGGCTTGTGAGCTGCATCTCTCTGGCTTCGAGTGCAGGCCCGGGAGCTGCCTCCCCCAGGTTCAAAGGCAACCAGGCGCGGGTTCCGGAGCTGCGGCCCCAGGATCCCAGGCTCCCAGGCTCCCAGGCGCGGGCTAGGGTGCTGCGGACCCCAGGCCCCCAGCCTCCCAGGCTCCCAGGCTCCCAGGCGCGGGCTCGTGTGCTGCGGACCCCAGGCTCCCGAGCGCGGGCTCGTGTGCTGCGCACCCCAGGCTCCCGAGCCCGGGCTCGGGAGCTGAGGGCCCCAGGCCCCCAGCCTCCCAGTCTCCCAGGCTCCCAGGCGCGGGATAGGGTGCTGCGGACCCCAGGCCACCAGGCTCCCAGGCTCCCAGGCTCCCAGGCGCGGGCTCGGGAGCTGAGGGCCCCAGGCTCCCAGGCTCCCAGGCTCCTAGGCGCGGGCTCAGGTCCTGCGGACCCCAGGCTCCCAAGCTCGCATGCTCCCAGGCTCCCAGGCGCTGCTAGGTTGCTGCGGCCCCAGGCTCCCAGGCTCCCAGGCGCGGGCTAGGGTGCTGCGGACCCCAGGCCCCCAGCCTCCCAGGCTCCCAGGCTCCCAGGCGCGGTCTATTGTGCTGCGGACCCCAGACTCCCAGGCTCCCAGGCTCACAGGCGCGGGATAGGGTGCTGCGGACCCCAGGCCCCCAGGCTCCCAGGCTCCCAGGCTCCCAGGCTCCCAGGCGCGGGCTCGGGAGCTGAGGGCCCCAGGCTCCCAGGCTCCCAGGCTCCTAGGCGCGGGGTAGGGTGGTGCGGACCCCAAGCTCCCAGGCTCCCAGGCTCCCAGGCGCCGGCTCAGGTGCTGTGGACCCCAGGCTCCCAGGCTCCCAGGCTCCCAGGCTCACAGGCGTGGTCTAGGGTGCTGCGGACCCCAGACCCCAGGCTCCAAAGCTCCCAGGCTCCTAGGCGCGGGCTTGGGTGCTGGGGACCCCAGGCTCCGAGGCGCGGGCTCGTGAGCTGCATCTCCCTGGCTTCGAGTGCAGGCCCGGGAGCTACTTCCCCCAGGTTCAAAGGAAACCAGGCGCGGGCTCAGGTCCTGCGGACCCCATGCCCCCAGCCTCCCAGGCTCCCAGGCTCCCAGGCGCGGGCTAGGGTGCTGCGGACCCCATGCCCCCAGCCTCCCAGGCTCCCAGGCTCCCAGGCGCGGTCTATGGTGCTGCGGACCCCAGACTCCCAGGCTCCCAGGCTCCCAGGCTCCCAGGCGCGGGTTCGGGTGCTGCGGACCCCAGGCTCCCAGGCTCCCAGGCTCCCAGGCTCCCAGGCGCGGGCTCGTGAGCTGAGGGCCCCAGGCTCCCAGGCTCCCAGGCGCGGGCTAGGGTGCTGCGGACCCCAGGCCCCCAGCCTCCCAGCCTCCCAGGCTCCCAGGCGCGGTCTATTGTGCTGCGGACCCCAGACTCCCAGGCTCCCAGGCTCCCAGGCGCGGGATAGGGTGCTCCGGACCCCAGGCCCCCAGGCTCCCAGGCTCCCAGGCTCCCAGGCGCGGGCTCGGGAGCTGAGGGCCCCAGGCCCCCAGGCTCCAGGCTCCCAGGCGCGGGCTCGGGTGCTGCGGACCCCAGGCCCCCAGCCTCCCAGGCTCCTAGGCTCCCAGGCTCCCAGGCGCGGGCTCGTGTGCTGCGGACCCCAGGCTCCCAGGCGCGGGCTCGGGTGCTGCGGACCCCAGACTCCCAGGCTCCCAGGATCCCAGGCTCCCAGGCGAAGATCGAAAACTGCTGAAAACCAGTATCCGGCCTCCCGTGCGTTTGCTCGGGAGATGCGTGCCCCAGGCTCCCTAGCGCGTGCTCGTGAGCTGGGACCCCAAGGCTCATAGGCTAACAGGTGCGTTCTCGGGAGATTGTGCCCGCAGGCTCACAGGCTCCCAGGCGCGTGCTCGTGTGCTGCGCACCCCAAGCTCCCAGGCGCGTGCACGTGAGCTGGGACCCCAAGGCTCACAGGCTACCAGGCGCGGGATTGGGAGCT
This sequence comes from Muntiacus reevesi, assembly GCF_963930625.1. NCBI lineage: Eukaryota > Metazoa > Chordata > Mammalia > Artiodactyla > Cervidae > Muntiacus > Muntiacus reevesi. The sequence goes on along the minus strand of NC_089252.1, from coordinate 241,024 downwards.
GGGCTTCACAGGCTCCCAGGCGCGGGCTCCTTTGCTGCGCACCCCAGGCTCCCATGCGCTGGCTCGTGAGCTGCATTTCCCTGGCTTCGAGTGCAGGCCCGGGAGCTGCCTCCCCTAGGTTCAAAGGCAACCAGGCGCGGGTTCCGGAGCTGCGGCCCCAGGATCCCAGGCTCCCAGGCTCCCAGGCGCGGGCTCAGGTCCTGCGAATCCCAGGCTCCCAAGCTCCCAGGCTCCCAGGCTCCCAGGCGCTGCTAGGGTGCTGCGGACACCAGTCTCCCAGGCTCCCAGGCTCCCAGGCACGGGCTAGGGTGCTGCGGACCCCAGGCCCCCAGGCTCCCAGGCTCCCAGGCTCGCAGGCGCGGGCTCGGGAGCTGAGGGCCCCAGGCACCCAGGCTCCCAGGCTCCCAGGCGCGGGCTAGGGTGCTGCGTACCCCATGCTCCCAGGCTCCCATGCTCCCAGGCGCGGCCTCGGGAGCTGCGGACCCCAGACTCCCAGTCTCCCAGGCTCCCAGGCGCGGGCTCGTGTGATGCGGACCCCAGGCTCCCATGCTCCCAGGCGCGGGCTCGGGAGCTGAGGGCCCCAAGCTCCCAGGCTCCCAGGCGCGGTCTCAGGTCCTGCGGACCCCAGGCTCCCAAGCTCCCAGGCTCCCAGGCTCCCAGGCGCTGCTAGGGTGCTGCGGACCCCAGGCTCCCAGGCTCCCAGGCGCGGGCTAGGGTGCTGCGGACGCCAGGCCCCCAGCCTCCCAGGCTCCCAGGCTCCCAGGCGCGGTCTATTGTGCTGCGGACCCCAGACTCCCAGGCTCCCAGGCTCCCAGGCTCCCAGGCGCGGGATAGGGGGCTGCGGACCCCAGGCCCCCATGCTCCCAGGCTCCCAGGTTCCCAGGCGCGGGCTCGGGAGCTGAGGGCCCCAGGCCCCCAGCCTCCCAGGCTCCCAGGCTCCCAGGCGCGGGATAGGGTGCTGCGGACCCCAGGCTCCCAGGCTCTCAGGCGCGGGCTCGGGATCTGAGGGCCCCAGGCCCCCATCCTCCCAGGCTCCCAGGCGCGGGATACGGTGCTGCGGACCCCAGGCCCCCAGGCTCCCAGGCTCCCATTCTCCCAGGCGCGGGCTCGGGAGCTGAGGGCCCCAGGCTCCCAGGCTCCCAGGCTCCTAGGCGCGGGGTACGGTGGTGCGGACCCCAGGCTCCCAGGCTCCCAGGCTCCCAGGCACCGGCTCAGGTGCTGCGGACCCCAGGCTCCCAGGCTCCCAGGCGCGGGCTAGGGTGCTGCGTACCCCAGGCTCCCAGGCTCCCAGGCGCGGGCTAGGGTGCTGCGGACCCCAGGCCCCCAGACTCCCAAACTCCCAGGCTCCCAGGCGTGATCTAGGGTGCTGCGGACCCCAGAACCCAGGCTCCCAGGCTCCCAGGCGCGGGCTCGTGTGCTGCGCACCCCAGGCTCCCAGGCGCGTGCACGTGAGCTGGGAACCCAAGGCTCACAGGCTACCAGGCGCGGGATCGGGGGCTGGGCTTCACAGGCTCCCAGGCGCGGGCTCGTGTGCTGCGCACCCCAGGCTCCCAGGCGCTGGCTCGTGAGCTGCATCTCCCTGGCTTCGAGTGCAGGCCAGGGAGCTGCCTCCCCCAGGTTCAAAGGCAACCAGGCGCGGGTTCCGGAGCTGCGGCCCCAGGACCCCAGGCTCCCAGGCTCCCTGGCGCGGGCTAGGGTGCTGCGGACCCCAGGCCCCCAGCCTCCCAGGCTCCCAGGCTCCCAGGCGCGGGCTCGTGTGCTGCGGACCCCAGGCTCCCAAGCGCGGGCTCGGGAGCTGAGGGCCCCAGGCCCCCAGCAACCGAGGCTCCCAGGCTCCCAGGCGCGGGATAGGGTGCTGCGGACCCCAGGTCCCCAGGCTCCCAGGCTCCCAGGCGCGGGCTCGTGTGCTGCGGACCCCAGGCTCCCAAGCGCGGGCTCGGGAGCTGAGGGCCCCAGGCTCCCAAGCACCCAGGCTCCCAGGCTCCCAGGCGCGGGCTCAGGTCCTGCGGATCCCAGGCTCCCAAGCTCCCAGGCTCCCAGGTTCCCAGGCGCTGCTAGGGTGCTGCGGACCCCAGGCTCCTAGGCTCCCAGGCTCCCAGGCGCGGGCTCGGGTGCTGCGGACCCAAGGCCCCCAGCCTCCCAGGTTCCCAGGCTCCCAGGCGCGGTCTATTGTGCTGCAGACCCGAGACTCCCAGGCTCCCAGGCTCCCAGGCTCCCAGGCGCCGCTAGGGTGCTGCGTACCCCAGGCTCCCAGGCTCCCAGGCGCGGGCTAGGGTGCTGCGGACCCCATGCCCCCAGCCTCCCAGGCTCCCAGGCTCCCAGGCGCTGTCTATGGTGCTGCGGACCCCAGACTCCCAGGCTCCCAGGCTCCCAGGCTCCCAGGCGCGGGCTCGGGTGCTGCGGACCCCAGGCTCCCAGGCTCCCAGGCTCCCAGGCTCCCAGGCGCGGGCTCGGGAGCTGAGGGCCCCACGCTCCCAGGCTCCCAGGCGCGGGCTAGGGTGCTGCGGACCCCAGGCCCCCAGCCTCCCAGGCTCCCAGGCTCCCAGGCTCCCAGGCGCGGGCTCGTGTGCTGCGGACCCCAGGCTCCCAAGCGCGGGCTCGGGAGCTGAGGGCCCCAGGCTCCCAGGCTCCCAGGCTCCTAGGCGCGGGCTCAGGTCCTGCGGACCCCAGGCTCCCAAGCTCCCAGGTTCCCAGGCTCCCAGGCGCTGCTAGGGTGCTGCGGACCCCAGGCTCCCAGGCTCCCAGGCGCGGGCTAGGGTGCTGCGGACCCCAGGCCCCCAGCCTCCCAGGCTCCCAGGCTCCCAGGCGCGGTCTATTGTGCTGCGGACCCCAGACTCCCAGGCTCCCAGGCTCCCAGGCGCGGGATAGGGTGCTGCGGACCCCAGGCCCCCAGGCTCCCTGGCTCCCAGGCTCCCAGGCGCGGGATCGGGAGCTGAGGGCCCCAGGCTCCCAGGCTCCCAGGCTCCCAGGCGCGGGCTCGGGTGCTGCGGACCCCAGGCCCCCAGCCTCCCAGGCTCCTAGGCTCCCAGGCTCCCAGGCGCGGGCTCGTGTGCTGCGGACCCCAGGCTCCCAGGCGCGGGCTCGGGAGCTGAGGGCCCCAGGCTCCCAGGCTCCCAGGCTCCCAGGCGCGGCTCAGGTCCTGCGGACCCCAGGCTCCCAAGCTCCCAGGCTCCCAGGCTCCCAGGCTCCCAGGCGCTGCTAGGGTGCTGCAGACCCCAGGCTCCCAGGCTCCCAGGCGCGGGCTAGGGTGCTGCGGACCCCAGAACCCAGGCACCCAGGCTCCCAGGCTCCTAGGCGCGGGCTTGAGTGCTGCGGACCCGAGGCTCCCAGGCGCTGGCTTGTGAGCTGCATCTCTCTGGCTTCGAGTGCAGGCCCGGGAGCTGCCTCCCCCAGGTTCAAAGGCAACCAGGCGCGGGTTCCGGAGCTGCGGCCCCAGGATCCCAGGCTCCCAGGCTCCCAGGCGCGGGCTAGGGTGCTGCGGACCCCAGGCCCCCAGCCTCCCAGGCTCCCAGGCTCCCAGGCGCGGGCTCGTGTGCTGCGGACCCCAGGCTCCCGAGCGCGGGCTCGGGAGCTGAGGGCCCCAGGCCCCCAGCCTCCCAGGCTCCCAGGCTCCCAGGCGCGGGATAGGGTGCTGCGGACCCCAGGCCACCAGGCTCCCAGGCTCCCAGGCTCCCAGGCGCGGGCTCGGGAGCTGAGGGCCCCAGGCTCCCGGGCTCCCAGGCTCCTAGGCGCGGGGTAGGGTGGTGCGGATCCCAAGCTCCCAGGCTCCCAGGCTCCCAGGCGCCGGCTCAGGTGCTGCGGACCCCAGGCTCCCAGGCTCCCAGGCGTGGTCTAGGGTGCTGCGGACCCCAGAACCCAGGCTCCCAGGCTCCCAGGCTCCCAGGCGCGGGCTCGTGTGCTGAGGATCCCAGGCTCCCATGCTCCCAGGCTTCCAGGCGAAGATCGAAAGCTGCTCAAAACCAGTATCCGGCCTCCCGTGCGTTTGCTCGGGAGATGCGTGCCCCAGGCTCCCAAGCGCGTGCTCGTGAGCTGGGACCCCAAGGCTCATAGGCTAAAAGGTGCGTTCTCGGGAGATTGTGCCCGCAGGCTCACAGGCTCCCAGGCGCGTGCTCGTGTGCTGCGCACCCCAGGCTCCCAGGCGCGTGCACGTGAGCTGGGAACCCAAGGCTCACAGGCTACCAGGCGCGGGATCGGGGGCTGGGCTTCACAGGCTCCCAGGCGCGGGCTCGTGTGCTGCGCACCCCAGGCTCGCAGGCGCTGGCTCGTGAGCTGCATCTCCCTGGCTTCGAGTGCAGGCCAGGGAGCTGCCTCCCCCAGGTTCAAAGGCAACCAGGCGCGGGTTCCGGAGCTGCGGCCCCAGGACCCCAGGCTCCCAGGCTCCCTGGCGCGGGCTAGGGTGCTGCGGACCCCAGGCCCCCAGCCTCCCAGGCTCCCAGGCTCCCAGGCGCGGGCTCGTGTGCTGCGGACCCCAGGCTCCCAAGCGTGGGCTCGGGAGCTGAGGGCCCCAGGCTCCCAAGCACCCAGGCTCCCAGGCTCCCAGGCGCGGGCTCAGGTCCTGCGGACCCCAGGCTCCCAAGCTCCCAGGCTCCCAGCTCCCAGGCGCTGCTAGGGTGCTGCGGACCCCAGGCTCCCAGGCTCCCAGGCGCGGGCTCGGGTGCTGCGGACCCAAGGCCCCCAGCCTCCCAGGTTCCCAGGCTCCCAGGCGCGGTCTATTGTGCTGCAGACCCCAGACTCCCAGGCTCCCAGGCTCCCAGGCTCCCAGGCGCTGCTGGGGTGCTGCGTACCCCAGGCTCCCAGGCTCCCAGGCGCGGGCTAGGGTGCTGCGGACCCCATGCCCCCAGCCTCCCAGGCTCCCAGGCTCCCAGGCGCGGTCTATGGTGCTTCGGACCCCAGACTCCCAGGCTCCCAGGCTCCCAGGCTCCCAGGCGCGGGCACGGGTGCTGCGGACCGCAGGCTCCCAGGCTCCCAGGCTCCCAGGCGCGGGCTCGGGAGCTGAGGGCCCCAGGCTCCCAGGCTCCCAGGCGCGGGCTAGTGTGCTGCGGACCCCAGGCCCCCAGCCTCCCAGGCTCCCAGGCTCCCAGGCTCCCAGGCGCGGGCTCGTGTGCTGCGGACCCCAGGCTCCCAAGCGCGGGCTCGGGAGCTGAGGGCCCCAGGTTCCCAGGCTCCCAGGCTCCTAGGCGCGGGCTCAGGTCCTGCGGACCCCAGGCTCCCAAGCTCCCAGGTTCCCAGGCTCCCAGGCGCTGCTAGGGTGCTGCGGACCCCAGGCTCCCAGGCTCCCAGGCGCGGGCTAGGGTGCTGCGGACCCCAGGCCCCCAGCCTCCCAGGCTCCCAGGCTCCCAGGCGCGGTCTATTGTGCTGCGTACCCCAGACTCCCAGGCTCCCAGGCTCCCAGGCGCGGGCTCGGGTGCTGCGGACCCCAGGCCCCCAGCCTCCCAGGCTCCTAGGCTCCCAGGCGAGGGCTCGGGTGCTGCGGACCCCAGGCCCCCAGCCTCCCAGGCTCCCAGGCTCCCAGGCGAGGGCTCGGGTGCTGCGGACCCCAGGCCCCCAGCCTCCCAGGCTCCTAGGCTCCCAGGCTCCCAGGCGCGGGCTCGTGTGCTGCGGACCCCAGGCTCCCAGGCGCGGGCTCGGGTGCTGCGGACCCTAGACTCCCAGGCTCCCAGGCTCCCAGGCGCGGGCTCGTGTGCTGCGGACCCCAGGCTCCCAAGCGCGGGCTCGGGAGCTGAGGGCCCCAGGCTCCCAGGCTCCCAGGCTCCCAGGCGCGGCTCAGGTCCTGCGGACCCCAGGCTCCCAAGCTCCCAGGCTCCCAGGCTCCCAGGCGCTGCTAGGGTGCTGCGGACCCCAGGCTCCCAGGCTCCCAGGCGCGGGCTAGGGTGCTGCGGACCCCAGAACCCAGGCACCCAGGCTCCCAGGCTCCTAGGCGCGGGCTTGAGTGCTGCGGACCCGAGGCTCCCAGGCGGTGGCTTGTGAGCTGCATCTCTCTGGCTTCGAGTGCAGGCCCGGGAGCTGCCTCCCCCAGGTTCAAAGGCAACCAGGCGCGGGTTCCGGAGCTGCGGCCCCAGGATCCCAGGCTCCCAGGCTCCCAGGCGCGGGCTAGGGTGCTGCGGACCCCAAGCCCCCAGCCTCCCAGGCTCCCAGGCTCCCAGGCGCGGGCTCGTGTGCTGCGGACCCCAGGCTCCCGAGCGCGGGCTCGGGAGCTGAGGGCCCCAGGCCCCCAGCCTCCCAGGCTCCCAGGCTCCCAGGCGCGGGATAGGGTGCTGCGGACCCCAGGCCACCAGGCTCCCAGGCTCCCAGGCTCCCAGGCGCGGGCTCGGGAGCTGAGGGCCCCAGGCTCCCGGGCTCCCAGGCTCCTAGGCGCGGGGTAGGGTGGTGCGGATCCCAAGCTCCCAGGCTCCCAGGCTCCCAGGCGCCGGCTCAGGTGCTGCGGACCCCAGGCTCCCAGGCTCCCAGGCTCACAGGCGTGGTCTAGGGTGCTGCGGACCCCAGACCCCAGGCTCCCAGGCTCCCAGGCTCCCAGGCGCGGGCTCGGGAGCTAAGGGCCCCAGGCTCCCAAGCGCGGGCTCGGGAGCTGAGGGCCCCAGGCCCCCAGCAACCGAGGCTCCCAGGCTCCCAGGCGCGGGATAGGGTGCTGCGGACCCCAGGTCCCCAGGCTCCCAGGCTCCCAGGCGCGGGCTCGTGTGCTGCGGACCCCAGGCTCCCAAGCGCGGGCTCGGGAGCTGAGGGCCCCAGGCTCCCAAGCACCCAGGCTCCCAGGCTCCCAGGCGCGGGCTCAGGTCCTGCGGACCCCAGGCTCCCAAGCTCCCAGGCTCCCAGGTTCCCAGGCGCTGCTAGGGTGCTGCGGACCCCAGGCTCCCAGGCTCCCAGGCGCGGGCTAGGGTGCTGCGGACCCCATTCCCCCAGCCGCCCAGGCTCCCAGGCTCCCAGGCGCGGTCTATTGTGCTGCAGACCCCAGACTCCCAGGCTCCCAGGCTCTCAGGCTCCCAGGCGCTGCTAGGGTGCTGCGTACCCCAGGTTCCCAGGCTCCCAGGCGCGGGCTAGGGTGCTGCGGACCCCATGCCCCCAGCTGCCCAGGCTCCCAGGCTCCCAGGCGCGGTCTATGGTGCTGCGGACCCCAGACTCCCAGGCTCCCAGGCTCCCAGGCTCCCAGGCGCGGGCTCGGGTGCTGCGGACCCCAGGCTCCCAGGCTCCCAGGCTCCCAGGCTCCCAGGCGCGGGCTCGGGAGCTGAGGGCACCAGGCTCCCAGGCTCCCAGGCGCGGGCTAGGGTGCTGCGGACCCCAGGCCCCCAGCCTCCCAGGCTCCCAGGCTCCCAGGCGCGGGCTCGTGTGCTGCGGACCCCAGGCTCCCAAGCGCGGGCTCGGTAGCTGAGGGCCCCAGGCTCCCAGGCTCCCAGGCTCCTAGGCGCGTGCTCAGGTCCTGCGGACCCCAGGCTCCCAAGCTCCCAGGTTCCCAGGCTCCCAGGCGCTGCTAGGGTGCTGCGGACCCCACGCTCCCAGGCTCCCAGGCGCGGGCTAGGGTGCTGCGGACCCCAGGCCCCCAGCCTCCCAGGCTCCCAGGCTCCCAGGCGCGGTCTATTGTGCTGCGGACCCCAGACTCCCAGGCTCCCAGGCTCCCAGGCGCGGGATAGGGTGCTGCGGACCCCAGGCCCCCAGGCTCCCAGGCTCCCAGGCTCCCAGGCGCGGGCTCGGGAGCTGAGGGCCCCAGGCTCCCAGGCTCCCAGGCTCCCAGGCGCGGGCTCGGGTGCTGCGGACCCCAGGCCCCCAGCCTCCCAGGCTCCTAGGCTCCCAGGCTCCCAGGCGCGGGCTCGTGTGCTGCGGACCCCAGGCTCCCAGGCGCGGGCTCGGGTGCTGCGGACCCCTGACTCCCAGGCTCCCAGGCTCCCAGGCGAAGATCGAAAGCTGCTGAAAACCAGTATCCGGCCTCCCGTGCGTTTGCTCGGGAGATGCGTGCCCCAGGCTCCCTAGCGCGTGCTCGTGAGCTGGGACCCCAAGGCTCATAGGCTAACAGGTGCGTTCTCGGGAGATTGTGCCCGCAGGCTCCCAGGCTCCCAGGCGCGTGCTCGTGTGCTGCACACCCCAGGCTCCCAGGCGCGTGCACGTGAGCTGGGACCCCAAGGCTCACAGGCTACCAGGCGCGGGATTGGGAGCTGGGCTTCACAGGCTCCCAGGCGCGGGCTCCTGTGCTGCGCACCCCAGGCTCCCATGCGCTGGCTCGTGAGCTGCATTTCCCTGGCTTCGAGTGCAGGCCCGGGAGCTGCCTCCCCTAGGTTCAAAGGCAACCAGGCGCGGGTTCCGGAGCTGCGGCCCCAGGATCCCAGGCTCCCAGGCTCCCAGGCGCGGGCTCAGGTCCTGCGGACCCCAGGCTCCCAAGCTCCCAGGCTCCCAGGCTCCCAGGCGCTGCTAGGGTGCTGCGGACACCAGTCTCCCAGGCTCCCAGGCTCCCAGGCACGGGCTAGGGTGCTGCGGACCCCAGGCCCCCAGGCTCCCAGGCTCCCAGGCTCGCAGGCGCGGGCTCGGGAGCTGAGGGCCCCAGGCACCCAGGCTCCCAGGCTCCCAGGCGCGGGCTAGGGTGCTGCGTACCCCATGCTCCCAAGTTCCCATGCTCCCAGGCGCGGGCTCGGGAGATGCGGACCCCAGACTCCCAGTCTCCCAGGCTCCCAGGCGCGGGCTCGTGTGCTGCGGACCCGAGGCTCCCAAGCGCGGGCTCGGGAGCTGAGGGCCCCAGGCTTCCAGGCTCCCAGGCGCCCAGGCGTGGGCTCAGGTCCTGCGGACCCCAGGCTCCCAAGCTCCCAGGCTCCCAGGCTCCCAGGCGCTGCTAGGGTGCTGCGGACCCCAGGCTCCCAGGCTCCCAGGCGCGGGCTAGGGTGCTGCGGACGCCAGGCCCCCAGCCTCCCAGGCTCCCAGGCTCCCAGGCGCGGTCTATTGTGCTGCGGACCCCAGACTCCCAGGCTCCCAGGCTCCCAGGCTCCCAGGCGCGGGATAGGGTGCTGCGGACCCCAGGCCCCCAGGCTCCCAGGCTCCCAGGTTCCCAGGCGCGGGCTCGGGAGCTGAGGGCCCCAGGCCCCCAGCCTCCCAGGCTCCCAGGCTCCCAGGCGCGGGATAGGGTGCTGCGGACCCCAGGCCCCCAGGCTCCCAGGCTCCCCGGCTCCCAGGCGTGGGCTCGGGATCTGAGGGCCCCAGGCCCCCATCCTCCCAGGCTCCCAGGCGCGGGATACGGTGCTGCGGACCCCAGGCCCCCAGGCTCCCAGGCTCCCATTCTCCCAGGCGCGGCCTCGGGAGCTGAGGGCCCCAGGCTCCCAGGCTCCCAGGCTCCTATGCGCGGGGTAGGGTGGTGCGGACCCCAGGCTCCCAGGCTCCCAGGCTCCCAGGCGCCGGCTCAGGTGCTGCGGACCCCAGGCTCCCAGGCTCCCAGGCTCCCAGGCGCGGGCTAGGGTGCTGCGGACCCCAGGCTCCCAGGCTCCCAGGCGCGGGCTAGGGTGCTGTGGACCCCAGGCCCCCAGCCTCCCAAACTCCCAGGCTCCCAGGCGTGGTCTAGGGTGCTGCGGACCCCAGAACCCAGGCTCCCAGGCTCCCAGGCTCCCAGGCGCGGGCTCGTGTGCTGAGGATCCCAGGCTCCCATGCTCCCAGGCGAAGATCGAAAGCTGCTCAAAACCAGTATCCGGCCTCCCGTGCGTTTGCTCGGGAGATGCGTGCCCCAGGCTCCCAAGCGCGTGCTCGTGAGCTGGGACCCCAAGGCTCATAGGCTAAAAGGTGCGTTCTCGGGAGATTGTGCCCGCAGGCTCACAGGCTCCCAGGCGCGTGCTCGTGTGCTGCGCACCCCAGGCTCCCAGGCGCGTGCACGTGAGCTGGGAACCCAAGGCTCACAGGCTACCAGGCGCGGGATCGGGGGCTGGGCTTCACAGGCTCCCAGGCGCGGGCTCGTGTGCTGCGCACCCCAGGCTCCCAGGCGCTGGCTCGTGAGCTGCATCTCCCTGGCTTCGAGTGCAGGCCAGGGAGCTGCCTCCCCCAGGTTCAAAGGCAACCAGGCGCGGGTTCCGGAGCTGCGGCCCCAGGACCCCAGGCTCCCAGGCTCCCTGGCGCGGGCTAGGGTGCTGCGGACCCCAGGCCCCCAGCCTCCCAGGCTCCCAGGCTCCCAGGCGCGGGCTCGTGTGCTGCGGACCCCAGGCTCCCAAGCGCGGGCTCGGGAGCTGAGGGCCCCAGGCCCCCAGCAACCGAGGCTCCCAGGCTCCCAGGCGCGGGATAGGGTGCTGCGGACCCCAGGTCCCCAGGCTCCCAGGCTCCCAGGCGCGGGCTCGTGTGCTGCGGACCCCAGGCTCCCAAGCGCGGGCTCGGGAGCTGAGGGCCCCAGGCTCCCAAGCACCCAGGCTCCCAGGCTCCCAGGCGCGGGCTCAGGTCCTGCGGACCCCAGGCTCCCAAGCTCCCAGGCTCCCAGGTTCCCAGGCGCTGCTAGGGTGCTGCGGACCCCAGGCTCCCAGGCGCGGTCTATTGTGCTGCAGACCCCAGACTCCCAGGCTCCCAGGCTCCCAGGCTCCCAGGCGCTGCTAGGGTGCTGCGTACCCCAGGCTCCCAGGCTCCCAGGCGCGGGCTAGGGTGCTGCGGACCCCATGCCCCCAGCCTCCCAGGCTCCCAGGCTCCCAGGCGCGGTCTATGGTGCTGCGGACCCCAGACTCCCAGACTCCCAGGCTCCCAGGCTCCCAGGCGCGGGCTCGGGTGCTGCGGACCCCAGGCTCCCAGGCTCCCAGCCTCCCAGGCTCCCAGGCGCGGGCTCGGGAGCTGAGGGCCCCAGGCTCCCAGGCTCCCAGGCGCGGGCTAGGGTGCTGCGGACCCCAGGCCCCCAGCCTCCCAGGCTCCCAGGCTCCCAGGCTCCCAGGCGCGGGCTCGTGTGCTGCGGACCCCAGGCTCCCAAGCGCGGGCTCGGGAGCTGAGGGCCCCAGGCTCCCAGGCTCCCAGGCTCCTAGGCGCGGGCTCAGGTCCTGCGGACCCCAGGCTCCCAAGCTCCCAGGTTCCCAGGCTCCCAGGCGCTGCTAGGGTGCTGCGGACCCCAGGCTCCCAGGCTCCCAGGCGCGGGCTAGGGTGCTGCGGACCCCAGGCCCCCAGCCTCCCAGGCTCCCAGGCTCCCAGGCGCGGTCTATTGTGCTGCGGACCCCAGACTCCCAGGCTCCCAGGCTCCCAGGCGCGGGATAGGGTGCTGCGGACCCCAGGCCCCCAGGCTCCCAGGCTCCCAGGCTCCCAGGCGCGGGATCGGGAGCTGAGGGCCCCAGGCTCCCAGGCTCCCAGGCTCCCATGCGCGGGCTCGTGTGCTGCGGACCCCAGGCTCCCAGGCGCGGGCTCGGGAGCTGAGGGCCCCAGGCTCCCAGGCTCCCAGGCTCCCAGGCGCGGCTCAGGTCCTGCGGACCCCAGGCTCCCAAGCTCCCAGGCTCCCAGGCTCCCAGGCGCTGCTAGGGTGCTGCAGACCCCAGGCTCCCAGGCTCCCAGGCGCGGGCTAGGGTGCTGCGGACCCCAGAACCCAGGCACCCAGGCTCCCAGGCTCCTAGGCGCGGGCTTGAGTGCTGCGGACCCGAGGCTCCCAGGCGCTGGCTTGTGAGCTGCATCTCTCTGGCTTCGAGTGCAGGCCCGGGAGCTGCCTCCCCCAGGTTCAAAGGCAACCAGGCGCGGGTTCCGGAGCTGCGGCCCCAGGATCCCAGGCTCCCAGGCTCCCAGGCGCGGGCTAGGGTGCTGCGGACCCCAGGCCCCCAGCCTCCCAGGCTCCCAGGCTCCCAGGCGCGGGCTCGTGTGCTGCGGACCCCAGGCTCCCGAGCGCGGGCTCGGGAGCTGAGGGCCCCAGGCCCCCAGCCTCCCAGGCTCCCAGGCTCCCAGGCGCGGGATAGGGTGCTGCGGACCCCAGGCCACCAGGCTCCCAGGCTCCCAGGCTCCCAGGCGCGGGCTCGGGAGCTGAGGGCCCCAGGCTCCCGGGCTCCCAGGCTCCTAGGCGCGGTGTAGGGTGGTGCGGATCCCAAGCTCCCAGGCTCCCAGGCTCCCAGGCGCCGGCTCAGGTGCTGCGGACCCCAGGCTCCCAGGCTCCCAGGCTCCCAGGCGTGGTCTAGGGTGCTGCGGACCCCAGAACCCAGGCTCCCAGGCTCCCAGGCTCCCAGGCGCGGGCTCGTGTGCTGAGGATCCCAGGCTCCCATGCTCCCAGGCTCCCAGGCGAAGATCGAAAGCTGCTCAAAACCAGTATCCGGCCTCCCGTGCGTTTGCTCGGCAGATGCGTGCCCCAGGCTCCCAAGCGCGTGCTCGTGAGCTGGGACCCCAAGGCTCATAGGCTAAAAGGTGCGTTCTCGGGAGATTGTGCCCGCAGGCTCACAGGCTCCCAGGCGCGTGCTCGTGTGCTGCGCACCCCAGGCTCCCAGGCGCGTGCACGTGAGCTGGGAACCCAAGGCTCACAGGCTACCAGGCGCGGGATCGGGGGCTGGGCTTCACAGGCTCCCAGGCGCGGGCTCGTGTGCTGCGCACCCCAGGCTCCCAGGCGCTGGCTCGTGAGCTGCATCTCCCTGGCTTCGAGTGCAGGCCAGGGAGCTGCCTCCCCCAGGTTCAAAGGCAACCAGGCGCGGGTTCCGGAGCTGCGGCCCCAGGACCCCAGGCTCCCAGGCTCCCTGGCGCGGGCTAGGGTGCTGCGGACCCCAGGCCCCCAGCCTCCCAGGCTCCCAGGCTCCCAGGCGCGGGCTCGTGTGCTGCGGACCCCAGGCTCCCAAGCGCGGGCTCGGGAGCTGAGGGCCCCAGGCCCCCAGCAACCGAGGCTCCCAGGCTCCCAGGCGCGGGATAGGGTGCTGCGGACCCCAGGTCCCCAGGCTCCCAGGCTCCCAGGCGCGGGCTCGTGTGCTGCGGACCCCAGGCTCCCAAGCGCGGTCTCGTGAGCTGAGGGCCCCAGGCTCCCAAGCACCCAGGCTCCCAGGCTCCCAGGCGCGGGCTCAGGTCCTGCGGACCCCAGGCTCCCAAGCTCCCAGGCTCCCAGGTTCCCAGGCGCTGCTAGGGTGCTGCGGACCCCAGGCTCCCAGGCTCCCAGGCGCGGGCTCGGGTGCTGCGGACCCAAGGCCCCCAGCCTCCCAGGTTCCCAGGCTCCCAGGCGCGGTCTATTGTGCTGCAGACCCCAGACTCCCAGGCTCCCAGGCTCCCAGGCTCCCAGGCGCTGATGGGGTGCTGCGTACCCCAGGCTCCCAGGCTCCCAGGCGCGGGCTAGGGTGCTGCGGACCCCATGCCCCCAGCCTCCCAGGCTCCCAGGCTCCCAGGCGCGGTCTATGGTGCTTCGGACCCCAGACTCCCAGGCTCCCAGGCTCCCAGGCTCCCAGGCGCGGGCTCGGGTGCTGCGGACCCCAGGCTCCCAGGCTCCCAGGCTCCCAGGCTCCCAGGCGCGGGCTCGGGAGCTGAGGGCTCCAGGCTCCCAGGCTCCCAGGCGCGGGCTAGTGTGCTGCGGGCCCCAGGCCCCCAGCCTCCCAGGCTCCCAGGCTCACAGGCTTCTAGGCGCGGGCTCGTGTGCTGCGGACCCCAGGTCCCCAGGCCCCCAGGCTCCCAGGCTCCCAGGCTCCCATTCGCCGGCTCAGGTGCTGCGGACCTCAGGCTCCCAGGCTCCCAGGCGCGGGCTCGGGAGCTTAGGGCCCCAGGCTCCCACGCTCCCAGGCTCCCAGGCGCGGGCTCGTGTGCTGCGGACCCCAGGCTCCCAGGCTCCCAGGCTCCCAGGCGCGGGCTCGGGTGCTGCGGACCCCAGGCTCCCAGGCTCCCAGGCTCCCAGGCTCCAAGGCGCGGGCTCGGGAGCTGAGGGCCCCAGGCTCCCAGGCTCGCAGGCGCTGGCTAGGGTGCTGCGGATCCCAGGCCCCCAGCCTCCCAGGCTCCCGGGCTCCCAGGCTCCCAGGCGCGGCTCGTGTGCTGCGGACCCCAGGCTCCCAAGCGCGGGCTCGGGAGCTGAGGGCCCCAGGCTCCCACGATCCCAGGCTCCCAGGCGCGGGCTAGGGTGCTGCGGACCCCATGCCCCCAGCCTCCCAGGCTCCCAGGCTCCCAGGCGCGGTCTATGGTGCTGCGGACCCCAGACTCCCAGGCTCCCAGGCTCCCAGGCTCCCAGGCGCGGGCTCGGGTGCTGCGGACCCCAGGCTCCCAGGCTCCCAGGCTCCCAGGCTCCCAGGCGCGGGCTCGGGAGCTGAGGGCCCCAGGCTCCCAGGCTCCCAGGCGCGGGCTAGGGTGCTGCGGAACCCAGGCCCCCAGCCTCCCAGGCTCCCAGGCTCCCAGGCTCCCAGGCGCGGGCTCGTGTGCTGCGGACCCCAGGCTCCCAAGCGCGGGCTCGGGAGCTGAGGGCCCCAGGCTCCCAGGGTCCCAGGCTCCTAGGCGCGGGCTCAGGTCCTGCGGACCCCAGGCTCCCAAGCTCCCAGGTTCCCAGGCTCCCAGGCGCTGCTAGGGTGCTGCGGACCCCAGGCTCCCAGGCTCCCAGGCGCGGGCTAGGGTGCTGCGGACCCCAGGCCCCCAGGCTCCCAGGCTCCCAGGCTCCCACGCGCGGTCTATTGTGCTGCGGACCCCAGACTCCCAGGCTCCCAGGCTCCCAGGCGCGGGATAGGGTGCTGCGGACCCCAGGCCCCCAGGCTCCCAGGCTCCCAGGCTCCCAGGCGCGGGCTCGGGAGCTGAGGGCCCCAGGCTCCCAGGCTCCCAGGCTCCCAGGCGCGGGCTCAAGTGCTGCGGACCCCAGGCCCCCAGCCTCCCAGGCTCCTAGGCTCCCAGGCTCCCAGGCGCGGGCTCGTGTGCTGCGGACCCCAGGCTCCCAGGCGCGGGCTCGGGTGCTGCGGACCCCAGACTCCCAGGCTCCCAGGATCCCAGGCTCCCAGGCGAAGATCGAAAGCTGCTGAAAACCAGTATTCGGCCTCCCGTGCGTTTGCTCGGGAGATGCGTGTCCCAGGCTCCCAGGCGCGTGCACGTGAGCTGGGACCCCAAGGCTCACAGGCTACCAGGCGCGGGATTGGGAGCTGGGCTTCACAGGCTCCCAGGCCCGGGCTCCTGTGCTGCGCACCCCAGGCTCCCATGCGCTGGCTCGTGAGCTGCATTTCCCTGGCTTCGAGTGCAGGCCCGGGAGCTGCCTCCCCTAGGTTCAAAGGCAACCAGGCGCGGGTTCCGGAGCTGCGGCCCCAGGATCCCAGGCTCCCAGGCTCCCAGGCGCGGGCTCAGGTCCTGCGGACCCCAGGCTCCCAAGCTCCCAGGCTCCCAGGCTCCCAGGCGCTGCTAGGGTGCTGCGGACACCAGTCTCCCAGGCTCCCAGGCTCCCAGGCACGGGCTAGGGTGCTGCGGACCCCAGGCCCCCAGGCTCCCAGGCTCCCAGGCTCGCAGGCGCGGGCTCGGGAGCTGAGGGCCCCAGGCACCCAGGCTCCCAGGCTCCCAGGCGCGGGCTAGGGCGCTGCGTACCCCATGCTCCCAGGCTCCCATGCTCCCAGGCGCGGGCTCGGGAGCTGCGGACCCCAGACTCCCAGTCTCCCAGGCTCCCAGGCGCGGGCTCGTGTGCTGCGGACCACAGGCTCCCAAGCGCGGGCTCGGTAGCTGAGGGCCCCAGGCTCCCAGGCTCCCAGGCGCCCAGGCGCGGCTCAGGTCCTGCGGACCCCAGGCTCCCAAGCTCCCAGGCTCCCAGGCTCCCAGGCGCTGCTAGGGTGCTGCGGACCCCAGGCTCCCAGGCTCCCAGGCGCGGGCTAGGGTGCTGCGGACGCCAGGCCCCTAGCCTCCCAGGCTCCCAGGCTCCCAGGCGCGGTCTATTGTGCTGCGGACCCCAGACTCCCAGGCTCCCAGGCTCCCAGGCGCGGGCTCGGGTGCTGCGGACCCCAGGCTCCCAGGCTCCCAGGCTCCCAGGCTCCCAGGCGCGGGCTCAGGAGCTGAGGGCCCCAGGCTCCCAGGCTCCCAGGCGCGCTCGCGGGCAAGGGTGCTGCGGACCCCAGGCCCCCAGCCTCCCAGGCTCCCAGGCTCCCAGGCTCCCAGGCGCGGGCTCGTGTGCTGCGGACCCCAGGCTCCCAAGCGCGGGCTCGGGAGCTGAGGGCCCCAGGCTTCCAGGCTCCCAGGCTCCTAGGCGCGGGCTCAGGTCCTGCGGACCCCAGGCTCCCAAGCTCCCAGGTTCCCAGGCTCCCAGGCGCTGCTAGGGTGCTGCGGACCCCAGGCTCCCAGGCTCCCATGCGCGGGCTAGGGTGCTGCGGACCCCAGGCCCCCAGCCTCCCAGGCTCCCAGGCTCCCAGGCGCGGTCTATTGTGCTGCGGACCCCAGACTCCCAGGCTCCCAGTCTCCCAGGCGCGGGATAGGGTGCTGCGGACCCCAGGCCCCCAGGCTCCCAGGCTCCCAGGCTCCCAGGCGCGGGCTCGGGAGGTGAGGGCCCCAGGCTCCCAGGCTCCCAGGCTCCCAGGCGCGGACTCGGGTGCTGCGGACCCCAGGCCCCAGCCTCCCAGGCTCCTAGG
The DNA here is from genome assembly GCF_963930625.1 of Muntiacus reevesi. Lineage (NCBI taxonomy): Eukaryota > Metazoa > Chordata > Mammalia > Artiodactyla > Cervidae > Muntiacus > Muntiacus reevesi. Next base: position 224,591 of record NC_089252.1, on the reverse strand, counting down.
CTCCCAGGCTCCCAGGCGCGGGCTCGTGTGCTGCGGACCCCAGGCTCCCAGGCGCGGGCTCGGGTGCTGCGGACCCCAGACTCCCAGGCTCCCAGGCTCCCAGGCGCGGGCTCGTGTGCTGCGGACCCCAGGCTCCCAAGCGCGGGCTCGGGAGCTGAGGGCCCCAGGCTCCCAGGCTCCCAGGCTCCCAGGCGCGGCTCAGGTCCTGCGGACCCCAGGCTCCCAAGCTCCCAGGCTCCCAGGCTCCCAGGCGCTGCTAGGGTGCTGCGGACCCCAGAACCCAGGCACCCAGGCTCCCAGGCTCCTAGGCGCGGGCTTGAGTGCTGCGGACCCGAGGCTCCCAGGCGCTGGCTTGTGAGCTGCATCTCTCTGGCTTCGAGTGCAGGCCCGGGAGCTGCCTACCCCAGGTTCAAAGGCAACCAGGCGCGGGTTCCGGAGCTGCGGCCCCAGGATCCCAGGCTCCCAGGCTCCCAGGCGCGGGCTAGGGTGCTGCGGACCCCAGGCTCCCGAGCACGGGCTCGGGAGCTGAGGGCCCCAGGCCCCCAGCCTCCCAGTCTCCCAGGCTCCCAGGCGCGGGATAGGGTGCTGCGGACCCCAGGCCACCAGGCTCCCAGGCTCCCAGGCTCCCAGGCGCGGGCTCGGGAGCTGAGGGCCCCAGGCTCCCAGGCTCCCAGGCTCCTAGGCGCGGGCTCAGGTCCTGCGGACCCCAGGCTCCCAAGCTCGCATGCTCCCAGGCTCCCAGGCGCTGCTAGGTTGCTGCGGACCCCAGGCTCCCAGGCTCCCAGGCGCGGGCTAGGGTGCTGCGGACCCCAGGCCCCCAGCCTCCCAGGCTCCCAGGCTCCCAGGCGCGGTCTATTGTGCTGCGGACCCCAGACTCCCAGGCTCCCAGGCTCACAGGCGCGGGATAGGGTGCTGCGGACCCCAGGCCCCCAGGCTCCCAGGCTCCCAGGCTCCCAGGCTCCCAGGCGTGGGCTCGGGAACTGAGGGCCCCAGGCTCCCAGGCTCCCAGGCTCCTAGGCGCGGGGTAGGGTGGTGCGGACCCCAAGCTCCCAGGCTCCCAGGCTCCCAGGCGCCGGCTCAGGTGCTGCGGACCCCAGGCTCCCAGGCTCCCAGGCTCCCAGGCTCACAGGCGTGGTCTAGGGTGCTGCGGACCCCAGACCCCAGGCTCCAAAGCTCCCAGGCTCCTAGGCGCGGGCTTGTGTGCTGGGGACCCCAGGCTCCGAGGCGCGGGCTCGTGAGCTGCATCTCCCTGGCTTCGAGTGCAGGCCCGGGAGCTGCTTCCCCCAGGTTCAAAGGAAACCAGGCGCGGGCTCAGGTCCTGCGGACCCCACGCCCCCAGCCTCCCAGGCTCCCAGGCTCCCAGGCGCGGGCTAGGGTGCTGCGGACCCCATGCCCCCAGCCTCCCAGGCTCCCAGGCTCCCAGGCGCGGTCTATGGTGCTGCGGACCCCAGACTCCCAGCCTCCCAGGCTCCCAGGCTCCCAGGCGCGGGTTCGGGTGCTGCGGACCCCAGGCTCCCAGGCTCCCAGGCTCCCAGGCGCAGGCTCGGGAGCTGAGGGCCCCAGGCTCCCAGGCTCCCAGGCGCGGGCTAGGGTGCTGCGGACCCCAGGCCCCCAGCCTCCCAGGCTCCCAGGCTCCCAGGCTCCCAGGCGCGGGCTCGTGTGCTGCGGACCCCAGGCTCCCAAGCGCGGGCTCGAGAGCTGAGGGCCCCAGGCTCCCAGGCTCCCAGGCTCCTAGGCGCGGGCTCAGGTCCTGCGGACCCCAGGCTCCCAAGCTCCCAGGTTCCCAGGCTCCCAGGCGCTGCTAGGGTGCTGCGGACCCCAGGCTCCCAGGCTCCCATGCGCGGGCTAGGGTGCTGCGGACCCCAGGCCCCCAGCCTCCCAGGCTCCCAGGCTCCCAGGCGCGGTCTATTGTGCTGCGGACCCCAGACTCCCAGGCTCCCAGGCTCCCAGGCTCCCAGGCGAGGGATAGGGTGCTGCGGACCTCAGGCCCCCAGGCTCCCAGGCTCCCAGGTTCCCAGGCGCGGGCTCGGGAGCTGAGGGCCCCAGGCCCCCAGCCTCCCAGGCTCCCAGGCTCCCAGGCGCGGGATAGGGTGCTGCGGACCCCAGGCCCCCAGGCTCCCAGGCTCCCAGGCTCCCAGGCGCGGGCTCGGGATCTGAGGGCCCCAGGCCCCCATCCTCCCAGGCTCCCAGGCGCGGGATACGGTGCTGCGGACCCCAGGCCCCCAGGCTCCCAGGCTCCCATTCTCCCAGGCGCGGGCTCGGGAGCTGAGGGCCCCAGGCTCCCAGGCTCCCAGGCTCCTAGGCGCGGGGTAGGGTGGTGCGGACCCCAGGCTCCCAGGCTCCCAGGCGCGGGCTAGGGTGCTGAGGATCCCAGGCTCCCATGCTCCCAGGCTCCCAGGCGAAGATCGCAAGCTGCTCAAAACCAGTATCCGGCCTCCCGTGCGTTTGCTCGGGAGATGCGTGCCCCAGGCTCCCAAGCGCGTGCTCGTGAGCTGGGACCCCAAGGCTCATAGGCTAAAAGGTGCGTTCTCGGGAGATTGTGCCCGCAGGCTCACAGGCTCCCAGGCGCGTGCTCGTGTGCTGCGCACCCCAGGCTCCCAGGCGCGTGCACGTGAGCTGGGAACCCAAGGCTCACAGGCTACCAGGCGCGGGATCGGGGGCTGGGCTTCACAGGCTCCCAGGCGCGGGCTCGTGTGCTGCGCACCCCAGGCTCCCAGGCGCTGGCTCGTGAGCTGCATCTCCCTGGCTTCGAGTGCAGGCCAGGGAGCTGCCTCCCCCAGGTTCAAAGGCAACCAGGCGCGGGTTCCGGAGCTCCGGCCCCAGGACCCCAGGCTCACAGGCTCCCTGGCGCGGGCTAGGGTGCTGCGGACCCCAGGCCCCCAGCCTCCCAGGCTCCCAGGCTCCCAGGCGCGGGCTCGTGTGCTGCGGACCCCAGGCTCCCAAGCGCGGGCTCGGTAGCTGAGGGCCCCAGGCCCCCAGCAACCGAGGCTCCCAGGCTCCCAGGCGCGGGATAGGGTGCTGCGGACCCCAGGTCCCCAGGCTCCCAGGCTCCCAGGCGCGGGCTCGTGTGCTGCGGACCCCAGGCTCCCAAGCGCGGGCTCGGGAGCTGAGGGCCCCAGGCTCCCAAGCACCCAGGCTCCCAGGCTCCCAGGCGCGGGCTCAGGTCCTGCGGACCCCAGGCTCCCAAGCTCCCAGGCTCCCAGGTTCCCAGGCGCTGCTAGAGTGCTGCGGACCCCAGGCTCCCAGGCTCCCAGGCGCGGGCTCGGGTGCTGCGGACCCAAGGCCCCCAGCCTCCCAGGTTCCCAGGCTCCCAGGCGCGGTCTATTGTGCTGCAGACCCCAGACTCCCAGGCTCCCAGGCTCCCAGGCTCCCAGGCGCTGCTAGGGTGCTGCGTACCCCAGGCTCCCAGGCTCCCAGGCGCGGGCTAGGGTGCTGAGGACCCCATGCCCCCAGCCTCCCAGGCTCCCAGGCTCCCAGGCGCGGTCTATGGTGCTGCGGACCCCAGACTCCCAGGCTCCCAGGCTCCCAGGCTCCGAGGCGCGGGCTCGGGTGCTGCGGACCCCAGGCTCCCAGGCTCCCAGGCTCCCAGGCTCCCAGGCGCGGGCTCGGGAGCTGAGGGCCCCAGGCTCCCAGGCTCCCAGGCGCGGGCTAGGGTGCTGCGGACCCCAGGCCCCCAGCCTCCCAGGCTCCCAGGCTCCCAGGCTCCCAGGCGCGGGCTCGTGTGCTGCGGACCCCAGGCTCCCAAGCGCGGGCTCGGGAGCTGAGGGCCCCAGGCTCCCAGGCTCCCAGGCTCCTAGGCGCGGGCTCAGGTCCTGCGGACCCCAGGCTCCCAAGCTCCCAGGTTCCCAGGCTCCCAGGCGCTGCTAGGGTGCTGCGGACCCCAGGCTCCCAGGCTCCCAGGCGCGGGCTAGGGTGCTGCGGACCCCAGGCCCCCAGCCTCCCAGGCTCCCAGGCTCCCAGGCGCGGTCTATTGTGCTGCGGACCCCAGACTCCCAGGCTCCCAGGCTCCCAGGCGCGGGATAGGGTGCTGCGGACCCCAGGCCCCCAGGCTCCCAGGCTCCCAGGCTCCCAGGCGCGGGCTCGGGAGCTGAGGGCCCCAGGCTCCCAGGCTCCCAGGCTCCCAGGCGCGGGCTCGGGTGCTGCGGACCCCAGGCCCCCAGCCTCCCAGGCTCCTAGGCTCCCAGGCTCCCAGGCGCGGGCTCGGGTGCTGCGGACCCCAGACTCCCAGGCTCCCAGGCTCCCAGGCGCGGGCTCGTGTGCTGCGGACCTCAGGCTCCCAAGCGCGGGCTCGGGAGCTGAGGGCCCCAGGCTCCCAGGCTCCCAGGCTCCCAGGCGCGGCTCAGGTCCTGCGGACCCCAGGCTCCCAAGCTCCCAGGCTCCCAGGCTCCCAGGCGCTGCTAGGGTGCTGCGGACCTCAGGCTCCCAGGCTCCCAGGCGCGGGCTAGGGTGCTGCGGACCCCAGAACCCAGGCACCCAGGCTCCCAGGCTCCTAGGCGCGGGCTTGAGTGCTGCGGACCCGAGGCTCCCAGGCGCTGGCTTGTGAGCTGCATCTCTCTGGCTTCGAGTGCAGGCCCGGGAGCTGCCTCCCCCAGGTTCAAAGGCAACCAGGCGCGGGTTCCGGAGCTGCGGCCCCAGGATCCCAGGCTCCCAGGCTCCCAGGCGCGGGCTAGGGTGCTGCGGACCCCAGGCCCCCAGCCTCCCAGGCTTCCAGGCTCCCAGGCGCGGGCTCGTGTGCTGCGGACCCCAGGCTCCCGAGCGCGGGCTCGGGAGCTGAGGGCCCCAGGCCCCCAGCCTCCCAGGCTCCCAGGCTCCCAGGCGCGGGATAGGGTGCTGCGGACCCCAGGCCACCAGGCTCCCAGGCTCCCAGGCTCCCAGGCTCCCAGACTCCCAAGCGCAGGCTCGGGAGCTGAGGGCCCCAGGCTCCTGGGCTCCCAGGCTCCTAGGCGCGGGGTAGGGTGGTGCGGATCCCAAGCTCCCAGGCTCCCAGGCTCCCAGGCGCCGGCTCAGGTGCTGCGGACCCCAGGCTCCCAGGCTCACAGGCGTGGTCTAGGGTGCTGCGGACCCCAGACCCCAGGCGCCCAGGCTCCCAGGCTCCTAGGCGCGGGCTTGGGTGCTGGGGACCCCAGGCTCCCAGGCGCGGGCTCGTGAGCTGCATCTCCCTGGCTTCGAGTGCAGGCCCGGGAGCTGCTTCCCCCAGGTTCAAAGGCAACCAGGCGCGGGCTCAGGTCCTGCGGACCCCAGGCTCCCAGGCTCCCAGGCGCGGGCTCGGGTGCTGCGGACCCCAGGCTCCCAGGCTCCCAGGCTCCCAGGCTCCCAGGCGCGGGCTCGGGAACTGAGGGCCCTAGGCTCCCAGGCTCCCAGGCGCGGGCTAGGGTGCTGCGGACCCGAGGCCCCCAGCCTCCCAGGCTCCCAGGCTCCCAGGCGCGGGCTCGTGTGCAGCGGACCCCAGGCTCCCAAGCGCGGGCTCGGGAGCTGATGGCCCCAGGCCCCCAGCCTCCCAGGCTCCCAGGCTCCCAGGCGCGGGCTAGGGTGCTGCGGACCCCAGGCACCCAGCCTCCCAGGCTCCCAGGCTCCCAGGCGCGGTCTATGGTGCTGCGGACCCCAGACTCCCAGGCTCCCAGGCTCCCAGGCTCCCAGGCGCTGCTAGGGTGCTGCGGACCCCAGGCCCCCAGCCTCCCAGGCTCCCAGGCTCCCAGGCGCGTTCTATGGTGCTGCGGACCCCAGACTCCCAGGCTCCCAGGCTCCCAGGCGCTGCTAGGGTGCTGCGGACCCCAGGCCCCCAGCCTCCCAGGCTCCCAGGCTCCCAGGCGCGGGCTCGTGTGCTGCGGACCCCAGGCTCCCAAGCGCGGGCTCGGGCGCTGAGGTCCCCAGACCCCCAGCCTCCCAGGCTCCCTGGCTCCCATTCTCCCAGGCGCTGCTAGGGTGCTGCAGACCCCAGGCCCCCAGGCTCCAGGCGCGGGCTAGGGTGCTGCGGACCCCACGCCCCCAGCCTCCCAGGCTCCCAGGATCCCAGGCGCGGTCTATGGTGCTGCGGACCCCAGACTTCCAGGCTCCCAGGCTCCCAGGTGCGGGCTCGGGAGCTGAGGGCCCCAGGCCCGCAGCCTCCTAGGCTCCCAGGCTCCCAGGCGCGGGATAGGGTGCTGCGGACCCCAGGTCCCCAGGCTCCCAGCCTCCCAGGCTCGGGCTCGTGTGCTGCGGACCCCAGACTCCCAAGCGCGTGCTCGGGAGCTGAGGGCCCCAGGCTCCCAGGCTCCCAGGCTCCCAGGCTCCCATGCGCGGGCTCAGGTCCTGCGGACCCCAGGCTCCCACGCTCCCAGGCTCCCAGGCTCCCAGGCGCTGCTAGGGTGCTGCGGACCCCAGGTCCCCAGGCTCCCAGGCTCCCAGGCTCGGGCTCGTGTGCTGCGGACCCCAGACTCCCAAGCGCGGGCTCGGTAGCTGAGGGCCCCAGGCTCCCAGCTCCCAGGCTCCCAGGCTCCCATGCGCGGGCTCAGGTCCTGCGGACCCCAGGCTCCCACGCTCCCAGGCTCCCAGGCTCCCAGGCGCTGCTAGGGTACTGCGGACCCCAGGCTCCCAGGCTCCCAGGCGCGGGCTAGGGTGCTGCGGACCCCAGGCCCCCAGGCTCCCAGGCTCCCAGGCTCCCAGGCGCGGTCTATGGTGTTGCGGACCCCAGACTCCCAGGCTCCCAGGCTCCCAGGCGCGGGCTCGGGTGCTGCGGACCCCAGGCTCCCAGGCTCCCAGGCTCCCAGGCTCCAAGGCGCGGGCTCGGGAGCTGAGGGCCCCAGGCTCCCAGGCTCGCAGGCGCTGGCTAGGGTGCTGCGGATCCCAGGCCCCCAGCCTCCCATGCTCCCAGGCTCCCAGGCTCCCAGGCGCGGCTCGTGTGCTGCGGACCCCAGGCTCCCAAGCGCGGGCTCGGGAGCTGAGGGCCCCAGGCTCCCACGATCCCAGGCTCCCAGGCGCGGGCTAGGGTGCTGCGGACCCCATGCCCCCAGCCTCCCAGGCTCCCAGGCTCCCAGGCGCGGTCTATGGTGCTGCGGACCCCAGACTCCCAGGCTCCCAGGCTCCCAGGCTCCCAGGCGCGGGCTCGGGTGCTGCGGACCCCAGGCTCCCAGGCTCCCAGGCTCCCAGGCTCCCAGGCGCGGGCTCGGGAGCTGAGGGCCCCAGGCTCCCAGGCTCCCAGGCGCGGGCTAGGGTGCTGCGGAACCCAGGCCCCCAGCCTCCCAGGCTCCCAGGCTCCCAGGCTCCCAGGCGCGGGCTCGTGTGCTGCGGACCCCAGGCTCCCAAGCGCGGGCTCGGGAGCTGAGGGCCCCAGGCTCCCAGGGTCCCAGGCTCCTAGGCGCGGGCTCAGGTCCTGCGGACCCCAGGCTCCCAAGCTCCCAGGTTCCCAGGCTCCCAGGCGCTGCTAGGGTGCTGCGGACCCCAGGCTCCCAGGCTCCCAGGCGCGGGCTAGGGTGCTGCGGACCCCAGGCCCCCAGGCTCCCAGGCTCCCAGGCTCCCACGCGCGGTCTATTGTGCTGCGGACCCCAGACTCCCAGGCTCCCAGGCTCCCAGGCGCGGGATAGGGTGCTGCGGACCCCAGGCCCCCAGGCTCCCAGGCTCCCAGGCTCCCAGGCGCGGGCTCGGGAGCTGAGGGCCCCAGGCTCCCAGGCTCCCAGGCTCCCAGGCGCGGGCTCAAGTGCTGCGGACCCCAGGCCCCCAGCCTCCCAGGCTCCTAGGCTCCCAGGCTCCCAGGCGCGGGCTCGTGTGCTGCGGACCCCAGGCTCCCAGGCGCGGGCTCGGGTGCTGCGGACCCCAGACTCCCAGGCTCCCAGGATCCCAGGCTCCCAGGCGAAGATCGAAAGCTGCTGAAAACCAGTATTCGGCCTCCCGTGCGTTTGCTCGGGAGATGCGTGTCCCAGGCTCCCAGGCGCGTGCACGTGAGCTGGGACCCCAAGGCTCACAGGCTACCAGGCGCGGGATTGGGAGCTGGGCTTCACAGGCTCCCAGGCCCGGGCTCCTGTGCTGCGCACCCCAGGCTCCCATGCGCTGGCTCGTGAGCTGCATTTCCCTGGCTTCGAGTGCAGGCCCGGGAGCTGCCTCCCCTAGGTTCAAAGGCAACCAGGCGCGGGTTCCGGAGCTGCGGCCCCAGGATCCCAGGCTCCCAGGCTCCCAGGCGCGGGCTCAGGTCCTGCGGACCCCAGGCTCCCAAGCTCCCAGGCTCCCAGGCTCCCAGGCGCTGCTAGGGTGCTGCGGACACCAGTCTCCCAGGCTCCCAGGCTCCCAGGCACGGGCTAGGGTGCTGCGGACCCCAGGCCCCCAGGCTCCCAGGCTCCCAGGCTCGCAGGCGCGGGCTCGGGAGCTGAGGGCCCCAGGCACCCAGGCTCCCAGGCTCCCAGGCGCGGGCTAGGGCGCTGCGTACCCCATGCTCCCAGGCTCCCATGCTCCCAGGCGCGGGCTCGGGAGCTGCGGACCCCAGACTCCCAGTCTCCCAGGCTCCCAGGCGCGGGCTCGTGTGCTGCGGACCCCAGGCTCCCAAGCGCGGGCTCGGGAGCTGAGGGCCCCAGGCTCCCAGGCTCCCAGGCGCCCAGGCGCGGCTCAGGTCCTGCGGACCCCAGGCTCCCAAGCTCCCAGGCTCCCAGGCTCCCAGGCTCCCAGGCGCGGGCTAGGGTGCTGCGGACGCCAGGCCCCTAGCCTCCCAGGCTCCCAGGCTCCCAGGCGCGGTCTATTGTGCTGCGGACCCCAGACTCCCAGGCTCCCAGGCTCCCAGGCGCGGGCTCGGGTGCTGCGGACCCCAGGCTCCCAGGCTCCCAGGCTCCCAGGCTCCCAGGCGCGGGCTCAGGAGCTGAGGGCCCCAGGCTCCCAGGCTCCCAGGCGCGCTCGCGGGCAAGGGTGCTGCGGACCCCAGGCCCCCAGCCTCCCAGGCTCCCAGGCTCCCAGGCTCCCAGGCGCGGGCTCGTGTGCTGCGGACCCCAGGCTCCCAAGCGCGGGCTCGGGAGCTGAGGGCCCCAGGCTCCCAGGCTCCCAGGCTCCTAGGCGCGGGCTCAGGTCCTGCGGACCCCAGGCTCCCAAGCTCCCAGGTTCCCAGGCTCCCAGGCGCTGCTAGGGTGCTGCGGACCCCAGGCTCCCAGGCTCCCATGCGCGGGCTAGGGTGCTGCGGACCCCAGGCCCCCAGCCTCCCAGGCTCCCAGGCTCCCAGGCGCGGTCTATTGTGCTGCGGACCCCAGACTCCCAGGCTCCCAGTCTCCCAGGCGCGGGATAGGGTGCTGCGGACCCCAGGCCCCCAGGCTCCCAGGCTCCCAGGCTCCCAGGCGCGGGCTCGGGAGCTGAGGGCCCCAGGCTCCCAGGCTCCCAGGCTCCCAGGCGCGGGCTCGGGTGCTGCGGACCCCAGGCCCCAGCCTCCCAGGCTCCTAGGCTCCCAGGCTCCCAGGCGCGGGCTCGTGTGCTGCGGACCCCAGGCTCCCAGGCGCGGGCTCGGGTGCTGCGGACCCCAGACTCCCAGGCTCCCAGGCTCCCAGGCGCGGGCTCGTGTGCTGCGGACCCCAGGCTCCCAAGCGCGGGCTCGGGAGCTGAGGGCCCCAGGCTCCCAGGCTCCCAGGCTCCCAGGCGCGGCTCAGGTCCTGCGGACCCCAGGCTCCCAAGCTCCCAGGCTCCCAGGCTCCCAGGCGCTGCTAGGGTGCTGCGGACCCCAGAACCCAGGCACCCAGGCTCCCAGGCTCCTAGGCGCGGGCTTGAGTGCTGCGGACCCGAGGCTCCCAGGCGCTGGCTTGTGAGCTGCATCTCTCTGGCTTCGAGTGCAGGCCTGGGAGCTGCCTACCCCAGGTTCAAAGGCAACCAGGCGAGGGTTCCGGAGCTGCGGCCCCAGGATCCCAGGCTCCCAGGCTCCCAGGCGCGGGCTAGGGTGCTGCGGACCCCAGGCTCCCGAGCACGGGCTCGGGAGCTGAGGGCCCCAGGCCCCCAGCCTCCCAGTCTCCCAGGCTCCCAGGCGCGGGATAGGGTGCTGCGGACCCCAGGCCACCAGGCTCCCAGGCTCCCAGGCTCCCAGGCGCGGGCTCGGGAGCTGAGGGCCCCAGGCTCCCAGGCTCCCAGGCTCCTAGGCGCGGGCTCAGGTCCTGCGGACCCCAGGCTCCCAAGCTCGCATGCTCCCAGGCTCCCAGGCGCTGCTAGGTTGCTGCGGACCCCAGGCTCCCAGGCTCCCAGGCGCGGGCTAGGGTGCTGCGGACCCCAGGCCCCCAGCCTCCCAGGCTCCCAGGCTCCCAGGCGCGGTCTATTGTGCTGCGGACCCCAGACTCCCAGGCTCCCAGGCTCACAGGCGCGGGATAGGGTGCTGCGGACCCCAGGCCCCCAGGCTCCCAGGCTCCCAGGCTCCTAGGCTCCCAGGCGTGGGCTCGGGAACTGAGGGCCCCAGGCTCCCAGGCTCCCAGGCTCCTAGGCGCGGGGTAGGGTGGTGCGGACCCCAAGCTCCCAGGCTCCCAGGCTCCCAGGCGCCGGCTCAGGTGCTGCGGACCCCAGGCTCCCAGGCTCCCAGGCTCCCAGGCTCACAGGCGTGGTCTAGGGTGCTGCGGACCCCAGACCCCAGGCTCCAAAGCTCCCAGGCTCCTAGGCGCGGGCTTGTGTGCTGGGGACCCCAGGCTCCGAGGCGCGGGCTCGTGAGCTGCATCTCCCTGGCTTCGAGTGCAGGCCCGGGAGCTGCTTCCCCCAGGTTCAAAGGAAACCAGGCGCGGGCTCAGGTCCTGCGGACCCCACGCCCCCAGCCTCCCAGGCTCCCAGGCTCCCAGGCGCGGGCTAGGGTGCTGCGGACCCCATGCCCCCAGCCTCCCAGGCTCCCAGGCTCCCAGGCGCGGTCTATGGTGCTGCGGACCCCAGACTCCCAGCCTCCCAGGCTCCCAGGCTCCCAGGCGCGGGTTCGGGTGCTGCGGACCCCAGGCTCCCAGGCTCCCAGGCTCCCAGGCGCAGGCTCGGGAGCTGAGGGCCCCAGGCTCCCAGGCTCCCAGGCGCGGGCTAGGGTGCTGCGGACCCCAGGCCCCCAGCCTCCCAGGCTCCCAGGCTCCCAGGCTCCCAGGCGCGGGCTCGTGTGCTGCGGACCCCAGGCTCCCAAGCGCGGGCTCGAGAGCTGAGGGCCCCAGGCTCCCAGGCTCCCAGGCTCCTAGGCGCGGGCTCAGGTCCTGCGGACCCCAGGCTCCCAAGCTCCCAGGTTCCCAGGCTCCCAGGCGCTGCTAGGGTGCTGCGGACCCCAGGCTCCCAGGCTCCCATGCGCGGGCTAGGGTGCTGCGGACCCCAGGCCCCCTGCCTCCCAGGCTCCCAGGCTCCCAGGCGCGGTCTATTGTGCTGCGGACCCCAGACTCCCAGGCTCCCAGGCTCCCAGGCTCCCAGGCGAGGGATAGGGTGCTGCGGACCTCAGGCCCCCAGGCTCCCAGGCTCCCAGGTTCCCAGGCGCGGGCTCGGGAGCTGAGGGCCCCAGGCCCCCAGCCTCCCAGGCTCCCAGGCTCCCAGGCGCGGGATAGGGTGCTGCGGACCCCAGGCCCCCAGGCTCCCAGGCTCCCAGGCTCCCAGGCGCGGGCTCGGGATCTGAGGGCCCCAGGCCCCCATCCTCCCAGGCTCCCAGGCGCGGGATACGGTGCTGCGGACCCCAGGCCCCCAGGCTCCCAGGCTCCCATTCTCCCAGGCGCGGGCTCGGGAGCTGAGGGCCCCAGGCTCCCAGGCTCCCAGGCTCCTAGGCGCGGGGTAGGGTGGTGCGGACCCCAGGCTCCCAGGCTCCCAGGCTCCCAGGCACCGGCTCAGGTGCTGCGGACTCCAGGCTCCCAGGCTCCCAGGCTCCCAGGCGCGGGCTAGGGTGCTGCGTACCCCAGGCTCCCAGGCTCCCAGGCGCGGGCTAGGGTGCTGAGGATCCCAGGCTCCCATGCTCCCAGGCTCCCAGGCGAAGATCGCAAGCTGCTCAAAACCAGTATCCGGCCTCCCGTGCGTTTGCTCGGGAGATGCGTGCCCCAGGCTCCCAAGCGCGTGCTCGTGAGCTGGGACCCCAAGGCTCATAGGCTAAAAGGTGCGTTCTCGGGAGATTGTGCCCGCAGGCTCACAGGCTCCCAGGCGCGTGCTCGTGTGCTGCGCACCCCAGGCTCCCAGGCGCGTGCACGTGAGCTGGGAACCCAAGGCTCACAGGCTACCAGGCGCGGGATCGGGGGCTGGGCTTCACAGGCTCCCAGGCGCGGGCTCGTGTGCTGCGCACCCCAGGCTCCCAGGCGCTGGCTCGTGAGCTGCATCTCCCTGGCTTCGAGTGCAGGCCAGGGAGCTGCCTCCCCCAGGTTCAAAGGCAACCAGGCGCGGGTTCCGGAGCTCCGGCCCCAGGACCCCAGGCTCACAGGCTCCCTGGCGCGGGCTAGGGTGCTGCGGACCCCAGGCCCCCAGCCTCCCAGGCTCCCAGGCTCCCAGGCGCGGGCTCGTGTGCTGCGGACCCCAGGCTCCCAAGCGCGGGCTCGGTAGCTGAGGGCCCCAGGCCCCCAGCAACCGAGGCTCCCAGGCTCCCAGGCGCGGGATAGGGTGCTGCGGACCCCAGGTCCCCAGGCTCCCAGGCTCCCAGGCGCGGGCTCGTGTGCTGCGGACCCCAGGCTCCCAAGCGCGGGCTCGGGAGCTGAGGGCCCCAGGCTCCCAAGCACCCAGGCTCCCAGGCTCCCAGGCGCGGGCTCAGGTCCTGCGGACCCCAGGCTCCCAAGCTCCCAGGCTCCCAGGTTCCCAGGCGCTGCTAGAGTGCTGCGGACCCCAGGCTCCCAGGCTCCCAGGCGCGGGCTCGGGTGCTGCGGACCCAAGGCCCCCAGCCTCCCAGGTTCCCAGGCTCCCAGGCGCGGTCTATTGTGCTGCAGACCCCAGACTCCCAGGCTCCCAGGCTCCCAGGCTCCCAGGCGCTGCTAGGGTGCTGCGTACCCCAGGCTCCCAGGCTCCCAGGCGCGGGCTAGGGTGCTGCGGACCCCATGCCCCCAGCCTCCCAGGCTCCCAGGCTCCCAGGCGCGGTCTATGGTGCTGCGGACCCCAGACTCCCAGGCTCCCAGGCTCCCAGGCTCCGAGGCGCGGGCTCGGGTGCTGCGGACCCCAGGCTCCCAGGCTCCCAGGCTCCCAGGCTCCCAGGCGCGGGCTCGGGAGCTGAGGGCCCCAGGCTCCCAGGCTCCCAGGCGCGGGCTAGGGTGCTGCGGACCCCAGGCCCCCAGCCTCCCAGGCTCCCAGGCTCCCAGGCTCCCAGGCGCGGGCTCGTGTGCTGCGGACCCCAGGCTCCCAAGCGCGGGCTCGGGAGCTGAGGGCCCCAGGCTCCCAGGCTCCCAGGCTCCTAGGCGCGGGCTCAGGTACTGCGGACCCCAGGCTCCCAAGCTCCCAGGTTCCCAGGCTCCCAGGCGCTGCTAGGGTGCTGCGGACCCCAGGCTCCCAGGCTCCCAGGCGCGGGCTAGGGTGCTGCGGACCCCAGGCCCCCAGCCTCCCAGGCTCCCAGGCTCCCAGGCGCGGTCTATTGTGCTGCGGACCCCAGACTCCCAGGCTCCCAGGCTCCCAGGCGCGGGATAGGGTGCTGCGGACCCCAGGCCCCCAGGCTCCCAGGCTCCCAGGCTCCCAGGCGCGGGCTCGGGAGCTGAGGGCCCCAGGCTCCCAGGCTCCCAGGCTCCCAGGCGCGGGCTCGGGTGCTGCGGACCCCAGGCCCCCAGCCTCCCAGGCTCCTAGGCTCCCAGGCTCCCAGGCGCGGGCTCGTGTGCTGCGTACCCCAGGCTCCCAGGCGCGGGCTCGGGTGCTGCGGACCCCAGACTCCCAGGCTCCCAGGCTCCCAGGCGCGGGCTCGTGTGCTGCGGACCTCAGGCTCCCAAGCGCGGGCTCGGGAGCTGAGGGCCCCAGGCTCCCAGGCTCCCAGGCTCCCAGGCGCGGCTCAGGTCCTGCGGACCCCAGGCTCCCAAGCTCCCAGGCTCCCAGGCTCCCAGGCGCTGCTAGGGTGCTGCGGACCTCAGGCTCCCAGGCTCCCAGGCGCGGGCTAGGGTGCTGCGGACCCCAGAACCCAGGCACCCAGGCTCCCAGGCTCCTAGGCGCGGGCTTGAGTGCTGCGGACCCGAGGCTCCCAGGCGCTGGCTTGTGAGCTGCATCTCTCTGGCTTCGAGTGCAGGCCCGGGAGCTGCCTCCCCCAGGTTCAAAGGCAACCAGGCGCGGGTTCCGGAGCTGCGGCCCCAGGATCCCAGGCTCCCAGGCTCCCAGGCGCGGGCTAGGGTGCTGCGGACCCCAGGCCCCCAGCCTCCCAGGCTTCCAGGCTCCCAGGCGCGGGCTCGTGTGCTGCGGACCCCAGGCTCCCGAGCGCGGGCTCGGGAGCTGAGGGCCCCAGGCCCCCAGCCTCCCAGGCTCCCAGGCTCCCAGGCGCGGGATAGGGTGCTGCGGACCCCAGGCCACCAGGCTCCCAGGCTCCCAGGCTCCCAGGCTCCCAGACTCCCAAGCGCAGGCTCGGGAGCTGAGGGCCCCAGGCTCCTGGGCTCCCAGGCTCCTAGGCGCGGGGTAGGGTGGTGCGGATCCCAAGCTCCCAGGCTCCCAGGCTCCCAGGCGCCGGCTCAGGTGCTGCGGACCCCAGGCTCCCAGGCTCACAGGCGTGGTCTAGGGTGCTGCGGACCCCAGACCCCAGGCGCCCAGGCTCCCAGGCTCCTAGGCGCGGGCTTGGGTGCTGGGGACCCCAGGCTCCCAGGCGCGGGCTCGTGAGCTGCATCTCCCTGGCTTCGAGTGCAGGCCCGGGAGCTGCTTCCCCCAGGTTCAAAGGCAACCAGGCGCGGGCTCAGGTCCTGCGGACCCCAGGCTCCCAGGCTCCCAGGCGCGGGCTCGGGTGCTGCGGACCCCAGGCTCCCAGGCTCCCAGGCTCCCAGGCTCCCAGGCGCGGGCTCGGGAACTGAGGGCCCTAGGCTCCCAGGCTCCCAGGCGCGGGCTAGGGTGCTGCGGACCCGAGGCCCCCAGCCTCCCAGGCTCCCAGGCTCCCAGGCGCGGGCTCGTGTGCAGCGGACCCCAGGCTCCCAAGCGCGGGCTCGGGAGCTGATGGCCCCAGGCCCCCAGCCTCCCAGGCTCCCAGGCTCCCAGGCGCGGGCTAGGGTGCTGCGGACCCCAGGCACCCAGCCTCCCAGGCTCCCAGGCTCCCAGGCGCGGTCTATGGTGCTGCGGACCCCAGACTCCCAGGCTCCCAGGCTCCCAGGCTCCCAGGCGCTGCTAGGGTGCTGCGGACCCCAGGCCCCCAGCCTCCCAGGCTCCCAGGCTCCCAGGCGCGTTCTATGGTGCTGCGGACCCAAGACTCCCAGCCTCCCAGGCTCCCAGGCTCCCAGGCGCGGGCTAGGGTGCTGCGGACCCCAGGCACCCAGCCTCCCAGGCTCCCAGGCTCCCAGGCGCGGTCTATGGTGCTGCGGACCCCAGACTCCAAGGCTCCCAGGCTTCCAGGCTCCCAGGCACTGCTAGGGTGCTGCGGACCCCAGGCCCCCAGCCTCCCAGGCTCCCAGGCTCCCAGGCGCGTTCTATGGTGCTGCGGACCCCAGGCCCCCAGCCTCCCAGTCTCCCAGGCTCCCAGGCGCGGGATAGGGTGCTGCGGACCCCAGGCCCCCAGCCTCCCAGGCTCCCAGGCTCCCAGGCGCGGGCTCGTGTGCAGCGGACCCCAGGCTCCCAAGCGCGGGCTCGGGAGCTGATGGCCCCAGGCCCCCAGCCTCCCAGGCTCCCAGGCTCCCAGGCGCTGCTAGGGTGCTGCGGATCCCAGGCTCCCAGGCTCCCAGGCGCGGGCTAGGGTGCTGCGGACCCCAGGCCCCCAGCCTCCCAAGCTCCCAGGCTACCAGGCGCGGTCTATGATGCTGCGGACCCCAGACTCCCAGGCTCCCAGGCTCCCAGGCTCCCAGGCGCTGCTAGGGTGCTGCGGACCCCAGGCCCCCAGCCTCCCAGGCTCCCAGGCTCCCAGGCGCGTTCTATGGTGCTGCGGACCCCAGACTCCCAGGCTCCCAGGCTCCCAGGCGCTGCTAGGGTGCTGCGGACCCCAGGCCCCCAGCCTCCCAGGCTCCCAGGCTCCCAGGCGCGGGCTCGTGTGCTGCGGACCCCAGGCTCCCAAGCGCGGGCTCGGGCGCTGAGGGCCCCAGACCCCCAGCCTCCCAGGCTCCCTGGCTCCCATTCTCCCAGGCGCTGCTAGGGTGCTGCAGACCCCAGGCCCCCAGGCTCCAGGCGCGGGCTAGGGTGCTGCGGACCCCACGCCCCCAGCCTCCCAGGCTCCCAGGATCCCAGGCGCGGTCTATGGTGCTGCGGACCCCAGACTTCCAGGCTCCCAGGCTCCCAGGTGCGGGCTCGGGAGCTGAGGGCCCCAGGCCCGCAGCCTCCTAGGCTCCCAGGCTCCCAGGCGCGGGACAGGGTGCTGCGGACCCCAGGTCCCCAGGCTCCCAGCCTCCCAGGCTCGGGCTCGTGTGCTGCGGACCCCAGACTCCCAAGCGCGTGCTCGGGAGCTGAGGGCCCCAGGCTCCCAGGCTCCCAGGCTCCCAGGCTCCCATGCGCGGGCTCAGGTCCTGCGGACCCCAGGCTCCCACGCTCCCAGGCTCCCAGGCTCCCAGGCGCTGCTAGGGTGCTGCGGACCCCAGGCTCCCAGGCTCCCAGGCGCGGGCTAGGGTGCTGCGGACCCAAGGCCCCCAGCCTCCCATGCTCCCAGGCTCCCAGGCGCGGTCTATGGTGCTGCGGACCCCAGACTCCCAGGCTCCCAGGCTCCCAGGCGCGGGCTCGGGTGCTGCGGACCCCAGGCTCCCAGGCTCCCAGGCTCCCAGGCTCCAAGGCGCGGGCTCGGGAGCTGAGGGCCCCAGGCTCCCAGGCTCGCAGGCGCTGGCTAGGGTGCTGCGGATCCCAGGCCCCCAGCCTCCCAGGCTCCCAGGCTCTCAGGCTCCCAGGCGCGGCTCGTGTGCTGCGGACCCCAGGCTCCCAAGCGCGGGCTCGGGAGCTGAGGGCCCCAGGCTCCCACGCTCCCAGGCTCCCAGGCTCCCAGGCCCGGGCTCAGGTCCAGCGGACCGCAGGCTCCCAAGCTCCCAGGCTCCCAGGCTCCCAGGCGCTGCTAGGGTGCTGCGGATCCCAGGCTCCCAGGCTCCCAGGCGCGGGCTAGGGTGCTGCGGACCCCAGGCCACCAGCCTCCCAGGCTCCCAGGCTCCCAGGCGCGGTCTATTGTGCTGCGGACCCCAGACTCCCAGGCTCCCAGGCTCCCAGGCTCCCAGGCGCGGGATAGGGTGCTGCGGACCCCAGGCCCCCAGGCTCCCAGTCTCCCAGGCTCCCAGGCACTGGCTCGTGATCTGAGGGCCCCAGGCCCCCAGCCTCCCAGGCTCCCAGGCGCGGGATACGGTGCTGCGGACCCCAGTCCCCCAGGCTCCCAGGCTCCCAGGCTCCCAGGCGCGGGCTCGGGGGCTGAGGGCCCCAGGCTCCCAGGCTCCCAGGCTCCTAGGCGCGGGGTAGGGTGGTGCAGACCCCAGGATCCCAGGCTCCCAGGCTCCCAGGCGCCGGCTCAGGTGCTGCGGACCCCAGGCTCCCAGGCTCCCAGGCGCGGGCTAGGGTGCTGCGTACCCCAGGCTCCCAGGCTCCCAGGCGCGGGCTAGGGTGCTGCGGACCCCAGGGCCCCAGCCTCCCAAACTCCCAGGCTCCCAGGCGTGGTCTAGGGTGCTGCGGACCCCAGAACCCAGGCTCCCAGGCTCCCAGGCGCTGCTAGGGTGCTGCCGACCCCATTCTCCCAGGCTCCCAGGCTCCCAGGCGCGGGCTCGCGTGCTGAGGATCCCAGGCTACCAGGCTCCCAGGCTCCCAGGCGAAGATCGAAATCTGCTCAAAACCAGTATCCGGCCTCCCGTGCGTTTGCTCGCGAGATGCGTGCCCCAGGCTCCCAAGCGCGTGCTCGTGAGCTGGGACCCCAAGGCTCATAGGCTAACAGGTGCGTTCTCGGGAGATTGTGCCCGCAGGCTCACAGGCTCCCAGGCGCGTGCTCGTGTGCTGTGCACCCCAGGCTCCCAGGCGCGTGCACGTGAGCTGGGAACCCAAGGCTCACAGGCTACCAGGCGTGGGATCGGGGGCTGGGCTTCACAGGCTCCCAGGCGCGGGCTCGTGTGCTGCGCACCCCAGGCTCCCAGGCGCTGGCTCGTGAGCTGCATCTCCATGGCTTCGAGTGCAGGCCCGGGAGCTGCCTCCCCCAGGTTCAAAGGCAACCAGGCGCGGGTTCCGGAGCTGCGGCCCCAGGATCCCAGGCTCCCAGGCTCCCTGGCGCGGGCTAGGGTGCTGCGGACCCCAGGTCCCCAGCCTCCCAGGCTCCCAGGCTCCCAGGCGCGGGCTCGTGTGCTGCGGACCCCAGGCTCCCAAGCGCGGGCTCGGGAGCTGAGGGCCCCAGGCCCCCAGCCTCCCAGGCTCCCAGGCTCCCAGGCGAGGGATAGGGTGCTGCGGACCCCAGGTCCCCAGGCTCCCAGGCTCCCAGGCGCGGGCTCGTGTGCTGCGGACCCCAGGCTCCCAAGCGCGGGCTCGGGAGCTGAGGGCCCCAGGCTCCCAAGCACCCAGGCTCCCAGGCTCCCAGGCGCGGGCTCAGGTCCTGCGGACCCCAAGCTCCCAGGCTCCCAGGCTCCCAGGCTCCCTGGCGCTGCTAGAGTGCTGCGGACCCCAGGCTCCCAGGCTCCCAGGCGCGGGCTAGGGTGCTGCGGACCCAAGGCCCCCAGCCTCCCAGGCTCCCAGGCTCCCAGGCGCGGTCTATTGTGCTGCGGACCCCAGACTCCCAGGCTCCCAGGCTCCCAGGCACTGCTAGGGTGCTGCGTACCCCAGGCTCCCAGGCTCACAGGCGCGGGCTAGGGTGCTGCGGACCCCATGCCCCCAGCCTCCCAGGCTCCCAGGCTCCCAGGCGCGGTCTATGGTGCTGCGGACCCCAGACTCCCAGGCTCCCAGGCTCCCAGGCTCCCAGGCGCGGGCTCGGGTGCTGCGGACCCCAGGCTCCCAGGCTCCCAGGCTCCCAGGCTCCCAGGCGCGGGCTCGGGAGCTGAGGGCCCCAGGCTCCCAGGCTCCCAGGCTCCTAGGCACGGGCTCAGGTCCTGCGGACCCCAGGCTCCCAAGCTCCCAGGCTCCCAGGCTCCCAGGCGCTGCTAGGGTGCTGCGGACCCCAGGCTCCCAGGCTCCCAGGCGCGGGCTAGGGTGCTGCGGACCCCAGGCCCCCAGCCTCCCAGGCTCCCAGGCTCCTAGGCGCGGTCTATTGTGCTGCGGACCCCAGACTCCCAGGCTCCCAGGCTCCCAGGCTCCCAGGCGCTGCTAGGGTGCTGCGGACCCCAGGCTCCCAGGCTCCCAGGCTCCCAGGCTACCAGGCTCCCAGGCGCGGGCTCGTGTGCTGCGGACCCCAGGCTCCCAAGCGCGGGCTCGGGAGCTGAGAGCCCCAGGCTCCCATGCTCCCAGGCTCCTATGCGCGGGCTCAGGTCCTGCGGACCCAAGGCTCCGAAGCTCACATGCTCCCAGGCTCCCAGGCGCTGCTAGGGTGCTGCGGACCCCAGGCTCCCAGGCTCCCAGGCGCGGGCTAGGGTGCTGCGGACCCCAGGCCCCCAGCCTCCCAGGCTCCCAGGCTCCCAGTCACGGTCTATGGTGCTGCGTACCCCAGACTCCCAGGCTCCCAGGCTCCCAGGCGCGGGATAGGGTGCTGCGGACCCCAAGCCCCCAGGCTCCCAGGCTCCCAGGCTCCCAGGCGCGGGCTCCGGAGCTGAGGGCCCCAGGCTCCCAGGCTCCCAGGCTCCCAGGCGCGGGCTCGGGTGCTGCGGACCCCAGGCCCCCAGCCTCCCAGGCTCCTAGGCTCCCAGGCTCCCAGGCGCGGGCTCGTGTGCTGCGGACCCCAGGCTCCCAGGCGCGGGCTCGGGTGCTGCGGACCCCAGACTCCCAGGCTCCCAGGCTCCCAGGCGCGGGCTCGTGTGCTGCGGACCCCAGGCTCCCAAGCGCGGTATCGGGAGCTGAGGGCCCCAGGCTCCCAGGCTCCCAGGCTCCCAGGCGCGGGCTCAGGTCCTGCGGACCCCAGGCTCCCAAGCTCCCAGGCTCCCAGGCTCCCAGGCGCTGCTAGGGTGCTGCGGACCCCAGGCTCCCAGGCTCCCAGGCGCGGGCTAGGGTGCTGCGAACCCCAGAACCCAGGCTCCCAGGCTCCCAGGCTCCTAGGCGCGGCCTTGAGTGCTGCGGACCCGAGGCTCCCAGGCGCTGGCTTGTGAGCTGCATCTCTCTGGCTTCGAGTGCAGGCCCGGGAGCTGCCTCCCCCAGGTTCAAAGGCAACCAGGCGCGTGTTCCGGAGCTGCGGCCCCAGGATCCCAGGCTGCCAGGCTCCCAGGCGCGGGCTAGGGTGCTGCGGACCCCAGGCCCCCAGCCTCCCAGGCTCCCAGGCTCCCAGGAGCGGGCTCGTGTGCAGCGGACCCCAGGCTCCCAAGCGAGGGCTCGGGAACTGATGGCCCCAGTCCCCCAGATTCCCAGGCACCCAGGCTCCCAGGCGCTGTTAGGGTGCTGCGGACCCCAGGCTCCCAGGCTCCCAGGCGCGGGCTAGGGTGCTGCGGACCCCAGGCCCCCAGGCTCCCAGGCTCCCAGGCGCGGTCTATGGTGCTGCGGACCCCAGGCTCCCAGGCTCCCAGGCTCCCAGGCTCCCAGGCGCTGCTAGGGTGCTGCGGACCCCAGGCCCCCAGCCTCCCAGGCTCCCAGGCTCCCAGGCGCGGGCGCGTGTGCTGCGGACCCCAGGCTCCCAAGCGCGGGCTCGGGCGCTGAGGGCCCCAGGCCCCCAGCCTCCCAAGCTCCCAGGCTCCCATTCTCCCAGGCGCTGCTAGGGTGCTGCGGACCCCAGGCTCCCAGGCTCCCAGGCGCGGGCTAGGGTGCTGCGGACCCCAGGCCCCCACCCTCCCAGGCTCCCAGGATCCCAGGCGCGGTCTATGGTGCTGCGGACCCCAGACTCCCAGGCTCCCAGGCTCCCAGGCGCGGGCTCGTGTGCTGCGGACCCCAGGCTCCCAAGCGCGTTCTCGGGAGCTGAGGGCCCCAGGCCCGCAGCTTCCCAGGCTCCCAGGCTCCCAGGCGCGGGATAGTGTGCTGCGGACCCCAGGTCCCCAGGCTCCGAGGCTCCCAGGCTCGGGCTCGTGTGCTGCGGACCCCAGGCTCCCAAGCGCGGGCTCGGGAGCTGAGGGCCCCAGGCTCCCAAGCGCGTGCTCGTGAGCTGGGACCCCAAGGCTCATAGGCTAACAGGTGCGTTCTCGGGAGATTGTGCCCGCAGGCTCACAGGCTCCCAGGCGCGTGCTCGTGTGCTGCGCACCCCAGGCTCCCAGGCGCGTGCACGTGAGCTGGGATCCCAAGGCTCACAGGCTACCAGGCGCGGGATCGGGGGCTGGTCTTCACAGGCTCCCAGGCGCGGGCTCGTGTGCTGCGCACCCCAGGCTCCCAGGCGTTGGCTCGTGAGCTGCATCTCCCTGGCTTCGAGTGCAGGCCCGGGAGCTGCCTCCCCCAGGTTCAAAGGCAACCAGGCGCGGGTTCCGGAGCTGCGGCCCCAGGATCCCAGGCTCCCAGGCTCCCTGGCGCGGGCTAGGGTGTTGCGGACCCCAGGCCCCCAGCCTCCCAGGCTCCCAGGCTCCCAGGCGCGGGCTCGTGTGCTGCGGACCCCAGGCTCCCAAGCGCGGGCTCGGGAGCTGAGGGCCCCAGGCCCCCAGCCTCCCAGGCTCCCAGGCGCGGGATAGGGTGCTGCGGACCCCAGGTCCCCAGGCTCCCAGGCTCCCAGGCGCGGGCTCATGTGCTGCGGACCCCAGGCTCCCAAGCGCGGGCTCGGTAGCTGAGGGCCCCAGGCTCCCAAGCACCCAGGCTCCCAGGCTCCCAGGCGCGGGCTCAGGTCCTGCGGACCCCAGGCTCCCAAGCTCACAGGCTCCCAGGTTCCCAGGCGCTGCTAGGGTGCTGCGGACCCCAGGCTCCCAGGCTCCCAGGCGCGAGCTAGGGTGCTGCGGACCCAAGGCCCCCAGCCTCCCAGGCTCCCAGGCTCCCAGGCGCGGTCTATTGTGCTGCGGACCCCAGACTCCCAGGCTCCCAGGCTCCCAGGCTCCCAGGCGCTGCTAGGGTGCTGCGTACCCCAGGCTCCCAGGCTCCCAGGCGCGGGCTAGGGTGCTGCGGACCCCATGCCCCCAGCCTCCCAGGCTCCCAGGCTCCCAGGCGCGGTCTATGGTGCTGCGGACCCCAGACTCCCAGGCTCCCAGGCTCCCAGGCGCGGGCTCGGGTGCTGCGGACCCCAGGTTCCCAGGCTCCCAGGCTCCCAGGCGCGGGCTCGTGAGCTGAGGGCCCCAGGCTCCCAGGCTCCCAGGCGCGGGCTAGGTTGCTGCGGACCCCAAGCCCCCAGCCTCCCAGGCTCCCAGGCTCCCAGGCTCCCAGGCGCGGGCTCGTGTGCTGCGGACCCCAGGCTCCAAAGCGCGGGCTCGGGACCTGAGGGCCCCAGGCTCCCAGGCTCCCAGGCTCCTAGGCGCGGGCTCCGGTCCTGCGGACCCCAGGCTCCCAGGCTCCCAGGCTCCCAGGCGCTGCTAGGGTGCTGCGGACCCCAGGCTCCCAGGCTCCCAGGCGCGGGCTAGGGTGCTGCGGACCCCAGGCCCCCAGCCTCCCAGGCTCCCAGGCTCCCAGGCTCCCAGGCGCGGGCTCGTGTGCTGCGGACCCCAGGCTCCCAAGCGCGGGCTCGGGAGCTGAGGGCCCCAGGCTCCCAGGCTCCCAGGCTCCTAGGCGTGGGCTCCGGTCCTGCGGACCCCAGGCTCCCAAGCTCCCAGGCTCCCAGGCTCCCAGGCGCTGCTAGGGTGCTGCGGACCCCAGGCTCCCAGGCTCCCAGGCGCGGTCTATTGTGCTGCGGACCCCAGACTCCCAGGCTCCCAGGCTCCCAGGCGCGTGATAGGGTGCTGCGGACCCCAGGCCCCCAGGCTCCCATGCTCCCAGGCTCCCAGGCGCGGGCTCGGGAGCTGAGGGCCCCAGGCTCCCAGGCTCCCAGGCTCCCAGGCGCGGGCTCGGGTGCTGCGGACCCCAGGCCCCCAGCCTCCCAGGCTCCTAGGCTCCCAGGCTCCCAGGCGCGGGCTCGTGTGCTGCGGACCCCAGGCTCCCAGGCGCGGGCTCGGGTGCTGCGGACCCCAGACTCCCAGGCTCCCAGGCTCCCAGGCGCGGGCTCGTGTGCTGCGGACCCCAGGCTCCCAGGCTCCCAGGCTCCCAGGCGCGGGCTCGGGAGCTGAGGGCCCCAGGCTCCCAGGCTCCCAGGCTCCCAGGCGCGGGCTCAGGTCCTGCGGACCCCAGGCTCACAAGCTCCCAGGCTCCCAGGCTCCCAGGCGCTGCTAGGGTGCTGCGGACCCCAGGCTCCCAGGCGCTGGCTAGGGTGAGGCGGACCCCAGGCCCCCAGCCTCCCAGGCTCCCAGGCGCGGTCTATGGTGCTGCGGACCCCACTCCCAGGCTCCCAGGCTCCCAGGCTCACAGGCGCTGCGAGGGTGCTGCGGACCCCAGGCTCCCAGGCTCCCAGGGGCGAGCTAGGGTGCTGCGGACCCCAGGCCCCCAGCCTCCCAGGCTCCCAGGCTCCCAGGCGCGGTCTATGGTGCTGCGGACCCCAGACTCCCAGGCTCCCAGGCTCCTAGGCTCCCAGGCGCGTGCTTGGGTGCTGCGGACCCCAGGCTCCCAGGCTCCCAGGCGCGGGCTCGGGGGCTGAGGGCCCCAGGCTCCCAGGCTCCCAGGCGCGGGCTAGGGTGCTGCGGACCCCAGGCCCCCAGCCTCCCAGGCTCCCAGGCTCCCAGGCTCCCAGGCTCGGGCTCGTGTGCTGCGGACCCCAGGCTCCCAAGTGCGGGCTCAGGAGCCGAGGGCCCCAGGCCCCCAGCCTCCCAGGCTCCCAGGCTCCCAAGCTCCCAGGCGCTGCTAGGGTGCTGCGGACCCCAGGCTCCCAGGCTCCCAGGCGCGGGCTAGGGTGCTGCGGACCCCAGGCCCCAAGCCTCCCAGGCTCCCAGGCTCCCAGGCGCGGTCTATGGTGTTGCGAACCCCAGACTCCCAGGCTCCCAGGCTCCCCGGCGCGGGCTCGTGTGCTGCGGACCCCAGGCTCCCAAGCGCGGGCTCGGGAGCTGAGGGCCCCAGGCCCCCAGCCTCCCAGGCTCCCAGGCTCCCAGGCGCGGGATAGGGTGCTGCGGACCCCAAGTCCCCAGGCTCCCAGGCTCCCAGGTGCGGGCTCGTGTGCTGCGGACCCCAGGCTCCCAAGCGCGGGCTCGGGAGCTGAGGGCCTCAGGCTCCCAGGCTCCCAGGCTCCCAGGCGCGGGTTCAGGTCCTGCGGACCCCAGGCTCCCAAGCTCCCAGGCTCCCAGGCTCCCAGGCGCTGCTAGGGTGCTGCGGACCCCAGGCTCCCAGGCTTCCAGGCGCGGGCTAGGGTGCTGCGGACCCCAGGCCCCCAGCCTCCCAGGCTCCGAGGCTCCCAGGCGCGGTCTATGGTGCTGCGAACCCCAGACTCCCAGGCTCCCAGGCTCCCAGGCTCCCCGGCTCCCAGGCTCCCAGGCGCGGGCTCGTGTGCTGCGGACCCCAGGCTCCCAAGCGCGGGCTCGGGAGCTGAGAGCCCCAGGCTCACAGGCTCCCAGGCTCCTAGGCGCGGTCTCAGGTCCTGCGGACCCCAGGCTCCCAAGCTCCCATGCTCCCAGGCTCCCAGGCGCTGCTAGGGTGCTGCGGACCCCAGGCTCCCAGGCTCCCAGGCGCGGGCTAGGGTGCTGCGGACCCCAGGCCCCCAGCCTCCCAGGCTCCCAGGCTCCCAGGCGCGGTCTATTGTGCTGCGGACCCCAGACTCCCAGGCTCCCAGGCTCCCAGGCGCGGGATAGGGTGCTGCGGACCCCAGGCCCCCAGGCTCCCAGGCTCCCAGGCTCCCAGGCGCGGGCTCGGGAGCTGAGGGCCCCAGGCTCCCAGGCTCCCAGGCGCGGGCTCGGGTGCTGCGGACCCCAGGCCCCCAGCCTCCCAGGCTCCTAGGCTCCCAGGCTCCCAGGCGCGGGCTCGTGTGCTGCGGACCCCAGGCTCCCAGGCGCGGTCTCGGGTGCTGCGGACCCCAGACTCCCAGGCTCCCAGGCTCCCAGGCGCGGCTCGTGTACTGCGGACCCCAGGATCCCAAGCGCCGGCTCGGGAGCTGAGGGCCCCAGGCTCCCAGGCTCCCAGGCTCCCAGGCGCGGGCTCAGGTCCTGCGGACCCCAGGCTCCCAAGCTCCCAGGCTCCCAGGCTCCCAGGCGCTGCTAGGGTGCTGCGGACCCCAGGCTCCCAGGCTCCCAGGCGCGGGCTAGGGTGCTGCGGACCCCAGAACCCAGGCTCCCAGGCTCCCAGGCTCCCAGGCGCGGGCTCGGGTGCTGCGGACCCCAGGCCCCCAGCCTCCCAGGCTCCTAGGCTCCCAGGCTCCCAGGCGCGGGCTCGTGTGCTGCGGACCCCAGGCTCCCAGGCGCGGGCTCGGGTGCTGCGGACCCCAGGCTCCCAGGCTCCCAGGCTCCCAGGCGCGGGCTCGGGAGCTGAGGGCCCCAGGCTCCCAGGCTCCCAGGCTCCCAGGCGCGGGCTCAGGTCCTGCGGACCCCAGGCTCACAAGCTCCCAGGCTCCCAGGCTCCCAGGCGCTGCTAGGGTGCTGCGGACCCCAGGCTCCCAGGCGCTGGCTAGGGTGAGGCGGACCCCAGGCCCCCAGCCTCCCAGGCTCCCAGGCGCGGTCTATGGTGCTGCGGACCCCACTCCCAGGCTCCCAGGCTCCCAGGCTCACAGGCGCTGCGAGGGTGCTGCGGACCCCAGGCTCCCAGGCTCCCAGGGGCGAGCTAGGGTGCTGCGGACCCCAGGCCCCCAGCCTCCCAGGCTCCCAGGCTCCCAGGCGCGGTCTATGGTGCTGCGGACCCCAGACTCCCAGGCTCCCAGGCTCCTAGGCTCCCAGGCGCGTGCTTGGGTGCTGCGGACCCCAGGCTCCCAGGCTCCCAGGCGCGGGCTCGGGGGCTGAGGGCCCCAGGCTCCCAGGCTCCCAGGCGCGGGCTAGGGTGCTGCGGACCCCAGGCCCCCAGCCTCCCAGGCTCCCAGGCTCCCAGGCTCCCAGGCTCGGGCTCGTGTGCTGCGGACCCCAGGCTCCCAAGTGCGGGCTCAGGAGCCGAGGGCCCCAGGCCCCCAGCCTCCCAGGCTCCCAGGCTCCCAAGCTCTCAGGCGCTGCTAGGGTGCTTTGGACCCCAGGCTCCCAGGCTCCCAGGCGCGGGCTAGGGTGCTGCGGACCCCAGGCCCCAAGCCTCCCAGGCTCCCAGGCTCCCAGGCGCGGTCTATGGTGTTGCGAACCCCAGACTCCCAGGCTCCCAGGCTCCCCGGCGCGGGCTCGTGTGCTGCGGACCCCAGGCTCCCAAGCGCGGGCTCGGGAGCTGAGGGCCCCAGGCCCCCAGCCTCCCAGGCTCCCAGGCTCCCAGGCGCGGGATAGGGTGCTGCGGACCCCAAGTCCCCAGGCTCCCAGGCTCCCAGGTGCGGGCTCGTGTGCTGCGGACCCCAGGCTCCCAAGCGCGGGCTCGGGAGCTGAGGGCCTCAGGCTCCCAGGCTCCCAGGCTCCCAGGCGCGGGTTCAGGTCCTGCGTACCCCAGGCTCCCAAGCTCCCAAGCTCCCAGGCTCCCAGGCTTCCAGGCGCGGGCTAGGGTGCTGCGGACCCCAGGCCCCCAGCCTCCCAGGCTCCGAGGCTCCCAGGCGCGGTCTATGGTGCTGCGGACCCCAGACTCCCAGGCTCCCAGGCTCCCAGGCTCCCCGGCTCCCAGGCTCCCAGGCGCGGGCTCGTGTGCTGCGGACCCCAGGCTCCCAAGCGCGGGCTCGGGAGCTGAGAGCCCCAGGCTCACAGGCTCCCAGGCTCCTAGGCGCGGGCTCAGGTCCTGCGGACCCCAGGCTCCCAAGCTCCCATGCTCCCAGGCTCCCAGGCGCTGCTAGGGTGCTGCGGACCCCAGGCTCCCAGGCTCCCAGGCGCGGGCTAGGGTGCTGCGGACCCCAGGCCCCCAGCCTCCCAGGCTCCCAGGCTCCCAGGCGCGGTCTATTGTGCTGCGGACCCCAGACTCCCAGGCTCCCAGGCTCCCAGGCGCGGGATAGGGTGCTGCGGACCCCAGGCCCCCAGGCTCCCAGGCTCCCAGGCTCCCAGGCGCGGGCTCGGGAGCTGAGGGCCCCAGGCTCCCAGGCTCCCAGGCGCGGGCTCGGGTGCTGCGGACCCCAGGCCCCCAGCCTCCCAGGCTCCTAGGCTCCCAGGCTCCCAGGCGCGGGCTCGTGTGCTGCGGACCCCAGGCTCCCAGGCGCGGTCTCGGGTGCTGCGGACCCCAGACTCCCAGGCTCCCAGGCTCCCAGGCGCGGGCTCGTGTACTGCGGACCCCAGGATCCCAAGCGCGGGCTCGGGAGCTGAGGGCCCCAGGCTCCCAGGCTCCCAGGCTCCCAGGCGCGGGCTCAGGTCCTGCGGACCCCAGGCTCCCAAGCTCCCAGGCTCCCAGGCTCCCAGGCGCTGCTAGGGTGCTGCGGACCCCAGGCTCCCAGGCTCCCAGGCGCGGGCTAGGGTGCTGCGGACCCCAGAACCCAGGCTCCCAGGCTCCCAGGCTCCTAGGCGCGGGCTTGAGTGCTGCGGACCCGAGGCTCCCAGGCGCTGGCTTGTGAGCTGCATCTCTCTGGCTTCGAGTGCAGGCCCGGGAGCTGCCTCCCCCAGGTTCAAAGGCAACCAGGCGCGGGTTCCGGAGCTGCGGCCCCAGGATCCCAGGCTGCCAGGCTCCCAGGCTCGGGCTAGGGTGCTGCGGACCCCAGGCCCCCAGCCTCCCAGGCTCCCAGGCTCCCAGGCGCGGGCTCGTGTGCAGCGGACCCCAGGCTCCCAAGCGCGGGCTCGGGAGCTGATGGCCCCAGGCCCCCAGACTCCCAGGCTCCCAGGCTCCCAGGCGCTGTTAGGGTGCTGCGGACCCCAGGCTCCCAGGCTCCCAGGCGCGGGCTAGGGTGCTGCGGACCCCAGGCCCCCAGCCTCCCAGGCTCCGAGGCTCCCAGGCGCGGTCTATGGTGCTGCGGACCCCAGGCTCCCAGGCTCCCAGGCTCCCAGGCTCCCAGGCTCCCAGGCGCTGCTAGGGTGCTGCGGACCCCAGGCCCCCAGCCTCCCAGGCTCCCAGGCTCCCAGGCGCGGGCTCGTGTGCTGCGGACCCCAGGCTCCCAAGCGCGGGCTCGGGCGCTGAGGGCCCCAGGCCCCCAGCCTCCCAGGCTCCCAGGCTCCCATTCTCCCAGGCGCTGCTAGGGTGCTGCGGACCCCAGGCTCCCAGGCTCCCAGGCGCGGGCTAGGGTGCTGCGGACCCCAGGCCCCCAGCCTCTCAGGCTCCCAGGATCCCAGGCGCGGTCTATGGTGCTGCGGACCCCAGACTCCCAGGCTCCCAGGCTCCCAGGCGCGGGCTCGTGTGCTGCGGACCCCAGGCTCCCAAGCGCGGGCTCGGGAGCTGAGGGCCCCAGTCCCGCAGCTTCCCAGGCTCCCAGGCTCCCAGGCGCGGGATAGGGTGCTGCGGACCCCAGGTCCCCAGGCTCCCAGGCTCCCAGGCTCGGGCTCGTGTGCTGCGGACCCCAGGCTCCCAAGCGCGCGCTCGGGAGCTGAGGGCCCCAGGCTCCAAGGCTCCCAGGCTCCCATGCGCGGGCTCAGGTCCTGCGGACCCCAGGCTCCCAAGCTCCCAGGCTCCCAGGCTCCCAGGCGCTGCTAGGGTGCTGTGGACCCCAGGCTCCCAGGCTCCCAGGCGCGGGCTAGGGTGCTGCGGACCCCAGGCCCCCAGCCTCCCAGGCTCCCAGGCTCCCAGGCGCGGTCTATGGTGCTGCGGACCCCAGACTTCCAGGCTCCCAGGCTCCCAGGCTCCCAGGCGCGTGCTCGGGAGCTGCGGACCCCAGGCTCCCAGGCTCCCAGGCTCCAAGGCGCGGGCTCGGGAGCTGAGGGCCCCAGGCTCCCAGGCTCGCAGGCGCTGGCTAAGGTGCTGCGGATCCCAGGCCCGCATCCTCCCAGGCTCCCAGGCTCCCAGGCTCCCAGGCGCGGGCTCGTGTGCTGCGGACCCCAGGCTCCCAAGCGCGGGCTCGGGAGCTGAGGGCCCCAGGCTCCCAGGCTCCCAAACTTCCAGGCTCCCAGGCGCGGGCTCAGGTCCTGCGGACCGCAGGCTCCCAAGCTCCCAGGCTTCCAGGCTCCCAGGCGCTGCTAGGGTGCTGCGGACCCCAGGCTCCCAGGCTCCCAGGCGCGGGCTAGGGTGCTGCGGACCACAGGCCAGCAGCCTCCCAGGCTCCCAGGCTCCCAAGCTCCCAGGCGCTGCTAGGGTGCTGCGGACCCCTGGCTCCCAGGCTCTCAGGCGCGGGCTAGGGTGCTGCGGACCCCAGGCCCCAAGCCTCCCATGCTCCCAGGCTCCCAGGCGCGGTCTATGGTGCTGCGGACCCCAGACTCCCAGGCTCCAAGGCTCCCAGGCACGGGCTCGTGTGCTGCGGACCCCAGGCTCCCAAGCACGGGCTCGTGAGCTGAGGGGCCCAGGCCCCCAGCCTCCCAGGCTCCCAGGCGCGGGATAGGGTGCTGCGGACCCCAGGTCCCCAGGCTCCCAGGCTCCCAGGTGC
Organism: Muntiacus reevesi; assembly: GCF_963930625.1. Lineage (NCBI taxonomy): Eukaryota > Metazoa > Chordata > Mammalia > Artiodactyla > Cervidae > Muntiacus > Muntiacus reevesi. The sequence goes on along the minus strand of NC_089252.1, from coordinate 195,073 downwards.
GGGCTCGTGTGCTGCGGACCCCAGGCTCCCAAGCGCGGGCTCGGGAGATGAGGGCCCCAGGCCCCCAGCCTCCCAGGCTCCCAGGTTCCCAGGCGCGGTCTATGGTGCTGCGTACCCCAGACTCCCAGGCTCCCAGGATCCCAGGCGGGGGCTCGTGTGCTGCGGACCCCAGGCTCCCAAGCGCGGGCTCGAGAGCTGAGGGCCCCAGGCCCCCAGCCTCCCAGGCTCCCAGGCTCCCAAGCTCCCAGGCGCTGCTAGGGTGCTGCGGACCCCAGGCTCCCAGGCTCCCAGGCGCGGGCTAGGGTGCTGCGGACCCCAGGCCCCAAGCCTCCCAGACTCCCAGGCTCCCAGGCGCGGTCTATGGTGCTGCGGACCCCAGACCCCCAGGCTCCCAGGCTCCCAGGCGCGGGCTCGTGTGCTGCGGACCCCAGGCTCCCAAGCGCGGGCTCGGGAGCTGAGGGCCCCAGGCCCCCAGCCTCCCAGGCTCCCAGGCTCCCAGGCGCGGGATAGGGTGCTGCGGACCCCAGGTCCCCAGGCTCCCAGGCTCCCAGGTGCGGGCTCGTGTGCTGCGGACCCCAGGCTCCCAAGCGCGGGCTCGGGAGCTGAGGGCCTCAGGCTCCCAGGTTCCCAGGCTCCCAGGCGCGGGTTCAGGTCCTGCGGACCCCAGGCTCCCAAGCTCCCAGGCTCCCAGGCTCCCAGGCGCTGCTAGGGTGCTGCGGACCCCAGGCTCCCAGGCTTCCAGGCGCGGGCTAGGGTGCTGCGGACCCCAGGCCCCCAGCCTCCCAGGCTCCGAGGCTCCCAGGCGCGGTCTATGGTGCTGCGGACCCCAGACTCCCAAGCTCCCAGGCTCCCAGGCTCCCAGGCGCTGCTATGGTGCTGCGGACCCCAGGCTCCCAGGCTCCCAGGCGCGGGCTAGGGTGCTGCGGACCCCAGGCCCCCAGCCTCCCAGGCTCCCAGGCTCCCAGGCGCGGTCTATTGTGCTGCGGACCCCAGACTCCCAGGCTCCCAGGCTCCCCGGCGCGGGATAGGGTGCCGCGGACCCCAGGCCCCCAGGCTCCCAGGCTCCCAGGCTCCCAGGCGCGGGCTCGGGAGCTGAGGGCCCCAGGCTCCTAGGCTCCCAGGCGCGGGCTCGGGTGCTGCGGACCCCAGGCCCCCAGCCTCCCAGGCTCCTAGGCTCCCAGGCTCCCAGGCGCGGGCTCGTGTGCTGCGGACCCCAGGCTCCCAGGTGCGGACTCGTGTGCTGCGGACCCCAGACTCCCTGGCTCCCAGGCTCCCAGGCGCGGGCTCGTGTACTGCGGACCCCAGGCTCCCAAGCGCGGGCTCGGGAGCTGAGGGCCCCAGGCTCCCAAGCTCCCAGGCTCCCAGGCTCCCAGGCGCTGCTAGGGTGCTGCGGACCCCAGGCTCCCAGGCTCCCAGGCGCGGGCTAGGGTGCTGCGGACCCCAGAACCCAGGCTCCCAGGCTCCCAGGCTCCTAGGCGCGGGCTTGAGTGCTGCGGACCCGAGGCTCCCAGGCGCTGGCTTGTGAGCTGCATCTCTCTGGCTTCGAGTGCAGGCTCGGGAGCTGCCTCCCCCAGGTTCAAAGGCAACCAGGCGCGTGTTCCGGAGCTGCGGGCCCAGGATCCCAGGCTGCCAGGCTCCCAGGCGCGGGCTAGGGTGCTGCGGACCCCAGGCCCCCAGCCTCCCAGGCTCCCAGGCTCCCAGGCGCGGGCTCGTGTGCAGCGGACCCCAGGCTCCCAAGCGCGGGCTCGGGAGCTGATGGCCCCAGGCCCCCAGACTCCCAGGCTCCCAGCCTCCCAGGCGCTGTTAGGGTGCTGCGGACCCCAGGCGCCCAGGCTCCCAGGCGCGGGCTAGGGTGCTGCGGACCCCAGGCCCCCAGCCTCCCAGGCTCCCAGGCTCCCAGGCGCGGTCTATGGTGCTGCGGACCCCAGGCTCCCAGGCTCCCAGGCTCCCAGGCTCCCAGGCTCCCAGGCGCTGCTAGGGTGCTGCGGACCCCAGGCCCCCAGCCTCCCAGGCTCCCAGGCTCCCAGGCGCGGTCTATGGTGCTGCGGACCCCAGGCCCCCAGCCTCCCAGGCTCCCAGGCTCCCATTCTCCCAGGCGCTGCTAGGGTGCTGCGGACCCCAGGCTCCCAGGCTCCCAGGCGCGGGCTAGGGTGCTGCGGACCCCAGGCCCCCAGCCTCCCAGGCTCCCAGGATCCCAGGCGCGGTCTATGGTGCTGCGGACCCCAGACTCCCAGGCTCCCAGGCTCCCAGGCGCGGGCTCGTGTGCTGCGGACCCCAGGCTCCCAAGCGCGGGCTCCGGAGCTGAGGGCCCCAGGCCCGCAGCTTCCCAGGCTCCCAGGCTCCCAGGCGCGGGATAGGGTGCTGCGGACCCCAGGTCCCCAGGCTACCAGGCTCCTAGGCTCGGGCTCGTGTGCTGCGGACCCCAGGCTCCCAAGCGCGCGCTCGGGAGCTGAGGGCCCCAGGCTCCAAGGCTCCAAGGCTCCCAGGCTCCCATGCGCGGGCTCAGGTCCTGCGGACACCAGGCTCCCAAGCTCCCAGGCTCCCAGGCTCCCAGGCGCTGCTAGGGTGCTGTGGACCCCAGGCTCCCAGGCTCCCAGGCGCGGGCTAGGGTGCTGCGGACCCCAGGCCCCCATCCTCCCAGGCTCCCAGGCTCCCAGGCGCGGCCTATGGTGCTGCGGACCCCAGACTTCCAGGCTCCCAGGTTCCCAGGCTCCCAGGCGCGGGCTCGGGTGCTGCGGACCCCGGGCTCCCAGGCTCCCAGGCTCCCAGGCTCCAAGGCGCGGGCTCGGGAGCTGAGGGCCCCAGGCTCCCAGGCTCGCAGGCGCTGGCTAAGGTGCTGCGGATCCCAGGCCCGCAGCCTCCCAGGCTCCCAGGCTCCCAGGCTCCCAGGCGCGGGCTCGTGTGCTGCGGACCCCAGGCTCCCAAGCGCGGGCTCGGGAGCTGAGGGCCCCAGGCTCCCAGGCTCCCAGGCTCCCAGGCTCCCAGGCGCGGGCTCAGGTCCTGCGAACCGCAGGCTCCCAAGCTCCCAGGCTTCCAGGCTCCCAGGCGCTGCTAGGGTGCTGCGGACCCCAGGCTCCCAGGCTCCCAGGCGCGGGCTAGGGTGCTGCGGACCACAGGCCACCAGCCTCCCAGGCTCCCAGGCTCCCAGGCGCGGTCTATTGTGCTGCGGACCCCAGACTCCCAGGCTCCCAGGCTCCCAGGCTCCCAGGCGCGGGATAGGGTGCTGCGGACCCCAGGCCCCCAGGCTCCCAGTCTCCCAGGCTCCCAGGCGCGTGCTCGGGAGCTGAAGGCCCCAGGCTCCCAGGCTCCCAGGCTCCCAGGCTCACAGGCGTGGTCTAGGGTGCTGCGGACCCCAGACCCCAGGCTCCCAGCCTCCCAGGCTCGTAGGCGCGGGTAGGGTGGTGCGGATCTCAAGCTCCCAGGCTCCCAGGCTCCCAGGCGCCGGCTCAGGTGCTGCGGACCCCAGGCTCCCAGGCTCCCAGGCTCCCAGGCTCCCAGGCGCCGGCTCAGGTGCTGCGGACCCCAGGCTCCCAGGCTCCCAGGCTCCCAAGCTCCCAGGCTCCCAGGCTCTCAGGCGCTGCTAGGGTGCTGCGGACCCCAGGCTCCCAGGCTCCCAGGCGCGGGCTAGGGTGCTGCGGACCCCAGGCCCCCAACCTCCCAGGCTCCCAGGCTCCCAAGCGCGGTCTATGGTGCTGCGGACCCCAGACTCCCAGGCTCCCAGGCTCCCAGGCTCCCAGGCGCGGGCTCGGGTACTGCGGACCCCAGGCTCCCAGGCTCCCAGGCTCCCAGGCTCCAAGGCGCGGGCTCGGGAGCTGAGGGCCCCAGGCTCCCAGGCTCGCAGGAGCGGGATCGTGTGCTGCGGACCCCAGGCTCCCAAGCGCGGGCTCGGGAGCTGAGGGCCCCAGGCTCCCAGGCTCCCAGGAGCGGGATCGTGTGCTGCGGACCCCAGGCTCCCAAGCGCGGGCTCGGGAGCTGAGGGCCCCAGGCTCCCGGGCTCCCAGGAGCGGGATCGTGTGCTGCGGACCCCAGGCTCCCAAGCGCGGGCTCGGGAGCTGAGTGCCCCAGGCTCCCAAGCTCCCAGGCTTCCAGGCTCCCAGGCGCTGCTAGGGTGCTGCGGACCCCAGGCTCCCAGGCTCCCAGGCGCGGGCTAGGGTGCTGCGGACCCCAGGCCACCAGCCTCTCAGGCTCCCAGGCTCCCAGGCGCGGTCTATTGTGCTGCGGACCCCAGGCTCCCAGGCTCCCAGGCTCCCAGGCTCCCAGGCTCCCAGGCGCAGGATAGGGTGCTGCGGACCCCAGGCCCCCAGGCTCCCAGGCTCCCAGGCTCCCAGGCGCGGGCTCGGGATCTGAGGGCCCCAGGCCCCCATCCTCCCAGGCTCCCAGGCGCGGGATACGGTGCTGCGGACCCCAGGCCCCCAGGCTCCCAGGCACCCATGCTCCCAGGCGCGGGCTCGGGAGCTGACGGCCCCAGGCTCCCAGGCTCCCAGGCTCCTAGGCGCGGGGTAGGGTGGTGCGGACCCCAGGCTCCCAGGCTCCCAGGCTCCCAGGCGCCGGCTCAGGTGCTGCGGACCCCAGGCTCCCAGGCTCCCAGGCTCCCAGGCGCGGGCTAGGGTGCTGCGTACCCCAGGCTCCCAGGCTCCCAGGCGCGGGCTAGGGTGCTGCGGACCCCAGGCCCCCAGCCTCCCAAACTCCCAGGCTCCCATGCGTGGTCTAGGGTGCTGCGGACCCCAGAACCCAGGCTCCCAGGCTCCCAGGCGCGGGCTCGTGTGCTGAGGATCCCAGGCTCCCAGGCTCCCAGGCGAAGATCGAAAGCTGCTCAAAACCAGTATCCGGCCTCCCGTGCGTTTGCTCGGGAGATGCGTGCCCCAGGCTCCCAAGCGCGTGCTCGTGAGCTGGGACCCCAAGGCTCAGAGGCTAACAGGTGCGTTCTCGGGAGATTGTGCCTGCAGGCTCACAGGCTCCCAGGCGCGTGCTCGTGTGCTGCGGACCCCAGGCTCCCAGGCTCCCAGGCTCCCAGGCTCCCAGGCGCGGGCTCGGGATCTGAGGGCCCCAGGCCCCCATCCTCCCAGGCTCCCAGGCGCGGGATACGGTACTGCGGACCCCAGGCCCCCAGGCTCCCAGGCTCCCAGGCTCCCAGGCGCGGGCTCGGCAGCTGAGGGCACCAGGCTCCCAGGCTCCCAGGCTCCTAGGCGCGGGGTAGAGTGGTGCGGACGCCAGGCTCCCAGGCTCCCAGGCTCCCAGGCGCGGGCTAGGGTGGTGCGTACCCCAGGCTCCCAGGCTCCCAGGCGCGGGCTAGGGTGCTGCGGACCCCAGGCCCCCAGCCTCCCAAACTCCCAGGCTCCCAGGCGTGGTCTAGGGTGCTGCGGACCCCAGAACCCAGGCTCCCAGGCTCCCAGGCGCTGCTAGGGTGCTGCCGACCCCATGCTCCCAGGCTCCCCGGCTCCCAGGCGCGGGCTCGTGTGCTGAGGATCCCAGGCTACCAGGCTCCCAGGCTCCCAGGCGAAGATCGAAAGCTGCTCAAAACCAGTATCCGGCCTCCCGTGCGTTTGCTCGGGAGATGCGTGCCCCAGGCTCCCAAGCGCGTGCTCGTGAGCTGGGACCCCAAGGCTCATAGGCTAACAGGTGCGTTCTCGGGAGATTGTGCCCGCAGGCTCACAGGTCCCAGGCGCTTGCTCGTGTGCTGCGCACCCCAGGCTCCCAGGCGCGTGCACGTGAGCTGGGATCCCAAGGCTCACAGGCTACCAGGCGCGGGATCGGGGGCTGGGCTTCACAGGCTCCCAGGCGCGGGCTCGTGTGCTGCGCACCCCAGGCTCCCAGGCGCTGGCTCGTGAGCTGCATCTCCCTGGCTTCGAGTGCAGGCCCGGGAGCTGCCTCCCCCAGGTTCAAAGGCAACCAGGCGCGGGCTAGGGTGCTGCGGACCCCAGGCCCCCAGCCTCCCAGGCTCCCAGGATCCCAGGCGCGGTCGATGGTGCTGCGGACCCCAGACTCCCAGGCTCCCAGGCTCCCAGGCGCGGGCTCGTGTGCTGCGGACCCCAGGCTCCCAAGCGCGGGCTCGGGAGCTGAGGGCCCCCGGCCCGCAGCTTCCCAGGCTCCCAGGCTCCCAGGCGCGGGCTCATGTGCTGCGGACCCCAGGCTCCCAAGCGCGGGCTCGGGAGCTGAGAGGCCCAGGCTCCCAAGCACCCAGGCTCCCAGGCTCCCAGGCGCGGGCTCAGGTCCTGCGGACCCCAGGCTCCCAAGCTCACAGGCTCTCAGGTTCCCAGGCGCTGCTAGGGTGCTGCGGACCCCAGGCTCCCAGGCTCCCAGGCGCGAGCTAGGGTGCTGCGGACCCAAGGCCCCCAGCCTCCCATGCTCCCAGGCTCCCAGGCGCGGTCTATTGTGCTGCGGAGCCCAGACTCCCAGGCTCCCAGGCTCCTAGGCTCCCAGGCGCTGCTAGGGTGCTGCGTACCCCAGGCTCCCAGGCTCCCAGGCGCGGGCTAGGGTGCTGCAGACCCCATGCCCCCAGCCTCCCAGGCTCCCAGGCTCCCAGGAGCGGTCTATGGTGCTGCGGACCCCAGACTCCCAGGCTCCCAGGCTCCCAGGCGCGGGCTCGGGTGCTGCGGACCCCAGGCTCCCAGGCTCCCAGGCGCGGGCTCGGGAGCTGAGGGCCCCAGGCTCCCAGGCTCCCAGGCGCGGGCTAGGGTGCTGCGGACCCCAGGCCCCCAGCCTCCCAGGCTCCCAGGCTCCCAGGCGCGGGCTCGTGTGCTGCGGACCCCAGGCTCCCAAGCGCGGGCTCGGGAGCTGAGGGCCCCAGGCTCCCAGGCTCCCAGGCTCCTAGGCACGGGCTCCGGTCCTGCGGACCCCAGGCTCCCAAGCTCCCAGGCTCCCAGGCGCTGCTAGGGTGCTGCGGACACCAGGCTCCCAGGCTCCCAGGCGCGGTCTATTGTGCTCCGGACCCCAGACTCCCAGGCTCCCAGGCTCCCAGGCTCCCAGGCGCGTGATAGGGTGCTGCGGACCCCAGGCCCCCAGGCTCCCAGGCTCCCAGGCTCCCAGGCGCGGGCTCGGGAGCTGAGGGCCCCAGGCTCCCAGGCTCCCAGGCTCCCAGGCGCGGGCTCGGGTGCTGCGGACCCCAGGCCCCCAGCCTCCCAGGCTCCTAGGCTCCCAGGCTCCCAGGCGCGGGCTCGTGTGCTGCGGACCCCAGGCTCCCAGGCGCGGGCTCGGGTGCTGCGGACCCCAGACTCCCAGGCTCCCAGGCTCCCAGGCGCGGGCTCGTGTGCTGCGGACCCCAGGCTCCCAGGCTCCCAGGCTCCCAGGCGCGGGCTCGGGAGCTGAGGGCCCCATGCTCCCAGGCTCCCAGGCTCCCAGGCGCGGGCTCAGGTCCTGCGGACCCCAGGCTCACAAGCTCCCAGGCTCCCAGGCTCCCAGGCGCTGCTAGGGTGCTGCGGACCCCAGGCTCCCAGGCGCTGGCTAGGGTGAGGCGGACCCCAGGCCCCCAGCCTCCCAGGCTCCCAGGCGCGGTCTATGGTGCTGCGGACCCCAGACTCCCAGGCTCCCAGGCTCCCAGGCTCACAGGCGCTGCGAGGGTGCTGCGGACCCCAGGCTCCCAGGCTCCCAGGGGCGAGCTAGGGTGCTGCGGACCCCAGGCCCCCAGCCTCCCAGGCTCCCAGGCTCCCAGGCGCGGTCTATGGTGCTGCGGACTCCAGACTCCCAGGCTCCCAGGCTCCTAGGCTCCCAGGCGCGTGCTTGGGTGCTGCGGACCCCAGGCTCCCAGGCGCGGGCTCGGGGGCTGAGGGCCCCAGGCTCCCAGGCTCCCAGGCGCGGGCTAGGGTGCTACGGACCCCAGGCCCCCAGCCTCCCAGGCTCCCAGGCTCCCAGGCTCCCAGGCTCGGGCTCGTGTGCTGCGGACCCCAGGCTCCCAAGTGCGGGCTCAGGAGCCGAGGGCCCCAGGCCCCCAGCCTCCCAGGCTCCCAGGCTCCCAAGCTCCCAGGCGCTGCTAGGGTGCTGCGGAACCCTGGCTCCCAGGCTCTCAGGCGCGGGCTAGGGTGCTGCGGACCCCAGGCCCCAAGCCTCCCAGGCTCCCAAGCTCCCAGGCGCGGTCTATGGTGCTGCGGACCCCAGACTCCCAGGCTCCAAGGCTCCCAGGCGCGGGCTCGTGTGCTGCGGACCCCAGGCTCCCATGCGCGGGCTCGGGAGCTGAGGGGCCCAGGCCCCCAGCCTCCCAGGCTCCCAGGCTCCCAGGCGCGGGATAGGGTGCTGCGGACCCCAGGTCCCCAGGCTCCCAGGCTCCCAGGTGCGGGCTCGTGTGCTGCGGACCCCAGGCTCCCAAGCGCTGGCTCGGGAGATGAGGGCCCCAGGCCCCCAGCCTCCCAGGCTCCCAGGCTCCCAGGCGCGGTCTATGGTGCTGCGTACCCCAGACTCCCAGGCTCCCAGGCTCCCAGGCGCGGGCTCGTGTGCTGCGGACCCCAGGCTCCCAAGCGCGGGCTCGGGAGCTGAGGGCCCCAGGCCCCCAGCCTCCCAGGCTCCCAGGCTCCCAGGCGCGGGATAGGGTGCTGCGGACCCCAAGTCCCCAGGCTCCCAGGCTCCCAGGTGCGGGCTCGTGTGCTGCGGACCCCAGGCTCCCAAGCGCGGGCTCGGGAGCTGAGGGCCTCAGGCTCCCAGGCTCCCAGGCTCCCAGGCGCGGGTTCAGGTCCTGCGGACCCCAGGCTCCCAAGCTCCCAGGCTCCCAGGCTCCCAGGCGCTGCTAGGGTGCTGCGGACCCCAGGCTCCCAGGCTTCCAGGCGCGGGCTAGGGTGCTGCGGACCCCAGGCCCCCAGCCTCCCAGGCTCCGAGGCTCCCAGGCGCGGTCTATGGTGCTGCGGACCCCAGACTCCCAGGCTCCCAGGCTCCCAGGCTCCCAGGCGCTGCTAGGGTGCTGCGGACCCCAGGCTCCCAGGCTCCCCGGCTCCCAGGCTCCCAGGCGCGTGCTCGTGTGCTGCGGACCCCAGGCTCCCAAGCGCGGGCTCGGGAGCTGAGAGCCCCAAGCTCACAGGCTCCCAGGCTCCTAGGCGCGGGCTCAGGTCCTGCGGACCCCAGGCTCCCAAGCTCCCATGCTCCCAGGCTCCCAGGCGCTGCTAGGGTGCTGCGGACCCCAGGCTCCCAGGCTCCCAGGCGCGGGCTAGGGTGCTGCGGACCCCAGGCCCCCAGCCTCCCAGGCTCCCAGGCTCCCAGGCGCGGTCTATTGTGCTGCGGACCCCAGACTCCCAGGCTCCCAGGCTCCCAGGCGCGGGCTAGGGTGCTGCGGACCCCAGGCCCCCAGGCTCCCAGGCTCCCAGGCTCCCAGGCTCCCAGGCGCGGGCTCGGGAGCTGAGGGCCACAGGCTCCCAGGCTCCCAGGCGCGGGCTCGGGTGCTGCGGACCCCAGGCCCCCAGCCTCCCAGGCTCCTAGGCTCCCAGGCTCCCAGGCGCGGGCTCGTGTGCTGCGGACCCCAGGCTCCCAGGCGCGGTCTCGGGTGCTGCGGACCCCAGACTCCCAGGCTCCCAGGCTCCCAGGCGCGGGCTCGTGTACTGCGGACCCCAGGATCCCAAGCGCGGGCTCGGGAGCTGAGGGCCCCAGGCTCCCAGGCTCCCAGGCTCCCAGGCGCGGGCTCAGGTCCTGCGGACCCCAGGCTCCCAAGCTCCCAGGCTCCCAGGCTCCCAGGCGCTGCTAGGGTGCTGCGGACCCCAGGCTCCCAGGCTCCCAGGCGCGGGCTAGGGTGCTGCGGACCCCAGAACCCAGGCTCCCAGGCTCCCAGGCTCACAGGCGCGGGCTCGTGTGCAGCGGACCCCAGGCTCCCAAGCGCGGGCTCGGGAGCTGATGGCCCCAGGCCCCCAGACTCCCAGGCTCCCAGGCTCCCAGGCGCTGTTAGGGTGCTGCGGACCCCAGGCTCCCAGGCTCCCAGGCGCGGGCTAGGGTGCTGCGGACCCCAGGCCCCCAGCCTCCCAGGCTCCGAGGCTCCCAGGCGCGGTCTATGGTGCTGCGGACCCCAGGCTCCCAGGCTCCCAGGCTCCCAGGCGCTGCTAGGGTGCTGCGGACCCCAGGCCCCCAGCCTCCCAGGCTCCCAGGCTCCCAGGCGCGGGCTCGTGTGCTGCGGACCCCAGGCTCCCAAGCGCGGGCTCGGGCGCTGAGGGCCCCAGGCCCCCAGCCTCCCAGGCTCCCAGGCTCCCATTCTCCCAGGCGCTGCTAGGGTGCTGCGGACCCCAGGCTCCCAGGCTCCCAGGCGCGGGCTAGGGTGCTGCGGACCCCAGGCCCCCAGCCTCCCAGGCTCCCAGGATCCCAGGCGCGGTCTATGGTGCTGCGGACCCCAGACTCCCAGGCTCCCAGGCTCCCAGGCGCGGGCTCGTGTGCTGCGGACCCCAGGCTCCCAAGCGCGGGCTCGGGAGCTGAGGGCCCCAGGCCCGCAGCTTCCCAGGCTCCCAGGCTCCCAGGCGCGGGATAGGGTGCTGCGGACCCCAGGTCCCCAGGCTCCCAGGCTCCCAGGCTCGGGCTCGTGTGCTGCGGACCCCAGGCTCCCAAGCGCGCGCTCGGGAGCTGAGGGCCCCAGGCTCCAAGGCTCCCAGGCTCCCATGCGCGGGCTCAGGTCCTGCGGACCCCAGGCTCCCAAGCTCCCAGGCTCCCAGGCTCCCAGGCGCTGCTAGGGTGCTGTGGACCCCAGGCTCCCAGGCTCCCAGGCGCGGGCTAGGGTGCTGCGGACCCCAGGCCCCCAGCCTCCCAGGCTCCCAGGCTCCCAGGCGCGGTCTATGGTGCTGCGGACCCCAGACTTCCAGGCTCCCAGGCTCCCAGGCTCCCAGGCGCGGGCTCGGGTGCTGCGGACCCCAGGCTCCCAGGCTCCCAGGCTCCAAGGCGCGTGCTCGGGAGCTGAGGGCCCCAGGCTCCCAGGCTCGCAGGCGCTGGCTAAGGTGCTGCGGATCCCAGGCCCGCAGCCTCCCAGGCTCCCAGGCTCCCAGGCTCCCAGGCGCGGGCTCGTGTGCTGCGGACCCCAGGCTCCCAAGCGCGGGCTCGGGAGCTGAGGGCCCCAGGCTCCCAGGCTCCCAAACTCCCAGGCTCCCATGCGCGGGCTCAGGTCCTGCGGACCGCAGGCTCCCAAGCTCCCAGGCTTCCAGGCTCCCAGGCGCTGCTAGGGTGCTGAGGACCCCAGGCTCCCAGGCTCCCAGGCGCGGGCTAGGGTGCTGCGGACCACAGGCCACCAGCCTCCCAGGCTCCCAGGCTCCCAAGCTCCCAGGCGCTGCTAGGGTGCTGCGGACCCCAGGCTCCCAGGCTCTCAGGCGCGGGCTAGGGTGCTGCGGACCCCAGGCCCCAAGCCTCCCAGGCTCCCAGGCTCCCAGGCGCGGTCTATGGTGCTGCGGACCCCAGACTCCCAGGCTCCAAGGCTCCCAGGCACGGGCTCGTGTGCTGCGGACCCCAGGCTCCCAAGCGCGGGCTCGGGAGCTGAGGGGCCCAGGCCCCCAGCCTCCCAGGCTCCCAGGCGCGGGATAGGGTGCTGCGGACCCTAGGTCCCCAGGCTCCCAGGCTCCCAGGTGCGGGCTCGTGTGCTGCGGACCCCAGGCTCCCAAGCGCGGGCTCGGGAGATGAGGGCCCCAGGCCCCCAGCCTCCCAGGCTCCCAGGCTCCCAGGCGCGGTCTATGGTGCTGCGTACCCCAGACTCCCAGGCTCCCAGGATCCCAGGCGGGGGCTCGTGTGTTGCGGACCCCAGGCTCCCAAGCGCGGGCTGGTGAGCTGAGGGCCCCAGGCCCCCAGCATCCCAGGCTCCCAGGCTCCCAAGCTCCCAGGCGCTGCTAGGGTGCTGCGGACCCCAGGCTCCCAGGCTCCCAGGCGCGGGCTAGGGTGCTGCGGACCCCAGGCCCCAAGCCTCCCAAGCTCCCAGGCTCCCAGGCGCGGTCTATGGTGCTGCGGACCCCAGACTCCCAGGCTCCCAGGCTCCCAGGCGCGGGATAGGGTGCTGCGGACCCCAGGTCCCCAGGCTCCCAGGCTCCCAGGTGCGGGCTCGTGTGCTGCGGACCCCAGGCTCCCAAGCGCGGGCTCGGGAGCTGAGGGCCTCAGGCTCCCAGGTTCCCAGGCTCCCAGGCGCGGGTTCAGGTCCTGCGGACCCCAGGCTCCCAAGCTCCCAGGCTCCCAGGCTCCCAGGCGCTGCTAGGGTGCTGCGGACCCCAGGCTCCCAGGCTTCCAGGCGCGGGCTAGGGTGCTGCGGACCCCAGGCCCCCAGCCTCCCAGGCTCCGAGGCTCCCAGGCGCGGTCTATGGTGCTGCGGACCCCAGACTCCCAGGCTCCCAGGCTCCCAGGCTCCCAGGCGCTGCTATGGTGCTGCGGACCCCAGGCTCCCAGGCTCCCAGGCGCGGGCTAGGGTGTTGCGGACCCCAGGCCCCCAGCCTCCCAGGCTCCCAGGCTCCCAGGCGCGGTCTATTGTGCTGCGGACCCCAGACTCCCAGGCTCCCAGGCTCCCAGGCGCGGGATAGGGTGCTGCGGACCCCAGGCCCCCAGGCTCCCAGGCTCCCAGGCTCCCAGGCGCGGGCTCGGAAGCTGAGGGCCCCAGGCACCCAGGCTCCCAGGCGCGGGCTCGGGTGCTGCGGACCCCAGGCCCCCAGCCTCCCAGGCTCCTAGGCTCCCAGGATCCCAGGCGCGGGCTCGTGTGCTGCGGACCCCAGGATCCCAGGTGCGGACTCGGGTGCTGCGGACCCCAGACTCCCAGGCTCCCAGGCTCCCAGGCGCGGGCTCGTGTACTGCGGACCCCAGGCTCCCAAGCGCGGGCTCGGGAGCTGAGGGCCCCAGGCTCCCAAGCTCCCAGGCTCCCAGGCTCCCAGGCGCTGCTAGGGTGCTGCGGACCCCAGGCTCCCAGGCTCCCAGGCGCGGGCTAGGGTGCTGCGGACCCCAGAACCCAGGCTCCCAGGCTCCTAGGCGCGGGCTTGAGTGCTGCGGACCCGAGGCTCCCAGGCGCTGGCTTGTGAGCTGCATCTCTCTGGCTTCGAGTGCAGGCTCGGGAGCTGCCTCCCCCAGGTTCAAAGGCAACCAGGCGCGTGTTCCGGAGCTGCGGCCCCAGGATCCCAGGCTGCCAGGCTCCCAGGCGCGGGCTAGGGTGCTGCGGACCCCAGGCCCCCAGCCTCCCAGGCTCCCAGGCTCCCAGGCGCGGGCTCGTGTGCAGCGGACCCCAGGCTCCCAAGCGCGGGCTCGGGAGCTGATAGCCCCAGGCCCCCAGACTCCCAGGCTCCCAGGCGCTGTTAGGGTGCTGCGGACCCCAGGCTCCCAGGCTCCCAGGCGCGGGCTAGGGTGCTGCGGACCCCAGGCCCCCAGCCTCCCAGGCTCCCAGGCTCCCAGGCGCGGTCTATGGTGCTGCGGACCCCAGGCTCCCAGGCTCCCAGGCTCCCAGGCTCCCAGGCTCCCAGGCTCCCAGGCGCTGCTAGGGTGCTGCGGACCCCAGGCCCCCAGCCTCCCAGGCTCCCAGGCTCCCAGGCGCGGTCTATGGTGCTGCGGACCCCAGGCCCCCAGGCTCCCAGGCTCCCAGGCTCCCATTCTCCCAGGCGCTGCTAGGGTGCTGCGGACCCCAGGCTCCCAGGCTCCCAGGCGCGGGCTAGGGTGCTGCGGACCCCAGGCCCCCAGCCTCCCAGGCTCCCAGGATCCCAGGCGCGGTCTATGGTGCTGCGGACCCCAGACTCCCAGGCTCCCAGGCTCCCAGGCGCGGGCTCGTGTGCTGCGGACCCCAGGCTCCCAAGCGCGGGCTCGGGAGCTGAGGGCCCCAGGCTCCCAGGCTCCCAGGCTCCCAGGCGCTGCTAGGGTGCTGCGGACCCCAGGCTCCCAGGCTCCCAGGCGCGGGCTAGGGTGTTGCGGACCCCAGGCTCCCAGGCTCCCAGGCGCGGACTAGGGTGTTGCGGACCCCAGAACCCAGGCTCCCAGGCTCCCAGGCTCCTAGGCGCGGGCTTGAGTGCTGCGGACCCGAGGCTCCCAGGCGCTGGCTTGTGAGCTGCATCTCTCTGGCTTCGAGTGCAGGCCCGGGAGCTGCCTCCCCCAGGTTCAAAGGCAACCAGGCGCTGGTCCGGAGCTGCGGCCCCAGGATCCCAGGCTGCCAGGCTCCCAGGCGCGGGCTAGGGTGCTGCGGAAATCAGGCCCCCAGCCTCCCAGGCTCCCAGGCTCCCAGGCGCGGGCTCGTGTGCAGCGGACCCCAGGCTCCCAAGCGCGGGCTCGGGATCTGATGGCCCCAGGCCCCCAGACTCCCAGGCTCCCAGGCTCCCAGGCGCTGTTAGGGTGCTGCGGACCCCAGGCTCCCAGGCTCCCAGGCGCGGGCTAGGGTGCTGCGGACCCCAGGCCCCCAGCCTCCCAGGCTCCCAGGCTCCCAGGCGCGGTCTATGGTGCTGCGGACCCCAGGCTCCCAGGCTCCCAGGCTGCCAGGCTCCCAGGCTCCCAGGCGCGGGCTCAGGTCCTGCGGACCGCAGGCTCCCAAGCTCCCAGGCTTCCAGGCTCCCAAGCGCTGCTAGGGTGCTGCGGACCCCAGGCTCCCAGGCTCCCAGGCGCTGGCTAGGGTGCTGCGGACCACAGGCCACCAGCCTCCCAGGCTCCCAGGCTCCCAGGCGCGGTCTATTGTGCTGCGGACCCCAGACTCCCAGGCTCCCATGCTCCCAGGCTCCCAGGCGCGGGATAGGTGCTGCGGACCCCAGGCCCCCAGGCTCCCAGGCTCCCAGGCGCGGGCTAGGGTGCTGCGTACCCCAGGCTCCCAGGCTCCCAGGCGCGGGCTAGGGTGCTGCGTACCCCAGGCTCCCAGGCTCCCAGGCGCGGGCTAGGGTGCTGCGGACCCCAGGCTCCCAGGCTCCCAGGCGCGGGCTAGGGTGCTGCCGACCCCAGGCCCCCAGCCTCCCAAACTCCCAGGCTCCCAGGCGTGGTCTAGGGTGCTGCGGACCCCAGAACCCAGTCTCCCAGGCTCCCAGGCGCTGCTAGGGTGCTGCCGACCCCATGCTCCCAGGCTCCCAGGCGCGGGCTCGTGTGCTGAGGATCCCAGGCTACCAGGCTCCCAGGCTCCCAGGCGAAGATCGAAAGCTGCTCAAAACCAGTATCCGGCCTCCGGTGCGTTTGCTCGTGGGATGCGTGCCCCAGGCTCCCAAGCGTGTGCTCGTGAGCTGGGACCCCACGGCTCATAGGCTAACAGGTGCGTTCTCGGGAGATTGTGCCCGCAGGCTCACAGGCTCCCAGGCTCCCAGGCTCCCAGGCTCCCAGGCGCTGCTAGGGTGCTGCGGACCCCAGGCCCCCAGCCTCCCAGGCTCCCAGGCTCCCAGGCGCGGTCTATGGTGCTGCGGACCCCAGGCCCCCAGCCTCCCAGGCTCCCAGGCTCCCATTCTCCCAGGCGCTGCTAGGGTGCTGCGGATCCCAGGCTCCCAGGCTCCCAGGCGCGGGCTAGGGTGCTGCGGACCCCAGGCCCCCAGCCTCCCAGGCTCCCAGGATCCCAGGCGCGGTCTATGGTGCTGCGGACCCCAGACTCCCAGGCTCCCAGGCTCCCAGGCGCGGGCTCGTGTGCTGCGGACCCCAGGCTCCCAAGCGCTGGCTCCGGAGCTGAGGGCCCCAGGCCCGCAGCTTCCCAGGCTCCCAGGCTCCCTGGCGCGGGATAGGGTGCTGCGGACCCCAGGTCCCCAGGCTACCAGGCTCCCAGGCTCGTGCTCGTGTGCTGCGGACCCCAGGCTCCCAAGCGCGCGCTCGGGAGCTGAGGGCCCCAGGCTCCAAGGCTCCAAGGCTCCCAGGCTCCCATGCACGGGCTCAGGTCCTGCGGACCCCAGGCTCCCAAGCTCCCAGGCTCCCAGGCTCCCAGGCGCTGCTAGGGTGCTGTGGACCCCAGGCTCCCAGGCTCCCAGGCGCGGGCTAGGGTGCTGCGGACCCCAGGCCCCCATCCTCCCAGGCTCCCAGGCTCCCAGGCGCGGCCTATGGTGCTGCGGACCCCAGACTTCCAGGCTCCCAGGTTCCCAGGCTCCCAGGCGCGGGCTCGGGTGCTGCGGACCCCAGGCTCCCAGGCTCCCAGGCTCCCAGGCTCCAAGGCGCGGGCTCGGGAGCTGAGGGCCCCAGGCTCCCAGGCTCGCAGGCGCTGGCTAAGGTGCTGCGAATCCCAGGCCCGCAGCCTCCCAGGCTCCCAGGCTCCCAGGCTCCCAGGCGCGGGCTCGGGTGCTGCGGACCCCAGGCTCCCAAGCGCGGGCTCGGGAGCTGAGGGCCCCAGGCTCCCAGGCTCCCAGGCTCCCAGGCTCCCAGGCGCGGGCTCAGGTCCTGCGAACCGCAGGCTCCCAAGCTCCCAGGCTTCCAGGCTCCCAGGCGCTGCTAGGGTGCTGCGGACCCCAGGCTCCCAGGCTCCCAGGCGCGGGCTAGGGTGCTGCGGACCACAGGCCACCAGCCTCCCAGGCTCCCAGGCTCCCAGGCGCGGTCTATTGTGCTGCGGACCCCAGACTCCCAGGCTCCCAGGCTCCCAGGCTCCCAGGCGCGGGATAGGGTGCTGCGGACCCCAGGCCCCCAGGCTCCCAGTCTCCCAGGCTCCCAGGCGCGTGCTCGGGAGCTGAGGGCCCCAGGCTCCCAGGCTCCCAGGCTCACAGGCGTGGTCTAAGGTGCTGCGGACCCCAGACCCCAGGCTCCCAGCCTCCCAGGCTCGTAGGCGCGGGGTAGGGTGGTGCGGATCCCAAGCTCCCAGGCTCCCAGGCTCCCAGGCGCCGGCTCAGGTGCTGCGGACCCCAGGCTCCCAGGCTCCCAGGCTCCCAGGCTCACAGGCGTGGTCTAGGGTGCTGCGGACCCCAGACCCCAGGCTCCCAGCCTCCCAGGCTCCTAGGCGCGGGCTTGGGTGCCGGGGACACCAGGCACCCAGGCGCGGGCTCGTGAGCTGCATCTCCCTGGCTTCGAGTACAGGCCCGGGAGCTGCTTCCCCCAGGTTCAAAGGCAACCAGGCGCGGGCTCAGGTCCTGCGGACCCCAGGCTCCCAGGCTCCCAGGCGCGGGCTCGGGTGCTGCGGACCCCAGGCTCCCAGGCTCCCAGGCTCCCAGGCTCCCAGGCGCGGGCTCGGGAACTGAGGGCCCTAGGCTCCCAGGCTCCCAGGCGCGGGCTAGGGTGCTTCGGACCCCAGGCCCCCAGCCTCCCAGGCTCCCAGGCTCCCAGGCGCGGGCTCGTGTGCAGCGGACCCCAGGCTCCCAAGCGCGGGCTCGGGAGCTGATGGCCCCAGGCCTCCAGCCTCCCAGGCTCCCAGGCGCTGCTAGGGTGCTGCGGACCCCAGGCTCCCAGGCTCCCAGGCTCCCAGGCTCCCAGGCGCGGTCTATGGTGCTGCGGACCCCAGACTTCCAGGCTCCCAGGCTCCCAGGCGCTGCTAGGGTGCTGCGGACCCCAGGCCCCCAGCCTCCCAGGCCCCCAGCCTCCCAGGCTCCCAGGCTCCCAGGCGCGGGATAGGGTGCTGCGGACCCCAGGCCACCAGGCTCCCAGGCTCCCAGGCTCCCAGGCGCGAGCTCGGGAGCTGAGGGCCCCAGGCTCCCAGGCTCCCAGGCTCCTAGGCGCGGGGTAGGGTGGTGCGGACCCCAGGCTCCCAGGCTCCCAGGCTCCCAGGCGCCGGCTCAGGTGCTGCGGACCCCAGGCCTCCAGGATCCCAGGCTCCCAGGCTCACAGGCGTGGTCTAGTTGCTGCGGACCCCAGACCCCAGGCTCCCAAGCTCCCAGGTTCCTAGGCGCGGGCTTGGGTGCTGGGGACCCCAGGTTCCCAGGCGCGGGCTCGTAAGCTGCATCTCCCTGGCTTCGAGTGCAGGCCCCGGAGCTGCTTCCCCCAGGTTCAAAGGCAACCAGGCGCGGGCTCAGGTCCTGCGGACCCCAGGCTCCCAGGCTCCCAGGCGCGGGCTCGGGTGATGCGGACCCCAGGCTCCCAGGCTCCCAGGCACCCAGGCTCCCAGGCGCGGGCTCGGGAGCTGAGGGCCCCAGGCTCCCAGGCTCCCAGGCGCGGGCTAGGGTGCTGCGGACCCCAGGCCCCCAGCCTCCCAGGCTCCCAGGCTCCCAGGCGCGGGCTCGTGTGCAGCGGACCCCAGGCTCCCAAGCGCGGGCTCGGGAGCTGATGGCCCCAGGCCCCCAGCCTCCCAGGCTCCCAGGCTCCCAGGCGCTGCTAGGGTGCTGCGGACCCCAGGCTCCCAGGCTCCCAGGCGCGGGCTAGGGTGCTGCGGACCCCAGGCCCCCAGCCTCCCAGGCTCCCAGGCTCCCAGGCGCGGTCTATGGTGCTGCGGACCCCAGACTCCCAGGCTCCCAGG
Source organism: Muntiacus reevesi (assembly GCF_963930625.1). Classification (NCBI taxonomy): domain Eukaryota; kingdom Metazoa; phylum Chordata; class Mammalia; order Artiodactyla; family Cervidae; genus Muntiacus; species Muntiacus reevesi. The sequence continues at coordinate 176,862 of NC_089252.1, read as the reverse complement.
CTCCCAGGCTCCCAGGCGCTGCTAGGGTGCTGCGGACCCCAGGCCCCCATCCTTCCAGGCTCCCAGGCTCCCAGGCGCGTTCTATGGTGCTGCGGACCCCAGACTCCCAGGCTCCCAGGCTCCCAGGCTCCCAGGCGCTGCTAGGGTGCTGCGGACCCCAGGCCCCCAGACTCCCAGGCTCCCAGGCTCCCAGGCGCGGGCTCGTGTGCTGCGGACCCCAGGCTCCCAAGCGCGGGCTCGGGCGCTGAGGGCCCCAGGCCCCCAGCCTCCCAGGCTCCCAGGCTCCAATTCTCCCAGGCGCTGCTAGGGTGCTGCGGACCCCAGGCTCCCAGGCTCCCAGGCGCGGGCTAGGGTGCTGCGGACCCCAGGCCCCCAGCCTCCCAGGCTCCCAGGATCCCAGGCGCGGTCTATGGTGCTGCGGACCCCAGACTCCCAGGCTCCCAGGCTCCCAGGCGCGGGCTCGTGTGCTGCGGACCCCAGGCTCCCAAGCGCGGGCTCGGGAGCTGAGGGCCCCAGGCCCGCAGCCTCCCAGGCTCCCAGGCTCCCTGGCGCGGGATAGGGTGCTGCGGACCCCAGGTCCCCAGGCTCCGAGGCTCCCAGGCTCGGGCTCGTGTGCTGCGGACCCCAGGCTCCCAAGCGCGGGCTCGTGAGCTGAGGGCCCCAGGCTCCCAGGCTCCCAGTCTCCCAGGCTCCCATGCGCGGGCTCAGGTCCTGCGGACCCCAGGCTCCCAAGCTCCCAGGCTCCCAGGCTCTCAGGCGCTGCTAGGGTGCTGCGGACCCCAGGCTCCCAGGCTGCCAGACGCGGGCTAGGGTGCTGCGGACCCCAGGCCCCCAACCTCCAAGGCTCCCAGGCTCCCAAGCGCGGTCTATGGTGCTGCGGACCCCAGACTCCCAGGCTCCCAGGCTCCCAGGCGCTGCTAGGGTGCTGCGGACCCCAGGCTCCCAGGCTCCCAGGCGCGGGCTAGGGTGCTGCGGACCCCAGGCCCCCAGCCTCCCAGGCTCCCAGGCTCCCAGGCGCGGTCTATGGTGCTGCGGACCCCAGGCTCCCAGGCTCCCAGGCGCTGCTAGGGTGCTGCGGACCCCAGGCCCCCAGCCTTCCAGGCTCCCAGGCTCCCAGGCGCGTTCTATGGTGCTGCGGACCCCAGACTCCCAGGCTCCCAGGCTCCCAGGCTCCCAGGCGCTGCTAGGGTGCTGCGGACCCCAGGCCCCCAGACTCCCAGGCTCCCAGGCTCCCAGGCGCGGGCTCGTGTGCTGCGGACCCCAGGCTCCCAAGCGCGGGCTCGGGCGCTGAGGGCCCCAGGCCCCCAGCCTCCCAGGCTCCCAGGCTCCAATTCTCCCAGGCCTTGCTAGGGTGCTACGGACCCCAGGCTCCCAGGCTCCCAGGCACGGGCTAGGGTGCTGCGGACCCCAGGCCCCCAGCCTCCCAGGCTCCCAGGATCCCAGGCGCGGTCTATGGTGCTGCGGACCCCAGACTCCCAGGCTCCCAGGCTCCCAGGCGCGGGCTCGTGTGCTGCGGACCCCAGGCTCCCAAGCGCGGGCTCGGGAGCTGAGGGCCCCAGGCCCGCAGCCTCCCAGGCTCCCAGGCTCCCTGGCGCGGGATAGGGTGCTGCGGACCCCAGGTCCCCAGGCTCCGAGGCTCCCAGGCTCGGGCACGTGTGCTGCGGACCCCAGGCTCCCAAGCGCGGACTCGGGAGCTGAGGGCCCCAGGCTCCCAGGCTCCCAGGCTCCCAGGCTCCCATGCGCGGGCTCAGGTCCTGCGGACCCCAGGATCCCAAGCTCCCAGGCTCCCAGGCTCTCAGGCGCTGCTAGGGTGCTGCGGACCCCAGGCTCCAAGGCTCCCAGGCGCGGGCTAGGGTGCTGCGGACCCCAGGCCCCCAACCTCCAAGGCTCCCAGGCTCCCAAGCGCGGTCTATGGTGCTGCGGACCCCAGACTCCCAGGCTCCCAGGCTCCCAGGCTCCCAGGCGCGGGCTCGGGTACTGCGGACCCCAGGCTCCCAGGCTCCCAGGCTCCCAGGCTCCAAGGCGCGGGCTCGGGAGCTGAGGGCCCCAGGCTCCCAGGCTCGCAGGCGCTGGCTAGGGTGCTGCGGATCCTAGGCCCCGAGCCTCCCAGGCTCCCAGGCTCCCAGGCTCCCAGGAGCGGGATCGTGTGCTGCGGACCCCAGGCTCCCAAGCGCGGGCTCGGGAGCTGAGGGCCCCAAGCTCCCAGGCTCCCAGGCTCCCAGGAGCGGGATCGTGTGCTGCGGACCCCAGGCTCCCAAGCGCGGGCTCGGGAGCTGAGTGCCCCAGGCTCCCAAGCTCCCAGGCTTCCAGGCTCCCAGGCGCTGCTAGGGTGCTGCGGACCCCAGGCTCCCAGGCTCCCAGGCGCGGGCTAGGGTGCTGCGGACCCCAGGCCACCAGCCTCCCAGGCTCCCAGGCTCCCAGGCGCGGTCTATTGTGCTGCGGACCCCAGACTCCCAGGCTCCCAGGCTCCCAGGCTCCCAGGCTCCCAGGCGCGGGATAGGGTGCTGCGGACCCCAGGCCCCCAGGCTCCCAGGCTCCCAGGCTCCCAGGCGCGGGCTCGGGATCTGAGGGCCCCAGGCCCCCATCCTCCCAGGCTCCCAGGCGCGGGATACGGTGCTGCGGACCCCAGGCCCCCAGGCTCCAGGCACCCATGCTCCCAGGCGCGGGCTCGGGTGCTGACAGCCCCAGGCTCCCAGGCTCCCAGGCTCCTAGGCGCGGGGTAGGGTGGTGCGGAACCCAGGCTCCCAGGCTCCCAGGCTCCCAGGCGCCGGCTCAGGTGCTGCGGACCCCAGGCTCCCAGGCTCCCAGGCTCCCAGGCGCGGGCTAGGGTGCTGCGTACCCCAGGCTCCCAGGCTCCCAGGCGCGGGCTAGGGTGCTGCGGACCCCAGGCCCCCAGCCTCCCAAACTCCCAGGCTCCCATGCGTGGTCTAGGGTGCTGCGGACCCCAGAACCCAGGCTCCCAGGCTCCCAGGCTCCCAGGCGCGGGCTCGTGTGCTGAGGATCCCAGGCCCCCAGCCTCCCAGGCTCCCAGGCTCCCAGGCGCGGGATAGGGTGCTGCGGACCCCAGGTCCCCAGGCTCCCAGGCTCCCAGGCTCGGGCTCGTGTGCTGCAGACCCCAGGCTCCCAAGCGCGGGCTCGGGAGCTGAGGGCCCCAGGCTCCCAGGCTCCCCGGCTCCCAGGCTCCCATGCGCGGACTCAGGTCCTGCGGACCCCAGGCTCCCAAGTTCCCAGGCTCCCAGGCTCCCAGGCGCTGCTAGGGTGCTGCGGACCCCATGCTCCCAGGCTCCCAGGCGCGGGCTAGGGTGCTGCGGACCCCAGGCCCCCAGCCTCCCATGCTCCCAGGCTCCCAGGCGCGGTCTATGGTGCTGCGGACCCCAGACTCCCAGACTCCCAGGCTCCCAGGCTCCCAGGCGCGGGCTCGGGTGCTGCGGACCCCAGGCTCCCAGGCTCCCAGGCTCCAAGGCGCGTGCTCGGGAGCTGAGGGCCCCAGGCTCCCAGGCTCGCAGGCGCTGGCTAGGGTGCTGCGGATCCCAGGCCCCCAGCCTCCCAGGCTCCCAGGCTCCCAGGCTCCCAGGCGCGGGCTCGTGTGCTACGGACCCCAGGCTCCCAAGCGCGGGCTCGCGAGCTGAGGGCCCCAGGCTCCCAGGCTCCCAGGCTCCCAGGCGCGGGCTCAGGTCCTGCGGACCGCAGGCTCCCAAGCTCCCAGGCTCCCAGGCTCCCAGGCGCTGCTAGGGTGCTGCGGACCCCAGGGTCCCAGGTTCCCAGGCGCGGGTTAGGGTGCTGTGGACCCCAGGCCCCCAGCCTCCCAGGCTCCCAGGCTCCCAGGCGTGGTCTATGGTGCTGCGGACCCCAGGCTCCCAAGCGCGGGCTCGGGAGCTGGGGGCCCCAGGCCCCCAGGCTCCCAGCCTCCCAGGCTCCCAGGCTCCCAGGCGCGGGCTCAGGTGCTGCGTACACCAGGCTCCCAAGCTCCCAGGCTCCCAGGCTCCCAGGCGCTGCTAGGGTGCTGCGGACCCCAAGCTCCCAAGCGCGGGCTCGGGAGCTGGGGGCCCCAGGCCCCCAGGCTCCCAGGCTCCCAGGCTCCCAGGCGCGGGCTCGGGAGCTGAGGGCCCCAGGCTCCCAGGCTCCTAGGCGCGGGGTAGGGTGGTGCGGACACCAGGCTCCCAGGCTCCCAGGCTCCCAGGCGCGGGCTCAGGTGCTGCGGACCCCAGGCTCCAGGGTCCCAGGCTCCCATGCGCGGGCTCGGGTGCTGCGGACCCCAGGCCCCAGCCTCCCAAGCTCCCATGCACCCAGGCGTGGTCTAGGGTGCTGCGGACCCCAGAACCCAGGCTCGCAGGCTCCCAGGCGCTGCTAGGGTGCTGCCGACCCCATGCTCCCAGGCTCCCAGGATCCCAGGCTCCCAGGCGAAAATCGAAAGCTGCTGAAAACCAGTATCCGGCCTCCCGTGCGTTTGCTCGGGAGATGCGTGCCCCAGGCTCCCTAGCGCGTGCTCGTGAGCTGGGACCCCAAGGCTCATAGGCTAACAGGTGCGTTCTCGGGAGATTGTGCCCGCAGGCTCACAGGCTCCCAGGCGCGTGCTCGTGTGCTGCGCACCCCAGGCTCCCAGGCGCGTGCACGTGAGCTGGGACCCCAAGGCTCACAGGCTACCAGGCGCGGGATTGGGAGCTGGTCTTCACAGGCTCCCACGCGCGGGCTCCTGTGCGGCGCACCCCAGGCTCCCATGCACTGGCTCGTGAGCTGCATTTCCCTGGCTTCGAGTGCAGGGCCGGGAGCTGCCTCCCCCAGGTTCAAAGGCAACCAGGCGCGGGTTCCGGAGCTGCGGCCCCAGGATCCCAGGCTCCCAGGCTCACAGGCGCGGGCTCAGGTCCTGCGGACCCCAGGCTCCCAAGCTCCCAGGCTCCCAGGCTCCCAGGCGCTGCTAGGGTGCTGCGGACACCAGTCTCCCAGGCTCCCAGGCTCCCAGGCACGGGCTAGGGTGCTGCGGACCCCAGGTCCCCAGGCTCCCAGGCTCCCAGGCTCGCAGGCGCGGGCTCGGGAGCTGAGGGCCCCAGGCTCCCAGGCTCCCAGGCTCCCAGGCGCGGGCTAGGGTGCTGCGTACCCCAAGCTCCCAGGCTCCCAGGCTCCCAGGCGCGGGCTCGGGAGCTGCGGACCCCAGACTCCCAGTCTCCCAGGCTCCCAGGCGCGGGCTCGTGTGCTGCGGACCCCAGGCTCCCAAGCGCGGGCTCGGGAGCTGAGGGCCCCAGGCTCCCAGGCTCCCAGGCGCCCAGGCGCGGGCTCAGGTCCTGCGGACCCCAGGCTCCCAAGCTCCCAGGCTCCCAGACTCCCAGGCGCTGCTAAGGTGCTGCGGACCCCAGGCTCCCAGGCTCCCAGGCGCGTTCTATTGTGCTGCTGACCCCAGACTCCCAGGCTCCCAGGCTCCCAGGCTCCCAGGCGCGGGATAGGGTGCTGCGGACCCCAGGCCCCCAGGCTCCCAGGCTCCCAGGTTCCCAGGCGCGGGCTCGGGAACTGAGGGCCCCAGGCCCCCAGCCTCCCAGGCTCCCAGGCTCCCAGGCGCGGGATAGGGTGCTGCGGACCCCAGGCCCCCAGGCTCCCAGGCTCCCAGGCTCCCAGGCGCGGGCTCGGGAGCTGAGGGCCCCAGGCTACAAGGCTCCCAGGCTCCCATGCGCGGGCTCAGGTCCTGCGGACCCCAGGCTCCCAAGCTCCCAGGCTCCCAGGCTCCCAGGCGCTGCTAGGGTGCTGCGGACCCCAGGCTCCCAGGCTCCCAGGCGCGGGCTAGGGTGCTGCGGACCCCAAGCCCCCAGCCTCCCAGGCTCCCAGGCTCCCAGGCGCGGTCTATTGTGCTGCGGACCCCAGACTCCCAGGCTCCCAGGCTCGCAGGCGCGGGATAGGGTGCTGCGGACCCCAGGCCCCCAGGCTCCCAGGCTCCCAGGCTCCCAGGCGCGGGCTCGGGAGCTGATGGCCCCAGGCTCCCAGGCTCCCAGGCTCCTAGGCGCGGGGTAGGGTGGTGCGGACCCCAAGCTCCCAGGCTCCCAGGCTCCCAGGCGCCGGCTCACGTGCTGCAGACCCCAGGCTCCCAGGCTCCCAGGCTCCCAGGCTCACAGGCGTGGTCTAGGGTGCTGCGGACCCCAGACCCCATGCTCCAAAGCTCCCAGGCTCCTAGGCGCGGGCTTGGGTGCTGGGGACCCCAGGCTCCGAGGCGCGGGCTCGTGAGCTGCATCTCCCTGGCTTCGAGTGCAGTCCCGGGAGCTGCTTCCCCCAGGTTCAAAGGCAACCAGGCGCGGGCTCAGGTCCTGCGGACCCCAGGCTCCCAGGCTCCCAGGCGCGGGCTCGGGTGATGCGGACCCCAGGATCCCAGGCTCCCAGGCTCCCAGGCGCGGGCTCGGGAGCTAAGGGCCCCAGGCTCCCAGGCTCCCAGGCGCGGGGTCGGGTGCTGCGGACCCCAGGCCCCCAGCCTCCCAGGCTCCCAGGCACCCAGGCGCGGGCTCGTGTGCAGCGGACCCCAGGCTCCCAAGCGCGGGCTCGGGAGCTGATGGCCCCAGGCCCCCAGGCTCCCAGGCTCCCAGGCTCCCAAGCGCTGCTAGGGTGCTGCGGACCCCAGGCTACCAGGCGCGGGCTAGGGTGCTGCGGACCCCAGGCCCCCAGCCTCCCAGGCTCCCAGGCGCGGTCTATGATGCTGCGGACCCCAGACTCCCAGGCTCCCAGGCTCCCAGGCGCCGGCTCAGGTGCTGCGGGCCCCAGGCTCCCAGGCTCCCAGGCTCCCAGGCTCACAGGCGCGGGCTAGTGTGCTGCGGACCCCAGGCCCCCAGCCTCCCAGGCTCCCAGGCTCCCATCGCGGGCTCGTGTGCTGCGGACCCCAGGCCACCAGGCTCCCAGGCTCCCAGGCTCCCAGGCGCGAGCTCGGGAGCTGAGGGCCCCAGGCTCCCAGGCTCCCAGGCTCCTAGGCGCGGGGTAGGGTGGTGCGGACCCCAGGCTCCCAGGCTCCCAGGCTCCCAGGCGCCGGCTCAGGTGCTGTGTACCCCAGGCTCCCAGGCTCCCAGGCTCCCAGGCTCACAGGCGTGGTCTAGGGTGCTGCGGACCCCAGACCCCAGGCTCCCAAGCTCCCAGGTTCCTATGCGCGGGCTTGGGTGCTGGGGACCCCAGGTTCCCAGGTGCGGGCTCGTAAGCTGCATCTCCCTGGCTTCGAGTGCAGGCCCGGGAGCTGCTTCCCCCAGGTTCAAAGGCAACCAGGCGCGGGCTCAGGTCCTGCGTACCCCAGGCTCCCAGGCTCCCAGGCGCGGGCTCGGGTGATGCGGACCCCAGGCTCCCAGGCTCCCAGGCTCCCAGGCGCGGGCTCGGGAGCTGAGGGCCCCAGGCTCCCAGGCTCCCAGGCGCGGGCTAGGGTGCTGCGGACCCCAGGCCCCCAGCCTCCCAGGCTCCCAGGCTCCCAGGCGCGGGCTCGTGTGCAGCGGAACCCAGGCTCCCAAGCGCGGGCTCGGGAGCTGATGGCCCCAGGCCCCCAGCCTCCCAGGCTCCCAGGCTCCCAGGCGCTGCTAGGGTGCTGCGGACCCCAGGCTCCCAGGCTCCCAGGCGCGGGCTAGGGTGCTGCGGACCCCAGGCCCCCAGCCTCCCAGGCTCCCAGGCTCCCAGGCGCGGTCTATGGTGCTGCGGACCCCAGACTCCCAGGCTCCCAGGCTCCCAGGTTCCCAGGCGCTGCTAGGGTGCTGCGGACCCCAGGCCCCCAGCCTCCCAGGCTCCCAGGCTCCCAGGCGCGTTCTATGGTGCTGCGGACCCCAGACTCCCAGGCTCCCAGGCTCCCAGGCTCCGAGGCGCGGCTAGGGTGCTGCGGACCCCAGGCCCCCAGACTCCCAGGCTCCCAGGCTCCCACGCGCGGGCTCGTGTGCTGCGGACCCCAGGCTCCCAAGCGCGGGCTCGGGCGCTGAGGGCCCCAGGCCCCCAGCCTCCCAGGCTCCCAGGCTCCAATTCTCCCAGGCGCTGCTAGGGTGCTGTGGACCCCAGGCTCCCAGGCTCCCAGGCGCGGGCTAGGGTGCTGCGGACCCCAGGCCCCCAGCCTCCCAGGCTCCCAGGATCCCATGCGCGGTCTATGGTGCTGCGGACCCCAGACTCCCAGGCTCCCAGGCTCCCAGTCGCGGGCTCGTGTGCTGCGGACCCCAGGCTCCCAAGCGCGGGCTCGGGAGCTGAGGGCCCCAGGCCCGCAGCCTCCCAGGCTCCCAGGCTCCCAGGCGCGGGATAGGGTGCTGCGTACCCCAGGTCCCCAGGCTCCGAGGCTCCCAGGCTCGAGCTCGTGTGCTGCGGACCCCAGGCTCCCAAGCGCGGGCTCGGGAGCTGAGGGCCCCAGGCTCCCAGGCTCCCAGGCTCCCAGGCTCCCATGCGCGGGCTCAGGTGCTGCGGACCCCAGGCCCCCAGGCTCCCAGGCTCCCAGGCTCGCAGGCGCGGGCTCGGGAGCTGAGGGCCCCAGGCTCCCAGGCTCCCAGGCGCGGGCTAGGGTGCTGCGTACCCCATGCTCCCAGGCTCCCAGGATCCCAGGCGCGGGCTCGGGAGCTGCGGACCCCAGACTCCCAAGCTCCCAGGCTCCCAGGCTCCCAGGCGCTGCTAGGTTGCTGCGGACCCCAGGCCCCCAGCCTCCCAGGCTCCCAGGCTCCCAGGCGCGTTCTATGGTGCTGCGGACCCCAGACTCCCAGGCTCCCAGGCTCCCAGGCTCCCAGGCGCTGCTAGGGTGCTGCGGACCCCAGGCCCCCAGCCTCCCAGGCTCCCAGGCTCCCAGGCGCGGGCTCGTGTGCTGCGGACCCCAGGCTCCCAAGCGCGGACTCGGGCGCTGAGGGCCCCAGGCCCCCAGCCTCCCAGGCTCCCAGGCTCCCATTCTCCCAGGCGCTGCTAGGGTGCTGCGGACCCCAGGCCCCTAGGCTCCAGGCGCGGGCTAGGGTGCTGCGGACCCCAGGCCCCCAGCCTCCCAGGCTCCCAGGCTCCCAGGCGCGGGCTCGGGAGCTGAGGGCCCCAGGCTCCCAGGCTCCCAGGCTCCTAGGCGCGGGGTAGGGTGGTGCGGACCCCAGGCTCCCAGGCTCCCAGGCTCCCATCGCCGGCTCAGGTGCTGCGGACCTCAGGCTCCCAGGCTCCCAGGCTCCCAGGCGCGGGCTCGTGTGCTGCGGACCCCAGGCCCCTAGGCTCCAGGCGCGGGCTAGGTTGCTGCGGACCCCAGGCCCCCAGCCTCCCAGGCTCCCAGGCTCCCAGGCGCGGGCTCGGGAGCTGAGGGCCCCAAGCTCCCAGGCTCCCAGGCTCCTAGGCGCGGGGTAGGGTGGTGCGGATCCCAAGCTCCCAGGCTCCCAGGCTCCCAGGCGCCGGCTCAGGTGCTGCGGACCCCAGGCTCTCAGGCGCGTGCACGTGAGCTGGGAACCCAAGGCTCACAGGCTACCAGGCGCGGGATCGGGGGCTGGGCTTCACAGGCTCCCAGGCGCGGGCTCGTGTGCTGCGCACCCCACGCTCCCAGGCGCTGGCTCGTGAGCTGCATCTCCCTGGCTTCGAGTGCAGGCCCGGGAGCTGCCTCCCCCAGGTTCAAAGGCAACCAGGCGCGGGTTCCGGAGCTGCGGCCCCAGGATCCCAGGCTCCCAGGCTACATGGCGCGGGCTAGGGTGCTGCGGACCCCAGTCCCCCAGCCTCCCAGGCTCCCAGGCTCCCAGGCGCGGGCTCGTGTGCTGCGGACCCCAGGCTCCCAAGCGCGGGCTCGGGAGCTGAGGGCCCCAGGCCCCCAGCCTCCGAGGCTCCCAGGCTCCCAGGCGCGGGATAGGGTGCTGCGGACCCCAGGTCCCCAGGCTCCCAGGCTCCCAGGCACGGGCTCGTGTGCTGCGGACCCCAGGCTCCCAAGCGCGGGCTCGGGAGCTGAGGGCCCCAGGCTCCCAGGCTCCCAGGCTCCCAGGCGCGGGCTCAGGTCCTGCGGACCCCAGGCTCCCAAGCTCCCAGGCTCCCAGGTTCCCAGGCGCTGCTAGGGTGCTGCGGACCCCAGGCTCCCAGGCTCCCAGGCGCGGGCTAGGGTGCTGCGGACCCAAGGCCCCCAGCCTCCCAGGTTCCCAGGCTCCCAGGCGCGGTCTATTGTGCTGCAGACCCCAGACTCCCAGACTCCCAGGCTCCCAGGCTCCCAGGCGCTGCTAGTGTGCTGCGTACCCCAGGCTCCCAGGCTCCCAGGCGCGGGCTAGGGTGCTGCGGACCCCATGCCCCCAGCCTCCCAGGCTCCCAGGCTCCCAGGCGCGGTCTATGGTGCTGCGGACCCCAGACTCCCAGGCTCCCAGGCTCCCAGGCTCCCAGGCGCGGGCTCGTGTGCTGCGGACCCCAGGCTCCCAGGCTCCCAGGCTCCCAGGCTCCAGGCGCGGGCTCGGGAGCTGAGGGCCCCAGGCTCCCAGGCTCCCAGGCCCTGCTAGGGTGCTGCGGACCCCAGGCCCCCAGCCTCCCAGGCTCCCAGGCTCCCAGCCTCCCAGGCGCGGGCTCGTGTGCTGCGGACCCCAGGCTCCCAAGCGCGGGCTCGGGAGCTGAGGGCCCCAGGCTCCCAGGCTCCCAGGCTCCTAGGCTCGGGCTCAGGTCCTGCGGACCCCAGGCTCCCAAGCTCCCTGGCTCCCAGGCTCCCAGGCGCTGCTAGGGTGCTGCGGATCCCAGGCTCCCAGGCTCCCAGGCGCGGGCTAGGGTGCTGAGGACCCCAGGCCACCAGCCTCCCAGGCTCCCAGGCTCCCAGGCGCGGGCTCGTGTGCTGCGGACCCCAGGCTCCCGAGCGCGGGCTCGGGAGCTGAGGGCCACAGGCCCCCAGCCTCCCAGGCTCCCAGGCTCCCAGGCGCGGGATAGGGTGCTGCGGACCCCAGGCCACCAGGCTCCCAGGCTCCCAGGCTCCCAGGCGCGGGCTCGGGAGCTGAGGGCCCCAGGCTCCCAGGCTCCCAGGCTCGTTGGCGCGGGGTAGGGTGGTGCGGATCCCAAGCTCCCAGGCTCCCAGGCTCCCAGGCGCCGGCTCAGGTGCTGCGGACCCCAGGCTCCCAGGCTCCCAGGCTCCCAGGCTCACAGGCGTGGTCTAGGGTGCTGCGGACCCCAGACCCCAGGCTCCCAGGCTCCCAGGCTCCTAGGCGCGGGCTTGGGTGCTGGGGACCCCAGGCTCCCAGGCGCGGGCTCGTGAGCTGCATCTCCCTGGCTTCGAGTGCAGGCCCGGGAGCTGCTTCCCCCAGGTTCAAAGGCAACCAGGCGCGGGCTCAGGTCCTGCGGACCCCAGGCTCCCAGGCTCCCAGGCGCGGGCTCGGGTGCTGCGGACCCCAGGCTCCCAGGCTCCCAGGCTCCCAGGCGCGGGCTCGGGAACTGAGGGCCCTAGGCTCCCAGGCTCCCAGGCGCGGGCTAGGGTGCTGCGGACCCCAGGCCCCCAGCCTCCCAGGCTCCCAGGCTCCCAGGCGCGGGCTCGTGTTCAGCGGACCCCAGGCTCCCAAGCGCGGGCTCGGGAGCTGATGGCCCCAGGCCCCCAGCCTCCCAGGCTCCCATGCTCCCAGGCGCTGCTAGGGTGCTGCGGACCCCAGGCTCCCAGGCTCCCAGGCGCGGGCTAGGGTGCTGCGGACCCCAGGCCCCCAGCCTCCCAGGCTCCCAGGCTCCCAGGCGCGGTCTATGGTGCTGCGGACCCCAGACTCCCAGGCTCCCAGGCTCCCAGGCTCCCAGGCGCTGCTAGGGTGCTGCGGACCCCAGGCCCCCAGCCTCCCAGGCTCCCAAGCTCCCAGGCGCGTTCTATGGTGCTGCAGACCCCAGACTCCCAGGCTCCCAGGCTCCCAGGCGCTGCTAGGGTGCTGCGGACCCCAGGCCCCCAGCCTCCCAGGCTCCCAGGCTCCCAGGCTCCCATTCTCCCAGGCGCTGCTAGGGTGCTGCGGACCCCAGGCTCCCAGGCTCCCAGGCGCGGGCTAGGGTGCTGCGTACCCCAGGCCCCCAGCCTCCCAGGCTCCCAGGATCCCAGGCGCGGTCTATGGTGCTGCGGACCCCAGACTCCCAGGCTCCCAGGCTCCCAGGCGCGGGCTCGTGTGCTGCGGACCCCAGGCTCCCAAGCGCGGCCTCGGGAGCTGAGGGCCCCAAGCCCCCAGCCTCCCAGGCTCCCAGGCTCACAGGCGCGGGATAGGGTGCTGCGGACCCCAGGTCCCCAGGCTCCCAGGCTCCCAGGCGCGGGCTCAGGTCCTGCGGACCGCAGGCTCCCAAGCTCCCAGGCTCCCAGGCTCCCAGGCGCTGCTAGGGTGCTGCGGACCCCAGGCTCCCAGGTTCCCAGGCGCGGGTTAGGGTGCTGTGGACCCCAGGCCCCCAGCCTCCCAGGCTCCCAGGCGCGGTCTATGGTGCTGAGGATCCCAGGCTCCCAGGCTCCCAGGCTCCCAGGCGAAGATCGAAAGCTGCTCAAAACCAGTATCCGGCCTCCCGTGCGTTTGCTCGGGAGATGCGTGCCCCAGGCTCCCAAGCGCGTGCTCGTGAGCTGGGACCCCAAGGCTCATAGGCTAACAGGTGCGTTCTCGGGAGATTGTGCCCGCAGGCTCACAGGCTCCCAGGCGCGTGCTCGTGTGCTGCGCACCCCAGGCTCCCAGGCGCGTGCTCGTGAGCTGGGAACCCAAGGCTCACAGGCTACCAGGCGCGGGATCGGGGGCTGGGCTTCACAGGCTCCCAGGCGCGGGCTCGTGTGCTGCGCACCCCAGGCTCCCAGGCGCTGGCTCGTGAGCTACATCTCCCTGGCTTCGAGTGCAGGCCAGGGAGCTGCCTCCCCCAGGTTCAAAGGCAACCAGGCGCGGGTTCCGGAGCTGCGGCCCCAGGATCCCAGGCTCCCAGGCTCCCTGGCGCGGGCTAGGGTGCTGCGGACCCCAGGCCCCCAGCCTCCCAGGCTCCCAGGCTCCCAGGCGCGGGCTCGTGTTCAGCGGACCCCAGGCTCCCAAGCGCGGGCTCAGGTCCTGCGGACCCCAGGCTCCCAGGCTCCCAGGCGCGGGCTCGGGTGCTGCGGACCCCAGGCTCCCAGGCTCCCAGGCTCCCAGGCGCGGGCTCGGGAACTGAGGGCCCTAGGCTCCCAGGCTCCCAGGCGCGGGCTAGGGTGCTGCGGACCCCAGGCCCCCAGCCTCCCAGGCTCCCAGGCTCCCAGGCGCGGGCTCGTGTTCAGCGGACCCCAGGCTCCCAAGCGCGGGCTCGGGAGCTGATGGCCCCAGGCCCCCAGCCTCCCAGGCTCCCATGCTCCCAGGCGCTGCTAGGGTGCTGCGGACCCCAGGCTCCCAGGCTCCCAGGCGCGGGCTAGGGTGCTGCGGACCCCAGGCCCCCAGCCTCCCAGGCTCCCAGGCTCCCAGGCGCGGTCTATGGTGCTGCGGACCCCAGACTCCCAGGCTCCCAGGCTCCCAGGCTCCCAGGCGCTGCTAGGGTGCTGCGGACCCCAGGCCCCCAGCCTCCCAGGCTCCCAAGCTCCCAGGCGCGTTCTATGGTGCTGCAGACCCCAGACTCCCAGGCTCCCAGGCTCCCAGGCGCTGCTAGGGTGCTGCGGACCCCAGGCCCCCAGCCTCCCAGGCTCCCAGGCTCCCAGGCTCCCATTCTCCCAGGCGCTGCTAGGGTGCTGCGGACCCCAGGCTCCCAGGCTCCCAGGCGCGGGCTAGGGTGCTGCGTACCCCAGGCCCCCAGCCTCCCAGGCTCCCAGGATCCCAGGCGCGGTCTATGGTGCTGCGGACCCCAGACTCCCAGGCTCCCAGGCTCCCAGGCGCGGGCTCGTGTGCTGCGGACCCCAGGCTCCCAAGCGCGGCCTCGGGAGCTGAGGGCCCCAGGCCCCCAGCCTCCCAGGCTCCCAGGCTCACAGGCGCGGGATAGGGTGCTGCGGACCCCAGGTCCCCAGGCTCCCAGGCTCCCAGGCGCGGGCTCAGGTCCTGCGGACCGCAGGCTCCCAAGCTCCCAGGCTCCCAGGCTCCCAGGCTCCCAGGCGCGGTCTATGGTGCTGAGGATCCCAGGCTCCCAGGCTCCCAGGCGAAGATCGAAAGCTGCTCAAAACCAGTATCCGGCCTCCCGTGCGTTTGCTCGGGAGATGCGTGCCCCAGGCTCCCAAGCGCGTGCTCGTGAGCTGGGACCCCAAGGCTCATAGGCTAACAGGTGCGTTCTCGGGAGATTGTGCCCGCAGGCTCACAGGCTCCCAGGCGCGTGCTCGTGTGCTGCGCACCCCAGGCTCCCAGGCGCGTGCTCGTGAGCTGGGAACCCAAGGCTCACAGGCTACCAGGCGCGGGATCGGGGGCTGGGCTTCACAGGCTCCCAGGCGCGGGCTCGTGTGCTGCGCACCCCAGGCTCCCAGGCGCTGGCTCGTGAGCTACATCTCCCTGGCTTCGAGTGCAGGCCAGGGAGCTGCCTCCCCCAGGTTCAAAGGCAACCAGGCGCGGGTTCCGGAGCTGCGGCCCCAGGATCCCAGGCTCCCAGGCTCCCTGGCGCGGGCTAGGGTGCTGCGGACCCCAGGCCCCCAGCCTCCCAGGCTCCCAGGCTCCCAGGCGCGGGCTCGTGTGCTGCGGACCCCAGGCTCCCAAGCGCGGGCTCGGGAGCTGAGGGCCCCAGGCCCGCAGCAACCGAGGCTCCCAGTCTCCCAGGCGCGGGATAGGGTGCTGCGGACCCCAGGTCCCCAGGCTCCCAGGCTCCCAGGCGCGGGCTCGTGTGCTGCGGACCCCAGGCTCCCAAGCGCGGGCTCGGGAGCTGAGGGCCCCAGGCTCCCAAGCACCCAGGCTCCCAGGCTCCCAGGCGCGGGCACAGGTCCTGCGGACCCCAGGCTCCCAAGCTCCCAGGCTCCCAGGTTCCCAGGCGCTGCTAGGGTGCTGCGGACCCCAGGCTCCCAGGCCTCCAGGCGCGGGCTAGGGTGCTGCGGACCCAAGGCCCCCAGCCTCCCAGGTTCCCAGGCTCCCAGGCGCGGTCTATTGTGCTGCAGACCCCAGACTCCCAGGCTCCCAGGCTCCCAGGCTCCCAGGCGCTGCTAGGGTGCTGCGTACCCCAGGCTCCCAGGCTCCCAGGCGCGGGCTAGGGTGCTGCGGACCCCATGCCCCCAGCCTCCCAGGCTCCCAGGCTCCCAGGCGCGGTCTATGGTGCTGCGGACCCCAGACTCCCAGGCTCCCTGGCTCCCAGGCTCCCAGGCGCGGGCTCGGGTGCTGCGGACCCCACGCTCCCAGGCTCCCAGGCTCCCAGGCTCCCAGGCGCGGGCTAGGGTGCTGCGGACCCCAGGCCCCCAGCCTCCCAGGCTCCCAGGCTCCCAGGCTCCCAGGCGCAGGCTCGTGTGCTGCGGACCCCAGGCTCCCAAGCGTGGGCTCGGGAGCTGAGGGCCCCAGGCTCCCAGGCTCCCAGGCTCCTAGGCGCGGGCTCAGGTCCTGCGGACCCCAGGCTCCCAAGCTCCCAGGTTCCCAGGCTCCCAGGCGCTGCTAGGGTGCTGCGGACCCCAGGCTCCCAGGCTCCCAGGTGCGGGCTAGGGTGCTGCGGACCCCATGCCTCCAGCCTCCCAGGCTCCCAGGCTCCCAGGCGCGGTCTCTTGTGCTGCGGACCCCAGACTCCCAGGCTCCCAGGCTCCCAGGCGCGGGATAGGGTGCTGCGGACCCCAGGCCCCCAGGCTCCCAGGCTCCCAGGCTCCCAGGCGCGGGCTCGGGAGCTGAGGGCCCCAGGCTCCCAGGCTCCCAGGCTCCCAGGCGCGGGCTCGGGTGCTGCGGACCCCAGGCTCCCAGGCGCGGGCTCGGGTGCTGCGGACCCCAGACTCCCAGGCTCCCAGGCTCCCAGGCGCGGGCTCGGGTGCTGCGGACCCCAGGCCCCCAGCCTCCCAGGCTCCTAGGCTCCCAGGCTCCCAGGCGCGGGCTCGTGTGCTTCGGACCCCAGGCTCCCAGGCGCGGGCTCGGGTGCTGCGGACCCCAGGCCCCCAGCCTCCCAGGCTCCTAGGCTCCCAGGCTCCCAGGCGCGGGCTCGTGTGCTTCGGACCCCAGGCTCCCAGGCGCGGGCTCGGGTGCTGCGGACCCCAGGCTCCCAAGCTCCCAGGCTCCCAGGCGCTGCTAGGGTGCTGCGGACCCCAGGCTCCCAGGCTCCCAGGCGCGGGCTAGGGTGCTGCGGACCCCAGAACCCAGGCACCCAGGCTCCCAGGCTCCTAGGCGCGGGCTTGAGTGCTGCGGACCCGAGGCTCCCAGGCGCTGGCTTGTGAGCTGCATCTCTCTGGCTTCGAGTGCAGGCCCGGGAGCTGCCTCCCCCAGGTTCAAAGGCAACCAGGCGCGGGTTCCGGAGCTGCGGCCCCAGGATCCCAGGCTGCCAGGCTCCCAGGCGCGGGCTAGGGTGCTGCGGACCCCAGGCCCCCAGCCTCCCAGGCTCCCAGGCTCCCAGGCGCGGGCTCGTGTGCTGCGGACCCCAGGCTCCCGAGCGCGGGCTCGGGAGCTGAGGGCCCCAGGCCCCCAGCCTCCCAGGCTCCGAGGCTCCCAGGCGCGGGATAGGGTGCTGCGGACCCCAGGCCACCAGGCTCCCAGGCTCCCAGTCTCCCAGGCGCGGGCTCGGGAGCTGAGGGCCCCAGGCTCCCAGGCTCCCAGGCTCCTAGGCGCGGGGTAGGGTGGTGCGGATCCCAAGCTCCCAGGCTCCCAGGCTCCCAGGCGCCGGCTCAGGTGCTGCGGACCCCAGGCTCCCAGGCTCCCAGGCTCCCAGGCTCACAGGCGTGGTCTAGGGTGCTGCGGACCCCAGACCCCAGGCTCCCAGGCTCCCAGGCTCCTAGGCGCGGGCTTGGGTGCTGGGGACCCCAGGCTCCCAGGCGCGGGCTCGTGAGCTGTATCTCCCTGGCTTCGAGTGCAGGCCCGGGAGCTGCTTCCCCCAGGTTCAAAGGCAACCAGGCGCGGGCTCAGGTCCTGCGGACCCCAGGCTCCCAGGCTCCCAGGCTCCCAGGCTCCCAGGCGCAGGCTCGGGTACTGAGGGCCCTAGGCTCCCAGGCTCCCAGGCGCGGGCTAGGTTGCTGCGGACCCCAGGCCCCCAGCCTCCCAGGTTCCCAGGCTCCCAGGCGCGGGCTCGTGTGCAGCGGACCCCAGGCTCCCAAGCGCGGGCTCGGGAGCTGATGGCCCCAGGCCCCCAGCCTTCCAGGCTCCCAGGCTCCCAGGCGCTGCTAGGGTGCTGCGTACCCCAGGCTCCCAGGCTCCCAGGCGCGGGCTAGGGTGCTGCGGACCCCAGGCCCCCAGCCTCCCAGGCTCCCAGGCTCCCAGGCGCGGTCTATGGTGCTGCGGATACCAGACTCCCAGGCTCCCAGGCTCCCATTCTCCCAGGCGCTGCTAGGGTGCTGCGGACCCCAGGCTCCCAGGCTCCCAGGCGCGGGTTAGGGTGCTGCGGACCCCAGGCCCCCAGCCTCCCAGGCTCCCAGGATCCCAGGCGCGGTCTATGGTGCTGCGGACCCCAGACTCCCAGGCTCCCAGGCTCCCAGGCGCGGGCTCGTGTGCTGCGGACCCCAGGCTCCCAAGCGCGGCCTCAGGAGCTGATGGCCCCAGGCCCCCAGCCTCCCAGGCTCCCAGGCTCCCAGGCGCGGGATAGGGTGCTGCGGACCCCAGGTCCCCAGGCTCCCAGGCTCCCAGGCTCGGGCTCGTGTGCTGCAGACCCCAGGCTCCCAAGCGCGGGCTCGGGAGCTGAGGGCCCCAGGCTCCCAGGCTCCCAGGCTCCCAGGCTCCCATGCGCGGACTCAGGTCCTGCGGACACCAGGCTCCCAAGTTCCCAGGCTCCCAGGCTCCCAGGCGCGGGCTAGGGTGCTGCGTACCCCAGGCTCCCAGGCTCCCAGGCGCGGGCTAGGGTGCTGCGGACCCCAGGCCCCCAGCCTCCCAAACTCCCAGGCTCCCATGCGTGGTCTAGGGTGCTGCGGACCCCAGAACCCAGGCTCCCAGGCTCCCAGGCGCCGGCTCGTGTGCTGAGGATCCCAGGCTCCCAGGCTCCCAGGCTCCCAGGCGAAGATCGAAAGCTGCTCAAAACCAGTATCCGGCCTCCCGTGCGTTTGCTCGGGTGATGCGTGCCCCAGGCTCCCAAGCGCGTGCTCGTGAGCTGGGACCCCAAGGCTCAGAGGCTAACAGGTGCGTTCTCTGGAGATTGTGCCCGCAGGCTCACAGGCTCCCAGGCGCGTGCTCGTGTGCTGCGCACCCCAGGCTCTCAGGCGCGTGCACGTGAGCTGGGATCCCAAGGCTCACAGGCTACCAGGCGCGGGATCGGGGGCTGGGCTTCACAGGCTCCCAGGCGCGGGCTCGTGTGCTGCGCACCCCACGCTCCCAGGCGCTGGCTCGTGAGCTGCATCTCCCTGGCTTCGAGTGCAGGCCCGGGAGCTGCCTCCCCCAGGTTCAAAGGCAACCAGGCGCGGGTTCCGGAGCTGCGGCCCCAGGATCCCAGGCTCCCAGGCTCCCAGGCGCGGGCTCGTGTGCTGCGGACCCCAGGCTCCCAAGCGCGGGCTCGGGAGCTGAGGGCCCCAGGCCCCCAGCCTCCGAGGCTCCCAGGCTCCCAGGCGCGGGATAGGGTGCTGCGGACCCCAGGTCCCCAGGCTCCCAGGCTCCCAGGCACGGGCTCGTGTGCTGCGGACCCCAGGCTCCCAAGCGCGGGCTCGGGAGCTGAGGGCCCCAGGCTCCCAGGCTCCCAGGCTCCCAGGCGCGGGCTCAGGTCCTGCGGACCCCAGGCTCCCAAGCTCCCAGGCTCCCAGGTTCCCAGGCGCTGCTAGGGTGCTGCGGACCCCAGGCTCCCAGGCTCCCAGGCGCGGGCTAGGGTGCTGCGGACCCAAGGCCCCCAGCCTCCCAGGTTCCCAGGCTCCCAGGCGTGGTCTATTGTGCTGCAGACCCCAGACTCCCAGACTCCCAGGCTCCCAGGCTCCCAGGCGCTGCTAGTGTGCTGCGTACCCCAGGCTCCCAGGCTCCCAGGCGCGGGCTAGGGTGCTGCGGACCCCATGCCCCCAGCCTCCCAGGCTCCCAGGCTCCCAGGCGCGGTCTATGGTGCTGCGGACCCCAGACTCCCAGGCTCCCAGGCTCCCAGGCTCCCAGGCGCGGGCTCGTGTGCTGCGGACCCCAGGCTCCCAGGCTCCCAGGCTCCCAGGCTCCCAGGCGCGGGCTCGGGAGCTGAGGGCCCCAGGCTCCCAGGCTCCCAGGCCCTGCTAGGGTGCTGCGGACCCCAGGCCCCCAGCCTCCCAGGCTCCCAGGCTCCCAGCCTCCCAGGCGCGGGCTCGTGTGCTGCGGACCCCAGGCTCCCAAGCGCGGGCTCGGGAGCTGAGGGCCCCAGGCTCCCAGGCTCCCAGGCTCCTAGGCTCGGGCTCAGGTCCTGCGGACCCCAGGCTCCCAAGCTCCCAGGCTCCCAGGCTCCCAGGCGCTGCTAGGGTGCTGGGGACCCCAGGCTCCCAGGCTCCCAGGCGCGGGCTAGGGTGCTGCGGACGCCAGGCCCCCAGCCTCCCAGGCTCCCAGTCTCCCAGGCGCGGTCTATTGTGCTGCGGACCCCAGACTCCCAGGCTCCCAGGCTCCCAGGCGCGGGCTCGGGTGCTACGGACCCCAGGCCCCCAGCCTCCCAGGCTCCTAGGCTCCCAGGCTCCCAGGCGCGGGCTCGTGTGCTGCGGACCCCAGGCTCCCAGGCGCGGGCTCGGGTGCTTCGGACCCCAGACTCCCAGGCTCCCAGGCTCCCAGGCGCGGGCTCGTGTGCTGCGGACCCCAGGCTCCCAAGCGCGGGCTCGGGAGCTGAGGGCCCCAGGCTCCCAGGCTCCCAGGCTCCCAGGCGCGGCTCAGGTCCTGCGGACCCCAGGCTCCCAAGCTCCCAGGCTCCCAGGCTCCCAGGCGCTGCTAGGGTGCTGCGGACCCCAGGCTCCCAGGCTCCCAGGCGCGGGCTAGGGTGCTGCGGACCCCAGAACCCAGGCACCCAGGCTCCCAGGCTCCTAGGCGCGGGCTTGAGTGCTGCGGACCCGAGGCTCCCAGGCGCTGGCTTGTGAGCTGCATCTCTCTGGCTTCGAGTGCAGGCCCGGGAGGTGCCTCCCCCAGGTTCAAATGCAACCAGGCGCGGGTTCCGCAGCTGCGGCCCCAGGATCCCAGGCTCCCAGGCTCCCAGGCGCGGGCTAGGGTGCTGAGGACCCCAGGCCACCAGCCTCCCAGGCTCCCAGGCTCCCAGGCGCGGGCTCGTGTGCTGCGGACCCCAGGCTCCCGAGCGCGGGCTCGGGAGCTGAGGGCCACAGGCCCCCAGCCTCCCAGGCTCCCAGGCTCCCAGGCGCGGGATAGGGTGCTGCGGACCCCAGGCCACCAGGCTCCCAGGCTCCCAGGCTCCCAGGCGCGGGCTCGGGAGCTGAGGGCCCCAGGCTCCCAGGCTCCCAGGCTCGTTGGCGCGGGGTAGGGTGGTGCGGATCCCAAGCTCCCAGGCTCCCAGGCTCCCAGGCGCCGGCTCAGGTGCTGCGGACCCCAGGCTCCCAGGCTCCCAGGCTCCCAGGCTCACAGGCGTGGTCTAGGGTGCTGCGGACCCCAGACCCCAGGCTCCCAGGATCCCAGGCTCCTAGGCGCGGGCTTGGGTGCTAGGGACCCCAGGCTCCCAGGCGCGGGCTCGTGAGCTGCATCTCCCTGGCTTCGAGTGCAGGCCCGGGAGCTGCTTCCCCCAGGTTCAAAGGCAACCAGGCGCGGGCTCAGGTCCTGCGGACCCCAGGCTCCCAGGCTCCCAGGCGCGGGCTCGGGTGCTGCGGACCCCAGGCTCCCAGGCTCCCAGGCTCCCAGGCGCGGGCTCGGGAACTGAGGGCCCTAGGCTCCCAGGCTCCCAGGCGCGGGCTAGGGTGCTGCGGACCCCAGGCCCCCAGCCTCCCAGGCTCCCAGGCTCCCAGGCGCGGGCTCGTGTTCAGCGGACCCCAGGCTCCCAAGCGCGGGCTCGGGAGCTGATGGCCCCAGGCCCCCAGCCTCCCAGGCTCCCATGCTCCCAGGCGCTGCTAGGGTGCTGCGGACCCCAGGCTCCCAGGCTCCCAGGCGCGGGCTAGGGTGCTGCGGACCCCAGGCCCCCAGCCTCCCAGGCTCCCAGGCTCCCAGGCGCGGTCTATGGTGCTGCGGACCCCAGACTCCCAGGCTCCCAGGCTCCCAGGCTCCCAGGCGCTGCTAGGGTGCTGCGGACCCCAGGCCCCAAGCCTCCCAGGCTCCCAAGCTCCCAGGCGCGTTCTATGGTGCTGCAGACCCCAGACTCCCAGGCTCCCAGGCTCCCAGGCGCTGCTAGGGTGCTGCGGACCCCAGGCCCCCAGCCTCCCAGGCTCCCAGGCTCCCAGGCTCCCATTCTCCCAGGCGCTGCTAGGGTGCTGCGGACCCCAGGCTCCCAGGCTCCCAGGCGCGGGCTAGGGTGCTGCGTACCCCAGGCCCCCAGCCTCCCAGGCTCCCAGGATCCCAGGCGCGGTCTATGGTGCTGCGGACCCCAGACTCCCAGGCTCCCAGGCTCCCAGGCGCGGGCTCGTGTGCTGCGGACCCCAGGCTCCCAAGCGCGGCCTCGGGAGCTGAGGGCCCCAGGCCCCCAGCCTCCCAGGCTCCCAGGCTCACAGGCGCGGGATAGGGTGCTGCGGACCCCAGGTCCCCAGGCTCCCAGGCTCCCAGGCGCGGGCTCAGGTCCTGCGGACCGCAGGCTCCCAAGCTCCCAGGCTCCCAGGCTCCCAGGCGCTGCTAGGGTGCTGCGGACCCCAGGCTCCCAGGTTCCCAGGCGCGGGTTAGGGTGCTGTGGACCCCAGGCCCCCAGCCTCCCAGGCTCCCAGGCGCGGTCTATGGTGCTGAGGATCCCAGGCTCCCAGGCTCCCAGGCTCCCAGGCGAAGATCGAAAGCTGCTCAAAACCAGTATCCGGCCTCCCGTGCGTTTGCTCGGGAGATGCGTGCCCCAGGCTCCCAAGCGCGTGCTCGTGAGCTGGGACCCCAAGGCTCATAGGCTAACAGGTGCGTTCTCGGGAGATTGTGCCCGCAGGCTCACAGGCTCCCAGGCGCGTGCTCGTGTGCTGCGTACCCCAGGCTCCCAGGCGCGTGCACGTGAGCTGGGAACCCAAGGCTCACAGGCTACCAGGCGCGGGATCGGGGGCTGGGCTTCACAGGCTCCCAGGCGCGGGCTCGTGTGCTGCGCACCCCAGGCTCCCAGGCGCTGGCTCGTGAGCTACATCTCCCTGGCTTCGAGTGCAGGCCAGGGAGCTGCCTCCCCCAGGTTCAAAGGCAACCAGGCGCGGGTTCCGGAGCTGCGGCCCCAGGATCCCAGGCTCCCAGGCTCCCTGGCGCGGGCTAGGGTGCTGCGGACCCCAGGCCCCCAGCCTCCCAGGCTCCCAGGCTCCCAGGCGCGGGCTCGTGTGCTGCGGACCCCAGGCTCCCAAGCGCGGGCTCGGGAGCTGAGGGCCCCAGGCCCGCAGCAACCGAGGCTCCCAGTCTCCCAGGCGCGGGATAGGGTGCTGCGGACCCCAGGTCCCCAGGCTCCCAGGCTCCCAGGCGCGGGCTCGTGTGCTGCGGACCCCAGGCTCCCAAGCGCGGGCTCGGGAGCTGAGGGCCCCAGGCTCCCAAGCACCCAGGCTCCCAGGCTCCCAGGCGCGGGCACAGGTCCTGCGGACCCCAGGCTCCCAAGCTCCCAGGCTCCCAGGTTCCCAGGCGCTGCTAGGGTGCTGCGGACCCCAGGCTCCCAGGCCTCCAGGCGCGGGCTAGGGTGCTGCGGACCCAAGGCCCCCAGCCTCCCAGGTTCCCAGGCTCCCAGGCGCGGTCTATTGTGCTGCAGACCCCAGACTCCCAGGCTCCCAGGCTCCCAGGCTCCCAGGCGCTGCTAGGGTGCTGCGTACCCCAGGCTCCCAGGCTCCCAGGCGCGGGCTAGGGTGCTGCGGACCCCATGCCCCCAGCCTCCCAGGCTCCCAGGCTCCCAGGCGCGGTCTATGGTGCTGCGGACCCCAGACTCCCAGGCTCCCTGGCTCCCAGGCTCCCAGGCGCGGGCTCGGGTGCTGCGGACCCCACGCTCCCAGGCTCCCAGGCTCCCAGGCTCCCAGGCGCGGGCTCGGGAGCTGAGGGCACCAGGCTCCCAGGCTCCCAGGCGCGGGCTAGGGTGCTGCGGACCCCAGGCCCCCAGCCTCCCAGGCTCCCAGGCTCCCAGGCTCCCAGGCGCGGGCTCGTGTGCTGCGGACCCCAGGCTCCCAAGCGCGGGCTCGGGAGCTGAGGGCCCCAGGCTCCCAGGCTCCCAGGCTCCTAGGCGCGGGCTCAGGTACTGCGGACCCCAGGCTCCCAAGCTCCCAGGTTCCCAGGCTCCCAGGCGCTGCTAGGGTGCTGCGGACCCCAGGCTCCCAGGCTCCCAGGTGCGGGCTAGGGTGCTGCGGACCCCATGCCTCCAGCCTCCCAGGCTCCCAGGCTCCCAGGCGCGGTCTCTTGTGCTGCGGACCCCAGACTCCCAGGCTCCCAGGCTCCCAGGCGCGGGATAGGGTGCTGCGGACCCCAGGCTCCCAGGCTCCCAGGCTCCCAGGCTCCCAGGCGCGGGCTCGGGAGCTGAGGGCCCCAGGCTCCCAGGCTCCCAGGCTCCCAGGCGCGGGCTCGGGTGCTGCGGACCCCAGGCCCCCAGCCTCCCAGGCTCCTAGGCTCCCAGGCTCCCAGGCGCGGGCTCGTGTGCTTCGGACCCCAGGCTCCCAGGCGCGGGCTCGGGTGCTGCGGACCCCAGACTCCCAGGCTCCCAGGCTCCCAGGCGCGGGCTCGGGTGCTGCGGACCCCAGGCCCCCAGCCTCCCAGGCTCCTAGGCTCCCAGGCTCCCAGGCGCGGGCTCGTGTGCTTCGGACCCCAGGCTCCCAGGCGCGGGCTCGGGTGCTGCGGACCCCAGGCTCCCAAGCTCCCAGGCTCCCAGGCGCTGCTAGGGTGCCGCGGACCCCAGGCTCCCAGGCTCCCAGGCGCGGGCTAGGGTGCTGCGGACCCCAGAACCCAGGCACCCAGGCTCCCAGGCTCCTAGGCGCGGGCTTGAGTGCTGCGGACCCGAGGCTCCCAGGCGCTGGCTTGTGAGCTGCATCTCCCTGGCTTCGAGTGCAGGCCCGGGAGCTGCCTCCCCCAGGTTCAAAGGCAACCAGGCGCGGGTTCCGGAGCTGCGGCCCCAGGATCCCAGGCTGCCAGGCTCCCAGGCGCGGGCTAGGGTGCTGCGGACCCCAGGCCCCCAGCCTCCCAGGCTCCCAGGCTCCCAGGCGCGGGCTCGTGTGCTGCGGACCCCAGGCTCCCGAGCGCGGGCTCGGGAGCTGAGGGCCCCAGGCCCCCAGCCTCCCAGGCTCCCAGGCTCCCAGGCGCGGGATAGGGTGCTGCGGACCCCAGGCCACGAGGCTCCCAGGCTCCCAGTCTCCCAGGCGCGGGCTCGGGAGCTGAGGGCCCCAGGCTCCCAGGCTCCCAGGCTCCTAGGCGCGGGGTAGGGTGGTGCGGATCCCAAGCTCCCAGGCTCCCAGGCTCCCAGGCGCCGGCTCAGGTGCTGCGGACCCCAGGCTCCCAGGCTCCCAGGCTCCCAGGCTCACAGGCGTGGTCTAGGGTGCTGCGGACCCCAGACCCCAGGCTCCCAGGCTCCCAGGCTCCTAGGCGCGGGCTTGGGTGCTGGGGACCCCAGGCTCCCAGGCGCGGGCTCGTGAGCTGTATCTCCCTGGCTTCGAGTGCAGGCCCGGGAGCTGCTTCCCCCAGGTTCAAAGGCAACCAGGCGCGGGCTCAGGTCCTGCGGACCCCAGGCTCCCAGGCTCCCAGGCTCCCAGGCTCCCAGGCGCAGGCTCGGGTACTGAGGGCCCTAGGCTCCCAGGCTCCCAGGCGCGGGCTAGGTTGCTGCGGACCCCAGGCCCCCAGCCTCCCAGGTTCCCAGGCTCCCAGGCGCGGGCTCGTGTGCAGCGGACCCCAGGCTCCCAAGCGCGGGCTCGGGAGCTGATGGCCCCAGGCCCCCAGCCTCCCAGGCTCCCAGGCTCCCAGGCGCTGCTAGGGTGCTGCGTACCCCAGGCTCCCAGGCTCCCAGGCGCGGGCTAGGGTGCTGCGGACCCCAGGCCCCCAGCCTCCCAGGCTCCCAGGCTCCCAGGCGCGGTCTATGGTGCTGCGGATACCAGACTCCCAGGCTCCCAGGCTCCCATTCTCCCAGGCGCTGCTAGGGTGCTGCGGACCCCAGGCTCCCAGGCTCCCAGGCGCGGGTTAGGGTGCTGCGGACCCCAGGCCCCCAGCCTCCCAGGCTCCCAGGATCCCAGGCGCGGTCTATGGTGCTGCGGACCCCAGACTCCCAGGCTCCCAGGCTCCCAGGCGCGGGCTCGTGTGCTGCGGACCCCAGGCTCCCAAGCGCGGCCTCAGGAGCTGAGGGCCCCAGGCCCCCAGCCTCCCAGGCTCCCAGGCTCCCAGGCGCGGGATAGGGTGCTGCGGACCCCAGGTCCCCAGGCTCCCAGGCTCCCAGGCTCGGGCTCGTGTGCTGCAGACCCCAGGCTCCCAAGCGCGGGCTCGGGAGCTGAGGGCCCCAGGCTCCCAGGCTCCCAGGCTCCCAGGCTCCCATGCGCGGACTCAGGTCCTGCGGACACCAGGCTCCCAAGTTCCCAGGCTCCCAGGCTCCCAGGCGCTGCTAGGGTGCTGCGGACCCCAGGCTCCCAGGCTCCCAGGCGCGGGCTAGGGTGCTGCGGACCCCAGGCCCCCAGCCTCCCATGCTCCCAGGCTCCCAGGCTCGGTCTATGGTGCTGCGGACCCCAGACTCCCAGGCTCCCAGGCTCCCAGGCTCCCAGGCGCGGGCTCGGGTGCTGCGGACCCCAGGCTCCCAGGCTCCCAGGCTCCAAGGCGCGTGCTCGGGAGCTGAGGGCCCCAGGCTCCCAGGCTCGCAGGCGCTGGCTAGGGTGCTGCGGATCCCAGGCCCCCAGCCTCCCAGGCTCCCAGGCTCCCAGGCTCCCAGGCGCGGGCTCTTGTGCTACGGACCCCAGGCTCCCAAGCGCGGGCTCGGGAGCTGAGGGCCCCAGGCTCCCAGGCTCCCAGGCTCCCAGGCGCGGGCCCAGGTCCTGCGGACCGCAGGCTCCCAAGCTCCCAGGCTCCCAGGCTCCCAGGCGCTGCTAGGGTGCTGCGGACCCCAGGGTCCCAGGTTCCCAGGCGCGGGTTAGGGTGCTGTGGACCCCAGGCCCCCAGCCTCCCAGGCTCCCAGGCTCCCAGGCGTGGTCTATGGTGCTGCGGACCCCAGGCTCCCAAGCCCGGGCTCGGGAGCTGGGGGCCCCAGGCCCCCAGGCTCCCAGCCTCCCAGGCTCCCAGGCTCCCAGGCGCGGGCTCGGGTGCTGCGGACACCAGGCTCCCAAGCTCCCAGGCTCCCAGGCTCCCAGGCGCTGCTAGGGTGCTGCGGACCCCAAGCTCCCAAGCGCGGGCTCGGGAGCTGGGGGCCCCAGGCCCCCAGGCTCCCAGGCTCCCAGACTCCCAGGCGCTGCTAGGGTGCTGCGGACCCCAGGCTCCCAGGCTCCCAGGCGCGGGCTAGGGTGCTGCGGACGCCAGGCCCCCAGCCTCCCAGGCTCCCAGGCTCCCAGGCGCGTTCTGTTGTGCTGCTGACCCCAGACTCCCAGGCTCCCAGGCTCCCAGGCTCCCAGGCGCGGGATAGAGTGCTGCGGACCCCAGGCCCCCAGGCTCCCAGGCTCCCAGGTTCCCAGGCGCGGGCTCGGGAACTGAGGGCCCCAGGCCCCCAGCCTCCCAGGCTCCCAGGCTCCCAGGCGCGGGATAGGGTGCTGCGGACCCCAGGCCCCCAGGCTCCCAGGCTCCCAGGCTCCCAGGCGCGGGCTCGGGAGCTGAGGGCCCCAGGCTACAAGGCTCCCAGGCTCCCATGCGCGTGCTCAGGTCCTGCGGACCCCAGGCTCCCAAGCTCCCAGGCTCCCAGGCTCCCAGGCGCTGCTAGGGTGCTGCGGACCCCAGGCTCCCAGGCTCCCAGGCGCGGGCAAGGGTGCTGCGGACCCCAGGCCCCCAGCCTCCCAGGCTCCCAGGCTCCCAGGCGCGGTCTATTGTGCTGCGGACCCCAGACTCCCAGGCTCCCAGGCTCGCAGGCGCGGGATAGGGTGCTGCGGACCCCAGGCCCCCAGGCTCCCAGGCTCCCAGGCTCCCAGGCGCGGGCTCGGGAGCTGATGGCCCCAGGCTCCCAGGCTCCTAGGCTCCTAGGCGCGGGGTAGGGTGGTGCGGAACCCAAGCTCCCAGGCTCCCAGGCTCCCAGGCGCCGGCTCAGGTGCTGCGGACCCCAGGCTCCCAGGCTCCCAGGCTCCCAGGCTCACAGGCGTGGTCTAGGGTGCTGCGGACCCCAGACCCCAGGCTCCAAAGCTCCCAGGCTCCTAGGCGCGGGCTTGGGTGCTGGGGACCCCAGGCTCCGAGGCGCGGGCTCGTGAGCTGCATCTCCCTGGCTTCGAGTGCAGGCCCGGGAGCTGCTTCCCCCAGGTTCAAAGGCAACCAGGCGCGGGCTCAGGTCCTGCGCACCCCAGGCTCCCAGGCTCCCAGGCGCGGGCTCGGGTGATGCGGACCCCAGGCTCCCAGGCTCCCAGGCTCCCAGGCGCGGGCTCGGGAGCTAAGGGCCCCAGGCTCCCAGGCTCCCAGGCGCGGGGTAGGGTGCTGCGGACCCCAGGCCCCCAGCCTCCCAGGCTCCCAGGCTCCCAGGCGCGGGCTCGTGTGCAGCGGACCCCAGGCTCCCAAGCGCGGGCTCGGGAGCTGATGGCCCCAGGCCCCCAGGCTCCCAGGCTCCCAGGCTCCCAGGCGCTGCTAGGGTGCTGCGGACCCCAGGCTCCCAGGCGCGGGCTAGGGTGCTGCGGACCCCAGGCCCCCAGCCTCCCAGGCTCCCAGGCGCGGTCTATGATGCTGCGGACCCCAGACTCCCAGGCTCCCAGGCTCCCAGGCGCCGGCTCAGGTGCTGCGGGCCCCAGGCCCCCAGCCTCCCAGGCTCCCAGGCTCCCAGGCTCCCAGGCGCGGTCTATGGTGCTGCGGACCCCAGGCCCCCAGCCTCCCAGGCTCCCAGGCTCCCAGGCGCGTTCTATGGTGCTGCGGGCCCCAGACTCCCAGGCTCCCAGGCTCCCAGGCTCCGAGGCGCGGCTAGGGTGCTGCGGACCCCAGGCCCCCAGACTCCCAGGCTCCCAGGCTCCCAGGCGCGGGCTCGTGTGCTGCGGACCCCAGGCTCCCAAGCGCGGGCTCGGGCGCTGAGGGCCCCAGGCCCCCAGCCTCCCAGGCTCCCAGGCTCCAATTCTCCCAGGCGCTGCTAGGGTGCTGTGGACCCCAGGCTCCCAGGCTCCCAGGCGCGGGCTAGGGTGCTGCGGACCCCAGGCCCCCAGCCTCCCAGGCTCCCAGGATCCCATGCGCGGTCTATGGTGCTGAAGACCCCAGGCTCCCAGGCTCCCAGGCGCGGGCTCGTGTGCTGCGGACCCCAGGCTCCCAAGCGCGGGCTCGGGAGCTGAGGGCCCTAGGCCCGCAGCCTCCCAGGCTCCCAGGCTCCCAGGCGCGGGATAGGGTGCTGCGTACCCCAGGTGCCCAGGCTCCGAGGCTCCCAGGCTCGGGCTCGTGTGCTGCGGACCCCAGGCTCCCAAGCGCGGGCTCGGGAGCTGAGGGCCCCAGGCTCCCAGGCTCCCAGGCTCCCAGGCTCCCATGCGCGGGCTCAGGTCCTGCGGACCCCAGGCCCCCAGGCTCCCAGGCTCCCAGGCTCGCAGGCGCGGGCTCGGGAGCTGAGGGCCCCAGGCTCCCAGGCTCCCAGGCTCCCAGGCGCGGGCTAGGGTGCTGCGTACCCCATGCTCCCAGTCTCCCAGGCTCCCAGGCGCGGGCTCGGGAGCTGCGGACCCCAGACTCCCAGGCTCCCAGGCTCCCAGGCTCCCAGGCGCTGCTAGGGTGCTGCGGACCCCAGGCCCCCAGCCTCCCAGGCTCCCAGGCTCCCAGGCGCGTTCTATGGTGCTGCGGACGCCAGACTCCCAGGCTCTCAGGCTCCCAGGCTCCCAGGCGCTGCTAGGGTGCTGCGGACCCCAGGCCCCCAGCCTCCCAGGCTCCCAGGCTCCCAGGCGCGGGCTCGTGTGCTGCGGACCCCAGGCTCCCAAGCGCGGGCTCGGGCGCTGAGGGCCCCAGGCCCCCAGCCTCCCAGGCTCCCAGGCTCCCATTCTCCCAGGCGCTGCTAGGGTGCTGCGGACCCCAGGCCCCCAGGCTCCAGGCGCGGGCTAGGGTGCTGCGGACCCCAGGCCCCCAGCCTCCCAGGCTCCCAGGCTCCCAGGCGCGGGCTCGGGAGCTGAGGACCCCAGGCTCCCAGGCTCCCAGGCTCCTAGGCGCGGGGTAGGGTGGTGCGGACCCCAGGCTCCCAGGCTCCCAGGCTCACATTCGCCGGCTCAGGTGCTGCGGACCTCAGGCTCCCAGGCTCCCAGGCTCCCAGGCGCAGGCTCGGGAGCTTAGGGCCCCAGGCTCCCAGGCTCCCAGGCTCCCAGGCGCGGGCTCGTGTGCTGCGGACCCCAGGCTCCCAGGCTCCCAGGCTCCCAGGCTCCCAGGCGCGGGATACGTTGCTGCGGACCCCAGGAACCCAGGCTCCCAGGCTCCCAGGCTCCCAGGCGCTGCTAGGGTGCTTCGGACCCCAGGTTCCCAGGCTCCCAGGCGCGGGCTAGGGTGCTGCGGACCCCAGGCCCCCAGCCTCCCAGGCTCCCAGGCGCGGTCTATTGTGCTGCGGACCCCAGACTCCCAGGCTCCCAGGCTCCCAGGCTCACAGGCGCTGCTAGGGTGCTGCGGACCCCAGGCTCCCAGGCTCCCAGGGTCCCAGGCTACCAGGCTCCCAGGCGCGGGCTCGTGTACTGCGGACCCCAGGCTCCCAAGCGCGGGCTCGGGAGCTGAGAGCCCCAAGCTCCCAGGCTCCCAGGATCCCTGGCGCGGGCTCAGGTCCTGCGGACCCCAGGCTCCCAAGCTCCCATGCTCCCAGGCTCCCAGGCACTGCTAGGGTGCTGCGGACCCCAGGCTCCCAGGCTCCCAGGCGCGGGCTAGGGTGCTGCGGACCCTAGGCCCCCAGCCTCCCAGGCTCCCAGGCTCCCAGGCGCGGTCTATTGTGCTGCGGACCCCAGACTCCCAGGCTCCCAGGCTCCCAGGCGCGGGATAGGGTGCTGCGGACCCCAGGCCCCCAGGCTCCCAGGCTCCCAGGCTCCCAGCCACGGGCTCGGGAGCTGAGGGCCCCAGGCTCCCAGGCTCCCAGGCTCCCAGGCGCGGGCTCGCGTGCTGCGGACCCCAGGCCCCCAGCCTCCCAGGCTCCTAGGCTCCCAGGCTCCCAGGCGCGGGCTCGTGTGCTGCGGACCCCAGGCTCCCAGGCGCGGGCTCGGGTGCTGCGGACCCCAGACTCCCAGGTTCCCAGGCTCCCAGGCGCGGGCTCGTGTGCTGCGGACCCCAGGCTCCCAGGCGCGGGCTTGAGTGCTGCGGACCCGAGGCTCCCAGGCGCTGGCTTGTGAGCTGCATCTCTCTGGCTTCGAGTGCAGGCCCGGGAGCTGCCTCCCCCAGGTTCAAAGGCAACCAGGCGCGGGTTTCGGCGCTGCGGCCCCAGGATCCCAGGCTGCCAGGCTCCCAGGCGCGGGCTAGAGTGCTGCGGACCCCAGGCCCCCAGACTCCCAGGCTCCCAGGCGCGGGCTCGTGTGCAGCGGACCCCAGGCTCCCAAGCGCGGGCTCGGGAGCTGATGGCCCCAGGCCCCCAGACTCCCAGGCTCCCAGGCTCCCAGGCGCTGTTAGGGTGCTGCGGACCCCAGGCTCCCAGGCTCCCAGGCGCGGGCTAGGGTGCTGCGGACCCCAGGCCCCCAGCCTCCCAGGCTCCCAGGCTCCCAGGCGCGGTCTATGGTGCTGCGGACCCCAGGCTCCCAGGCTCCCAGGCTCCCAGGCTCCCAGGCGCTGCTTGGGTACTGCGGACCCCAGGCCCCCAGCCTCCCAGGCTCCCAGGCTCCCAGGCGCGGGCTCGTGTGCTGCGGACCCCAGGCTCCCAAGCGCGGGCTCGGGCGCTGAGGGCCCCAGGCCCCCAGCCTCCCAGCCTCCCAGGCTCCCATTCTCCCAGGCGCTGCTAGGGTGCTGCGGACCCCAGGCTCCCAGGCTCCCAGGCGCGGGCTAGGGTGCTGCGGACCCCAGGCCCCCAGCCTCCCAGGCTCCCAGGATCCCAGGCGCGGTCTATGGTGCTGCGGACCCCAGACTCCCAGGCTCCCAGGCTCCCAGGCGCGGGCTCGTGTGCTGCGGACCCCAGGCTCCCAAGCGCGGGCTCGGGAGCTTAGGACCCCAGGCCCGCAGCTTCCCAGGCTCCCAGGCTCCCAGGCGCGGGATAGGGTGCTGCGGACCCCAGGTCCCCAGGCTCCGAGGCTCCCTGGCTCGGGCTCGTGTGCTGCGGACCCCAGGCTCCCAAGCGCGGGCTCGGTAGCTGAGGGCCCCAGGCTCCCAGGCTCCAAGGCTCCCAGGCTCACATGCGCGGGCTCGGGTGCTGCGGACCCCAGGCTCCCACCTCCCAGGCTCCCAGGCTCCCAGGCGCTGCTAGGGTGCTGTGGACCCCAGGCTCCCAGGCTCCCGGGCGCGGGCTAGGGTGCTGCGGACCCCAGGCCCCCAGCCTCCCAGGCTCCCAGGCTCCCAGGCGCGGTCTATGGTGCTGCGGACCCCAGACTTCCAGGCTCCCAGGCTCCCAGGCTCCCAGGCGCGGGCTCGGGTGCTGCGGACCCCAGGCTCCCAGGCTCCCAGGCTCCCAGGCTCCAAGGCGCGGGCTCGGGAGCTGAGGACCCCAGGCTCCCAGGCTCCCAGGCGCGGGCTAGGGTGCTGCGGACCCCAGGCCCCCAGCCTCCCAAACTCCCAGGCTCCCAGGCGTGGTCTAGGGTGCTGCGGACCCCAGAACCCAGGCTTCCAGGCTCCCAGGCGCTGCTAGGGTGCTGCCGACCTCATGCTCCCAGGCTCCCAGGCGCGGGCTCGTGTGCTGAGGATCCCAGGCTACCAGGCTCCCAGGCTCCCAGGCGAAGATCGAAAGCTGCTCAAAACCAGTATCCGGCCTCCCGTGCGTTTGCTCGGGAGATGTGTGCCCCAGGCTCCCAAGCGCGTGCTCGTGAGCTGGGACCCCAAGTCTCATAGGCTAACAGGTGCGTTCTCGGGAGATTGTGCCCCCAGGCTCACAGGCTCCCAGGCGCGTGCTCGTGTGCTGCGCACCCCAGGCTCCCAGGCGCGTGCACGTGAGCTGGGATCCCAAGGCTCACAGGCTACCAGGCGCGGGATCGGGGGCTGGGCTTCACAGGCTCCCAGGCGCGGGCTCGTGTGCTGCGCACCCCAGGCTCCCAGGCGCTGGCTCGTGAGCTGCATCTCCCTGGCTTCTAGTGCAGGCCCGGGAGCTGCCTCCCCCAGGTTCAAAGGCAACCAGGCGCGGGTTCCGGAGCTGCGGCCCCAGGATCCCAGGCTCCCAGGCTCCCTGGCGCGGGCTAGGGTGTTGCGGACCCCAGGCCCCCAGCCTCCCAGGCTCCCAGGCTCCCAGGCCCGGGCTCGTGTGCTGCGGACCCCAGGCTCCCAAGCGCGGGCTCGGGAGCTGAGGGCCCCAGGCCCCCAGCCTCCCAGGCTCCCAGGCGCGGGATAGGGTGCTGCGGACCCCAGGTCCCCAGGCTCCCAGGCTCCCAGGCGCGGGCTCATGTGCTGCGGACCCCAGGCTCCCAAGCGCGGGCTCGGGAGCTGAGGGCCCCAGGCTCCCAAGCACCGATGCTCCCAGGCTCCCAGGCGCGGGCTTAGGTCCTGCGGACCCCAGGCTCCCAAGCTCACAGGCTCCCAGGTTCCCAGGCGCTGCTAGGGTGCTGCGGACCCCAGGCTCCCAGGCTCCCAGGCGCGAGCTAGGGTGCTGCGGACCCAAGGCCCCCAGCCTCCCAGGCTCCCAGGCTCCCAGGCGCGGTCTATTGTGCTGCGGACCCCAGACTCCCAGGCTCCCAGGATCCCAGGCTCCCAGGCGCTGCAAGTGTGCTGCGTACCCCAGGCTCCCAGGCTCCCAGGCGCGGGCTAGGGTGCTGCGGACCCCATGCCCCCAGCCTCCCAGGCTCCCAGGCTCCCAGGCGCGTTCTATGGTGCTGCGGACCCCAGACTCCCAGGCTCCCAGGCTCCCAGGCGCGGGCTCGGGTGCTGCGGACCCCAGGCTCCCAGGCTCCCAGGCTGCCAGGCGCGGGCTCGGGAGCTGATGGCCCCAGGCTCCCAGGCTCCCAGGCGCGGGCTAGGGTGCTGCGGACCCCAGGCCCCCAGCCTCCCAGGCTCCCAGGCTCCCAGGCTCCCAGGCGCGGGCTCGTGTGCTGCGTACCCCAGGCTCCCAAGCGCGGGCTCGGGAGCTGAGGGCCCCAGGCTCCCAGGCTCCCAGGCTCCTAGGCGCGGGCTCCGGTCCTGCGGACCCCAGGCTCCCAAGCTCCCAGGCTCCCAGGCTCCCAGGCGCTGCTAGGGTGCTGCGGACCCCAGGCTCCCAGGCTCCCAGGCGCGGGCTAGGGTGCTGCGGACCCAGGCCCCCAGCCTACCAGGCTCCCAGGCTCCCAGGCGCGATCTATTGTGCTGCGGACCCCAGACTCCCAGGCTCCCAGGCTCCCAGGCGCGGGATAGGATGCTGCGTACCCCAGGCCACCAGGCTCCCAGGTTCCCAGGCTCCCAGGCGCGGGCTCGGGAGCTGAGGGCCCCAGGCTCCCAGGCTCCCAGGCTCCTAGGCGCGGGGTAGGGTGGTGCGGATCCCAAGCTCCCAGGCTCCCAGGCTCCCAGGCGCCGGCTCAGGTGCTGCGGACCCCAGGCTCCCAGGCTCCCAGGCTCCCAGGCTCACAGGCGTGGTCTAGGGTGCTGCGGACCCCAGACCCCAGGCTCCCAGCCTCCCAGGCTCCTAGGCGCGGGCTTGGGTGCTGGGGACCCCAGGCTCCCAGGCGCGGGCTCGTGAGCTGCATCTCCCTGGCTTCGAGTACAGGCCCGGGAGCTGCTTCCCCCAGGTTCAAAGGCAACCAGGCGCGGGCTCAGGTCCTGCGTACCCCAGGCTCCCAGGCTCCCAGGCGCGGGCTCGGGTGCTGTGGACCCCAGGCTCCCAGGCTCCCAGGCTCCCAGGCTCCCAGGCGCGGGCTCGGGAACTGAGGGCCCTAGGCTCCCAGGCTCCCAGGCGCGGGCTAGGGTGCTTCGGACCCCAGGCCCCCAGCCTCCCAGGCTCCCAGGCTCCCAGGCGCGGGCTCGTGTGCAGCGGACCCCAGGCTCCCAAGCGCGGGCTCGGGAGCTGATGGCCCCAGGCCTCCAGCCTCCCAGGCTCCCAGGCTCCCAGGCGCTGCTAGGGTGCTGCGGACCCCAGGCTCCCAGGCTCCCAGGCTCCCAGGCTCCCAGGCGCGGTCTAGGGTGCTGCGGACCCCAGACTCCCAGGCTCCCAGGCTCCCAGGCGCTGCTAGGGTGCTGCGGACCCCAGGCCCCCAGCCTCCCAGGCCCCCAGCCTCCCAGGCCCCCAGCCTCCCAGGCTCCCAGGCTCCCAGGCGCGGGATAGGGTGCTGCGGACCCCAGGCCACCAGGCTCCCCGGCTCCCAGGCTCCCAGGCGCGAGCTCGGGAGCTGAGGGCCCCAGGCTCCCAGGCTCCCAGGCTCCTAGGCGCGGGGTAGGGTGGTGCGGACCCCAGGCTCCCAGGCTCCCAGGCGCCGGCTCAGGTGCTGCGGACCCCAGGCTCCCAGGCTCCCAGGCTCCCAGGCTCACAGGCGTGGTCTAGGGTGCTGCGGACCCCAGACCCCAGGCTCCCAAGCTCCCAGGTTCCTAGGCGCGGGCTTGGGTGCTGGGGACCCCAGGTTCCCAGGCGCGGGCTCGTAAGCTGCATCTCCCTGGCTTCGAGTGCAGGCCCGGGAGCTGCTTCCCCCAGGTTCAAAGGCAACCAGGCGCGGGCTCAGGTCCTGCGGACCCCAGGCTCCCAGGCTCCCAGGCGCGGGCTCGGGTGATGCGGACCCCAGGCTCCCAGGCTCCCAGGCACCCAGGCTCCCAGGCGCGGGCTCGGGAGCTGAGGGCCCCAGGCTCCCAGGCTCCCAGGCGCGGGCTAGGGTGCTGCGGACCCCAGGCCCCCAGCCTCCCAGGCTCCCAGGCTCCCAGGCGCGGGCTCGTGTGCAGCGGACCCCAGGCTCCCAAGCGCGGGCTCGGGAGCTGATGGCCCCAGGCCCCCAGCCTCCCAGGCTCCCAGGCTCCCAGGCGCTGCTAGGGTGCTGCGGACCCCAGGCTCCCAGGCTCCCAGGCGCGGGCTAGGGTGCTGCGGACCCCAGGCCCCCAGCCTCCAAGGCTCCCAGGCTCCCAGGCGCGGTCTATGGTGCTGCGGACCCCAGACTCCCAGGCTCCCAGGCTCCCAGGCTCCCAGGCGCTGCTAGGGTGCTGCGGACCCCAGGCCCCCAGCCTTCCAGGCTCCCAGGCTCCCAGGCGCGTTCTATGGTGCTGCGGACCCCAGACTCCCAGGCTCCCAGGCTCCCAGGCTCCCAGGCTCCCAGGCGCTGCTAGGGTGCTGCGGACCCCAGGCCCCCAGACTCCCAGGCTCCCAGGCTCCCAGGCGCGGGCTCGTGTGCTGCGGACCCCAGGCTCCCAAGCGCGGGCTCGGGCGCTGAGGGCCCCAGGCCCCCAGCCTCCCAGGCTCCCAGGCTCCAATTCTCCCAGGCGCTGCTAGGGTGCTGCGGACCCCAGGCTCCCAGGCTCCCAGGCGCGGGCTAGGGTGCTGCGGACCCCAGGCCCCCAGCCTCCCAGGCTCCCAGGATCCCAGGCGCGGTCTATGGTGCTGCGGACCCCAGACTCCCAGGCTCCCAGGCTCCCAGGCGCGGGCTCGTGTGCTGCGGACCCCAGGCTCCCAAGCGCGGGCTCGTGAGCTGAGGGCCCCAGGCCCGCAGCCTCCCAGGCTCCCAGGCTCCCTGGCGCGGGATAGGGTGCTGCGGACCTCAGGTCCCCAGGCTCCGAGGCTCCCAGGCTCGGGCTCGTGTGCTGCGGACCCCAGGCTCCCAAGCGCGGGCTCGGGAGCTGAGGGCCCCAGGCTCCCAGGCTCCCAGGCTCCCAGGCTCCCATGCGCGGGCTCAGGTCCTGCGGACCCCAGGCTCCCAAGCTCCCAGGCTCCCAGGCTCCCAGGCGCTGCTAGGGTGCTGCGGACCCCAGGCTCCCAGGCGCGGGCTAGGGTGCTGCGAACCCCAGGCCCCCAACCTCCCAGGCTCCCAGGCTCCCAAGCGCGGTCTATGGTGCTGCGGACCCCAGACTCCCAGGCTCCCAGGCTCCCAGGCTCCCAGGCGCGGGCTCGCGTACTGCGGACCCCAGGCTCCCAGGCTCCCAGGCTCCCAGGCTCCAAGGCGCGGGCTCGGGAGCTGAGGGCCCCAGGCTCCCAGGCTCGCAGGCGCTGGCTAGGGTGCTGCGGATCCCAGGCCCCGA
This sequence comes from Muntiacus reevesi, assembly GCF_963930625.1. NCBI lineage: Eukaryota > Metazoa > Chordata > Mammalia > Artiodactyla > Cervidae > Muntiacus > Muntiacus reevesi. Next base: position 140,638 of record NC_089252.1, on the reverse strand, counting down.
GCCTCCCAGGCTCCCAGGCTCCCAGACTCCCAGGAGCGGGATCGTGTGCTGCGGATCCCAGGCTCCCAAGCGCGGGCTCGGGAGCTGAGGGCCCCAGGCTCCCAGGCTCCCAGGCTCCCAGGAGCGGGATCGTGTGCTGGGGACCACAGGCTCCCAAGCGCGGGCTCGGGAGCTGAGGGCCCCAGGCTCCCAAGCTCCCAGGCTTCCAGGCTCCCAGGCGCTGCTAGGGTGGTGCGGACCCCAGGCTCCCAGGCTCCCAGGCGCGGGCTAGGGTGCTGCGGACCCCAGACTCCCAGGCTCCCAGGCTCCCAGGCTCCCAGGCTCCCAGGCGCGGGATAGGGTGCTGCGGACCCCAGGCCCCCAGGCTCCCAGGCTCCCAGGCTCCCAGGCGCGGGCTCGGGATCTGAGGGCCCCAGGCCCCCATCCTCCCAGGCTCCCAGGCGCGGGATACGGTGCTGCGGACCCCAGGCCCCCAGGCTCCCAGGCTCCCATGCTCCCAGGCGCGGGCTCGGGAGCTGAGGGCCCCAGGCTCCCAGGCTCCCAGGCTCCTAGGCGCGGGGTAGGGTGGTGCGGACACCAGGCTCCCAGGCTCCCAGGCTCCCAGGCTCCCAGGCGCCGGCTCAGTTGCTGCGGACCCCAGGCTCCCAGGCTCCCAGGCTCCCAGGCTCCCAGGCGCTGCTAGGGTGCTGCGTACCCCAGGCTCCCAGGCTCCCAGGCGCGGGCTAGGGTGCTGCGGACCCCATGCCCCCAGCCTCCCAGGCTCCCAGGCTCCCAGGCGCGGTCTATGGTGCTGCGGACCCCAGACTCCCAGGCTCCCTGGCTCCCAGGCTCCCAGGCGGGGGCTCGGGTGCTGCGGACCCCACGCTCCCAGGCTCCCAGGCTCCCAGGCTCCCAGGAGCGGGATCGGGAGCTGAGGGCACCAGGCTCCCAGGCTCCCAGGCGCGGGCTAGGGTGCTGCGGATCCCAGGCCCCCAGCCTCCCAGGCTCCCAGGCTCCCAGGCTCCCAGGCGCGGGCTCGTGTGCTGCGGACCCCAGGCTCCCAAGCGCGGGCTCGGGAGCTGAGGGCCCCAGGCCCGCAGCCTCCCAGGCTCCCAGGCTCCCTGGCGCGGGATAGGGTGCTGCGGACCTCAGGTCCCCAGGCTCCGAGGCTCCCAGGCTCGGGCTCGTGTGCTGCGGACCCCAGGCTCCCAAGCGCGGGCTCGGGAGCTGAGGGCCCCAGGCTCCCAGGCTCCCAGGCTCCCAGGCTCCCATGCGCGGGCTCAGGTCCTGCGGACCCCAGGCTCCCAAGCTCCCAGGCTCCCAGGCTCCCAGGCGCTGCTAGGGTGCTGCGGACCCCAGGCTCCCAGGCGCGGGCTAGGGTGCTGCGAACCCCAGGCCCCCAACCTCCCAGGCTCCCAGGCTCCCAAGCGCGGTCTATGGTGCTGCGGACCCCAGACTCCCAGGCTCCCAGGCTCCCAGGCTCCCAGGCGCGGGCTCGCGTACTGCGGACCCCAGGCTCCCAGGCTCCCAGGCTCCCAGGCTCCAAGGCGCGGGCTCGGGAGCTGAGGGCCCCAGGCTCCCAGGCTCGCAGGCGCTGGCTAGGGTGCTGCGGATCCCAGGCCCCGAGCCTCCCAGGCTCCCAGGCTCCCAGACTCCCAGGAGCGGGATCGTGTGCTGCGGATCCCAGGCTCCCAAGCGCGGGCTCGGGAGCTGAGGGCCCCAGGCTCCCAGGCTCCCAGGCTCCCAGGAGCGGGATCGTGTGCTGGGGACCACAGGCTCCCAAGCGCGGGCTCGGGAGCTGAGGGCCCCAGGCTCCCAAGCTCCCAGGCTTCCAGGCTCCCAGGCGCTGCTAGGGTGGTGCGGACCCCAGGCTCCCAGGCTCCCAGGCGCGGGCTAGGGTGCTGCGGACCCCAGACTCCCAGGCTCCCAGGCTCCCAGGCTCCCAGGCTCCCAGGCGCGGGATAGGGTGCTGCGGACCCCAGGCCCCCAGGCTCCCAGGCTCCCAGGCTCCCAGGCGCGGGCTCGGGATCTGAGGGCCCCAGGCCCCCATCCTCCCAGGCTCCCAGGCGCGGGATACGGTGCTGCGGACCCCAGGCCCCCAGGCTCCCAGGCTCCCATGCTCCCAGGCGCGGGCTCGGGAGCTGAGGGCCCCAGGCTCCCAGGCTCCCAGGCTCCTAGGCGCGGGGTAGGGTGGTGCGGACACCAGGCTCCCAGGCTCCCAGGCTCCCAGGCTCCCAGGCGCCGGCTCAGGTGCTGCGGACCCCAGGCTCCCAGGCTCCCAGGCTCCCAGGCTCCCAGGCGCTGCTAGGGTGCTGCGTACCCCAGGCTCCCAGGCTCCCAGGCGCGGGCTAGGGTGCTGCGGACCCCATGCCCCCAGCCTCCCAGGCTCCCAGGCTCCCAGGCGCGGTCTATGGTGCTGCGGACCCCAGACTCCCAGGCTCCCTGGCTCCCAGGCTCCCAGGCGGGGGCTCGGGTGCTGCGGACCCCACGCTCCCAGGCTCCCAGGCTCCCAGGCTCCCAGGAGCGGGATCGGGAGCTGAGGGCACCAGGCTCCCAGGCTCCCAGGCGCGGGCTAGGGTGCTGCGGACCCCAGGCCCCCAGCCTCCCAGGCTCCCAGGCTCCCAGGCTCCCAGGCGCGGGCTCGTGTGCTGCGGACCCCAGGCTCCCAAGCGCGGGCTCGGGAGCTGAGGGCCCCAGGCTCCCAGGCTCCCAGGCTCCTAGGCGCGGGCTCAGGTCCTGCGGACCCCAGGCTCCCAAGCTCCCAGGTTCCCAGGCTCCCAGGCGCTGCTAGGGTGCTGCGGACCCCAGGCTCCCAGGCTCCCAGGTGCGGGCTAGGGTGCTGCGGACCCCATGCCTCCAGCCTCCCAGGCTCCCAGGCTCCCAGGCGCGGTCTCTTGTGCTGCGGACCCCAGACTCCCAGGCTCCCAGGCTCCCAGGCGCGGGATAGGGTGCTGCGGACCCCAGGCCCCCAGGCTCCCAGGCTCCCAGGCTCCCAGGCGCGGGCTCGGGAGCTGAGGGCCCCAGGCTCCCAGGCTCCCAGGCTCCCAGGCGCGGGCTCGGGTGCTGCGGACCCCAGGCCCCCAGCCTCCCAGGCTCCTAGGCTCCCAGGCTCCCAGGCGCGGGCTCGTGTGCTTCGGACCCCAGGCTCCCAGGCGCGGGCTCGGGTGCTGCGGACCCCAGACTCCCAGGCTCCCAGGCTCCCAGGCGCGGGCTCGTGTGCTGCGGACCCCAGGCTCCCAAGCGCGGGCTCGTGAGCTGAGGGCCCCAGGCTCCCAGGCTCCCAGGCTCCCAGGCGCGGCTCAGGTCCTGCGGACCCCAGGCTCCCAAGCTCCCAGGCTCCCAGGCTCCCAGGCGCTGCTAAGGTGCTGCGGACCCCAGGCTCCCAGGCTCCCAGGCGCGGGCTAGGGTGCTGCGGACCCCAGAACCCAGGCACCCAGGCTCCCAGGCTCCTAGGCGCGGGCTTGAGTGCTGCGGACCCGAGGCTCCCAGGCGCTGGCTTGTGAGCTGCATCTCTCTGGCTTCGAGTGCAGGCCCGGGAGCTGCCTCCCCCAGGTTCAAAGGCAACCAGGCGCGGGTTCCGGAGCTGCGGCCCCAGGATCCCAGGCTCCCAGGCTCCCAGGCGCGGGATAGGGTGCTGCGGACCCCAGGCCCCCAGCCTCCCAGGCTCCCAGGCTCCCAGGCGCGGGCTCGTGTGCTGCGGACCCCAGGCTCCCGAGCGCGGGCTCGGGAGCTGAGGGCCCCAGGCCCCCAGCCTCCCAGGCTCCCAGGCTCCCAGGCGCGGGATAGGGTGCTGCGGACCCCAGGCCACCAGGCTCCCAGGCTCCCAGTCTCCCAGGCGCGGGCTCGGGAGCTGAGGGCCCCAGGCTCCCAGGCTCCCAGGCTCCTAGGCGCGGGGTAGGGTGGTGCGGATCCCAAGCTCCCAGGCTCCCAGGCTCCCAGGCGCCGGCTCAGGTGCTGCGGACCCCAGGCTCCCAGGCTCCCAGGCTCCCAGGCTCACAGGCGTGGTCTAGGGTGCTGCGGACCCCAGACCCCAGGCTCCCAGGCTCCCAGGCTCCTAGGCGCGGGCTTGGGTGCTGGGGACCCCAGGCTCCCAGGCGCGGGCTCGTGAGCTGTATCTCCCTGGCTTCGAGTGCAGGCCCGGGAGCTGCTTCCCCCAGGTTCAAAGGCAACCTGGCGCGGGCTCAGGTCCTGCGGACCCCAGGCTCCCAGGCTTCCAGGCTCCCAGGCTCCCAGGCGCAGGCTCGGGTACTGAGGGCCCTAGGCTCCCAGGCTCCCAGGCGCGGGCTAGGTTGCTGCGGACCCCAGGCCCCCAGCCTCCCAGGTTCCCAGGCTCCCAGGCGCGGGCTCGTGTGCAGCGGACCCCAGGCTCCCAAGCGCGGGCTCGGGAGCTGATGGCCCCAGGCCCCCAGCCTCCCAGGCTCCCAGGCTCCCAGGCGCTGCTAGGGTGCTGCGTACCCCAGGCTCCCAGGCTCCCAGGCGGGGGCTAGGGTGCTGCGGACCCCATGCCTCCAGCCTCCCAGGCTCCCAGGCTCCCAGGCGCGGTCTCTTGTGCTGCGGACCCCAGACTCCCAGGCTCCCAGGCTCCCAGGCGCGGGATAGGGTGCTGCGGACCCCAGGCCCCCAGGCTCCCAGGCTCCCAGGCTCCCAGGCGCGGGCTCGGGAGCTGAGGGCCCCAGGCTCCCAGGCTCCCAGGCTCCCAGGCGCGGGCTCGGGTGCTGCGGACCCCAGGCCCCCAGCCTCCCAGGCTCCTAGGCTCCCAGGCTCCCAGGCGCGGGCTCGTGTGCTTCGGACCCCAGGCTCCCAGGCGCGGGCTCGGGTGCTGCGGACCCCAGACTCCCAGGCTCCCAGGCTCCCAGGCGCGGGCTCGTGTGCTGCGGACCCCAGGCTCCCAAGCGCGGGCTCGTGAGCTGAGGGCCCCAGGCTCCCAGGCTCCCAGGCTCCCAGGCGCGGCTCAGGTCCTGCGGACCCCAGGCTCCCAAGCTCCCAGGCTCCCAGGCTCCCAGGCGCTGCTAAGGTGCTGCGGACCCCAGGCTCCCAGGCTCCCAGGCGCGGGCTAGGGTGCTGCGGACCCCAGAACCCAGGCACCCAGGCTCCCAGGCTCCTAGGCGCGGGCTTGAGTGCTGCGGACCCGAGGCTCCCAGGCGCTGGCTTGTGAGCTGCATCTCTCTGGCTTCGAGTGCAGGCCCGGGAGCTGCCTCCCCCAGGTTCAAAGGCAACCAGGCGCGGGTTCCGGAGCTGCGGCCCCAGGATCCCAGGCTCCCAGGCTCCCAGGCGCGGGATAGGGTGCTGCGGACCCCAGGCCCCCAGCCTCCCAGGCTCCCAGGCTCCCAGGCGCGGGCTCGTGTGCTGCGGACCCCAGGCTCCCGAGCGCGGGCTCGGGAGCTGAGGGCCCCAGGCCCCCAGCCTCCCAGGCTCCCAGGCTCCCAGGCGCGGGATAGGGTGCTGCGGACCCCAGGCCACCAGGCTCCCAGGCTCCCAGTCTCCCAGGCGCGGGCTCGGGAGCTGAGGGCCCCAGGCTCCCAGGCTCCCAGGCTCCTAGGCGCGGGGTAGGGTGGTGCGGATCCCAAGCTCCCAGGCTCCCAGGCTCCCAGGCGCCGGCTCAGGTGCTGCGGACCCCAGGCTCCCAGGCTCCCAGGCTCCCAGGCTCACAGGCGTGGTCTAGGGTGCTGCGGACCCCAGACCCCAGGCTCCCAGGCTCCCAGGCTCCTAGGCGCGGGCTTGGGTGCTGGGGACCCCAGGCTCCCAGGCGCGGGCTCGTGAGCTGTATCTCCCTGGCTTCGAGTGCAGGCCCGGGAGCTGCTTCCCCCAGGTTCAAAGGCAACCTGGCGCGGGCTCAGGTCCTGCGGACCCCAGGCTCCCAGGCTTCCAGGCTCCCAGGCTCCCAGGCGCAGGCTCGGGTACTGAGGGCCCTAGGCTCCCAGGCTCCCAGGCGCGGGCTAGGTTGCTGCGGACCCCAGGCCCCCAGCCTCCCAGGTTCCCAGGCTCCCAGGCGCGGGCTCGTGTGCAGCGGACCCCAGGCTCCCAAGCGCGGGCTCGGGAGCTGATGGCCCCAGGCCCCCAGCCTCCCAGGCTCCCAGGCTCCCAGGCGCTGCTAGGGTGCTGCGTACCCCAGGCTCCCAGGCTCCCAGGCGGGGGCTAGGGTGCTGCGGACCCCAGGCCCCCAGCCTCCCAGGCTCCCAGGCTCCCAGGCGCGGTCTATGGTGCTGCGGACCCCAGACTCCCAGGCTCCCAGGCTCCCAGGCTCCTAGGCGCTGCTAGGGTGCTGCGGACCCCAGGCCCCCAGCCTCCCAGGCTCCCAGGCTCCCAGGCGCGTTCTATGGTGCTGCGGACCCAAGACTCCCAGCCTCCCAGGCTCCCAGGCTCCCAGGCGCTGCTAGGGTGCTGCGGACCCCAGGCCCCCAGCCTCCTAGGCTCCCAGGCTCCCAGGCGCGGGCTCGTGTGCTGCGGACCCCAGGCTCCCAAGCGCGGTCTCGGGCGCTGAGGGCCCCAGGCCCCCAGCCTCCCAGGCTCCCAGGCTCCCATTCTCCCAGGCGCTGCTAGGGTGCTGCGGACCCCAGGCTCCCAGGCTCCCAGGCGCGGGCTAGGGTGCTGCGGACCCCAGGCCCCCAGCCTCCCAGGCTCCCAGGATCCCAGGCGCGGTCTATGGTGCTGCGGACCCCAGACTCCCAGGCTCCCAGGCTCCCAGGCGCGGGCTCGTGTGCTGCGGACCCCAGGCTCCCAAGCGCGGCCTAAGGAGCTGAGGGCCCCAGGCCCCCAGCCTCCCAGGCTCCCAGGCTCCCAGGCGCGGGATAGGGTGCTGCGGACCCCAGGTCCCCAGGCTCCCAGGCTCCCAGGCTCGGGCTCGTGTGCTGCAGACCCCAGGCTCCCAAGCGCGGGCTCGGGAGCTGAGGGCCCCAGGCTCCCAGGCTCCCAGGCTCCCAGGCTCCCATGCGCGGACTCAGGTCCTGCGGACCCCAGGCTCCCAAGTTCCCAGGCTCCCAGGCTCCCAGGCGCTGCTAGGGTGCTGCGGACCCCAGGCTCCCAGGCTCCCAGGCTCCCAGGCTCCCAGGCGCGGGCTCGGGTGCTGCGGACCCCAGGCTCCCAGGCTCCCAGGCTCCAAGGCGCGTGCTCGGGAGCTGAGGGCCCCAGGCTGCCAGGCTCGCAGGCGCTGGCTAGGGTGCTGCGGATCCCAGGCCCCCAGCCTCCCAGGCTCCCAGGCTCCCAGGCTCCCAGGCGCGGGCTCGTGTGCTACGGACCCCAGGCTCCCAAGCGCGGGCTCGGGAGCTGAGGGCCCCAGGCTCCCAGGCTCCCAGGCTCCCAGGCGCGGGCTCAGGTCCTGCGGATCGCAGGCTCCCAAGCTCCCAGGCTCCCAGGCTCCCAGGCGCTGCTAGGGTGCTGCGGACCCCAGGGTCCCAGGTTCCCAGGCGCGGGTTAGGGTGCTGTGGACCCGAGGCCCCCAGCCTCCCAGGCTCCCAGGCTCTCAGGCGTGGTCTATGGTGCTGCGGACCCCAGGCTCCCAAGCCCGGGCTCGGGAGCTGGGGGCCCCAGGCCCCCAGGCTCCCAGCCTCCCAGGCTCCCAGGCTCCCAGGCGCGGGCTCGGGTGCTTCGGACACCAGGCTCCCAAGCTCCCAGGCTCCCAGGCTCCCAGGCGCTGCTAGGGTGCTGCGGACCCCAAGCTCCCAAGCGCGGGCTCGGGAGCTGGGGGCCCCAGGCCCCCAGGCTCCCAGGCTCCCAGGCTCCCAGGCGCGGGCTCGGGAGCTGAGGGCCCCAGGCTCCCAGGCTCCTAGGCGCGGGGTAGGGTGGTGCGGACACCAGGCTCCCAGGCTCCCAGGCTCCCAGGCGCGGGCTCAGGTGCTGCGGACCCCAGGCTCCAGGGTCCCAGGCTCCCATGCGCGGGCTCCGGTGCTGCGGACCCCAGGCCCCAGCCTCCCAAGCTCCCATGCACCCAGGCATGGTCTAGGGTGCTGCGGACCCCAGAACCCAGGCTCGCAGGCTCCCAGGCGCTGCTAGGGTGCTGCCGACCCCATGCTCCCAGGCTCCCAGGATCCCAGGCTCCCAGGCGAAAATCGAAAGCTGCTGAAAACCAGTATCCGGCCTCCCGTGCGTTTGCTCGGGAGATGCGTGCCCCAGGCTCCCTAGCGCGTGCTCGTGAGCTGGGACCCCAAGGCTCATAGGCTAACAGGTGCGTTCTCGGGAGATTGTGCCCGCAGGCTCACAGGCTCCCAGGCGCGTGCTCGTGTGCTGCGCATCCCAGGCTCCCAGGCGCGTGCACGTGAGCTGGGACCCCAAGGCTCACAGGCTACCAGGCGCGGGATTGGGAGCTGGTCTTCACAGGCTCCCAGGCGCGGGCTCCTGTGCGGCGCACCCCAGGCTCCCATGCGCTGGCTCGTGAGCTGCATTTCCCTGGCTTCGAGTGCAGGCCCGGGAGCTGCCTCCCCCAGGTTCAAAGGCAACCAGGCGCGGGTTCCGGAGCTGCGGCCCCAGGATCCCACGCTCCCAGGCTCACAGGCGCGGGCTCAGGTCCTGCGGACCCCAGGCTCCCATGCTCCCAGGCTCCCAGGCTCCCAGGCGCTGCTAGGGTGCTGCGGACACCAGTCTCCCAGGCTGCCAGGCTCCCAGGAACGGGCTAGGGTGCTGCGGACCCCAGGCCCCCAGGCTCCCAGGCTCCCAGGCTCGCAGGCGCGGGCTCGGGAGCTGAGGGCCCCAGGCTCCCAGGCTCCCAGGCTCCCAGGCGCGGGCTCGGGTGCTGCGTACACCAAGCTCCCAGGCTCCCAGGCTCCCAGGCGCGGGCTCGGGAGCTGCGGACCCCAGACTCCCAGTCTCCCAGGCTCCCAGGCGCGGGCTCGTGTGCTGCGGACCCCAGGCTCCCAAGCGCGGGCTCGGGATTGAGGGCCCCAGGCTCCCAGGCTCCCAGGCGCCCAGGCGCGGGCTCAGATCCTGCGGACCCCAGGCTCCCAAGCTCCCAGGCTCCCAGACTCCCAGGCGCTGCTAGGGTGCTGCGGACCCCAGGCTCCCAGGCTCCCAGGCGCGGGCTAGGGTGCTGCGGACGCCAGGCCCCCAGCCTCCCAGGCTCCCAGGCTCCCAGGCGCGTTCTATTGTGCTGCTGACCCCAGACTCCCAGGCTCCCAGGCTCCCAGGCTCCCAGGCGCGGGATAGGGTGCTGCGGACCCCAGGCCCCCAGGCTCCCAGGCTCCCAGGTTCCCAGGCGCGGGCTCGGGAACTGAGGGCCCCAGGCCCCCAGCCTCCCAGGCTCCCAGGCTCCCAGGCGCGGGATAGGGTGCTGCGGACCCCAGGCCCCCAGGCTCCCAGGCTCCCAGGCTCCCAGGCGCGGGCTCGGGAGCTGAGGGCCCCAGGCTACAAGGCTCCCAGGCTCCCATGCGCGTGCTCAGGTCCTGCGGACCCCAGGCTCCCAAGCTCCCAGGCTCCCAGGCTCCCAGGCGCTGCTAGGGTGCTGCGGACCCCATTCTCCCAGGCTCCCAGGCGCGGGCAAGGGTGCTGCGGACCCCAGGCCCCCAGCCTCCCAGGCTCCCAGGCTCCCAGGCGCGGTCTATTGTGCTGCGGACCCCAGACTCCCAGGCTCCCAGGCTCGCAGGCGCGGGATAGGGTGCTGCGGACCCCAGGCCGCCAGGCTCCCAGGCTCCCAGGCTCCCAGGCGCGGGCTCGGGAGCTGATGGCACCAGGCTCCCAGGCTCCTAGGCTCCTAGGCGCGGGGTAGGGTGGTGCGGAACCCAAGCTCCCAGGCTCCCAGGCTCCCAGGCGCGGGCTCGGGTGATGCGGACCCCAGGCTCCCAGGCTCCCAGGCTCCCAGGCGCGGGCTCTGGAGCTAAGGGCCCCAGGCTCCCAGGCTCCCAGGCGCGGGGTAGGGTGCTGCGGTCCCCAGGCCCCCAGCCTCCCAGGCTCCCAGGCACCCAGGCGCGGGCTCGTGTGCAGCGGACCCCAGGCTCCCAAGCGCGGGCTCGGGAGCTGATGGCCCCAGGCCCCCAGGCTCCCAGGCTCCCAGGCTCCCAGGCGCTGCTAGGGTGCTGCGGACCCCAGGCTCCCAGGCGCGGGCTAGGGTGCTGCGGACCCCAGGCCCCCAGCCTCCCAGGCTCCCAGGCTCCCAGGCGCGGTCTATGATGCTGCGGACCCCAGACTCCCAGGCTCCCAGGCTCCCAGGCGCCGGCTCAGGTGCTGCGGGCCCCAGGCTCCCAGGCTCCCAGGCTCCCAGGCTCACAGGCGCGGGCTAGTGTGCTGCGGACCCCAGGCCCCCAGCCTCCCAGGCTCCCAGGCTCCCATCGCGGGCTCGTGTGCTGCGGACCCCAGGCTCCCGAGCGCGGGCTCGGGAGCTGAGGGCCCCAGGCCCCCAGCCTCCCAGGCTCCCAGGCTCCCAGGCGCGGGATAGGGTGCTGCGGACCCCAGGCCACCAGGCTCCCCGGCTCCCAGGCTCCCAGGCGCGAGCTCGGGAGCTGAGGGCCCCAGGCTCCCAGGCTCCCAGGCTCCTAGGCGCGGGGTAGGGTGGTGCGGACCCCAGGCTCCCAGGCTCCCAGGCTCCCAGGCGCCGGCTCAGGTGCTGTGTACCCCAGGCTCCCAGGCTCCCAGGCTCCCAGGCTCCCAGGCGCGGGATAGGGTGCTGCGGACCCCAGGCCCCCAGGCTCCCAGGCTCCCAGGCTCCAAGGCGCAGGCTCGGGATCTGAGGGCTCCAGGCCCCCATCCTCCCAGGCTCCCAGGCGCGGGATACGGTGCTGCGGACCCCAGGCCCCCAGGCTCCCAGCCTCCCAGGCTCCCAGGCGCGGGCTCGGCAGCTGAGGGCCCAAGGCTCCCAGGCTCCCAGACTCCTAGGCGCGGGGTAGAGTGGTGCGGACCCCAGGCTCCCAGGCTCCCAGGCTCCCAGGCGCGGGCTAGGGTGCTGCGTACCCCAGGCTCCCAGGCTCCCAGGCGCGGGCTAGGGTGCTGCGGACCCCAGGCCCCCAGCCTCCCAAACTCCCAGGCTCCCAGGCGTGGTCTAGGGTGCTGCGGACCCCAGAACCCAGGCTTCCAGGCTCCCAGGCGCTGCTAGGGTGCTGCCGACCCCATGCTCCCAGGCTCCCAGGCTCCCAGGCGCGGGCTCGTGTGCTGAGGATCCCAGGCTACCAGGCTCCCAGGCTCCCAGGCGAAGATCGAAAGCTGCTCAAAACCAGTATCCGGCCTCCCGTGCGTTTGCTCGTGAGATGTGTGCCCCAGGCTCCCAAGCGCGTGCTCGTGAGCTGGGACCCCAAGGCTCATAGGCTAACAGGTGCGTTCTCGGGAGATTGTGCCCCCAGGCTCACAGGCTCCCAGGCGCGTGCTCGTGTGCTGCGCACCCCAGGCTCCCAGGCGCGTGCACGTGAGCTGGGATCCCAAGGCTCACAGGTTCCCAGGCGCGGGCTCGGGAACTGAGGGCCCCAGGCCCCCAGCCTCCCAGGCTCCCAGGCTCCCAGGCGCGGGATAGGGTGCTGCGGACCCCAGGCCCCCAGGCTCCCAGGCTCCCAGGCTCCCAGGCGCGGGCTCGGGAGCTGAGGGCCCCAGGCTACACGGCTCCCAGGCTCCCATGCGCGTGCTCAGGTCCTGCGGACCCCAGGCTCCCAAGCTCCCAGGCTCCCAGGCTCCCAGGCGCTGCTAGGGTGCTGCGGACCCCAGTCTCCCAGGCTCCCAGGCGCGGGCAAGGGTGCTGCGGACCCCAGGCCCCCAGCCTCCCAGGCTCCCAGGCTCCCAGGCGCGGTCTATTGTGCTGCGGACCCCAGACTCCCAGGCTCCCAGGCTCGCAGGCGCGGGATAGGGTGCTGCGGACCCCAGGCCCCCAGGCTCCCAGGCTCCCAGGCTCCCAGGCGCGGGCTCGGGAGCTGATGGCCCCAGGCTCCCAGGCTCCTAGGCTCCTAGGCGCGGGGTAGGGTGGTGCGGAACCCAAGCTCCCAGGCTCCCAGGCTCCCAGGCGCCGGCTCAGGTGCTGCGGACCCCAGGCTCCCAGGCTCCCAGGCTCCCAGGCTCACAGGCGTGGTCTAGGGTGCTGCGGACCCCAGACCCCAGGCTCCAAAGCTCCCAGGCTCCTAGGCGCGGGCTTGGGTGCTGGGGACCCCAGGCTCCGAGGCGCGGGCTCGTGAGCTGCATCTCCCTGGCTTCGAGTGCAGGCCCGGGAGCTGCTTCCCCCAGGTTCAAAGGCAACCAGGCGCGGGCTCAGGTCCTGCGGACCCCAGGCTCCCAGGCTCCCAGGCGCGGGCTTGGGTGATGCGGACCCCAGGCTCCCAGGCACCCAGGCTCCCAGGCGCGGGCTCGGGAGCTGAGGGCCCCAGGCTCCCAGGCTCCCAGGCGCGGGCTAGGGTGCTGCGGACCCCAGGCCCCCAGCCTCCCAGGCTCCCAGGCTCCCAGGCGCGGGCTCGTGTGCAGCGGACCCCAGGCTCCCAAGCGCGGGCTCGGGAGCTGATGGCCCCAGGCCCCCAGCCTCCCAGGCTCCCAAGCTCCCAGGCGCTGCTAGGGTGCTGCGGACCCCAGGCTCCCAGGCTCCCAGGCGCGGGCTAGGGTGCTGCGGACCCCAGGCCCCCAGCCTCCCAGGCTCCCAGGCTCCCAGGCGCGGTCTATGGTGCTGCGGACCCCAGACTCCCAGGCTCCCAGGCTCCCAGGTTCCCAGGCGCTGCTAGGGTGCTGCGGACCCCAGGCCCCCAGCCTCCCAGGCTCCCAGGCTCCCAGGCGCGTTCTATGGTGCTGCGGACCCCAGACTCCCAGGCTCCCAGGCTCCCAGGCTCCGAGGCGCGGCTAGGGTGCTGCGGACCCCAGGCCCCCAGACTCCCAGGCTCCCAGGCTCCCAGGCGCGGGCTCGTGTGCTGCGGACCCCAGGCTCCCAAGCGCGGGCTCGGGCGCTGAGGGCCCCATGCCCCCAGCCTCCCAGGCTCCCAGGCTCCAATTCTCCCAGGCGCTGCTAGGGTGCTGTGGACCCCAGGCTCCCAGGCTCCCAGGCGCGGGCTAGGGTGCTGCGGACCCCAGGCCCCCAGCCTCCCAGGCTCCCAGGATCCCATGCGCGGTCTATGGTGCTGAAGACCCCAGACTCCCAGGCTCCCAGGCTCCCAGGCGCGGGCTCGTGTGCTGCGGACCCCAGGCTCCCAAGCGCGGGCTCGGGAGCTGAGGGCCCTAGGCCCGCAGCCTCCCAGGCTCCCAGGCTCCCAGGCGCGGGATAGGGTGCTGCGTACCCCAGGTCCCCAGGCTCCGAGGCTCCCAGGCTCGGGCTCGTGTGCTGCGGACCCCAGGCTCCCAAGCGCGGGCTCGGGAGCTGAGGGCCCCAGGCTCCCAGGCTCCCAGGCTCCCAGGCTCCCATGCGCGGGCTCAGGTCCTGCGGACCCCAGTCCCCCAGGCTCCCAGGCTCCCAGGCTCGCAGGCGCGGGCTCGGGAGCTGAGGGCCCCAGGCTCCCAGGCTCCCAGGCTCCCAGGCGCGGGCTAGGGTGCTGCGTACCCCATGCTCCCAGGCTCCCAGGCTCACAGGCGCGGGCTCGGGAGCTGCGGACCCCAGACTCCCAGGCTCCCAGGCTCCCAGGCTCCCAGGCGCTGCTAGGGTGCTGCGGACCCCAGGCCCTCAGCCTCCCAGGCTCCCAGGCTCCCAGGCGCGTTCTATGGTGCTGCGGACCCCAGACTCCCAGGCTCCCAGGCTCCCAGGCTCCCAGGCGCTGCTAGGGTGCTGCGGACCCCAGGCCCCCAGCCTCCCAGGCTCCCAGGCTCCCAGGCGCGGGCTCGTGTGCTGCGGACCTCAGGCTCCCAGGCTCCCAGGCTCCCAGGCGCGTGCTCGGGAGCTTAGGGCCCCAGGCTCCCAGGCTCCCAGGCTCCCAGGCGCGGGCTTGTGTGCTGCGGACCCCAGGCTCCCAGGCTCCCAGGCTCCCAGGCTCCCAGGCGCGGGATACGTTGCTGCGGACCCCAGGACCCCAGGCTCCCAGGCTCCCAGGCTCCCAGGCGCTGCTAGGGTGCTGCGGACCCCAGGCTCCCAGGCTCCCAGGCGCGGGCTAGGGTGCTGCGGACCCCAGGCCCCCAGCCTCCCAGGCTCCCAGGCGCGGTCTATTGTGCTGCGGACCCCAGGCTCCCAGGCTCCCAGGCTCACAGGCGCTGCTAGGGTGCTGCGGACCCCAGGCTCCCAGGCTCCCAGGGTCCCAGGCTACCAGGCTCCCAGGCGCGGGCTCGTGTACTGAGGACCCCAGGCTCCCAAGCGCGGGCTCGGGAGCTGAGAGCCCCAAGCTCCCAGGCTCCCAGGCTCCTAGGCGCGGGCTCAGGTCCTGCGGACCCCAGGCTCCCAAGCTCCCATGCTCCCAGGCTCCCAGGCACTGCTAGGGTGCTGCGGACCCCAGGCTCCCAGGCTCCCAGGCGCGGGCTAGGGTGCTGCGGACCCTAGGCCCCCAGCCTCCCAGGCTCCCAGGCTCCCAGGCGCGTTCTATTGTGCTGCGGACCCCAGACTCCCAGGCTCCCAGGCTCCCAGGCGCGGGATAGGGTGCTGCGGACCCCAGGCCCCCAGGCTCCTAGGCTCCCAGGCTCCCAGGCGCGGGCTCGTGTGCTTCGGACCCCAGGCTCCCAGGCGCGGGCTCGGGTGCTGCGGACCCCAGGCTCCCAAGCTCCCAGGCTCCCAGGCGCTGCTAGGGTGCTGCGGACCCCAGGCTCCCAGGCTCCCAGGCGCGGGCTAGGGTGCTGCGGACCCCAGAACCCAGGCACCCAGGCTCCCAGGCTCCTAGGCGCGGGCTTGAGTGCTGCGGACCCGAGGCTCCCAGGCGCTGGCTTGTGAGCTGCATCTCTCTGGCTTCGAGTGCAGGCCCGGGAGCTGCCTCCCCCAGGTTCAAAGGCAACCAGGCGCGGGTTCCGGAGCTGCGGCCCCAGGATCCCAGGCTGCCAGGCTCCCAGGCGCGGGCTAGGGTGCTGCGGACCCCAGGCCCCCAGCCTCCCAGGCTCCCAGGCTCCCAGGCGCGGGCTCGTGTGCTGCGGACCCCAGGCTCCCGAGCGCGGGCTCGGGAGCTGAGGGCCCCAGGCCCCCAGCCTCCCAGGCTCCCAGGCTCCCAGGCGCGGGATAGGGTGCTGCGGACCCCAGGCCACCAGGCTCCCAGGCTCCCAGTCTCCCAGGCGCGGGCTCGGGAGCTGAGGGCCCCAGGCTCCCAGGCTCCCAGGCTCCTAGGCGCGGGGTAGGGTGGTGCGGATCCCAAGCTCCCAGGCTCCCAGGCTCCCAGGCGCCGGCTCAGGTGCTGCGGACCCCAGGCTCCCAGGCTCCCAGGCTCCCAGGCTCACAGGCGTGGTCTAGGGTGCTGCGGACCCCAGACCCCAGGCTCCCAGGCTCCCAGGCTCCTAGGCGCGGGCTTGGGTGCTGGGGACCCCAGGCTCCCAGGCGCGGGCTCGTGAGCTGTATCTCCCTGGCTTCGAGTGCAGGCCCGGGAGCTGCTTCCCCCAGGTTCAAAGGCAACCAGGCGCGGGCTCAGGTCCTGCGGACCCCAGGCTCCCAGGCTCCCAGGCTCCCAGGCTCCCAGGCGCAGGCTCGGGTACTGAGGGCCCTAGGCTCCCAGGCTCCCAGGCGCGGGCTAGGTTGCTGCGGACCCCAGGCCCCCAGCCTCCCAGGTTCCCAGGCTCCCAGGCGCGGGCTCGTGTGCAGCGGACCCCAGGCTCCCAAGCGCGGGCTCGGGAGCTGATGGCCCCAGGCCCCCAGCCTCCCAGGCTCCCAGGCTCCCAGGCGCTGCTAGGGTGCTGCGTACCCCAGGCTCCCAGGCTCCCAGGCGCGGGCTAGGGTGCTGCGGACCCCAGGCCCCCAGCCTCCCAGGCTCCCAGGCTCCCAGGCGCGGTCTATGGTGCTGCGGATACCAGACTCCCAGGCTCCCAGGCTCCCATTCTCCCAGGCGCTGCTAGGGTGCTGCGGACCCCAGGCTCCCAGGCTCCCAGGCGCGGGTTAGGGTGCTGCGGACCCCAGGCCCCCAGCCTCCCAGGCTCCCAGGATCCCAGGCGCGGTCTATGGTGCTGCGGACCCCAGACTCCCAGGCTCCCAGGCTCCCAGGCGCGGGCTCGTGTGCTGCGGACCCCAGGCTCCCAAGCGCGGCCTCAGGAGCTGAGGGCCCCAGGCCCCCAGCCTCCCAGGCTCCCAGGCTCCCAGGCGCGGGATAGGGTGCTGCGGACCCCAGGTCCCCAGGCTCCCAGGCTCCCAGGCTCGGGCTCGTGTGCTGCAGACCCCAGGCTCCCAAGCGCGGGCTCGGGAGCTGAGGGCCCCAGGCTCCCAGGCTCCCAGGCTCCCAGGCTCCCATGCGCGGACTCAGGTCCTGCGGACACCAGGCTCCCAAGTTCCCAGGCTCCCAGGCTCCCAGGCGCTGCTAGGGTGCTGCGGACCCCAGGCTCCCAGGCTCCCAGGCGCGGGCTAGGGTGCTGCGGACCCCAGGCCCCCAGCCTCCCATGCTCCCAGGCTCCCAGGCTCGGTCTATGGTGCTGCGGACCCCAGACTCCCAGGCTCCCAGGCTCCCAGGCTCCCAGGCGCGGGCTCGGGTGCTGCGGACCCCAGGCTCCCAGGCTCCCAGGCTCCAAGGCGCGTGCTCGGGAGCTGAGGGCCCCAGGCTCCCAGGCTCGCAGGCGCTGGCTAGGGTGCTGCGGATCCCAGGCCCCCAGCCTCCCAGGCTCCCAGGCTCCCAGGCTCCCAGGCGCGGGCTCTTGTGCTACGGACCCCAGGCTCCCAAGCGCGGGCTCGGGAGCTGAGGGCCCCAGGCTCCCAGGCTCCCAGGCTCCCAGGCGCGGGCCCAGGTCCTGCGGACCGCAGGCTCCCAAGCTCCCAGGCTCCCAGGCTCCCAGGCGCTGCTAGGGTGCTGCGGACCCCAGGGTCCCAGGATCCCAGGCGTGGTCTATGGTGCTGCGGACCCCAGGCTCCCAAGCCCGGGCTCGGGAGCTGGGGGCCCCAGGCCCCCAGGCTCCCAGCCTCCCAGGCTCCCAGGCTCCCAGGCGCGGGCTCGGGTGCTGCGGACACCAGGCTCCCAAGCTCCCAGGCTCCCAGGCTCCCAGGCGCTGCTAGGGTGCTGCGGACCCCAAGCTCCCAAGCGCGGGCTCGGGAGCTGGGGGCCCCAGGCCCCCAGGCTCCCAGGCTCCCAGACTCCCAGGCGCTGCTAGGGTGCTGCGGACCCCAGGCTCCCAGGCTCCCAGGCGCGGGCTAGGGTGCTGCGGACGCCAGGCCCCCAGCCTCCCAGGCTCCCAGGCTCCCAGGCGCGTTCTATTGTGCTGCTGACCCCAGACTCCCAGGCTCCCAGGCTCCCAGGCTCCCAGGCGCGGGATAGGGTGCTGCGGACCCCAGGCCCCCAGGCTCCCAGGCTCCCAGGTTCCCAGGCGCGGGCTCGGGAACTGAGGGCCCCAGGCCCCCAGCCTCCCAGCCTCCCAGGCTCCCAGGCGCGGGATAGGGTGCTGCGGACCCCAGGCCCCCAGGCTCCCAGTCTCCCAGGCTCCCAGGCGCGGGCTCGGGAGCTGAGGGCCCCAGGCTACAAGGCTCCCAGGCTCCCATGCGCGTGCTCAGGTCCTGCGGACCCCAGGCTCCCAAGCTCCCAGGCTCCCAGGCTCCCAGGCGCTGCTAGGGTGCTGCGGACCCCAGGCTCCCAGGCTCCCAGGCGCGGGCAAGGGTGCTGCGGACCCCAGGCCCCCATCCTCCCAGGCTCCCAGGCTCCCAGGCGCGGTCTATTGTGCTGCGGACCCCATACTCCCAGGCTCCCAGGCTCGCAGGCGCGGGATAGGGTGCTGCGGACCCCAGGCCCCCAGGCTCCCAGGCTCCCAGGCTCCCAGGCGCGGGCTCGGGAGCTGATGGCCCCAGGCTCCCAGGCTCCTAGGCTCCTAGGCGCGGGGTAGGGTGGTGCGGAACCCAAGCTCCCAGGCTCCCAGGCTCCCAGGCGCCGGCTCAGGTGCTGCGGACCCCAGGCTCCCAGGCTCCCAGGCTCCCAGGCTCACAGGCGTGGTCTAGGGTGCTGCGGACCCCAGACCCCAGGCTCCAAAGCTCCCAGGCTCCTAGGCGCGGGCTTGGGTGCTGGGGACCCCAGGCTCCGAGGCGCGGGCTCGTGAGCTGCATCTCCCTGGCTTCGAGTGCAGGCCCGGGAGCTGCTTCCCCCAGGTTCAAAGGCAACCAGGCGCGGGCTCAGGTCCTGCGCACCCCAGGCTCCCAGGCTCCCAGGCGCGGGCTCGGGTGATGCGGACCCCAGGCTCCCAGGCTCCCAGGCTCCCAGGCGCGGGCTCGGGAGCTAAGGGCCCCAGGCTCCCAGGCTCCCAGGCGCGGGGTAGGGTGCTGCGGACCCCAGGCCCCCAGCCTCCCAGGCTCCCAGGCTCCCAGGCGCGGGCTCGTGTGCAGCGGACCCCAGGCTCCCAAGCGCGGGCTCGGGAGCTGATGGCCCCAGGCCCCCAGGCTCCCAGGCTCCCAGGCTCCCAGGCGCTGCTAGGGTGCTGCGGACCCCAGGCTCCCAGGCGCGGGCTAGGGTGCTGCGGACCCCAGGCCCCAGCCTCCCAGGCTCCCAGGCTCCCAGGCGCGGTCTATGATGCTGCGGACCCCAGACTCCCAGGCTCCCAGGCTCCCAGGCGCCGGCTCAGGTGCTGCGGGCCCCAGGCCCCCAGCCTCCCAGGCTCCCAGGCTCCCAGGCTCCCAGGCGCGGTCTATGGTGCTGCGGACCCCAGACTCCCAGGCTCCCAGGCTCCCAGGTTCCCAGGCGCTGCTAGGGTGCTGCGGACCCCAGGCCCCCAGCCTCCCAGGCTCCCAGGCTCCCAGGCGCGTTCTATGGTGCTGCGGACCCCAGACTCCCAGGCTCCCAGGCTCCCAGGCTCCGAGGCGCGGCTAGGGTGCTGCGGACCCCAGGCCACCAGGCTCCCAGGCTCCCAGGCTCCCAGGCGCGGGCTCGGGAGCTGAGGGCCCCAGGCTCCCAGGCTCCCAGGCTCGTTGGCGCGGGGTAGGGTGGTGCGGATCCCAAGCTCCCAGGCTCCCAGGCTCCCAGGCGCCGGCTCAGGTGCTGCGGACCCCAGGCTCCCAGGCTCCCAGGCTCCCAGGCTCACAGGCGTGGTCTAGGGTGCTGCGGACCCCAGACCCCAGGCTCCCAGGCTCCCAGGCTCCTAGGCGCGGGCTTGGGTGCTGGGGACCCCAGGCTCCCAGGCGCGGGCTCGTGAGCTGCATCTCCCTGGCTTCGAGTGCAGGCCCGGGAGCTGCTTCCCCCAGGTTCAAAGGCAACCAGGCGCGGGCTCAGGTCCTGCGGACCCCAGGCTCCCAGGCTCCCAGGCTCCCAGGCTCCCAGGCGCAGGCTCGGGTACTGAGGGCCCTAGGCTCCCAGGCTCCCAGGCGCGGGCTAGGTTGCTGCGGACCCCAGGCCCCCAGCCTCCCAGGTTCCCAGGCTCCCAGGCGCGGGCTCGTGTGCAGCGGACCCCAGGCTCCCAAGCGCGGGCTCGGGAGCTGATGGCCCCAGGCCCCCAGCCTCCCAGGCTCCCAGGCTCCCAGGCGCTGCTAGGGTGCTGCGTACCCCAGGCTCCCAGGCTCCCAGGCGCGGGCTAGGGTGCTGCGGACCCCAGGCCCCCAGCCTCCCAGGCTCCCAGGCTCCCAGGCGCGGTCTATGGTGCTGCGGATACCAGACTCCCAGGCTCCCAGGCTCCCATTCTCCCAGGCGCTGCTAGGGTGCTGCGGACCCCAGGCTCCCAGGCTCCCAGGCGCGGGTTAGGGTGCTGCGGACCCCAGGCCCCCAGCCTCCCAGGCTCCCAGGATCCCAGGCGCGGTCTATGGTGCTGCGGACCCCAGACTCCCAGGGTCCCAGGCTCCCAGGCGCGGGCTCGTGTGCTGCGGACCCCAGGCTCCCAAGCGCGGCCTCAGGAGCTGAGGGCCCCAGGCCCCCAGCCTCCCAGGCTCCCAGGCTCCCAGGCGCGGGATAGGGTGCTGCGGACCCCAGGTCCCCAGGCTCCCAGGCTCCCAGGCTCGGGCTCGTGTGCTGCAGACCCCAGGCTCCCAAGCGCGGGCTCGGGAGCTGAGGGCCCCAGGCTCCCAGGCTCCCAGGCTCCCAGGCTCCCATGCGCGGACTCAGGTCCTGCGGACACCAGGCTCCCAAGTTCCCAGGCTCCCAGGCTCCCAGGCGCGGGCTAGGGTGCTGCGTACCCCAGGCTCCCAGGCTCCCAGGCGCGGGCTAGGGTGCTGCGGACCCCAGGCCCCCAGCCTCCCAAACTCCCAGGCTCCCATGCGTGGTCTAGGGTGCTGCGGACCCCAGAACCCAGGCTCCCAGGCTCCCAGGCGCCGGCTCGTGTGCTGAGGATCCCAGGCTCCCAGGCTCCCAGGCTCCCAGGCGAAGATCGAAAGCTGCTCAAAACCAGTATCCGGCCTCCCGTGCGTTTGCTCGGGTGATGCGTGCCCCAGGCTCCCAAGCGCGTGCTCGTGAGCTGGGACCCCAAGGCTCAGAGGCTAACAGGTGCGTTCTCTGGAGATTGTGCCCGCAGGCTCACAGGCTCCCAGGCGCGTGCTCGTGTGCTGCGCACCCCAGGCTCTCAGGCGCGTGCACGTGAGCTGGGATCCCAAGGCTCACAGGCTACCAGGCGCGGGATCGGGGGCTGGGCTTCACAGGCTCCCAGGCGCGGGCTCGTGTGCTGCGCACCCCACGCTCCCAGGCGCTGGCTCGTGAGCTGCATCTCCCTGGCTTCGAGTGCAGGCCCGGGAGCTGCCTCCCCCAGGTTCAAAGGCAACCAGGCGCGGGTTCCGGAGCTGCGGCCCCAGGATCCCAGGCTCCCAGGCTCCCAGGCGCGGGCTCGTGTGCTGCGGACCCCAGGCTCCCAAGCGCGGGCTCGGGAGCTGAGGGCCCCAGGCCCCCAGCCTCCGAGGCTCCCAGGCTCCCAGGCGCGGGATAGGGTGCTGCGGACCCCAGGTCCCCAGGCTCCCAGGCTCCCAGGCACGGGCTCGTGTGCTGCGGACCCCAGGCTCCCAAGCGCGGGCTCGGGAGCTGAGGGCCCCAGGCTCCCAGGCTCCCAGGCTCCCAGGCGCGGGCTCAGGTCCTGCGGACCCCAGGCTCCCAAGCTCCCAGGCTCCCAGGTTCCCAGGCGCTGCTAGGGTGCTGCGGACCCCAGGCTCCCAGGCTCCCAGGCGCGGGCTAGGGTGCTGCGGACCCAAGGCCCCCAGCCTCCCAGGTTCCCAGGCTCCCAGGCGTGGTCTATTGTGCTGCAGACCCCAGACTCCCAGACTCCCAGGCTCCCAGGCTCCCAGGCGCTGCTAGTGTGCTGCGTACCCCAGGCTCCCAGGCTCCCAGGCGCGGGCTAGGGTGCTGCGGACCCCATGCCCCCAGCCTCCCAGGCTCCCAGGCTCCCAGGCGCGGTCTATGGTGCTGCGGACCCCAGACTCCCAGGCTCCCAGGCTCCCAGGCTCCCAGGCGCGGGCTCGTGTGCTGCGGACCCCAGGCTCCCAGGCTCCCAGGCTCCCAGGCTCCCAGGCGCGGGCTCGGGAGCTGAGGGCCCCAGGCTCCCAGGCTCCCAGGCCCTGCTAGGGTGCTGCGGACCCCAGGCCCCCAGCCTCCCAGGCTCCCAGGCTCCCAGCCTCCCAGGCGCGGGCTCGTGTGCTGCGGACCCCAGGCTCCCAAGCGCGGGCTCGGGAGCTGAGGGCCCCAGGCTCCCAGGCTCCCAGGCTCCTAGGCTCGGGCTCAGGTCCTGCGGACCCCAGGCTCCCAAGCTCCCAGGCTCCCAGGCTCCCAGGCGCTGCTAGGGTGCTGGGGACCCCAGGCTCCCAGGCTCCCAGGCGCGGGCTAGGGTGCTGCGGACGCCAGGCCCCCAGCCTCCCAGGCTCCCAGTCTCCCAGGCGCGGTCTATTGTGCTGCGGACCCCAGACTCCCAGGCTCCCAGGCTCCCAGGCGCGGGCTCGGGTGCTACGGACCCCAGGCCCCCAGCCTCCCAGGCTCCTAGGCTCCCAGGCTCCCAGGCGCGGGCTCGTGTGCTGCGGACCCCAGGCTCCCAGGCGCGGGCTCGGGTGCTTCGGACCCCAGACTCCCAGGCTCCCAGGCTCCCAGGCGCGGGCTCGTGTGCTGCGGACCCCAGGCTCCCAAGCGCGGGCTCGGGAGCTGAGGGCCCCAGGCTCCCAGGCTCCCAGGCTCCCAGGCGCGGCTCAGGTCCTGCGGACCCCAGGCTCCCAAGCTCCCAGGCTCCCAGGCTCCCAGGCGCTGCTAGGGTGCTGCGGACCCCAGGCTCCCAGGCTCCCAGGCGCGGGCTAGGGTGCTGCGGACCCCAGAACCCAGGCACCCAGGCTCCCAGGCTCCTAGGCGCGGGCTTGAGTGCTGCGGACCCGAGGCTCCCAGGCGCTGGCTTGTGAGCTGCATCTCTCTGGCTTCGAGTGCAGGCCCGGGAGGTGCCTCCCCCAGGTTCAAATGCAACCAGGCGCGGGTTCCGCAGCTGCGGCCCCAGGATCCCAGGCTCCCAGGCTCCCAGGCGCGGGCTAGGGTGCTGAGGACCCCAGGCCACCAGCCTCCCAGGCTCCCAGGCTCCCAGGCGCGGGCTCGTGTGCTGCGGACCCCAGGCTCCCGAGCGCGGGCTCGGGAGCTGAGGGCCACAGGCCCCCAGCCTCCCAGGCTCCCAGGCTCCCAGGCGCGGGATAGGGTGCTGCGGACCCCAGGCCACCAGGCTCCCAGGCTCCCAGGCTCCCAGGCGCGGGCTCGGGAGCTGAGGGCCCCAGGCTCCCAGGCTCCCAGGCTCGTTGGCGCGGGGTAGGGTGGTGCGGATCCCAAGCTCCCAGGCTCCCAGGCTCCCAGGCGCCGGCTCAGGTGCTGCGGACCCCAGGCTCCCAGGCTCCCAGGCTCCCAGGCTCACAGGCGTGGTCTAGGGTGCTGCGGACCCCAGACCCCAGGCTCCCAGGATCCCAGGCTCCTAGGCGCGGGCTTGGGTGCTAGGGACCCCAGGCTCCCAGGCGCGGGCTCGTGAGCTGCATCTCCCTGGCTTCGAGTGCAGGCCCGGGAGCTGCTTCCCCCAGGTTCAAAGGCAACCAGGCGCGGGCTCAGGTCCTGCGGACCCCAGGCTCCCAGGCTCCCAGGCGCGGGCTCGGGTGCTGCGGACCCCAGGCTCCCAGGCTCCCAGGCTCCCAGGCGCGGGCTCGGGAACTGAGGGCCCTAGGCTCCCAGGCTCCCAGGCGCGGGCTAGGGTGCTGCGGACCCCAGGCCCCCAGCCTCCCAGGCTCCCAGGCTCCCAGGCGCGGGCTCGTGTTCAGCGGACCCCAGGCTCCCAAGCGCGGGCTCGGGAGCTGATGGCCCCAGGCCCCCAGCCTCCCAGGCTCCCATGCTCCCAGGCGCTGCTAGGGTGCTGCGGACCCCAGGCTCCCAGGCTCCCAGGCGCGGGCTAGGGTGCTGCGGACCCCAGGCCCCCAGCCTCCCAGGCTCCCAGGCTCCCAGGCGCGGTCTATGGTGCTGCGGACCCCAGACTCCCAGGCTCCCAGGCTCCCAGGCTCCCAGGCGCTGCTAGGGTGCTGCGGACCCCAGGCCCCAAGCCTCCCAGGCTCCCAAGCTCCCAGGCGCGTTCTATGGTGCTGCAGACCCCAGACTCCCAGGCTCCCAGGCTCCCAGGCGCTGCTAGGGTGCTGCGGACCCCAGGCCCCCAGCCTCCCAGGCTCCCAGGCTCCCAGGCTCCCATTCTCCCAGGCGCTGCTAGGGTGCTGCGGACCCCAGGCTCCCAGGCTCCCAGGCGCGGGCTAGGGTGCTGCGTACCCCAGGCCCCCAGCCTCCCAGGCTCCCAGGATCCCAGGCGCGGTCTATGGTGCTGCGGACCCCAGACTCCCAGGCTCCCAGGCTCCCAGGCGCGGGCTCGTGTGCTGCGGACCCCAGGCTCCCAAGCGCGGCCTCGGGAGCTGAGGGCCCCAGGCCCCCAGCCTCCCAGGCTCCCAGGCTCACAGGCGCGGGATAGGGTGCTGCGGACCCCAGGTCCCCAGGCTCCCAGGCTCCCAGGCGCGGGCTCAGGTCCTGCGGACCGCAGGCTCCCAAGCTCCCAGGCTCCCAGGCTCCCAGGCGCTGCTAGGGTGCTGCGGACCCCAGGCTCCCAGGTTCCCAGGCGCGGGTTAGGGTGCTGTGGACCCCAGGCCCCCAGCCTCCCAGGCTCCCAGGCGCGGTCTATGGTGCTGAGGATCCCAGGCTCCCAGGCTCCCAGGCTCCCAGGCGAAGATCGAAAGCTGCTCAAAACCAGTATCCGGCCTCCCGTGCGTTTGCTCGGGAGATGCGTGCCCCAGGCTCCCAAGCGCGTGCTCGTGAGCTGGGACCCCAAGGCTCATAGGCTAACAGGTGCGTTCTCGGGAGATTGTGCCCGCAGGCTCACAGGCTCCCAGGCGCGTGCTCGTGTGCTGCGTACCCCAGGCTCCCAGGCGCGTGCACGTGAGCTGGGAACCCAAGGCTCACAGGCTACCAGGCGCGGGATCGGGGGCTGGGCTTCACAGGCTCCCAGGCGCGGGCTCGTGTGCTGCGCACCCCAGGCTCCCAGGCGCTGGCTCGTGAGCTACATCTCCCTGGCTTCGAGTGCAGGCCAGGGAGCTGCCTCCCCCAGGTTCAAAGGCAACCAGGCGCGGGTTCCGGAGCTGCGGCCCCAGGATCCCAGGCTCCCAGGCTCCCTGGCGCGGGCTAGGGTGCTGCGGACCCCAGGCCCCCAGCCTCCCAGGCTCCCAGGCTCCCAGGCGCGGGCTCGTGTGCTGCGGACCCCAGGCTCCCAAGCGCGGGCTCGGGAGCTGAGGGCCCCAGGCCCGCAGCAACCGAGGCTCCCAGTCTCCCAGGCGCGGGATAGGGTGCTGCGGACCCCAGGTCCCCAGGCTCCCAGGCTCCCAGGCGCGGGCTCGTGTGCTGCGGACCCCAGGCTCCCAAGCGCGGGCTCGGGAGCTGAGGGCCCCAGGCTCCCAAGCACCCAGGCTCCCAGGCTCCCAGGCGCGGGCACAGGTCCTGCAGACCCCAGGCTCCCAAGCTCCCAGGCTCCCAGGTTCCCAGGCGCTGCTAGGGTGCTGCGGACCCCAGGCTCCCAGGCCTCCAGGCGCGGGCTAGGGTGCTGCGGACCCAAGGCCCCCAGCCTCCCAGGTTCCCAGGCTCCCAGGCGCGGTCTATTGTGCTGCAGACCCCAGACTCCCAGGCTCCCAGGCTCCCAGGCTCCCAGGCGCTGCTAGGGTGCTGCGTACCCCAGGCTCCCAGGCTCCCAGGCGCGGGCTAGGGTGCTGCGGACCCCATGCCCCCAGCCTCCCAGGCTCCCAGGCTCCCAGGCGCGGTCTATGGTGCTGCGGACCCCAGACTCCCAGGCTCCCTGGCTCCCAGGCTCCCAGGCGCGGGCTCGGGTGCTGCGGACCCCACGCTCCCAGGCTCCCAGGCTCCCAGGCTCCCAGGCGCGGGCTCGGGAGCTGAGGGCACCAGGCTCCCAGGCTCCCAGGCGCGGGCTAGGGTGCTGCGGACCCCAGGCCCCCAGCCTCCCAGGCTCCCAGGCTCCCAGGCTCCCAGGCGCGGGCTCGTGTGCTGCGGACCCCAGGCTCCCAAGCGCGGGCTCGGGAGCTGAGGGCCCCAGGCTCCCAGGCTCCCAGGCTCCTAGGCGCGGGCTCAGGTCCTGCGGACCCCAGGCTCCCAAGCTCCCAGGTTCCCAGGCTCCCAGGCGCTGCTAGGGTGCTGCGGACCCCAGGCTCCCAGGCTCCCAGGTGCGGGCTAGGGTGCTGCGGACCCCATGCCTCCAGCCTCCCAGGCTCCCAGGCTCCCAGGCGCGGTCTCTTGTGCTGCGGACCCCAGACTCCCAGGCTCCCAGGCTCCCAGGCGCGGGATAGGGTGCTGCGGACCCCAGGCTCCCAGGCTCCCAGGCTCCCAGGCTCCCAGGCGCGGGCTCGGGAGCTGAGGGCCCCAGGCTCCCAGGCTCCCAGGCTCCCAGGCGCGGGCTCGGGTGCTGCGGACCCCAGGCCCCCAGCCTCCCAGGCTCCTAGGCTCCCAGGCTCCCAGGCGCGGGCTCGTGTGCTTCGGACCCCAGGCTCCCAGGCGCGGGCTCGGGTGCTGCGGACCCCAGACTCCCAGGCTCCCAGGCTCCCAGGCGCGGGCTCGGGTGCTGCGGACCCCAGGCCCCCAGCCTCCCAGGCTCCTAGGCTCCCAGGCTCCCAGGCGCGGGCTCGTGTGCTTCGGACCCCAGGCTCCCAGGCGCGGGCTCGGGTGCTGCGGACCCCAGGCTCCCAAGCTCCCAGGCTCCCAGGCGCTGCTAGGGTGCTGCGGACCCCAGGCTCCCAGGCTCCCAGGCGCGGGCTAGGGTGCTGCGGACCCCAGAACCCAGGCACCCAGGCTCCCAGGCTCCTAGGCGCGGGCTTGAGTGCTGCGGACCCGAGGCTCCCAGGCGCTGGCTTGTGAGCTGCATCTCCCTGGCTTCGAGTGCAGGCCCGGGAGCTGCCTCCCCCAGGTTCAAAGGCAACCAGGCGCGGGTTCCGGAGCTGCGGCCCCAGGATCCCAGGCTGCCAGGCTCCCAGGCGCGGGCTAGGGTGCTGCGGACCCCAGGCCCCCAGCCTCCCAGGCTCCCAGGCTCCCAGGCGCGGGCTCGTGTGCTGCGGACCCCAGGCTCCCGAGCGCGGGCTCGGGAGCTGAGGGCCCCAGGCCCCCAGCCTCCCAGGCTCCCAGGCTCCCAGGCGCGGGATAGGGTGCTGCGGACCCCAGGCCACGAGGCTCCCAGGCTCCCAGTCTCCCAGGCGCGGGCTCGGGAGCTGAGGGCCCCAGGCTCCCAGGCTCCCAGGCTCCTAGGCGCGGGGTAGGGTGGTGCGGATCCCAAGCTCCCAGGCTCCCAGGCTCCCAGGCGCCGGCTCAGGTGCTGCGGACCCCAGGCTCCCAGGCTCCCAGGCTCCCAGGCTCACAGGCGTGGTCTAGGGTGCTGCGGACCCCAGACCCCAGGCTCCCAGGCTCCCAGGCTCCTAGGCGCGGGCTTGGGTGCTGGGGACCCCAGGCTCCCAGGCGCGGGCTCGTGAGCTGTATCTCCCTGGCTTCGAGTGCAGGCCCGGGAGCTGCTTCCCCCAGGTTCAAAGGCAACCAGGCGCGGGCTCAGGTCCTGCGGACCCCAGGCTCCCAGGCTCCCAGGCTCCCAGGCTCCCAGGCGCAGGCTCGGGTACTGAGGGCCCTAGGCTCCCAGGCTCCCAGGCGCGGGCTAGGTTGCTGCGGACCCCAGGCCCCCAGCCTCCCAGGTTCCCAGGCTCCCAGGCGCGGGCTCGTGTGCAGCGGACCCCAGGCTCCCAAGCGCGGGCTCGGGAGCTGATGGCCCCAGGCCCCCAGCCTCCCAGGCTCCCAGGCTCCCAGGCGCTGCTAGGGTGCTGCGTACCCCAGGCTCCCAGGCTCCCAGGCGCGGGCTAGGGTGCTGCGGACCCCAGGCCCCCAGCCTCCCAGGCTCCCAGGCTCCCAGGCGCGGTCTATGGTGCTGCGGATACCAGACTCCCAGGCTCCCAGGCTCCCATTCTCCCAGGCGCTGCTAGGGTGCTGCGGACCCCAGGCTCCCAGGCTCCCAGGCGCGGGTTAGGGTGCTGCGGACCCCAGGCCCCCAGCCTCCCAGGCTCCCAGGATCCCAGGCGCGGTCTATGGTGCTGCGGACCCCAGACTCCCAGGCTCCCAGGCTCCCAGGCGCGGGCTCGTGTGCTGCGGACCCCAGGCTCCCAAGCGCGGCCTCAGGAGCTGAGGGCCCCAGGCCCCCAGCCTCCCAGGCTCCCAGGCTCCCAGGCGCGGGATAGGGTGCTGCGGACCCCAGGTCCCCAGGCTCCCAGGCTCCCAGGCTCGGGCTCGTGTGCTGCAGACCCCAGGCTCCCAAGCGCGGGCTCGGGAGCTGAGGGCCCCAGGCTCCCAGGCTCCCAGGCTCCCAGGCTCCCATGCGCGGACTCAGGTCCTGCGGACACCAGGCTCCCAAGTTCCCAGGCTCCCAGGCTCCCAGGCGCTGCTAGGGTGCTGCGGACCCCAGGCTCCCAGGCTCCCAGGCGCGGGCTAGGGTGCTGCGGACCCCAGGCCCCCAGCCTCCCATGCTCCCAGGCTCCCAGGCTCGGTCTATGGTGCTGCGGACCCCAGACTCCCAGGCTCCCAGGCTCCCAGGCTCCCAGGCGCGGGCTCGGGTGCTGCGGACCCCAGGCTCCCAGGCTCCCAGGCTCCAAGGCGCGTGCTCGGGAGCTGAGGGCCCCAGGCTCCCAGGCTCGCAGGCGCTGGCTAGGGTGCTGCGGATCCCAGGCCCCCAGCCTCCCAGGCTCCCAGGCTCCCAGGCTCCCAGGCGCGGGCTCTTGTGCTACGGACCCCAGGCTCCCAAGCGCGGGCTCGGGAGCTGAGGGCCCCAGGCTCCCAGGCTCCCAGGCTCCCAGGCGCGGGCCCAGGTCCTGCGGACCGCAGGCTCCCAAGCTCCCAGGCTCCCAGGCTCCCAGGCGCTGCTAGGGTGCTGCGGACCCCAGGGTCCCAGGTTCCCAGGCGCGGGTTAGGGTGCTGTGGACCCCAGGCCCCCAGCCTCCCAGGCTCCCAGGCTCCCAGGCGTGGTCTATGGTGCTGCGGACCCCAGGCTCCCAAGCCCGGGCTCGGGAGCTGGGGGCCCCAGGCCCCCAGGCTCCCAGCCTCCCAGGCTCCCAGGCTCCCAGGCGCGGGCTCGGGTGCTGCGGACACCAGGCTCCCAAGCTCCCAGGCTCCCAGGCTCCCAGGCGCTGCTAGGGTGCTGCGGACCCCAAGCTCCCAAGCGCGGGCTCGGGAGCTGGGGGCCCCAGGCCCCCAGGCTCCCAGGCTCCCAGACTCCCAGGCGCTGCTAGGGTGCTGCGGACCCCAGGCTCCCAGGCTCCCAGGCGCGGGCTAGGGTGCTGCGGACGCCAGGCCCCCAGCCTCCCAGGCTCCCAGGCTCCCAGGCGCGTTCTGTTGTGCTGCTGACCCCAGACTCCCAGGCTCCCAGGCTCCCAGGCTCCCAGGCGCGGGATAGAGTGCTGCGGACCCCAGGCCCCCAGGCTCCCATGCTCCCAGGTTCCCAGGCGCGGGCTCGGGAACTGAGGGCCCCAGGCCCCCAGCCTCCCAGGCTCCCAGGCTCCCAGGCGCGGGATAGGGTGCTGCGGACCCCAGGCCCCCAGGCTCCCAGGCTCCCAGGCTCCCAGGCGCGGGCTCGGGAGCTGAGGGCCCCAGGCTACAAGGCTCCCAGGCTCCCATGCGCGTGCTCAGGTCCTGCGGACCCCAGGCTCCCAAGCTCCCAGGCTCCCAGGCTCCCAGGCGCTGCTAGGGTGCTGCGGACCCCAGGCTCCCAGGCTCCCAGGCGCGGGCAAGGGTGCTGCGGACCCCAGGCCCCCAGCCTCCCAGGCTCCCAGGCTCCCAGGCGCGGTCTATTGTGCTGCGGACCCCAGACTCCCAGGCTCCCAGGCTCGCAGGCGCGGGATAGGGTGCTGCGGACCCCAGGCCCCCAGGCTCCCAGGCTCCCAGGCTCCCAGGCGCGGGCTCGGGAGCTGATGGCCCCAGGCTCCCAGGCTCCTAGGCTCCTAGGCGCGGGGTAGGGTGGTGCGGAACCCAAGCTCCCAGGCTCCCAGGCTCCCAGGCGCCGGCTCAGGTGCTGCGGACCCCAGGCTCCCAGGCTCCCAGGCTCCCAGGCTCACAGGCGTGGTCTAGGGTGCTGCGGACCCCAGACCCCAGGCTCCAAAGCTCCCAGGCTCCTAGGCGCGGGCTTGGGTGCTGGGGACCCCAGGCTCCGAGGCGCGGGCTCGTGAGCTGCATCTCCCTGGCTTCGAGTGCAGGCCCGGGAGCTGCTTCCCCCAGGTTCAAAGGCAACCAGGCGCGGGCTCAGGTCCTGCGCACCCCAGGCTCCCAGGCTCCCAGGCGCGGGCTCGGGTGATGCGGACCCCAAGCTCCCAGGCTCCCAGGCTCCCAGGCGCGGGCTCGGGAGCTAAGGGCCCCAGGCTCCCAGGCTCCCAGGCGCGGGGTAGGGTGCTGCGGACCCCAGGCCCCCAGCCTCCCAGGCTCCCAGGCTCCCAGGCGCGGGCTCGTGTGCAGCGGACCCCAGGCTCCCAAGCGCGGGCTCGGGAGCTGATGGCCCCAGGCCCCCAGGCTCCCAGGCTCCCAGGCTCCCAGGCGCTGCTAGGATGCTGCGGACCCCAGGCTCCCAGGCGCGGGCTAGGGTGCTGCGGACCCCAGGCCCCCAGCCTCCCAGGCTCCCAGGCGCGGTCTATGATGCTGCGGACCCCAGACTCCCAGGCTCCCAGGCTCCCAGGCGCCGGCTCAGGTGCTGCGGGCCCCAGGCCCCCAGCCTCCCAGGCTCCCAGGCTCCCAGGCTCCCAGGCGCGGTCTATGGTGCTGCGGACCCCAGACTCCCAGGCTCCCAGGCTCCCAGGTTCCCAGGCGCTGCTAGGGTGCTGCGGACCCCAGGCCCCCAGCCTCCCAGGCTCCCAGGCTCCCAGGCGCGTTCTATGGTGCTGCGGGCCCCAGACTCCCAGGCTCCCAGGCTCCCAGGCTCCGAGGCGCGGCTAGGGTGCTGCGGACCCCAGGCCCCCAGACTCCCAGGCTCCCAGGCTCCCAGGCGCGGGCTCGTGTGCTGCGGACCCCAGGCTCCCAAGCGCGGGCTCGGGCGCTGAGGGCCCCAGGCCCCCAGCCTCCCAGGCTCCCAGGCTCCAATTCTCCCAGGCGCTGCTAGGGTGCTGTGGACCCCAGGCTCCCAGGCTCCCAGGCGCGGGCTAGGGTGCTGCGGACCCCAGGCCCCCAGCCTCCCAGGCTCCCAGGATCCCATGCGCGGTCTATGGTGCTGAAGACCCCAGGCTCCCAGGCTCCCAGGCGCGGGCTCGTGTGCTGCGGACCCCAGGCTCCCAAGCGCGGGCTCGGGAGCTGAGGGCCCTAGGCCCGCAGCCTCCCAGGCTCCCAGGCTCCCAGGCGCGGGATAGGGTGCTGCGTACCCCAGGTGCCCAGGCTCCGAGGCTCCCAGGCTCGGGCTCGTGTGCTGCGGACCCCAGGCTCCCAAGCGCGGGCTCGGGAGCTGAGGGCCCCAGGCTCCCAGGCTCCCAGGCTCCCAGGCTCCCATGCGCGGGCTCAGGTCCTGCGGACCCCAGGCCCCCAGGCTCCCAGGCTCCCAGGCTCGCAGGCGCGGGCTCGGGAGCTGAGGGCCCCAGGCTCCCAGGCTCCCAGGCTCCCAGGCGCGGGCTAGGGTGCTGCGTACCCCATGCTCCCAGTCTCCCAGGCTCCCAGGCGCGGGCTCGGGAGCTGCGGACCCCAGACTCCCAGGCTCCCAGGCTCCCAGGCTCCCAGGCGCTGCTAGGGTGCTGCGGACCCCAGGCCCCCAGCCTCCCAGGCTCCCAGGCTCCCAGGCGCGTTCTATGGTGCTGCGGACGCCAGACTCCCAGGCTCTCAGGCTCCCAGGCTCCCAGGCGCTGCTAGGGTGCTGCGGACCCCAGGCCCCCAGCCTCCCAGGCTCCCAGGCTCCCAGGCGCGGGCTCGTGTGCTGCGGACCCCAGGCTCCCAAGCGCGGGCTCGGGCGCTGAGGGCCCCAGGCCCCCAGCCTCCCAGGCTCCCAGGCTCCCATTCTCCCAGGCGCTGCTAGGGTGCTGCGGACCCCAGGCCCCCAGGCTCCAGGCGCGGGCTAGGGTGCTGCGGACCCCAGGCCCCCAGCCTCCCAGGCTCCCAGGCTCCCAGGCGCGGGCTCGGGAGCTGAGGACCCCAGGCTCCCAGGCTCCCAGGCTCCTAGGCGCGGGGTAGGGTGGTGCGGACCCCAGGCTCCCAGGCTCCCAGGCTCACATTCGCCGGCTCAGGTGCTGCGGACCTCAGGCTCCCAGGCTCCCAGGCTCCCAGGCGCAGGCTCGGGAGCTTAGGGCCCCAGGCTCCCAGGCTCCCAGGCTCCCAGGCGCGGGCTCGTGTGCTGCGGACCCCAGGCTCCCAGGCTCCCAGGCTCCCAGGCTCCCAGGCGCGGGATACGTTGCTGCGGACCCCAGGACCCCAGGCTCCCAGGCTCCCAGGCTCCCAGGCGCTGCTAGGGTGCTTCGGACCCCAGGCTCCCAGGCTCCCAGGCGCGGGCTAGGGTGCTGCGGACCCCAGGCCCCCAGCCTCCCAGGCTCCCAGGCGCGGTCTATTGTGCTGCGGACCCCAGACTCCCAGGCTCCCAGGCTCCCAGGCTCACAGGCGCTGCTAGGGTGCTGCGGACCCCAGGCTCCCAGGCTCCCAGGGTCCCAGGCTACCAGGCTCCCAGGCGCGGGCTCGTGTACTGCGGACCCCAGGCTCCCAAGCGCGGGCTCGGGAGCTGAGAGCCCCAAGCTCCCAGGCTCCCAGGATCCCTGGCGCGGGCTCAGGTCCTGCGGACCCCAGGCTCCCAAGCTCCCATGCTCCCAGGCTCCCAGGCACTGCTAGGGTGCTGCGGACCCCAGGCTCCCAGGCTCCCAGGCGCGGGCTAGGGTGCTGCGGACCCTAGGCCCCCAGCCTCCCAGGCTCCCAGGCTCCCAGGCGCGGTCTATTGTGCTGCGGACCCCAGACTCCCAGGCTCCCAGGCTCCCAGGCGCGGGATAGGGTGCTGCGGACCCCAGGCCCCCAGGCTCCCAGGCTCCCAGGCTCCCAGCCACGGGCTCGGGAGCTGAGGGCCCCAGGCTCCCAGGCTCCCAGGCTCCCAGGCGCGGGCTCGCGTGCTGCGGACCCCAGGCCCCCAGCCTCCCAGGCTCCTAGGCTCCCAGGCTCCCAGGCGCGGGCTCGTGTGCTGCGGACCCCAGGCTCCCAGGCGCGGGCTCGGGTGCTGCGGACCCCAGACTCCCAGGTTCCCAGGCTCCCAGGCGCGGGCTCGTGTGCTGCGGACCCCAGGCTCCCAGGCGCGGGCTTGAGTGCTGCGGACCCGAGGCTCCCAGGCGCTGGCTTGTGAGCTGCATCTCTCTGGCTTCGAGTGCAGGCCCGGGAGCTGCCTCCCCCAGGTTCAAAGGCAACCAGGCGCGGGTTTCGGCGCTGCGGCCCCAGGATCCCAGGCTGCCAGGCTCCCAGGCGCGGGCTAGAGTGCTGCGGACCCCAGGCCCCCAGACTCCCAGGCTCCCAGGCGCGGGCTCGTGTGCAGCGGACCCCAGGCTCCCAAGCGCGGGCTCGGGAGCTGATGGCCCCAGGCCCCCAGACTCCCAGGCTCCCAGGCTCCCAGGCGCTGTTAGGGTGCTGCGGACCCCAGGCTCCCAGGCTCCCAGGCGCGGGCTAGGGTGCTGCGGACCCCAGGCCCCCAGCCTCCCAGGCTCCCAGGCTCCCAGGTGCGGTCTATGGTGCTGCGGACCCCAGGCTCCCAGGCTCCCAGGCTCCCAGGCTCCCAGGCGCTGCTTGGGTACTGCGGACCCCAGGCCCCCAGCCTCCCAGGCTCCCAGGCTCCCAGGCGCGGGCTCGTGTGCTGCGGACCCCAGGCTCCCAAGCGCGGGCTCGGGCGCTGAGGGCCCCAGGCCCCCAGCCTCCCAGCCTCCCAGGCTCCCATTCTCCCAGGCGCTGCTAGGGTGCTGCGGACCCCAGGCTCCCAGGCTCCCAGGCGCGGGCTAGGGTGCTGCGGACCCCAGGCCCCCAGCCTCCCAGGCTCCCAGGATCCCAGGCGCGGTCTATGGTGCTGCGGACCCCAGACTCCCAGGCTCCCAGGCTCCCAGGCGCGGGCTCGTGTGCTGCGGACCCCAGGCTCCCAAGCGCGGGCTCGGGAGCTTAGGACCCCAGGCCCGCAGCTTCCCAGGCTCCCAGGCTCCCAGGCGCGGGATAGGGTGCTGCGGACCCCAGGTCCCCAGGCTCCGAGGCTCCCTGGCTCGGGCTCGTGTGCTGCGGACCCCAGGCTCCCAAGCGCGGGCTCGGTAGCTGAGGGCCCCAGGCTCCCAGGCTCCAAGGCTCCCAGGCTCACATGCGCGGGCTCGGGTGCTGCGGACCCCAGGCTCCCACCTCCCAGGCTCCCAGGCTCCCAGGCGCTGCTAGGGTGCTGTGGACCCCAGGCTCCCAGGCTCCCGGGCGCGGGCTAGGGTGCTGCGGACCCCAGGCCCCCAGCCTCCCAGGCTCCCAGGCTCCCAGGCGCGGTCTATGGTGCTGCGGACCCCAGACTTCCAGGCTCCCAGGCTCCCAGGCTCCCAGGCGCGGGCTCGGGTGCTGCGGACCCCAGGCTCCCAGGCTCCCAGGCTCCCAGGCTCCAAGGCGCGGGCTCGGGAGCTGAGGACCCCAGGCTCCCAGGCTCCCAGGCGCGGGCTAGGGTGCTGCGGACCCCAGGCCCCCAGCCTCCCAAACTCCCAGGCTCCCAGGCGTGGTCTAGGGTGCTGCGGACCCCAGAACCCAGGCTTCCAGGCTCCCAGGCGCTGCTAGGGTGCTGCCGACCTCATGCTCCCAGGCTCCCAGGCGCGGGCTCGTGTGCTGAGGATCCCAGGCTACCAGGCTCCCAGGCTCCCAGGCGAAGATCGAAAGCTGCTCAAAACCAGTATCCGGCCTCCCGTGCGTTTGCTCGGGAGATGTGTGCCCCAGGCTCCCAAGCGCGTGCTCGTGAGCTGGGACCCCAAGTCTCATAGGCTAACAGGTGCGTTCTCGGGAGATTGTGCCCCCAGGCTCACAGGCTCCCAGGCGCGTGCTCGTGTGCTGCGCACCCCAGGCTCCCAGGCGCGTGCACGTGAGCTGGGATCCCAAGGCTCACAGGCTACCAGGCGCGGGATCGGGGGCTGGGCTTCACAGGCTCCCAGGCGCGGGCTCGTGTGCTGCGCACCCCAGGCTCCCAGGCGCTGGCTCGTGAGCTGCATCTCCCTGGCTTCTAGTGCAGGCCCGGGAGCTGCCTCCCCCAGGTTCAAAGGCAACCAGGCGCGGGTTCCGGAGCTGCGGCCCCAGGATCCCAGGCTCCCAGGCTCCCTGGCGCGGGCTAGGGTGTTGCGGACCCCAGGCCCCCAGCCTCCCAGGCTCCCAGGCTCCCAGGCCCGGGCTCGTGTGCTGCGGACCCCAGGCTCCCAAGCGCGGGCTCGGGAGCTGAGGGCCCCAGGCCCCCAGCCTCCCAGGCTCCCAGGCGCGGGATAGGGTGCTGCGGACCCCAGGTCCCCAGGCTCCCAGGCTCCCAGGCGCGGGCTCATGTGCTGCGGACCCCAGGCTCCCAAGCGCGGGCTCGGGAGCTGAGGGCCCCAGGCTCCCAAGCACCGATGCTCCCAGGCTCCCAGGCGCGGGCTTAGGTCCTGCGGACCCCAGGCTCCCAAGCTCACAGGCTCCCAGGTTCCCAGGCGCTGCTAGGGTGCTGCGGACCCCAGGCTCCCAGGCTCCCAGGCGCGAGCTAGGGTGCTGCGGACCCAAGGCCCCCAGCCTCCCAGGCTCCCAGGCTCCCAGGCGCGGTCTATTGTGCTGCGGACCCCAGACTCCCAGGCTCCCAGGATCCCAGGCTCCCAGGCGCTGCAAGTGTGCTGCGTACCCCAGGCTCCCAGGCTCCCAGGCGCGGGCTAGGGTGCTGCGGACCCCATGCCCCCAGCCTCCCAGGCTCCCAGGCTCCCAGGCGCGTTCTATGGTGCTGCGGACCCCAGACTCCCAGGCTCCCAGGCTCCCAGGCGCGGGCTCGGGTGCTGCGGACCCCAGGCTCCCAGGCTCCCAGGCTGCCAGGCGCGGGCTCGGGAGCTGATGGCCCCAGGCTCCCAGGCTCCCAGGCGCGGGCTAGGGTGCTGCGGACCCCAGGCCCCCAGCCTCCCAGGCTCCCAGGCTCCCAGGCTCCCAGGCGCGGGCTCGTGTGCTGCGTACCCCAGGCTCCCAAGCGCGGGCTCGGGAGCTGAGGGCCCCAGGCTCCCAGGCTCCCAGGCTCCTAGGCGCGGGCTCCGGTCCTGCGGACCCCAGGCTCCCAAGCTCCCAGGCTCCCAGGCTCCCAGGCGCTGCTAGGGTGCTGCGGACCCCAGGCTCCCAGGCTCCCAGGCGCGGGCTAGGGTGCTGCGGACCCAGGCCCCCAGCCTACCAGGCTCCCAGGCTCCCAGGCGCGATCTATTGTGCTGCGGACCCCAGACTCCCAGGCTCCCAGGCTCCCAGGCGCGGGATAGGATGCTGCGTACCCCAGGCCACCAGGCTCCCAGGTTCCCAGGCTCCCAGGCGCGGGCTCGGGAGCTGAGGGCCCCAGGCTCCCAGGCTCCCAGGCTCGTAGGCGCGGGGTAGGGTGGTGCGGATCCCAAGCTCCCAGGCTCCCAGGCTCCCAGGCGCCGGCTCAGGTGCTGCGGACCCCAGGCTCCCAGGCTCCCAGGCTCCCAGGCTCACAGGCGTGGTCTAGGGTGCTGCGGACCCCAGACCCCAGGCTCCCAGCCTCCCAGGCTCCTAGGCGCGGGCTTGGGTGCTGGGGACCCCAGGCTCCCAGGCGCGGGCTCGTGAGCTGCATCTCCCTGGCTTCGAGTACAGGCCCGGGAGCTGCTTCCCCCAGGTTCAAAGGCAACCAGGCGCGGGCTCAGGTCCTGCGTACCCCAGGCTCCCAGGCTCCCAGGCGCGGGCTCGGGTGCTGTGGACCCCAGGCTCCCAGGCTCCCAGGCTCCCAGGCTCCCAGGCGCGGGCTCGGGAACTGAGGGCCCTAGGCTCCCAGGCTCCCAGGCGCGGGCTAGGGTGCTTCGGACCCCAGGCCCCCAGCCTCCCAGGCTCCCAGGCTCCCAGGCGCGGGCTCGTGTGCAGCGGACCCCAGGCTCCCAAGCGCGGGCTCGGGAGCTGATGGCCCCAGGCCTCCAGCCTCCCAGGCTCCCAGGCTCCCAGGCGCTGCTAGGGTGCTGCGGACCCCAGGCTCCCAGGCTCCCAGGCTCCCAGGCTCCCAGGCGCGGTCTATGGTGCTGCGGACCCCAGACTCCCAGGCTCCCAGGCTCCCAGGCGCTGCTAGGGTGCTGCGGACCCCAGGCCCCCAGCCTCCCAGGCCCCCAGCCTCCCAGGCCCCCAGCCTCCCAGGCTCCCAGGCTCCCAGGCGCGGGATAGGGTGCTGCGGACCCCAGGCCACCAGGCTCCCCGGCTCCCAGGCTCCCAGGCGCGAGCTCGGGAGCTGAGGGCCCCAGGCTCCCAGGCTCCCAGGCTCCTAGGCGCGGGGTAGGGTGGTGCGGACCCCAGGCTCCCAGGCTCCCAGGCGCCGGCTCAGGTGCTGCGGACCCCAGGCTCCCAGGCTCCCAGGCTCCCAGGCTCACAGGCGTGGTCTAGGGTGCTGCGGACCCCAGACCCCAGGCTCCCAAGCTCCCAGGTTCCTAGGCGCGGGCTTGGGTGCTGGGGACCCCAGGTTCCCAGGCGCGGGCTCGTAAGCTGCATCTCCCTGGCTTCGAGTGCAGGCCCGGGAGCTGCTTCCCCCAGGTTCAAAGGCAACCAGGCGCGGGCTCAGGTCCTGCGGACCCCAGGCTCCCAGGCTCCCAGGCGCGGGCTCGGGTGATGCGGACCCCAGGCTCCCAGGCTCCCAGGCACCCAGGCTCCCAGGCGCGGGCTCGGGAGCTGAGGGCCCCAGGCTCCCAGGCTCCCAGGCGCGGGCTAGGGTGCTGCGGACCCCAGGCCCCCAGCCTCCCAGGCTCCCAGGCTCCCAGGCGCGGGCTCGTGTGCAGCGGACCCCAGGCTCCCAAGCGCGGGCTCGGGAGCTGATGGCCCCAGGCCCCCAGCCTCCCAGGCTCCCAGGCTCCCAGGCGCTGCTAGGGTGCTGCGGACCCCAGGCTCCCAGGCTCCCAGGCGCGGGCTAGGGTGCTGCGGACCCCAGGCCCCCAGCCTCCAAGGCTCCCAGGCTCCCAGGCGCGGTCTATGGTGCTGCGGACCCCAGACTCCCAGGCTCCCAGGCTCCCAGGCTCCCAGGCGCTGCTAGGGTGCTGCGGACCCCAGGCCCCCAGCCTTCCAGGCTCCCAGGCTCCCAGGCGCGTTCTATGGTGCTGCGGACCCCAGACTCCCAGGCTCCCAGGCTCCCAGGCTCCCAGGCTCCCAGGCGCTGCTAGGGTGCTGCGGACCCCAGGTCCCCAGACTCCCAGGCTCCCAGGCTCCCAGGCGCGGGCTCGTGTGCTGCGGACCCCAGGCTCCCAAGCGCGGGCTCGGGCGCTGAGGGCCCCAGGCCCCCAGCCTCCCAGGCTCCCAGGCTCCAATTCTCCCAGGCGCTGCTAGGGTGCTGCGGACCCCAGGCTCCCAGGCTCCCAGGCGCGGGCTAGGGTGCTGCGGACCCCAGGCCCCCAGCCTCCCAGGCTCCCAGGATCCCAGGCGCGGTCTATGGTGCTGCGGACCCCAGACTCCCAGGCTCCCAGGCTCCCAGGCGCGGGCTCGTGTGCTGCGGACCCCAGGCTCCCAAGCGCGGGCTCGGGAGCTGAGGGCCCCAGGCCCGCAGCCTCCCAGGCTCCCAGGCTCCCTGGCGCGGGATAGGGTGCTGCGGACCTCAGGTCCCCAGGCTCCGAGGCTCCCAGGCTCGGGCTCGTGTGCTGCGGACCCCAGGCTCCCAAGCGCGGGCTCGGGAGCTGAGGGCCCCAGGCTCCCAGGCTCCCAGGCTCCCAGGCTCCCATGCGCGGGCTCAGGTCCTGCGGACCCCAGGCTCCCAAGCTCCCAGGCTCCCAGGCTCCCAGGCGCTGCTAGGGTGCTGCGGACCCCAGGCTCCCAGGCGCGGGCTAGGGTGCTGCGAACCCCAGGCCCCCAACCTCCCAGGCTCCCAGGCTCCCAAGCGCGGTCTATGGTGCTGCGGACCCCAGACTCCCAGGCTCCCAGGCTCCCAGGCTCCCAGGCGCGGGCTCGCGTACTGCGGACCCCAGGCTCCCAGGCTCCCAGGCTCCCAGGCTCCAAGGCGCGGGCTCGGGAGCTGAGGGCCCCAGGCTCCCAGGCTCGCAGGCGCTGGCTAGGGTGCTGCGGATCCCAGGCCCCGAGCCTCCCAGGCTCCCAGGCTCCCAGACTCCCAGGAGCGGGATCGTGTGCTGCGGATCCCAGGCTCCCAAGCGCGGGCTCGGGAGCTGAGGGCCCCAGGCTCCCAGGCTCCCAGGCTCCCAGGAGCGGGATCGTGTGCTGGGGACCACAGGCTCCCAAGCGCGGGCTCGGGAGCTGAGGGCCCCAGGCTCCCAAGCTCCCAGGCTTCCAGGCTCCCAGGCGCTGCTAGGGTGGTGCGGACCCCAGGCTCCCAGGCTCCCAGGCGCGGGCTAGGGTGCTGCGGACCCCAGACTCCCAGGCTCCCAGGCTCCCAGGCTCCCAGGCTCCCAGGCGCGGGATAGGGTGCTGCGGACCCCAGGCCCCCAGGCTCCCAGGCTCCCAGGCTCCCAGGCGCGGGCTCGGGATCTGAGGGCCCCAGGCCCCCATCCTCCCAGGCTCCCAGGCGCGGGATACGGTGCTGCGGACCCCAGGCCCCCAGGCTCCCAGGCTCCCATGCTCCCAGGCGCGGGCTCGGGAGCTGAGGGCCCCAGGCTCCCAGGCTCCCAGGCTCCTAGGCGCGGGGTAGGGTGGTGCGGACACCAGGCTCCCAGGCTCCCAGGCTCCCAGGCTCCCAGGCGCCGGCTCAGGTGCTGCGGACCCCAGGCTCCCAGGCTCCCAGGCTCCCAGGCTCCCAGGCGCTGCTAGGGTGCTGCGTACCCCAGGCTCCCAGGCTCCCAGGCGCGGGCTAGGGTGCTGCGGACCCCATGCCCCCAGCCTCCCAGGCTCCCAGGCTCCCAGGCGCGGTCTATGGTGCTGCGGACCCCAGACTCCCAGGCTCCCTGGCTCCCAGGCTCCCAGGCGGGGGCTCGGGTGCTGCGGACCCCACGCTCCCAGGCTCCCAGGCTCCCAGGCTCCCAGGAGCGGGATCGGGAGCTGAGGGCACCAGGCTCCCAGGCTCCCAGGCGCGGGCTAGGGTGCTGCGGACCCCAGGCCCCCAGCCTCCCAGGCTCCCAGGCTCCCAGGCTCCCAGGCGCGGGCTCGTGTGCTGCGGACCCCAGGCTCCCAAGCGCGGGCTCGGGAGCTGAGGGCCCAAGGCTCCCAGGCTCCCAGGCTCCTAGGCGCGGGCTCAGGTCCTGCGGACCCCAGGCTCCCAAGCTCCCAGGTTCCCAGGCTCCCAGGCGCTGCTAGGGTGCTGCGGACCCCAGGCTCCCAGGCTCCCAGGTGCGGGCTAGGGTGCTGCGGACCCCATGCCTCCAGCCTCCCAGGCTCCCAGGCTCCCAGGCGCGGTCTCTTGTGCTGCGGACCCCAGACTCCCAGGCTCCCAGGCTCCCAGGCGCGGGATAGGGTGCTGCGGACCCCAGGCCCCCAGGCTCCCAGGCTCCCAGGCTCCCAGGCGCGGGCTCGGGAGCTGAGGGCCCCAGGCTCCCAGGCTCCCAGGCTCCCAGGCGCGGGCTCGGGTGCTGCGGACCCCAGGCCCCCAGCCTCCCAGGCTCCTAGGCTCCCAGGCTCCCAGGCGCGGGCTCGTGTGCTTCGGACCCCAGGCTCCCAGGCGCGGGCTCGGGTGCTGCGGACCCCAGACTCCCAGGCTCCCAGGCTCCCAGGCGCGGGCTCGTGTGCTGCGGACCCCAGGCTCCCAAGCGCGGGCTCGTGAGCTGAGGGCCCCAGGCTCCCAGGCTCCCAGGCTCCCAGGCGCGGCTCAGGTCCTGCGGACCCCAGGCTCCCAAGCTCCCAGGCTCCCAGGCTCCCAGGCGCTGCTAAGGTGCTGCGGACCCCAGGCTCCCAGGCTCCCAGGCGCGGGCTAGGGTGCTGCGGACCCCAGAACCCAGGCACCCAGGCTCCCAGGCTCCTAGGCGCGGGCTTGAGTGCTGCGGACCCGAGGCTCCCAGGCGCTGGCTTGTGAGCTGCATCTCTCTGGCTTCGAGTGCAGGCCCGGGAGCTGCCTCCCCCAGGTTCAAAGGCAACCAGGCGCGGGTTCCGGAGCTGCGGCCCCAGGATCCCAGGCTCCCAGGCTCCCAGGCGCGGGATAGGGTGCTGCGGACCCCAGGCCCCCAGCCTCCCAGGCTCCCAGGCTCCCAGGCGCGGGCTCGTGTGCTGCGGACCCCAGGCTCCCGAGCGCGGGCTCGGGAGCTGAGGGCCCCAGGCCCCCAGCCTCCCAGGCTCCCAGGCTCCCAGGCGCGGGATAGGGTGCTGCGGACCCCAGGCCACCAGGC
This sequence comes from Muntiacus reevesi, assembly GCF_963930625.1. Taxonomy (NCBI): domain Eukaryota; kingdom Metazoa; phylum Chordata; class Mammalia; order Artiodactyla; family Cervidae; genus Muntiacus; species Muntiacus reevesi. The sequence continues at coordinate 99,861 of NC_089252.1, read as the reverse complement.
TCCCAGGCTCCCAGTCTCCCAGGCGCGGGCTCGGGAGCTGAGGGCCCCAGGCTCCCAGGCTCCCAGGCTCCTAGGCGCGGGGTAGGGTGGTGCGGATCCCAAGCTCCCAGGCTCCCAGGCTCCCAGGCGCCGGCTCAGGTGCTGCGGACCCCAGGCTCCCAGGCTCCCAGGCTCCCAGGCTCACAGGCGTGGTCTAGGGTGCTGCGGACCCCAGACCCCAGGCTCCCAGGCTCCCAGGCTCCTAGGCGCGGGCTTGGGTGCTGGGGACCCCAGGCTCCCAGGCGCGGGCTCGTGAGCTGTATCTCCCTGGCTTCGAGTGCAGGCCCGGGAGCTGCTTCCCCCAGGTTCAAAGGCAACCTGGCGCGGGCTCAGGTCCTGCGGACCCCAGGCTCCCAGGCTCCCAGGCTCCCAGGCTCCCAGGCGCAGGCTCGGGTACTGAGGGCCCTAGGCTCCCAGGCTCCCAGGCGCGGGCTAGGTTGCTGCGGACCCCAGGCCCCCAGCCTCCCAGGTTCCCAGGCTCCCAGGCGCGGGCTCGTGTGCAGCGGACCCCAGGCTCCCAAGCGCGGGCTCGGGAGCTGATGGCCCCAGGCCCCCAGCCTCCCAGGCTCCCAGGCTCCCAGGCGCTGCTAGGGTGCTGCGTACCCCAGGCTCCCAGGCTCCCAGGCGGGGGCTAGGGTGCTGCGGACCCCAGGCCCCCAGCCTCCCAGGCTCCCAGGCTCCCAGGCGCGGTCTATGGTGCTGCGGACCCCAGACTCCCAGGCTCCCAGGCTCCCAGGCTCCTAGGCGCTGCTAGGGTGCTGCGGACCCCAGGCCCCCAGCCTCCCAGGCTCCCAGGCTCCCAGGCGCGTTCTATGGTGCTGCGGACCCAAGACTCCCAGCCTCCCAGGCTCCCAGGCTCCCAGGCGCTGCTAGGGTGCTGCGGACCCCAGGCCCCCAGCCTCCTAGGCTCCCAGGCTCCCAGGCGCGGGCTCGTGTGCTGCGGACCCCAGGCTCCCAAGCGCGGTCTCGGGCGCTGAGGGCCCCAGGCCCCCAGCCTCCCAGGCTCCCAGGCTCCCATTCTCCCAGGCGCTGCTAGGGTGCTGCGGACCCCAGGCTCCCAGGCTCCCAGGCGCGGGCTAGGGTGCTGCGGACCCCAGGCCCCCAGCCTCCCAGGCTCCCAGGATCCCAGGCGCGGTCTATGGTGCTGCGGACCCCAGACTCCCAGGCTCCCAGGCTCCCAGGCGCGGGCTCGTGTGCTGCGGACCCCAGGCTCCCAAGCGCGGCCTCAGGAGCTGAGGGCCCCAGGCCCCCAGCCTCCCAGGCTCCCAGGCTCCCAGGCGCGGGATAGGGTGCTGCGGACCCCAGGTCCCCAGGCTCCCAGGCTCCCAGGCTCGGGCTCGTGTGCTGCAGACCCCAGGCTCCCAAGCGCGGGCTCGGGAGCTGAGGGCCCCAGGCTCCCAGGCTCCCAGGCTCCCAGGCTCCCATGCGCGGACTCAGGTCCTGCGGACCCCAGGCTCCCAAGTTCCCAGGCTCCCAGGCTCCCAGGCGCTGCTAGGGTGCTGCGGACCCCAGGCTCCCAGGCTCCCAGGCTCCCAGGCTCCCAGGCGCGGGCTCGGGTGCTGCGGACCCCAGGCTCCCAGGCTCCCAGGCTCCAAGGCGCGTGCTCGGGAGCTGAGGGCCCCAGGCTGCCAGGCTCGCAGGCGCTGGCTAGGGTGCTGCGGATCCCAGGCCCCCAGCCTCCCAGGCTCCCAGGCTCCCAGGCTCCCAGGCGCGGGCTCGTGTGCTACGGACCCCAGGCTCCCAAGCGCGGGCTCGGGAGCTGAGGGCCCCAGGCTCCCAGGCTCCCAGGCTCCCAGGCGCGGGCTCAGGTCCTGCGGATCGCAGGCTCCCAAGCTCCCAGGCTCCCAGGCTCCCAGGCGCTGCTAGGGTGCTGCGGACCCCAGGGTCCCAGGTTCCCAGGCGCGGGTTAGGGTGCTGTGGACCCGAGGCCCCCAGCCTCCCAGGCTCCCAGGCTCTCAGGCGTGGTCTATGGTGCTGCGGACCCCAGGCTCCCAAGCCCGGGCTCGGGAGCTGGGGGCCCCAGGCCCCCAGGCTCCCAGCCTCCCAGGCTCCCAGGCTCCCAGGCGCGGGCTCGGGTGCTTCGGACACCAGGCTCCCAAGCTCCCAGGCTCCCAGGCTCCCAGGCGCTGCTAGGGTGCTGCGGACCCCAAGCTCCCAAGCGCGGGCTCGGGAGCTGGGGGCCCCAGGCCCCCAGGCTCCCAGGCTCCCAGGCTCCCAGGCGCGGGCTCGGGAGCTGAGGGCCCCAGGCTCCCAGGCTCCTAGGCGCGGGGTAGGGTGGTGCGGACACCAGGCTCCCAGGCTCCCAGGCTCCCAGGCGCGGGCTCAGGTGCTGCGGACCCCAGGCTCCAGGGTCCCAGGCTCCCATGCGCGGGCTCCGGTGCTGCGGACCCCAGGCCCCAGCCTCCCAAGCTCCCATGCACCCAGGCATGGTCTAGGGTGCTGCGGACCCCAGAACCCAGGCTCGCAGGCTCCCAGGCGCTGCTAGGGTGCTGCCGACCCCATGCTCCCAGGCTCCCAGGATCCCAGGCTCCCAGGCGAAAATCGAAAGCTGCTGAAAACCAGTATCCGGCCTCCCGTGCGTTTGCTCGGGAGATGCGTGCCCCAGGCTCCCTAGCGCGTGCTCGTGAGCTGGGACCCCAAGGCTCATAGGCTAACAGGTGCGTTCTCGGGAGATTGTGCCCGCAGGCTCACAGGCTCCCAGGCGCGTGCTCGTGTGCTGCGCATCCCAGGCTCCCAGGCGCGTGCACGTGAGCTGGGACCCCAAGGCTCACAGGCTACCAGGCGCGGGATTGGGAGCTGGTCTTCACAGGCTCCCAGGCGCGGGCTCCTGTGCGGCGCACCCCAGGCTCCCATGCGCTGGCTCGTGAGCTGCATTTCCCTGGCTTCGAGTGCAGGCCCGGGAGCTGCCTCCCCCAGGTTCAAAGGCAACCAGGCGCGGGTTCCGGAGCTGCGGCCCCAGGATCCCACGCTCCCAGGCTCACAGGCGCGGGCTCAGGTCCTGCGGACCCCAGGCTCCCATGCTCCCAGGCTCCCAGGCTCCCAGGCGCTGCTAGGGTGCTGCGGACACCAGTCTCCCAGGCTGCCAGGCTCCCAGGAACGGGCTAGGGTGCTGCGGACCCCAGGCCCCCAGGCTCCCAGGCTCCCAGGCTCGCAGGCGCGGGCTCGGGAGCTGAGGGCCCCAGGCTCCCAGGCTCCCAGGCTCCCAGGCGCGGGCTCGGGTGCTGCGTACACCAAGCTCCCAGGCTCCCAGGCTCCCAGGCGCGGGCTCGGGAGCTGCGGACCCCAGACTCCCAGTCTCCCAGGCTCCCAGGCGCGGGCTCGTGTGCTGCGGACCCCAGGCTCCCAAGCGCGGGCTCGGGAGCTGAGGGCCCCAGGCTCCCAGGCTCCCAGGCGCCCAGGCGCGGGCTCAGATCCTGCGGACCCCAGGCTCCCAAGCTCCCAGGCTCCCAGACTCCCAGGCGCTGCTAGGGTGCTGCGGACCCCAGGCTCCCAGGCTCCCAGGCGCGGGCTAGGGTGCTGCGGACGCCAGGCCCCCAGCCTCCCAGGCTCCCAGGCTCCCAGGCGCGTTCTATTGTGCTGCTGACCCCAGACTCCCAGGCTCCCAGGCTCCCAGGCTCCCAGGCGCGGGATAGGGTGCTGCGGACCCCAGGCCCCCAGGCTCCCAGGCTCCCAGGTTCCCAGGCGCGGGCTCGGGAACTGAGGGCCCCAGGCCCCCAGCCTCCCAGGCTCCCAGGCTCCCAGGCGCGGGATAGGGTGCTGCGGACCCCAGGCCCCCAGGCTCCCAGGCTCCCAGGCTCCCAGGCGCGGGCTCGGGAGCTGAGGGCCCCAGGCTACAAGGCTCCCAGGCTCCCATGCGCGTGCTCAGGTCCTGCGGACCCCAGGCTCCCAAGCTCCCAGGCTCCCAGGCTCCCAGGCGCTGCTAGGGTGCTGCGGACCCCATTCTCCCAGGCTCCCAGGCGCGGGCAAGGGTGCTGCGGACCCCAGGCCCCCAGCCTCCCAGGCTCCCAGGCTGCCAGGCGCGGTCTATTGTGCTGCGGACCCCAGACTCCCAGGCTCCCAGGCTCGCAGGCGCGGGATAGGGTGCTGCGGACCCCAGGCCGCCAGGCTCCCAGGCTCCCAGGCTCCCAGGCGCGGGCTCGGGAGCTGATGGCACCAGGCTCCCAGGCTCCTAGGCTCCTAGGCGCGGGGTAGGGTGGTGCGGAACCCAAGCTCCCAGGCTCCCAGGCTCCCAGGCGCGGGCTCGGGTGATGCGGACCCCAGGCTCCCAGGCTCCCAGGCTCCCAGGCGCGGGCTCTGGAGCTAAGGGCCCCAGGCTCCCAGGCTCCCAGGCGCGGGGTAGGGTGCTGCGGTCCCCAGGCCCCCAGCCTCCCAGGCTCCCAGGCACCCAGGCGCGGGCTCGTGTGCAGCGGACCCCAGGCTCCCAAGCGCGGGCTCGGGAGCTGATGGCCCCAGGCCCCCAGGCTCCCAGGCTCCCAGGCTCCCAGGCGCTGCTAGGGTGCTGCGGACCCCAGGCTCCCAGGCGCGGGCTAGGGTGCTGCGGACCCCAGGCCCCCAGCCTCCCAGGCTCCCAGGCTCCCAGGCGCGGTCTATGATGCTGCGGACCCCAGACTCCCAGGCTCCCAGGCTCCCAGGCGCCGGCTCAGGTGCTGCGGGCCCCAGGCTCCCAGGCTCCCAGGCTCCCAGGCTCACAGGCGCGGGCTAGTGTGCTGCGGACCCCAGGCCCCCAGCCTCCCAGGCTCCCAGGCTCCCATCGCGGGCTCGTGTGCTGCGGACCCCAGGCTCCCGAGCGCGGGCTCGGGAGCTGAGGGCCCCAGGCCCCCAGCCTCCCAGGCTCCCAGGCTCCCAGGCGCGGGATAGGGTGCTGCGGACCCCAGGCCACCAGGCTCCCCGGCTCCCAGGCTCCCAGGCGCGAGCTCGGGAGCTGAGGGCCCCAGGCTCCCAGGCTCCCAGGCTCCTAGGCGCGGGGTAGGGTGGTGCGGACCCCAGGCTCCCAGGCTCCCAGGCTCCCAGGCGCCGGCTCAGGTGCTGTGTACCCCAGGCTCCCAGGCTCCCAGGCTCCCAGGCTCCCAGGCGCGGGATAGGGTGCTGCGGACCCCAGGCCCCCAGGCTCCCAGGCTCCCAGGCTCCCAGGCGCAGGCTCGGGATCTGAGGGCTCCAGGCCCCCATCCTCCCAGGCTCCCAGGCGCGGGATACGGTGCTGCGGACCCCAGGCCCCCAGGCTCCCAGCCTCCCAGGCACCCAGGCAAGGGCTCGGCAGCTGAGGGCCCAAGGCTCCCAGGCTCCCAGACTCCTAGGCGCGGGGTAGAGTGGTGCGGACCCCAGGCTCCCAGGCTCCCAGGCTCCCAGGCGCGGGCTAGGGTGCTGCGTACCCCAGGCTCCCAGGCTCCCAGGCGCGGGCTAGGGTGCTGCGGACCCCAGGCCCCCAGCCTCCCAAACTCCCAGGCTCCCAGGCGTGGTCTAGGGTGCTGCGGACCCCAGAACCCAGGCTTCCAGGCTCCCAGGCGCTGCTAGGGTGCTGCCGACCCCATGCTCCCAGGCTCCCAGGCTCCCAGGCGCGGGCTCGTGTGCTGAGGATCCCAGGCTACCAGGCTCCCAGGCTCCCAGGCGAAGATCGAAAGCTGCTCAAAACCAGTATCCGGCCTCCCGTGCGTTTGCTCGTGAGATGTGTGCCCCAGGCTCCCAAGCGCGTGCTCGTGAGCTGGGACCCCAAGGCTCATAGGCTAACAGGTGCGTTCTCGGGAGATTGTGCCCCCAGGCTCACAGGCTCCCAGGCGCGTGCTCGTGTGCTGCGCACCCCAGGCTCCCAGGCGCGTGCACGTGAGCTGGGATCCCAAGGCTCACAGGTTCCCAGGCGCGGGCTCGGGAACTGAGGGCCCCAGGCCCCCAGCCTCCCAGGCTCCCAGGCTCCCAGGCGCGGGATAGGGTGCTGCGGACCCCAGGCCCCCAGGCTCCCAGGCTCCCAGGCTCCCAGGCGCGGGCTCGGGAGCTGAGGGCCCCAGGCTACAAGGCTCCCAGGCTCCCATGCGCGTGCTCAGGTCCTGCGGACCCCAGGCTCCCAAGCTCCCAGGCTCCCAGGCTCCCAGGCGCTGCTAGGGTGCTGCGGACCCCAGTCTCCCAGGCTCCCAGGCGCGGGCAAGGGTGCTGCGGACCCCAGGCCCCCAGCCTCCCAGGCTCCCAGGCTCCCAGGCGCGGTCTATTGTGCTGCGGACCCCAGACTCCCAGGCTCCCAGGCTCGCAGGCGCGGGATAGGGTGCTGCGGACCCCAGGCCCCCAGGCTCCCAGGCTCCCAGGCTCCCAGGCGCGGGCTCGGGAGCTGATGGCCCCAGGCTCCCAGGCTCCTAGGCTCCTAGGCGCGGGGTAGGGTGGTGCGGAACCCAAGCTCCCAGGCTCCCAGGCTCCCAGGCGCCGGCTCAGGTGCTGCGGACCCCAGGCTCCCAGGCTCCCAGGCTCCCAGGCTCACAGGCGTGGTCTAGGGTGCTGCGGACCCCAGACCCCAGGCTCCAAAGCTCCCAGGCTCCTAGGCGCGGGCTTGGGTGCTGGGGACCCCAGGCTCCGAGGCGCGGGCTCGTGAGCTGCATCTCCCTGGCTTCGAGTGCAGGCCCGGGAGCTGCTTCCCCCAGGTTCAAAGGCAACCAGGCGCGGGCTCAGGTCCTGCGGACCCCAGGCTCCCAGGCTCCCAGGCGCGGGCTTGGGTGATGCGGACCCCAGGCTCCCAGGCACCCAGGCTCCCAGGCGCGGGCTCGGGAGCTGAGGGCCCCAGGCTCCCAGGCTCCCAGGCGCGGGCTAGGGTGCTGCGGACCCCAGGCCCCCAGCCTCCCAGGCTCCCAGGCTCCGAGGCGCGGGCTCGTGTGCAGCGGACCCCAGGCTCCCAAGCGCGGGCTCGGGAGCTGATGGCCCCAGGCCCCCAGCCTCCCAGGCTCCCAAGCTCCCAGGCGCTGCTAGGGTGCTGCGGACCCCAGGCTCCCAGGCTCCCAGGCGCGGGCTAGGGTGCTGCGGACCCCAGGCCCCCAGCCTCCCAGGCTCCCAGGCTCCCAGGCGCGGTCTATGGTGCTGCGGACCCCAGACTCCCAGGCTCCCAGGCTCCCAGGTTCCCAGGCGCTGCTAGGGTGCTGCGGACCCCAGGCCCCCAGCCTCCCAGGCTCCCAGGCTCCCAGGCGCGTTCTATGGTGCTGCGGACCCCAGACTCCCAGGCTCCCAGGCTCCCAGGCTCCGAGGCGCGGCTAGGGTGCTGCGGACCCCAGGCCCCCAGACTCCCAGGCTCCCAGGCTCCCAGGCGCGGGCTCGTGTGCTGCGGACCCCAGGCTCCCAAGCGCGGGCTCGGGCGCTGAGGGCCCCATGCCCCCAGCCTCCCAGGCTCCCAGGCTCCAATTCTCCCAGGCGCTGCTAGGGTGCTGTGGACCCCAGGCTCCCAGGCTCCCAGGCGCGGGCTAGGGTGCTGCGGACCCCAGGCCCCCAGCCTCCCAGGCTCCCAGGATCCCATGCGCGGTCTATGGTGCTGAAGACCCCAGACTCCCAGGCTCCCAGGCTCCCAGGCGCGGGCTCGTGTGCTGCGGACCCCAGGCTCCCAAGCGCGGGCTCGGGAGCTGAGGGCCCTAGGCCCGCAGCCTCCCAGGCTCCCAGGCTCCCAGGCGCGGGATAGGGTGCTGCGTACCCCAGGTCCCCAGGCTCCGAGGCTCCCAGGCTCGGGCTCGTGTGCTGCGGACCCCAGGCTCCCAAGCGCGGGCTCGGGAGCTGAGGGCCCCAGGCTCCCAGGCTCCCAGGCTCCCAGGCTCCCATGCGCGGGCTCAGGTCCTGCGGACCCCAGTCCCCCAGGCTCCCAGGCTCCCAGGCTCGCAGGCGCGGGCTCGGGAGCTGAGGGCCCCAGGCTCCCAGGCTCCCAGGCTCCCAGGCGCGGGCTAGGGTGCTGCGTACCCCATGCTCCCAGGCTCCCAGGCTCACAGGCGCGGGCTCGGGAGCTGCGGACCCCAGACTCCCAGGCTCCCAGGCTCCCAGGCTCCCAGGCGCTGCTAGGGTGCTGCGGACCCCAGGCCCTCAGCCTCCCAGGCTCCCAGGCTCCCAGGCGCGTTCTATGGTGCTGCGGACCCCAGACTCCCAGGCTCCCAGGCTCCCAGGCTCCCAGGCGCTGCTAGGGTGCTGCGGACCCCAGGCCCCCAGCCTCCCAGGCTCCCAGGCTCCCAGGCGCGGGCTCGTGTGCTGCGGACCTCAGGCTCCCAGGCTCCCAGGCTCCCAGGCGCGTGCTCGGGAGCTTAGGGCCCCAGGCTCCCAGGCTCCCAGGCTCCCAGGCGCGGGCTTGTGTGCTGCGGACCCCAGGCTCCCAGGCTCCCAGGCTCCCAGGCTCCCAGGCGCGGGATACGTTGCTGCGGACCCCAGGACCCCAGGCTCCCAGGCTCCCAGGCTCCCAGGCGCTGCTAGGGTGCTGCGGACCCCAGGATCCCAGGCTCCCAGGCGCGGGCTAGGGTGCTGCGGACCCCAGGCCCCCAGCCTCCCAGGCTCCCAGGCGCGGTCTATTGTGCTGCGGACCCCAGACTCCCAGGCTCCCAGGCTCCCAGGCTCACAGGCGCTGCTAGGGTGCTGCGGACCCCAGGCTCCCAGGCTCCCAGGGTCCCAGGCTACCAGGCTCCCAGGCGCGGGCTCGTGTACTGAGGACCCCAGGCTCCCAAGCGCGGGCTCGGGAGCTGAGAGCCCCAAGCTCCCAGGCTCCCAGGCTCCTAGGCGCGGGCTCAGGTCCTGCGGACCCCAGGCTCCCAAGCTCCCATGCTCCCAGGCTCCCAGGCACTGCTAGGGTGCTGCGGACCCCAGGCTCCCAGGCTCCCAGGCGCGGGCTAGGGTGCTGCGGACCCTAGGCCCCCAGCCTCCCAGGCTCCCAGGCTCCCAGGCGCGTTCTATTGTGCTGCGGACCCCAGACTCCCAGGCTCCCAGGCTCCCAGGCGCGGGATAGGGTGCTGCGGACCCCAGGCCCCCAGGCTCCCAGGCTCCCAGGCTCCCAGCCGCGGGCTCGGGAGCTGAGGGCCCCAGGCTCCCAGGCTCCCAGGCTCCCAGGCGCGGGCTCGGGTGCTGCGGACCCCAGGCCCCCAGCCTCCCAGGCTCCTAGGCTCCCAGGCTCCCAGGCGCGGGCTCGTGTGCTGCGGCCCCCAGGCTCCCAGGCGCGGGCTCGGGTGCTGCGGACCCCAGACTCCCAGGTTCCCAGGCTCCCAGGCGCGGGCTCGTGTGCTGCGGACCACAGGCTCCCAGGCGCGGGCTCGAGTGCTGCGGACCCCAGGCTCCCAGGCTCCCAGGCTCCTAGGCGCGGGCTTGAGTGCTGCGGACCCGAGGCTCCCAGGCGCTGGCTTGTGAGCTGCATCTCTCTGGCTTCGAGTGCAGGCCCGGGAGCTGCCTCCCCCAGGTTCAAAGGCAACCTGGCGCGGGTTTCGGCGCTGCGGCCCCAGGATCCCAGGCTGCCAGGCTCCCAGGCGCGGGCTAGAGTGCTGCGGACCCCAGGCCCCCAGACTCCCAGGCTCCCAGGCGCGGGCTCGTGTGCAGCGGACCCCAGGCTCCCAAGCGCGGGCTCGGGAGCTGATGGCCCCAGGCCCCCAGACTCCCAGGCTCCCAGGCTCCCAGGCGCTGTTAGGGTGCTGCGGACCCCAGGCTCCCAGGCTCCCAGGCGCGGGCTAGGGTGCTGCGGACCCCAGGCTCCCAGCCTCCCAGGCTCCCAGGCTCCCAGGCGCGGTCTATGGTGCTGCGGACCCCAGGCTCCCAGGCTCCCAGGCTCCCAGGCTCCCAGGCGCTGCTTGGGTGCTGCGGACCCCAGGCCCCCAGCCTCCCAGGCTCCCAGGCTCCCAGGCGCGGGCTCGTGTGCTGCGGACCCCAGGCTCCCAAGCGCGGGCTCGGGCGCTGAGGGCCCCAGGCCCCCAGCCTCCCAGGCTCCCATTCTCCCAGGCGCTGCTAGGGTGCTGCGGACCCCAGGCTCCCAGGCTCCCAGGCGCGGGCTAGGGTGCTGCGGACCCCAGGCCCCCAGCCTCCCAGGCTCCCAGGATCCCAGGCGCGGTCTATGGTGCTGCGGACCCCAGACTCCCAGGCTCCCAGGCTCCCAGGCGCGGGCTCGTGTGCTGCGGACCCCAGGCTCCCAAGCGCGGGCTCGGGAGCTGAGGACCCCAGGCCCGCAGCTTCCCAGGCTCCCAGGCTCCCAGCCGCCGGATAGGGTGCTGCGGACCCCAGGTCCCCAGGCTCCGAGGCTCCCTGGCTCGGGCTCGTGTGCTGCGGACCCCAGGCTCCCAAGCGCGGGCTCGGTAGCTGAGGGCCCCAGGCTCCCAGGCTCCAAGGCTCCCAGGCTCACATGCGCGGGCTCAGGTCCTGCGGACCCCAGGCTCCCACCTCCCAGGCTCCCAGGCTCCCAGGCGCTGCTAGGGTGCTGTGGACCCCAGGCTCCCAGGCTCCCAGGCGCGGGCTAGGGTGCTGCGGACCCCAGGCCCCCAGCCTCCCAGGCTCCCAGGCTCCCAGGCGCGGTCTATGGTGCTGCGGACCCCAGACTTCCAGGCTCCCAGGCTCCCAGGCTCCCAGGCGCGGGCTCGTGTGCTGCGGACCCCAGGCTCCCAGGCTCCCAGGCTCCCAGGCTCCAAGGCGCGGGCTCGGGAGCTGAGGACCCCAGGCTCCCAGGCTCGCAGGCGCTGGCTAAGGTGCTGCGGATCCCAGGCCCGCAGCCTCCCAGGCTCCCAGGCTCCCAGGCGCGGGCTCGTGTGCTGCGGACCCCAGGCTCCCAAGCGCGGGCTCGGGAGCTGAGGGCCCCAGGCTCCCAGGCTCCCAGGCTCCCAGGCTCCCAAGCTCCCAGGCGCGGACTCAGGTCCTGCGGACCGCAGGCTCCCAAGCTCCCAGGCGCGGGCTAGGGTGCTGCGGACCCCAGGCCACCAGCCTCCCAGGCTCCCAGGCTCCCAGGCGCGGTCTGTTGTGCTGCGGACCCCAGACTCCCAGGCTCCCAGGCTCCCAGGCTCCCAGGCGCGGGATAGGGTGCTGCAGACCCCAGGCCCCCAGGCTCCCAGGCTCCCAGGCTCCCAGGCGCAGGCTCGGGATCTGAGGGCTCCAGGCCCCCATCCTCCCAGGCTCCCAGGCGCGGGATACGGTGCTGCGGACCCCAGGCCCCCAGGCTCCCAGGCTCCCAGGCTCCCAGGCGCGGGCTCGGCAGCTGAGGGCCCAAGGCTCCCAGGCTCCCAGACTCCTAGGCGCGGGGTAGAGTGGTGCGGACCCCAGGCTCCCAGGCTCCCAGGCTCCCAGGCGCGGGCTAGGGTGCTGCGTACCCCAGGCTCCCAGGCTCCCAGGCGCGTGCTAGGGTGCTGCGGACCCCAGGCCCCCAGCCTCCCAAACTCCCAGGCTCCCAGGCGTGGTCTAGGGTGCTGCGGACCCCAGAACCCAGGCTTCCAGGCTCCCAGGCGCTGCTAGGGTGCTGCCGACCCCATGCTCCCAGGCTCCCAGGCTTCCAGGCGCGGGCTCGTGTGCTGAGGATCCCAGGCTACCAGGCTCCCAGGCTCCCAGGCGAAGATCGAAAGCTGCTCAAAACCAGTATCCGGCCTCCCGTGCGTTTGCTCGGGAGATGTGTGCCCCAGGCTCCCAAGCGCGTGCTCGTGAGCTGGGACCCCAAGGCTCATAGGCTAACAGGTGCGTTCTCGGGAGATTGTGCCCCCAGGCTCACAGGCTCCCAGGCGCGTGCTCGTGTGCTGCGCACCCCAGGCTCCCAGGCGCGTGCACGTGAGCTGGGATCCCAAGGCTCACAGGCTACCAGGCGCGGGATCGGGGGCTGGGCTTCACAGGCTCCCAGGCGCGGGCTCGTGTGCTGCGCACCCCAGGCTCCCAGGCGCTGGCTCGTGAGCTGCATCTCCCTGGCTTCGAGTGCAGGCCAGGGAGCTGCCTCCCCCAGGTTCAAAGGCAACCAGGCGCGGGTTCCGGAGCTGCGGCCCCAGGATCCCAGGCTCCCAGGCTCCCTGGCGCGGGCTAGGGTGTTGCGGACCCCAGGCCCCCAGCCTCCCAGGCTCCCAGGCTCCCAGGCCCGGGCTCGTGTGCTGCGGACCCCAGGCTCCCAAGCGCGGGCTCGGGAGCTGAGGGCCCCAGGCCCCCAGCCTCCCAGGCTCCCAGGCGCGGGATAGGGTGCTGCGGACCCCAGGTCCCCAGGCTCCCAGGCTCCCAGGCGCGGGCTCATGTGCTGCGGACCCCAGGCTCCCAAGCGCGGGCTCGGGAGCTGAGGGCCCCAGGCTCCCAAGCACCCATGCTCCCAGGCTCCCAGGCGCGGGCTTAGGTCCTGCGGACCCCAGGCTCCCAAGCTCACAGGCTCCCAGGTTCCCAGGCGCTGCTAGGGTGCTGCGGACCCCAGGCTCCCAGGCTCCCAGGCGCGAGCTAGGGTGCTGCGGACCCAAGGCCCCCAGCCTCCCAGGCTCCCAGGCTCCCAGGCGCGGTCTATTGTGCTGCGGACCCCAGACTCCCAGGCTCCCAGGATCCCAGGCTCCCAGGCGCTGCAAGTGTGCTGCGTACCCCAGGCTCCCAGGTTCCCAGGCGCGGGCTAGGGTGCTGCGGACCCCATGCCCCCAGCCTCCCAGGCTCCCAGGCTCCCAGGCGCGTTCTATGGTGCTGCGGACCCCAGACTCCCAGGCTCCCAGGCTCCCAGGCGCGGGCTCGGGTGCTGCGGACCCCAGGCTCCCAGGCTCACAGGCTGCCAGGCGCGGGCTCGGGAGCTGATGGCCCCAGGCTCCCAGGCTCCCAGGCGCGGGCTAGGGTGCTGCGGACCCCAGGCCCCCAGCCTCCCAGGCTCCCAGGCTCCCAGGCTCCCAGGCGCGGGCTCGTGTGCTGCGGACCCCAGGCTCCCAAGCGCGGGCTCGGGAGCTGAGGGCCCCAGGCTCCCAGGCTCCCAGGCTCCTAGGCGCGGGCTCCGGTCCTGCGGACCCCAGGCTCCCAAGCTCCCAGGCTCCCAGGCTCCCAGGCGCTGCTAGGGTGCTGCGGACCCCAGGCTCCCAGGCTCCCAGGCGCGGGCTAGGGTGCTGCGGACCCAGGCCCCCAGCCTACCAGGCTCCCAGGCTCCCAGGCGCGATCTATTGTGCTGCGTACCCCAGACTCCCAGGCTCCCAGGCTCCCAGGCGCGGGATAGGGTTCTGCGGACCCCAGGCCACCAGGCTCCCAGGTTCCCAGGCTCCCAGGCGCGGGCTCGGGAGCTGAGGGCCCCAGGCTCCCAGGCTCCCAGGCTCGTAGGCGCGGGGTAGGGTGGTGCGGATCCCAAGCTCCCAGGCTCCCAGGCTCCCAGGCGCCGGCTCAGGTGCTGCGGACCCCAGGCTCCCAGGCTCCCAGGCTCCCAGGCTCACAGGCGTGGTCTAGGGTGCTGCGGACCCCAGACCCCAGGCTCCCAGCCTCCCAGGCTCCTAGGCGCGGGCTTGGGTGCTGGGGACCCCAGGCTCCCAGGCGCGGGCTCGTGAGCTGCATCTCCCTGGCTTCGAGTACAGGCCCGGGAGCTGCTTCCCCCAGGTTCAAAGGCAACCAGGCGCGGGCTCAGGTCCTGCGTACCCCAGGCTCCCAGGCTCCCAGGCGCGGGCTCGGGTGCTGCGGACCCCAGGCTCCCAGGCTCCCAGGCTCCCAGGCTCCCAGGCGCGGGCTCGGGAACTGAGGGCCCTAGGCTCCCAGGCTCCCAGGCGCGGGCTAGGGTGCTTCGGACCCCAGGCCCCCAGCCTCCCAGGCTCCCAGGCTCCCAGGCGCGGGCTCGTGTGCAGCGGACCCCAGGCTCCCAAGCGCGGGCTCGGGAGCTGATGGCCCCAGGCCTCCAGCCTCCCAGGCTCCCAGGCTCCCAGGCGCTGCTAGGGTCCTGCGGACCCCAGGCTCCCAGGCTCCCAGGCTCCCAGGCTCCCAGGCGCGGTCTATGGTGCTGCGGACCCCAGACTCCCAGGCTCCCAGGCTCCCAGGCGCTGCTAGGGTGCTGCGGACCCCAGGCCCCCAGCCTCCCAGGCCCCCAGCCTCCCAGGCCCCCAGCCTCCCAGGCTCCCAGGCTCCCAGGCGCGGGATAGGGTGCTGCGGACCCCAGGCCACCAGGCTCCCCGGCTCCCAGGCTCCCAGGCGCGAGCTCGGGAGCTGAGGGCCCCAGGCTCCCAGGCTCCCAGGCTCCTAGGCGCGGGGTAGGGTGGTGCGGACCCCAGGCTCCCAGGCTCCCAGGCTCCCAGGCGCCGGCTCAGGTGCTGCGGACCCCAGGCTCCCAGGCTCCCAGGCTCCCAGGCTCACAGGCGTGGTCTAGGGTGCTGCGGACGCCAGACCCCAGGCTCCCAAGCTCCCAGGTTCCTAGGCGAGGGCTTGGGTGCTGGGGACCCCAGGTTCCCAGGCGCGGGCTCGTAAGCTGCATCTCCCTGGCTTCGAGTGCAGGCCCGGGAGCTGCTTCCCCCAGGTTCAAAGGCAACCAGGCGCGGGCTCAGGTCCTGCGGACCCCAGGCTCCCAGGCTCCCAGGCGCGGGCTCGGGTGATGCGGACCCCAGGCTCCCAGGCTCCCAGGCACCCAGGCTCCCAGGCGCGGGCTCGGGAGCTGAGGGCCCCAGGCTCCCAGGCTCCCAGGCGCGGGCTAGGGTGCTGCGGACCCCAGGCCCCCAGCCTCCCAGGCTCCCAGGCGCGGGCTCGTGTGCAGCGGACCCCAGGCTCCCAAGCGCGGGCTCGGGAGCTGATGGCCCCAGGCCCCCAGCCTCCCAGGCTCCCAGGCTCCCAGGCGCTGCTAGGGTGCTGCGGACCCCAGGCTCCCAGGCTCCCAGGCGCGGGCTAGGGTGCTGCGGACCCCAGGCCCCCAGCCTCCCAGGCTCCCAGGCGCGGTCTATGGTGCTGTGGACCCCAGACTCCCAGGCTCCCAGGCTCCCTGGCTCCCAGGCGCTGCTAGGGTGCTGCGGACCCCAGGCCCCCAGCCTTCCAGGCTCCCAGGCTCCCAGGCGCGTTCTATGGTGCTGCGGACCCCAGACTCCCAGGCTCCCAGGCTCCCAGGCTCCCAGGCGCTGCTAGGGTGCTGCGGACCCCAGGCCCCCAGACTCCCAGGCTCCCAGGCTCCCAGGCGCGGGCTCGTGTGCTGCGGACCAAAGGCTCCCAAGCGCGGGCTCGGGCGCTGAGGGCCCCAGGCCCCCAGCCTCCCAGGCTCCCAGGCTCCAATTCTCCCAGGCGCTGCTAGGGTGCTGCGGACCCCAGGCTCCCAGGCTCCCAGGCGCGGGCTAGGGTGCTGCGGACCCCAGGCCCCCAGCCTCCCAGGCTCCCAGGATCCCAGGCGCGGTCTATGGTGCTGCGGACCCCAGACTCCCAGGCTCCCAGGCTCCCAGGCGCGGGCTCGTGTGCTGCGGACCCCAGGCTCCCAAGCGCGGGCTCGGGAGCTGAGGGCCCCAGGCCCGCAGCCTCCCAGGCTCCCAGGCTCCCTGGCGCGGGATAGGGTGCTGCGGACCCCAGGTCCCCAGGCTCCGAGGCTCCCAGGCTCGGGCTCGTGTGCTGCGGACCCCAGGCTCCCAAGCGCGGGCTCGGGAGCCGAGGGCCCCAGGCTCCCAGGCTCCCAGGCTCCCAGGCTCCCATGCGCGGGCTCAGGTCCTGCGGACCCCAGGCTCCCAAGCTCCCAGGCTCCCAGGCTCCCAGGCGGTGCTAGGGTGCTGCGGACCCCAGGCTCCCAGGCGCGGGCTAGGGTGCTGCGGACCCCAGGCCCCCAACTTCCCAGGCTCCCAGGCTCCCAAGCGCGGTCTATGGTGCTGCGGACCCCAGACTCCCAGGCTCCCAGGCTCCCAGGCTCCCAGGCGCGGGCTCGGGTACTGCGGACCCCAGGCTCCCAGGCTCCCAGGCTCCCAGGCTCCAAGGCGCGGGCTCGGGAGCTGAGGGCCCCAGGCTCCCAGGCTCGCAGGCGCTGGCTAGGGTGCTGCGGATCCCAGGCCCCGAGCCTCCCAGGCTCCCAGGCTCCCAGGCTCCCAGGAGCGGGATCGTGTGCTGCGGATCCCAGGCTCCCAAGCGCGGGCTCGGGAGCTGAGGGCCCCAGGCTCCCAGGCTCCCAGGCTCCCAGGAGCGGGATCGTGTGCTGGGGACCACAGGCTCCCAAGCGCGGGCTCGGGAGCTGAGGGCCCCAGGCTCCCAAGCTCCCAGGCTTCCAGGCTCCCAGGCGCTGCTAGGGTGCTGCGGACCCCAGGCTCCCAGGCTCCCAGGCGCGGGCTAGGGTGCTGCGGACCCCAGACTCCCAGGCTCCCAGGCTCCCAGGCTCCCAGGCTCCCAGGCGCGGGATAGGGTGCTGCGGACCCCAGGCCCCCAGGCTCCCAGGCTCCCAGGCTCCCAGGCGCGGGCTCGGGATCTGAGGGCCCCAGGCCCCCATCCTCCCAGGCTCCCAGGCGCGGGATACGGTGCTGCGGACCCCAGGCCCCCAGGCTCCCAGGCTCCCATGCTCCCAGGCGCGGGCTCGGGAGCTGAGGGCCCCAGGCTCCCAGGCTCCCAGGCTCCTAGGCGCGGGGTAGGGTGGTGCGGACCCCAGGCTCCCAGGCTCCCAGGCTCCCAGGCGCCGGCTCAGGTGCTGCGGACCCCAGGCTCCCAGGCTCCCAGGCTCCCAGGCGCGGGCTAGGGTGCTGCGTACCCCAGGCTCCCAGGCTCCCAGGCGCGGGCTAGGATGCTGCGGACCCCAGGCCCCCAGCCTCCCAAACTCCCAGGCTCCCATGCGTGGTCTAGGGTGCTGCGGACCCCAGAACCCAGGCTCCCAGGCGCGGGCTCGTGTGCTGAGGATCCCAGGCTCCCAGGCTCCCAGGCTCCCAGGCGAAGATCGAAAGCTGCTCAAAACCAGTATCCGGCCTCCCGTGCGTTTGCTCGGGAGATGCGTGCCCCAGGCTCCCAAGCGCGTGCTCGTGAGCTGGGACCCCAAGGCTCATAGGCTAACAGGTGCGTTCTCGGGAGATTGTGCCCGCAGGCTCACAGGCTCCCAGGCGCGTGCTCGTGTGCTGCGCACCCCAGGCTCTCAGGCGCGTGCACGTGAGCTGGAAACCCAAGGCTCACAGGCTACCAGGCGCGGGATCGGGGGCTGGTCTTCACAGGCTCCCAGGCGCGGGCTCGTGTGCTGCGCACCCCAGGCTCCCAGGCGCTGGCTCGTGAGCTGCATCTCCCTGGCTTCGAGTGCAGGCCCGGGAGCTGCCTCCCCCAGGTTCAAAGGCAACCAGGCGCGGGTTCCGGAGCTGCGGCCCCAGGATCCCAGGCTCCCAGGCTCCCTGGCGCGGGCTAGGGTGCTGCGGACCCCAGTCCCCCAGCCTCCCAGGCTCCCAGGCTCCCAGGCGCGGGCTCGTGTGCTGCGGACCCCAGGCTCCCAAGCGCGGGCTCGGGAGCTGAGGGCCCCAGGCCCCCAGTCTCCGAGGCTCCCAGGCTCCCAGGCGCGGGATAGGGTGCTGCGGACCCCAGGTCCCCAGGCTCCCAGGCTCCCAGGCGCGGGCTCGTGTGCTGCGGACCCCAGGCTCCCAAGCGCGGGCTCGGGAGCTGAGGGCCCCAGGCTCCCAAGCACCCAGGCTCCCAGGCGCCCAGGCGCGGGCTCAGGTCCTGCGGACCCCAGGCTCCCAAGCTCCCAGGCTCCCAGGTTCCCAGGCGCTGCTAGGGTGCTGCGGACCCCAGGCTCCCAGGCTCCCAGGCGCGGGCTAGGGTGCTGCGGACCCAAGGCCCCCAGCCTCCCAGGTTCCCAGGCTCCCAGGCGCGGTCTATTGTGCTGCAGACCCCAGACTCCCAGACTCCCAGGCTCCCAGGCGCTGCTAGTGTGCTGCATACCCCAGGCTCCCAGGCTCCCAGGCGCGGGCTAGGGTGCTGCGGACCCCATGCCCCCAGCCTCCCAGGCTCCCAGGCTCCCAGGCGCGGTCTATGGTGCTGCGGACCCCAGACTCCCAGGCTCTGAGGCTCCCAGGCTCCCAGGCGCGGGCTCGTGTGCTGTGGACCCCAGGCTCCCAGGCTCCCAGGCTCCCAGGCTCCCAGGCGCGGGCTCGGGAGCTGAGGCCCCCAGGCTCCCAGGCTCCCAGGCGCGGGCTAGGGTGCTGCGGACCCCAGGCCCCCAGCCTCCCAGGCTCCCAGGCTCCTAGCCTCCCAGGCGCGGGCTCGTGTGCTGCGGACCCCAGACTCCCAAGCGCGGGCTCGGGAGCTGAGGGCCCCAGGCTCCCAGGCTCCTAGGCTCCTAGGCGCGGGCTCAGGTCCTGCGGACCCCAGGCTCCCAAGCTCCCAGGCTCCCAGGCTCCCAGGCGCTGCTAGGGTGCTGCGGACCCCAGGCTCCCAGCCTCCCAGGCGCGGGCTAGGGTGCTGCGTACGCCAGGCCCCCAGCCTCCCAGGCTCCCAGTCTCCCAGGCGCGGTCTATTGTGCTGCGGACCCCAGACTCCCAGGCTCCCAGGCTCCCAGGCGCGGGATAGGGTGCTGCGGACCCCAGGCCCCCAGGCTCCCAGGCTCCCAGGCGCGGGCTCGGGAGCTGAGGGCCCCAGGCTCCCAGGCTCCCAGGCGCGGGCTCGGTTGCTGCGGACCCCAGGCCCCCAGCCTCCCAGGCTCCTAGGCTTCCAGGCTCCCAGGCGCGGGCTCGTGTGCTGCGGACCCCAGGCTCCCAGGCGCGGGCTCGGGTGCTTCGGACCCCAGACTCCCAGGCTCCCAGGCTCCCAGGCGCGGGCTCGTGTGCTGCGGACCCCAGGCTCCCAAGCGCGGGCTCGGGAGCTGAGGGCCCCAGACTCCCAGGCTCCCAGGCTCCCAGGCGCGGCTCAGGTCCTGCGGACCCCAGGCTCCCAAGCTCCCAGGGTCCCAGGCTCCCAGGCGCTGCTAGGGTGCTGCGGACCCCAGACTCCCAGGCTCCCAGGCGCGGGCTAGGGTGCTGCGGACCCCAGAACCCAGGCCCCCAGGCTCCCAGCCTCCCAGGCTCCCAGGCTCCCAGGCGCGGGCTCGGGTGCTGTGGACACCAGGCTCCCAAGCTCCCAGGCTCCCAGGCGCTGCTAGGGTGCTGCGGACCCCAAGCTTCCAGGCGCGGGCTCGGGAGCTGAGGGCCCCAGGCTCCCAGGCTCCTAGGCGCGGGGTAGGGTGGTGCGGACCCCAGGCTCCCAGGCTCCCAGGCTCCCAGGCGCGGGCTCAGGTGCTGCGGACCCCAGGCTCCAGGGTCCCAGGCTCCCATGCGCGGGCTCGGGTGCTGCGGACCCCAGGCCCCAGCCTCCCAAGCTCCCATGCACCCAGGCGTGGTCTAGGGTGCTGCGGACCCCAGAACCCAGGCTCCCAGGCTCCCAGGCGCTGCTAGGGTGCTGCCGACCCCATGCTCCCAGGCTCCCAGGATCCCAGGCTCCCAGGCGAAGATCGAAAGCTGCTGAAAACCAGTATCCGGCCTCCCGTGCGTTTGCTCGGGAGATGCGTGCCCCAGGCTCCCTAGCGCGTGCTCGTGAGATGGGACCCCAAGGCTCATAGGCTAACAGGTGCGTTCTCGGGAGATTGTGCCCGCAGGCTCACAGGCTCCCAGGCGCGTGCTCGTGTGCTGCGCACCCCAGGCTCCCAGGCGCGTGCACGTGAGCTGGGACCCCAAGGCTCACAGGCTACCAGGCGCGGGATTGGGAGCTGGGATTCACAGGCTCCCAGGCGCGGGCTCCTGTGCTGCGCACCCCAGGCTCCCATGCGCTGGCTCGTGAGCTGCATTTCCCTGGCTTCGAGTGCAGGCCCGGGAGCTGCCTCCCCTAGGTTCAAAGGCAACCAGGCGCGGGTTCCGGAGCTGCGGCCCCAGGATCCCAGGCTCCCAGGCTCCCAGGCGCGGGCTCAGGTCCTGCGGACCCCAGGCTCCCAAGCTCCTAGGCTACCAGGCTCCAAGGCGCTGCTAGGGTGCTGCGGACACCAGTCTCCCAGGCTCCCAGGCTCCCAGGCACGGGCTAGGGTGCTGCGGACCCCAGGCCCCCAGGCTCCCAGGCTCCCAGGCTCGCAGGCGCGGGCTCGGGAGCTGAGGGCCCCAGGCTCCCAGGCTCCCAGGCTCCCAGGCGCGGGCTAGGGTGCTGCGTACCCCATGCTCCCAGGCTCCCATGCTCACAGGCGCGGGCTCGGGAGCTGCGGACCCCAGACTCCCAGGCTCCCAGGCTCCCAGGCGAGGGCTCGTGTGCTGAGGACCCCAGGCTCCCAAGCGTGGGCTCGGGAGATGAGGGCCCCAGGCTCCCAGGCTCCCAGGCGCCCAGGCGCGGGCTCAGGTCCTGCGGACCCCAGGCTCCCAAGCTCCCAGGCTCCCAGGCGCTGCTAGGGTACTGCGGACCCCAGGCTCCCAGGCTCCCAGGCGCGGGCTAGGGTGCTGCGGACGCCAGGCCCCCAGCCTCCCAGGCTCCCAGGCTCCCAGGCGCGGTCTATTGTGCTGCGGACCCCAGACTCCCAGGCTCCCAGGCTCCCAGGCTGCCAGGCGCGGGATAGGGTGCTGAGGACCCCAGGCCCCCAGGCTCCCAGTCTCCCAGGTTCCCAGGCGCGGGCTCGGGAGCTGAGGGCCCCAGGCCCCCAGCCTCCCAGGCTCCCAGGCTCCCAGGCGCGGTATAGGGTGCTGCGGACCCCAGGCCCCCAGGCTCCCAGGCTCCCAGGCTCCCAGGCGCGGGCTCGGGATCTGAGGGCCCCAGGCCCCCATCCTCCCAGGCTCCCAGGCGCGGGATACGGTGCTGCGGACGCCAGGCCCCCAGGCTCCCAGGCTCCCATGCTCCCAGGCGCGGGCTCGGGACCTGAGGGCCCCAGGCTCCCAGGCTCCCAGGCTCCTAGGCGCGGGGTAGGGTGGTGCGGACCCCAGGCTCCCAGGCTCCCAGGCTCCCAGGCGCCGAGGCTCCCAGGCTCCCAGGCGCCGGCTCAGGTGCTGCGGACCACAGGCTCCCAGGCTCCCAGGCTCCCAGGCGCGGGCTAGGGTGCTGCGTACCCCAGGCTCCCAGGCTCCCAGGCGCGGGCTAGGGTGCTGCGGACCCCAGGCCCCCAGCCTCCCAAACTCCCAGGCTCCCAGGCGTGGTCTAGGGTGCTGCGGACCCCAGAACCCAGGCTCCCAGGCTCCCAGGCTCCCAGGCGCGGGCTCGTGTGCTGAGGATCCCAGGCTCCCAGGCTCCCAGGCTCCCAGGCGAAGATCGAAAGCTGCTCAAAACCAGTATCCGGCCTCCCGTGCGTTTGTTCGGGAGATGCGTGCCCCAGGCTCCCAAGCGCGTGCTCGTGAGCTGGGACCCCAAGGCTCATAGGCTAACAGGTGCGTTCTCGGGAGATTTTGCCCGCAGGCTCACAGGCTCCCAGGCGCGTGCTCGTGTGCTGCGCACCCCAGGCTCCCAGGCGCGTGCACGTGAGCTGGGAACCCAAGGCTCACAGGCTACCAGGCGCGGGATCGGGGGCTGGGCTTCACAGGCTCCCAGGCGCGGGCTCGTGTGCTGAGGATCCCAAGCTCCCATGCTCCCAGGCTCCCAGGCGCTGCTAGGGTGCTGCGGACCCCAGGCTCCCAGGCTCCCAGGCGCGGGCTAGGGTGCTGCGGACCCCAGGCCCCCAGCCTCCCAGGCTCCCAGGTTCCCAGGAACGGTCTATTGTGCTGCGGACCCCAGACTCCCAGGCTCCCAGGCTCCCAGGCACGGGATAGGGTGCTGCGGACCCCAGGCCCCCAGGCTCCCAGGCTCCCAGGCTCCCAGGCGCGGGCTCGGGAGCTGAGGGCCCCAGGCTCCCAGGCTCCCAGGCTCCCAGGCGCGGGCTCGGGTGCTGCGGACCCCAGGCCCCCAGCCTCCCAGGCTCCTAGGCTCCCAGGCTCCCAGGCGCGGGCTCGTGTGCTGCGGACCCCAGGCCCCCAGGCGCGGGCTCGGGTGCTGCGGACCCTAAACTCCCAGGCTCCCAGGCTCCCAGGCGCGGGCTCGTGTACTGCGGACCCCAGGCTCCCAAGCGCGGGCTCGGGAGCTGAGGGCCCCAGGCTCCCAGGCTCCCAGGCGCGGGCTCAGGTCCTGCGGACCCCAGGCTCCCAAGCTCCCAGGCTCCCAGGCTCCCAGGCGCTGCTAGGGTGCTGCGGACCCCAGGCTCCCAGGCTCCCAGGCGCGGGCTAGGGTGCTGCGGACCCCAGAACCCAGGCTCCCAGGCTCCCAGGCTCCTAGGCGCGGGCTTGAGTGCTGCGGACCCGAGGCTCTCCCGCGCTGGCTTGTGAGCTGCATCTCTCTGGCTTCGAGTGCAGGCCCGGGAGCTGCCTCCCCCAGGTTCAAAGGCAACCAGGCGCGGGTTCCGGAGCTGCGGCCCCAGGATCCCAGGCTGCCAGGCTCCCAGGCGCGGGCTAGGGTGCTGCGGACCCCAGGCCCCCAGGCTCCCAGGCTCCCAGGCTCCCAGGCGCGGGCTCGTGTGCAGCGGACCCCAGGCTCCCAAGCGCGGGCTCGGGAACTGATGGCCCCAGGCCCCCAGACTCCCAGGCTCCCAGGCTCCCAGGCGCTGTTAGGGTGCTGCGGACCCCAGGCTCCCAGGCTCCCAGGCGCGGGCTAGGGTGCTGCGGACCCGAGGCTCCCAGGCGCTGGCTTGTGAGCTGCATCTCTCTGGCTTCGAGTGCAGGCCCGGGAGCTGCCTCCCCCAGGTTCAAAGGCAACCAGGCGCGGGTTCCGGAGCTGCGGCCCCAGGATCCCAGGCTGCCAGGCTCCCAGGCGCGGGCTAGGGTGCTGCGGACCCCAGGCCCCCAGGCTCCCAGGCTCCCAGGCTCCCAGGCGCGGGCTCGTGTGCAGCGGACCCCAGGCTCCCAAGCGCGGGCTCGGGAACTGATGGCCCCAGGCCCCCAGACTCCCAGGCTCCCAGGCTCCCAGGCGCTGTTAGGGTGCTGCGGACCCCAGGCTCCCAGGCTCCCAGGCGCGGGCTAGGGTGCTGCGGACCCCAGGCCCCCAGCCTCCCAGGATCCCAGGCTCCCAGGCGCGGTCTATGGTGCTGCGGACCCCAGGCTCCCAGGCTCCCAGGCGCTGCTAGGGTGCTGCGGACCCCAGGCCCCCAGGCTCCCAGGCTCCCAGGCTCCCAGGCGCGGGCTCGTGTGCAGCGGACCCCAGGCTCCCAAGCGCGGGCTCGGGAACTGATGGCCCCAGGCCCCCAGACTCCCAGGCTCCCAGGCTCCCAGGCGCTGTTAGGGTGCTGCGGACCCCAGGCTCCCAGGCTCCCAGGCGCGGGCTAGGGTGCTGCGGACCCCAGGCCCCCAGCCTCCCAGGATCCCAGGCTCCCAGGCGCGGTCTATGGTGCTGCGGACCCCAGGCTCCCAGGCTCCCAGGCGCGGGCTCGGGTGCTGCGGACCCCAGGCCCCCAGCCTCCCAGGCTCCTAGGCTCCCAGGCTCCCAGGCGCGGGCTCGTGTGCTGCGGACCCCAGGCTCCCAAGCGCGGGCTCGGGCGCTGAGGGCCCCAGGCCCCCAGCCTCCCAGGCTCCCAGGCTCCCATTCTCCCAGGCGCTGCTAGGGTGCTGCGGACCCCAGGCTCCCAGGCTCCCAGGCGCGGGCTAGGGTGCTGCGGACCCCAGGCCCCCAGCCTCCCAGGCTCCCAGGATCCCAGGCGCGGTCTATGGTGCTGCGGACCCCAGACTCCCAGGCTCCCAGGCTCCCAGGCGCGGGCTCGTGTGCTGCAGACGCCAGGCTCCCAAGCGCGGGCTCGGGAGCTGAGGGCCCCAGGCCCGCAGCTTCCCAGGCTCCCAGGCTCCCAGGCGCGGGATAGGGTGCTGCGGACCCCAGGTCCAAAGGCTCCGAGGCTCCCAGGCTCGGGCTCGTGTGCTGCGGACCCCAGGCTCCCAAGCGCGGGCTCGGGAGCTGAGGGCCCCAGGCTCCCAGGCTCCAAGGCTCCCAGGCTCTCATGCGCGGGCTCAGGTCCTGCGGACCCCAGACTTCCAGGCTCCCAGGTTCCCAGGCTCCCAGGCGCTGCTAGGGTGCTGTGGACCCCAGGCTCCCAGGCTCCCAGGCGCGGGCTCGGGAGCTGAGGGCCCCAGGCTCCCAGGCTCCCAGGCTCCCAGGCGCGTGCTCAGGTCCTGCGGACCCCAGGCTCCCAGGCTCCCAGGCTCCCAGGCTCCCAGGCGCTGCTAGGGTGCTGCGCACCCCAGGCTCCCAGGCTCCCAGGCGCGGGCTAGGGTGCTGCGGACCCCAGGCCCCCAGCCTCCCAGGCTCCCAGGCTCCCAGGCGCGGGATAGAGTGCTGCGGACCCCAGGCTCCCAGGCTCCCAGTCTCCCAGGTGCGGGCTCGTGTGCTGCGGACCACAGGCTCCCAAGCGCGGGCTCGGGAGCTGAGGGCCCCAGGCTCCCAGGCTCCCAGGCTCCCAGGCGCGGGCTCAGGTCCTGCGGACCCCAGGCTCCCAAGATCCCAGGCTCCCAGGCTCCCATGCGCTGCTAGGGTGCTGCGGACCCCAGGCTCCCAGGCTTCCAGGCGCGGGCTAGGGTGCTGCGGACCCCAGGCCCCCAGCCTCCCAGGCTCCGAGGCTCCCAGGCGCCGTCTATGGTGCTGCGGACCCCAGGCTCTCAGGCTCCCAGGCTCCCAGGCTCCTAGGCTCCCAGGCGCGGGCTCGTGTGCTGCGGACCCCAGGCTCCCAAGCGCGGGCTCGGGAGCTGAGAGCCCCAGGCTCACAGGCTCCCAGGCTCCTAGGCCTGGGCTCAGGTCCTGCGGACCCCAGGCTCCTAAGCTCCCATGCTCCCAGGCTCCCAGGCGCTGCTAGGGTGCCGCGGACCCCAGGCTCCCAGGCTCCCAGGCGCGGGCTAGGGTGCTGCAGACCCCAGGACCCCAGCCTCCCAGGCTCCCAGGCTCCCAGGTGCGGTCTATTGTGCTGCGGACCCCAGACTCCCAGGCTCCCAGGCTCCCAGGCGCGGGATAGGGTGCTGCGGACCCCAGGCCCACAGGCTCCCAGGCTCCCAGGCTCCCAGGCGCGGGCTCGGGAGCTGAGGGCCCCAGGTTCCCATGCTCCCAGGCTCCCAGGCTCGGGCTCGGGTGCTGCGGACCCCAGGCCCCCAGCCTCCCATGCTCCTAGGCTCCCAGGCTCCCAGGCGCGGGCTCGTGTGCTGCGGACCCCAGGCTCCCAGGCGCGGGCTCAGGTGCTGCGGACCCCAGACTCCCAGGCTCCCAGGCTCCCAGGCGCGGGCACGTGTACTGCGGACCCCAGGCTCCCAAGGGCGGGCTCGGGAGCTGAGGGCCCCAGGCTCCCAGGCTCCCAGGCTCCCAGGCGCGGGCTCAGGTCCTGCAGACCCCAGGCTCCCAAGCTCCCAGGCTCCCAGGCTCCCAGGCGCTGCTAGGGTGCTGTGGACCCCAGGCACCCAGGCTCCCAGGCGCGGGCTAGGGTGCTGCGGATCCCAGAACCCAGGCTCCCAGGCTCCCACGCTCCTAGGCGCGGGCTTGAGTGCTGCGGACCCGAGGCTCCCAGGCGCTGGCTTGTGAGCTGCATCTCTCTGGCTTCGAGTGCAGGCCCGGGAGCTGCCTCCCCCAGGTTCAAAGGCAACCAGGCGCGGGTTCCGGAGCTGCGGCCCCAGGATCCCAGGCTGCCAGGCTCCCAGGCGCGGGCTAGGGTGCTGCGGACCCCAGGCCCCCAGCCTCCCAGGCTCCCAGGCTCCCATGCGCGGGCTCGTGTGCAGCGGACCCCAGGCTCCCAAGCGCGGGCTCGGGAGCTGATGGCCCCAGGCCCCCAGACTCCCAGGCTCCCAGGCTCCCAGGCGCTGTTAGGGTGCTGCGGACCCCAGGCTCCCAGGCTCCCAGGCGCGGGCTAGGGTGCTGCGGACCCCAGGCCCCCAGCCTCCCAGGCTCCCAGGCTCCCAGGCGCGGTCTATGGTGCTGCGGACCCCAGGCTCCCAGGCTCCCAGGCTCCCAGGCTCCCAGGCGCTCCTAGGGTGCTGCGGACACCAGGCCCCCAGGCCCCCAGCCTCCCAGGCTCCCAGGCGCGGTCTATGGTGCTGCGGACCCCAGGCTCCCAGGCCCCCAGCCTCCCAGGCTCCCAGGCTCCCAGGCGCTGCTAGGGTGCTGCGGACCCCAGGCCCCCAGCCTCCCAGGCTCCCAGGCTCCCAGGCGCGGGCTCGAGTGCTACGGACCCCAGGCTCCCAAGCGCGGGCTCGGGAGCTGAGGGCCCCAGGCTCCCAGGCTCCTAGGCTCGGGCTCAGGTCCTGCGGACCCCAGGCTCCCAAGCTCCCAGGCTCCCAGGCTCCCAGGCGCTGCTAGGGTGCTGCGGACCCCAGGGTCCCAGGCTCCCAGGCGCGGGCTAGGGTGCTGCGGACGCCAGGCCCCCAGCCTCCCAGGCTCCCAGTCTCCCAGGCGCGGTCTATTGTGCTGCGGACCCCAGGCCCCCAGGCTCCCAGGCTCCCAGGCGCAGGCTCGGGAGCTGAGGGCCCCAGGCTCCCAGGCTCCCAGGCTCCCAGGCGCGGGCTCGGGTGCTTCGGACCCCAGGCCCCCAGCCTCCCAGGCTCCTAGGCTCCCAGGCTCCCAGGCGCGGGCTCGTGTGCTGCGGACCCCAGGCTCCCAGGCGCGGGCTCGGGTGCTGCGGACCCCAGACTCCCAGGCTCCCAGGCTCCCAGGCGCGGGCTCGTGTGCTGCGGACCCCAGGCTCCCAAGCGCGGGCTCGGGAGCTGAGGGCCCCAGGCTCCCAGGCTCCCAGGCTCCCAGGCGCGGCTCAGGTCCTGCGGACCCCAGGCTCCCAAGCTCCCAGGCTCCCAGGCTCCCAGGCGCTCCTAGGGTGCTGCGGACCCCAGGCTCCCAGGCTCCCAGGCGCGGGCTAGGGTGCTGCGGACCCCAGAACCCAGGCACCCAGGCTCCCAGGCTCCTAGGCGCGGGCTTGAGTGCTGCGGACCCGAGGCTCCCAGGCGCTGGCTTGTGAGCTGCATCTCTCTGGCCTCGAGTGCAGGCCCGGGCGCTGCCTCCCCCAGGTTCAAATGCAACCAGGCGCGGGTTCCGCAGCTGCGGCCCCAGGATCCCAGGCTCCCAGGCTCCCAGGCGCGGGCTAGGGTGCTGAGGACCCCAGGCCACCAGCCTCCCAGGCTCCCAGGCTCCCAGGCGCGGGCTCGTGTGCTGCGGACCCCAGGCTCCCGAGCGCGGGCTCGGGAGCTGAGGGCCACAGGCCCCCACCCTCCCAGGCTCCCAGGCTCCCAGGCGCGGGATAGGGTGCTGCGGACCCCAGGCCACCAGGCTCCCAGGCTCCCAGGCTCCCAGGCGCGGGCTCGGGAGCTGAGGGCCCCAGGCTCCCAGGCTCCCAGGCTCGTTGGCGCGGGGTAGGGTGGTGCGGATCCCAAGCTCCCAGGCTCCCAGGCTCCCAGGCGCCGGCTCAGGTGCTGCGGACCCCAGGCTCCCAGGCTCCCAGGCTCCCAGGCTCACAGGCGTGGTCTAGGGTGCTGCGGACCCCAGACCCCAGGCTCCCAGGCTCCCAGGCTCCTAGGCGCGGGCTTGGGTGCTGGGGACCCCAGGCTCCCAGGCGCGGGCTCGTGAGCTGCATCTCCCTGGCTTCGAGTGCAGGCCCGGGAGCTGCTTCCCCCAGGTTCAAAGGCAACCAGGCGCGGGCTCAGGTCCTGCGGACCCCAGGCTCCCAGGCTCCCAGGCGCGGGCTCGGGTGCTGCGGACCCCAGGCTCCCAGGCTCCCAGGCTCCCAGGCGCGGGCTCGGGAACTGAGGGCCCTAGGCTCCCAGGCTCCCAGGCGCGGGCTAGGGTGCTGCGGACCCCAGGCCCCCAGCCTCCCAGGCTCCCAGGCGCGGGCTCGTGTGCTGCGGACCCCAGGCTCCCAAGCGCGGGCTCGGGAGCTGAGGGCACCAGGCCCGCAGCAACCGAGGCTCCCAGTCTCCCAGGCGCGGGATAGGGTGCTGCGGACCCCAGGTCCCCAGGCTCCCAGGCTCCCAGGCGCGGGCTCGTGTGGGGCGGACCCCAGGCTCCCAAGCGCGGGCTCGGGAGCTGAGGGCCCCAGGCTCCCAAGCACCCAGGCTCCCAGGCTCCCAGGCGCGGGCACAGGTCCTGCGGACCCCAGGCTCCCAAGCTCCCAGGCTCCCAGGTTCCCAGGCGCTGCTAGGGTGCTGCGGACCCCAGGCTCCCAGGCCTCCAGGCGCGGGCTAGGGTGCTGCGGACCCAAGGCCCCCAGCCTCCCAGGTTCCCAGGCTCCCAGGCGCGGTCTATTGTGCTGCAGACCCCAGACTCCCAGGCTCCCAGGCTCCCAGGCGCTGCTAGGGTGCTGCGTACCCCAGGCTCCCAGGCTCCCAGGCGCGGGCTAGGGTGCTGCGGACCCCATGCCCCCAGCCTCCCAGGCTCCCAGGCTCCCAGGCGCGGTCTATGGTGCTACGGACCCCAGACTCCCAGGCTCCCTGGCTCCCAGGCTCCCAGTCGCGGGCTCGGGTGCTGCGGACCCCACGCTCCCAGGCTCCCAGGCTCCCAGGCTCCCAGGCGCGGGCTCGGGGGCTGAGGGCACCAGGCTCCCAGGCTCCCAGGCGCGGGCTAGGGTGCTGCGGACCCCAGGCCCCCAGCCTCCCAGGCTCCCAGGCTCCCAGGCTCCCAGGCGCGGGCTCGTGTGCTGCGGACCCCAGGCTCCCAAGCGCGGTCTCGGGAGCTGAGGGCCCCAGGCTCCCAGGCTCCCAGGCTCCTAGGCGCGGGCTCAGGTCCTGCGGACCCCAGGCTCCCAAGCTCCCAGGTTCCCAGGCTCCCAGGCGCTGCTAGGGTGCTGCGGACCCCAGGCTCCCAGGTGCGGTCTAGGGTGCTGCGGACCCCATGCCTCCAGCCTCCCAGGCTCCCAGGCTCCCAGGCGCGGTCTCTTGTGCTGCGGACCCCAGACTCCCAGGCTCCCAGGCTCCCAGGCGCGGGATAGGGTGCTGCGGACCCCAGGCCCCCAGGCTCCCAGGCTCCCAGGCTCCCAGGCGCGGGCTCGGGAGCTGAGGGCCCCAGGCTCCCAGGCTCCCAGGCTCCCAGGCGCGGGCTGGGGTGCTGCGGACCCCAGTCCCCCAGCCTCCCAGGCTCCTAGGCTCCCAGGCTCCCAGGCGCGGGCTCGTGTGCTGCGGACCCCAGGCTCCCAGGCGCGGGCTCGGGTGCTGCGGACCCCAGACTCCCAGGCTCCCAGGCTCCCAGGCGCGGGCTCGTGTGCTGCGGACCCCAGGCTCCCAAGCGCGGGCTCGTGAGCTGAGGGCCCCAGGCTCCCAGGCTCCCAGGCTCCCAGGCGCGGCTCAGGTCCTGCGGACCCCAGAACCCAGGCACCCAGGCTCCCAGGCTCCTAGGCGCGGGCTTGAGTGCTGCGGACCCGAGGCTCCCAGGCGCTGGCTTGTGAGCTGCATCTCTCTGGCTTCGAGTGCAGGCCCGGGAGCTGCCTCCCCCAGGTTCAAAGGCAACCAGGCGCGGGTTCCGGAGCTGCGGTCCCAGGATCCCAGGCTCCCAGGCTCCCAGGCGCGGGCTAGGGTGCTGCGGACCCCAGGCCCCCAGCCTCCCAGGCTCCCAGGCTCCCAGGCGCGGGCTCGTGTGCTGCGGACCCCAGGCTCCCGAGCGCGGGCTCGTGAGCTGAGGGCCCCAGGCTCCCAGGCTCCCAGGCTCCTAGGCGCGGGGTAGGGTGTTGCGGATCCCAAGCTCCCAGGCTCCCAGGCTCCCAGGCGCCGGCTCAGGTGCTGCGGACCCCAGGCTCCCAGGCTCCCAGGCTCCCAGGCTCACAGGCGTGGTCTAGGGTGCTGCGGACCCCAGACCCCAGGCTCCCAGGCTCCCAGGCTCCTAGGCGCGGGCTTGGGTGCTGGGGACCCCAGGCTCCCAGGCGCGGGCTCGTGAGCTGTATCTCCCTGGCTTCGAGTGCAGGCCCGGGAGCTGCTTCCCCCAGGTTCAAAGGCAACCAGGCGCGGGCTCAGGTCCTGCGGACCCCAGGCTCCCAGGCTCCCAAGCTCCCAGGCTCCCAGGCGCAGGCTCGGGTACTGAGGGCCCTAGGCTCCCAGGCTCCCAGGCGCGGGCTAGGTTGCTGCGGACCCCAGGCCCCCAGCCTCCCAGGTTCCCAGGCTCCCAGGCGCGGGCTCGTGTGCAGCGGACCCCAGGCTCCCAAGCGCGGGCTCGGGAGCTGATGGCCCCAGGCCCCCAGCCTCCCAGGCTCCCAGGCTCCCAGGCGCTGCTAGGGTGCTGCGTACCCCAGGCTCCCAGGCTCCCAGGCGCGGGCTAGGGTGCTGCGGACCCCAGGCCCCCAGCCTCCCAGGCTCCCAGGCTCCCAGGCGCGGTCTATGGTGCTGCGGACCCCAGACTCCCAGGATCCCAGGCTCCCAGGCTCCTAGGCGCTGCTAGGGTGCTGCGGACCCCAGGCCCCCAGCCTCCCAGGCTCCCAGGCTCCCAGGCGCGTTCTATGGTGCTGCGGACCCAAGACTCCCAGGCTCCCAGGCTCCCAGGCTCCCAGGCGCTGCTAGGGTGCTGCGGACCCCAGGCCCCCAGCCTCCCAGGCTCCCAGGCTCCCAGGCGCGGGCTCGTGTGCTGCGGACCCCAGGCTCCCAAGCGCGGTCTCGGGCGCTGAGGGCCCCAGGCCCCCAGCCTCCCAGGCTCCCAGGCTCCCATTCTCCCAGGCGCTGCTAGGGTGCTGCGGACCCCAGGCTCCCAGGCTCCCAGGCGCGGGCTAGGGTGCTGCGGACCCCAGGCCCCCAGCCTCCCAGGCTCCCAGGATCCCAGGCGCGGTCTATGGTGCTGCGGACCCCAGACTCCCAGGCTCCCAGGCTCCCAGGCGCGGGCTCGTGTGCTGCGGACCCCAGGCTCCCAAGCGCGGCCTCAGGAGCTGAGGGCCCCAGGCCCCCAGCCTCCCAGGCTCCCAGGCTCCCAGGCGCGGGATAGGGTGCTGCGGACCCCAGGTCCCCAGGCTCCCAGGCTCCCAGGCGCGGGCTCGTGTGCTGCAGACACCAGGCTCCCAAGCGCGGGCTCGGGAGCTGAGGGCCCCAAGCTCCCAGGCTCTCAGGCTCCCAGGCTCCCATGCGCGGACTCAGGTCCTGCGGACCCCAGGCTCCCAAGTTCCCAGGCTCCCAGGCTCCCAGGCGCTGCTAGGGTGCTGCGGACCCCAGGCTCCCAGGCTCCCAGGCGCGGGCTAGGGTGCTGCGGACCCCAGGCCCCCAGCCTCCCATGCTCCCAGGCTCCCAGGCTCGGTCTATGGTGCTGCGGACCCCAGACTCCCAGACTCCCAGGCTCCCAGGCTCCCAGGCGCGGGCTCGGGTGCTGCGGACCCCAGGCTCCCAGGCTCCCAGGCTCCAAGGCGCGTGCTCGGAAGCTGAGGGCCCCAGGCTCCCAGGCTCGCAGGCGCTGGCTAGGGTGCTGCGGATCCCAGGCCCCCAGCCTCCCAGGCTCCCAGGCTCCCAGGCTCCCAGGCGCGGGCTCGTGTGCTACGGACCCCAGGCTCCCAAGCGCGGGCTCGGGAGCTGAGGGCCCCAGGCTCCCAGGCTCCCAGGCTCCCAGGCGCGGGCTCAGGTCCTGCGGACCGCAGGCTCCCAAGCTCCCAGGCTCCCAGGCTCCCAGGCGCTGCTAGGGTGCTGCGGACCCCAGGGTCCCAGGTTCCCAGGCGCGGGTTAGGGTGCTGTGGACCCCAGGCCCCCAGCCTCCCAGGCTCCCAGGCTCCCAGGCGTGGTCTATGGTGCTGCGGACCCCAGGCTCCCAAGCCCGGGCTCGGGAGCTGGGGGCCCCAGGCCCCCAGGCTCCCAGCCTCCCAGGCTCCCAGGGTCCCAGGCGCGGGCTCGGGTGCTGCGGACACCAGGCTCCCAAGCTCCCAGGCTCCCAGGCTCCCAGGCGCTGCTAGGGTGCTGCGGACCCCAAGCTCCCAAGCGCGGGCTCGGGAGCTGGGGGCCCCAGGCCCCCAGGCTCCCAGGCTCCCAGGCTCCCAGGCGCGGGCTCGGGAGCTGAGGGCCCCAGGCTCCCAGGCTCCTAGGCGCGGGGTAGGGTGGTGCGGACACCAGGCTCCCAGGCTCCCAGGCTCCCAGGCGCGGGCTCAGGTGCTGCGGACCCCAGGCTCCAGGGTCCCAGGTCCCATGCGCGGGCTCCGGTGCTGCGGACCCCAGGCCCCAGCCTCCCAAGCTCCCATGCACCCAGGCGTGGTCTAGGGTGCTGCGGACCCCAGAACCCAGGCTCGCAGGCTCCCAGGCGCTGCTAGGGTGCTGCCGACCCCATGCTCCCAGACTCCCAGGATCCCAGGCTCCCAGGCGAAAATCGAAAGCTGCTGAAAACCAGTATCCGGCCTCCCGTGCGTTTGCTCGGGAGATGCGTGCCCCAGGCTCCCTAGCGCGTGCTCGTGAGCTGGGACCCCAAGGCTCATAGGCTAACAGGTGCGTTCTCGGGAGATTGTGCCCGCAGGCTCACAGGCTCCCAGGCGCGTGCTCGTGTGCTGCGCATCCCAGGCTCCCAGGCGCGTGCACGTGAGCTGGGACCCCAAGGCTCACAGGCTACCAGGCGCGGGATTGGGAGCTGGTCTTCACAGGCCCCCAGGCGCGGGCTCCTGTGCGGCGCACCCCAGGCTCCCATGCGCTGGCTCGTGAGCTGCATTTCCCTGGCTTCGAGTGCAGGCCCGGGAGCTGCCTCCCCCAGGTTCAAAGGCAACCAGGCGCGGGTTCCGGAGCTGCGGCCCCAGGATCCCACGCTCCCAGGCTCACAGTCGCGGGCTCAGGTCCTGCGGACCCCAGGCTCCCATGCTCCCAGGCTCCCAGGCTCCCAGGCGCTGCTAGGGTGCTGCGGACACCAGTCTCCCAGGCTGCCAGGCTCCCAGGAACGGGCTAGGGTGCTGCGGACCGCAGGCCCCCAGGCTCCCAGGCTCCCAGGCTCGCAGGCGCGGGCTCGGGAGCTGAGGGCCCCAGGCTCCCAGGCTCCCAGGCTCCCAGGCGCGGGCTCGGGTGCTGCGTACCCCAAGCTCCCAGGCTCCCAGGCTCCCAGGCGCGGGCTCGGGAGCTGCGGACCCCAGACTCCCAGTCTCCCAGGCTCCCAGGCGCGGGCTCGTGTGCTGCGGACCCCAGGCTCCCAAGCGCGGGCTCGGGAGCTGAGGGCCCCAGGCTCCCAGGCTCCCAGGCGCCCAGGCGCGGGCTCAGGTCCTGCGGACCCCAGGCTCCCAAGCTCCCAGGCTCCCAGACTCCCAGGCGCTGCTAGGGTGCTGCGGACCCCAGGCTCCCAGGCTCCCAGGCGCGGGCTAGGGTGCTGCGGACGCCAGGCCCCCAGCCACCCAGGCTCCCAGGCTCCCAGGCGCGTTCTATTGTGCTGCTGACCCCAGACTCCCAGGCTCCCAGGCTCCCAGGCTCCCAGGCGCGGGATAGGGTGCTGCGGACCCCAGGCCCCCAGGCTCCCAGGCTCCCAGGTTCCCAGGCGCGGGCTCGGGAACTGAGGGCCCCAGGCCCCCAGCCTCCCAGGCTCCCAGGCTCCCAGGCGCGGGATAGGGTGCTGCGGACCCCAGGCCCCCAGGCTCCCAGGCTCCCAGGCTCCCAGGCGCGGGCTCGGGAGCTGAGGGCCCCAGGCTACAAGGCTCCCAGGCTCCCATGCGCGTGCTCAGGTCCTGCGGACCCCAGGCTCCCAAGCTCCCAGGCTCCCAGGCTCCCAGGCGCTGCTAGGGTGCTGCGGACCCCAGGCTCCCAGGCTCCCATGCGCGGGCAAGGGTGCTGCGGACCCCAGGCCCCCAGCCTCCCAGGCTCCCAGGCTCCCAGGCGCGGTCTATTGTGCTGCGGACCCCAGACTCCCAGGCTCCCAGGCTCGCAGGCGCGGGATAGGGTGCTGCGGACCCCAGGCCCCCAGGCTCCCAGGCTCCCAGGCTCCCAGGCGCGGGCTCGGGAGCTGATGGCCCCAGGCTCCCAGGCTCCTAGGCTCCTAGGCGCGGGGTAGGGTGGTGCGGAACCCAAGCTCCCAGGCTCCCAGGCTCCCAGGCGCCGGCTCAGGTGCTGCGGACCCCAGGCTCCCAGGCTCCCAGGCTCCCAGGCTCACAGGCGTGGTCTAGGGTGCTGCGGACCCCAGACCCCAGGCTCCAAAGCTCCCAGGCTCCTAGGCGCGGGCTTCGGTGCTGGGGACCCCAGGCTCCGAGGCGCGGGCTCGTGAGCTGCATCTCCCTGGCTTCGAGTGCAGGCCCGGGAGCTGCTTCCCCCAGGTTCAAAGGCAACCAGGCGCGGGCTCAGGTCCTGCGCACCCCAGGCTCCCAGGCTCCCAGGCGCGGGCTCGGGTGATGCGGACCCCAGGCTCCCAGGCTCCCAGGCTCCCAGGCGCGGGCTCGGGAGCTAAGGGCCCCAGGCTCCCAGGCTCCCAGGCGCGGGCTAGGGTGCTGCGGACCCCAGGCCCCCAGCCTCCCAGGCTCCCAGGCTCCCAGGCGCGGGCTCGTGTGCAGCGGACCCCAGGCTCCCAAGCGCGGGCTCGCGAGCTGATGGCCCCAGGCCCCCAGGCTCCCAGGCTCCCAGGCTCCCAGGCGCTGCTAGGGTGCTGCGGACCCCAGGCTCCCAGGCGCGGGCTAGGGTGCTGCGGACCCCAGGCCCCCAGCCTCCCAGGCTCCCAGGCTCCCAGGCGCGGTCTATGATGCTGCGGACCCCAGACTCCCAGGCTCCCAGGCTCCCAGGCGCCGGCTCAGGTGCTGCGGGCCCCAGGCTCCCAGGCTCCCAGGCTCCCAGGCTCACAGGCGCGGGCTAGTGTGCTGCGGACCCCAGGCCCCCAGCCTCCCAGGCTCCCAGGCTCCCATCGCGGGCTCGTGTGCTGCGGACCCCAGGCTCCCGAGCGCGGGCTCGGGAGCTGAGGGCCCCAGGCCCCCAGCCTCCCAGGCTCCCAGGCTCCCAGGCGCGGGATAGGGTGCTGCGGACCCCAGGCCACCAGGCTCCCAGGCTCCCAGGCTCCCAGGCGCGAGCTCGGGAGCTGAAGGCCCCAGGCTCCCAGGCTCCCAGGCTCCTAGGCGCGGGGTAGGGTGGTGCGGACCCCAGGCTCCCAGGCTCCCAGGCTCCCATTCGCCGGCTCAGGTGCTGCGGACCTCAGGCTCCCAGGCTCCCAGGCTCCCAGGCGCGGGCTCGGGAGCTTAGGGCCCCAGGCTCCCAGGCTCCCAGGCTCCCAGGCGCGGGCTCGTGTGCTGCGGACCCCAGGCTCCCAGGCTCCCAGGCTCCCAGGCTCCCAGGCGCGGGATACGTTGCTGCGGACCCCAGGACCCCAGGCTCCCAGGCTCCCAGGCTCCCAGGCGCTGCTAGGGTGCTGCGGACCCCAGGCTCCCAGGCTCCCAGGCGCGGGCTAGGGTGCTGCGGACCCCAGGCCCCCAGCCTCCCAGGCTCCCAGGCGCGGTCTATTGTGCTGCGGACCCCAGACTCCCAGGCTCCCAGGCTCCCAGGCTCACAGGCGCTGCTAGGGTGCTGCGGACCCCAGGCTCCCAGGCTCCCAGGGTCCCAGGCTACCAGGCTCCCAGGCGCGGGCTCGTGTACTGCGGACCCCAGGCTCCCAAGCGCGGGCTCGGGAGCTGAGAGCCCCAAGCTCCCAGGCTCCCAGGCTCTTAGGCGCGGGCTCAGGTCCTGCGGACCCCAGGCTCCCAAGCTCCCATGCTCCCAGGCTCCCAGGCACTGCTAGGGTGCTGCGGACCCCAGGCTCCCAGGCTCCCAGGCGCGGGCTAGGGTGCTGCGGACCCTAGGCCCCCAGCCTCCCAGGCTCCCAGGCTCCCAGGCGCGGTCTATTGTGCTGCGGACCCCAGACTCCCAGGCTCCCAGGCTCCCAGGCGCGGGATAGGGTGCTGCGGACCCCAGGCCCCCAGGCTCCCAGGCTCCCAGGCTCCCAGCCGCGGGCTCGGGAGCTGAGGGCCCCAGGCTCCCAGGCTCCCAGGCTCCCAGGCGCGGGCTCGGGTGCTGCGGACCCCAGGCCCCCAGCCTCCCAGGCTCCTAGGCTCCCAGGCTCCCAGGCGCGGGCTCGTGTGCTGCGGACCCCAGACTCCCAGGTTCCCAGGCTCCCAGGCGCGGGCTAGTGTGCTGCGGACCCCAGGCTCCCAGGCGCGGGCTCGAGTGCTGCGGACCCCAGGCTCCCAGGCTCCCAGGCTCCTAGGCGCGGGCTTGAGTGCTGCGGACCCGAGGCTCCCAGGCGCTGGCTTGTGAGCTGCATCTCTCTGGCTTCGAGTGCAGGCCCGGGAGCTGCCTCCCCCAGGTTCAAAGGCAACCAGGCGCGGGTTTCGGCGCTGCGGCCCCAGGATCCCAGGCTGCCAGGCTCCCAGGCGCGGGCTAGAGTGCTGCGGACCCCAGGCCCCCAGACTCCCAGGCTCCCAGGCGCGGGCTCGTGTGCAGCGGACCCCAGGCTCCCAAGCGCGGGCTCGGGAGCTGATGGCCCCAGGCCCCCAGACTCCCAGGCTCCCAGGCTCCCAGGCGCTGTTAGGGTGCTGCGGACCCCAGGCTCCCAGGCTCCCAGGCGCGGGCTAGGGTGCTGCGGACCCCAGGCCCCCAGCCTCCCAGGCTCCCAGGCTCCCAGGCGCGGTCTATGGTGCTGCGGACCCCAGGCTCCCAGGCTCCCAGGCTCCCAGGCGCTGCTTGGGTGCTGCGGACCCCAGGCCCCCAGCCTCCCAGGCTCCCAGGCTCCCAGGCGCGGGCTCGTGTGCTGCGGACCCCAGGCTCCCAAGCGCGGGCTCGGGCGCTGAGGGCCCCAGGCCCCCAGCCTCCCAGCCTCCCAGGCTCCCATTCTCCCAGGCGCTGCTAGGGTGCTGCGGACCCCAGGCTCCCAGGCTCCCAGGCGCGGGCTAGGGTGTTGCGGACCCCAGGCCCCCAGCCTCCCAGGCTCCCAGGATCCCAGGCGCGGTCTATGGTGCTGCGGACCCCAGACTCCCAGGCTCCCAGGCTCCCAGGCGCGGGCTCGTGTGCTGCGGACCCCAGGCTCCCAAGCGCGGGCTCGGGAGCTGAGGACCCCAGGCCCGCAGCTTCCCAGGCTCCCAGGCGCGGGATAGGGTGCTGCGGACCCCAGGTCCCCAGGCTCCGAGGCTCCCTGGCTCGGGCTCGTGTGCTGCGGACCCCAGGCTCCCAAGCGCGGGCTCGGTAGCTGAGGGCCCCAGGCTCCCAGGCTCCAAGGCTCCCAGGCTCACATGCGCGGGCTCAGGTCCTGCGGACCCCAGGCTCCCACCTCCCAGGCTCCCAGGCTCCCAGGCGCTGCTAGGGTGCTGTGGACCCCAGGCTCCCAGGCTCCCAGGCGCGGGCTAGGGTGCTGCGGACCCCAGGCCCCCAGCCTCCCAGGCTCCCAGGCTCCCAGGCGCGGTCTATGGTGCTGCGGACCCCAGACTTCCAGGCTCCCAGGCTCCCAGGCTCCCAGGCGCGGGCTCGGGTGCTGCGGACCCCAGGCTCCCAGGCTCCCAGGCTCCAAGGCGCGGGCTCGGGAGCTGAGGACCCCAGGCTCCCAGGCTCGCAGGCGCTGGCTAAGGTGCTGCGGATCCCAGGCCCGCAGCCTCCCAGGCTCCCAGGCTCCCAGGCTCCCAGGCGCGGGCTCGTGTGCTGCGGACCCCAGGCTCCCAAGCGCGGGCTCGGGAGCTGAGGGCCCCAGGCTCCCAGGCTCCCAGGCTCCCAAGCTCCCAGGCGCGGACTCAGGTCCTGCGGACCGCAGGC
The DNA here is from genome assembly GCF_963930625.1 of Muntiacus reevesi. Classification (NCBI taxonomy): domain Eukaryota; kingdom Metazoa; phylum Chordata; class Mammalia; order Artiodactyla; family Cervidae; genus Muntiacus; species Muntiacus reevesi. Next base: position 62,467 of record NC_089252.1, on the reverse strand, counting down.
TCCCAAGCTCCCAGGCTTCCAGGCTCCCAGGCGCTGCTAGGGTGCTGCGGACCCCAGGCTCCCAGGCTCCCAGGCGCGGGCTAGGGTGCTGCGTACCCCAGGCCACCAGCCTCCCAGGCTCCCAGGCTCCCAGGCGCGGTCTATTGTGCTGCGGACCCCAGACTCCCAGGCTCCCAGGCTCCCAGGCTCCCAGGCGCGGGATAGGGTGCTGCGGACCCCAGGCCCCCAGGCTCCCAGGCTCCCAGGCTCCCAGGCTCAGGCTCGGGATCTGAGGGCTCCAGGCCCCCATCCTCCCAGGCTCCCAGGCGCGGGATACGGTGCTGCGGACCCCAGGCCCCCAGGCTCCCAGGCTCCCAGGCTCCCAGGCGCGGGCTCGGCAGCTGAGGGCCCAAGGCTCCCAGGCTCCCAGACTCCTAGGCGCGGGGTAGAGTGGTGCGGACCCCAGGCTCCCAGGCTCCCAGGCTCCCAGGCGCGGGCTAGGGTGCTGTGTACCCCAGGCTCCCAGGCTCCCAGGCGCGGGCTAGGGTGCTGCGGACCCCAGGCCCCCAGCCTCCCAAACTCCCAGGCTCCCAGGCGTGGTCTAGGGTGCTGCGGACCCCAGAACCCAGGCTTCCAGGCTCCCAGGCGCTGCTAGGGTGCTGCCGACCCCATGCTCCCAGGCTCCCAGGCTCCCAGGCGCGGGCTCGTGTGCTGAGGATCCCAGGCTACCAGGCTCCCAGGCTCCCAGGCGAAGATCGAAAGCTGCTCAAAACCAGTATCCGGCCTCCCGTGCGTTTGCTCGGGAGATGTGTGCCCCAGGCTCCCAAGCGCGTGCTCGTGAGCTGGGACCCCAAGGCTCATAGGCTAACAGGTGCGTTCTCGGGAGATTGTGCCCCCAGGCTCACAGGCTCCCAGGCGCGTGCTCGTGTGCTGCGCACCCCAGGCTCCCAGGCGCGTGCACGTGAGCTGGGATCCCAAGGCTCACAGGTTCCCAGGCGCGGGCTCGGGAACTGAGGGCCCCAGGCCCCCAGCCTCCCAGGCTCCCAGGCTCCCAGGCGCGGGATAGGGTGCTGCGGACCCCAGGCCCCCAGGCTCCCAGGCTCCCAGGCTCCCAGGCGCGGGCTCGGGAGCTGAGGGCCCCAGGCTACAAGGCTCCCAGGCTCCCATGCGCGTGCTCAGGTCCTGCGGACCCCAGGCTCCCAAGCTCCCAGGCTCCCAGGCTCCCAGGCGCTGCTAGGGTGCTGCGGACCCCAGTCTCCCAGGCTCCCAGGCGCGGGCAAGGGTGCTGCGGACCCCAGGCCCCAGCCTCCCAGGCTCCCAGGCTCCCAGGCGCGGTCTATTGTGCTGCGGACCCCAGACTCCCAGGCTCCCAGGCTCGCAGGCGCGGGATAGGGTGCTGCGGACCCCAGGCCCCCAGGCTCCCAGGCTCCCAGGCTCCCAGGCTCCTAGGCTCCTAGGCGCGGGGTAGGGTGGTGCGGAACCCAAGCTCCCAGGCTCCCAGGCTCCCAGGCGCCGGCTCAGGTGCTGCGGACCCCATGCCCCCAGCCTCCCAGGCTCCCAGGCTCCCAGGCGCGTTCTATGGTGCTGCGGACCCCAGACTCCCAGGCTCCCAGGCTCCCAGGCGCGGGCTCGGGTGCTGCGGACCCCAGGCTCCCAGGCTCCCAGGCGCGGGCTAGGGTGCTGCGGACCCCAGACTCCCAGGCTCCCAGGCTCCCAGGCTCCCAGGCGCGGGATAGGGTGCTGCGGACCCCAGGCCCCCAGGCTCCCAGGCTCCCAGGCTCCCAGGCGCGGGCTCGGGATCTGAGGGCCCCAGGCCCCCATCCTCCCAGGCTCCCAGGCGCGGGATACGGTGCTGCGGACCCCAGGCCCCCAGGTTCCCAGGCTCCCATGCTCCCAGGCGCGGGCTCGGGAGCTGAGGGCCCCAGGCTCCCAGGCTCCCAGGCTCCTAGGCGCGGGGTAGGGTGGTGCGGACCCCAGGCTCCCAGGCTCCCAGGCTCCCAGGCTCCCAGGCGCCGGCTCAGGTGCTGCGGACCCCAGGCTCCCAGGCTCCCAGGCTCCCAGGCGCGGGCTAGGGTGCTGCGTACCCCAGGCTCCCAGGCTCCCAGGCGCGGGCTAGGGTGCTGCGGACCCCATGCCCCCAGCCTCCCAAACTCCCAGGCTCCCATGCGTGGTCTAGGGTGCTGCGGACCCCAGAACCCAGGCTCCCAGGCTCCCAGGCTCCCAGGCGCGAGCTCGTGTGCTGAGGATCCCAGGCTCCCAGGCTCCCAGGCTCCCAGGCGAAGATCGAAAGCTGCTCAAAACCAGTATCCGGCCTCCCGTGCGTTTGCTCGGGAGATGCGTGCCCCAGGCTCCCAAGCGCGTGCTCGTGAGCTGGGACCCCAAGGCTCAGAGGCTCACAGGTGCGTTCTTGGGAGATTGTGCCCGCAGGCTCACAGGCTCCCAGGCGCGTGCTCGTGTGCTGCGCACCCCAGGCTCTCAGGCGCGTGCACGTGAGCTGGGAACCCAAGGCTCACAGGCTACCAGGCGCGGGATCGGGGGCTGGTCTTCACAGGCTCCCAGGCGCGGGCTCGTGTGCTGCGCACCCCAGGCTCCCAGGCGCTGGCTCGTGAGCTGCATCTCCCTGGCTTCGAGTGCAGGCCCGGGAGCTGCCTCCCCCAGGTTCAAAGGCAACCAGGCGCGGGTTCCGGAGCTGCGGCCCCAGGATCCCAGGCTCCCAGGCTCCCTGGCGCGGGCTAGGGTGCTGCGGACCCCAGTCCCCCAGCCTCCCAGGCTCCCAGGCTCCCAGGCGCGGGCTCGTGTGCTGCGGACCCCAGGCTCCCAAGCGCGGGCTCGGGAGCTGAGGGCCCCAGGCCCCCAGCCTCCGAGGCTCCCAGGCTCCCAGGCGCGGGCTCAGGTCCTGCGGACCCCAGGCTCCCAAGCTCCCAGGCTCCCAGGTTCCCAGGCGCTGCTAGGGTGCTGCGGACCCAAGGCCCCCAGCCTCCCAAGTTCCCAGGCTCCCAGGCGCGGTCTATTGTGCTGCAGACCCCAGACTCCCAGACTCCCAGGCTCCCAGGCTCCCAGGCGCTGCTAGTGTGCTGCATACCCCAGGCTCCCAGGCTCCCAGGCGCGGGCTAGGGTGCTGCGGACCCCATGCCCCCAGCCTCCCAGGCTCCCAGGCTCCCAGGCGCGGTCTATGGTGCTGCGGACTCCAGACTCCCAGGCTCTCAGGCTCCCAGGCTCCCAGGCGCGGGCTCGTGTGCTGTGGACCCCAGGCTCCCAGACTCCCAGGCTCCCAGGCTCCCAGGCGCGGGCTCGGGAGCTGAGGGCCCCAGGCTCCCAGGCTCCCAGGCGCGGGCTAGGGTGCTGCGGACCCCAGGCCCCCAGCCTCCCAGGCTCCCAGGCTCCTAGCCTCCCAGGCGCGGGCTCGTGTGCTGCGGACCCCAGACTCCCAAGCGCGGGCTCGGGAGCTGAGGGCCCCAGGCTCCCAGGCTCCTAGGCTCCTAGGCGCGGGCTCAGGTCCTGCGGACCCCAGGCTCCCAAGCTCCCAGGCTCCCAGGCTCCCAGGCGCTGCTAGGGTGCTGCGGACCCCAGGCTCCCAGCCTCCCAGGCGCGGGCTAGGGTGCTGCGGACGCCAGGCCCCCAGCCTCCCAGGCTCCCAGTCTCCCAGGCGCGGTCTATTGTGCTGCGGACCCCAGACTCCCAGGCTCCCAGGCTCCCAGGCGCGGGATAGGGTGCTGCGGACCCCAGGCCCCCAGGCTCACAGGCTCCCAGGCGCGGGCTCGGGAGCTGAGGGCCCCAGGCTCCCAGGCTCCCAGGCGCGGGCTCGGGTGCTGCGGACCCCAGGCTCCCAGGCGCGGGCTCGGGTGCTTCGGACCCCAGACTCCCAGGCTCCCAGGCTCCCAGGCGCGGGCTCGTGTGCTGCGGACCCCAGGCTCCCAAGCGCGGGCTCGGGAGCTGAGGGCCCCAGACTCCCAGGCTCCCAGGCTCCCAGGCGCGGGATAGGGTGCTGCGTATCCCAAGCTCCCAGGCTCCCAGGCTCCCAGGCGCCGGCTCAGGTGCTGCGGACCCCAGGCTCCCAGGCTCCCAGGCTCCCAGGCTCCCAGGCTCACAGGCGTGGTCTAGGGTGCTGCGGACCCCAGACCCCAGGCTCCCAGGCTCCCAGGCTCCTAGGCGCGGGATTGGGTGCTGTGGACCCCAGGCTCCCAGGCGCGGGCTCGTGAGCTGCATCTCCCTGGCTTCGAGTGCAGGCCCGGGAGCTGCTTCCCCCAGGTTCAAAGGCAACCAGGCGCGGGCTCAGGTCCTGCGGACCCCAGGCTCCCAGGCTCCCAGGCGCGGGCTCGCGTGCTGCGGACCCCAGGCTCCCAGGCTCCCAGGCTCCCAGGCGCGGGCTAGGGTGCTGCGGACCCCAGGCCCCCAGCCTCCCAGGCTCCCAGGCTCCCAGGCGCGGGCTCGTGTGCAGCGGACCCAAGGCTCCCAAGCGCGGGCTCGGGAGCTGATGGCCCCAGGCCCCCAGCCTCCCAGGCTCCCATGCTCCCAGGCGCTGCTAGGGTGCTGCGGACCCCAGGCTCCCAGGCTCCCAGGCGGGGGCTAGGGTGCTGCGGACCCCAGGCCCCCAGCCTCCCAGGCTCCCAGGCTCCCAGGCGCGGTCTATGGTGCTGCGGACCCCAGACTCCCAGGCTCCCAGGCTCCCAGGCTCCCAGGCGCTGCTAGGGTGCTGCGGACCCCAGGCCCCCAGCCTCCCAGGCTCCCAGGCTCCCAGGCGCGTTCTATGGTGCTGCAGACCCCAGACTCCCAGGCTCCCAGGCTCCCAGGCTCCCAGGCGCTGCTAGGGTGCTGCGGACCCCAGGCCCCCAGCCTCCCAGGCTCCCAGGCTCCCAGGATCCCATTCTCCCAGGCGCTGCTAGGGTGCTGCGGACCCCAGGCTCCCAGGCTCCCAGGCGCGGGCTAGGGTGCTGCGTACCCCAGGCCCCCAGCCTCCCAGGCTCCCAGGATCCCAGGCGCGGTCTATGGTGCTGCGGACCCCAGATCCCAGGCTCCCAGGCTCCCAGGCGCGGGCTCGTGTGCTGCGGACCCCAGGCTCCCAAGCGCGGCCTCGGGAGCTGAGGGCCCCAGGCCCCCAGCCTCCCAGGCTCCCAGGCTCCCAGGCTCCCAGGCGCGGGATAGGGTGCTGCGGACCCCAGGTCCCCAGGCTCCCAGGCTCCCAGGCTCGGGCTCGTGTGCTGCGGACCCCAGGCTCCCAAGCGCGGGCTCGGGAGCTGAGGGCCCCAGGCTCCCAGGCTCCCAGGCTCCCAGGCTCCCATGCGCGGGCTCAGGTCCTGCGAACCCCAGGCTCCCAAGCTCCCAGGCTCCCAGGCTCCCAGGCGCTGCTAGGGTGCTGCGGACCCCAGGTCCCAGGCTCCCAGGCGCGTGCTAGGGTGCTGCGGACCCCAGGCCCCCAGCCTCCCAGGCTCCCAGGCGCGGTCTATGGTGCTGCGGACCCCAGACTACCAGGCTCCCAGGCTCCCAGGCTCCCAGGCGCGGGCTCGGGTGCTGCGGACCCCAGGCTCCCAGGCTCCCAGGCTCCAAGGCGCGGGCTCGGGAGCTGAGGGCCCCAGGCTCCAAGGCTCCCAGGCGCTGGCTAGGGTGCTGCGGATCCCAGGCCCCCAGCCTCCCAGGCTCCCAGGCTCCCAGGCTCCCAGGCGCAGGCTCGTGTGCTACGGACCCCAGGCTCCCAAGCGCGGGCTCGGGAGCTGAGGGCCCCAGGCTCCCAGGCTCCCAGGCTCCCAGGCTCCCAGGCGCGGGCTCAGGTCCTGGGGACCGCAGGCTCCCAAGCTCCCAGGCTCCCAGGCTCCCAGGCGCTGCTAGGGTGCTGCGGACCCCAGGCTCCCAGGTTCCCAGGCGCGGGTTAGGGTGCTGTGGACCCCAGGCCCGCAGCCTCCCAGGCTCCCAGGCTCCCAGGCGCGGTCTATGGTGCTGCGGACCACAGACTCCCAGGCTCCCAGACTCCCAGGATCCCAGGCGCGGGCTCATGTGCTGCGGACCCCAGGCTCCCAAGCGCGGGCTCTGGAGCTGGGGGCCCCAGGCCCCCAGGCTCCCAGCCTCCCAGGCTCCCAGGCTCCCAGGCGCGGGCTCGGGTGCTGCGGACACCAGGCTCCCAAGCTCCCAGGCTCCCAGGCTCCCAGGCGCTGCTAGGGTGCTGCGGACCCCAAGCTCCCAGGCGCGGGCTCGGGAGCTGAGGGCCCCAGGCTCCCAGGCTCCTAGGCGCGGGGTAGGGTGGTGCGGACCCCAGGCTCCCAGGCTCCCAGGCTCCCAGGCGCGGGCTCAGGTGCTGCGGACCCCAGGCTCCAGGGTCCCAGCCTCCCATGCGCGGGCTCGGGTGCTGCGGACCCCAGGCCCCAGCCTCCCAAGCTCCCATGCACCCAGGCGTGGTCTAGGGTGCTGCGGACCCCAGAACCCAGGCTCCCAGGCTCCCAGGCGCTGCTAGGGTGCTGCCGACCCCATGCTCCCAGGCTCCCAGGATCCCAGGCTCCCAGGCGAAGATCGAAAGCTGCTGAAAACCAGTATCCGGCCTCCCGTGCGTTTGCTCGGGAGATGCGTGCCCCAGGCTCCCTAGCGCGTGCTCGTGAGCTGGGACCCCAAGGCTCATAGGCTAACAGGTGCGTTCTCGGGAGATTTTGCCCGCAGGCTCACAGGCTCCAAGGCGCGTGCTCGTGTGCTGCGCACCCCAGGCTCCCAGGCGCATGCACGTGAGCTGGGACCCCAAGGCTCACAGGCTACTAGGCGCGGGATTGGGAGCTGGGATTCACAGGCTCCCAGGCGCGGGCTCCTGTGCTGCGCACCCCAGGCTCCCATGCGCTGGCTCGTGAGCTGCATTTCCCTGGCTTCGAGTGCAGGCCCGGGAGCTGCCTCCCCTAGGTTCAAAGGCAACCAGGCGCGGGTTCCGGAGCTGCGGCCCCAGGATCCCAGGCTCCCAGGCTCCCAGGCGCGGGCTCAGGTCCTGCGGACCCCAGGCTCCCAAGCTCCCAGGCTACCAGGCTCCAAGGCGCTGCTAGGGTGCTGCGGACACCAGTCTCCCAGGCTCCCAGGCTCCCAGGCACGGGCTAGGGTGCTGCGGACCCCAGGCCCCCAGGCTCCCAGGCTCCCAGGCTCGCAGGCGCGGGCTCGGGAACTGAGGGCCCCAGGCTCCCAGGCTCCCAGGCTCCCAGGCGCGGGCTAGGGTGCTGCGTACCCCATGCTCCCAGGCTCCCATGCTCACAGGCGCGGGCTCGGGAGCTGCGGACCCCAGACTCCCAGGCTCCCAGGCTCCCAGGCGCGGGCTCGTGTGCTGCGGACCCCAGGCTCCCAAGCGTGGGCTCGGGAGATGAGGGCCCCAGGCTCCCAGGCTCCCAGGCGCCCAGGCGCGGGCTCAGGTCCTGCAGACCCCAGGCTCCCAAGCTCCCAGGCTCCCAGGCTCCCAGGCGCTGCTAGGGTGCTGCGGACCCCAGGCTCCCAGGCTCCCAGGCGCGGGCTAGGGTGCTGCGGACCCCAGGCCCCCAGCCTCCCAGGCTCCCAGGTTCCCAGGAACGGTCTATTGTGCTGCGGACCCCAGACTCCCAGGCTCCCAGGCTCCCAGGCACGGGATAGGGTGCTGCGGACCCCAGGCCCCCAGGCTCCCAGGCTCCCAGGCTCCCAGGCGCGGGCTCGGGAGCTGAGGGCCCCAGGCTCCCAGGCTCCCAGGCTCCCAGGCGCGGGCTCGGGTGCTGCGGACCCCAGGCCCCCAGCCTCCCAGGCTCCTAGACACCCAGGCTCCCAGGCGCGGGCTCGTGTGCTGCGGACCCCAGGCCCCCAGGCGCGGGCTCGGGTGCTGCGGACCCCAGACTCCCAGGCTCCCAGGCTCCCAGGCGCGGGCTCGTGTACTGCGGACCCCAGGCTCCCAAGCGCGGGCTCGGGAGCTGAGGGCCCCAGGCTCCCAGGCTCCCAGGCGCGGGCTCATGTCCTGCGGACCCCAGGCTCCCAAGCTCCCAGACTCCCAGGCTCCCAGGCGCTGCTAGGGTGCTGCGGACCCCAGGCTCCCAGGCTCCCAGGCGCGGGCTAGGGTGCTGCGGACCCCAGAACCCAGGCACCCAGGCTCCCAGGCTCCCAGGCGCGGGATAGGGTGCTGCGGACCCCAGGCCACCAGGCTCCCAGGCTCCCAGGTTCCCAGGCGCGGGCTCGGGAGCTGAGGGCCCCAGGCCCCCAGCCTCCCAGGCTCCCAGGCTCCCAGGCGCGGGATAGGGTGCTGCGGACCCCAGGCCCCCAGGCTCCCAGGCTCCCAGGCGCGGGCTCGGGAGCTGAGGGCCCCAGGCTCCCAGGCTCCCAGGCTCCTAGGCGCGGGGTAGGGTGGTGCGGACCCCAGGCTCCGAGGCTCCCAGGCGCCGGCTCAGGTGCTGCGGACCTCAGGCTCCCAGGCTCCCAGGCGCGGGCTCGGGAGCTGAGGGCCCAAGGCTCCCAGGCTCCCAGGCAACCAGGCGCGGGCTCAGGTCCTGCGGACCCCAGGCTCCCAAGCTCCCAGGCTCCCAGGCTCCCAGGCGCTGCTAGGGTGCTGCGCACCCCAGGCTCCCAGGCTCCCAGGCGCGGGCTAGGGTGCTGCGGACCCGAGGCTCCCAGGCGCTGGCTTGTGAGCTGCATCTCTCTGGCTTCGAGTGCAGGCCCGGGAGCTGCCTCCCCCAGGTTCAAAGGCAACCAGGCGCGGGTTCCGGAGCTGCGGCCCCAGGATCCCAGGCTGCCAGGCTCCCAGGCGCGGGCTAGGGTGCTGCGGACCCCAGGCCCCCAGCCTCCCAGGCTCCCAGGCTCCCAGGCGCGGGCTCGTGTGCAGCGGACCCCAGGCTCCCAAGCGCGGGCTCGGGAGCTGATGGCCCCAGGCCCCCAGACTCCCAGGCTCCCAGGCTCCCAGGCGCTGTTAGGGTGCTGCGGACCCCAGGCTTCCAGGCTCCCAGGCGCGGGCTAGGGTGCTGCGGACCCCAGGCTCCCAGCCTCCCAGGCTCCCAGGCTCCCAGGCGCGGTCTATGGTGCTGCGGACCCCAGGCTCCCAGGCTCCCAGGCTCCCAGGCTCCCAGGCGCTGCTAGGGTGCTGCGGACCCCAGGCCCCCAGGCCCCCAGCCTCCCAGGCTCCCAGGCGCGGTCTATGGTGCTGCGGACCCCAGGCTCCCAGGCCCCCAGCCTCCCAGGCTCCCAGGCTCCCAGGCGCTGCTAGGGTGCTGCGGACCCCAGGCCCCCAGCCTCCCAGGCTCCCAGGCTCCCAGGCGCGGTCTATGGTGCTGCGGACCCCAGGCTCCAGGCCCCCAGCCTCCCAGGCTCCCAGGCTCCCAGGCGCGGTCTATTGTGCTGCGGACACCAGACTCCCAGGCTCCCAGGCTCCCAGGCTCCCAGGCGCGGGATAGGGTGCTGCGGACCCCAGGCCCCCAGGCTCCCAGGCTCCCAGGCTCCCAGGCGCGGGCTCGGGATCTGAGGGCCCCAGGCCCCCATCCTCCCAGGCTCCCAGGCGCGGGATACGGTGCTGCGGACCCCAGGCCCCCAGGCTCCCAGGCTCCCAGGCTCCCAGGCGCGGGCTCGGCAGCTGAGGGCACCAGGCTCCCAGGCTCCCAGGCTCCTAGGCGCGGGGTAGAGTGGTGCGTACCCCAGGCTCCCAGGCTCCCAGGCTCCCAGGCGCGGGCTAGGGTGCTGCGTACCCCAGGCTCCCAGGCTCCCAGGCGCGGGCTAGGGTGCTGCGGACCCCAGGCTCCCAGCCTCCCAAACTCCCAGGCTCCCAGGCGTGGTCTAGGGTGCTGCGGACCCCAGAACCCAGGCTCCCAGGCTCCCAGGCTCCCAGGCGCTGCTAGGGTGCTGCCGACCCCATGCTCCCAGGCTCCCAGGCTCCCAGGCGCGGGCTCGTGTGCTGAGGATCCCAGGCTACCAGGCTCCCAGGCTCCCAGGCGAAGATCGAAAGCTGCTCAAAACCAGTATCCGGCCTCCCGTGCGTTTGCTCGGGAGATGCGTGCCCCAGGCTCCCAAGCGCGTGCTCGTGAGCTGGGACCCCAAGGCTCATAGGCTAACAGGTGCGTTCTCGGGAGATTGTGCCCGCAGGCTCACAGGCTCCCAGGCGCCTGCTCGTGTGCTGCGCACCCCAGGCTCCCAGGCGCGTGCACGTGAGCTGGGATCCCAAGGCTCACAGGCTACCAGGCGCGGGATCGGGGGCTGGGCTTCACAGGCTCCCAGGCGCGGGCTCGTGTGCTGCGCACCCCAGGCTCCCAGGCGCTGGCTCGTGAGCTGCATCTCCCTGGCTTCGAGTGCAGGCCCGGGAGCTGCCTCCCCGAGGTCCAAAGGCAACCAGGCGCGGGTTCCGGAGCTGCGGCCCCAGGATCCCAGGCTCCCAGGCTCCCTGGCGCGGGCTAGGGTTCTGCGGACCCCAGGCCCCCAGCCTCCCAGGCTCCCAGGCTCCCAGGCGCGGGGTCGTGTGCTGCGGACCCCAGGCTCCCAAGCGCGGGCTCGGGAGTTGAGGGCCCCAGGCCCCCAGCCTCCCAGGCTCCCAGGCGCGGGATAGGGTGCTGCGGACCCCAGGTCCCCAGGCTCCCAGGCTCCCAGGCGCGGGCTCATGTGCTGCGGACCCCAGGCTCCCAAGCGCGGGATCGGGAGCTGAGGGCCCCAGGCTCCCAAGCACCCAGGCTCCCAGGCTCCCAGGCGCGGGCTCAGGTCCTGCGGACCCCAGGCTCCCAAGCTCACAAGCTCCCAGGTTCCCAGGCGCTGCTAGGGTGCTGCGGACCCCAGGCTCCCAGGCTCCCAGGCGCGGGCTCGGGTGCTGCGGACCCCAAGCCCCCAGCCTCCCAGGCTCCCAGGCTCCCAGGCGCGGTCTATTGTGCTCCGGACCCCAGACTCCCAGGCTCCCAGGCTCCCAGGCTCCCAGGCGCTGCTAGGGTGCTGCGTACCCCAGGCTCCCAGGCTCCCAGGCGCGGGCGAGGGTGCTGCGGACCCCATGCCCCCAGCCTCCCAGGCTCCCAGGCTCCCAGGCGCGGTCTATGGTGCTGCGGACCCCAGACTCCCAGGCTCCCAGGCTCCCAGGCGCGGGCTCGGGTGCTGCGGACCCCAGGGTCCCAGGCTCCCAGGCTCCCAGGCGCGGGCTAGGGTGTTGCGGACCCCAGGCCCCCAGCCTCCCAGGCTCCCAGGCTCCCAGGCGCGGGCTCGTGTGCTGCGGACCCCAGGCTCCCAAGCGCGGGCTCGGGAGCTGAGGGCCCCAGGCTCCCAGGCTCCCAGGCTCCTAGGCGCGGGCTCAGGTCCTGCGGACCCCAGGCTCCCAAGCTCCCAGGCTCCCAGGTGCTGCTAGGGTGCTGCGGACCCCAGGCTCCCAGGCTCCCAGGCGCGGGCTAGGGTGCAGCGGACCCAGGCCCCCAGCCTCCCAGGCTCCCAGGCTTCCAGGCGCGGTCTATTGTGCTGCGGACCCCAGACTCCCAGGCTCCCAGGCTCCCAGGCGCGGGAGAGGGTGCTGCGGACCCCAGGCCCCCAGGCTCCCAGGCTCCCAGGCTCCCAGGCGCGGGCTCGGGAGAGAGGGCCTCAGGCTCCCAGGCTCCCAGACTCCCAGGCGCGGGCTCGGGTGCTGCGGACCCCAGGCCCCCAGCCTCCCAGGCTCCTAGGCTCCCAGGCTCCCAGGCGCGGGCTCGTGTGCTGCGGACCCCAGGCTCCCAGGCGCGGGCTCGTGTGCTGCGGACCCCAGGCTCCCAAGCGCGGGCTCGTGTGCTACGGACCCCAGGCTCCCAAGCGCGGGCTCGGGAGCTGAGGGCCCAAGGCTCCCAGGCTCCCAGGCTCCCAGGCTCCCAGGCGCGGGCTCAGGTCCAGCGGACCGCAGGCTCTCAAGCTCCCAGGCTCCCAGGCTCCCAGGCGCTAGGGTGCTGCGGACCCCAGGCTCCCAGGTTCCCACGCCCGGGTTAGGGTGCTGTGGACCCCAGGCCCCCAGCCTCCCAGGCTCCCAGGCTCCCAGGCGCGGTCTATGGTGCTGCGTACCACAGACTCCCAGGCTCCCAGACTCCCAGGCTCCCAGGCGCGGGTTCGTGTGCTGCGGACCCCAGGCTCCCAAGCGCGGGCTCGGGAGCTGGGGGCCCCAGGCCCCCAGGCTCCCAGGCTCCCAGGCGCGGGCTCGGATGCTGCGGACCCCAGGCTCCCAAGCTCCCTGCCTCCCAGGCTCCCAGGCGCTGCTAGGGTGCTGCGGACCCCAAGCTCCCAAGCGCGTGCTCGGGAGCTGGGGGCCCCAGGCCCCCAGGCTCCCAGGCTCACAGGCTCCCAGGCGCGGGCTCGGGAGCTGAGGGCCCCAGGCTCCCAGGCTCCCAGGCGCGGGCTCAGGTGCTGCGGACCCCAGGCTCCAGGGTCCCAGGCTCCCATGCGCGGGCTCGGGTGCTGCGGACCCCAGGCCCCAGCCTCCCAAGCTCCCATGCACCCAGGCGTGGTCTAGGGTGCTGCGGACCCCAGAACCCAGGCTCCCAGGCTCCCAGGCTCCCAGGCGCTGCTAGGGTGCTGCCGACCCCATGTTCCCAGGCTCCCAGGATCCGAGGCTCCCAGGCGAAGATCGAAAGCTGCTCAAAACCAGTATCCGGCCTCCCGTGCGTTTGCTCGGGAGATGCGTGCCCCAGGCTCCCTAGCGCGTACTCGTGAGCTGGGACCCCAAGGCTCATAGGCTAACAGGTGCGTTCTCGGGAGATTGTGCCCGCAGGCTCACAGGCGCCCAGGCGCGTGCTCGTGTGCTGCGCACCCCAGGCTCCCAGGCGCGTGCACGTGAGCTGGGACCCCAAGGCTCACAGGCTACCAGGCGCGGGATTGGGAGCTGGACTTCACAGGCTCCCAGGCGCGGGCTCCTGTGCTGCGCACCCCAGGCTCCCATGCGCTGGCTAGTGAGCTGCATTTCCCAGGGTTCGAGTGGAGGCCCGGGAGCTGCCTCCCCCAGGTTCAAAGGCAACCAGGCGCGGGTTCCGGAGCTGCGGCCCCAGGATCCCAGGCTCCCAGGCTCCCAGGCTCCCAGGCGCTGCTAGGGTGCTGCGGACACCAGTCTCCCAGGCTCCCAGGCTCCCAGGCACGGGCTAGGGTGCTGCGGACCCCAACCCCCAGGCTCCCAGGCTCCCAGGCTCGCAGGCGCGGGCTCGGGAGCTGAGGGCCCCAGGCTCCCAGGCTCCCAGGCGCGGGCTAGGGTGCTGCGTACCCCATGCTCCCAGGCTCCCAGGCTCCCAGGCGCGGGCTCGGGAGCTGCGGACCCCAGACTCCCAGTCTCCCAGGCTCCCAGGCGCGGGCTCATGTGCTGCGGACCCCAGGCTCCCAAGCGCGGGCTCGGGAGCTGAGGGCCCCAGGCTCCCAGGCTCCCAGGCTCCCAGGCGCCCAGGCGCGGGCTCATGTCCTGCGGACCCCAGGCTCCCAAGCTCCCAGGCTCCCAAGCTCCCAGGCGCTGCTAGGGTGCTGCGGACCCCAGGCTCCCAGGCTCCCAGGCGCGGGCTAGGGTGCTGCGGACGCCAGGCCCCCAGCCTCCCAGGCTCCCAGGCTCCCAGGCGCGGTCTATTGTGCTGCGGACCCCAGACTCCCAGGCTCCCAGCCTCCCAGGCGCGGGATAGGGTGCTGCCGACCCCAGGCCCCCAGGCTCCCAGGCTCCCAGGTTCCCAGGCGCGGGCTCGGGAGCTGAGGGCCCCAGGCCCCCAGCCTCCCAGGCTCCCAGGCTCCCAGGCGCGGGATAGGGTGCTGCGGACCCCAGGCCCCCAGGCTCCCAGGCTCCCAGGCGCGGGCTCGGGAGCTGAGGGCCCCAGGCTCCCAGGCTCCCAGGCTCCTAGGCGCGGGGTAGGGTGGTGCGGACCCCAGGCTCCCAGGCTCCCAGGCGCCGGCTCAGGTGCTGCGGACCTCATGCTCCCAAGCTCCCAGGCTCCCAGGCTCCCAGGCTCGGGCTCAGGTCCTGCGGACCCCAGGCTCCCAAGCTCCCAGGCTCCCAGGCTCCCAGGCGCTGCTAGGGTGCTGCGCACCCCAGGCTCCCATGCTCCCAGGCGCGGGCTAGGGTGCTGCGGACCCCAGGCCCCCACCCTCCCAGGCTCCCAGGCTCCCAGGCGCGAGATAGAGTGCTGCGGACCCCAGGCTCCCAGGCTCCCAGGCTCCCAGGTGCGGGCTCGTGTGCTGCGGACCACAGGCTCCCAAGCGCAGGCTCGGGAGCTGAGGGCCCCAGGCTCCCAGGCTCCCAGGCTCCCAGGCGCGGGCTCAGGTCCTGCGGACCCCAGGCTCACAAGCTCCCAGGCTCCCAGGCACCCAGGCGCTGCTAGGGTGCTGCGGACCCCAGGCTCCCAGGCTCCAGGCGCTGGCTAGGGTGCTGCGGACCCCAGGCCCCCAGCCTCCCCGGCTCCCAGGCGCGGTCTATGGTGCTGCGGACCCCAGACTCCCAGGCTCCCAGGCTCCAGGCTCCCAGGCGCTGCGAGGGTGCTGCGGACCCCAGGCTCCCAGGCTCCCAGGCGCGAGCTAGGGTGCTGCGGACCCCAGGCCCCCAGCCTCCCAGGCTCCCAGGCTCCCAGGCGCGGTCTATGGTGCTGCGGACCCCAGACTCCCAGGCTCCCAGGCTCCTAGGCTCCCAGGCGCGTGCTCGGGTGCTGCAGACCCCAGGCTCCCAGGCTCCCAGGCTCACAGGCGCGGGCTAATGTGCTGCGGACCCCAGGCCCCCAGCCTCACAGGCTCCCAGGCTCCCAGGCTCCCAGGCGCGTGCTCGTGTGCTGCGGACCCCAGGCTCCCAAGCGCGGGCTCAGGAGTTGAGGGCGCCAGGCCCCCAGCCTCACAGGCTCCCAGGCTCCCAAGCTCCCAGGCGCTGCTAGGGTGCTGCGGACCCCAGACTCCCAGGCTCCCAGGCTCCTAGGCTCCCAGGCGCGTGCTCGGGTGCTGCGGACCCCAGACTCCCAGGCTCCCAGGCTCCCAAGCTCCCAGGCGCTGCTAGGGTGCTGCGGACCCCAGGCTCCCAGGCTCCCAGGCGCGGGCTAGGGTGCTGCGGACCCCAGGCCCCAAGGCTCCAAGGATCCCAGGCTCCCAGGCGCGGTCTATGGTGCTGCGGACCCCAGACTCCCAGGCTCCCAGGCTCCCAGGCGCGGGCTCGTGTGCTGCGGACCCCAGGCTCCCAAGCGCGGGCTCGGGAGCTGAGGGCCCCAGGCCCCCAGCCTCCCAGGCTCCCAGGCTCCCAGGCGCGGGATAGGGTGCTGCGGACCCCAGGTCCCCAGGCTCCCAGGCTCCCAGGTGCGGGCTCGTGTGCTGCGGACCCCATGCTCCCAAGCGCGGGCTCGGGAGCTGAGGGCCTCAGGCTCCCAGGCTCCCAGGCTCCCAGGCGCGGGTTCAGGTCCTGCGGACCCCAGGCTCCCAAGCTCCCAGGCTCCCAGGCTCCCAGTCGCTGCTAGGGTGCTGCGGACCCCAGGCTCCCAGACTCCCAGGCGCGGGCTAGGGTGCTGCGGACCCCAGGCCCCCAGCCTCCCAGGCTCCCAGGCTCCCAGGCGCGGTCTATGGTGCTGCGGACCCCAGGCTCCCAGGCTCCCAGGCTCCCAGGCGCGGGCTCGGGAGCTGAGGGCCCCAGGCTCCCAGGCTACCAGGCTCCCAGGCGCGGGCTCGTGTGCTGCGGACCCCAGGCCCCCAGCCTCCCAGGCTCCTAGGCTCCCAGGCTTCCAGGCGCGGGCTCGTGTGCTGCGGACCCCAGGCTCCCAGGCGCGGGCTCGTGTGCTGCGGACCCCAGGCTCCCAAGCGCAGGCCGGGAGCTGAGGGCCCCAGGCTCCCAGGCTCCCAGTCTCCAGGCGCGTGCTCAGGTCCTGCGGACCCCAGGCTCCCAAGCTCCCAGGCTCCCAGGCTCCCAGGCGCTGCTAGGGTGCTGCGGACCCCAGGCTTCCAGGTTCCCAGGCGCGGGTTAGGGTGCTGTGGACCCCAGGCCCCCAGCCTCCCAGGCTCCCAGGCTCCCAGGCGCGGTCTATGGTGCTGCGGACCACAGACTCCCAGGCTCCCAGACTCCCAGGCTCCCAGGCGCGGGTTCGTGTGCTGCAGACCCCAGGCTCCCAAGTGCGGGCTCGGGAGCTGGGGGCCCCAGGCCCCCAGGCTCCCAGCCTCCCAGGCTCCCAGGCTCCCAGGCGCGGGCTCGGGTGCTGCGGACCCCAGGCTCCCAAGCTCCCTGGCTCCCAGGCTCCCAGGCGCTGCTAGGGTGCTGCGGACCCCAAGCTCCCAAGCGCGGGCTCGTGAGCTGGGGGCCCCAGGCCCCCAGGCTCCCAGGCTCCCAGGCTCCCAGGCGCGGGCTCGGGAGCTAAGGGCCCCAGGATCCCAGGCTCCCAGGCTCCTAGGCGCGGGGTAGGGTGGTGCGGACCCCAGGCTCCCAGGCTCCCAGGCTCCCAGGCGCGGGCTCAGGTGCTGCGGACTCCAGGCTCCAGGGTCCCAGGCTCCCATGCGCGGGCTCGGGTGCTGCGGACCCCAGGCCCCAGCCTCCCAAGCTACCATGCACCCAGGCGTGGTCTAGGGTGCTGCGGACCCCAGAACCCAGGCTCCCAGGCTCCCAGGCTCCCAGGCGCTGCTAGGGTGCTGCCGACCCCATGCTCCCAGGCTCCCAGGATCCCAGGCTCCCAGGCGAAGATCGAAAGCTGCTCAAAACCAGTATCCGGCCTCCCGTGCGTTTGCTCGGGAGATGCGTGCCCCAGGCTCCCTAGCGCGTACTCGTGAGCTGGGACCCCAAGGCTCACAGGCTACCAGGCGCGGGATTGGGAGCTGGGCTTCACAGGCTCCCAGGCGCGGGCTCCTGTGCTGCGCACCCCAGGCTCCCATGTGCTGGCTCGTGAGCTGCATTTCCTAGGGTTCGAGTGCAGGCCCGGGAGCTGCCTCCCCCAGGTTCAAAGGCAACCAGGCGCGGGTTCCGGAGCTGCGGCCCCAGGATCCCAGGCTCCCAGGCTCCCAGGCGCGGGCTCAGGTCCTGCGGACCCCAGGCTCCCAAGCTCCCAGGCTCCCAGGCTCCCAGGCGCTGCTAGGGTGCTGCGGACACCAGGCTCCCAGGCTCCCAGGCGCGGGCTAGGGTGCTGCGGACGCCAGGCCCCCAGCCTCCCAGGCTCCCAGGCTCCCAGGCTCCCAGGCGCGGGATAGGGTGCTGCGGACCCCAGGACCCCAGGCTCCCAGGCTCCCAGGCTCCCAGGCGCGGGCTAGGGAGCTGAGGGCCCCAGGCCCCCAGCCTCCCAGGCTCCCAGGCTCCCAGGCGCGGGATAGGGTGCTGCGGACCCCAGGCCCCCAGGCTCCCAGGCTCCCAGGCTCCCAGGCGCGGGCTCGGGAGCTGAGGGCCCCAGGCTCCCAGGCTCCCAGGCTCCTAGGCGCGGGGTAGGGTGGTGCGGACCCCAGGATCCCAGTCTCCCAGTCGCCGGCTCAGGTGCTGCGGACCTCAGGCTCCCATGCTCCCAGGCGCGGGCTCGGGAGCTGAGGGCCCCAGGCTCCCAGGCTCCCAGGCGCGGGGTAGGGTGGTGCGGACCCCAGGCTCCCAAGCTCCCAGGCTCCCAGGCGCTGCTAGGGTGCTGCGCACCCCAGGCTCCCAGGCTCCCAGGCGCGGGCTAGGGTGCTGCGGACCCCAGGCCCCCAGCCTCCCAGGCTCCCAGGCTCCCAGGCGCGGGATAGTGTGCAGCGGACCCCAGGCTCCCAGGCTCCCAGGCTCCCAAGTGCGGGCTCGTGTGCTGCGGACCACAGGTTCCCAAGCGCGGGCTCGGGAGCTGAGGGCCCCAGGCTCCCAGGCTCCCAGGCTCCCAGGCGCGGGCTCAGGTCCTGCGGACCCCAGGCTCACAAGCTCCCAGGCTCCCAGGCTCCCAGGCGCTGCTAGGGTGCTGCGGACCCCAGGCTCCCAGGCTCCCAGGCGCTGGCTAGGGTGCTGCGGACCCCAGGCCCCCAGCCTCCCAGGCTCCCAGGCGCGGTCTATGGTGCTGCGGACCCCAGACTCCCAGGCTCCCAGGCTCCCAGGCTCCCAGGCGGGGTCTATGGTTCTGCGGACCCCAGACTCCCAGGCTCCCAGGCTCCTAGGCTCCCAGGCGCGTGCTCGGGTGCTGCGGACCCCAGGCTCCCAGGCTCCCAGGCTCCCAGGCGCGGGCTCGGGAGCTGAGGGCCCCACGCTCCCAGGCTCCCAGGCGCGGGCTAGGGTGCTGCGGACCCCAGGCATCCAGCCTCCCAGGCTCCCAGGCTCCCAGGCTGCCAGGCGCGGGCTCGTGTGCTGCGGACCCCAGGCTCCCAAGCGCGGGCTCAGGAGCTGAGGGCCCCAGGCCCCCAGCCTCCCAGGCTCCCAGGCTCCCAAGCTCCCAGGCGCTGCTAGGGTGCTGCGGACCCCAGGCTCCCAGGCTCCCAGGCGCGGGCTAGGGTGCTGCGGACCCCAGGCCCCCAGCCTCCCAGGCTCCCAGGCTCCCAGGCGCGGTCTATGGTGCTGCGGACCCCAGACTCCCAGGCTCCAAGGCTCCCAGGCGCGGGCTCGTGTGCTGCGGACCCCAGGCTCCCAAGCGCGGGCTCGGGAGCTGAGGGTCCCAGGCCCCCAGCCTCCCAGGCTCCCAGGCTGCCAGGCGCGGGATAGGGTGCTGCGGACCCCAGGTCCCCAGGCTCCGAGGCTCCCAGGTGCGGGCTCGTGTGCTGCGGACCCCAGGCTCCCAAGCACGGGCTCGGGTGATGAGGGCCCCAGGCCCCCAGCCTCCCAGGCTCCCAGGCTCCCAGGCGCGATCTATGGTGCTGCGGACCCCAGACTCCCAGGCTCCCAGGCTCCCAGGCGGGGGCTCGTGTGCTGCGGACCCCAGGCTCCCAAGCGCGTGCTCGGGAGCTGAGGGCCCCAGGCCCCCAGCCTCCCAGGCTTCCAGGCTCCCAGGCGCGGGATAGGGTGCTGCGGACCCCAGGTCCCCAGGCTCCCAGGCTCCCAGACACCCAGTCGCTGCTAGGGTGCTGCGGACCCCAGGCTCCCAGGCTCCCAGGCGCGGGCTAGGGTGCTGCGGACCCCAGGCCCCCAGCCTCCCAGGCTCCCGGTCTCCCAGGCGCGGTCTATGGTACTGCGGACCCCAGACTCCCAGACTCCCAGGCTCCCAGGCTCCCAGGCGCGTGCTCGTGTGCTGTGTACCCCAGGCTCCCAGGCTCCCAGGCTCCCAGGCGCGGGCTCGGGAGCTGAGGGCCCCAGGCTCCCAGGCTCCCAGGCGCGGGCTAATGTGCTGCGGACCCCAGGCCCCCAGCCTCCCAGGCTCCCAGGCGCGGGCTCGTTAGCTGCGGACCCCAGGCTCCCAAGCGCGTGCTCGAGAGCTGAGGGCCCAAGGCTCCCAGGCTCCCAGGCTCCCAGGCTCCCAGGCGCGGGCTCAGGTCCTGCGGACCCCAGGCTCCCAAGCTCCCAGGCTCCCAGGCTCCCAGGCGCTGCTAGGGTGCTGCGGACCCCAGGCTCCCAGGCTCCCAGGCGCGGGCTAGGGTGCTGTGGAACCCAGGCCCCCAGCCTCCCAGGCTCCCAGGCTCCCAGGCGCGGTCTATGGTGCTGCGGACCCCAGGCTCCCAGCCTCCCAGGCTCCCAGGCTCCCAGGCGCGGGCTAGGGTGCTGCGGACCCCAGGCCCCCAGCCTCCCAGGCTCCCAGGCTCCCAGGCGCGGTCTATGGTGCTGCGGACCCCAGGCTCCCAGGCTCCCAGGCTCCCAGGCTCCCAGGCGCTGCTAGGGTGCTGCGGAACCCAGGCCCCCAGCCTCCCAGGCTCCCAGGCTCCCAGGCGCCGGCTCGTGTGCTGCGGACCCCAGGCTCCCAAGCGCGGGCTCGGGCGCTGAGGGCCCCAGGCCCCCAGGCTCCCAGGCTCCCAGGCTCCCATTCTCCCAGGCGCTGCTAGGGTGCTGCGGACCCCAGGCTCCCAGGCTCCCAGGCGCGGGCTAGGATGCTGCGGACCCCAGGCCCCCAGCCTCCCAGGCTCCCAGGATCCCAGGCGCGGTCTATGGTGCTGCGTACCCCAGACTCCCAGGCTCCCCGGCTCCCAGGCGCGGGCTCGTGTGCTGCGGACCCCAGGCTCCCAAACGCGGGCTCGGGAGCTGAGGGCCCCAGGCCCGCAGCTTCCCAGGCTCCCAGGCTCCCAGGCGCGGGATAGGGTGCTGCGGACCCCAGGTCCCCAGGCTCCGAGGCTCCCAGGCTCGGGCTCGTGTGCTGCGGACCCCAGGCTCCCAAGCGCGGGCTCGGGAGCTGAGGGCCCCAGGCTCCCAGGCTCCAAGGCTCCCAGGCTCCCAGGCGCTGCTAGGGTGCTGTGGACCCCAGGCTCCCAGGCTCCCAGGCGCGGGCTAGGGTGCTGCGGACCCCAGGCCCCCAGCCTCCCAGGCTCCCAGGCTCCCAGGCGCGGTCTATGGTGCTGCGGACCCCAGACTTCCAGGCTCCCAGGCTCCCAGGCTCCCAGGCGCGGGCTCGGGTGCTGCGGACCCCGGGCTCCCAGGCTCCCAGGCTCCCAGGTTCCAAGGCGCGGGCTCGGGAGCTGAGGGCCCCAGGCTCCCAGGCTCGCAGGCGCTGGCTAAGGTGCTGCGGATCCCAGGCCCGCAGCCTCCCAGGCTCCCAGGCTCCCAGGCTCCCAGGCGCGTGCTCGTGTGCTGCGGACCCCAGGCTCCCAAGCGAGGGCTCGGGAGCTGAGGGCCCCAGGCTCCCAGGCTCCCAGGCTCCCAGGCTCCCAGGCGCGGGCTCGTGTGCTGCGGACCCCAGGCTCCCAAGCGCGGGCTCGGGAGCTGAGGGCCCCAGGCTCCCAAGCTCCCAGGCTTCCAGGCTCCCAGGCGCGGGATAGGGTGCTGCGGACCCCAGGCCCCCAGGCTCCCAGGCTCCCAGGCTCCCAGGCGCGGGCTCGGGATCTGAGGGCCCCAGGCCCCCATCCTCCCAGGCTCCCAGGCGCGGGATACGGTGCTGCGGACCCCAGGCCCCCAGGCTCCCAGGCTCCCAGGCTCCTAGGCGCGGGGTAGAGTGGTGCGGACCCCAGGCTCCCAGGCTCCCAGGCTCCCAGGCGCGGGCTAGGGTGCTGCGGACCCCAGGCCCCCAGCCTCCCAAACTCCCAGGCTCCCAGGCGTGGTCTAGGGTGCTGCGGACCCCAGAACCCAGGCTCCCAGGCTCCCAGGTTCCCAGGCGCTGCTAGGGTGCTGCCGACCCCATGCTCCCAGGTTCCCAGGCGCAGGCTCGTGTGCTGAGGATCCCAGGCTACCAGGCTCCCAGGCTCCCAGGCGAAGATCGAAAGCTGCTCAAAACCAGTATCCGGCCTCCCGTGCGTTTGCTCGGGAGATGCGTGCCCCAGGCTCCCAAGCGCGTGCTCGTGAGCTGAGACCCTAAGGCTCATAGGCTAACAGGTGCGTTCTCGGGAGATTGTGCCCGCAGGCTCACAGGCTCCCAGGCGCGTGCTCGTGTGCTGCGCACCCCAGGATCCCAGGCGCGTGCACGTGAGCTGGGATCCCAAGGATCACAGGCTACCAGGCGCGGGATCGGGGGCTGGGCTTCACAGGCTCCCAGGCGCGGGCTCGTGTGCTGCGCACCCCAGGCTCCCAGGCGCTGGCTCGTGAGCTGCATCTCCCTGGCTTCGAGTGCAGCCCCGGGAGCTGCCTCCCCCAGGTTCAAAGGCAACCAGGCGCGGGTTCCGGAGCTGTGGCCCCAGGATCCCAGGCTCGCAGGCTCCCTGGCGCGGGCTAGGGTGTTGCGGACCCCAGGCCTCCAGCCTCCCAGGCTCCCAGGCTCCCAGGCGCGGGTTCGTGTGCTGCGGACCCCAGGCTCCCAAGCGCGGGCTCGGGAGCTGAGGGCCCCAGGCCCCCAGCCTCCCAGGCTCCCAGGCGCGGGATAGGGTGCTGCGGACCCCAGGTCCCCAGGCTCCCAGGCTCCCAGGCGCGGGCTCATGTGCTGCGGACCCCAGGCTCCCAAGCGCGGGCTCGGGAGCTGAGGGCCCCAGGCTCCCAAGCACCCAGGCTCCCAGGCTCCCAGGCGCGGGCTCAGGTCCTGCGGACCCCAGGCTCCCAAGCTCACAGGCTCCCAGGTTCCCAGGCGCTGCTAGGGTGCTGCGGACACCAGGCTCCCAGGCTCCCAGGCGCGAGCTAGGGTGCTGCGGACCCAAGGCCCCCAGCCTCCCAGGCTCCCAGGCTCCCAGGCGCGGTCTATTGTGCTGCGGACCCCAGACTCCCAGGCTCCCAGGCTCCCAGGCTCCCAGGCGCTGCTAGGGTGCTGCGTACCCCAGGCTCCCAGGCTCCCAGGCGCGGGCTAGGGTGCTGCGCACCCCATGCCCCCAGCCTCCCAGGCTCCCAGGCTCCCAGGCGCGGTCTATGGTGCTGCGGACCCCAGACTCCCAGGCTCCCAGGCTCCCGGCGCGGGCTCGGGTGCTGCGGACCCCAGGCTCACAGGCTCCCAGGCTCCCAGGCACGTGCTCGGGAGCTGAGGGCCCCAGGCTCCCAGGCTCCCAGGCGCGGGCTAGGGTGCTGCGGACCCCTGGCCCCCAGCCTCCCAGGCTCCAGGCTCCCAGGCTCCCAGGCGCGGGCTCGTGTGCTGCGGACCCCAGGCTCCCAACCGCGGGCTCGGGAGCTGAGGGCCCCAGGCTCCCAGGCTCCCAGGCTCCTAGGCGCGGGCTCAGGTCCTGCGGACCACAGGCTCCCAAGCTCCCAGGCTCCCAGGCTCCCAGGCGCTGCTAGGGTGCTGCGGACCCCAGGCTCCCAGGCTCCCAGGCGCGGGCTAGGGTGCTGCGGACCCAGGCCCCCAGCCTCCCAGGCTCCCAGGCTCCCAGGCGCGGTCTATTGTGCTGCGGACCCCAGACTCCCAAGCTCCCAGGCTCCCAGGCGCGGGATAGGGTGCTGCGGACCCCAGGCCCCCAGGCTCCCAGGCTCCCAGGCTCCCATGCGCGGGCTCGGGAGCTGAGGGCCCCAGGCTCCCAGGCTCCCAGTCTCCCAGGCACGGGCTCGGGTGCTGCGGACCCCAGACTCCCAGCCTCCCAGGCTCCTAGGCTCCCAGGCTCCCAGGCGCGGGCTCGTGTGCTACGGACCCCAGGCTCCCAGGCTCCCAGGCTCCCAGGCGCGGGCTCGGGAGCTGAGGGCCCCAGGCTCCCAGGCTCCCAGGCTCCCAGGCGCGGGCTCAGGTCCTGCGGACCCCAGGCTCACAAGCTCCCAGGCTCCCAGGCTCCCAGGCGCTGCTAGGGTGCTGCGGACCCCAGGCTCCCAGGCGATGGCTAGGGTGCTGCGGACCCCAGACCCCCAGCCTCCCAGGCTCCCAGGCGCGGTCTATGGTGCTGCGGACCCCAGACTCCCAGGCTCCCAGGCTCCCAGGCTCCCAGTCGCTGCGAGGGTGCTGCGGACCCCAGGCTCCCAGGCTCCCAGGCGCGAGCTAGGGTGCTGCGGGCCTCAGGATCCCAGCCTCCCAGGCTCCCAGGCTCCCAGGCGCGGTCTATGGTGCTGCGGACCCCAGACTCCCAGGCTCCCAGGCTCCTAGGCTCCCAGGCGCGTGCTCGGGTGCTGCGGACCCCAGGCTCCCAGGCTCCCAGGCTCCCACGCGCGGGCTCGGGGGCTGAGGGCCCCAGGCTCCCAGGCTCCCAGGCGCGGGCTAGGGTGCTGCGGACCCCAGGCCCCCAGCCTCCCAGGCTCTCAGGCTCCCAGCCTCCCAGGCTCGGGCTCGTGTGCTGTGGACCCCAGGCTCCCAAGCGCGGGCTCAGGAGCTGAGGGCCCCAGGCCCCCAGCCTCCAAGGCTCCCAGGCTCCCAAGCTCCCAGGCGCTGCTAGGGTGCTGCGGACCCCAGGCTCCCAGGCTCCCAGGCGCGGGCTAGGGTGCTGCGGACCCCAGGCCCCAAGCCTCCCAGGCTCCCAGGCTCCCAGGCGCGGTCTATGGTGCTGCGGACCCCAGACTCCCAGGCTCCAACGCTCCCAGGCGCGGGCTCGTGTGCTGCGGACCCCAGGCTCCCAAGCGCGGGCTCGGGAGCTGAGGGGCCCAGGCCCCCAGCCTCCCAGGCTCCCAGGCTCCCAGGCGTGGGATAGGGTGCTGCGGACCCCAGGTCCCCAGGCTCCCAGGCTCCCAGGTGCGGGCTCGTGTGCTGCGGACCCCAGGCTCCCAAGCGCGGGCTCGGGAGATGAGGGCCCCAGGCCCCCAGCCTCCCAGGCTCCCAGGCTCCCAGGCGCGGTCTATGGTGCTGCGGACCCCAGACTCCCAGGCTCCCAGGATCACAGGCGGGGGCTCGTGTGCTGCGGACCCCAGGCTCCCAAGCGCGGGCTCGGGAGCTGAGGGCCCCAGGCCCCCAGCCTCCCAGGCTCCAAGGCTCCCAAGCTCCCAGGCGCTGCTAGGGTGCTGCGGACCCCAGGCTCCCAGGCTCCCAGGCGCGGGCTAGGGTGCTGCGAACCCCAGGCCCCAAGCCTCCCAGGCTCCCAGGCTCCCAGGCGCGGTCTATGGTGCTGCGGACCCCAGACTCCCAGGCTCCCAGGCTCCCAGGCGCGGGCTCGTGTGCTGCGGACCCCAGGCTCCCAAGCGCGGGCTCGGGAGCTGAGGGCCCCAGGCTCCCAGGCTCCCAGGTTCCCAGGCTCCCAGGCGCGGGCTCGTGTGCTGCGGACCCCAGGCTCCCAAGCGCGGGCTCGGGAGCTGAGGGCCCCAGGCTCCCAGGCTCCCAGGCTTCCAAGCTCCCAGGCTTCCAGGCTCCCAGGCGCTGCTAGGGTGCTGCGAACCCCAGGCTCCCAGGCTCCCAGGCGCGGGCTAGGGTGCTGCGGACCCCAGGCCACCAGCCTCCCTGGCTCCCAGGCTCCCAGGCTCCCAGGCGCGGTCTATTGTGCTGCGGACCCCAGACTCCCAGGCTCCCAGGGTCCCAGGCTCCCAGGCGCGGGATAGGGTGCTGCGGACCCCAGGCCCCCAGGCTCCCAGGCTCCCAGGCTCCCAGGCGCGGGCTCGGGATCTGAGGGCCCCAGGCCCCCATCCTCCCAGGCTCCCAGGCGCGGGATACGGTGCTGCGGACCCCAGGCCCCCAGGCTCCCAGGCTCCCAGGCTCCCAGGCGCGGGCTCGGCAGCTGAGGGCCCCAGGCTCCCAGGCTCCCAGGCTCCTAGGCGCGGGGTAGAGTGGTGCGGACCCCAGGCTCCCAGGCTCCCAGGCGCGGGCTAGGGTGCTGCGGACCCCAGGCCCCCAGCCTCCCAAACTCCCAGGCTCCCAGGCGTGGTCTAGGGTGCTGCGGACCCCAGAACCCAGGCTCCCAGGCTCCCAGGCTCCCAGGCGCTGCTAGGGTGCTGCCGACCCCATGCTCCCAGGCTCCCAGGCTCCCAGGCGCAGGCTCGTGTGCTGAGGATCCCAGGCTACCAGGCTCCCAGGCGAAGATCGAAAGCTGCTCAAAACCAGTATCCGGCCTCCCGTGCGTTTGCTCGGGAGATGTGTGCCCCAGGCTCCCAAGCGCGTGCTCGTGAGCTGGGACCCTAAGGCTCATAGGCTAACAGGTGCGTTCTCGGGAGATTGTGCCCGCAGGCTCACAGGCTCCCAGGCGCGTGCTCGTGTGCTGCGCACCCCAGGATCCCAGGCGCGAGCACGTGAGCTGGGATCCCAAGGCTCACAGGCTACCAGGCGCGGGATCGGGGGCTGGGCTTCACAGGCTCCCAGGCGCGGGCTCGTGTGCTGCGCACCCCAGGCTCCCAGGCGCTGGCTCGTGAGCTGAATCTCCCTGGCTTCGAGTGCAGCCCCGGGAGCTGCCTCCCCCAGGTTCAAAGGCAACCAGGCTCGTGTTCCGGAGCTGTGGCCCCAGGATCCCAGGCTCCCAGGCTCCCAGGCGCGGGCTCGTGTGCTGTGGACCCCAGGCTCCCAAGCGCGGGCTCGGGAGCTGAGGGCCCCAGGCCCCCAGCCTCCCAGGCTCCCAGGCGCGGGCTCATGTGCTGCGGACCCCAGGCTCCCAAGCGCGGGCTCGGGAGCTGAGGGCCCCAGGCTCCCAAGCACCCAGGCTCCCAGGCTCCCAGGCGCGGGCTCAGGTCCTGCGGACCCCAGGCTCGCAAGCTCACAGGCTCCCAGGTTCCCAGGCGCTGCTAGTGTGCTGCGGACACCAGGCTCCCAGGCTCCCAGGCGCGAGCTAGGGTGCTGCGGACCCAAGGCCCCCAGCCTCCCAGGCTCCCAGGCTCCCAGGCGCGGTCTATTGTGCTGCGGACCCCAGACTCCCAGGCTCCCAGGCTCCCAGGCTCCCAGGCGCTTCTAGGGTGCTGCGTACCCCAGGCTCCCAGGCTCCCAGGCGCGGGCTAGGGTGCTGCGGACCCCATGCCCCCAGCCTCCCAAGCTTCCAGGCTCCCAGGCGCGGTTTATGGTGCTGCGGACCCCAGACTCCCAGGCTCCCAGGCTCCCAGGCGCGGGCTCGGGTGCTGCGGACCCCACGCTCCCAGGCTCCCAGGCTCCCAGGCGCGGGCTAGGGTGCTGCGTACCCCTGGCCCCCAGCCTCCCAGGCTCCCAGGCTCGCAGGCTCCCAGGCGCGGGCTCGTGTGCTGCGGACCCCAGGCTCCCAAGCGCGGGCTCGGGAGCTGAGGGCCCCAGGCTCCAAGACTCCCAGGCTCCTAGGCGCGGGCTCAGGTCCTGCGGACCACAGGCTCCCAAGCTCCCAGGCTCCCAGGCTCCCAGGCGCTGCTAGGGTGCTGCGGACCCCAGGCTCCCAGGCTCCCAGGCGCGGGCTAGGGTGCTGCGGACCCAGGCCCCCAGCCTCCCAGGCTCCC
This sequence comes from Muntiacus reevesi, assembly GCF_963930625.1. Lineage (NCBI taxonomy): Eukaryota > Metazoa > Chordata > Mammalia > Artiodactyla > Cervidae > Muntiacus > Muntiacus reevesi. Next base: position 35,919 of record NC_089252.1, on the reverse strand, counting down.
AGGCTCCCAGGCGCGGTCTATTGTGCTGCGGACCCCAGACTCCCAGGCTCCCAGGCTCCCAGGCGCGGGATAGGGTGCTGCGGACCCCAGGCCCCCAGGCTCCCAGGCTCCCAGGCTCCCAGGCGCGGGCTCGGGAGCTGAGGGCCCCAGGCTCACAGGCTCCCAGGCTCCCAGGCACGGGCTCGGGTGCTGCGGACCCCAGGCTCCCAGCCTCCCAGGCTCCTAGGCTCCCAGGCTCCCAGGCGCGGGCTCGTGTGCTGCGGACCCCAGGCTCCCAGGCGCGGGCTCGGGTGCTGCGGACCCCAGACTCCCAGGCTCCCAGGCTCCCAGGCGCGGGCTCGTGTGCTACGGACCCCAGGCTCCCAGGCTCCCAGGCTCCCAGGCGCGGGCTCGGGAGCTGAGGGCCCCAGGCTCCCAGGCTCCCAGGCTCCCAGGCGCGGGCTCAGGTCCTGCGGACCCCACGCTCACAAGCTCCCAGGCTCCCAGGCTCCCAGGCGCTGCTAGGGTGCTGCGGACCCCAGGCTCCCAGGCGCTGGCTAGGGTGCTGCGGACCCCAGGCCCCCAGCCTCCCAGGCTCCCAGGCGCGGTCTATGGTGTTCCGGACCCCAGACTCCCAGACTCCCAGGCTCCCAGGCTCCCAGGCGCTGCGAGGGTGCTGTGGACCCCAGGCTCCCAGGCTCCCAGGCGCGAGCTAGGGTGCTGCGGACCTCAGGCCCCCAGCCTCCCAGGCTCCCAGGCTCCCAGGCGCGGTCTATGGTGCTGCGGACCCCAGGCTCCCAGGCTCCCAGGCTCCCAGGCTCCCAGGCGCGGGCTCGGGGGCTGAGGGCCCCAGGCTCCCAGGCTCCCAGGCGCGGGCTAGGGTGCTGCGGACCCCAGGCCCCCAGCCTCCCAGGCTCTCAGGCTCCCAGGCTCCCAGGCTTGGGCTCATGTGCTGCGGACCCCAGGCTCCCAAGCGCGGGCTCAGGAGCTGAGGGCCCCAGGCCCCCAGCCTCCAAGGCTCCCAGGCTCCCAAGCTCCCAGGCGCTGCTAGGGTGCTGCGTACCCCAGGCTCCCAGGCTCCCAGGCGCGGGCTAGGGTGCTGCGGACCCCATGCCCCCAGCCTCCCAGGCTTCCAGGCTCCCAGGCGCGGTTTATGGTGCTGCGGACCCCAGACTCCCAGGCTCCCAGGCTCCCAGGCGCGGGCTCGGATGCTGCGGACCCCAGGCTCCCAGGCTCCCAGGCTCCCAGGCGCGTGCTCGGGAGCTGAGGGCCCCAGGCTCCCATGCTCCCAGGCGCGGGCTAGGGTGCTGCGTACCCCTGGCCCCCAGCCTCCCAGGCTCCCAGGCTCGCAGGCTCCCAGGCGCGGGCTCGTGTGCTGCGGACCCCAGGCTCCCAAGCGCGGGCTCGGGAGCTGAGGGCCCCAGGCTCCAAGACTCCCAGGCTCCTAGGCGCGGGCTCAGGTCCTGCGGACCACAGGCTCCCAAGCTCCCAGGCTCCCAGGCTCCCAGGCGCTGCTAGGGTGCTGCGGACCCCAGGCTCCCAGGCTCCCAGGCGCGGGCTAGGGTGCTGCGGACCCAGGCCCCCAGCCTCCCAGGCTCCCAGGCTCCCAGGCGCGGTCTATTGTGCTGCGGACCCCAGACTCCCAGGCTCCCAGGCTCCCAGGCGCGGGATAGGGTGCTGCGGACCCCAGGCCCCCAGGCTCCCAGGCTCCCAGGCTCCCAGGCGCGGGCTCGGGAGCTGAGGGCCCCAGGCTCACAGGCTCCCAGGCTCCCAGGCACGGGCTCGGGTGCTGCGGACCCCAGGCTCCCAGCCTCCCAGGCTCCTAGGCTCCCAGGCTCCCAGGCGCGGGCTCGTGTGCTGCGGACCCCAGGCTCCCAGGCGCGGGCTCGGGTGCTGCGGACCCCAGACTCCCAGGCTCCCAGGCTCCCAGGCGCGGGCTCGTGTGCTACGGACCCCAGGCTCCCAGGCTCCCAGGCTCCCAGGCGCGGGCTCGGGAGCTGAGGGCCCCAGGCTCCCAGGCTCCCAGGCTCCCAGGCGCGGGCTCAGGTCCTGCGGACCCCACGCTCACAAGTTCCCAGGCTCCCAGGCTCCCAGGCGCTGCTAGGGTGCTGCGGACCCCAGGCTCCCAGGCGCTGGCTAGTGTGCTGCGGACCCCAGGCCCCCAGCCTCCCAGGCTCCCAGGCGCGGTCTATGGTGTTCCGGACCCCAGACTCCCAGACTCCCAGGCTCCCAGGCTCCCAGGCGCTGCGAGGGTGCTGTGGACCCCAGGCTCCCAGGCTCCCAGGCGCGAGCTAGGGTGCTGCGGACCTCAGGCCCCCAGCCTCCCAGGCTCCCAGGCTCCCAGGCGCGGGCTCGGGGGCTGAGGGCCCCAGGCTCCCAGGCTCCCAGGCGCGGGCTAGGGTGCTGCGGACCCCAGGCCCCCAGCCTCCCAGGCTCTCAGGCTCCCAGGCTTGGGCTCGTGTGCTGCGGACCCCAGGCTCCCAGGCTCCCAAGCGCGGGCTAGGGTGCTGCAGACCCCAGGCCCCAAGCCTCCCAGGCTCCCAGGCTCCCAGGCGCGGTCTATGGTGCTGCGGACCCCAGACTCCCAGGCTCCCAGGCTCCCAGGCGCGGGCTCGTGTGCAGCGGACCCCAGGCTCCCAAGCGCGGGCTCGGGAGCTGATGGCCCCAGGCCCCCAGCCTCCCAGGCTCCCAGGCTCCCAGGCGCGGGCTCGTGTGCAGCGGACCCCAGGCTCCCAAGCGCGGGCTCGGGAGCTGAGGGCCCCAGGCTCCCAGGCTCCCAGGATCCTATGCGCGGGCTCAGGTCCTTTCGGACCCCAGGCTCCCAAGCTCCCTTGCTCCCAGGCTCCCAGGCGCTGCTAGGGTGCTGCGGACCCCAGGCTCCCAGGCTCCCAGGCTCCCAGGCTCCCAGGCTCCCAGGCGCGGGCTCGTGTGCTGCGGACCCCAGGCTCCCAAGCGCGGGCTCGGGAGCTGAGGGCCCCAGGCTCCCAGGCTCCCAGGATCTTATGCGCGGGCTCAGGTCCTTTCGGACCCCAGGCTCCCAAGCTCCCATGCTCCCAGGCTCCCAGGCGCTGCTAGGGTGCTCGGACCCCAGGCCCCCAGCCTCCCAGGCTCCCAGGCTCCCAGGCGCGGCCTATTGTGCTGCGGACCCCAGACTCCCAGGCTCCCAGGCTCCCAGGCGCGGGATAGGGTGCTGCGGACCAAAAGCCCCCAGGCTCCCAGGCTCCCAGGCTCCCAGGCGCGGGCTCGGGAGCTGAGGGCCCCAGGCTCCCAGGCTCCCAGGCTCCCAGGCGCGGGCTCGGGTGCTGCGGACCCCTGGCCCCCAGCCTCCCAGGCTCCTAGGCTCCCAGGCTCCCAGACGCGGGCTCGTGTGCTGCGGACCCCAGGCTCCCAGGCGCGGGCTCGGGTGCTGCGGACCCCAGACTCCCAGGCTCCCAGGCTCCCAGGCGCGGGCTCGTGTGCTGTGGACCCCAGGCTCCCAAGCGCGGGCTCGGGAGCTGAGGGCCCCAGGCCCCCAGGCTCCCAGGCTCCCAGGCGCGGGCTCAGGTCCTGCGGACCCCAGGCTCCCAAGCTCCCATGCTCCCAGGCTCCCAGGCGCTGCTAGGGTGCTGCGGACCCCAGGCTCCCAGGCTCCCAGGCGCGGGCTAGGGTTCTGCGAACCCCAGAAACCAGGCTCCCAGGCTCCCAGGCTCCTAGGCGCGGGCTTGAGTGCTGCGGACCCGAGGCTCCCGGCGCTGGCTTGTGAGCTGCATCTCTCTGGCTTCGAGTGCAGGCCCGGGAGGTGCCTCCCCCAGGTTCAAAGGCAACCAGGCGCGGGTTCCGGAGCTGCGGCCCCAGGATCCCAGGCTGCCAGGTTCCCAGGCGCGGGCTAGTGTGCTGCGGACCCCAGGCCCCCAGCCTCCCAGGCTCCCAGGCTCCCATCGCGGCCTCGTGTGCTGCGGACCCCAGGCTCCCGAGCGCGGGCTCGGGAGCTGAGGGCCCCAGGCCCCCATCCTCCCAGGCTTCCAGGCTCCCAGGCGCGGGATAGGGTGCTGCGGACCCCAGGCCACCAGGCTCCCAGGCTCCCAGGCTCCCAGGCGCGAGCTCGGGAGCTGAGGGCCCCAGGCTCCCAGGCTCCCAGGCTCCTAGGCGCGGGGTAGGGTGGTGCGGACCCCAGGCTCCCAGGCTCCCAGGCTCCCAGGCGCCGGCTCAGGTGCTGCGGACCCCAGGCTCCCAGGCTCCCAGGCTCCCAGGCTCACAGGCGTGGTCTAGGGTGCTGCGGACCCCAGACCCCAGGCTCCCAAGCTCCCAGGTTCCTAGGCGCGGGCTTGGGTGCTGGGGACCCCAGGTTCCCAGGCGCGGGCTCGTAAGCTGCATCTCCCTGGCTTCGAGTGCAGGCCCGGGAGCTGCTTCCCCCAGGTTCAAAGGCAACCAGGCGCGGGCTCAGATCCTGCGGACCCCAGGCTCCCAGGCTCCCAGGCGCGGGCTCGGGTGATGCGGACCCCAGGCTCCCAGGCTCCCAGGCACCCAGGCTCCCAGGCGCGGGCTCGGGAGCTGAGGGCCCCAGGCTCCCAGGCTCCCAGGCGCGGGCTCGTGTGCAGCGGACCCCAGGCTCCCAAGCGCGGGCTCGAGAGCTGATGGCCCCAGGCCCCCAGCCTCCCAGGCTCCCAGGCTCCCAGGCGCTGCTAGGGTGCTGCGGACCCCAGGCTCCCAGGCTCCCAGGCGCGGGCTAGGGTGCTGCGGACCCCAGGCCCCCAGCCTCCCAGGCTCCCAGGCTCCCAGGTGCAGGCTAGGGTGCTGCGGACCCCAGGCCCCCAGGCTCCCAGGCTCCCAGGCTCCCAGGCGCTGCTAGGGTGCTGCGGACCCCAGGCCCCCAGCCTCCCAGGCTCCCAGGCTCCCAGGCGCGTTCTATGGTGCTGCGGACCCCAGGCTCCCAGGCTCCCAGGCTCCCAGGCGCTGCTAGGGTGCTGCGGACCCCAGGCTCCCAAGCGCGGGCTCGAGAGCTGATGGCCCCAGGCCCCCAGCCTCCCAGGCTCCCAGGCTCCCAGGCGCTGCTAGGGTGCTGTGGACCCCAGGCTCCCAGGCTCCCAGGCGCGGGCTAGGGTGCTGCGGACCCCAGGCCCCCAGCCTCCCAGGCTCCCAGGCTCCCAGGCGCGGGCTAGGGTGCTGCGGACCCCAGGCCCCCAGGCTCCCAGGCTCCCAGGCTCCCAGGCGCTGCTAGGGTGCTGCGGACCCCAGGCCCCCAGCCTCCCATGCTCCCAGGCTCCCAGGCGCGTTCTATGGTGCTGCGGACCCCAGGCTCCCAGGCTCCCAGGCTCCCAGGCGCTGCTAGGGTGCTGCGGACCCTAGGCCCCCAGACTACCAGGCTCCCAGGCTCCCATGCGCGGGCTCGTGTGCTGCGGACCCCAGGCTCTCAAGCGCGGGCTCGGGCGCTGAGGGCCCCAGGCCCCCAGCCTCCCAGGCTCCCAGGCTCCAATTCTCCCAGGCGCTGCTAGGGTGCTGCGGACCCCAGGCTCCCAGGCTCCCAGGCGCGGGCTAGGGTGCTGCGGACCCCAGGCCCCCAGCCTCCCAGGCTCCCAGGATCCCAGGCGCGGTCTGTGGTGCTGCGGACCCCAGACTCCCAGGCTCCCAGGCTCCCAGGCGCGGGCTCGTGTGCTGCGGACCCCAGGCTCCCAAGCGCGGGCTCGGGAGCTGAGGGCCCCAGGCCCGCAGCCTCACAGGCTCCCAGGCTCCCAGGCGCGGGCTAGGGTGCTGCGGACCCCAGGCCACCAGCCTCCCAGGCACCCAGGCTCCCAGGCCTGGTCTATTGTGCTGCGGACCCCAGAATCCCAGGCTCCCAGGCTCCCAGGCTCCCAGGCGCGGGATAGGGTGCTGCGGACCCCAGGCCCCCAGACTCCCAGGCTCCCAGGCTCCCAGGCGCGGGCTCGGAATCTGAGGGTCCCAGGCCCCCATCCTCCCAGGCTCCCAGGCGCGGGATACGGTGCTGCGGACCCTAGGCCCCCAGGCTCCCAGGCTCCCATGCTCCCAGACGCGGGCTCGGGAGCTGAGGGCCCCAGGCTCCCAGGCTCCCAGGCTCCTAGGCGCGGGTAGGGTGGTGCGGACCCCAGGCTCCCAGGCTCCCAGGCTCCCAGGCGCCGGCTCAGGTGCTGCGGACCCCAGGCTCCCAGGCTCCCAGGCTCCCAGGCGCGGGCTAGGGTGCTGCGTACCCCAGGCTCCCAGGCTCCCAGGCGCGGGCTAGGGTGCTGCGGACCCCAGGCCCCCAGCCTCCCAAACTCCCAGGCTCCCATGCGTGGTCTAGGGTTTTGCGGACCCCAGAACCCAGGCTCCCAGGCTCCCAGGCTCCCAGGCGCGGGCTCGTGTGCTGAGGATCCCAGGCTCCCAGGCTCCCAGGCGAAGATCGAAAGCTGCTCAAAACCAGTATCCGGCCTCCCGTGCGTTTGCTCGGGAGATGCGTGCCCCAGGCTCCCAAGCGCGTGCTCGTGAGCTGGGACCCCAAGGCTCATAGGCTAACAGGTGCGTTCTCGGGAGATTGTGCCCGCAGGCTCACAGGCTCCCAGGCGCGTGCTCGTGTGCTGCGCACCCCAGGCTCCCAGGCGCGTGCACGTGAGCTGGGAACCCAAGGCTCACAGGCTACCAGGCGCGGGATCGGGGGCCGGGCTTCACAGGCTCCCAGGCGCGGGCTCGTGTGCTGCGCACCCCAGGCTCCCAGGCGCTGGCTCGTGAGCTGCATCTCCCTGGCTTCGAGTGCAGGCCCGGGAGCTGCCTCCCCCAGGTTCAAAGGCAACCAGGCGCGGGTTCCGGAGCTGCGGCCCCAGGATCCCAGGCACCCAGGCTCCCTGGCGCGGGCTAGGGTGCTGCGGACCCCAGTCCCCCAGCCTCCCAGGCTCCCAGGCGCGGGCTCGTGTGCTGCGGACCCCAGGCTCCCAAGCGCGGGCTCGGGAGCTGAGGGCCCCAGGCCCCCAGCCTCCGAGGCCCCCCGGCTATCAGGCGCGGGATAGGGTGCTGCGGACCCCAGGTCCCCAGGCTCCCAGGCTCCCAGGCGCGGGCTCGTGTGCTGCGGACCCCAGGCTCCCAAGCGCGGGCTCGGGAGCTGAGGGCCCCAGGCTCCCAATCACCCAGGCTCCCAGGCTCCCAGGCGCGGGCTCAGGTCCTGCGGACCCCAGGCTCCTAAGCTCCCAGGCTCCCAGGTTCCCAGGCGCTGCTAGGGTGCTGCGGACGCCATGCTCCCAGGCTCCCAGGCGCGGGCTAGGGTGCTGCGTACCCAAGGCCCCCAGCCTCCCAGGTTCCCAGGCTCCCAGGCGCGGTCTATTGTGCTGCAGACCCCAGACTCCCAGACTCCCAGGCTCCCAGGCTCCCAGGCGCTGCTAGTGTGCTGCGTACCCCAGGCTCCCAGGCTCCCAGGCGCGGGCTCGGGTGCTGCGGACCCCAGGCTCCCAGGCTCCCAGGCTCCCAGGCTCCCAGGCGCTGCTAGGGTGCTGCGGACCCCAGGCCCCCAGCGTCCCAGGCTCCCAGGCTCCCAGGCTCCCAGGCGCGGGCTCGTGTGCTGCGGACCCCAGGCTCCCAAGCGCGGGCTCGGGAGCTGAGGGCCCCAGGCTCCCAGGCTCCCAGGCTCCTAGGCGCGGGCTCAGGTCCTGCGGACCCCAGGCTCCCAAGCTCCCAGGCTCCCAGGCTCCCAGGCGCTGCTAGGGTGCTGCGGACCCCAGGCTCCCAGGCTCCCAGGCGCGGGCTAGGGTGCTGCGGACCCCAGGCCGCCAGCCTCCCAGGCTCCCAGGCTCCCAGGCGCGGTCTATTGTGCTGCGGACCCCAGACTCCCAGGCTCCCAGGCTCCCAGGCGCGGGATAGGGTGCTGCGGACCCCAAACCCCCAGGCTCCCAGGCTCCCAGGCGCGGGCTCGGGAGCTGAGGGCCCCAGGCTCCCAGGCTCCCAGGCTCCCAGGCGCGGGCTCGGGTGCTGCGGACCCCAGGCCCCCAGCCTCCCAGGCTCCTAGGCTCCCAGGCTCCCAGGCGCGGGCTCGTGTGCTGCGGACCCCAGGCTCCCAGGCGCGGGCTCGGGTGCTGCGGACCCCAGACTCCCAGGCTCCCAGGCTCCCAGGCGCGGGCTCGTGTGCTGCGGACCCCAGGCTCCCAAGCGCGGGCTCGGGAGCTGAGGGCCCCAGGCTCCCAGGCTCCCAGGCTCCCAGGCGCGGCTCAGGTCCTGCGGACCCCAGGCTCCAAAGCTCCCAGGCTCCCAGGCTCCCAGGCGCTGCTAGGGTGCTGCGGACCCCAGGCTCCCAGGCTCCCAGGCGCGGGCTTGAGTGCTGCGGACCCGAGGCTCCCAGGGGCTGGCTTGTGAGCTGCATCTCTCTGGCTTCGAGTGCAGGCCCGGGAGCTGCCTCCCCCAGGTTCAAATGCAACCAGGCGCGGGTTCCGGAGCTGCGGCCCCAGGATCCCAGGCTCCCAGGCTCCCAGGCGCGGGCTAGGGTGCTGCGGACCCCAGGCCCCCAGCCTCCCAGGCTCCCAGGCTCCCAGGCGCGGGCTCGTGTGCTGCGGACCCCAGGCCCCCAGCCTCCCAGGCTCCCAGGCTCCAAGGCGCGGGATAGCGTGCTGCGGACCCCAGTCCACCAGGCTCCCAGTCTCCCAGGCTCCCAGGCGCGGGCTCGGGAGCTGAGGGCCCCAGGCTCCCAGGCTCCCAGGCTCCTAGGCGCGGGGTAGGATGGTGCGGATCCCAAGCTCCCAGGCTCCCAGGCTCCCAGGCGCCGGCTCAGGTGCTGCGGACCCCAGGCTCCCAGGCTCCCAGGCTCCCAGGCTCACAGGCGTGGTCTAGGGTGCTGCGGACCCCAGACCCCAGGCTCCCAGGCTCCCAGGCTCCTAGGCGCGGGCTTGGGTGCTGGGGATCCCAGGCTCCCAGGCGCGGGCTCGTGAGCTGCATCTCCTGGCTTCGAGTGCAGGCCCGGGAGCTGCTTCCCCCAGGTTCAAAGGCAACCAGGCGCGGGCTCAGGTCCTGCGGACCCCAGGCTCCCAGGCTCCCAGGCGCGGGCTCGGGTGCTGCGGACCCCAGGCTCCCAGGCTCCCAGGCTCCCAGGCTCCCAGGCGCGGGCTCGGGAACTGAGGGCCCTAGGCTCCCAGGCTCCCAGGCGCGGGCTAGGGTGCTGCGGACCCCAGGCCCCCACCCTCCCAAGCTCCCAGGCTCCCAGGCGCGGGCTCGTGTGCGGCGGACCCCAGGCTCCCAAGCGCAGGCTCGGGAGCTGATGGCCCCAGGCCCCCAGCCTCCCAGGCTCCCAGGCTCCCAGGCGCTGCTAGGGTGCTGCGGACCCCAGGCTCCCAGGCTCCCAGGCGCGGGCTAGGGTGCTGCGGACCCCAGGCCCCCAGACTCCCAGGCTCCCAGGCTCCCAGGTGCGGTCTATGGTGCTGCGGACCCCAGACTCCCAGGCTCCCAGGCTCCCAGGCTCCCAGGCGCTGCTAGGGTGCTGCGGACCCCAGGCCCCCAGCCTCCCAGGCTCCCAGGCTCCCAGGCTCCCAGGCTCCCAGGCGCTGCTAGGGTGCTGCGGACCCCAGGCCCCCAGCCTCCCAGGCTCCCAGGCTCCCAGGCGCGGGCTCGTGTGCTGCGGACCCCAGGCTCCCAAGCGCGGTCTCGGGCGCTGAGGGCCCCAGGCCCCCAGCCTCCCAGGCTCCCAGGCTCCCATTCTCCCAGGCGCTGCTAGGGTGCTGCGGACCCCAGGCTCCCAGGATCCCAGGCGCGGGCTAGGGTGCTGCGGACCCCAGGCCCCCAGCCTCCCAGGCTCCCAGGATCCCAGGCGCGGTCTATGGTGCTGCGGACCCCAGACTCCCAGGCTCCCAGGCTCCCAGGCTCCCAGGCGCTGCTAGGGTGCTGCGGACCCCAGGCTCCCAGGCTCCCAGGCTCCCAGACTCCCAGACTACCAGGCGCGGGCTCGTGTGCTGCGGACCCCAGGCTCCCAAGCGCGGGCTCGGGAGCTGAGAGCCCCAGGCTCCCAGGCTCCCAGGCTCCTAGTCGCGGGCTCAGGTCCTGCGGACCCCAGGCTCCCAAGCTCCCATGCTCCCAGGCTCCCAGGCGCTGCTAGGGTGCTGCGGACCCCAGGCTCCCAGGCTCCCAGGCGCGGGCTAGGGTGCTGCGGACCCCAGGCCCCCAGCCTCCCAGGCTCCCAGGCTCCCAGGCGCGGTCTATTGTGCTGCGGACCCCAGACTCCCAGGCTCCCAGGCTCCCAGGCGCGGGATAGGGTGCTATGGACCCCAGGCCCCCAGGCTCCCAGGCTCCCAGGCACGGGCTCGGGAGCTGAGGGCCCCAGGTTCCCAGGCTCCCAGGCTCCCAGGCGCGGGCTCGGGTGCTGCGAACCCCAGGCCCACAGCCTCCCAGGCTCCTAGGCTCCCAGGCTCCCTGGCGCGGGCTCGTGTGCTGCGGACCCCAGGCTCCCAGGCGCGGGCTCGGGTGCTGCGGACCCCAGGCCCCCAGCCTCCCAGGCTCCCAGGATCCCAGGCGCGGTCTATGGTGCTGCGGACCCCAGGCTCCCAAGCTCCCAGGCTCCCAGGCTCCCAGGCGCTGCTAGGGTGCTGCGGACCCCAGAACCCAGGCTCCCAGGCTCCCAGGCTCCTAGGCGCGGGCTTGAGTGCTGCGGACCCGAGGCTCCCAGGCGCTGGCTTGTGAGCTGCATCTCTCTGGCTTCGAGTGCAGGCCCGGGAGCTGCCTCCCCCAGGTTCAAAGGCAACCAGGCGCGGGTTCCGGAGCTGCGGCCCCAGGATCCCAGGCTGCCAGGCTCCCAGGCGCGGGCTAGGGTGCTGCGGACCCCAGGCCCCCAGCCTCCCAGGCTCCCAGGCTCCCAGGCGCGGGCTCGTGTGCAGCGGACCCCAGGCTCCCAAGCGCGGGCTCGGGTGCTGATGGCCCCAGGCCCCCAGACTCCCAGGCTACCAGGCTCCCAGGCGCTGTTAGGGTGTTGCGGACCCCAGGCTCCCAGGCTCCCAGGCGCGGGCTAGGGTGCTGCGGACCCCAGGCACCCAGCCTCCCAGGCTCCCAGGCTCCCAGGCGCGGTCTATGGTGCTGCGGACCCCAGGCTCCCAGGCTCCCAGGCTCCCAGGCTCCCAGGCGCTGCTTGGGTGCTGCGGACCCCAGGCCCCCAGCCTCCCAGGCTCCCAGGCTCCCAGGCGCGGGATAGGGTGCTGCGAACCCCAGGTCCCCAGGCTCCCAGGCTCCCAGGCTCGGGCTCGTTTGCTGCGGACCCCAGGCTCCCAAGCGCGGGCTCGGGAGCTGAGGGCCCCAGGCTCCCAGGCTCCCAGGCTCCCAGGCTCCCATGCGCGGGCTCAGGTCCTGCGAACCCCAGGCTCCCAAGCTCCCAGGCTCACAGGCTCCCAGGCGCTGCTAGGGTGCTGCGGACACCAGGCTCCCAGGCTCCCAGGCGCGGGCTAGGGTGCTGCGGACCCCAGGCCCCCAGCCTCCCAGGCTCCCAGGCTCCCAGGCGCGGTCTATGGTGCTGCGGACCCCAGACTCCCAGGCTCCCAGGCTCCCAGGCTCCCAGGCGCGGGCTCGGGTGCTGCGGACCCCAGGCTCCCAGGCTCCCAGGCTCCAAGGCGCGGGCTCGGGAGCTGAGGGCCCCGGGCTCCCAGGCTCGCAGGCGCTGGCTAGGGTGCTGAGGATCCCAGGCCCCCAGCCTCCCAGGCTCCCAGGCTCCCAGGATCCCAGGCGCGGGCTCGTGTGCTGCGGACCCCAGGCTCCCAAGCGCGGGCTCGGGAGCTGGGGGCCCCAGGCCCCCAGGCTCCCAGCCTCCCAGGCTCCCAGGCTCCCAGGCGCGGGCTCGGGTGCTGAGGACACCAGGCTCCCAAATTCCCAGGCTCCCAGGCTCTCAGGCGCTGCTAGGGTGCTGCGGACCCCAAGCTCCCAAGCGCGGGCTCGGGAGCTGGGGGCCCCAGGCCCCCAGGCTCCCAGGCTCCCAGGCTCCCAGGCGCGGGCTCGGCAGCTGAGGGCCCCAGGCTCCCAGGCTCCTAGGCGCGGGGTAGGGTGGTGCGGACCCCAGGCTCCCAGGCTCCCAGGCTCCCAGGCGCGGGCTCAGGTGCTGCGGACCCCAGGCTCCAGGGTCCCAGGCTCCCATGCGCGGGCTCGGGTGCTGCGGACCCCAGGCCCCAGCCTCCCAAGCTCCCATGCACCCATGCGTGGTCTAGGGTGCTGCGGACCCCAGAACCCAGGCTCCCAGGCTCCCAGGCGCTGCTAGGGTGCTGCCGACCCCATGCTCCCAGGCTCCCAGGATCCCAGGCTCCCAGGCGCGGGCTCGTGTGCTGAGGATCCCAGGCTCCCAGGCTCCCAGGCTCCCAGGCTCCCAGGCGAAGATCGAAAGCTGCTCAAAACCAGTATCCGGCCTCCCGTGCGTTTGCTCGGGAGATGCGTGCCCCAGGCTCCCAAGCGCGTGCTCGTGAGCTGGGACCCCAAGGCTCATAGGCTAACAGGTGCGTTCTCGGGAGATTGTGCCCGCAGGCTCACAGGCTCCCAGGCGCGTGCTCGTGTGCTGCGCACCCCAGGCTCCCAGGCGCGTGCACGTGAGCTGGGAACCCAAGGCTCACAGGCTACCAGGCGCGGGATCGGGGGCTGGGCTTCACAGGCTTCCAGGCGCGGGCTAGGGTGCTGCGGACCCCAGGCCCCCAGCCTCCCAGGCTCCCAGGCTACCAGGCGCGGGCTCGTGTGCTGCGGACCCCAGGCTCCCAAGCGCGGGCTCGGGAGCTGAGGGCCCCAGGCCCCCAGCAACCGAGGCTCCCAGGCTCCCAGGCGCGGGATAGGGTGCTGCGGACCCCAGGTCCCCAGGCTCCCAGGCTCCCAGGCGCGGGCTCGTGTGCTGCGGAACCCAGGCTCCCAAGCGCGGGCTCGGGAGCTGAGGGCCCCAGGCTCCCAAGCACCCAGGCTCCCAGGCTCCCAGGCGCGGGCTCAGGTCCTGCGGACCCCAGGCTCCCAAGCTCCCAGGCTCCCAGGTTCCAAGGCGCTGCTAGGGTGCTGCGGACCCCAGGCTCCCAGGCTCCCAGGCGCGGGCTAGGGTGCTGCGGACCCAAGGCCCCCAGCCTCCCAGGTTCCCAGGCTCCCAGGTGCGGTCTATTGTGCTGCGGACCCCAGACTCCCAGGCTCCCAGGCTCCCAGGCGCTGCTAGGGTGCTGCGTACCCCAGGCTCCCAGGCTCCCAGGCGCGGGCTAGGGTGCTGCGGACCCCATGCCCCCAGCCTCCCAGGCTCCCAGGCTCCCAGGCGCGGTCTATGGTGCTGCGGACCCCAGACTCCCAGGCTCCCAGGCTCCCAGGCTCCCAGGCGCGGGCTCGGGTGCTGCGGACCCCAGGCTCCCAGGCTCCCAGGCTCCCAGGCGCGGGCTCGGGAGCTGAGGGCCCCAGGCTCCCAGGCTCCCAGGCTCCCAGGTGCGGGCTAGGGTGCTGCGGACCCCAGGCCCCCAGGCTCCCAGGCTCCCAGGCGCGGGCTAGGGTGCTGCGGACCCCAGACCACCAGCCTCCCAGGCTCCCAGGCTCCCAGGCGCGGTCTATTGTGCTGCGGACCCCAGGCCCCCAGGCTCCCAGGCTCCCAGGCTCCCAGGCGCGGGCTCGGGAGCTGAGGGCCCCAGGCTCCCAGGCTCCCAGGCTCCCAGGCGCGGGCTCAGGTGCTGCGGACCCCAGGCCCCCAGCCTCCCAGGCTCCTAGGCTCCCAGGCTCCCAGGCGCGGGCTCGTGTGCTGCGGACCCCAGGCTCCCAGGCGCGGGCTCGGGTGCTGCGGACCCCAGACTCCCAGGCTCCCAGGCTCCCAGGCGCGGGCTCGTGTGCTGCGGACCCCAGGCTCCCAAGCGCGGGCTCGGGAGCTGAGGGCCCCAGGCTCCCAGGCTCCCAGGCTCCCAGGCGCGGCTCAGGTCCTGCGGACCCCAGGCTCCCAAGCTCCCAGGCTCCCAGGCTCCCAGGCGCTGCTAGGGTGCTGCAGACCCCAGGCTCCCAGGCTCCCAGGCGCGGGCTAGGGTGCTGCGGCCCCAGGCCCCCAGCCTCCCAACTCCCAGGCTCCCAGGAGCGGGCTTGTGTGCTGCGGACCCCAGGCTCCCGAGCGCGGGCTCGGGAGCTGAGGGCCCCAGGCCCCCAGGCTCCCAGGCTCCCAGGCGCTGCTAGGGTGCTGCGGACCCCAGGCTCCCAGGCTCCCAGGCGCGGGCTAGGGTGCTGCGGATCCCAGGCCCCCAGCCTCCCAGGCTCCCAGGCTCCCAGGCGCGGTCTATTGTGCTGCGGACCCCAGACTCCCAGGCTCCCAGGCTCCCAGGCGCGGGATAGGGTGCTATGGACCCCAGGCCCCCAGGCTCCCAGGCTCCCAGGCTCCCAGGCGCGGGCTCGGGAGCTGAGGGCCCCAGGCTCCCAGGCTCCCAGGCTCCCAGGCGCGGGCTCGGGTGCTGCGGACCCCAGGCCCCCAGCCTCCCAGGCTCCTAGGCTCCCAGGCTCCCAGGCGCGGGCTCGTGTGCTGCGGACCCCAGGCTCCCAGGCGCGGGCTCGGGTGCTGCGGACCCCAGACTCCCAGGCTCCCAGGCTCCCAGGCGCGGGCTCGTGTACTGCGGACCCCAGGCTCCCAAGCGCGGGCTCGGGAACTGAGGGCCGCAGGCTCCCAGGCTCCCAGGCTCCCAGGCGCGGGCTCAGGTCCTGCGGACCCCAGGCTCCCAAGCTCCCAGGCTCCCAGGCTCCCAGGCGCTGCTAGGGTGCTGCGGACCCCAGGCTCCCAGGCTCCCAGGCGCGGGCTAGGGTGCTCGGACCCCAGAACCCAGGCTCCCAGGCTCCCAGGCTCCTAGGCGCGGGCTTGAGTGCTGCGGACCCGAGGCTCCCAGGCGCTGGCTTGTGAGCTGCATCTCTCTGGCTTCGAGTGCAGGCCCGGGAGCTGCCTCCCCCAGGTTCAAAGGCAACCAGGCGCGGGTTCCGGAGCTGCGGCCCCAGGATCCCAGGCTGCCAGGCTCCCAGGCGCGGGCTAGGGTGCTGCGGACCCCAGGCCCCCAGCCTCCCAGGCTCCCAGGCTCCCAGGCGCGGGCTCGTGTGCAGCGGACCCCAGGCTCCCAAGCGCGGGCTCGGGAGCTGATGGCCCCAGGCCCCCAGACTCCCAGGCTCCCAGGCTCCCAGGCGCTTTTAGGGTGCTGCGGACCCCAGGCTCCCAGGCTCCCAGGCGCGGGCTAGGGTGCTGCGGACCCGAGGCCCCGAGCCTCCCAGGCTCCCAGGCTCCCAGGCGCGTTCTATGGTGCTGCGGACCCCAGGCTCCCAGGCTCCCAGGCTCCCAGGCGCGGGCTCGTGTGCTGCGGACCCCAGGCTCCCAGGCGCGGGCTCGGGTGCTGCGGACCCCAGACTCCCAGGCTCCCAGGCTCCCAGGCGCGGGCTCGTGTACTGCGGACCCCAGGCTCCCAAGCGCGGGCTCGGGAACTGAGGGCCGCAGGCTCCCAGGCTCCCAGGCTCCCAGGCGCGGGCTCAGGTCCTGCGGACCCCAGGCTCCCAAGCTCCCAGGCTCCCAGGCTCCCAGGCGCTGCTAGGGTGCTGCGGACCCCAGGCTCCCAGGCTCCCAGGCGCGGGCTAGGGTGCTCGGACCCCAGAACCCAGGCTCCCAGGCTCCCAGGCTCCTAGGCGCGGGCTTGAGTGCTGCGGACCCGAGGCTCCCAGGCGCTGGCTTGTGAGCTGCATCTCTCTGGCTTCAAGTGCAGGCCCGGGAGCTGCCTCCCCCAGGTTCAAAGGCAACCAGGCGCGGGTTCCGGAGCTGCGGCCCCAGGATCCCAGGCTGCCAGGCTCCCAGGCGCGGGCTAGGGTGCTGCGGACCCCAGGCCCCCAGCCTCCCAGGCTCCCAGGCTCCCAGGCGCGGGCTCGTGTGCAGCGGACCCCAGGCTCCCAAGCGCGGGCTCGGGAGCTGATGGCCCCAGGCCCCCAGACTCCCAGGCTCCCAGGCTCCCAGGCGCTTTTAGGGTGCTGCGGACCCCAGGCTCCCAGGCTCCCAGGCGCGGGCTAGGGTGCTGCGGACCCCAGGCCCCGAGCCTCCCAGGCTCCCAGGCTCCCAGGCGCGTTCTATGGTGCTGCGGACCCCAGGCTCCCAGGCTCCCAGGCTCCCAGGCTCCCAGGCGCTGCTTGGGTGCTGCGGACCCCAGGCCCCCAGCCTCCCAGGCTCCCAGGCTCCCAGGCGCGGGCTCGTGTGCTGCGGACCCCAGGATCCCAAGCGCGGGCTCGGGCGCTGAGGGCCCCAGGCCCCCAGCCTCCCAGGCTCCCAGGCTCCCATTCTCCCAGGCGCTGCTAGGGTGCTGCGGACCCCAGGCTCCCAGGCTCCCAGGCGCGGGCTAGGGTGCTGCGGACCCCAGGCCCCCAGCCTCCCAGGCTCCCAGGCTCCCATTCTCCCAGGCGCTGCTAGGGTGCTGCGGACCCCAGGCTCCCAGGATCCCAGGCGCGGGCTCGTGTGCTGCGGACCCCAGGCTCCCAAGCGCGGGCTCGGGAGCTGAGGGCCCCAGGCCCGCAGCTTCCCAGGCTCCCAGGCTCCCAGGCGCGGGATAGGGTGCTGCGGACCCCAGGTCCCCAGGCTCCGAGGCTCCCAGGCTCGGGCTCGTGTGCTGCGGACCCCAGGCTCCCAAGCGCGGGCTCGGTAGCTGAGGGCCCCAGGCTCCCAGGCTCCAAGGCTCCCAGGCTCCCATGCGCGGGCTCAGGTCCTGCGGACCCCAGGCTCCCAAGCTCCCAGGCTCCCAGGCTCCCAGGCGCTGCTAGGGTGCTGTGGACCCCAGGCTCCCAGGCTCCCAGGCGCGGGCTCGTGTGCTGCGGACCCCAGGCTCCCAAGCGCGGGCTCGGGAGCTGAGGGCCCCAGGCTCCGAGGCTCCCAGGCTCCCAGGCTCCCAGGCGCGGGCTCAGGAGCTGAGGGCCCCAGGCTCCCAGGCTCCCAGGCGCGGGCTAGGGTGCTGCGGACCCAAGGCCCCCAGCCTCCCAGGCTCCCAGGCTCCCAAGCTCCCAGGCGCGGGCTCGTGTGCTGCGGACCCCAGGCTCCCAAGCGCGGGCTCGGGAGCTGAGGGCCCCAGGCTCCCAGGCTCCCAGGCTCCTAGGCGCGGGCTCAGGTCCTGCGGACCCCAGGCTCCCAAGCTCCCAGGCTCCCAGGCTCCCAGGCGCTGCTAGGGTGCTGCGGACCCCAGGCTCCCAGGCTCCCAAGCGCGGGCTAGAATGCTGCGGACCCCAGGCCCCCAGCCTCCCAGGCTCCCAGTCTCCCAGGCGCGGTCTATTGTGCTGCGGACCCAGACTCCCAGGCTCCCAGGCTCCCAGGCGCGGGATAGGGTGCTGCGGACCCCAGGCCCCCAGGCTCCCAGGCTCCCAGGCTCCCAGGCGCGGGCTCGGGAGCTGAGGGCCCCAGGCTCCCAGGCTCCCAGGCTCCCAGGCGCGGCCTCGGGTGCTGCGGATCCCAGGCCCCCAGGATCCCAGGCTCCTAGGCTCCCAGGCTCCCAGGCGCGGGCGCGTGTGCTGCGGACCCCAAGCTCCCAGGCGCGGGCTCGGGTGCTTCGGACCCCAGACTCCCAGGCTCCCAGGCTCCCAGGCGCGGGCTCGTGTGCTGCGGACCCCAGGCTCCCAAGCGCGGGCTCGGGAGCTGAGGGCCCCAGGCTCCCAAGCTCCCAGGCTCCCAGGCTCCCAGGCGCTGCTAGGGTGCTGCGGACCCCACGCTCCCAGGCTCCCAGGCGCGGGCTAGGGTGCTGCGGACCCCAGAACCCAGGCACCCAGGCTCCCAGGCTTCTAGGCGCGGGCTTGAGTGCTGCGGACCCGAGGCTCCCAGGCGCTGGCTTGTGAGCTGCATCTCTCTGGCTTCGAGTGCAGGCCCGGGAGCTGCCTCCCACAGGTTCAAATGCAACCAGGCGCGGGTTCCGGAGCTGCGGCCCCAGGATCCCAGGCTCCCAGGCTCCCAGGCGCGGGCTAGGGTGCTGAGGACCCCAGGCCACCAGCCTCCCAGTCTCCCAGGCTCCCAGGCGCGGGCTCGGGAGCTGAGGGCCCCAGGCCACCAGCCTCCCAGGCCCCCAGCCGCCCAGGCTCCCAGGCGCGGGATAGGGTGCTGCGGACCCCAGGCCACCGGGCTCCCAGGCTCCCAGGCTCCCAGGCGCGGGCTCGGGAGCTGAGGGCCCCAGGCTCCCAGGCTCCCAGGCTCCTAGGCGCGGGGTAGGGTGGTGCGGATCCCAAGCTCCCAGGCTCCCAGGCGCCGGCTCAGGTGCTGCGGACCCCAGGCTCCCAGGCTCCCAGGCTCCCAGGCTCACAGGCGTGGTCTAGGGTGCTGCGGACCCCAGACCCCAGGCTCCCAGGCGCGGGCTAGGGTGCTGCTGACCCCAGGCCCCCAGCCTCCCAAGCTCCCAGGCTCCCAGGCGCGGTCTATGGTGCTGCGGACCCCAGACTTCCAGGCTCCCAGGCTCCCAGGCGCGGGCTCGGGTGCTGCGGACCCCAGGCTCCCAGGCGCGGGCTCGTATGCTGAGGTTCCCAGGCTCCCAGGCTCCCAGGCTCCCAGGCGAAGATCGAAAGCTGCTCAAAACCAGTATCCGGCCTCCCGTGCGTTTGCTCGGGAGATGCGTGCCCCAGGCTCCCAAGCGCGTGCTCGTGAGCTGGGACCCCAAGGCTCAGAGGCTAACAGGTGCGTTCTCGGGAGATTGTGCCCGCAGGCTCACAGGCTCCCAGGCGCGTGCTCGTGTGCTGCGCACCCCAGGCTCTCAGGCGCGTGCACGTGAGCTGGGAACCCAAGGCTCACAGGCTACCAGGCGCGGGCTCGTGTGTTGCGCACCCCAGGCTCCCAGGCGCTGGCTCGTGAGCTGCATCTCCCTGGCTTCGAGTGCAGGCCCGGGAGCTGCCTCCCCCAGGTTCAAAGGCAACCAGGCGCGGGCTCAGGAGCTGAGGGCCCCAGGCTCCCAGGCTCCCAGGCGCGGGCTAGCGTGCTGCGGACCCCAGGCCCCCAGCCTCCCAGGCTCCCAGGCTCCCAGGCGCGGGCTCGTGTGCTGCGGACCCCAGGCTCCCAAGCGCGGGCTCGGGAGCTGAGGGCCCCAGGCTCCCAGGCTCCCAGGCTCCTAGGCGCGTGCTCAGGTCCTGCGGACCCCAGGCTCCCAAGCTCCCAGGCTCCCAGGCTCCCAGGCGCTGCTAGGGTGCTGCGGACCCCAGGCTCCCAGGCTCGCAGGCGCGGGCTAGGATGCTGCGGACCCCAGGCCCCCAGCCTCCCAGGCTCCCAGTCTCCCAGGCGCGGTCTATTGTGCTGCGGACCCAGACTCCCAGACTCCCAGGCTCCCAGGCTCACAGGCGCGGGATAGGGTGCTGCGGACCCCAGGCCCCCAGGCTCCCAGGCTCCCAGGCTCCCAGGCGCGGGCTCGGGAGCTGAGGGCCCCAGGCTCCCAGGCTCCCAGGCTCCCAGGCGCGGGCTCGGGTGCTGCGGACCCCAGGCCCCAGGATCCCAGGCTCCTAGGCTCCCAGGCTCCCAGGCGCGGGCTCTTGTGCTGCGGACCCCAAGCTCCCAGGCGCGGGCTCGGGTGCTTCGGACCCCAGACTCCCAGGCTCCCAGGCTCCCAGGCGCGGGCTCGTGTGCTGCGGACCCAGGCTCCCAAGCGCGGGCTCGGGAGCTGAGGGCCCCAGGCTCCCAGGCTCCCAGGCTCCCAGGCTCCCAGGCGCGGGCTCAGGTCCTGCGGACCCCAGGCTCCCAAGCTCCCAGGCTCCCAGGCTCCCAGGCGCTGCTAGGGTGCTGCGGACCCCAGGCTCCCAGGCTCCCAGGCGGGCTAGGGTGCTGCGGACCCCAGAACCCAGGCACCCAGGCTCCCAGGCTTCTAGGCGCGGGCTTGAGTGCTGCGAACCCGAGGCTCCCAGGCGCTGGCTTGTGAGCTGCATCTCTCTGGCTTCGAGTGCAGGCCCGGGAGCTGCCTCCCCCAGGTTCAAATGCAACCAGGCGCGGGTTCCGGAGCTGCGGCCCCAGGATCCCAGGCTCCCAGGCTCCCAGGCGCGGGCTAGGGTGCTGAGGACCCCAGGCCACCAGCGTCCCAGGCTCCCAGGCTCCCAGGCGCGGGCTCGGGAGCTGAGGGCCCCAGGCCACCAGCCTCCCAGGCCCCCAGCCTCCCAGGCTCCCAGGCTCCCTCCCAGGCGCGGGATAGGGTGCTGCGGACCCCAGGCCACCAGGCTCCCAGGCTCCCAGGCTCCCAGGCGCGGGCTCGGGAGCTGAGGGCCCCAGGCTCCCAGGCTCCCAGGCTCCTAGGCGCGGGGTAGGGTGGTGCGGATCCCAAGCTCCCAGGCTCCCAGGCTCCCAGGCTCCCAGGCGCGGGCTCGGGAGCTGAGGGCCCCAGGCTCCCAGGCTCCCAGGCTCCCAGGCGCGGTCTATGTTGCTGCGGACCCCAGACTCCCAGGATCCCAGGCTCCCAGGCTCCCAGGCGCGGGCTCGGGTGTTGCGGACCCCAGGCTCCCAGGCTCCCAGGTTCCCAGGCTCCCAGGCTCGGTCTATGGTGCTGCGGACCCCAGACTTCCAGGCTCCCAGGCTCCCAGGCTCCCAGGCGCGGGCTCGGGAGCTGAGGGCCCTAGGCTCCCAGGCTCCCAGGCGCGAGCTCGGGAGCTGAGGGCCCCAGGCTCCCAGGCTCCCAGGCTCCTAGGCGCGGGGTAGGGTAGTGCGGATGCCAGGCTCCCAGGCTCCCAGGCTCCCATTCGCCGGCTCAGGTGCTGCGGACCTCAGGCTCCCAGGCTCCCAGGCTCCCAGGCGCGGGCTCGGGAGCTTAGGGCCCCAGGCTCCCAGGCTCCCAGGCGCGGGATAGGGTGCTGCGGACCCCAGGCCCCAGGCTCCCAGGCTCCCAGGCTCCCAGGCGAGGGCTCGGGAGCTGAGGGCCCCAGGCTCCGAGGCTCCCAGGCTCCTAGGGGCGGGGTAGGGTGGTGCGGATGCCAGGCTCCCAGGCTCCCAGGCTCCCATTCGCAGGCTCAGGTGCTGCGGACCTCAGGCTCCCAGGCTCCCAGGCTCCCAGGCGCGGGCTCGGGAGCTTAGGGCCCCAGGCTCCCAGGCTCCCAGGCTCCCAGGCGCCGGCTCAGGTGCTGCGGACCCCAGGCTCCCAGGCTCCCAGGCTCCCAGGCTCCCAGGCTCACAGGCGTGGTCTAGGGTCCTGCGGACCCCAGACCCCAGGCTCCCAAGCTCCCAGGCTCCTAGGCGCGGGCTTGTGTGCTGGGGACCCCAGGCTCCGAGGCGCGGGCTCGTGAGCTGCATCTCCCTGGCTTCGAGTGCAGGCCCGGGAGATGCTTCCCCCAGGTTCAAAGGCAACCAGGCGCGGGCTCAGGTCCTGCGGACCCCAGGCTCCCAGGTTCCCAGGCGCGGGCTCAGGTGATGCGGACCCCAGGCTCCCAGGCTCCCAGGCGCCCAGGCTCCCAGGCGCGGGCTCGGGAGCTAAGGGCCCCAGGCTCCCAGGCTCCCAGGCTCCCAGGCTCCCAGGCGCGGGCTCGTGTGCAGCGGACCCCTGGCTCCCAAGCGCGGGCTCGGGAGCTGATGGCCCCAGGCCCCCAGCCTCCCAGGCTCCCAGGCTCCCAGGCGCTGCTAGGGTGCTGCGGACCCCAGGCTCCCAGGCTCCCAGGCGCGGGCTAGGGTGCTGCGGACCCCAGGCCCCCAGGCTCCCAGGCTCCCAGGCTCCCAGGCGCGGTCTATGATGCTGCGGACCCCAGACTCCCAGGCTCCCAGGCTCCCAGGCTCCCAGGCGCTGCTAGGGTGCTGCGGACCCCAGGCCCCCAGCCTCCCAGGCTCCAGGCTCCCAGGCGCGTTCTATGGTGCTGCGGACCCCAGACTCCCAGGCTCCCAGGCTCCCAGGCTGCCAGTCGTTGCTAGGGTGCTGCGGACCCCAGGCCCCCAGCCTCCCAGGCTCCCAGGCTCCCAGGCGCGGGCTCGTGTGCTGCGGACCCCAGGCTCCCAAGCGCGGGCTCGGGCGCTGAGGGCCCCAGGCCCCCAGCCTCCCAGGCTCCCACGCTCCCAGGCTCCCAGGCTCCCAGGCGCGGGCTCAGGTCCTGCGGGCCGCAGGCTCCCAAGCTCCCAGGCTCCCAGGCTCCCAGACGCTGCTAGGGTGCTGCGGACCCCAGGGTCCCAGGCTCCCAGGCGCGGGCTAGGGTGCTGCGGACCCCAGGCCACCAGCCTCCCAGGCTCCCAGGCTCCCAGGCGCGGTCTATTGTGCTGCGGACCCCAGACTCCCAGGCTCCCAGGCTCCCAGGCTCCCAGGCGCGGGATAGGGTGCTGCGGATCCCAGGCCCCCAGGCTCCCAGTCTCCCAGGCTCCCAGGCACTGGCTCGTGATCTGAGGGCCCCAGGCCCCCAGCCTCCCAGGCTCCCAGGCGCGGGATACGGTGCTGCGGACCCCAGGCCCCCATGCTCCCAGGCTCCCAGGCTCCCAGGCGCGGGCTCGGGAGCTGAGGGCCCCAGGCTCCCAGGCTCCCAGGCTCCCTGGCGCGGGCTAGGGTGCTGCGGACCCCAGGCCCCCAGCCTCCCAGGCTCCCAGGCTCCCAGGCGCGGGCTCGTGTGCTGCGGACCCCAGGCTCCCAAGCGCGGGCTCCGGAGCTGAGGGCCCCAGGCCCCCAGCCTCCCAGGCTCCCAGGCTCCCAGGCGCGGGATAGGGTGCTGCGGACCCCAGGTCCCCAGGCTCCCAGGCTCCCAGGCGCGGGCTCGTGTGCTTCGGACCCCAGGCTCCCAAGCGCGGGCTCGGGAGCTGAGGGCCCCAGGCTCCCAGGCTCCCAGGCTCCCAGGAGCGGGATCGTGTGCTGGGGACCACAGGCTCCCAAGCTCCCAGGCTCCCAGGCTCCCAGGCGCTGCTAGAGTGCTGCGGACCCCAGGCTCCCAGGCTCCCAGGCGCAGGCTAGCGTGCTGCGGACCCAAGGACCCCAGCATCCCAGGCTCCCAGGCTCCCAGGCGCGGTCTATTGTGCTGCGGACCCCAGACTCCCAGGCTCCCAGGCTCCCAGGCGCTGCTAGGGTGCTGCGTACCCCAGGCTCCCAGGCTCCCAGGCGCGGGCTAGGGTGCTCCGGACCCCATGCCCCCAGCCTCCCAGGCTCCCAGGCTCCCAGGCGCGGTCTATGGTGCTGCGGACCCCAGACTCCCAGGCTCCGAGGCTCCCAGGCTCCCAGGCGCGGGCTCGGGTGCTGCGGACCCCAGGCTCCCAGGATCCCAGGCTCCCAGGCGCGGGCTCGGGAGCTGAGGGCCCCAGGCTGCCAGGCTCCCAGGCGCGGGCTAGGGTGCTGCGGACCCCAGGCTCCCAGCCTCCCAGGCTCCCAGGCTCCCAGGCTCCCAGGCGCGGGCTCGTGTGCTTCGGACCCCAGGCTCACAAGCGCAGGCTCGGGAGCTGAGGGCCCCAGGCTCCCAGGCTCCCAGGCTCCCAGGCGCGGGCTCAGGTCCTGCGGACCCCAGGCTCCCAAGCTCCCAGGCTCCCAGGCTCACAGGCGCTGCTAGGGTGCTGCGGACCCCAGGCTCCCAGGCTCCCAGGCGCGGGCTAGGGTGCTGCGGACCCCAGACTCCCAGGCTCCCAGGCTCCCAGGCTCCCAGGCGCGGGCTAGGGTGCTGCGGACCCCAGACTCCCAGGCTCCCAGGCTCCCAGGCTCCCAGGCGCTGCTAGGGTGCTGCGGACCACAGGCTCCCAGGCTCCCAGGCTCCCAGACTCCCAGACTACCAGGCGCGGGCTCGTGTGCTGCGGACCCCAGGCTCCCAGGCGCGGGCTCGGGAGCTGAGGGCCCCAGGCTCCCAGGCTCCCAGGCTCCCAGGCGCGGGCTCGGGTGCTGCGAACCCCAGGCCCCCAGCCTCCCAGGCTCCTAGGCTCCCAGGCTCCCTGGCGCGGGCTCGTGTGCTGCGGACCACAGGCTCCCAGGCGCGGGCTCGGGTGCTGCGGACCCCAGACTCCCAGGCTCCCAGGCTCCCAGGCGCGGGCTCGTGTACTGCGGACCCCAGGCTCCCAAGCGCGGGCTCGAGAGCTGAGGGCCCCAGGCTCCCAGGTTCCCAGGCTCCCAGGCGCGGGCTCAGGTCCTGCGGACCCCAGGCTCCCAAGCTCCCAGGCTCCCAGGCTCCCAGGCGCTGCTAGGGTGCTGCGGACCCCAGAACCCAGGCTCCCAGGCTCCCAGGCTCCTAGGCGCGGGCTTGAGTGCTGCGGACCCGAGGCTCCCAGGCGCTGGCTTGTGAGCTGCATCTCTCTGGCTTCGAGTGCAGGCCCGGGAGCTGCCTCCCCCAGGTTCAAAGGCAACCAGGCGCGGGTTCCGGAGCTGCGGTCCCAGGATCCCAGGCTGCCAGGGTCCCAGGCGCGGGCTAGGGTGCTGCGGACCCCAGGCCCCCAGCCTCCCAGGCTCCCAGGCTCCCAGGCGCGGGCTCGTGTGCAGCGGACCCCAGGCTCCCAAGCGCGGGCTCGGGAGCTGATGGCCCCAGGCCCCCAGACTCCCAGGCTCCCAGGCTCCCAGGCGCTGTTAGGGTGCTGCGGACCCCAGGCTCCCAGGCTCCCAGGCGCGGGCTAGGGTGCTGCGGACCCCAGGCCCCCAGCCTCCCAGGCTCCCAGGCTCCCAGGCGCGGTCTATGGTGCTGCGGACCCCAGGCTCCCAGGCTCCCAGGCTCCCAGGCTCCCAGGCGCTGCTTGGGTGCTGCGGACCCCAGGCCCCCAGCCTCCCAGGCTCCCAGGCTCCCAGGCACGGGCTCGTGTGCTGCGGACCCCAGGATCCCAAGCGCGGGCTCGGGCGCTGAGGGCCCCAGGCCCCCAGCCTCCCAGGCTCCCAGGCTCCCATTCTCCCAGGCGCTGCTAGGGTGCTGCGGACCCCAGGCTCCCAGGCTCCCAGGCGCTGCTAGGGTGCTGCGGACTCCAGGCTCCCAGGTTCCCAGGCGCGGGTTAGGGTGCTGCCGACCCCATGCTCCCAGGCTCCCAGGATCCCAGGCTCCCAGGCGCGGGCTCGTGTGCTGAGGATCCCAGGCTCCCAGGCTCCCAGGCTCCCAGGCGAAGATCGAAAGCTGCTCAAAACCAGTATCCGGCCTCCCGTGCGTTTGCTCGGGAGATGCGTGCCCCAGGCTCCCAAGCGCGTGCTCGTGAGCTGGGACCCCAAGGCTCATAGGCTAACAGATGCGTTCTCGGGAGATTGTGCCCGCAGGCTCACAGGCTCCCAGGCGCGTGCTCGTGTGCTGCGCACCCCAGGCTCCCAGGCGCGTGCACGTGAGCTGGGAACCCAAGGCTCACAGGCTACCAGGCGCGGGATCGGGGGCTGGGCTTCACAGGCTCCCAGGCGCGGGCTAGGGTGCTGCGGACCCCAGGCCCCCAGCCTCCCAGGCTCCCAGGCTCCCAGGCGCGGGCTCGTGTGCTGCGGACCCCAGGCTCCCAAGCGCGGGCTCGGGAGCTGAGGGCCCCAGGCCCCCAGCAACCGAGGCTCCCAGGCTCCCAGGCGCGGGATAGGGTGCTGCGGACCCCAGGTCCCCAGGCTCCCAGGCTCCCAGGCGCGGGCTCGTGTGCTGCGGACCCCAGGCTCCCAAGCGCGGGCTCGGGAGCTGAGGGCCCCAGGCTCCCAAGCACCCAGGCTCCCAGGCTCCCAGGCGCGGGCTCAGGTCCTGCGGACCACAGGCTCCCAACCTCCCAGGCTCCCAGGTTCCAAGGCGCTGCTAGGGTGCTGCGTACCCCAGGCTCCCAGGCTCCCAGGCGCGGGCTAGGGTGCTGCGGACCCCATGCCCCCAGCCTCCCAGGCTCCCAGGCTCCCAGGCGCGGTCTATGGTGCTGCGGACCCCAGACTCCCAGGCTCCCAGGGTCCCAGGCTCCCAGGCGCGGGCTCGGGTGCTGCGGACCCCAGGCTCCCAGGCTCCCAGGCTCCCAGGCTCCCAGGCGCGGGCTCGGGACCTGAGGGCCCCAGGCTCCCAGGCTCCCAGGCTCCCAGGTGCGGGCTAGGGTGCTGCGGACCCCAGGCCCCCAGGCTCCCAGGCTCCCAGGCGCGGGCTAGGGTGCTGCGGACCCCAGGCCACCAGCCTCCCAGGCTCCCAGGCGCGGTCTATTGTGCTGCGGACCCCAGACTCCCAGGCTCCCAGGCTCCCAGGCGCGGGCTAGGGTGCTGCGGACCCCAGGCCACCAGCCTCCCAGGCTCCCAGGCTCCCAGGCGCGGTCTATTGTGCTGCGGACCCCAGGCCCCCAGGCTCCCAGGCTCCCAGGCTCCCAGGCTCCCAGGCGCGGGCTCGGGAGCTGAGGGCCCCAGGCTCCCAGGCTCCCAGGGTCCCAGGCGCGGGCTCGGGTGCTGCGGACCCCAGGCCCCCAGCCTCCCAGGCTCCTAGGCTCCCAGGCTCCCAGGCGCGGGCTCGTGTGCTGCGGACCCCAGGCTCCCAGGCGCGGTTTCGTGTGCTGCGGACCCCAGGCTCCCAAGCGCGGGCTAGGGAGCTGAGGGCCCCAGGCTCCCAGGCTCCCAGGCTCCCAGGCGCGGCTCAGGTCCTGCGGACCTCAGGCTCCCAAGCTCCCAGGCTCCCAGGCTCCCAGGCGCGGGCTAGGGTGCTGCGGACCCCAGGCCCCCAGCCTCCCAACTCCCAGGCTCCCAGGAGCGGGCTTGTGTGCTGCGGACCCCAGGCTCCCGAGCGCGGGCTCGGGAGCTGAGGGCCCCAGGCCCCCAGGCTCCCAGGCTCCCAGGCGCTGCTAGGGTGCTGCGGACCCCAGGCTCCCAGGCTCCCAGGCGCGGGCTAGGGTGCTGCGGATCCCAGGCCCCCAGCCTCCCAGGCTCCCAGGCTCCCAGGCGCGGTCTATTGTGCTGCGGACCCCAGACTCCCAGGCTCCCAGGCTCCCAGGCGCGGGATAGGGTGCTATGGACCCCAGGCCCCCAGGCTCCCAGGCTCCCAGGCTCCCAGGCGCGGGCTCGGGAGCTGAGGGCCCCAGGCTCCCAGGCTCCCAGGCTCCCAGGCGCGGGCTCGGGTGCTGCGGACCCCAGGCCCCCAGCCTCCCAGGCTCCTAGGCTCCCAGGCTCCCAGGCGCGGGCTCGTGTGCTGCGGACCCCAGGCTCCCAGGCGCGGGCTCGGGTGCTGCGGACCCCAGACTCCCAGGCTCCCAGGCTCCCAGGCGCGGGCTCGTGTACTGCGGACCCCAGGCTCCCAAGCGCGGGCTCGGGAGCTGAGGGCCGCAGGCTCCCAGGCTCCCAGGCGCGGGCTAGGGTGCTGCGGACCCCAGGCCCCCAGCCTCCCAGGCTCCCAGGCTCCCATTCTCCCAGGCGCTGCTAGGGTGCTGCGGACCCCAGGCTCCCAGGATCCCAGGCGCGGTCTATGGTGCTGCGGACCCCAGACTCCCAGGCTCCCAGGCTCCCAGGCGCGGGCTCGTGTGCTGCGGACCCCAGGCTCCCATGCGCGGGCTCGGGAGCTGAGGGCCCCAGGCCACCAGCCTCCCAGGCCCCCAGCCTCCCAGGCTCCCAGGCTCCCAGGCGCGGGATAGGGTGCTGCGGACCCCAGGCCACCGGGCTCCCAGGCTCCCAGGCTCCCAGGCGCGGGCTCGGGAGCTGAGGGCCCCAGGCTCCCAGGCTCCCAGGCTCCTAGGCGCGGGGTAGGGTGGTGCGGATCCCAAGCTCCCAGGCTCCCAGGCTCCCAGGCGCCGGCTCAGGTGCTGCGGACCCCAGGCTCCCAGGCTCCCAGGTTCCCAGGCTCACAGGCGTGGTCTAGGGTGCTGCGGACCCCAGACCCCAGGCTCCCAGGCGCGGGCTAGGGTGCTGCTGACCCCAGGCCCCCAGCCTCCCAAGCTCCCAGGCTCCCAGGCGCGGGCTTGGGTGCTGCGGACCCCAGACTCCCAGGCGCGGGCTCGTGTGCTGAGGTTCCCAGGCTCCCAGGCTCCCAGGCTCCCAGGCGAAGATCGAAAGCTGCTCAAAACCAGTATCCGGCCTCCCGTGCGTTTGCTCGGGAGATGCGTGCCCCAGGCTCCCAGGCGCGTGCTCGTGTGCTGCGCACCCCAGGCTCTCAGGCGCGTGCACGTGAGCTGGGAACCCAAGGCTCACAGGCTACCAGGCGCGGGATCGGGGGCTGGGCTTCACAGGCTCCCAGGCGCGGGCTCGTGTGCTGCGCACCCCAGGCTCCCAGGCGCTGGCTCGTGAGCTGCATCTCCCTGGCTTCGAGTGCAGGCCCGGGAGCTGCCTCCCCCAGGTTCAAAGGCAACCAGGCGCGGGTTCCGGAGCTGCGGCCCCAGGATCCCAGGCTCCCAGGCTCCCAGGCGCGGGCTAGGGTGCTGCGGACCCCAGGCCCCCAGCCTCCCAGGCTCCCAGGCTCCCAGGCGCGGTCTATGGTGCTGCGGACCCCAGACTCCCAGGCTCCAAGGCTCCCAGGCGCGGGCTCGTGTGCTGCGGACCCCAGGCTCCCAAGCGCGGGCTCGGGAGCTGAGGGCCCCAGGCCCCCAGCCTCCGAGGCTCCCAGGCTCCCAGGCGCGGGATAGGGTGCTGCGGACCCCAGGTCCCCAGGCTCCCAGGCTCCCAGGCGCGGGCTCGTGTGCTGCGGACCCCAGGCTCCCAAGCTCCCAGGCTCCCAGGTTCCCAGGCGCTGCTAGGGTGCTGCGGACCCCAGGCTCCCAGGCTCCCAGGCGCGGGCTAGGGTGCTGCGGACCCAAGGCCCCCAGCCTCCCAGGTTCCCAGGCTCCCAGGCGCGGTCTATGGTGCTGCGGACCCCAGACTCCCAGGCTCCCAGGCTCCCAGGCTCCCAGGCGCGGGTTCGGGTGCTGCGGACCCCAGGCTCCCAGGCTCCCAGGCTCCCAGGCTCCCAGGCGCGGGCTCGGGAGCTGAGGGCCCCAGGCTCCCAGGCTCCCAGGCGCGGGCTAGGGTGCTGCGGACCCCAGGCCTCCAGCCTCCCAGGCTCCCAGGCTCCCAGGCGCGGGCTCGTGTGCTGCGGACCCCAGGCTCCCAAGCGCGGGCTCGGGAGCTGAGGGCCCCAGGCTCCCAGGCTCCCAGGCTCCTAGGCGCGGGCTCAGGTCCTGCGGACCCCAGGCTCCCAAGCTCCCAGGCTCCCCGTCTCCCAGGCGCGGTCTATTGTGCTGCGGACCCCAGGCTCCCAGGCTCCCAGGCGCGGGATAGGGTGCTGCGGACCCCAGGCCCCCAGGCTCCCAGGCTCCCAGGCTCCCAGGCGCGGGCTCGGGAGCTGAGGGCCCCAGGCTCCCAGGCTCCCAGGCTCCCAGGCGCGGGCTCGGGTGCTGCGGACCCCAGGCCCCCAGGATCCCAGGCTCCTAGGCTCCCAGGCTCCCAGGCGCGGGCTCGTGTGCTGCGGACCCCAGGCTCCCAGGCGCGGGCTCGGGTGCTTCGGACCCCAGACTCCCAGGCTCCCAGGCTCCCAGGCGCGGGCTCGTGTGCTGCGGACCCCAGGCTCCCAAGCGCGGGCTCGGGAGCTGAGGGCCCCAGGCTGCCAGGCTCCCAGGCTCCCAGGCGCGGGCTCAGGTCCTGCGGACCCCAGGCTCCCAAGCTCCCAGGCTCCCAGGCTCCCAGGCGCTGCTAGGGTGCTGCGGACCCCAGGCTCCCAGGCTCCCAGGCGCGGGCTAGGGTGCTGCGGACCCCAGAACCCAGGCACCCAGGCTCCCAGGCTCCTAGGCGCGGGCTTGAGTGCTGCGGACCCGAGGCTCCCAGGCGCTGGCTTGTGAGCTGCATCTCTCTGGCTTCGAGTGCAGGCCCGGGAGCTGCCTCCCCCAGGTTCAAAGGCAACCAGGCGCGGGTTCCGGAGCTGCGGCCCCAGGATCCCAGGCTCCCAGGCTCCCAGGCGCGGGCTAGGGTGCTGAGGACCCCAGGCCACCAGCCTCCCAGGCTCCCAGGCGCGGGCTCGGGAGCTGAGGGCCCCAGGCCACCAGCCTCCCAGGCGCGTGATAGGGTGCTGCGGACCCCAGGCCACCAGGCTCCCAGGCTCCCAGGCTCCCAGGCGCGGGCTCGGGTGCTGAGGGCCCCAGGCTCCCAGGCTCCCAGGCTCCTAGGCGCGGGGTAGGGTGGTGCGGATCCCAAGCTCCCAGGCTCCCAGGCTCCCAGGCGCCGGCTCAGGTGCTGCGGACCCCAGGCTCCCAGGCTCCCAGGCTCCCAGGCTCACAGGCGTGGTCTAGGGTGCTGCGGACCCCAGGCCACCAGGCTCCCAGGCTCCCAGGCTCCCAGGCTCACAGGCGTGGTCTAGGATGCTGCGGACCCCAGACCCCAGGCTCCCAGGCGCGGGCTAGGGTGCTGCTGACCCCAAGCCCCCAGCCTCCCAAGCTCCCAGGCTCCCAGGCGCGGTCTATGGTGCTGCGGACCCCAGACTTCCAGGCTCCCAGGCTCCCAGGTTCCCAGGCGCGGGCTCGGGTGCTGCGGACCCCAGGCTCCCAGGCGCGGGCTCGTGTGCTGAGGTTCCCAGACTCCCAAGCTCCCAGGCTCCCAGGCGAAGATCGAAAGCTGCTCAAAACCAGTATCCGGCCTCCCGTGCGTTTGCTCGGGAGATGCGTGCCCCAGGCTCCCAAGCGCGTGCTCGTGAGCTGGGACCCCAAGGCTCAGAGGCTAACAGGTGCGTTCTCGGGAGATTGTGCCCGCAGGCTCACAGGCTCCCAGGCGCGTGCTCGTGTGCGGCGCACCCCAGGCTCTCAGGCGCGTGCACGTGAGCTGGGAACCCAAGGCTCACAGGCTACCAGGCGCGGGATCGGGGGCTGGGCTTCACAGGCTCCCAGGCGCGGGCTCGTGTGCTGCGCACCCCAGGCTCCCAGGCGCGGGCTCGTGTGCTGCGCACCCCAGGCTCCCAGGCGCTGGCTCGTGAGCTGCATCTCCCTGGCTTCGAGTGCAGGCCCGGGAGCTGCCTCCCCCAGGTTCAAAGGCAACCAGGCGCGGGTTCCGGAGCTGCGGCCCCAGGATCCCAGGCTCCCAGGCTCCCTGGCGCGGGCTAGGGTGCTGCGGACCCCAGTCCCCCAGCCTCCCAGGCTCCCAGGCTCCCAGGCGCGGGCTAGGGTGCTGCGGACCCAAGGCCCCCAGCCTCCCAGGTTCCCAGGCTCCCAGGCGCGGTCTATGGTGCTGCGGACACCAGACTCCCAGGCTCCCAGGCTCCCAGGCTCCCAGGCGCGGGTACGGGTGCTGCGGACCCCAGGCTCCCAGGCTCCCAGGCTCCCAGGCGCGGGCTCGGGAGCTGAGGGCCCCAGGCTCCCAGGCTCCCAGGCGCGGGCTAGGGTGCTGCGGACTCCAGGCCCCCAGCCTCCCAGGCTCCCAGGCTCCCAGGCTCCCAGGCGCGGGCTCATGTGCTGCGGACCCCAGGCTCCCATGCGCGGGCTCGGGAGCTGAGGGCCCCAGGCTCCCAGGCTCCCAGGCTCCTAGGCGCGGGCTCAGGTCCTGCGGACCCCAGGCTCCCAAGCTCCCAGGCTCTCAGGCACTGCTAGGGTGCTGCGGACCCCAGGCTCCCAGGCTCCCAGGCGCGGGCTAGGATGCTGCGGACCCCAGGCCCCCAGCCTCCCAGGCTCCCAGTCTCCCAGGCGCGGTCTATTGTGCTGCGGACCCCAGACTCCCAGGCTCCCAGGCTCCCAGGCGCGGGATAGGGTGCTGCGGACCCCAGGCCCCCAGGCTCCCAGGCTCCCAGGCTCCCAGGCGCGGGCTCGGGAGCTGAGGGCCCCAGGCTCCCAGGCTCCTAGGCTCCCAGGCGCGGGCTCGGGTGCTGCGGACCCCAGGCTCCCAGGCGCGGGCTCGGGTGCTTCGGACCCCAGACTCCCAGGCTCCCAGGCTCCCAGGCGCGGGCTCGTGTGCTGCGGACCCCAGGCTCCCAAGCGCGGGCTCGGGAGCTGAGGGCCCCAGGCTGCCAGGCTCCCAGGCTCCCAGGCGCGGGCTCAGGTCCTGCGGACCCCAGGCTCCCAAGCTCCCAGGCTCCCAGGCTCCCAGGCGCTGCTAGGGTGCTGCGGACCCCAGGCTCCCAGGCTCCCAGGCGCGGGCTAGGGTGCTGCGGACCCCAGAACCCAGGCACCCAGGCTCCCAGGCTCCTAGGCGCGGGCTTGAGTGCTGCGGACCCGAGGCTCCCAGGCGCTGGCTTGTGAGCTGCATCTCTCTGGCTTCGAGTGCAGGCCCGGGAGCTGCCTCCCCCAGGTTCAAAGGCAACCAGGCGCGGGTTCCGGAGCTGCGGCCCCAGGATCCCAGGCTCCCAGGCTCCCAGGCGCGGGCTAGGGTGCTGAGGACCCCAGGCCACCAGCCTCCCAGGCTCCCAGGCGCGGGCTCGGGAGCTGAGGGCCCCAGGCCACCAGCCTCCCAGGCGCGTGATAGGGTGCTGCGGACCCCAGGCCACCAGGCTCCCAGGCTCCCAGGCTCCCAGGCGCGGGCTCGGGTGCTGAGGGCCCCAGACTATCAGGCTCCCAGGCTCCCAGGGGCGGGCTCGAGTGCTGCGGACCCCAGGCTCCCAGGCTCCCAGGCTCCAAGGCGCGTGCTCGGGAGCTGAGGGCCCCAGGCTCCCAGGCTCGCAGGCGCTGGCTAGGGTGCTGCGGATCCCAGGCCCCCAGCCTCCCAGGCTCCCAGGCTCCCAGGCTCCCAGGCGCGGGCTCGTGTGCTGCGGACCCCAGGCTCCCAAGCGCGGTCTCGGGCGCTGAGGGCCCCAGGCCCCCAGCCTCCCAGGCTCCCAGGCTCCCATTCTCCCAGGCGCTGCTAGGGTGCTGCGGACCCCAGGCTCCCAGGCTCCCAGGCGCGGGCTAGGGTGCTGCGGACCCCAGACTCCCAGGCTCCCAGGCTCCCAGGCGCGGTCTATGGTGCTGCGGACCCCAGACTCCCAGGCTCCCAGGCTCCCAGGCGCGGCTCGTGTGCTGCGGACCCCAGGCTCCCAAGCGCGGCCTCGGGAGCTGAGGGCCCCAGGCCCCCAGCCTCCCAGGCTCCCAGGCTCCCAGGCGCGGGATAGGGTGCTGCGGACCCCAGGTCCCCAGGCTCCCAGGCTCCCAGGCTCGGGCTCGTGTGCTGCGGACCCCAGGCTCCCAAGCGCGGGCTCGGGAGCTGAGGGCCCCAGGCTCCCAGGCTCCCAGGCTTCCAGGCTCCCATGCGCGGGCTCAGGTCCTGCGAACCCCAGGCTCCCAAGCTCCCAGGCTCACAGGCTCCCAGGCGGTGCTAGGGTGCTGCGGACCCCAGGCCCCCAGCCTCCCAAGCTCCCAGGCTCCCAGGCGCGGTCTATGGTGCTGCGGACCCCACACTCCCAGGATCCCAGGCTCCCAGGCTCCCAGGCGCGGGCTCGGGTGCTGCGGACCCCAGGCTCCCAGGCTCCCAGGCTCCCAGGCTCCCAGGCGCGGGCTCGGGAGCTGAGGGCCCCAGGCTCCCAGGCTCCCAGGCGTGGGCTAGGGTGCTGCGGACCCCAGGCCCCCAGCCTCCCAGGCTCACAGGCTCCCAGGCTCCCAGGCGCGGGCTCGTGTGCTGCGGACCTCAGGCTCCCAAGCGCGGGCTCGGGAGCTGAGGGCCCCAGGCTCCCAGGCTCCCAGCCTCCCAGGCTCCCATGCGCGGACTCAGGTCCTGCGGACCCCAGGCTCCCAAGCTCCCAGGCTCCCAGGCTCCCAGGCGCTGCTAGGGTGCTGCGGACCCCAGGCTCCCAGGCTCCCAGGCACGGGCTAGGGTGCTGCGGACCCCAGGCCCCCAGCCTCCCAGGCTCCCAGGCTCCCAGGCGCGGTCTATGGTGCTGCGGACCCCAGACTCCCAGGCTCCCAGGCTCCCAGGGGCGGGCTCGGGTGCTGCGGACCCCAGGCTCCCAGGCTCCCAGGCTCCAAGGCGCGTGCTCGGGAGCTGAGGGCCCCAGGCTCCCAGGCTCGCAGGCGCTGGCTAGGGTGCTGCGGATCCCAGGCCCCCAGCCTCCCAGGCTCCCAGGCTCCCAGGCTCCCAGGCGCGGGCTCGTGTGCTACGGACCCCAGGCTCCCAAGCGCGGGCTCGGGAGCTGTGGGCCCCAGGCTCCCAGGCTCCCAGGCTCCCAGGCTCCCAGGCGCGGACTCAGGTCCTGCGCACCGCTGGCTCCCAAGCTCCCAGGCTCCCAGGCTCCCAGGCGCTGCTAGGGTGCTGCGGACCCCAGGCTCCCAGGCTCCCAGGCGCTGCTAGGGTGCTGCGGACCCCAAGCCCCCAGGCTCCCAGCCTCCCAGGCTCCCAGGCTCCCAGGCGCGGGCTCAGGTGCTGCGGACCCCAGGCTCCAGGGTCCCAGGCTCACATGCGCGGGCTCGGGTGCTGCGGACCCCAGGCCCCAGCCTCCCAAGCTCCCATGCACCCAGGCGTGGTCTAGGGTGCTGCGGACCCCAGAACACAGGCTCCCAGGCTCCCAGGCTCCCAGGCGCTGCTAGGGTGCTGCCGACCCCATGCTCCCAGGCTCCCAGGATCCGAGGCTCCCAGGCGAAGATCGAAAGCTGCTGAAAACCAGTATCCGGCCTCCCGTGCGTTTGCTCGGGAGATGCGTGCCCCAGGCTCCCTAGCGCGTACTCGTGAGCTGGGACCCCAAGGCTCACAGGCTACCAGGCGCGGGATTGGGAGCTGGGCTTCACAGGCTCCCAGGCGCGGGCTCCTGTGCTGCGCACCCCAGGCTCCCATGCGCTGGCTCGTGAGCTGCATTTCCCAGGGTTCGAGTGCAGGCCCGGGAGCTGCCTCCCCCAGGTTCAAAGGCAACCAGGCGCGGGTTCCGGAGCTGCGGCCCCAGGATCCCAGGCTCCCAGGCTCCCAGGCGCGGGCTCAGGTCCTGCGCACCCCAGGCTCCCAAGCTCCCATGCTCCCAGGCTCCCAGGCGCTGCTAGGGTGCTGCGGACACCAGTCTCCCAGGCTCCCAGGCTCCCAGGCACGGGCTAGGGTGCTGCGGACCCCAGGCCCCCAGGCTCCCAGGCTCCCAGGCTCGCAGGCTCCCAGGCGAGGGCTAGGGTGCTGCGTACCCCATGCTCCCAGGCTCCCAGGCTCCCAGGCGCGGGCTCGGGAGCTGCGGACCCCAGACTCCCAGTCTCCCAGGCTCCCAGGCGCGGGCTCGTGTGCTGCGGACCCCAGGCTCCCAAGCGCGGGCTCGGGAGCTGAGGGCCCCAGGCTCCCAGGCTCCCAGGCGCCCAGGCGCGGGCTCAGGTCCTGCGGACCCCAGGCTCCCAAGCTCCCAGGCTCCCAGGCTCCCAGGCGCTGCTAGGGTGCTGCGGACCCCAGGCTCCCAGGCTCCCAGGCGCGGGCTCGGGAGCTGAGGGCCCTAGGCTCCCAGGCTCCCAGGCGCGAGCTCGGGAGCTGAGGGCCCCAGGCTCCCAGGCTCCCAGGCTCCCAGGCTCCCATTCGCCGGCTCAGGTGCTGCGGACCTCAGGCTCCCAGGCTCCCAGGCTCCCAGGCGCGGGCTCGGGAGCTTAGGGCCCCAGGCTCCCAGGCTCCCAGGCGCGGGATAGGGTGCTGCGGACCCCAGGCCCCAGGCTCCCAGGCTCCCAGGCTCCCAGGCGCGGGCTCGGGAGCTGAGGGCCCCAGGCTCCCAGGCTCCCAGGCGCCCAGGCGCGGGCTCAGGTCCTGCGGACCCCAGGCTCCCAAGCTCCCAGGCTCCCAGGCTCCCAGGCGCTGCTAGGGTGCTGCGGACCCCAGGCTCCCAGGCTCCCAGGCGCGGGCTCGGGAGCTGAGGGCCCTAGGCTCCCAGGCTCCCAGGCGCGAGCTCGGGAGCTGAGGGCCCCAGGCTCCCAGGCTCCCAGGCTCCCATTCGCCGGCTCAGGTGCTGCGGACCTCAGGCTCCCAGGCTCCCAGGCTCCCAGGCGCGGGCTCGGGAGCTTAGGGCCCCAGGCTCCCAGGCTCCCAGCCACGGGATAGGGTGCTGCGGACCCCAGGCCCCAGGCTCCCAGGCTCCCAGGCTCCCAGGCGCGGGCTCGGGAGCTGAGGGCCCCAGGCTCCCAGGCTCCCAGGCTCCTAGGCGCGGGGTAGGGTGGTGCGGATGCCAGGCTCCCAGGCTCCCAGGCTCCCATTCGCCGGCTCAGGTGCTGCGGACCTCAGGCTCCCAGGCTCCCAGGCTCCCAGGCGCGGGCTCGGGAGCTTAGGGCCCCAGGCTCCCAGGCTCCCAGGCTCCCAGGCGCCGGCTCAGGTGCTGCGGACCCCAGGCTCCCAGGCTCCCAGGCTCCCAGGCTCCCAGGCTCACAGGCGTGGTCTAGGGTGCTGCGGACCCCAGACCCCAGGCTCCTAG